>NC_137774.1:38020623-39231956 GCF_963455305.1 Plecotus auritus
AAAACCCCCACTCATTTAACAGGTGAATTGGGGAAGATTTGATAAGCAACCCATATAAATATATAAATATATATATATTCCCATAACATTCCCTAGTTGGAAGGAAACAGGTTTTGATTAAAAAACAGACATTTGTAGGGAAGCTTTATTTAGATGGTGAAAGCAATTAGGCGCGGTTAAGAACAAATAAAGCAACCGTAGTATATACAGGGTACTTAGTGGCTTCTCCCCTCCCCCCATTTTAAAAATAGATTTTTATTGAATTCAGAGAGGAAGGGAGAGGGAGAGAGAGATAGAAACATCAATGATGAGAGAGAATCATTAATTGGCTGACTCCTGCACGCCTCCTACTGGGGATAGAGCCCGCATCCTGGGCTTGTGCCCTTGACCAGAATCAAACATGGGACCCTTCAGTCTGCACGCAGATACTCTATCTCCTGAGCCAAACTGGCTAGGGCAGTGGCTTCCCTTTTAATGATAATTTAAAATTCTGCCAAACTATCAGGGAGAAGGTGAAACACACTTGGAGCAACCTATGCTTGTTTGTGTTTGTTTACTTTTTCTAAATCCTATTTCAGTTTCCTATAATCCTTCAAGTGGACAGACTTCTCTACAGGAGTTTTCTTACAACCTTATTTAGTAATTCTGTTGCTTTTGCTCCCAGGCACCAGGAGTATATTAATTGGGATAGGTTAGAATAGCCAGGATTACATGTTCTAACAGTGAAATTTCTTTGTGAACCAATCAGGGCCATAGAGAAAATCGAGAACAATTGCTGGTTCCTCCCTGGCTGAGAGCAGCTTTTCTCCAAAGGGAGCTGGTAGGAGTCCTATTCTCATTTTCCCTTAAGTCAGTAGGGAGTGGTAGTGGAGGAGACAGAAGAGGAATGAAGAAGGGAAGGGAAAGAACACGTCTGGACAAGGAAGCTCAGAGAGCAAAAGATGGAGTGGAAGTGCTATAGAAGGGGGAGATGGGGTATTAGCATTTATTAGCTACAGGAGAGTTCAGAGATAATCTCTGAAATTTCATTTTTTAAAAATAAATCTTTATTGTTCAGATTATTACAGTTGTTTCTCTTTTTCCCCCCATAGCTCCCCTCCACTCAGTTCCCACCCCACCCCATGCCCTTACCCCCACCCCCCTCATTGTCCTTGTCCATAGGTATAAGCTTTTTGTCCAATCTCTTCCCGCACCCCCCACACCTCCTTCCCCCCCGAGAATTGTCAGTCCATTCCCTTTCTATGCCCCTGATTCTATTATATTCACCAGTTTATCTGTTCTTCAGATTTTTTATTCACTTGATTTTTAGATTCACTTGTTGATAGACATATATTTGTTGTCACTTTGTTGTTCATAATTTTTATCTTTACCTTTTTCCTTCTCTTCTTAGAGAATACCCTTCAGCATTTCATATAATACTGGTTTGGTGGTGATGAACTCATTTACTTTTTCTTGTCTGTGAAGCTCTTTATCTGACCTCCAATTCTGAATGATAGCTTTGCTGCGTAATCTTGGTTGTAGGTTCTTGCTATTCATCACTTTGTATATTTCTTGCCACTCCCTTCTGGCCTGCATAGTTTCTGTTGAGAAATCAGCTGACAGTCGTATGGGTACTCCCTTGTAGGTAACTAACTGTTTTTCTCTTGCTGCTTTTAAGATTCTCTCTTTGTCTTTTGCCCTTGGCATTTTAATCGTGATGCGTCTTGTTGTGGTCCTCTTTAGATTCCTTTTGTTTGGGGTTCTCTGTGCTTCCTGGACTTGTAAGTCTATTTCTTTCACCAGGTAGGGGAAGTTTTCTGTCATTATTTCTTCAAATAGGTTTTCAATATCTTGCTCTCTCTCTTCTTCTGGCACCCCCATAATTTGGATGTTGGTATGCTTAAAGTTGTCCCAGAGGCTCCTTACACTATCTTCATATTTTTGGATTCTTTTTTTCATTTTGCTTTTCCAGTTGGGTGTATTTTGCATCTTCGTATTTCAAATCTTTAGCTTGATTCTTGGGATTCTGTAGTCTGCTGTTGGATCTCTGTATATTATTCTTAATTTCAGTCAGTGTATACTTTATTTCTGATTGGTCCTTTTTCATATCCTTGAGGTTCTCACTAAACTTCTCTGAGGTTTCTAGAAGATTCTTGAGTAACCTTATAACTGTGGCTTTGAACTCTATATCCAGTATTTTGTTTTTATCCATTTCTTTCATTTGTGACTTGTTTCTTTGTCTCCACATTTTTGCTGCTTCCCTGTGTTTGTTTCTATGTACTGGGTAGCTGCTAAGTCTCCTTGAGTTGATAGAGTGGCCTTGTGCGGTTATTGTCCTATAGGGCTCAGTGGTTCAGCCTCCCCAGTCACCCGAGGTGGACACTCTTGGTGCACCCCTTTGGGGGCTGTTTGCACAGCCTTGTTGTAGTTAACCCTTGATTGCTGTTGATATCACTGGGACGAATTGACCTCCAGGCCAATAGGCTGTGATGACCAGCTGTGTCTACCCTGGAAGATCTGTTGCACAGGAGACACCCTTATGGGGCAGAACTTGCTTCCGTGGGGCTTTGGTGCTCACTGAGTCTGCTCCTTGAGTGTGTGTCTCTTAGGGATGTGAAGAGTTGTAATCCAGTATGGTCTCACTCTGACCACTGGGTACACTGGCTCTTGGATCTCCAAGGAGGTGCAAGGTCAGTCATTGTCTGGGGCCGCCCAGCAGGAGCTACAGAGACATCTGCAGATTCCTCCTCTTTGTATGGGGTTTGGAAGTGCCCAGACAAGGCCCAGCTGTGAAGCAAGGCCTCTGCTGCTGCCAGGTGGTGGGCCTTCTTTTGGAATCTCTGGGTCTCTCTGACCCAGCTGTAGTTTGTTTTAGGCAAAAGGACAGGCCATTCATATGCAAAAGCTGCTGCACACAGCTTGGGTGGGGTTGTAAATGGCATGGGGCGGGGTCTCTGAGAATCACCAGGACAGAGCAAACAGCAATGGCTGCCCTGAACTGGAAAGTCCCAGGTTCTCCGAGTCCTGCGCCCCCCATGCAGGAACAATGATCGCTGCGGGCATCTCTAAGAGTAAGCCGCCCTCGAGTTCCTGTCCCAATGCCAGACAGTCCAGTTTCACCCCGTATGTACCTGGGTCCCCCAGAGTCTCGCCGGGAACTGGAGTTCAGAGCAAGCGGGAGCTTTTATCTCCAGGTTTAAAGAGCAGCACATCCAGGTGCCAGCACTTTCCTCGCCTCTGCACCTCTTACTGGTCTCAATGCGCTTTCTTCACCTCTCTAGTTGTGGAACTTCCACTCAGCCAGCTTTCCCGCAGTTCTGGGTGGTAGTTGTTCTGCCATTTAGTCATGGTTTTGATGTGGTTGTGAGAGGCAGCAAGTATAGGTGATTACCTATGCCGCCATCTTAATTTCTTATTAATTTCTTTTTGAAGGAGAGTTTATTGGTGCTTCTCCTTAGAAGTTTCTAATTTCCAAATCAAGATATGCGTCCTATTCATTCAATCAGTTTAATTTTCAGGCCGGCATTTTTCTAGTTTTTCTTTTTTCCCTGCGAAAAATTAACTTAGGCACGCAAAGACAACTGTGTATTGGTCACTTTATAGTTGATATTTTCTAGATAAATCTTCCTATTTCTGTAAAGCACTTGCAAGTCAAGGCTCCCTATCAGGGATATTAATGAGGGCTGGAGTCTGGGAGTTCCCAGCCGTGGAGGCACAACTTCCCATGTTAACTAGAGGTTTGTTTGCTGCTGTTGTTTTTATTGTTGTTTGGTGTCTGCAGAGTCTCAGCACATTTTTGAGGGTGTGATGTAGTGGGTTGAAGTGTGTTGCTTTGTGGGTTGAGCTGCACGATGCTCATCCCCTAGAGTCTCATTCAACCCTCTTCTGTGCCTCGGTTTCTCTCCCTGCTGTGTAAAACAACCAGAAGGGCTACCAGTGCAGATGGACCACACCTGATTAGTGCTCCCCGTGAAGAGCGAGTTGGTTTAGTTACAGTTGTGTTGGAGTTTCCCTACGGGGCTCGGGCATGTTGTGAGGAATGACCTCTGACACATCTGCAAAGATCCTCAGTTGTCTAAGAACACCTGAAATTCGTGTAGCAAGGAGGCTGTGCCCCTTTATCTTCCTAGGTGAACCAGATCAGCTCTCATTTATACAGCCAAGGTGTTGTCCCCAGTCTCTCAAAAGGCAATTCCACTAGAAAACACAGAACCAGGCCCATTTTTCCTCCTGTCTCTCCTTAGCCTGGGATCTGTCAACCATTAACCTTAGTTCCACCAAGAGTATTCAAAAATATGGCTCAAATAAAGTCAGCAGCACAAGCAAGGGAAGGGCCTGGATCCAAGAGACAACTCACACAAGTTCACCCAACGGGCAGGGAACTGGTGGGTCAATGGGCCCTTTGCTGCATCCCAGCACCAGGTGTAGGTCTGCAGGGTGGTGCTGGGCAAGCTTTTCTGGGATCCTGCTGTATTGTGCCAAGTAAACGTCAATGTAAGAAGCAGTCAAAACTGTGAACGATTGTTGCGATTTTATCTGAGCCAAACTGTCAATTGCCTTGAAGCAAAATCTCAATGGATTGAAATAATGCTCTGGAGAATGGCAGTTTTCACCTTATTTTAGATATTACAGTCAAAAGTGGAGATGTATGTGGGTTGCATGAAATCCATTGGTGATAGATTGGATAAAAAGTAAAATGATAGACACATACTTCTTTCCATAGGTGGATATAGGATAGAATAGCCAACAATGAACTCAATAACAATGAGGGGATTTGTGGTCTCCACAGAGCACAGAGTGTCCAGAACAGGGAAAATTCCTTTGACATTCTAAAGCTATGTTCAGTTAAGTTAAAGGCATGTTCAGTGAAGGTAAAGATTGACTTTTTTAAAGAGAGGATTCCAGCCTAGCACATGGCGACCCACCATAAATTGCTTTTAGTTAAAAAGTTTTAACTTTAGGACATCCTTTGTGACAACTTCAGGTCTCTGAGTTTAAAAGACCACCACCCAGACCTTCCCTGACCTAATCACAGGTTAGCGAGTGGCCACTTTTTGTGTCTCCACACTCGATCACTTATGCCCCACCTCTTGTCACCAATCATGTCCCTCCTCTGTCCCACCACAGGAGGACAAACCATCAACCCTGAGTAGGAAAAGGACCAGTAAGGTGCCAGCAGCTGCAGCTTCCTCACGAACTGTGGGCCTGGCCAGCACATCCACTGTGCTCAAAACACAGGTACCCCAGAAGCTGTTCGCCATCTGGGCGGTGGACTGCTCCAGACCCGGCTGCGTGCCCAGGTGGTGCAGTCTCACTTTAAAGAAGCTAGTGATCTTCAAGGAGCTGGCAAAAGACCTCAACTCTGTGGTGATTTCTGTGAAGATGCAGGACTCCAAGGGCATCCTGAGGTCCCAAGAGATTGTGCTGCCTCCCAGTGGACCAGTGGAGACCGACCTGGCGCTGACCTTCTCCCTGCAGTACTCCCACTTCCTCAAGGGAGAAGGCAACAAGCTACAGGTCATGCTGGAGCAGAGGAAGCGCTATAAGAACAGGACTGCCGTGCGCTACAAGACACTGGCCACGGGCGCCATCCACATGGCTGAGGTCATGCAGCAAAACCCCAAGTGTGGCCAGATGCTGAGCCTCTACAGCAGTGTCCAGGAGTCCTCCACCAAGGTGGCCAAGATCTGGATCTCCTCCCTGTGCAGTCAGCCCATCGAACATGAGGACGGTGCCATGCAGGCCAGCCCGAAGGCCAAGTCCGCAGGTAACTACACCGAGGGGCAGGGTGAGAGCTCCTTTTCTGAGCGGAAGGCCAGCTGCAGTAGAAAGCACAGACAGGACCTGCACAAGGATGACTTTGAGAAGGGGAAGCCAAAGAAGCAGCGGCGATCAATACGAGGAAACTTGAAGCGAAAAGTCCTGGCGCTGTTTCACAGGTCCAAAGTGTCAGAGAGGGACCGTCAGTCTGACATGATGGGGAACCCCAGGAAAAGTGACCCATACATGGAGGATGATGAGAGCGTCCTCAGCATCCCCAGTCCCAAGCTCAGGCCATACTTTGAAGGCCCGTCAGACTCTAGCTCGCAGACGGAGATGTGGGGCAGCCACAGTGACATGACCCAAATGGAGCCTCTGAGTCTGGCCCAAATGCCAGAGAATGTGTGGGCCTTGGGAGGCAAGCAGCCATGTGAGAGTGACAATGCATTTGTGTCCTATAGCACACCCACCAGCAAGGTGGACAAGATCCGGATGGCCTCCCTGTCCAGGCCGCCCATCGACCATGAGGACAGCGCCAGGCAAGCCAGTCCCAAGGCTGAGTCCTCGGATAACTACTCTGAGTGCAAGTGTGAGGACTTCTTCTCCAAGCTGGAGGCCAGCTCCAATGATGCCCACAGGCAGGACCAGGAGGAGGATGACTTCAATGAGGGGAATCCGGTAGTGAGAGAGAGGACCATGACCGGGCAACAGAACTACCACCAGAAAGTTCTGTTATGGCTGCACACAGTCCAAGTGTGGGAGGAGGTCCTGGACCCTGAGCAGGACCATGGGGAGCATGTCCCGGAGGTGGAGGAGGACCTGGACCTCCTGTATGACATGCTGGAGAACCCCAGTGACAGTGGCCCAGACATTGAGGACGATGACAGCGTCCTCAGCACTCCCACACCTAAGCTCAGGCCATACTTCAAAGGCCTGTCTAGCGGCCCAGACATGAAGGACAATCACAGTGTCCTCAGCAGCCCCAATCCCAAGCTCAGGCCATGCATCGAAGGCCTGTCAGACTCCAGCTTGCAGATGGAGATGTGGGGCCTCCACAGCGCCAGGATCCGAAAGGAACCTCTGAGTCTGGCCCACCTGCCTGAGAACACGTGCTCCCCGGGAGGCAAGCAGCCAAGCCACAGTGACTCCAAATTGGTGGCCTACAGCACACCCACCACTAAGGTGGACAAGATCCGGATGGCCTCCCTGTCCAGCCAGCCCATCGATCATGAGGCCAGTGCCAGGCAGGCCAGCACCACGGCCCAGACCTCGCCTACCGACTCTGCCGGCCAGTCTGAGAGATTCTTTCACCAGGTGGCCAGCTACAGTGCTGCCCACAGGCAGTCCCAGGAGAAGAACTTTGAGGAAGGGAACCTGATAGTAAGAAGGAGGTGCATGACCTGGCAACAGAATTACCACCAGAAAGCCGTGGCATCTATGCTCACGGCCCAAGTGTCGGAGAAGGTCGCGTCCTCAGAACAGGCCCTTGTGAGACATGTCCCCAAAGTGGAGAAGGCCCTGGACCGTCGGTATGACATTGTGGAGAGCTCAAGCGAGAGTAGCCTGGACATGGAGAACGATATCAGCGTCCCCAGCACCCCAAAGCCCAAGCTCAGGCGATACTTTGACAGCACGTCAAGTGATAGTGGCTCTGACTCAATGGCCCATAGAATTCGCTCCCCTGGGGAGCAGCTGGCACAGCTGGAGGACAGCCGGGAGGCAGAGTCCTCCGCCCGGGGTTGGTTCACCAGGAAGCTGCCATCCATAGTGCGCTTCACCAAGTCTCTAGGCATCCCCTCCAGGAGGTCCAAGAGGAAGCAGTCTGGCCACCGGGGCTGCAGCACATCCCTGAATGAGTGGTGCAACAGACCGGACAACGAGGACCCAGAACCACAGAGACAGCGGCAGATCCCCAGGAAGCCCGTGTGTGACCAGCTAAACAACATCCTCATTTCCCACGACAAGCTGCCTGAGAACATCATCCTGGTTAACATCTCAGAATGGCAGGGCCAGTTACTTTCGGACATCCTGCAAGGGCACACGCTGCCCGTGGTGTGCACTTGCTCCACAGATGACGTCCAGGAGGCCTTCAGCATCATCGTCTCCTGGATGCAGAGATACTGCAACTGCAATTCCCAGGCTCTGACACCTGTGAAGATCGCGGTGGCAGGAGCACAGCCCTACTTCAGCGCTGTGCTGGGGGTCTTCGTGGAGCAGCTGTCCCACCAGCCACCCCAATGGCTAGACTACATGCGCTTCCTGGTCATCCCACTGGGTTCCCACCCCTTGGCCAGCTACCTGGGCTCCATGGATTGCCGCTACTACAACTTCTTCCATGACCTGTACTGGTGGGACATGTTCAACAACCTGGAGTCTCTGAACACCTTGCAGGACACACAGGACGTTGTGTCGAGAATCACAGAATACGTCGCGGGGGCCAACTGTGTCTACCTGCTGCCCATCGCAGAGGCCATGCTCATGTCTAAGCAGCAGCGCCCCAACGACAAGTCCTCAAAGAAGTTCATCCCCTTTGTGGGGGCAGTGAAGGTTGGAAGAGTGGAACCATCTTCATCCATGTCAGGAGACTCAGGTGATGCGGCCCCCTCATGCTCCAGTGAGTTTCCGACCCCTGCCAGGAAGGCCTCATCCAACACACTCTCCCCCCCGTCAATGAGTGGGGGCCTGTCCTCCCGCAGCCAGAGTGTCCATGCAGAGATGATGGAGCTGCAGGTGGATTACTGGACGGCAGCCCAGCCAATACACACAAAGAGAGTCGTGGAGAAGAAAGACCTGCCTACCGCCAAAAGCACACTCAAGTGCTTCTTCCAGTCTGTCCAGGTCAGCAGGCTGCACAGCAGTGGCAAGGCCACAGCAACACCTGCCATGTCCATGACAGTGGTCACCAAGGAGAAAAAAAAGAAGGCGCCCAAGGAAACCAAGGACGAGGATGTGGAGTCCAATAGCCAGTGCATCAAGGGCATCCGTTGCCTGGTTTGCAAAACCAAGCACCAGCAGAACATGCTGCCGGTCATCATCGACGATGTGGAGTGGAACGACGTGACATTTCTCCAGCTGGCAGCCCAGTGGTCCTCCCACGTCAAGCACTTCCCCGTCTGCATCTTTGGACACTCCAGTTCCACCTTCTAGCCCTGCCCTTCCCCCTGCCCTTCACCCTGCCTTGGCCTTGCCCAGAAGGACCCAGCTGCTTTTCTGTGAACAGTTCAGTTTACTACAGACACAGACCCTGGCAACCAAAGGGAAACCTTTTTGGGTTTGAATGCGCTCACAGCCTGGAACCTAAGGGGGTTGCCCCTCACTGGGAGCTCCTCACTGCTCTGTTCAATAACCAGAACGCTCTGGCAGGTGGGAGTCAGGAGGGCAGTGTTGAGCTGGAGAATCATGGGAGATGTGTTTTGGCCTCAGGATGCCCAACATTCCTAGCGAGAAGGTTCTGGCCTTGAAGACCTGCCCTTCCTGGAAGCCAGGACTCTGCTTCCCTGGGAGCCAGCTCCAGCCTGTGCCCAGACTCAGAGCTGGGTGGCAAGAGTTCAAGGGCTGGTCTCTGATTGCGGGCATCTGAGCAGAACACCGAGGCCAGTCAGCTTAACCTTAGGATCCAGCTGCCAACCAGCCAACTGGCCCTAGTACCACATACTGGAGTTTCGCAATGAACTTCGGCCTCACAGGGAGCAAAAAAAAAGACCTGTATGGTGCGCATCGCCCCGGCACACTGTCTGGACAAAGTGGTCGAATTCCTGAGCAGGGAACCCACCTTCATTCCTGTCTGTTACTACAGAACATTTGCTACCACCCAACAGCTGTGGGACCAATTATTTACCAGGTGAGCCCCTCTTTCTCCAGAGCACATGGTCACCAGGCCACCTGTTGGCTGTTTGCCTTCAGATCACTGCACTCCCTGAGTGTTTGTTCCTCTGAACCCTCGGTGATCCCGGGAGCCAGCTCATAGGGTTATTGTAGGGACTGGCTGGGGTCCTACAGGTAAGTTTTCTCTGGGTGCCTAGACAGTGGAGAGGTCTGCTGGAGGGGCTGTGATTGAGCCAGTTGGTCATTTCCTCTTCCTGTTGAGGAAGCCTCTGCCAAATTTGTGATTCTCTTTGGGGCCTTGGGCTAAGCTCTTTTCTCATTTCATAAAGAGATTGGAGATCCCATTAGGGGTCCCTGTCCCAGGTGACTCCAGATCAGAGATGCCAGAGGTGAGTAGTGGGGCCCCAGGGTCACCCAGCTATCTGAGATGGGGCTGGTTTGGGCTCATTCATTCAGCAAAAATATTAGAAGCCCAGCCAGGTACAGACTCGTCTCTAGGCACTGACCATAATCCAGTGCACAGAGCAGATCCTAAGCCTGCACTCCAGAGCTTCCTTCTAGTCAGGAGCGATTCAGTCACACTAGGCTGCACAGGCTCGTGGTGTCCACAGGACAGCCGATGTGACGTCCTCCTGGCCTCCTCTACCTGTGGCTGCATCTTCCTGTCTTGTGAAGAGGAAGGTGAACCTCTGTTCCAGCAGAAAACGTGAGTCAGTTTTGGGTCAGAGCCAGGAGGGGAGTATGCGGACTGTGAATTCAAGGTTCTGGCAGAACCCTGGATCCCACACATGGTGGGATTTCTGCAAGAGGGCAGAGGTCTGAGGGCTTCTCCTAGAAAAAAGGACATGAATCAGAGAGCTGTGCATGTGGATATGGGTGGTGTGGGCGAGCAGTGGGAGCTCAGTGAGAGAGTCAGACTCTCAGAAAATTCATACCCTTCCGCTCCTAATCCCAGCCCTGCCTGCACCCCTATCCCGGGATTTTGCTCACTAATCTGGTAGAACCTTCTCAGTGGCAGCTTGTCAGGTGTACCCCAGCAGGTGGGAGTTCAGTTTCAGTGGGAGGCAAAGAACCACACAGCACAGCTAGTGAATTATGCAGCATGTAGGTGCAGGAGCCAAAGTTTGAGGTGATAGGAAGGCCCTGGGGTTCGTTTGTTCGCTCATTGGTCAGTATTCCTGAAGCACCTACTCTGTGCCATTGAATGACATGAACAAGGTGGACACCAGCCCTCTCAGTCCTAATGGGAGGGAACAGGGACTCTGAGAGACCATGTCAGGTTCCTTTGAAGAAGGGGACAGGTGGTTCCCTCACTGATCCAGAGCTGTCAGTTAGGAGTGCTTTCTGCCAGCGTCTCCTGGGTGACCAGGCGCGTCTCTGCCAGGACTGCCAGACTGAAGGTGGACAAGGAGTCGGTCTGGCTTCTGGGTGGGCAGGAGCAGGAGGCAAAGGACCTCTGGGAGGGCCGTGTGGAAGGAATGGGCACACCTCAGACTCTGCTGCCCACCTCTCTCTCTCCCCAGGGCCATCTCCTGCACGCTGGGCATCTGGCTGGACCAGCACCTCCAGAATTTCCCAGCCTGATGATGCTGTTGGCCTCTATAGAGCTCAACTTTCCAGTCCTTAACCTGCCAAACCAGGCCCAGTACCTCCAGTCACAGCGGGAACACCTGAGCCCACTGAGGCCGAGACAGGAGGAGGAAGAGGCCTCTGGAGGTGGTGTGGGTGAGTGTGCCTTTGGAAGGCACACAAAAGGCAGTGAGGGTGGTAACATGTCCTCTTCTTGGATCTACAGAACCCGTTCCAGAGCAACATCAGGAAAACCCTCAAGAGGCAACGCCACCCAAGTGGCCTCTCCAGAGCCAGAGCCGGATCCAGGCCCAGCTTTCACTGAACTTCTAGAGGCAGAAGAACCACCTGCAGCATTTGAGCAACTCACCCAACTTCTGTGAGGCCTGTGGTGCCAGAACCCAGGCCACAGCGATTGTCAACTGCCATGGAAGAAAGGGCACCCCCACCCTCATTTAGATGTAGTGTTAAACGTTTTGTGTTCATGTTACATGTGTTTACAATTTTACTGTATTTTTTATGATATTTAGTAACATAGAGTGTATTTAGAGAACATTTAATGAAATATTCCTAAACATAAACTTAATTTAGATTCTATAAAATTTAACCCTATAAACCCTCAGAGCTTTGAGCAAGTCTGTTTTTCTGGACCCTGACCCACGTAGGGAGAACTGTCCTCACCTTCTCCACCTGCCCTCCCTGGAGCCAGGACTCTGCTTCCCAGGGTGCGGGCTCCATCCTGTGCCCAGACTCAGAGCTGGGTGGCCAGAGGCCAAGGACTGGCCTCCCTGGGGGGCATCCTGAGCCCAACATGGAGGCCAGACATCCCAGCCCTGGGCCTTCATATTGACCCCAACACCACTCACTCAGGCTTCCAAATAAACTTGACCCTTACAGGGCAAAAATAAAATAAAATAGAAGTATGTACAGTACAGGCTGCCCAGGAACAGTGACTGGGCAAACTGATCAAGTACTTGGTGCCCAGCTTCCTGGGCAGCGGCCCCACCATCGTCCCCACCCACCCTTCTGTGTTAATACAGAACATTTGCTACTAACCAACGTGTGTGGGACCAACCATGTACCAGGTGAGCCCTGCCCCTCCACAGCACAGTGGCCACTCAGCCACCTGCTTGCTGTGAGTCTTCAGGTCACTACATATTTCTGAGTGTTTGTTTCTCTGAACATGGGGAGAGCCTAGGTCCAGCCTCATAGGGTTATTGTAGGGACTCAGGGGGGTAGGGGGGTGGTTCCTCCTGGGAAAAGGCCCTCTGGGTGCCTGGACACTGGAGAGGTGGCTGGAGGGGCTATGGTTGTTCTAATTGGCCATTTTCTTCTTAAAGAAGCTTCTGCCTTATTTGTGATTCTCCTCAGGCCTTAGGCTAAGCTATTTTCTCTTGTGATAAAGAGATTGGAGATTCCATTATGCATCCCTGTAGTGGGTCAAGTCGATTAGAAATCCTAGGGGTGAGAAATGGGACCCCAGGCTCACCCAGCTATCTGAGATGAGGCTGGTTTGGACTCATTCATTCAGCAAATGCCCTGTCCCCAGACTGCACTCCAGCGCTTCCTTCTAGTCAGGAGTGAGTCAGTCACACTAGGCTGCACAGGCAGGTAGCGTCCACAGGACAGTCAATGTGACTTCTTCCTCGAAGTATCCCCGCATATTCTCATATTTTGAAGCAGAAAGTGGGTCTCTGGACCAGCAGAAAAAGTGAATGGGCTTTGGATCAGAGCCTTAAGGAGAGTATGGGGACTGTGACTTGGAGAAGGTGGCAACACCCTGGTTCCCACATATGGTGGGATTTCTGCAAGATGGCAGAGGTGTGAGGGCTTCTCCTAGAAAAAAGGGAGGGAGTCAAAGAGAGCTGTGCATGTGGATTTGGGAAGTGTGGGTGAGTGGGGAGGGGATGGGACTGGGCCACAGAGGAAAGAGCTCCCAGAGCCTGGGTTAGGCAGGAGCACAGAGTCGCTCAGGTCAGGGACTGTGGCCTGCAGTCTGGAGGACTTCCTGGGGTGGGGGCTTGAACTGAGACTTCAGTGATGGAGATGGGAGGTTCCCTTCCTAGAAAGGCACAAAAAAGGCAGTTATGGTGGTAACATGTTCTCTTCTTGTATCTACAGAAGCAGCTCAGAGCAAGATGAAGAAACACCTAAAGAGGAAATGCCAACTCTAGTGCCCTCTCCAGAGCCAGAGCAGGCTCCAGGCACAGCCGTCACTGAACTTCCAGATGTGGAACCACCTGCAGCTTGTGGGCAACTCACCTCAGCTCCTGGGAAGCCTGTGGTCCCAGGTCCTGGGCCAGAGCGCATGTCAGCTGCCATGGCAGATGGGGCTCCTACAAGCCCTATAGATACAGTTTTAAAATATTTGTGTCTATTTTATATATGCTAACAATGTTACTCTATTTTTCTCATACTATTGAGTAACCTACAGTCTATTTTAAAGAAAATTTAATGAAATACTCTTAAACATAAATTTAATTTAGATTCTATAAAATTTAACTTTATAAACCTTCAGAGCCTTGAGCAAGTCTGTTTCTTCTGGGCCTCCAGCGTGTTACTATGACTTATAGGTTGGGAATAATTAGTCTCTCAGGAACCATCTGCTCTACAAATGTGATGTTCTTGAGGCCCAGGATAATGGGACTTTGGGGGAAATTGACTGATGAGCATTGGGGCAGGGACCCTTTATGTCAGGGCTGCCCCTGGGAACCCACATTTTGTTTGACTTCATCTCCCACCAGTACACGGGCAAAATATGGTCTTAAGTGCCCCCTGCCGTCGACGTTGCAGAATGCTGTAGGGTTTAACCAGCAGCAAGCTGTTCCTGAACACTGACTGCCACCTGCACCTGGACAGAAACTCCACCCTGCTCCACTCGCACTGAACAGCATTCTGAGCATCTCCTCTGTTGGCCCATAGCACTGAAGAGGGGACAGGGAATGTCCCAGGGCCCGGGGTCCACACTCATCTTCTCCACAGGCACCGCTTCCAAATCTCTTCTGGGGTCAGAGCCTTTCTCTGCCCTCAGCCCCTGAGCTCTGGTTCAGCTCAGCTTTTTCCTGAGGCTCTTGCATCTCACCAGATCCCAGAGGCAATTATTTCTCACGCCCCAAGGCTGAACAAGGTTGTGGAGACAGCCTGGCTTCTCCCTTTACACCAATCCTCTTCAGTGCTCCAAACCAACCTGTAGAGATGGGACTAACACCCTTTTAGGCTCCTTGCCCTGCAAAAAGCTGCAATGTCTCAGGAAAAATTGGAATAAGCTTTGGACCAGGCACACAGTCCATGCCCTCAATTTGAGCACCTCTCTGGGCTGACAGGGATATTAAGGAAATTCTAGTGGGGTGTGATGAGTCCTAGGGTTGACCGGGTACCACAAGCATTGAGAACACGAGCCCGACTGGGGATCACACAAGGCTCCTTAGGATGGGATTCCTAAAGCAAACCAGAAGATGAATAAGGATTTGTCTACCCACTGTGTCCTGCTTTTTCATGCACCATGGCAATTGAGGGAAGCATTGTGAGATTAAACAAAGGCTGGCGAAGTAAAGGGAGGCTGCTAGGTCTACCTTAGAGGCCATGGGCCTTTTTACCTTTAGGATTGCTGGTAACAGTAGATGGGATGGACCAGAATTTGAACAAATACATTTTAACAAAAAATGGTTTTAGAGTAAGTCCTGTGTGCTGGAACTGCTAAGTACTAGAGACCAGTGATGGTAAAGTCTTTTCCATCACCATTCTCATTGGAATACAGATATATGAGGACAATGATGCCATGTGGTTCCCATAGCACAAGTGGGCTTAGGGTGACAGGAAGAGGACATTTCTCTATGGAGAAGTATTGTGTGTCCACTTCCAAAGAGAGTCCCTAAAGAGAACTTGCCATTTCTAGTCTGTGGAGATATAGAATGTTAACCAGGTAAGCCAGGCATTGAGAGACATTTCAGGCAGAGGGAAGAATTAGAAAAACAGAATTGAGTCAGGATACAGTCAGGGATGTGGGGGTGGGGTTGCAATTACTGGGATCATCAGGAGGTTGGTTCTCAGGACAGGAACAGGGATGGCTGAGCAGAGAGCAAGTCAGACACCAGCCCTGGGAGCCCTGGCATGATGGTTCCAGGCATGATAGTTCCTGAGCAGTCCTGGTGAGGAGGAGAGAGGGGAAGCAGATGTTCCTGAGTTTGAGAGCGGGTGGAATGAGAAGGGGAAGGGAATGGACAATAGTAAGGGGAGAGTGAGGCATAGGCGGGGAGAAGTCAGACATGTCCTAAATGATGACAAGCTGCGGAGTATGGTGAGGACAGGATGTCCCTGAAGTGGAGGGAGGTGATGGTCTCAGCACTGAGGTGCTAATGAAATGGTGAGAGTAGGAGGTGGAGGAGGCAACCTCATGGACAAGTACCGAGTTTCCTGCAGGTGGAACAGAAGAAGATTTTGGAGACAGTTGCCTAATTTGTCCCTAAAGAATGTGGCCTGATTGAGGGGTTAGTAGGAGACTGTGGTAGGAGGTAGGAGTGACCCACCGGGATGATGGGATCTCAAGGAGGGGGGCTCCTGAAGCAACAGAAGCATGTCTGGAGGTGGCCCTGTGTATACAGGTGAGTGCTGACTGGCCTGCTGGCACCACGGAGACACCCCCACCTGTGGGAGGTAGCTGTGCTAGGGACTGCTGATCTGGAGGTGCCTGCACAGGCTGGGTTACTGAAAGGGCCAGTCCCGATCTGGGTGCATGGCGCCCCCTGGAGGTTGTATGGATGGCTCTGGAGGAACATCTGGATGGAGAGGAGCAGTGGGCAGTGGTATATGGATGTGGAGCTTGGGGTAGAGATCTGGGCCAGGCCAGGAGTCAGGTAGAGCTGGGAGGGTGGGGCGGCCCACCGAGAAGGGGCAGAGGGAAGAGAGCAGAGGGCTGGGCATTGAGCTGTAGTGTCAATTGCGACATTTGTGAGCGTGGAGCCCAGCCTGGCCTGAGGTCCACACCGTCACCAAGATGCACTTGGCCCCAAGAGCAGTCCTCATGCAGGCATCTGGAGCCCCCTCTGCTCTCAGTGCCTGCTTCACAAACTCTACCCTCCTCCCTCTCAGGACCGGACGAGGGCTGCCCTCTTGGACAACCTTCATGATGAGCTCCATGCCCACACACAGGCCATGCTGGGACTTGGCCCGGAAGAGGACAAGTTTGAGAACGGGGGCCACGGGGGATTCCTGGAGTCCTTCAAGGTACAGGCACAAGGGCGGCTGCCGATTGCCGTGGCCGGGAGGGTCGGGACAAACAAGGGAAGAGGTCCAAGATCCACATGATCCTGACCCCAGAGCCCAGTGCCAGCCAGATGTGGCAGGACCAGCAGGGGCACTGCAGGGGTTGGCAGAGGACAAGGGCATCAGGAAGTGTGAGTGCGAGTGTCTTGACCTGGATCCTCTCCTGCTGGCCCGGAGTCTGGGGCTGGGGGAAGAGTTAGCAGGGGAGGAGCCAGTGCAAACCAAGAACACTCCTGCTCCCACCTGCCTCCTTCTGCGGTCAAGCGCCCAGGGCAGAATGACGGGAGCAAGGACACAGGTCTTCGCCGTCTTCAGCAGCTGGTGTGGGGTTCCGCAACGATTTCTCCAGCTGGCAGGGCACCGAGGACCTGGCCAGGGCCAGTGTGATGGAGTTAGAGGCAAGTCCCTGAGGACTTTGCAAAGGGAAGGACTTTCTAGCCAGAATGAGCTGCTAAAATAAGTAGCGAGCTCCCTGTCCCTGGGAGTATTCAAGGGGATCTGGGACTGCCACTTCGCTGGCCTGGCATAAAGAAGATCCGTTGTCATGTGCTTGCCAAGCGCTTGCTGGTCCACACAGCACTGACATCCAGCATCTGATCTGAGTCTGGATGTTACCCTTCCGGTTAGCACGGGCCTTGCTATTTCCACTCCCACACAGGGGACAGGATGAGAGGCCACAGGATTTCTCAAAACCTACACCCACTGCCTGGCCGGCGTGGCTCAGTGGGTGAGTGTTGACCCATGAACCAGGAGATCATGGTTCGATTCCTGGTCAGGAGGGCGCATGCCCAGTTTGCGGGCTCGATCCCCAGTAGGGGCCATGCAGGAGGCAGCCTATCGATGATTCTCTCTCATCATTGATGTTTCTATCTCTTTCTCCCTCTCCCTTCCTCTCTGAAATCAATAAAAACATATTTTAAAAAACCCACAAAAAAACCTCACACCCGCTCAGAGGTAAAGCCTTGTTTCAAACCCGGGTTTTCTGGTTCTTAGTCAATGTTCTGTTGATTGCCCGTGGCAGAAGGATTTATAAAGCTACCGTTTTGGGGACAGTGTGTGTGGTTGGGGTTGGACCTGCCTGAATTAGAATCCCAGCTGTGTGATCCTGGGCACAGTCTTTCAAGTCTCTGAGCTACATTAACAGCACAGGGATGATCAACGGGACCTGTGTCTTGGCATTGTTGGGAGAATTCATGGAAATAGTCCGAAGAGGTCGCATGGCCCGGAATACAGTCAATGCCCGGTGAACGTGTGCGCTGTTAGCATTGCCCTGTAAAGTGAAAGCTTAACACCCATCATCCCTCTAAACTCTCACGGCTGCTCCCTATGCCCGGTGCAAGGCTGGGATTATGTGTAGAATCACTGATACTCAGTTTCAATAATTAGGAGTGTAATTTTGCATATGAGGAAACGGAGACCCGAAGAAACAGAATAATTTGTCCCAAGTCACCCAACAGATTCGGGAATCGAAGCTGTGTCTGGCAGATTCCGAAGCGTGTGTTCCCAATTGCCACATGACACCGCCTCTGGGTCCCAACTCAATTGAGATTCCACCCACTAGCCTGGCCCCGGCAAGCCTGGGGTCTGCCCCCCTGCCAGGCAGTGGCACAGAGCACAGGGCAGGGCCTGCTGGCCCCAAGGGCCAGCTGCCGAGATTCCTCACGAGGGTGCAGGCAGGAGCCGAACTGCATGTCCAGGCTGGTGGGAGATTCCTGGGACATCTGTCTCAGCCCTGATGGACAGTGGCGGCCAGGGTGAAACGGGAGAAATGGAGATTCAGAGGAAAGGGGGATGGGGGGAAGCGGAGGGGGGAGGATAGGGAGCCAGGGCAGCTGCCTGGCAGAGGGAGGGGTGAATGGGAGACCAGGTAACTAGGAACACCTCCGTGGGCTCCGCCCACATCCTGGTAAGCATGTCAAATGCTCCCGGCTCCATAGCAGATGTAATTTATTCATGACTCGAGCTGTTGCTGACTGCAGACATCTAGTGATTTGCTGCTTTCCGTTTTGCAGGTTTCTCTCTGCCTTTTGGAGTTAACAATAGTTTTTTCAGTTTTCAAATATTTCTGTAACCTGTGAACTCCTGCAGGCCGTGGACACCATGCCCACGGTGCCCAGCGGATAAAACGACCCGGCAGCGACCTCAGGTTGTGGGTCTAAAGGAAGTGTCGCGAGGCCATTTCCCAGTCCCCTGCCTCTGGGCCGACTCCAGTGGCTTGACTACGGGGAGGGAGATCTTCAGGCCTTGCCCATTCCTTGTCTCTGATCCAGTAATCCAGGGAAGTTTTCTCTTCAACCCTAACTCCTTCCAACTGTGGGCTGAGGACAGTCCCTTCTACCTTCTGCTTCCATGCCCGTGTCCGAAGGGCACTGTGGGGTGATGGAGGGGCCGTCACGGTCAGTCGCCCAAAACACACCTTCCCAGCTCTGCCGGATATGAGTAGCTTTGTTTCCTCCTCCCGTCGGGGCACGAGCTCTTTGCCCTATGCGTTCCATCACTGCCTTCGGTGGGTGTCCCAGGCTGTGGTCTGCCCCAGCTCAGGAAACTGTCTTTAGTTTCGCTATTTCTTCCCAGGCACCTTGGACGGTGCTGTGGTGTCAGAATTATTGGCATTCCTCTTGGCGTTCCGTCTGGACTGCCACGAAGTCCTTGCAAGAGTGGTGCATGAAACAGTTCCAGGAGGAGAAGTTCCTGCTGTCTCCTTGCTGTCACAGGTCTTACACATTTTGCATTTTTACATAGTGGATGATATAAAAAATGCATTTCCAGTCGAGATTAAACTTTGGCAGTGAGACTCACCATCGAAAGACAAAAGTAAGTAGGCAGGGGCCAGTGCAGCCGGCGCCACCGGTGCTGGGGGTGTATGGACATAGTCTTGGAGTCTTGCAAGAATAGTTTTATTTGAAAAACATTAGTTATTGTTGACAGTGTTACAGATGTCCCGCATTCCTTCCCCCATCGCCCTCCTCCACCCAGAATCGTTTTCTTTTTCAAGCAGCTGGGTATTACTCACATTTGAAAAATATTGATCTCTGAACTGTTGTTCTCAAATGCCATGCTCAGCCACTGCCCGCTGTTGAAGTTTCTGTTGGTCCCTAATAAAATGGAAAGGCAAAGGGATGCTACTTGATGTATCAACATATGTACACAAGGCACGTGGGAGCCACATTTTGAGAAACCCTGAGCTAGCCCAACCCTCTGATGACCTCATGCAGAAGGGGGCCCTGAGGGCCAGAGGAGAGTGTCACCACCAATCCCAGAACTGGGACAAAGGAGAGCAGGAGTATTGGGTGAATGTCTCTCCACCTGTGAGGGGCTGGCAGCCTATGCACTGGTCTGCTCTGACCCCTAGTGGCCAGAGTGCCACTCTGCAAGTAACTCTGGCAAAGTGCCCTCCCTGGCTGGGGCAGCTCATGGATTGGAGCTCTGGTCTGTCTGAAAGGAGACTTGGAGGGATATTTCCTACTCCCATCAGCCTTCCTCCTTTATTTGTGCTGCCAAAGGGGCAGAAGACCCTGTTTTGGACCTCAGATTCTTCTGATTAAGGGGCCATCACAGCTGGCAAGAAATTAGCATCTTTCTCTCCGTCGGCCCTGCCTCTGTTGCTCACTTGGTACAGATAAACATGCGTTTCCCTTAGTGTTATCCTTGTGCATTGGGTCCCCCAAGTTGAATTTGTTAGATTGAAACAGCTCACAAAACCCATTTGTAAAGAAGTGGGGTTTGGGGTAGGCCCGGAGGAGACGGGCTCCCTCTGTGACACTAGCTGGTGTGACACACGCAGACATGCGGGAGTGACTCCACCCCTCTTTTCTCACTCCCCCCAAGGTGTGCTGAGGGCTGGGAAACCGCGGTGACTCAGGGTGGGGGACAGAACCAGAGGTGATGAGCTTGGAGGAGAGCATCTGAGGACAGATAGGGATAGTTGTGTGAAGTATGGAACAGACTAGTCCATGGCGCCAACATCTGGAAATGGTAAGATTTCAGCGTGGTGTGCAGAAGATCTTTTCAAAGGCCAGAGTGTTCGGCCACGAAGGCAGTGAGCAGCCCATCCCTGGGAAGGTGCAAGTGGAGAGGATATGAACTGTGGCCTGGATATGCAGGGCCTAAGTGGGAGAGGGGCCAGGTGGTCCCTGGAGACCTCCTGATGCCCCGGCAAAGGTTTCATGGGCCTGTCCTCTTCTCTCCTGCCTCCCTCTGTCCACATCACTGCCCTCTGTCCTCTTCTTCGCCCTGTACCTGACTCTTCTCTCCGATTTGAAAAGGCTAGTTTGTCCAGCTCTACCTCAGATTGACATGTGACATTCTTTAGACCATGTCACTGTGTGATTTTGTCCAAACGGAGCATCATTGTAGGGTTTCAAGGTAGCCATCATGTCTCTTTTCCCATCCCTAAGAGTGGGGAGGAGAGATGACCTTGAGTAAGCAGGTGTCACGCCAGGGATTGGTCATCCATCGTGTCATGCTCACGTAGGGATCATCACCACGCTGTACAGGGGAGAAGACTGTCTCAGAGAGGCTCACATACCGTGCCGGGGGGAACCAGGAGTCAAGCCCCGCACATCCCTGGAGTTCCCTGCCAGCCACTGTGTCCTCAGACTTACCTCACTGACTCAGCAGCACCATGGGCTTTTGAGGAGACTAGTCCCCTCTAATGTCAAGGAGGCCGAAATCATTTGGTTTCTAATCACCCTCAGTCCATCAACCAGTTGAATTATATGTTCAAGCTGGGCTGGTTTTTGGGACCCTTTCATCTGGAACCCAGGGTCCTGGTTCCATCTCTTACCTTTGGTGTGACCTCCCTCGGCAGTCCTTTGCGTTTCAGGACCTTTTCTCTGTGTCTGTCTTCTCTGCATCTCAGAGCTGGAAGGATGCAATAAGATCACGTGTGTGAAGCTCAGTGGACCAGCTGCCGTCACGCAGGGCTCATTTAATCTCCTCTGCAGAGAGACAGTGAGAAAGCATCCAAACATAAATGAGTCAGGGACACATCACAGTTGATGACGATGGTGGTGGCGGCACACACGAGGCACCAACAGAATGGAATGAGGTTGCGTTGATGCAGCACGTGACTCATTTAAGGAAACTGTTTATCCAAGGACACCTCCGAGTGGTGCCACGCCTTCCCTGCCTTCAGTTTTCCCAAGGGCACATGTCTGACTGATCTTTGGGTGGTGGAATGAAGAGAAGGTGCTGGCTGTTTATCCATGTTGCTAGGTGACGCTCTTCTGTGGTCTAGAAAGAGAGAGAGTTGAAGTCCCTCGAGGGGGCATCTTCGGCTCAGACAGGCCAGGCCAGATGAATGCCATCAGGGATCCACGGCTGGTGGGCTCCCTGCCTCGTTCAAGGGGAGCTCGCCTCCAGGACCATCATCTTTGCAAATGGCCCTCCTTCCTGAGTCAGCTTCCTTCCCAGGATTCAAAGGCAGGCAGGGTGTGGTCCTCGGCCATTCCTGAGCTTGGCAAATTCCTGACATTGGGGAGAGCTCCCGGGGGACCTGCGATTTGGGGTGGGTGCAGCATTCCTGCTGCTTTCTTGGGACGACCTTTCTGTTGACTCAATGCTTCAAGGGAGGGAAGGGCGGCCGTTCCACGTAGGTGGACACGTGGAGCGTGTAAACAGACACATGGGGTTCACGCGGGGTGTGAACCAGGTGAGGATGGAGGCAGTGTCCCACCTTTGTCCTTCTGCATCAGTGTTTTGAAGCTGAGGTTTCCGAGAACTCCCCGCCTCAGCTGACTCACGCAATGAGGAAGATCCACTAGCTCACTTAACCAGAAGGCCCAGGTGGCTCGTGGCTCCGCGTGGTCAGTGGCAGGCAGGTTCCATCCCCTTGCCCCTCTGCCATCCCCATGTTGTCAGCTTCGCCCATAGGCTTGACCCCTCACAGCCCATGGTGGCTGCTGCGGTCCTAGGCGCAGAGGTGTCACACGTCTTTTGGGAATCACTGAGGAGATCTTTCCTTGAAGCCCTCAGTGACGTCCCCTCATGTCCCACTGGCAAGGGTTTGGATGATGTGACTGCCTGAGAGGGTCATGATTTACTCCTTTGTCCTGTGGAGGAAGAGGGGATGTTGGGCCAGACTGTGGCTCTGCCAGCATGGAACATGGGGGGATGGCACTTGTATGTGAGCAACTGGTAATGTCTGCATCCGTGAGTCTTTGCATGTGGCTCTGAGGCCGTGGGGGCCTGGACAGCTGGTTAACACAGCGGCTCTGGGCCTTTTCCATTGCCCTAAGTTTAGGGATGTTTTGTTTCCCTGCTGACTGTAAACTCCTTGGAGGCAGGGGCCATCTTTCCTACGTCTTTGACTCCCCTCCTACAATTCTCCCAGTTTCTGGCAGTGCTGGGCACACAGGAAGCACGTGACAAATGCTTGCTATTAACAAGAAGAGCAGCCACATTGATTGGGTACTTAGTATGTGCCGGGTGCTCTGCTAAGAGCTTTATATGTGTGGCCACCTGGCCGCATTATCGAGGGACTGAATGACTGGTCAAAGGGAAACGATGTGGGGTTTGGAGGATCCTGGAGAGAAACTTCCCTTCCTAGAACTCCTGTCGTCTTTGAAGGCCTTCAGAACCGGGGAGCATCGTCCACATGGTGGGTGGAAGCCTCTAGGACTTCCCGTGTCAGGAAATCCTCCCTCGGGTCCAGGTGGGATCTGCGTGCCTCACTCTAACCTTGGGTCAGGCTCCAGAGCAACACAGGTGGCCGGCAGAGCTCTGCCGAGCAGTCCGAGAGCAGCCTACCTGCCCGCCCTTTCCCTGCTGTGGGCGCAGCAATCTTCCTTTTAACTGTTCTCATCCTTGCAGGCACCGGGACCGGTGACTGTCCTGGTTGTCACCTCCTGGACACTGCGATGTGTACAGATGGGCCCTTCGTTCTTTGGTGGCCCTAAGTGGCCACAGGGCTCCACGCGGCCTGAGCAGTTCCGGGCCCTCTGAGGCCTCAAGCCTGGAGTCTGAGAGTGCATGTGCTGTGTTGGCAGCGGCACCAGCTGCGGGCTCATCTTTAGCTGCTGCGGGTGTGGTGTGGCTCAGTGTACGGACCCGGAAGTGCTCTGGCCACAGTGCATCAACTGCGAACATACACCAAGTTGTAGCAGGCACACTTTGGGGTGACGCAGAAGGGATACCCGGTATTTAAATATAGGAGGATGCTTAGTTTTCTGCTGCTTGGACCATGTCATTCCTGACTTGCAGATGAGGAAGCTCAGGCTTGGTAAGCTCTCCAAGCCTCACTTTCCTTCCCGGTAACAACCTTTGTCCACCTTGCAGGGCATCTGGGGCACTGACCCCTCAGACTCCTCTGTCCAGTGTCCTCTCTCGCCTCTGCCTGCAGAGTGCCACGTGCCCAGAGCCTCTGAAAGTCCTCTGCAGACTGTAGTGATTAGCATGTGGGCCGCCGAGAGAGAGGGAGAGAAAGAGAGAGCAAGAGCGAGAGAGAGAGAGAGAGAGAGTGAGAGAGCGAGAGAGAGGAGCGAGGAGAGCCTGGAGTGTGTCTGCAGATCCCACTGAGGCAGCGGGGTCATCTTGAGAGGCCTGGCTCCAACTCTCAGGCCTCCCTCACCTGCTGTCCCCACAGAGGGCCATCCGCGTGCGCAGCCACTCCATGGAGACCATGGTGACCAGCCAGAAGAAGCCGCACGGCGGGGGCCTCCCCGGCAGCCTCAGCAGGGGCATCTCCCACAACAGCGTGGAGGTCACCAAGACCACCTTCTCGGTGAGTGTCTGCGGGCCCTGGGGTCCCCCAGGCCTTGGTGGGGGCAGGGGTGTGTTCACCCAGGTTTGGGCCAGGTGATCAGCAGGGCGAGCTGAATGATGGGGAGGGAGACTGAGGCTGTCCAGGGGCGACCCCTCCCCTTGAAGTGAGAGCCTCCAGCCAGGCAGCACTTGGGGCTGGCCCAGACCGGAGCGCACCTGTTGTCCTGCTCTCAGAGTTTCCTTGACACCTGGGCCTCCTCAGGACCAGCCCTGCGCAGTGGTCCTGGGCCCTGGGACTGTGAGAGGGCCCTCCCTTTGTTATTCCTAATGACACGCAGCTGCCCCCTGCTTGCGGTGCACCAGGCACTGAGCTAAGTAACTCATGGGTCCCTGTGACAGCTGTCTGAGGGAGGTGCTGAGTGCTCTCCATTGCACATCTGAGGAAGGGGAGGCCCCGAGGGGTTAGGTAACTTGCTGGAGGTCACCCAGCTACGCCAAAGAACTGGGATTCGCGTTTAGGTCGCCCAAATCCCAAGTCTCTGCTCTTAATCGCTGTGTGTACAGTTCTAAGAAAAGAGAGCCCGGCCGGTCCCGGTTTTGGGTCTGGTCAGCTTGCACCAGGAGCTGGCCAGGTGAGGGGACCAGCGTCCCTCCTTTTATAAAGCAAAGTGGCTTTGTGTTTGTGCACGTTGGGGTTTTCTTGTTCTTTTTTGTAATAGCAGAACATACCCACCACGATACTGACAATTGGTATTGTAAACGATCGTGTGTAATGCATTTGATTTACCAAATAGTGTTTTCATAGCTATTACCTTGTTCCTCCCAGCGGGTCTGTGAAGGGAGCAGGGCCGGGCAATTATCTCCAATCTGTGGGTGAGACTGGGGCCCAGAGAATTCTTCCACTTGCCCAAGGCTGCACCGCGTGTGAATGGCAAACACTGGGGCCTGCCTGGCTTAGAGGCCTGGCGGGCTCCCATCTCCCCCTTCTCATTCTGCCACCCTCCATCCGTTGTCCCCCACACGTGGCAGAAGCAGAGCCACATGCTTGGCAGGCTCTCTCTGCCTGTGGGTGCGTGTGGACCGCATGCTTGTCCTGCCAGGGATTTGCTACGTGACCTTGACCAAATTCCCTCGCCCCTTGGCTCCTCCAGGACCTCCTCTGTAAAGCGAGGAGTTGTACCAGGGCACTCCCAGGACTCTCTCAGCTTTGTGGTTCCCAGTCTGTGACCCCCTCAGTCATCCCGTCCTCTCAGTACCTGGGGTTCTCCTTAGGGTGGCCCTGACCCCATGTTCCTCCAAGAATTCTGTTCTAGCGATTACCTGCTGTGTTTCTGGGGATCTCCCAGGCCAGCTGTGGGGGTGGGAGGTGGTGCACAGGCTCTTTGTAGACCGGGAAGGGGGGTGAAGGGAAGGAGACCTGGGTTTGGGGAGTGAGCGCTCATTTTGGTGGTCACATTGGCAGCCTCCGGTGGCGGCGGCAACTGCGAAGAACCAGTCGCGGAGCCACATCAAGCGGCGGTCGGGGCTCTTCCCCCGTCTGCACACGGGCTCTGAAGGCCAAGGGGACAGCCGGACACGGTGGTGAGTGTCCACGTGGCGTGGGTGGGCTCCCTCGGGAGGGCTGCCCGCAGCTTCAGCTTCGAGCGATGGCTTCCGTCTAACCCTGGTCCCCACGTCAGGCCCCCACGTCCCCCGTCACTCAGTCAGTGCTTCGTCCCCCACGTCCCCCGTCACTCAGTCAGTGCTTCGTCCCCCAATATCCCCCGTCACTCATTCAGTGCTTCGTCCCCCAATATCCCCCGTCACTCATTCAGTGTTTCGTCCCCCAATATCCCCCGTCACTCATTCAGTGCTTCGTCCCCCACGTCCCCCATCACTCATTCAGTGCTTCGTCCCCCAATATCCCCCGTCACTCATTCAGTGCTTCGTCCCCCACGTCCCCCATCACTCATTCAGTGCTTCGTCCCCCAATATCCCCCGTCACTCATTCAGTGCTTCGTCCCCTATGTCCCCCGTCACTCATTCAGTGCTTCGTCCCCCACGTCCCCCGTCACTCATTCAGTGCTTCGTCCCGATGTCCCCCATCACTCATTCAGTGCATCGTCCCCCAATATCCCCCGTCACTCAGTCAGTGCTTCGTCCCCCACATCCCCGTCACTCAGTCAGTGCTTCGTCCCCTATGTCCCCCGTCACTCATTCAGTGCTTCGTCCCCCAATATCCCCCGTCACTCATTCAGTGCTTCGTCCCCCAATATCCCCCGTCACTCATTCAGTGCTTCGTCCCCCAATATCCCCGTCACTCATTCAGTGCTTCGTCCCCCAATATCCCCCGTCACTCATTCAGTGCTTCGTCCCCCATGTCCCCCGTCACTCATTCAGTGCTTCGTCCCCCAATATCCCCGTCACTCAGTCAGTGCTTCGTGCCCCAATATCCCCCGTCACTCATTCAGTGCTTCGTCCCCCAATATCCCCCGTCACTCATTCAGTGCTTCGTCCCCCATGTCCCCCGTCACTCATTCAGTGCTTCGTCCCCCAATATCCCCGTCACTCATTCAGTGCTTCGTCCCCCAATATCCCCCGTCACTCATTCAGTGCTTCGTCCCCCATGTCCCCCGTCACTCATTCAGTGCTTCGTCCCCCAATATCCCCGTCACTCAGTCAGTGCTTCGTCCCCCAATATCCCCCGTCACTCATTCAGTGCTTCGTCCCCCAATATCCCCCGTCACTCATTCAGTGCTTCGTCCCCCACGTCCCCCGTCACTCATTCAGTGCTTCGTCCCCCACGTCCCCCGTCACTCATTCAGTGCTTCATCCCCCAATATCCCCCGTCACTCATTCAGTGCTTCGTCCCCTATGTCCCCCGTCACTCATTCAGTGCTTCATTCACTCGGGCAGCTTTGAGGTCCCTGCACCCGACAATGAGAATTGGTCTCGCAGTTTGGCCCCAGCTGGAAATGCGGCTCAGAGTCGTTTCTTTCTGTGCTTCCTTTTCCAAAGCTCACTCACATGTCCCTTTATGGAAGCCTCCCCTGATTCTGACAGCAGAGTTCGTGGAACATGCCTTTGGGCTTCCAGAGTTTGTTTCCTTCTTTCCTTCTTTCCTTCCTCCTTCCCTCCCTCTCTCCCTCCCTCCCTTCCTTCCTTCCTTCCTTCCTTCCTTCCTTCCTTCCTTCTTTCCTTCTTTTTTTTCTTCCTTCCTTTATTCCTTCCTTCCTTTCTCCTTTCCTTCCTCCCTCCCTTCCTTCCTTCTTTCCTTCCTTTCTTCCTTCCTTCCTTCCTTCCTTCCTTCCTTCCTTCCTTCCTTCCTTCCTTCCTTCCTCCTTTCCTTCCTCCCTCCCTTCCTTCCTTTCTTCCTTCCTTCCTTCCTTTTTTAGAATTTATTTTTATTGTTTATTACAGATGTCCCCCATTTCTCCCCGCTTTGCTCCCTCCACCCTGCTCCTACCCCTCCCAGGCCTTCACGGCACTGCTGGCTGTGTCCATGGCTGTGCATATATGCATATAGGTACTTTGGTTAATCTCTCCTGCCCCGCCCGCTCCCTCTGAGATCTCTCAGTCTGTTCCATGTTTCCATGTCTGTTTGTTCATCAGTTTATTCTGTTCATTAGATCCCACGTGTAAGTGAGATCATGTGATAGTTGCCTCTCTCTGACTGGCTTATTTTGCTTAGCATAAAGCAAAGGGAAAAGTAAACAGAGGGGACTACCTGAAACTGAAAAGCTTCTGCACAGCAATGAATCCACCCACCAAAGGAAGGGGAGCCCACTGTATGGGAGAACATATTATCCAATGAACATCTGAGAAGGGGTTAATTTCCAAAATATGTAAAGAACTCACACAGCTCAACAGCTCTCATATCCTACTTACCCCGTTCTTGCTAATTGTCTTTCTGATCCTTTAGTCAGTGAGCCCACCTGGTGTTTAATTCGGCAAGCAGCATCCCTCGAGTGCCTGGTGTGTGGGGGCTCAGAGCTCAGACAGGAGCTCCAAAGACACAAACCTGCCCTCCAGGAGTTTACAGTCTCATGAAGGAAAGGGAGACAGGCAGGTTGACCTCCACGTGTACAAGTGCCTTCCTGTAGCCCTGGCGGTGGTGCCAGCCCCGGGCGTGGGCACGCAGGATGAGGGCGGTGATGGAGGAGGATGCAGAGCTCTGTTTGGAAGCTGTGTGTGTGAGTGAGTCCTTGTGGCCCACTCAGTAGGGAGACCCAGGGCTCTGAGTGCTCAGAATTGCTGGTCTTGAGCTTGGGAGAGACTTGGTGACTGAAGGAGAGGTGGGAGTCACTGGGAGGTGGGAGGAGGTGGTGCTTAAGATGAATCAATGAATATGCTCACCCAAGAGGGTGTGGAGAATGCCTGGGGAACACCAGCACTTAAGGGCAAGTGGAGAAAGGAGGCAGAGCCAGTGAAAAAGACAGGGAAGGAAGGGGAGCGAGGAGGAAGAGAGCCTGGGGAGGGGGGACCCTCGGAAGCTAGGGCAGGAGACCTTGCAGGAGAGAGGCCTGCAGTGGCAGCCGAGCAGAGCACAGTGACCCCAGCCCCTGGTGGGGTGGACAGTGAGGAGGTCCCTGGTGACCTCGTTAGAAGTACATTGGGGCACCTCATGCCTCCAGGATGGTTAATACAGAAGACAAGAAGGAAGTGTTGGCAAGGACGTAGGGAAATTGGAACCTGGTGCATGGCTGGTGGGAATGTGAACTGGTGAGGCTGCTTTGGACCATGGCCTGGCAGCTCCTCAGAGGGTTAACCGTGGAGTTGCCACAAGGCCCAGCAATTCCCTGCCAGATGCACACCCAAGGGAAAGAACACACGTGTCTGCATAAGCACCAGCACACGGATGTCTGTGGCAGCATTTTCATAGTAGCCCCAAGTGGAAACGATCCACATGCCCTCCCCAAAAGTGAAGTATTACCTTGCAATAAAAAGGAGTGAAGGCCAAAACCGGTTTGGCTCAGTGGATAGAGCGTCAGCCTGCGGACTGAAGGGTCCCAGGTTCGATTCCGGTCAAGGGCATGTAGCTTGGTTGCGGGCACATCCCCAGTGGGAGGTGTGCAGGAGGCAGCTGATCGATGTTTCTCTCTCATCGATGTTTCTGACTATCTATCACTCTTCCTTCCTCTCTGTAAAAAATCAATAAAATATATTTAAAAAAAAAAGGAGTGAAGTATGATGGACACATGCTACAACATAGATGAGCCTTTAAAACACTAGCTGAGTAAAAGAAGCCATTCACAAAAAGACCACACCGTATTGTATGGCTCCATTCACATGCAATGTCCAGAATAGGCAAATCCATAGGGACAGGAAGTAGATTCTGTCAGGGTCTGGGGGGAGGGAGGAATGGGAGTGGTTGTGAGTGAGTCTGGGGTTTCTTTGAGGGAGGGTAGAAATGTTCTAAAATTAGATGGTAGTCATGGTTGTGAATATACTAAAAACCATTGAATTGCACAATTTAAATGAGTGAGTTGTATGTGGATTGTATGTCCATGAAGCTGTCATGAAAATAAAAGTACATTAGGGACAGGGCCCCAGCAGTGGACACTGAGCAACTGATGGGCAGTGTTTGTGTCCTTTGTTAAACGGCAGAAGGAAACCCTTGGCCCTGGCTGGGAGTAGCCTGTTTACCCAGAAGCCCTTCCCAGCACTCAGCACACGTATCCGGGGAGCCATTTTGTAGTCTGTGTGAAGGGTGTCCCCTGGCGTTCTGCAGCCGTGGCCCTGCCGGGGCGCCGAGGGGTGCATGTGTGCTGGCTGTGATGGTGGATGTCCCAGACCTCACTCCATTCCCTCTGTGGCCAGCCCTTGACCTAGAGCTCTGCCAGCTGGGATGGACTTGGGCTCGGTGGCCTCAAGCTGGGACTCCTGCCTGGTAGCTCTGGACTCTCACCCAGGAGCCTGCAGGGGAGGGACCCTGGCAAAGCAGAAAACCCTGTTGTCTGATGGGGGCATGGTGGGATAGATGGCCCGGAGGCTGTGCTCTGTCGGGGATGCTGTGACCCCACAGGACCCCATGGTGCAGTCTCGGGCCTGGAGTGAGGTGGGAGTTGGGAACCAGCTCACCCCTCTTCATCCTCATCTCCTCAGTGACAGTGCATCCAGCAACCCCAAGACTGTGGACGGTGGGCACTCTTCTCAGGAGATAAAGTCTGAGACCTCGTCCAACCCCAGCTCTCCGGAGATCTGCCCCAGCAAGGAGAAGTAAGAGTGAAGCTGGCTCTAGCCCCGCGGGACCTGGAATAGGTCTCTGCTCTGGCATCTCCCGCTTTGGGGACCCCCTGGAATGCACAAGCCAGCAGGCAGGGCCACGGGGAGCCACTCAGTCTCTGCGGGGCCTGCCCTGCCCTCGGCTCCCACGTGTGACCAGGGCCGCCTTCCCGCCCCCCTGCAGGCCCTTCATGAAGTTGAAGGAGAACGGCCGGGCCAACATCTCCCGTTCCTCCTCCAGCACCAGCAGCTTCAGCAGCACGGCCGGGGAGGGCGAGGCCATGGAGGAGTGTGACAGTGGGGTAGGTGCGGCCTGGCCAACCTGGGCAGCGGGGAGGCACCTGGGCCCACCGCTCGGTGTGTTAAAACAGCTCCTGTGGGCAGAGCCCCCTCCAGGCTCCGGGGAGAGCGGGGAGTATGGAAACAAGAGGTGGCCCACCCAGCCATCTCCACCCTCTGGCAGCGGTGGTTTAGGGTCTCCCTGGGGTGACAGAGGAGCAGCAGCAGCAGAGGGTCAGAGGTCAGGCTGAGCGTGTCCCTGCTGTGGAGTTCTTGGCTGGAGAGGAGAGGGCTCAGCGCTGCATGGGTGTGGTCAGGGGCACTGCCTGGGGATGGAGGGGAGCCAGGGCTGGAGGGGAGCCAGGGCTGGAGGCAGCAGGAGGAAAGAGCGTGTCCAAGTGGGCAGTGGGAGGCAGGGGCTGCCCAGGTCAGCTGAGGGTGGGCCCACCTCGCTCACCCGGCCTCTCTCCCCAGAGCAGCCAGCCGTCCACAACCTCGCCCTTCAAGCAGGAGGTGTTTGTCTACAGCTCGTCCCCAAGCAGCGAGAGCCCCAGCCTGGGGGCGGCCACCACCCCCATCATCATGAGCCAGAGTCCGACAGGTCGGTGTGCACCACGTGGTGTGCACCACGCAGCCAGGGCCGGGGCTGTGCCCTGAGCACTGTTTGTGGGGCGCCAGCCCCAGGTGTCTGTAACTGGCCAGTCTCGGTCCAACCCCAGTGTGAGGCCTTGAGCTCTGCTCCCTCACTGTGTCTGTGCATCAGCCTTCAGGGCCTGTTCTTGTCCTCTCGTTACTCACGGGAACCGAGCTCAGAGAGGAGTTGGGACTGTGTGAGTCGAAAGCCGAGGTTCTTTCCACGGACCTCTTGCTCCTCCCCATCTCCGACTCAGGGCCCCCCATCACAGCGATGGTCCTCAAAATGCAAGGGTACCAGGTGGGGAGAGCATTGCAGGTGGAGGGAACAGCACATGAGAGGCCGTGATCTGGAACCACACGTGAGTCAGGGGGGCTGGAGTTCACAATGGTGACAGGGGACAGGTGAGAGAGGAGTCAGTAGTTAGGGGACAGGGCCAGGGTGCTAGGGGACAGGTGAGAGAGGAAACCATGGTTAGGGGACAGGGCCAGGGCTGCCCCTGGTGAGGATTTGGGCTCTGTCCTGCAGGCAGTGGAAGCCATGGGAAGGTCTTAAGTCTTTGAAGGTTCTTAAGTAGAGAAGCGCCATCTGGTGTTGAGAAAGACCATTTTGTGGCTGCAGCTGGCCCAGGAGGAAAGACTGGTTGGAGCAGGTACAGGGGGGAAGATCAGCGAGGGTCACAGTGAGTGGTGAGGGGTGATGGGCCGTGGATTGTGGGGTGATGGAGCATTGGATTCAAGAGATGCCAAGGAGGTAAATCTTCGGGGCTCAGTAGCGGGGGCTTCAGGGAGAGCAAGGAGTCTGGGCCTTCGGGGTTCTGGGATCCCTGCAGTTGGACAGAGTAGGAGGAGCCGGCTCTGGGGAGAGGGTGAAGGTTGGCACCTGAGGGGCATGTCGGTAGACGTGCCTGGTAGGCACTGATGGGCTCTGTGGGTGCCCAGAAGTCAGAGTCTTGGTCCCGCCCTCCAGGAGGGCAGCACGGTGGGGTGGGGGCAAGCACAGGACCCTGGGTCCACCACTGACGAGCGATGTGACATTGGACACGTTCCTCAGCCTTCCCATGCCTCAAATACCGGAAGAATATTTACTCAGTTTTCCGTGTTATTCGCAGTGCTATAGACACATACACTTTCACATTGCATCTATGTTGCTAATATTCTCTCCATTAGTTTCTGAAGTCTCAGCAACAAAACAGCAGATTAAGTTGATTGGTAGCATTTGCTGATCTCAAGCCACCAATGTGACTGACGTAAATAACCTTAAAAGAATAGGGAGTGGTAAAATGTAGTGAAATAACGAGGAAGCGATGACTTCTGAGTATTTATTACCTTTGATGAATATCACTTAATTATAAGCTTATAATTAATTTTTTTTATTAATCCCCAATGGAGGATATTTTTTCCATTGATTTTTTTTAGAGAGAGTGGAAAGGAGGGAGGAAGGGAGAGAGGGAGAGGAACACTGATGTGAGAGAAATACATTGATTGGTTGCGTCCTGCATATGCCCCAAACTAGGGCTGGGGATCAAACCTGCAACCCAGGTACATGCCCTTGACCAGGAATCGCTCAGGCTGCCGCTCTAACCGCTGAGGCACCGGTCAGGGCTAAGCTTGTGACTGTGTGTGTAACAACCAGCTCACAACATTTGTAAAAATTTAAGGGTTGGCTCTTGTGAATTGGTGTGTCAGCTAGAGTGTCTCGTGGAGGGGAGCGCCCCTTCTGGCCTCCCTGCCCAGTTCCCCAGCAGCCCATGACCGCCACAGCCCCACCCTCTTCATGGGCATTCTTCTTTTTCCTAGATGCCAAAGGCCGAAATTCCCCGAGGTCAAACCTGAAATTCCGCTTTGATAAGCTCAGCCATGTGAGCTCCAGTGCGGTAAGGCTCTATGGGTGTGGGGGTGGCAGCTGGAGCCTCCGGCATCCCACATTCCAACCTCCTCCCAGCCAGCCTTCCTTCCCGGGCATGTCACAGCGGGGGGAGGAACCTCTGGTCCCACCTGGGGGTGAGGCTGTTGGTGCCACGTGGTGCAGCAGCCTGGGGGTCGCCAGCCACCTCTGCCCCATGTCCTGTGTTAGAGCCGCACCCTGGGACACACACAGATGTGAGTTGTGAATGGTTGGCTCCCGGGGCCTTGGGTCCCTTCCAAGCTCACTGGAGAGTGGAGAGCTGGGCGCACAGAAGGTGCAGTCGGCAGGGGTTATGTTGCCTAGTTTTATAAAACTCTCGTGTGGATTTTTCTTGAAACAGGGTCACTAATGCGAAAGAGGAGACCTTCGCCTGTCAAAGGTGGGTCAAGTGTGTGTCCTGCTGTGGCCACGGGGCCTGCTAACCCGACACTGTCCCGAGACCCTGACGGCTGGGGAGGGTAGTCGCCTCTTCTGAAGCCTCTGTGATGGGGCCCAGGATGGGAGGAAGGCGGGTGGCCTCGGTGTGGATGGGAAGGGTTGTGTGGGTCTGGGCTGGACTCACTGAGTTGGTCTCCTTGCCCCAGAGGTGCCTGGCTGGGGCAGTCGCCCAGAGCTGCTTCCTCTCCTGGAGGGAGAGGTGTCCTTTTGCCCCTGCCTTTCTGCCATCAGTGGCCTTTCCCAGGGCTGTGGGCTGAGCTCTCCTACCTGAGTGTCCAGAGATGCCTCAGCACCCTAAACACTGTGCGGCGCCCCAAGGGAGGACCCTGCTGGCAGCCACAGCCAGTTGGGGGCGGGCAGGAGTGTGTGGTTTTCAGCACATCGGGCCTGGGCCCAGCTCCCCCCAAGGCCTGAACGTGTGCGGGTGAAGTTAGCAGAGACCCTCTGATTTCCGCCCTGCTGCGGGGCTGCAGGGCTGAGAGTCACAGTTGGAACCAAGGGGAGGGCCAGAGCTGAGCCCATTTGTACAAACCTGATCTGTAAAAAAGCAGGTGAGCTGGGGGTGCCGGCACGCTCAGCTCCCATCCTGCACTGCAGACCCTGTTCACCAGGTTCCTGTCGATGCCCACCTGCTCGGCTGTCTGACGCCGGGCACCCTGTGTGGTCCCCTCCTGTCCGAGCATATCCATGGGCTGTGGCCATGGGCACACGTGTCTGCCCTTCCTTCACCCCGTGTTTGATCGCCTCCCTCCTTCTTGTCTCCTCCAGGGAAGCCCTGATTCTGTCTTGGAGATGCTCCTATCCTAGCAGTTTGGGGTGCCATTCACTACTCTGACCGTCACAGGCCTGTTGCTCCACCGGCCACCTGCCCACCAGACCAGCTACCTGTCCCAGTGCCCCGACCTGCACAGCCCTGCCCACTCCTTTGCCAAGACACCCTGCGAGCACCTCCCCATCTCTGGACAAGGCCTCATTCCTCCAGGCTCCCCTGCTCCTGACCCCCCATGTGCTGTGTGTCTGGGTCATTTGTTACCTTGTTTTTGTCTGCAGCAGCCAGTGTTGGGTGAGAGGGGTCTGGGTACTGGGGACTCAGAGAGCCGAGAGGCAGAGCCTGGTGTGGTGGGGAGCAGAGGCCCGGAGGGGACTGTGCCTGGGGAGGGGCGGCGCCGGGTCCTGACAGGCAGGCATTTTGTGCTGCTGGAGGGAGCACTTTTCCAGCAGCCGAGTCTGTAGCTCCTTGAGGATGTCCTGGTAGAAGTCGGCTCTGTCGCTCCCACATTTCTGGAGCTCCCAACATCTGTTTGCTTCTGTGCTAGGAGCTTCTTCCCCATCTGCTGACAGCTGCCGGGGCCTCTGTCCCTGCTGCCCGGGCATGGCTGGGTGAAGCTGCGACAGGGCTGGGCGTGTGGGAGCGGGCGCCACACTCTTCCTCGTGGCCTCATTCACACAGGCTCCTGTGTGGTTGCTGTGGGAGAGGCCGGAGCCAGTCTCCCCCTTTGAGCAGATGCTTTTCCCACGAAGGGGTGGGTGCCAGGAGAGGAGGAGCTGGGAGGGAGCAAGGCAGTGAGCGCCTGGGCCTTGGCTGGAGACCCTGAGACCCAGGCCAGGCCAGGATCCCTGTCCCTGTGGGTGGCGGAGGTTCATAGGTTCGTGGGGAGTTACTTCAACCCACCTCTTGCTGAGAGCGGGGAGGTGAGGGGGGAGGACTCAGGTGCGGTCAGGCCTTGGCGAGGGAGGAGGACTCAGGTGAGGGGAAGGGGCGGCCTCCTTCTGTGCTTATGTTCTGGCATCTGTGGGAGGCCTAGTGCTGCCCGGGGGCTGTGCCCTTGGGCTGTCGGGCTCGATCTCTGCCACCCCCCCCCCCCCAGTCTCCTCTTCCCCTTTCCACTGTGGGTCTACAGGCAGCTGTCACACCGGTGGGATTCCTGCAGCCTGGGCCCCAGCTGATGCAGTTGGGACACTGCCTGCCAGGGCCCCTCAGCCAGAGCCACCTCCCCGGGGGTGAGCCAGCGTGCTCTCTGTGGGACAGCCCGCTCCTTGGCTGCTCCCCACCCCCGAGTCCTCGGTGGTTTCTGAGTGTCCTCCAGGAAAACGGAGTCTGAAGAGCAGACCCTTGGAGGTGCGGCAGTTTCAAGTGCACCTGGGCCCTCTGTGACACGGGCGGCCAGGGCTTTAACGAGCAGATGACAAGGGTCTCCTGCCCAGTGCTTTATTTGCATCAGATCTGGGCTTATTCTGGAGTAAGGCATATAAACGTTACACCTGCTTTTGTGACGTTTCCCCGTTGCTTTTGCAATGAGAGCAAAACCTCAGTCCTTCGTCCCCCACTCACGTGGACCCTGTGGGGTCCTGTTTGCAGGCCGGTGTTCCCCTCCCCTCACACTTCTGGGAAACGTGTTTACTTCAAGTCCTAGCCCCGTGGAATTTATTCCGGTTAGAAGGTCAACAAATGTCTGCGTGGCGTTGATTAATCGTTCCTGCAGCAGCACCCGCTGCAGTGACGAGGCCTGCAGGTCCTGGCGGCGTCCTGTTGGCTGGGTTTCTGAAGGAACTTGGAAGGTCGAACTGCATTTCTTTAAAAACAACCCCAGGCTCTGGCTTGCTTCTCTGGAGAGCTGGTATTTGCAGCTGCTGGGTGGTGGTGCTGTGTTCGTGGTCTGGGGGGGTCCTCTGGGGTTTCCAGGTGGTCCCCGCTCCGTCCTGCTTCGGAACCTCATACCCACTTTCCCCCACCGTTCGCCCCCCACCCTCCTGCAGCCCTCGCCTCCCAGGTCGGCCTTGCTCCTGCCTCTGAGCCCGGGGCCAGGCTGGCTGGGCATGTCCCGGAAACCGAGAGGCACAGGTCTGCCCCAAGAATCGCAGGCCTGAGCAGTGGGTCTACCCTCTGCTAACGGGGATGCCTGGGAAGGATCTGAAAGGTCCCTCCCTCTGTGCCTGCATCACCATCTTTAGCAAGTCCATCCTGTAACTTCCAGAATGTACATGGCCAGGGCGAGGGGAGAGGAGAGGAGAAGCAGGACCCGCAGTCGTCCCCGGCCCTCGGGACCACGGGGCAGGCAGCTTGCGTGCCTGGACAGTCTCCTTGCATCTGCTCTGGGCTCAGATGTCTTTCCGTTAATTGCTGCGCCCAGTTTTGGGGGTCATAGATGTGCTGAAGCCTCACGGGTCCTTGTAACTAGTTCCGTCCGATGGTGCTCATGCTGGTACCCGAGGGGCTCTGTGTGTGGCCCCCGACACAGGAGAAGTGTTTCCCGCTCGCGCCTCTGGCTGCGGGAACCGCCTGGCTCACGGAAGAAACTGCCCATGGGCTCTGTAGGCACCCAGGTGCCTCTGCTCAGATGATGCTTAAAAACGGAGGCAGGAAGAGCTTCTGCGGGGTCTTAGCTGGAGCTTCTGCCATGAGTGGAACACGGGGTTTCCTGAAAACGATTCTGTGGTTCAGCCTTGTCCGGAGCATCTTGCTGTCCACGCCCCCCGGGCTTCTTTTAGCATCGAATCCAGCCAGGCCACTGTCCAGAGGAGAAGCCTCAGCCCCCGAGAGGGGAGCATAACTTGCTTGAGGCCACATGACCAGCCAGCGGCAAAGCCGGGCTGAGAACACGCAACCCAGGGCCCTTCCTCGCACCGCCTACGTGGCTGGCGCAGCAAGTGGCTGCGTGTGCTGGGGCCCTGAGGTGTGGGAGCCGGTGAGCTGGGGTCTGGGCCCTGGCTGGGGGGTGTGAGCCTCCCAGGGTGCTGGTGGGGCTGTTCATCGGGAGAGATATTCGCTGGGACTTTTCAGAGAGGCCCTGGGGCTCTGATGCAGCTTTGGGCCCTGAAGACGAGGCGGGAAAAGAGATTTCAGTGGCTTGTTCCTTAGTGACATTGGCCCTTCCACTCCGGCGTGTAAGGGGGAAGGAGGCCAGGGCGTAGACGCAGTTATCCGACACTCAGTTTCCCTTTTTTTCAGTTAAGAAAAGTGTAAGAGAAAACCCTTTGATTCTCCCTGATCCTTAAGCCACGGTGGTTAGTGAAAATGTAGACGCAGGTGACCAGGCGGGACGGGAGGGAGCCTGTTTCAGTTTCTCGCCCTGACGGTTTAAGGTGCCAATGCAAACACTACCTTCTTCATTCAGTCGTGAGGCGCCAGAGGCAGATCTGTGGTGGGGGGGATGGTTGGGGTTCAGGCAGATCTTAGGGCTGCAGCTGTCTGGCAGGGACCTGGCCGCTCAGGACCCCTTGCTCCTCCCAGCCTCTGGCTACCCCTCCCTCAAGGGCAAGGGTGGGTCAGTGGGGTTTGCCAAGCCTGTCCCGCAGCCTGCCAGGGGCGGTTGGGGCATTCTCTAGTACAAGTTCTGATAATCTGTTTCATCACGAGCCCTTTGCTCAACCCAAACCCACATGTCCCCCCTTTTAGCTGGACCATGGGCCCCTGGGGAAGGAAGGAGACAGCCCCCAGCAGGGCCAAGGACCGGGAGCCCTGCCTAGGGAGAGGTGCTGGGGCAGCGGCTCTGCTCTGTGCCTTACCAGTCCCGGGGAGAGGGTGTTTGGTGGGAAGGCTGGAACTTCAACGCTGTTGTCTTTGATCTTGTGACATTTCCTCTTGGAAGGGTCAGTCCCCCCTCACTGCTCCTTTGCATGTGCGCCAACGCTCCCTGTCATGCGCTCCCCTTCCACACCCCGGCCCGGGGAAGGATGCCGTTCCGTGTGAGCGCTTCCTCTGGGCAGGCGCAGGGCCCAAGGGGTGCAGCTTGGCCCTGAGGCCCCCCGTGGTGGTGACTTCCCTTCCTTCCCTCTTCGTGAGGGGGTGACTTGTGGACCCTGACTGCCTATGTCATGTAAATAGTGTACATTTAATTTATTGCTATGGTAGCACATTGTATTTGTTAATGTATAAAACAAATTCTAAAAGGTTGACAAATGTATATTTTGTTGCTTAAATGTGTCTTTGCAGAAATTGACAATAAATAACATATTTTGTGTCCATCAGTGTTCAGACTTCTTTGCTTGGGGCCCCACCCCCAAGCGAGCGTCACCTTTAACTCACCAGAGGTTGAATACTGGCAGCCCCCGGGCCATGTGGGGCCTGCAGATGTGTTACTTTAGCCTCGAAAGTGTTTTAAATTTTCCCAATGAGTTTCTGATGTTTAAAAAACTGACTACAGCCTGGCCGGTCATGGCTCAGTGTTTGAGTGTCAACCTATGAACCAGGAGGTCACCGTTTGATTCCCGGTCAGGACGCGTGCCTGAGTTGTGGGCTCCATCCTCAGTGTGGGGCATGCAGGAGGCAGCCAATCAATTATTCTCTCTCATCATTGATGTGTCTCTCTCTTTCCCTCTCCTTTCCTCTGTGAAATCAACAAACATATATTAAAAAAAAAATAAACAAAATACTGACCACAAACATTTTTTGAAAACCTAGAAAATCACAGAAACTTCCCACTTCTGTTACAAATCCGATGCGGTATCCACGCCCGTGGAGTGGCAGGGATTGCTCAGAGCTTACAGAGGCCCCTAGGTGGGGCCTGTGCACCGTAGTTCCCTCGGTTACACCTGGAGGATCTCACCCTTTCCTGCTATTGCTGGGCCTGGCCCAGGTGGGCATCTGAGTTTGAGACCCCTGCCATTCACCGATTTGTCTTCAACCTGGGGTTTTCTTCCTTCTGCCCACTTTCTCTCCAGAGTCCCAGTTTATTTCTTCAGGGATTCTTTCATGATTAAGTGCCCTCCCTCCTATCCCCTTTGACTCCTGCATGGCCACACTCTTACATAGATACACTTTGTTTTATAATGTTTGGATGTTTTTGTGTGTGTGTGTGTGTGTGTGTGTGTGTGTGTGTGTGTTTTCCCTTAAGAAATCTGAAGGCAAGGAACAGGCCTTTATTTATTGGGACTTGGTTGTGTGATCTTGGGCAAATTTTTTAACCTCTTGGATTTGCATTTTCTTTTATGTGTAATTGGAAAAACCATCTACAAGGGAAGCATGAGGAGAGAAGTGAGTTTATAATTGGGAAAGAGCTTTGAAAAAAACTGGCAAGTGTTATTCAAGCGCCAGAGGTTCCATGATGATAGTTATTGTAATAACTGGAACAGCAGCTGACATGTATTGACTGTTACCACGAGGTTAAGTGTTGTACATATTCAGCCAGTTTTCCTGTAACACGACATATTAGTTCCTAAAAAATTACAACACTGTGCAAAGTTGTGCAAGTGGGAAAAACAGAGCAAGGGACATAACACTTACAAACACATAAAAATAAAAATTCATTCACTAGTCCTGGTTCGTATGGCTCAGTTGGTTGGAGCGTCCTCCTATATACCTAAAGGTTGCCGGTTCGATTCCCTGTCACGGCACATTCCCTATCACGGTTGTGGGTTTGATCCCTGGTCGGGGTGCGTACGGGAGGCAACTGACCAATGTTCCTCTCACAGCTCGCTCTCTCTCTTTCTCTTTTCCTCTCTCTCTAAAAATCAATGGACATATCCTTGGGTGAGGATTAAAAAAAATTCATGGTTTGTGAAGGTCTGGGGCGGGGGACAGGGGTGGGCTGGAGGGGGTCCATGGGGGAAAAAGAGGGACATAGGTAATTCTTTCAACAATGAAGATGAAAAGAACAAACAAAAAACCTGCTTTTAGAGTTGGAAATTGCATTTTTGAAAATTATCAAGTAGATTCTATTGTAATTCAAATAAAACAGCATTGCTAATTAAAAAAATTCATTCACTACTGAGTGGAAACGGTAGCACAGTTTTACACGTTAGAGGATTAAGAAATATATAAACTCTACAATAAACACGGTGTTCTTACTTTGAGTCAGACCTGAAGTTTGATTGTGAAGGCCGGTGTTGGAAGGGTTGCCGCGTGTGAGTTACCGAGAGGTGGAGTAAGAGTTTCTGAAACCCGGGACAGCAGTAATGCCAGATGTGGAGGGGTGCAGCTCATAACCGTGGTGTGCCCTGAGGCTGGTGGATGTTGGAGCTGTGTCCATGTGGGCTTTGTGTGTTCCTATGCAGCTCGATTTAGCTGGGTGCGGTTTTCCGCGTGCACCTAATATTCTCATGGGTGGGTTGCATATTCAAACATGCAGTTTGTGTCATATTTTCTTCTAATATATCAATGGCATTGGACCAAACTACCATTTTCAAAACAAGTATTTCAGCAGAACTGACTGTATTATCTCACTTAGTCATCCAAACAGCCCATTAAAGTGTGTGTTATTGTCTCCATGTTGTTAAAGAACCAGGATCAAATTTCAGTTTGGAATGCAAGTTTGGTGCAGGGTGTGTTCTGGACTGGGGTTCCAGACGCATCGGGATGGACCCGGTAAAGTGCATCCAGCCCTCTGGCTCCTCTGCCCGGCTCGGAGCTGCAGTCCGGGAATCATGTCTGCAGTGTCCTGGGCCGCTGTGGTCACACCCACGTCATGTGGGGCCGCCGTGATCACTCCCATGTCATGTGGGGCCCTGTGGTCACACCCACATCATGTGGGGCCGCCGTGGTCACTCCCACGTCACGTGGGGCCCCGTGGTCACTGCCACGTCACGTGGGGCCTCCCCCGAGCCTGTGGTCTCAGGCTTCCTATTTCTCAGATTTTAGGTTCCATCTGCGGAGTCCCCATGGCTGCAAGTGAAGCTGCATCTTCTACACTAACATCCAGGCCCGTCTGCACCTCATGGGTTGTCTGCTTCCTGGGTTCATGCGTTCTTCCCAGACGCGGGGGGATCGCTGATTCCATGGAGCTCTGTGGAGGGTGACTGTTTCCTGTCTGTGTGGGAAGGGCTGTCGGGGGCAGGGATGACTCCAGCTGGGCCAGTTACAGGTCCTCTGACCAGGGGAGGGGCACCTCTTTTCTGCCGAGGGCCATGTGGATATTTACAACATCATTCTCGGGCCACACAAAACTACCAGCTTAGAAAGTGGCCTGCTGTATCTGGTCAAACATTTAATTAACTCACCCCTAGTGCCTGGAAGGGCCGGACCAATGACTTCTCCGGCCTTGTGCGGCCTGTGAGCCGGACGTCCCCACCCTCGCTAAACCTTCAGCTGGGCCTGTTCAGTTCCTTTAAACCTTCAGATTCTCAGCAAGCTCACCTGGGTCTGTTCAGGTGTGCCCCCACTAGATGGGGCACTCTGCCAAGTTAGGGGCTGGGTCTTCAGACTCTTGCCACCTGTTCCCCCACCTCGGTGTCCAGCAGCTCACAGCAGTCATCAGACATCCTGGGCCATCACTCAGCCTCCCCACGGGGAGAGGCCCCTGCAGCTGCTCGGCTGGGTCTTCCTTCTCACTCTCCAAGTGCCTAATGTGCCTGTGGTCCTGCCAGCGGTGTGCCAGCCAACCCGCCTCTGCCCCCGGGGTAGCTGGCGCCAATACCACTACCGCAGTCCAATTCTCTCACTTTGCAGTAGCAGCCAGTTATTAAAACAGGGCCATTTCAGTTCACTCAGTCCTGTTTGTTTTAAACATCAGCTCACATCCCGTTCTAGCATCCCCACCAACCTTCTGGGGCAGGTTAGCCTGTTGGGCCCAGGGTCCTGTGTGTGGCAAAGACCCCCTCCTTGACCTCATCTCTGAGCCCCCTTTTCAGCTAGTTGTCATCTTTGGCCAGTCCTCGGCCTGCCCAGCCCTGTTTTAGCAAAGCATCCCATTAAACTGGTTTATCAAGAATCCTCCCCACTCATCACCTTTGATATCCAAGTTGCCCTTCCCCAGCCTTTGATACATAACCAAGTTCCTCGTAGTAATTTTCCATCCAATCGCTTACCCTGCCTGCTGGCTAGAACTCCCCACTCGTTCCTGTTGTATGTGGAGCTGCAGTCAATCTTGCTCCCCTATTGCAATAGTCTTCAATACAGTCCTCCTTGCCTGTTGAACTCATTGACTCATTGGGTGCAGATTTTTGACTGGTAGCTGCTTCCCCTGCCCGCTATGTCCAAGCCCCTCCTTCCTCTGCACTTCTCCTCCAGTGTTGGGGTGGGGAAGAGAGAGGCAAAGAGGCCTCTCCTTTGGGGACTGCCTCTGAAAGACCTCCATGCTAGTCTGGGTACTCTGAGAAGCAGACATCCCGAGGGGAATAAGGAATGTAGAGGAACAACCTGTGAGAGGAAATGGGGAAGGAGCTGGAGAAGCTGGAGAGCCCTCAGGCTGTGATGCAGGCTTGCCCCTGGTGAAGGCGAGATGGGAGAACCATGGCGGGATGGAGGCATCTTTGATATCAGCCCATTTCTAAGAAAAATTCAGCAAGGCTGCTTGCTGGGTGGGTGCTGGGGGGTGGGGGAGCGGGGAGTGGTGGTGGGGCTGGGGAAGCCCTAGCCAAAGTCTCCCACCAGTGGAGTCCCTCATAGCACGAGAGTGAGCCTTCATCACTCTGCCCGCCACGCCCAGTCCCTGGGGGAGAGCAGCCTGTGGGGGCCTGGCAGCGATGTGAATGCAGCGATGGGTCTCAGAGCGCGGCAGCTGGGGCCACTGGCCAGCCATGCTCCCTGCAGTTGGACACCTGAGAGGCACAGTCTCATGGTCGCCGTAGGCACGGCCCCAGTTTTGGTGGTTGACAGTATCCCCTCCTTAGTAGAGAGGCCCTCACTAGTTTAGGGGGAGGTGAGGCCCCCTTTCTCTTGGTTCTCTCTGCCTCTCAGTCCTTTTGCGTGGCGGGCGTTCCAGTGCTGCTGCTTTGTCACAAGGCCTCTGCCATGAGAGACGGGGCTCAGGCGGGACCACGTCTCCCCTTTCTCAGCCCCTGCTCTGAGAGGTCTGCCTTGCAACCTTTGGCTAATGGTGTGAACTGCAAGCCCCGCTGCCTCCTCGGTGCCACTCAGCCCTCAGGATGTGCCCTCATCCCGACCACCCCAGCGGGTAGCGATGTCTGCTGTGCGGTGCCACATCCTAACACGCTTTCACCTCACCCGGAGTCTCCTTCCTCCTTCCTCCAGACCCTCCAGCGACAGGTGGTCTTGGCAATGTTAAGACAATCACCACACCATGACCCATTGGGGGGGCGTGTTTGGAGGACCCTCAATCTTGTAGAAATAGAGAGACATGTCAAATGTTCTCCTTCCCACACAGAGCCAGGGCTCCTCTTCCACTGTCTGGAATGAGGCAGGGTGTTCCGATGAAATGGTGCCTCTCCACAGTGTGGACTGGCTCCATGGCTGGTTCCTGTGACTCCAGCAGCTCCCTGAATTTGAAATGTGAATTGGGTGGCTTACTGCTATGGCCCATTCAAACATCTGCCCTTAGATATTTAATGGTGTTCTCATGGTAGGCACTGCTTATGGGAGCCAAGCTCATGTTCCAGAGAGGAACTCTGAGACCTAGTCATGCCACCTAAGGCCAGTGATCCTCAGAAGGGGACGTGATTTCAGAGAGGAACAGAGAGGGAGGGAGAGAGAGAGAGAGATCAGTGATGTGAGAGAATCATTGATCTGCTGCCTCCTCCACGCCCCCTACTGGGAATCGAGCCTGCAACCCGAGCATATGCCCTAACTGGGAATTAAACCACGACCTCCTGGTTCATAGGTCGATGCTCAACCACTGAGCCACACCGGCCGGGCGGTTTCCACTTCCTTAGGCAGAGATAATACCTGCTGGAAACATACCTGGAGATAACACCTGGAGAAACTTTGTAGAAGGTCATCCCCAACTTCAGAACAGCCCTCTCCACTCAGAACAGGATGCTGCTCCCAGCTGTGGAGGGAGGCCTTCTCTAGCAGCTCAGCCTCAGGGCACATAGGAATCCCTGGAGTGATGTTAACATGCAGATTCCAGAGACTAGAACTCACTGGACAGGGTGGGCCCCGGGGCCTGTATCTCACCAAGCACAGGAGGGGTTCTGCTGTGGCCTTTCCCTTTGGGAACCACTGATCCAGTGTGCAGGCTCTGTGTAAGCCTCTCTCCTGTTACAGTGTCTCAGGCCCAGTGAGGAAGCGGTGGGGGAATTGAGGGTGCAGGGGAGTTGAAAGATGCCGGCCCCCCACCTAAGGGACTGTCATAATCATTGTCACACAAATGTCTTGTGTCCCAGCGAGGCACAAGATCTTGCAGGAAAATGAAAGGGAGTTGCCAGAGAGAACAGAATAGAGAAATATGCATCAAATAAAGCTTGTAAGGAGTAGTTTCAGGGGAGAATGGACTGTGGCTGCATGGAGGACATTACAGGGCAGCCTGTAATAGGAACATTGGGAGAAAAGATGAGCATCACGCAGGAAGCAGAAGGAATTTGGTGAAAAGGAAAATCAGATACCGAGAGAATCAAAAGTTAAATGGAAACTTAAAATTGAAAACAGCTAGAGCCCCTTTCTTCAAACCAAAACAAATGATCAGATGAGAGATGGGATGTGAGACTGCGGAAACCTACCTGCCATCTAGGAATGAAATCGCTACTGGGAAAAGCTGAAGACACCCAGGGTGAAGTGTGCGTGGCACTAATGGTGTTAAAGGTGAGTGAATCTCGTAACTCCAGCAGGCGAAGAATGTGGTTGATGAATTGACTCCATCGAGTGGATGAATAACATGACACAGCCCCTATGAAAGAGGCAATAAAAAGAACTGCAACATAAATGGGTCCACAGGAAAACATACACATGAAGACGGGATAGATGCAGCAAGACTGTACTATGGAAAGGCGTGTTTATGAGAAAGAGGGTAGAGAACTTGCTCAAATTATTGGGTCAGATGAATCTTAGTAATCTCCTGCAAGATATTATATTTAAGGAATTTAAATATAAAACTGACAAGGAAGTCTTTATACCTTTGCTCTAAAATATCAATCGGCAGGTTTTACAAGAATTTGTCACTAGTAAGGGCTCTCAGAAAACGTCCAGGGAAAATGGACAAGGAGGCCCAGATGTCATCCAGCTACTTAGAGTGCAATAATGAATATAATGAAAAAAAATTTTAACTTCTTTATTATAGAATTTTCCCCTAGGGAAGAAAGTTTCCCCAAACTGCAAAGGTTAAAATTCCAGAGATACCAACAGTTACAAACTTTTACAAGGACTCAGCGATGATAAAATTATCTAAGATTTTAGTTCAGTGACTTGTTGCCAGCTTGTATTGATTAGGCTGACTTTGTGGCAGGGCTTCAAGCCAGCTCCAGCTAGTTTAAGCTGACAGAAAAGGAGGCATTCATTCAAAAGAGACAGGGGTGTCTTCTAGAATCAAAGGGCAGGGGTGCAGCTGAGCCCCCGGAAGGACAGCAAAGGTCCTATCTGCCTCCGCTTTCAGCTTTTCTCTGTGCTTCTCCGTATTTCTTTTCTTTCTATTGGGTGGTTGGTCTTTTCCTTACGGGTTTGTGATAATTTTTTGTTTACCTTTATTCTCGCCCTGAAGAGCAGCTGAGCTGGTCTCAGCACCAAGTTTTCCCTTCAGGCCTAGACTGTGAAATGGATCCAGTCATGTTTCCCTTGTCAACTGGCACCATGTTCATCTTTGCCAGTAGAGGGCGCAAGAGTCATGTTTCCCTTGTCAACTGGCACCATGTTCAGCTTTGCCAGTAGAGGGCGCAAGAGTCATGTTTCCCTTGTCAACTGGCACCATGTTCAGCTTTGCCAGTAGAGGGCGCAAGAGGCACGTTGCAGGAGAAGGGTTCTGTTTCTGGTTCTGTGCTTGCTGGGCAAACTCTGGGACACAGGCTCATGCGTGGGGCTCAGGTCCGGCTCCTGCAGCCTGGGCAGCGCATCCAATCCTAGGTTCCTGCAGCTCATTCAGTGTCCGGCTCCTGCGGTGCCCGGCAGCCAGCAGCACCCGGGGCCCCGCCGCTTCTCTGGGCAGCAACCTCTTCCTGAGCCCAGTTGGTCAGTAACCTCGGAGTTCACTGGGTGAAATCTGATAGTTAGACAAAGGGGTGGGGGCTGAGGAGCCAGTGAAACGAGGTTCAGGTAGAGCAGGAGGAACTGTGTTCCCCTAGGAGGTGGGATGAGATGCTCACGAGGTACAGGTTGGGACCAAGGCTGGGATGGGGCCCGTGCAGGTCAGGGTCCAGAGGAAATGGAGGAGAAAACAGAAATGCATGGAGGATAGGACCACAGGAGGCAGAAGCAGAGAGGTGAGGGGTCAACCACACGGAGAAGGAATGAAGCCCGAGGTGGGGCGCCGAGCCCAACAGAGCATTTAGACACCCCCCACGCTTCCAGTAGCACCGAGTTAATCTCCAGCATCAATGTCAGGGTTGGGTCTCTGGACAAAATAACATCTGAACTATCTGGTCTGACCCTACTGGGCTTGAACAAGGTCCCCTGGGGGCTGACCAGACCATACAGCAAGAGCTGTGTGAAGTGGGCTGGGGAAGGTCCCAGGCATGAGCGTGGGTAGGATGGTGAGTGTGAGCAGAGAAACACAGCCCTGTCCTGGGCCCCGGTGGAAACCTTATCGGGCCACCCATGGGCGAGAGAAAGAGGGACTAGGAGCCAGGCTCAGGTTTATGAGAAGAGAAACACCTGCCCCGGATCTTAGGCTGTTGGGTGGAAGGGAGCTGGGATCCTTGGGTTGTCTGTTATTGGGGATTATTTGTCCTTTGTGTCTCCCTGCTCTCTGGAACTAAAAGTCTAGACCACATTTAAATAAAGAGAACATCCTGTAGCCTAAAGCTGGTAATTTCCCCAATACTCTGGATCTAAAGCCAGAGAAATGGGACAGTGCTGCCCTCACATCACAGAATTACCAAAGCACCCAGGAAGTGCCCATGGCTCACACGGGTGCCCACAAGTCACCATCTTCTACTGATCTGGGAGAAACTTCCCTATTGTTATTCGCTAAGTGGAGCTAGCCAAGGCCCCTGTCAGCTGGGCCAAGTGCAGTGCTGAGGCTTGTGCCTAGGAGGTCACCATCATTCCCCCAGGCGGAGAGGAGGTTGGGGATTTTTGTGGATCAGTCCCTGACCCAGGTAAGGGCAGGTCTCGTCACCAGGGCAAGGAGAGTGGGGGTCCCAGGCCTGGGGTTAGGAGAATCTTCAAGGATTTGGCAGGGATAGCCACTCTACTTTGAGGTTGGGTGCACAGTGGGTCTACAGCAATCTGGGGCCTGACAGTTCGCTGAGTCCAGAGAGAGAGAAGACAAGGAGGAGAGGGAGGGTCATGTCCTCAGTTACAACTGGGGATATTCCACAAGGGTTGTCACAGGGAGCCAACAGAGCAATGGGGAAGGTCTGGTCCCGTCATCTTGCTGCAGAAGAGGACCTCAGTTGAAGCCTCAGCCCCATGGGAGGCAGAGCGGAGACTGGGCCCAGGCTCCTGAATCCTCTCCCATCACTGCTTCCCCTGCTCCTGCAGACAGCAGACATGCTGGGCCCTGAGAACCCCACCTGGTGCAGACTTCCTGGAGCCGAGGAGGCAGTGCTGAGGGGAAGGATGAGTGTGCAGTGCATCTGGGCAAAGACTGGTCCCTTTATAAAGCTCAGCCTGGACCACTGTCTCACTCAGGTGGGTGGGACACACCTAGGCGTGTGTTCAGCATTTCCTGGTAAAATCCCATGCAACCCCCAAGCGACAACACCTAGAATTGTCTCCTGTCCCAAAATTGAATGGGGCTGGGGGGCGAAGAGGGGGTGCACTGGGATGCATCATAACAGGACAGGAAATTTGGAATAGAAACTGGGTTTCTGGACATAAAGAGGGTGGGACTCTGAAGGCAGCATGCTCTGTTGACTCATCCCCAGTTGTCCTGCAGGTTTGTTCTGACAGCTGGCAGGAACTCCTCCCACCGTCAATGAGCCCTTAAATGTGCCAGGAATCACGGTACCTGCCGTCTAACATCCTCATTGACCTTCACAGCCTTATGCGATGGAGCTGTTATCCTCATGTTGAGGAGGAAACGGAGATTTCATTTCCATGTAAGCCCTGGTGTAGCTTTTGGATTTTGCATGTCAAAATGCTTACAATAAGTTATTAATTTTTATACTGAAGGTTTTCCTTTTGTACAATCTTGGCCTCAGTTTCAGAGTCTGAGCTATTTCTAATCCTCAACTCCAGGAATCTAAACATCATTGATCTGTTGATGTTGAAGTCCTTCTCTTACTTTATTCATCCTTTTATTTTCCTCATATCTCCATTCCCATTCAGTTCCCCACCCAAAAGCAGTTTATTTTTCTGCTTACTTTCACGCACTATTGCAAATGCAGATAGTTGTATTGGTGTACCTGCTACTTGTTATTTGTGTTTGGTATAGATCAAACACGGGGAAATATAGGAAAAGCACAATGTGCTGTCCAATGAATTACCTCTGCGCCTGGGACTGTCGCCCGGGTCAATGAACAGAACATTATGGACGTCTCTCCGGCTACTGCCACCCCCTCTCTTTCCATAGCCGTCATCTGAACTTTTATGATAAGGCTCTCTCTTTATTTTCTTTGTATTTTACCAAGAACTAAAAGGTAGCCTGGCCGGCGTGGCTCAGTGGTTGAGCATTGACCTATGAATCAGGAGGTCACGGTTCGATTCCCGGTCAGGCACATGCCTGGGTTGCAGGCTTGATTCCCTGTGTCTGGTGTGCAGGAGGCAGCCGATAAATGATTCACTCTCATCAATGATGCTTCGATCTCTCTCTCCCTCTCGTCTTCCTCTCTGAAATCATTACAAATATATTTAAATAAAAAAAAGAACCAAAAGGTACTCAGACAATGTGGGGAGAAAACAAAAGCAAATGGAGAAGATGCCCATCAGGGAGGGGTTTGATCGGCCCCTGTCACCCTCTTCAAAGACACAGCCTCCACGCTGGAACTCAGCACAGAGAGGCGGTGTGCAGGCCTCTGTTGTGATCTCACCCTCTGGAAGGACAAAGGGCACAGGTGAGCCCTAATCCTGGTGTGCGTTGATGTCCTCTGGGAAGCCCCATCTTAGTATGAAGTGGAGCATGATGAGTCCTGCCCACTCTGCAGTTCAGCATCGCCCACCACGCAGTGGTCTGTGAAGACGGCCTAGAGGGGTGGGATGCAGCAGGCGTCTGGCGTCCCTCTAGGGGTCAACTCTTCCCATCCTCAAGCCCAGCCCTGGAATTGGGGGAAGAGAGCACCGGGTTACCCTCCTTTTCCAGGGGAGTGAGGACGTCGCTGCTAGTGTGCCACTGACGTCCTTGGTTAAAACTCAGGTTGGCTGCATGAGGGATAGAGAGCATAATTAAGTACCCAAACCCCATGAATCCCATTAACGAGGTTCCTAGATTAGTATCCTTCATAGAGACAGAAAGATTCATGGTCATCAGGGTCTGGGAGGAGCAGGGCAAGGAGGAGTTATTCAATGGATATAGTTACAATTTATAAGATGCATTTTATTTATTTATTTAAATATATTTTTATTGATTTCAGAGAGGAAGGGAGAGAAAGAGAGAGATAGAAACATCAATGATGAGAGAGAATCATTGATTGGCTGCCTCCTCCTGGGAACTGAGCCCACAACCCAGGCACGTGCCCCGACCAGAATCAAACCGTGACCTCCTGGTTCATAGGTCAATGCTCAACTGTCATCTGTATTTTCCCCCAAAGAAGAATGTCAGAGCTAAAGTGTGATGGGAGATGGCCCAACCTGCCTCTGCATTAACATGGAGAGATGCCAAAACACAAACATGAACAACAGCAGCAGCAGCAGCAGCAGCAGCAGCAACAACAACAACAACAACAACAACAAACCATGGCTGATGTCTCGAGAGGAAAAGCAGTGCAGGGGCCGTGCTCACTCACTGAGTTTCCTTTCTCTTGGGGGTCCTGGATCTGCCATTCCTGGCTGACGTGGTTGCTTTCTTATGGCCACACAGAAACTATTTATGAAGCTGGATCCAGCTTTTCTCTATGTTTTATTGAAATAATCGGTCTCCTGCAGTAATGTACCATAGCCAGAGCAGGCCTATTGGCAGTACTCAGAGTTTCAGGAACTCTTGGTACTGCTGTTGAGGATGTATCCGTACAGCTAAGAACACAGGTAAATCGTGTCCCAGACATTCTACTCTAGAGTACAGGCTCCAAGGAAATTTTCACAGAGCCATAGGGACCAGATAATTATGTTTGTTTTGTGTAGAACAAAGCATTTGTGGTGGTCGGGACTTGGAGGTAATATGAATGGAGGGTTAACGGTGGGGAGCAAAATATGGTGACTTCACATCACAGAGCAAAAGCAGCACAGAGGTTATCAACTAGATGTACGTGGAGCAGCAGGGATGCCAGCGGCTGCTCCTCTCCACATCTGAAGGCCGCTTTGTTGGATTGCACGAGGCAGGGGTCCCGTCCTCTGCTACATGATTCCCACAGAACCTGGTTGGCTCACTTGGACTGCGTTCATTTAGCTTTTTAAATTTTAAATCGTTTTATTGATTTCAGAGAGGAAGGGAGAGGGATAGAGAGATAGAAACATCAATGATGAGAGAGAATCATTGATCAGCTGCCTCCTGCATGCCCTACACTGGGAATTGAGCCTGCAACCTGGGCATGTACTCCGACTGGGAATCAGACCAGGAATTGAACCGTGATCTCCTGGTTCATAGGTTGATGCTCAACCACTGAGCAACACCAGCTGGGCTAGTTTTTAATAGTTCAGTAGGACAACGAAAAGTATTTTTTATTTTAAGAATGAAAACACAAAGCAAAGAAATCAAAGGCTTCATTTGAGATTCAGCAATTGACTCTGAAACTGAGGACCATGGGAAATAAAAGGAAGCTCTGAATGAAAAGTAGCAATTATTTTATCCCATAATATTGAGGCAAATGGAAGCAGAGCACTGAAGCTTACACTGTGCTGAATCCTGTTTGGAGCAACCATGAGATATTATCTTACACTTAGTTCCAACACATATTCTCTAGGATCTGACAATCCTTTCCTGGGCGAGGATGGTGGCAAGGTGTGGGGAACAATCTGGGTGTGGATCAAACCCAGCAGCTCTTTTGGGATGTTCTGCTCCCCCCTCCCCCCCGCCACTGTTCCCTTTGCACTCTTTCCACCTGCAGAACTGAGCTCACCTTTCAGGACCCCATTCTACAGCCACCTGTTCTGTGAGGCCCTATGAATCTCCAGAATGGTTTTTATTGCTTCTTGCAGAATCCCATGACAGCTTTGCATCACTATTTTCAACGCCTGTATTGTTCTGATAATATTGATGTACTGCCCTCCCCACAACCGGGCAAGGAACTGCCCGAGGAGCAGGGTTCTGGCACATGACAGACTCTCACTGAGTACTCATCGGATGAATGAAAAGACAAATCACAAGAAGATGTGATTAGAGGCCCTGGCCTAGTAGCTCCATTGGTTAGAGCATCATCCCGATACACCAAGTTTGCAGGTTTGATCCCCAGTCAGGGCACATACAGGAATCAACCAACGAGTGCACAAATAAGTGGAACAATTGATTGATGTCTCTCTCTCTCCCTCTCTCTCTCTCTCTCTCTCTCTCTCTCTCTCTCCTCTCCCCCCCTCTAAAAATCAATCAATAAATCTAAAAAATGGGAATAGAATTTAACAACTTGTCCCAGGGTCAGGAGTTCTGAGCTCCAGTCGCAGCTCCACCATAACTCTCTGTGTGACTCAGGGGAGAGACTCATCTTGTCTTGGTTTAGCAGAGTGTCAAAGAGGAATAAGAATCATTCCCCACAGGATACTCAACTCAATCACATGAGATAAAGGGTGTAAAAGTGCCCATCAAATGTAGTGAGGTAATAGTACTCATCTAAAGTTGAGGAAATCAGTGGAAGACAGGTTAGCAATTTGCAAAGGCTGGAACCAGCATGAGTGTTCACTGAGAATCAGGGGACCTTCCTTGTGGTCAGCACTGTCACCAAACAACCTTCATAATATTGAGCAAGTCAGTTTTTCTCTGGGCCTTGGTTGTGTTACCGTAAGTTATAGGTTAGGAATAGATTGTCCCCGAAGAGCCATCTGCTTTAAGGATGTGACATTCTTGAGACCGAGGACAATGGGACTCTGGGTGGAACTGACTGATGTGCATTGGGGCAGGGACCCTTTATGTCACGAATGTCCTTAGGAATCCACATTTCATTTGACTTCATCTCCCACCAGTACATGGGCAAAGCATGGTCTTAAGCACCCCCTGGCTTCCACGTTGCAGAATGCTGTAGGGTTTAACCAGCAGCAAGCAGTTCCTGAACACTGACTGCCACCTGCACCTGGACAGAAACTCCACCCTGTTCCACTAGCACTGAACAGCCTTCTGAGCATCTCCTCTGTTGGCCCATAGCACTGAAGAGGGGACAGGGAATGTCCCAGGGCCCGGGGTCCACACTCATCTTCTCCACAGGCACCGCTTCCAAATCTCCTCTGGGGTCAGATCCTCTCTCCGCCCTCAGCCCCTGAGCCCTGGTTCAGCTGAGCTTTTTCCTGAGGCTCTTCCGTCTCACCAGAGCCCAGCGGCCATTCCTTCTCATGGCCCAAGGCTGAACGAGGTTGTGGATCAGCCTGGCTTCTCCCTTTACATCAATTCTCTTCGATGCTCTGAACCACCGGGTGAGGATAGACTAACAGCCTCGTATGGCACCCTGCATGGCACAAGCTACACTGTCTCAGGACAAATGGGTATTAACTTTGGACCACACCCAGGGTCCCTGCTCTCAAGGAGTTCAGCCCTGTTGGTGACACGGATAGAAAGGAAATTCTAATGGAGTGTGAGGAGTCCTACCGTTGACCCTGAGGACCATAAGCACTGAGAACGTGAGCCCATCGCGGGAACATTGTACAGACTCTCTTTAGGGTGCAATTCCTAAACCAGAAAGAAGAGTAAGTACTTGTCTACCTTCTTCATCCTGATTTCACAATGGCAGCCGATGAAAGCTTTGTGAAATTAAATGGAGGTCTGGAAATCAAGGGGCAGGTCTACCTTAGAGGTCTGTGGTGATGGTCAGTGCACTTGTGCGCACTGGCAATGGGCCTGGAGGAGCAGCCACCCGCCTTGCGTGGAGCGTCTCCTCACCTTGGAAGCTCAGAACTGTGGTCTCAACAGATGCTGTTTCCTATTTTAAATTACACTTTTCAGTTTGGCTCTACTTTCCAGGGTCCTTTCCTAAGTTTCACAGCCATCCTCAAAACTGGAGGCAGAGGGTGTTAGAAATGAGAGGGTGGGGGCTGGAGGGACCTGGAAGGAGAAAAATGAGGGAGATAGGAGGGCAGGGCCAGGGCCTGATGTGGGACGACCGTGCTAGTGATCTATTGCTGAGAGTTCCCCCACATTAGAGACTTAACCAAGACACACTTATTAGCTCACACGTCTGTGACGAGGAATCCTACATGTCTCAGCTGGAACTACTGTGGTGTCACCTGAGGCAGGATCCGTGTCACTGAGGGTCTGAGCTCACTCGGGGGGACTCTGGGATTCAGTTTGGATGGAAGGCCTGACTTCCTCTCTGTCTGTTGGTCTCATTCAGTGCTAGGCCATGTGGGTCTCTCCAGATAGCAGCTCACAGCACAGAGGCTTATTCCTCAGTGTGTGTGTGGGGGGGGGAAGAGAACAGATCAGAGTGAGCAAGTGGTAGGCACTGACTTTTTAAAAAACTTTTCAGGGTGGAAAGAGATCAACCAAAGAACTTGAATGCATGTAGCATAACCCAGGGACACAGACAATAGGGTGGTGAAGGCCTGGGGTGGGGGGCAGGGATTGGCTAGAAGAGATCAATGGGGGAAAAAGGGGACATATGTAACACTTTCAACAATAAAGATTAAAAAATAAAAAAATGAATTTGCTTTAAAATTGTTAAATTAAATTTTTCAAAAAATTGACTTGAGGCAGAGCGTGGCGGGGGGGGGGGGGGGAGAGGAAGGGGAGAGAGAGAGAGAGAGAGAGAGAGGAACATCAATGTGAGAGAGAAGTATCAATTGGTTGCCTCCTGTATGCACCCCAACTAGGGATCAAACCCACAACCTAGGTACGTGCCCTGACCAGGAACCAAACAGGAAACTTTCAGTGCCCAGAATGATGCTCAACCACTCTGGCTGGGCTAGGCACTAACTTTTAGAACCAAATCATGGAGGTCATGTTGAATCCTTTTGCCATCTTCTATGGAGTCACTACTGACACCCACACTTAAGGGGAGGGCACACATTCACACCACATGAGGAAGGTGAAGACCATGGGGAGTCACTGAGGAGAGAACCGGTGACCCGAGAGGTCCATGCCTTGCCCAGGATCACAGACGGTCAGAATGCAGAGCGTGAGATAAACCCAGCTGTGTGTCCTCAAGGTGGGGTCCTAGGTGCACCCAGGTTCCATCAGGGGCTCTGGAAAAGGCTGTGCTGGTGGAATCGTGTACAGACATGGAAATGGCCTGGGGGAGACGGTGAGCATTTGGCAGCCTAGACAGTATTTGTCTGAAAAGGCGCCCAGATATGGAATCAGAAAGGTGCAACTCTGTCCACAACCCACCCATGGTGGAGAAAGCTGAGGCTGGGCCCCCTTATGCTGAGCTCATGTTTACACAGTCCTGAATCACACCCTCATTGTATAAGTGGGAAACAGAAGCCCATAGTCAGGCAGGGATTGGACAGGGTACATGATATTCAGAGTCCAGAGTTCAGGAATGTTCAGACCTTCCAGGCCAAGGCTCCCACCTCCCCCACAGAGTTCGTCTGGAAATTAGAAATCCTGACTTACTGGGCAGCTCCTGCCTGTTTTCCCTATGTGGGGGCTGTTTTGTTTTGGGATCCAGAAATGGAGCACTGGCATGCACGCGTGCGCGCACACACACACACACTCTAGATGTGATGATCTTGGGTGGGATTAGAAGAAAAGCAGACTCAGAGGAGGTGACAACAGGAAGGAAAAAGAGGTTGGAGGCACTACCTGCATGTGACAGTCCTCCTCCTACTTTACAGCTACTCCCCCCCATGAACCTGAACAGCCCTAAGAAGCACCTGCTGCATAACCCATTGTTCAGGCAGGAGAAAGACGGGCTCTGATAGGCACAATGACTTATCCAGGATCCAGAAGAAGTAAGAATGAGGGGTTGAGTCTGAGCCCAGGTCATTTTCCTCAACTCTGGGATCCTGGCTGCACCCAGAGTTTCTAGGGGGGTAGGGGTGTGTTGGTGCCACTGTGTACAGATCAGGTGCTTCACGGGGAAGAGAGGTCCACTGACAGCGCCCTCAGGACTATTTGCATAGCTGTCATGAGATGAGGGGACTCAGGCAAGACAATCCCAGGTACTGAGGTCACTAACCAATAGAACTTGGAAACCCTGTAACCAGGCCCCCACATCTAGCCCCACAGGCAGCTCACTTGCCAAGAGGCATTTGCCAGTGCAAGATGTTCTCTTGCTGTGTTCCCAGTGATTGGTGCTCTTGCTTCCGGAGACCCCGCAGTGAGAGCTTTTCCAGACGGTGCAGACGTTGGTTCAACCCTCGTCCCCGATGTTTTTGGCCATTTTCAAAAATATGGCCTCAGGTAACACAAGGTGGGCTGGGTCAGACCCAGTCAGGCCAGGTCACCTCTGTGCACCATCCCTGTGCAACCCACATCCCCTCCTCTTCACGTATTGGGAAGAGGAACCTGAAGGGAGAAACCTGGGGCAGGAACAGCTTTTGGGGCAGTGGATCACCTAGAGGCTCTGCTGTGATCACACCCCAGGGCAGGGCAGGGCAGGCCGTTGGAGATGGGCTTCCAGAGGGGTCCCTTATTTGCGCCAATGGGAGTCTTAGGCCCTCAGGCTGTCACTCCTTTTCCTCTGCAGTGGAGGTCTGAACGGATCACACTGTGTGTGTGTCTGGAGTGGAGGGTCACGGGGCTGAGAACCAGCAAAACAGGGCTCTGAGGCTTTCCCCTGGTGACTGGGAACTGTCTTTACAGAGCTCCGCACAGGAGAACGGACCGGAGGCACCAGATGGGGTCCTCAACTCCATGCCCCTGCAGGAGGCACAGGTGCCCCATACCTCCTCCAGTGTGCAGCACGGCTGCGGGGTGAGTGCAGGTGCTGAGGTGACCCAGACTCCAGGATCCCATGTAGTTGAAGAGAGCCCTGGGTTCCAGAAGCTGCTCTGCTAGGCCCCTAGGTCCCTCCTAGAGTCCAATTTCCAAAGGAATCTGGGGTCCGTATCCTCCCCACAACCCACTCTCACTCTCCAGCCCCTTTCAGAAGAAATGCAAAGTCACTGCCCACATAGTGTTAGGAATATCAGAGGAGAGACATTGTTCCATTTCACTTTATTCTCAGTCAAGAGTATTTTTGCATTTTTCTACAGACTTTACCCCCCCTTTTTTTTAAAAAAAAATATTTTATTGATTTTTTACAGAGAGGAAGGGAGAGGGAGAGAAAGAGAGTTATAAAAATTGATGAGAGAGTAACATCCATCAGCTGCCTCCTGCACACCCCCAACTAGGGATGTGCCCACAACCAAGGTACATGCCCTTGACTGGAATTGAACCTGGGACCCTCTAGTCCGCAGACTGACACTCCATCCACTGAGTCAAACCGGTTAGGGCCAGACTTTCCCTTTTTAACACCCATCTCCACGTGTCCATGTTGTCCTGACAATCCTTACACACCTTCTCTCACTCTAACACATCATTGTGATTAGTAGGGATGCTTTTCCCAAAAGGACATGGGGCTCAAGGCACCAAGTCTGTTGCTTTGCTTTTTGCTGCCCCGAGAACCACATCCCCATGGACACTCCTGGTCAGGAGCTGGGTCCTCCCGGGGCTGCACAACATCCCAAGAGCGGGACCTGTTACCAGGGCTGGCGATCCATCTCTTCACTGCTGTGGGACTTGTACGTGATCCCCTCCTGTTGTCATGTCAGTGGTGCTGCCCTGAACACCCCACTTGTCCTAATACCCAGACCCTCCCACCCCAGGAAAAGCCTCTGTGTTCCCATCTTAGAATGGGATGTTCTGTCAGAAATCTCAGGGTTACCTTGTTAACACAGGGAGGTGCTGTCCATCTTCTGCTAAGAAATGACTAAGATACCAATGTGTCTCATCATCACTCACCTCCAAATCTACTTTGCCTGCCGAGAACCTTTTCTCTTGTCCATGTAGAAAACATGAAAACCTGTGCAGAATTTTTCTGAGTTTAGTTGAGCCAAAGTGTAGACAATTGCACTGAAGCAAAATCTCAACCGAATGAGATAATAATGCTCCGGAGAATGGCAGCTTTGCACCTTATTTTATACATTACAATCAAAAGTGGAGACTTGTGTGGGTTTCATGAAATCCATTGGTGATATATTAGGGAAGCAGGAGAAATCACAGCAGGGAAATCTCTGGGACTGGATAAAAGGTAATATGATAGATACTGAGGGCAAGTGCAGGGTGGTAGGGGAGGCCGGGGGAGGTCATTGGGGGTAAGGGGTGGAAAGAGACATATGTACTACTATTTTTAATACCTTAAACAATAAAATTAAAGAAATAAATATTAAAAAAATTATTATACCCCCCCAAAATAAAATAAAATAAAATGATAGACATGTACTTCTTTCACTTAGGTGTGTGCAGGATGTTAATAGTTAACAATGAACTCAATGAGGGGATGTGTGGTCTTTGCAGAGAGCAGAGCAGAGCCTGTGCTTTGAGGGGTCTGAATAAAGGAAAATTATTTTGACATTACAAAATTATGTTGTTACTAGTGGCCCGGTACACGAAATTCGTGCATATTAAAAGGGAATTAATTAGAGGAAATATTTTAATATTGCTATTTGCCCTTTCTCTATAATAGAAGTGTCAGAGATGAAAGAAACTTAGTAAAATGTATATGAAAATCTCCCTCTTGTCAGAGTCTGGGGAGTGCCGCGGGACCCAGAGTCAAGTCCCTGCCCACCCGCGCAAGTCTTGAAATTGCATGAGACCCAGACCCAGCTGGCACCACCCCCGTCAAGCCTCGCAGGGCAGGGGGTGCAGCCTCAGGCCCCCTGGCCTGGTCTCAGGTACCCCGGCCGTGGTGCCATGGAGGGGGGGCACATGGCATCAGGTCCCCCATCAAGCCCTGCCAGGTGGGGGACACAGCCTCATGTCCCCTGGTGCGGCCTCAGGTCCCCTGGCCTGGCGCCAGGGTCGGGGGCACAGCCTCAGGTCCCCATTCAAGTCCCGCCAGGCAGGGGGTGCAGCCTCAGGTCCCCTGGCCTGGTGCTAGGTTGGGGGTGCGGCCTCAAGTTCCCATGCGCCACTGTGAGGGCGTGACTACCATTTGCATATTAACTCTTTATTATAAACTGAGTGGCCAGATTATTATGATCTCTGAACGCATAATAATATGGCCACTCAGTGTATATCCTATATAATAAAAGGCTAATATGCAAATTGTCCCCTCGACCAGGAGTTCGACCAGCAGGCAGGCTGGTCAACCACCCATGTCCCCTCCCGGACTCCAGGATCCCTTGCAGTCAAAGGAGTCCCTGGGTTCCAGAACCTGCTATTCCCTCGAGATCCCTCCCGGATTCCAATTTCCAAAGGCATCTGGGTCTCCATCTCCTCCTTCCAACCCACTCTCACTGTCCGTCCTCTTACAGATGAGATGCAAAGACATTGCCCACAAAGTGTTAGGAATATCAGAGGAGAGACTTTGCTCCATTTCATGTCATGCTCAGTCAAGAGTATTTTTGCATTTTTCTACAGACTTTCTCTTTTTAACGCCCATCTCCACGTGTCCATGTTGTCCTGACAATCCTTACACACCTTCTCCCACTCTTACACATCATCGTGATTAGTGGGGATGCTTTTGCCAAAAGGACATGGGGCTCAAGGTACCAAGTCTGTTGCTTTACCCTTTGCTGCCCCGAGAACCACATCCCCATAGACCCTCCAGGTCAGGAGCTGGGGCCTCCTTGGGCTGCACAACATACCAGGAGGGAGACCTGTTATCAAGGCTAGCGAACCATCTCTTCACTGCTATGGGACCTGGGTATGACCCCGTCCTGTTGACATGTCAGCTGTGCTGCCCTGTTGACATGTCAATTGTGGGATCACATACAAGTCCTACCCCATTGTCCTAATATCCAGACCCTCCCACCCCAGGAAAAGCCTCTGTGTTCCCATCTTAGAATGAGATGTTTTGTCAGAAATCCCAGGACTGATGCTGTTAATACAGGGAGGTGCTGTCCATCCTCTGCTAAGAAATGACCTAAGGTACTAAGTGTTTCATCATGCCTCCCCTACAATTCTACTTTTCCTGTCAAGTATCTTTTATCATGTCAATGTAAAAAATTTTCAAACCTGTGAAGAATTTTTGTGAGTTTATTTGAGCCAAAGTGTCACCAATTGCTGGGAAACAAAATCTCAAATGGATGGAGATAATGCTCTGGAGAATGGCAGCTTTGCACCTTATTTTATACATTAAAATTCAAACAGGAGACCTCTGTGGGTCCCATGAAATCCATTGGTGATAGACTAGGGAGCCAGGAGAAAGCAAAGTGGGGAAAACTCTGAGGTTGGATGAACAGTAAAATGGTGACTTCTTTCACTTGGGTGTGTGCAGGGTAGTTAACAGTCAACAACGAACCCAATAACAATGAGGGGATGTGTGGTCTCTGCAGAGAGCAGAGCGGTGCCTGTGCTTTGAGGGATCTGAATAAAGGAAAATTATGTTGACATTCAGAGGATATGTTATTCTAGATGCAAAAAGACAATAGGCTCAGTTAAGGTAAAGATTGACCCTAGTCAGGGAAGATGCAGGCCTAGGACTTGACTACCCACCACAAACTGCATTTAGTTAAGTTTTAATTTCAGACCATCCTTTGTGGTCACTTTAGGTCTCTGAGTTTGCAAGGCCGCCAGGTTAGCATGTGGCACCTGTGGTCACTTCTGTCCCACCTCCTGCCACCAATCACTGAGTGCCTGGGGGTTCAGTCTGAGCTGCAGCCCCCAACTCACCTGGCAGTTTATGAGCTGCCTCTGATGGCATGTGCCCCCTCTGTCCCAACACTGGATAGAAATCAGAATGCTATGTTGGCGCCTGCGGGGCTGGACAGCATGCCCACCGCACTCAACACACAAGTGCCCATGAACTTGTTTTTGAATGCTCCAGCCCCACCTGCGTGCCCAGGCTGTGTAGCCTCACCTTAGCCAAGCTGCTGATCTACAAGAAGCTGGAGAAGGAGCTCAGTGCTGTGGGGATCACTGTGAAACTGCAGGGCTCCAAAAACATCTTGAGGTCAGACGAGATTCTGCTGCCCCCTAGCGGTCACGTGAAGACCGACCTGGCGCTGACCTCCCTGCAGTACCCTCGCTTCCTAAAGAGAGAAAGCAACAACTTACAGATCATGCTGCAGCAGAAGCAGCGTCTTAAAAACCAGACCATCCTGGGTCACCGGAAGCTCGCCCTGGGCACCATCGACATGGCTGAGGTGATGCAGCGACCCCTTGAGGGTGGCCAGATGCTGAGCCTCCATAGCACCATCACGGAGGCATGTGCCCACGTGGCTGAGGTCAGCATCGCCTCCCTGTCCAGCCAGCCCATTGACCCCGAGCACAGCACCGGGCAGGCTGGCCCCAAGACCCAGTCTAGGGTTCATTACTCAGAGTAGGAGTATGAAATCTTCTCGGAGCAACAGGCCAGCCATGATTCCGGGCACGGGCAGGACCAGGAGGAGGAGGACTTCGACTTTGAGGAGCCCAAAAAGCAGCGCCAAGGAGATGTAAGATCTCCATTCATGACCAGGCAACAAGATGCCAACAAGAAAGTTGGGGCGTGGCTGCGCAGGGTGCAAGTGTGGAAGGAGGTCCTGGACTCAGAGCAGGAGTCTTTGGAGCAGGTACCTGAGGTGGAGCACCTGGATCTGCTGTATGACTCACTAGGGAACCGTGACAGTGGCCCATGAGCGTGTCCTCAGGACCCCGAAGCCCTGGCTCAGGCCATACTTGGAAGACCTGTCCCAGCCCAGCTCTCAGATGGAGAGCTAGAGCATCCACAGTGCCAGTGCCAGGAGGAGCCTCCAGGTCCAACCCATGTGCCTGAGAAGATGAGCCCCAAGCAACCAGTGGGCGCATCACCAAGATCGAGTCTCTCCTCATCCCCTCCACCAGATCCCAGAGGAGCAGGAGGGCTGCTGGGGCTGGAGCACATTCCTGAAGGGGCAGCAGGTGGCACAGCCAGGAACAAGTGGGTCCACAGCCTGGACAACAAGCACTGCCCTGACTCGCTGAGCCAGCTGCAGTTCCCCAGGGAGACGGTGTACGACCAGCTGAACCACATCCTCATCTCTGACACCAGCTGCCCCAGAACATCCTCCTCCTCAACGCCTCCGACTGGCAGGGGCAGTTCCCGTCTGAGTCCTGCAGCAACACATGCTGCCCGGGGTGTGCACCTGCTCCAAGGCTGAGGTCCAGGCGGCCTTCAGCACCATCATCTTGTGGATTCAGAGGTACTGTCACCTCAATTCTCAGCCCCCAAAGCCTGTGAAGATCGTGGTGGCAGGGGCACAGCAGTACTTCAGCGCTGTGCTGTGGCTCTTCCTAGAGCTGCTGTCCTACAACCTGCCCCCCCTGGCTGGGCTACATGTGCTTCCTGGTCATCTGTTGGGTTCCCACCCTGTGGCCAGGTACCTGGGCTCCGTGCATTACTGTTACAAGAGCTTCTTCCAGGACCTGTTCTACAAGGAGGCCCACAGGGCTGTGCACGAAATGCTGGGCATGGTGTTGAGAATCACACAGTATGTCTCAGGGGCCAATTGTGCCCACCAACTGCCCATCGTGGAGGCCACACTCACCTACAAACAGAAGAGCCCCAATGAGGATTCCTTGACCATCATTCCCTTTGTGGGGGTGCTGGAACTGGAATTGTGGGACCATTCTGGGCCGCATCAGGACACTGAGATTATGTTGCCTGCTTGGGCTCTAGTGTACTGTCGTCCACTCCGCCACACAGGTCTGTGGCAAACAAGGAGGCCTCACACATCTTCCCTCCTCCCCTTCTGTGAGTGGAGACAAGTCCTCCTCCAGCCAGGGTGCTGGTGCTGAGCTGATGGGGCCGCAGGTGGATTACTGGACGGCAGCGCAGCCCACAGACAGGAAGAGAGACACAGAGAACAAAGACCAGGCTACTGCCAACAGCACCCTCAAGTGCACCTTCCAGTCTCTGCAGGTCAGCAGGCTGCCCAGCAGGGGTGAGGCTGCAGCCACGCCCTCCAGGTCCATGACTGTGGACAAGGAGAACAACAAGAAGGTGATGTGTTTGCCCAGGAAAACCAAGGACAAGGACGTGGAGTACCAGAGCCAGTGCCGGGAGGGCATCAGCCGCCTGATCTGCAGGGCCAAGCACCCTCAGGACGCACTGCGGGTCCTCAACGACGGCGTGGAGTGGAACAACGTGAAGCTCCCACGTCAAGCACTTCCCCTCCTGCATCTTCGGACGCTCCAATCCCACCTTCGAGCCTGCCCGTCCCCTGCCCTTCCCCTGCCCTGGCCAAGCCCGGGAAGGACCAGCCGCTTTTCTGTTCACATTTCAGTTTAGCACCGAGACAGACTCTGGAAACACAAAGTGGAACCCTTTTCAGTGTGAATGAGCTCACAACCTGGAAAGTAACGTGGTGGAGCCCACAGCGAGCCCCCAGCTGCTCTGCTTCTTACCCAGAACGCTCTGGCGAGTTGGGGGCCAGGCAGACAGTGTTGAGCTGAACAATCATTTAAGGTGATGGCCCTCAGGACCCAGAAACCGCCATTGAGAAAGGTTCTCCCATCAAGACCTGCCCCTCCTGGAAGCCAGGACTCTGCTTCCAGGGGAGTCAGCCTCACTGTGTGCCCGACTCAGCACTGGCCTCCCATGGGAGCACCTGACAGAACACGGAGGCCGGTCAGCCAGCCCTGGGCCCAGCTGCCACCAGCCCAGTGGCCCCAGTCCCACCCTCTCGTGGTGTCCAATAAACTCCCCCCTCACGAGGCAAAACAGAAGAGAAAAAGCAAAGGACCAGTGTGGTACTGACCACCTGGGCTCAAATACCGGTGCCCACCTTCCTGGGCAGGGACCCCACATTTGTCCCCACCTTTCCGTGTTATTATAGAGCATTTGCTACAACAGGTGAGGGACTAGCCATGTACCAGGTGAGCCACTGCCCCTGCACAGCACAGTGGTCACTGGCCACCTGTTTGCTGTGAAACTTCAGGTCACTGCATGACTCTGAGTCTTTGTTCCTTGGAACATGGGGAGAAATGAGGCCCAATAGGTTATTGTAGGGTCTCAGTGGGGTGCCTCTGGGTGTCTGGACAGTGGAGAGGTCTGCTGGAGGGGCTGTGTTTGAGCCAATTGGTCATTTTCTCTTACTATTGACAAAATCTCTGCCAAATGCGTGATTCTCCTCAAGGCCTAGGGCTAAGCACTTTTCTCATTAGATAAAGAGATTGGAAATTCCATTATGGGTCCCTGTCCTGGGTAAAGCCAGATCAGAAACCCCAGGGGTGAGCAGTGGGTCCCAGGCTCGCCCAGCTATCCGAGATGGGGCTGGTTTGGGCTCACTCATTCAGCAAATATATGAGAAATTTGCCAGGTACAGACACGTCTCTAGGCATTGACCATATCCAGTGCTCAGAGCAGACCCCAAGCCTGCACTGCAGAGCTTCCTTCTAGTCGGGAGCGATTCTGCAGTTGGCTCAGCGATTCAGTCACGGGCTCATAGTGTCCACAGGACAGCCGATGTGACATCATCCTGGCCTCCTCTACCTATGGCGCATCTTCCCGTACTGTGAAGAGGACGGTGGACCTCTGTTCCAGCAGAAAACGTGAGTCAGTTTTGGGTCAGAGCCAGGAGAGGAGTATGGGGAGTGTGAATTCAAGGTGCTGGCAGAACCCTGGATCCCACTCATGGTGGGATTTCTGCAAGAGGGCAGAGGTCTGAGGGCTTCTCCTAGAGAAAAGGACATGAATCAGAGAGCTGTGCATGTGGATATGGGTGGTGTGGGCGAGTAGGGAGGTCAGTGGACAGAGTGAGCCCCTCAGAAAATTCATACCCGTCCACTCCTAATCCCAGCCCTGCCTGCACCCCTATCCAGGGACCTTGCTCACTAATCTGTAGAACCTCCTCGGTGGCAGTGTGGCTGTTGCTCTCTACCCATGGGAGGTAAATGTCAACGGGAGGAGAAGAACCCCACAGGCAGCTAGTGAATTAGGCAGCATGTAGGTCCAGGAGCCAAAGTCTGAGGTGTTAGGAGGTCTCTGGGTCGGCAGAGGTGGAGACGGATTTTCTTTGTTCGCACATTGGTCAGCTATTCCTGGAGCACCTACTGTGTGTCAATGAGTGACATGAACAGAGCAGACACCAGCCCTCCCTGTCCTCATGGAGTTGACATTTGGGTGGGAGGGTAGGGGGAGGGAACGGGGACACTGAGAGAGCATGTCAGGTTCCCATGAAGAAGGGGTACAAGTGGTTCCCTCATTGATCCAGAGCTGTCAGTTAGGAGGGCTTTCTGCCAGCCCCTCCTGGGTGACCAGGCGCGTCTCTGCCAGGACTGCCAGGTTGAAGGTGGACAAGGAATAGGTCTGGCTTCTGGATGGGCAGGAGCAGCAGGCACAGGACCCCAGGCTCTCTGAGTGGTGCTCTGGGAGGGCCGTGTGGAATGAAAGGCCAGGCCTCAGACCCTGCTGTCCACCTCTCTCTCTCCCCAGGGACATCTCCTGCACTCTGGGCATCTGGCTGGACCAGTAGCCTCAAGATTTTTATTGGCCGCCAGAATTTCCCAGCCTGATCATGCTTTTGGCCTCCATAGAGCTCACCTTTCCAGTCCCAGACCTGCCAAACCAGGCCCAGTATCTCCCTCACAACTGGAGCACCTGAGCCCACTGAGGCTGAGACACAGGATGAGGAGGAGTGGGTGGTGTGTGTGAGGGGGTGGGATGGGGCTGGACCACACAGAGAAGAGCTCCCAGAGGCTGGGGTTAGGCAGGAGCACAGAGTTGCTCAGGTCAGTGCCCATGGCCTGCAGTCTGGAGGACTTCCTGGGTTTGGGTTTGAACTGGGATTTTAGTGATGGAGATGGGAGGTTCCCTTCCTTGGAAGGTACACAAAAGGCAGTTATGGTGTAACATATTCTCTTCCTGGATCTCTAGAAGCAGCTCCAGAATAAGATGAAGAAATACCTAAAGAGGAAACGCCAACTCTGGTGCCGTCTCCAGAGCCAGAGCAGGCTCCAGGCACAGCTGTCACTGAACTTCCAGATGTGGAACCACCTGCAGCCTGTGGGCCACTCGCCTCAGCTCCTGGGAGGCCTGTGGTCACAGGTCCTGGTCGGCAGCCTGTGTCAGCTGCCATGGCAGAGAGGGCTTCCCCTCCCCAATAATAGCAATTTAAAACATTTTTGTGTTTATCTTACACATACTTAGAACTTTAGTGCATTTTCCTTATACTATTGAGTAAAATAAAATGTATTTTAAATATTATATTAAAATAAATTTAAATTATATAAATTTTAGTTCTTTGATCCTTCCAAGTATAAATTCTAACATCAAGTACATTCACAATTTTTTGCAACTGTTCCATTACATCACAAACACTCTCTAGGTCCAGAACATTTTCAGAACCCAGAACCTAGGTATGTGTCCTGACCGGGAATCAAACCTGCAACCTTTTGGTGTATGGGATGACTCCCCAACCAACTGATGAGGCACCCTGTCCAGGATGAGAAAGAGCAATATTTTCATCTGAATTTTTCACTCTGGTTTAAACTGCAGTTGGATATCTTGTACATACTTTTTTGGCCTATTCCTTGTTTTGGAATTTCGGTTTGAGACCCGTTGCCCTCTTTTCCATTGGATTGCTAGGAAATCTGAACTGTTATGGATATCAGCTTTTTGCCATGTAACTTGCAAATGGTTTCTCTAGCTTACCATTTGTCTCAATTTGATGTGTGTTTTGCCAAATAGAGGTGTTACATTTTGATGTGGTCAGATCTGTCTTCTCTTATGCTTTTTTATTTTGTCTCTCACTTTGAGTGGAAAAGATGTTTTCCATCTTATCAGGAAGATAGGCTAGCTTGTATTGTACTTCACAGTCATAGTTAATTTCAGATGGATTGAAAAAGAGTTTCTATTTTTTGGATTGTTCATCTTTTTTTTTATTGTAAGGATGAGAGTAAGGACTTCCAAGCTCTTATATGTCAGAGTGGGAACCAGAAGTCAATGTTTTATTTGACAATGGCCTGTGGTGGACATGACTTCCATTTCCCCCTTTCTAACAGCTGCCAATTTCCACATCCAGGTGGTTCTGGGGTGTGTGGTTCAGGGCCCCAGAGTGGAGGTATCAGCACATCTCACTGGCCAGACCACAGTGATGATGGTTGTATGTGGACATGTGACTTCAGTGAGTTTAATAAAATTCTTTTTATTAGTCACAAGAAAAAAAATTCTGTTTTCATATGTCTCTTGTCCTTATGAAAATATGCTCAAAGCCACTAATCATCCAAGAGATGCAAATCAAAACAACAATGAGTGCCCTAGCCGGTTTGGCTCAGTGGATAGAGTGTCGGCCTGCGGACTGAAAGGTCCAGGGTTCTATTGCAGTTAAGGGCACATGCCCAGGGTGGGGGATCGATCCCCAATAGTGGGTGTGCAGGAGGCAACCAATCAATGATTCTCTCATCATTGATGTTTCTATTCCTCTCTGAAATCAATAAAAATATATTAAAAAAACCCACAATGAGATACCATCACACCTGTCAGAGTGGCTATCATCAACAAATCAAGAAAGGACAAATACTGGTGAAGATGTGGAGGAAAAGGAACCCTTGTGCACTGCTGGTGGGAATGCAGATTGGTGCAGCCAATGTGGAAAACAGTATGGAGTTTGTTTAAAAAATTAAAAATGGAACTCCCATTTGACCCAGTAATTCCACTTCTAGGAATATATCCCAAGAAATCAGAAACACCAATCAGAAAGCATATATGCACCCATATATTCATAGCAGCACAATAGCTAAGATTTGGAAACAGCTAAGTGCCCATCAGCAGATGAGTGGATAAAAAACTGTGGTACATCTGCACAATCGAATACTGTGCTGCTGTGAAAAAAGAAAGAACTCTTACCATTCACAACAGCTTGGATGGACATGGCAAGCATTATGCTAAGTGAAATAAGCCAGTCGGAGAAAAATAAATATCACATGATCTCACTCATTTGTGGAATATAATGAACAACATAAACTGATGAACAAAAATAGATCCAGAGACAGAGAAGCATCGAACCGATTCTCAAATCTCAATGGGAAGGCAGGGGAGAGTGGGGGGGGGGGGGGGAGAGTAAGAGTTCAACCAAAGGACGTGTATGCATGCATATAGGCATAACCAATAGACACAGACACTGGGGGTATGGGAGCATGTGCTAGCGGGTGGGAGTGCCTGCGCAGGGGTCCATGAGGGGAAATGGAAACATATATAATACTTTAAACAATAAAAAAATAATAAAATAAAAATTCCTCTTTGGAAAAAAAAAAGAGCTAGTGCTCTTTCTGGATCCCAGAACAAAGCACCCCCTCCCCTGCCCCCTCCCCAGCTCCCAGATACAGAGGAATAGGCAGGAGCTTCCCAGTATGTCAGGATTTCTAATGTCCAGACCAACTCTGCTGGAGAGGTGGGATCCTTGGCCTGGAAGGTCTGAACACTCCTGAACTCTGGGCTCTGAATGTCATGGACATTGGGTAGCATCTGCCACTCTATGGACACCAGTTTCCCCATTTTCCATTGAGGGTTGGGTTCAGAACTGCATAAGCCTGACCTCAGAACAAAGGGGCCCAGCTCTCTCCCCCCTGGGTGGGTAATGGACAGAGGTGCATGTATGTGGTTCCAACTCTGGGCTCCTTTTCAGACAAATGTTGGCCAAATGCCCATCTTGCCTGCTGAATGCTCACCATCTCCCCCATGCCTCTCCATGTCTGTGCATGACTCCACCAGCAGATCCTTTTCCAGAGCCCCTGAGGAAACCTGGGTGCAGCCAGGACCCCAACTTTAAGGACACCCCACTGGATTCATCTGAGGCTCTGTTGGGTTCGGTATCTTGTTCATTAATTTCTAAATGCCTATTACCCTTCTGTAAAAAGCAAGTGTGGGTATCACTGATTTCATAAAACAAATTAACAAACAAAACACTTCTCCCTATCAGTTGGATTGGGGCAGATTTTATTAGCAAAGATATATATTTGCTAATATTGCTGTAACATTCCCTAGTTGGAAACAGGTTTTGATTAAAAACAGACATTGGTTAAATATTCCTGCCTTTTGCACAGAAGCTTTACTCTGACCAGTGGACACAGACACTGGGGGTGTGGGAGCATGCGCAAGGGGTTGGGAGTGGCTGGGGAGGGACCCATGGCGGGGGGCGGGGGCGGGAAGGAAACATATGTAATACTTTAAACAATAAAAAGAATAATAAAATAAAATAAAAATTCCTCTTAGTTGGATGTGGTTAGGAACAAATAAAGTAGCCCCAGTATCTACAGGGGTCTTAGTGGCTTCCCTTTCTATGATCATTTTAACTTCTCCCAAACTATCAGTGAGAAGGGGAAACACGCTTGGGTCAACCCTATGGTTGTTTTGTGGTTTGTTTTTTTTCCTTTTTCTACATCCTATTTCAGTTTCCTATGATTCTAACAGTGGGCAGACTTCGCTACAGGAATTTTCTTGCAAACCTTATTTAGAAATTGTGTTGCATTTGCTGGCAGAAACCATTAGCTATATCCATTGGAATTGGTTAGAATAGCCAGGATTGCATGTTCTAACAGTTAAATGTCTTTGTGAACCCATCAGGGTCATTGAGAAAATCAGGAACAATTGCTGGTTCCTCTTTTGCTGAGACAAGCTTTTCTCCAAAGGAAGCTGTTGGAATTCCTATTCTCATTATTCCTTAAGTCAGTGGGGAGTGGTAGTGGAGGGGACTGAAGGGGAAGGAAGAAGGGAGGGAAAGGGCGAAGGATGTAGTGGTGGAACTAGAGAAGGCGGAAGAATAGGGTGTTGGCATTCATTAGCTTCGGAAGTGTTCAGAGACATTCTCTAAAATTTCTAATTCCTTAATTTTTTAAAAAAGAATTTATATGTGCTTCTCCTTAGAATCTCATTTCCAAATCAAGATATGCTTCCATTCATTCATTCAGTTTAATGTTAGACCTGGCATTTTTCTTGCATGCCAAAAATTAATTTAGACACGCAAATAAAACTGCATTTTGGCCATTTTTAGTAGGATATTTTCTAGTTAAATCTTCCCATTTCTGTAAAGCACTTGCAAGTAAAAGCTTCCTATCAGGAGTGTTAATGAGGGCTGGGATCTGGCATCTCCTGGCCTTGGAGGCACAATCCCATGTTAATTTTAGGTGTGTTTTGTTTTTGTTGTTTTGTAGTTGTGTGTGTGTGTGTGTGTGTGTGTGTGTGTGTGTGTGTGTTATTGTTGTTGTTTTGTTTGTTTGTTTTTCTGATATCTGCAGAATCTGAGCAAATTTTCTAGGATTGTTATATAATGTAGCTGGTCAACATGCATTGCTTATGGTTGAGCTCCATGAGGCTCTCACCCCTCAAGTCACATTCAACCCTCTTATTTGCCTCGGTTTATCTCCCTGCTGTCTAAAACAACTGGTTCTGGTGGGGGAGCACCCATAAGTTTTGGTCAACTGGTTCAGGGAACTAGTTGACCAAAACTTATGGGTGCTCCCCCACCAGAACCAGTCACTTTAATTGCAGTTGAGTTGAAATCTTTGCTTTGGGGCCCCTGCATGTCATGAGGAATGACCTGACACCTCCACAGAGATTCTTAGTCACCTAAAAATACCCGATATTCAGGCTGGAGGGAGGACATGCCCCTGTATTTTTGGAGCTGATCGAGTTCAACTTTAATTTATACAGCAAAGGTTAATTTTTCTCAGATTCTCAGAAAGCAATTCCAATTGGAAAACCACAGTATAAAAACAGGCACCCATTGTTCCTTCTGTCTTGTCTTAGCCTAAGTTCCCTCAACCCTTAATCTTAGTTACACCTGGAGTATTTAAAAATACAGCTCAAATAAATCAAACCCTCTATGACCATAGAGGGTGAGTCCTAGATCTAAGACACAATTCACCCAGGCTCACCTGATGGGTGGGGAACCAGTGGGTTCAATGGATTTTTTGTTGAATCATAGCACTGGGTCCACGTTTGGTCCAGGAGGGGGGTGGAGCGGGTTCTTTGGAATCCTAACCCACTATGCCAAGTAAGTGTCAAAGTAAGAAACACTCAAACTTGTGAAGAATTTTTGTGAGTTTATTTAAGCCCAGCTGTCAACAATTGGTGGGAAGAAAATCTCAGTGGATTGAGAGAATGCTCTGGAGAATGGCGGTTGTGCATCTTATTTTATACATTACAATCAAAACAGGAGATGTATGTTGGTAACATGAAATCCAGTGGTGATACATTAGGGTCCCAGAGAAATCAAAGTGGGGAATTCTATGTGACTGGATAAACATTAAAATGACACAGACATATTTCTTTTACATAGGTGGATATAGGAGAGTTACAAGTCAACAATTAACTCGGGTACAATGAGGGCATTTGTGGTTTCCACAGAGCATTGTCTATGCTTTGAGGGGTCCGGAAAAAGGGAAATTCCTTTGACATTCCAAAGATATGTTATTGTAGATGCCAATAGACAATAGACAGGCTCAGTTAAGGTAAAGATTGACCTTTGTCAGGGAAGATGCCAGCCTAGGACATGACTACCCACCATAAACTGCATTTAGCTTAAAAGTTTTCATTTCAGAACATCCTTTGTAATAACTTTAGGTCTCTGAGTTTGCAAGAACACCGCACAGGCCTTCCCTGAGCTAGTCAGTGAGCATGTGGTCCCTTTTCGCATACGCTGTCCTTGGATCACTCGTGTCCCACCTCCTGACAATAATCACTGAGTGCTTAGGGGTTCAGTCTGAACTATAGCCCCCAAGCCACCTGGCAGTTCATAAGCTGCCCCTGATGGAATGTCTCTCTTCTGTCCCAACACAGGAAGAGAAACCATCACCCCAGAATACAGAAAGGACCTGCATGGGGCAAGCAGCTGCAGCTTCCTTGATGCCCACAGTCCTGGTCTCCACCCCTGCACCCCCAGCCCCGTGCCCAGGCTCAACACACCAATGCCCAAGAACCTGTTTGCTACCCAGGAGTTGGACAGCCCCAGCCTCAGATTCGTGCCCAGGTTGTGCAACCTGACCTTAGTGAAGATGGTGGTCTTCAAAGAGCTGGAGAAGGACTTCATCTCCATGGTGATTGCTATGAAGATGCAGGGCTCCAACCTCATATCAATGGTGATCACCATGAAAATGCAGGGCTACAAGCACATCCTATGAGAGTGTGCTGTTCCCCAGTAGACAACTGGAGACAGACCTGGGGCTGACCTCACTGCAAGACCCCAACTTCCTCAGGGGAGAAGACAACAAGCTACAACAAGCTACAGATCCTGTGCACTGGAGGAAGCGCTTTAAGAACCAGATCATCTGGAGCTACAAGACACTCCCTGTGGGCACCATCCACATGGCCGAGGTCAGGCAGCAACACCTCAAGGGTGGCCAGGGGCTGTGCCTCTGCAGCAGCATCAAGGAGGCTTCTGCCAAAGTGGCTGAGATGTGGATCTGCTCCCTGTCAGCCAGCCCATCCTCCAAGAGGACAGTGCTATACAGGCCAGATGCAAGGCCAAGTCAAGGGTTAACTACTCCAAGGGGGTATATCAGAGCTTCTCCTCTGAACAACAGGCCAGCAACAATGCTACCCATGGGCTAGACCTGGCTGAGGAGGGCATTGACATGGGGATGCCCAAGAAGCAGAGGCCATGGATATTAGGAAAGACGTCCATTACCAGGCCACAAAATATCAAGGAGAAAGTCGTGGCATGGCTGGACAAGTTCAAAGTGTCAGAGGAGGTTGTGGACTCGAGCATGTCCCCAGGTTGGAGGAGGATCTGGACCTTCTATTCGACACACTAGAAAACTCCAGGGACAGTGACCCAGACATGGAGGATGATAACAGCACCCTCAGCACCCCCAAGCCCAAGCTCAGGCTGTACTTTGAAGGCTTGGCACACTCCAGCTCACAGACAAAGATGGGGAGCATCCACAGGGCCCGGAGCCAACAGTAGCCTGCAAATCTGGCCAAAGCGTGAGAGAACACATGAGCCTCAGGCATCAAACAGCCCATTGACGGTGTTTGGAACAGGGTGGCCCACAGCACCCTCAACCCCAAGGTCTCCTGGGTCTGTACCTTCTCCATGACTAGCATGAGGATAGTGCCATGCAGGCCGGCCCAAGGCCAAGTCCACAAATCCCTACTCAAAGGAGGAGTATGAGAGCTTCTCAGAGCAGGAGGCCAGTGAAGATGCCGCCCATGGGTAGGACCCGGACCAGGACGACTTTGACATGGGGGAGCCCAGGAAGCAGCGACTATTTAAAGTCACAACCATGTCCATGACAAGGCATCCAAACTTAAATCAGAAAGCTGTGGCCTGGCTGAGCAGGGCCCAAGTGTCAGAGGAGGTCCTACACTCAGAGCAGGACCTTGCAGATCATGTCCCCGAGTAAATGAGGACCTGCACTTTCTGTCTAAGATGCTGGAGAACCAGCGACAGTAGCCCAGACAGGGAGGAAGATGACAGCCTTCTCAGCACCATCAAGGCCAAGCTCTGGCCATACTGAGAAGGCCTGTCACATTTCAGTTCGAAAAAGGACATGGGGAGCATCCATGGTACCCAGCTCCAGGAGGAGCTTCCAAGCCTTAGTAGGTTTCACTAAGGGCTAATGTGTTGGCCCATGGACTAAAGGTCCCAGGTTCGATTCTGGTCAAGGGCACACCTGTCTCGATTACAGGCTTGATCTCCAGCCCTGGTCATGGCACATGCAGGAGGCAACCAATCCATGTGTCTCTCTCACATTGATGCTTCTCTCCTTCTCTGTTTCTCCCCCTTGCTTCAACTTTCTCAAAAATCAGTGGAAAAATAACCTCCAGTGCAGGTTAACAAAACAAACAAAGGAGCCTCCTAGTCTGGCCGCAGTGCCCGAGAAGACCAAGCCCAGGAAGCAATAGCCAAGTGACAGGGTCTCCCACTTAGCGCCTCAGAGCATGCCCACCCAGGGCAGCAGCCAGCACAGCCCAAGGACAGCCCTGAGGTAGAGACCTCAGCCCTGGATATGCTCACCAAGAAGCTACTGCCCAGTGGGTGCATCACTAAGACCGAAGCTCTCATCATCCCCTCCACCAAGGCCAAGGGGAAGCATCCCAGCCACCATGACTGGGGCAGGTACCTGAAGGAGCGGCAGACGGCACAGCCACAGAACAAGCAGGTCAACAGCCTACCAGGGTCCTCAAACTTTTTAAACAGGGGGCCAGTTCACTGTCGCTCAGACCATTGGAGGGCCGGACTATAGTTTAAAAAAAACAACTATGAACAAATTCCTATGCTCACTGCAGGCCTGGGACGAGTCGGCTGCTAAGCAGGACAGGCAGCGGCACCCGGTGGGGCGGATAAATGTCCTCGGCGGGCCGCATGTGGCCAGCGGGCCGTAGTTTGAGGACTCCTGGGCCTTAGACAATGAGTGCTGCCCGGACACAGGGAGTCAGCTGCAGATCCCCAGGAAGACCACGTACAACCAGCTGAACCACATCCTCATCTCCGATGACCAGCTGCCGGAGAACATCATCCTCGTCAACACCTCCAACTGGCAGGGCCAGTTCCCCTCGGACACCCTGCAAGGGCACACGCTGCCTTGCTGTGCACCTGCTCCATGGCTGACGTCCAGGCAGCCTTCAGCTCCATCATCTGGCAGATACAGAGATACTGTCACTATAATTCCCAGCCCCCGAAGCCGGTGAAGATCCTGGTGGCAGGGGCACCACTACTTCAGCGCTGTGCTGCGCATCTTCCTGGAGCTGCTGTCCTACAAGATGCTCGACTGGCTGGGATACATGTACTTCCAGGTCATCCTGCTGGTTTCCCACCCCGTGGCCAGGCACCTGGGATCCATGCATTACCTCTACAACATCTTCTTCCAGGACCTGGCCTGGCGGGACCTGTTCCACAAGCTGGAGGCCCAGAGCGCCATGCAGGACACACTGGACATCGTGACGAGAATCACACAGTACATCACGGAGACAACTGTGCCTACCAGCTGCCCGTCGAGGAAGCCGTGCTCTCCTACAAGCAGAAGAGCCCCCACAAGGAGTCCTTATGGTTCATTCCCTTCGGGGAGGGGGTGAAAGTTGGGATAGTGCAACAGTCCTCAGACACGTCAGGAGACTCAGATAATGGGCCCCCTTGGGCTGCAGCATGCTTTCGTTCATCCCTCTCTCCATACCTCTGGTTGCCAATGAGGCCTTGTCACCCCCCTCTGCTCCCTGTCAGTGACTGGGGCTTGTCCACCTCCAGCCAGGGCGATGGCACGAAGCTGATGGAGCGGCAGGTGGATTACTGGACTGCAGCCCAGCCCACAGACAGGAAGAGAGACTCGAAGAAGAAAGACCTGCCTGCCCCCAACAACACCCTCAAGTGCACCTTCCACTCTTTCCAGGTCAGCAGGCTGCACAGCAGGGGAGAGGCTGCAGCAACACCCACCATGTGCATGACAGGGCTCAGCAAGGAGAAGAAAAAGAAGGTGCTGTTTTTGCCTAAGAAAACCAAGGACAAGGTTGTGGACTCCAAAAGCTAGTGCCTGGAGGGCATAAGCCGCCTGGTCTGCAGGGCCAGCACCAGCAGAACATGCTGCGGGTCCTCATCAAGGGTGTGGTGTGGAATGACGTGAAGTTCTTCCAGCTGGCAGCCCAGGGTCCTCCTACGTCCAGCACTTCCCCATCTGCAACTCCAGACACTCCGACTCCACCTTCCAGCCCTGCATGTGGCCTGCTGACGCCAAACACAGGAGGGCCCAACTGCTTTTCTGTGGATGTTTCAGTTTAGTACAGAGACTGACCCTGGAAACACAAAGAGAAACCTTCTTAAGTGCGAATGTGCTCACAACCCAGAAACTAATGTGGTGTCCCCAGTGGGAGCCCCCAACTGCTCTGCTGATTACCCAGAACTCTCTGGTGGTGGGAGGTCAGGCGGGCAGTGCTGAGCTGGAGACTCATGGGAGGTGAGCTTGGCCTCAGGACCCCTAACACTCCCAGTGAGAAGGGCTCTCACCTTCTCCACGTGCCCTTCCTGGAAGCCAGGACTCTGCCCCCACAGAACTCAGAACTGGTGGTCAGATGCCAAGGGCTGGCCTCCCAATGGGGGCGTCCTGAGCAGAACACGGAGGCCAGTCAGCCCAGCCCTGGGCCCCAGCTGCCAACCACCCAGTGGCCCTAGCACCACCCACTCGTGGTTCCCTAAAAAAATACCTCTATGGTGCAGACCTCCAGAAACACCGACTAGACAAACTGGTGGAATACCAGCTGCCCGCCTTCCTGAGCAGGGACTCCACTTCCGCCTTCATTTTTCTGTGTTATTACAGAACATTTGTACCACCCAACAGGTGGGGGACCATCTATTTACCAGGTGAGCACCCTGCCCCTCCACAGCACAGTGGTCTTTTGGCCACCTGCTTGCTGTGAGCCTTCAGGTTACTTCGTGTCTCTGAGTGCTTGTGCCTCTAAACACGGGGTGAGCCTAGGATCAAGCTCACAGGTTTATTGTAGAGACTCAGTGGGGTCCTCCCTGGAAAGTGCTGTCTGGGTGCCTGGAAAGTGGAGAGGTCTGCTGTACGGGCTGTGGTTGAGCTCATTGGCCATTTTCTCTTCCTCGTGACAAAGCCTCTGCCTCATTTGTGATTCTCCACGAGGTCTTGGGCTAAGCTCTTTTCTCCTGAGATACAGAGATTAGAGATTCTATGAGGCGTCCATGTCCTGGGTGAAGCCAGAACCAAAAATCCCAGGAGTGAGCAATGGGGCCCCATGCTAAGTTTATTCTTGACTAAAAGAATACAGAAAAAGTGTGAAAATTCTAAAATACTAGTTAGTGTTAGCACTGTGTAGTGGATGAGGGACAGCATGTTAAAGAGCGTGTCTTGCTGAGGAAAATATAGACATGTGTAAGAAACCACAGGGATACATTTAACTGAATGTGTTTTAACTTAAGGGAAAGCATCCTGTCTTGCAAAATAGAATGCGTTAATTTTTAACCTCCTTTAAGAAATAGGACCTATTAAATGAGAAGCAATAAGTGATTTTCTAAAAATCAGAAGAAAATTTGACAAATGGAAGTTATTGTTTGCTTTGTTATACATAGACTAACAGATTATACCCAGTCTTTTAAACAGAATAAATCATTACCATGTGCTATGCCACATAGGAAGTCTCAATGAATTCCAAAGAAGAAATATATATTTCTTCTCCATTGACATATTCATGAACCATAATGCATAATGCATGATGCATATGTGTTCTCTAACATAATGCATTAAGGTAAGAAGTTAATAATAAAGGATAACTTTAAAATTCCCAAATATCTGGACAGTGAAGAAGGTATAACTGAAGCTGAAGTGAAGTATATTCTACATAAACCCTGAGTTCAAAGGAAATCATGATTGAGATTATGGAATATTCACAACTAAAAAACAATAAAGAAAAGCTGCCAATCAAAGCAGCCATAGAAAAGTGTTTTAGTTTAAAATAGACTTCTAAGGGAAGAATTACAGCTGTGAAGAGAGATCTAAGTGTCCAAATAGTAAATTAGAGAGAGCAACAGAGTGACCTTGAAGAAACAAGGAAGGGGGAAAACATAATGGCAGAAATCAGTAAAACAAAGAATTTCAAAACAGCCCTCAACAAACTGGAAAACTGCTTCTCTAGAAATATTGGTAAAATAAACAGATTTCTAGCCAGACTTGACCAAGAAACGGAGAAAAGCGCTGTGCACATAGTTCCAACAGGTTAGGTGAAATGACCGATTCCTGGAAAGTAACAAACTATACAACCTTCCTCAGAATAAAGTTATGCCCTAACTAGTCTATTAAAGGGACTGAATTTGTAGTTAAAGCATTCTAATGAGGGGCTTCCAGGCCCAGGTGGTTTCATTGGAGAATTAAACGGAATAAATGAACAGACACTTCACTGAAGAGGCTATAACATGTCGCTTGCGCACTTGAAAAGTTCAACATCATAAGCCATTAGGAAAAGGTTAATTAAACCACAAGGAGACTAACTAAAATAAACGACTGTGATAACACTCCATGCTGGTGAGGATGTGGAGAAACTCACTCATTCAGGGCTGGTGGGAATGTAGACCATTACAGCCACTGGGGAAAGCAGTTTGGTTGTTTCTTATAAAACTAAACATGCAACTACTGCACAACCCAGCTATTGCACTCCTGGGCACTTATCCCAGAGAAATGGAAACTTTCATCCACTCAAAAACCTGAGCACAAATGCCTATAGGAGCTCCATCTTAAAACTTGCAAGCTTTCTCTGAAATCCCTTTTTGGGATTAATATCTAGAGTTTTTAAGAAATGTCTGTCACATAAAAAATGGGTAGAGTATATGAAAAGGGAATTTCATAAAGGGAAACCCAAAACGTTAACAAGATATGAAGAGACGTTAAATTGCACTTGTAGTCAGAGAAGTAATGAGGCGCTCTTTACACCAATCTGCATGACGATTAGAATGTGATGATGCCAAGTGTTGGTGAGGCGATGGGACAAATGGAAACATCGTGGACTGATGGGACTGTAAACTAGTACAGGCACCCAAGAGGCCCATCTATAAGTACTTAGCAAAATTAAAATTAAATATGCTCTTAGATATTTGAATATTCACATATATAATTATGCTAAGTCCAAAGAACATGAAGAATCACAGTAGGGCAGTGGTCGGCAAACTCATTAGTCAACAGAGCCAAATATCAACAGTACAACGATTGAAATTTCTTTTGAGAGCCAAATTTTTTAAACTTAAACTTCTTCTAACGCCACTTCTTCAAAATAGATTCACCCAGGCCGAAAACCGACTTCTGCGCATGGGCCATGAAGTTTCAATTGCACTGTACGTGCACACCCGCACGTGGCATTTTGTGGAAGAGCCACACTCAAGGCCAAAGACCCGCATGTGGCTCGCGAGCCGCGGTTTGCTGACCACTGCTGTAGGAGAACCTATAACATAGGCCTCTCATTCTCAAGCTTGAACTGATCACTTTTTGAATAACATTTCCTCGGCTGGGACACAGGGGAAAAGCAGGGCTTCTGTGTCAAAATATAGCCCCCCAGAGTCTAAGAGCATGAACCTGGTTCTTCTGATCAGCATCACTGGGTGGGAATGGACCACTGGAAATATTTGATAGAATACATAGCAAAGAGACAGCTGGATAAGTGGGTTTCCAAACCTTATCCTATCAATTCCCTCTCAAAAACATTAGCCTTTTTATGAGTATTTTTCCACTGACATAAACATCCTTCCGCGATGTTAATCATATTGTATATGAACAGCATGGCTAACAAACTCATGTGTCATGATGAAACGTGGCAAGGTGTTGTGATGGAGCCTAAAAAAGGAAAATGAATCATCTGTGTACTTGTTTCTGTTGTTATTTGCAAGTAAAATGATAATGCAGGAAAAACAAAAAGTATCACTGTAGGTGTACATATAGCCACATAAATATTTTTTATAATTTTAAAGTGTGAATATTATGGATTAAATGTAAAAGAATAAAATATATGTAGAATAAATTATGATCACCTGTGTTACTACTGAATCTTAAAATGCTGCCATTGCCTGTGTGTCTTTAAACAGAACATTAGGGTGACAGTTGGGAGACAGTTGAACTCCTGATTCCATTCCAGTTTTTCCTTCCTCAGAGCTAGTTACTATCATCCACTTTGTGCTTGTCCTTAAGTTGGTTTCTATAATTTTACACGAAAGTTGTGTAGACACAAGTTATATTTAGTGTTGGTTTTCCACTCAAACCATGCTTTATGAGATTTGTCCACTTTGCTACACATGCTCCAGTCCACTACTTTTACCGCTTTACTAGGTATTTACTATGATTACTTTATTCTCTTGTTGAAGGACATTTAGGTTATCTCTAGTTTTCCACCATCATAAACAATGCTAAAATTGACTTCTTGTATCCTTCTTCATGGGCACGTGAATGAAGGTTCTCTAGAGTATGTTGCTAAGAATGAACTTCTAGCAGGAAGGCCATGTATGCCTTAGGTTTTACTAGTGGGTGCAACTTCACTGGCTGGTTCAGCCATCCCCGCCTCCCAGCTGCTTGGATGTTGGCTGCTCATGGCTCCTGACGGCCCTTTCCCTGTCCAGAGGGGGTAGGTGCTCCCCCTCTACTGCCCTGGGATGTAGGCTCAGCCAGAGGCCAGTAATGACTGGCACTGGGTAGACAAGCCTGGCTCCTTACCTCCAATGGGACTCATTCAATGGGTACCATTCCTGTCCCAGATTTCCTCTTAAGACCAGGCTGAACGTAACGTGCTGAGTCCACATCTCTGCTCACCTCCCTCCATCTTCTCCTTCTGCGGTCACTCCTTCACTAAACTCTGTCCCAGTTCCCAGGAGTCACTGCTTCCAGGGAACCTGGCGCAAGATGACTAATATTGCCAAGGTCTCTCCAAAAGGGCTGCACCAGTGTCCACAGTTAGGAGAGGCTTGAAGGCTGAGAAAGAGGAAGCCCTTCCAAGAGATGAGGTGGGGGAGGGGGAGAAGGCAAAGGCTCTGAGATGAAAGAGCTTTGTGAATTCCACAAACTGAGTGAAAGCCAGTATGGCTGAAGTGTGGGGAGCAGAAGAAGGAGAAGGACACTGGTTGAGGTTGGAGATGTATGTAGGAGCCAACAAGTAGACCTCATAGGCTAGTTTCCTTTATTTTTAATTGTAATGGGAAGTTCTTTAAATGCTTTCAGCAAGAAATTGATAGGGTTTGATTTAGAGTAAGAAAATTCGTCTGTGTATAGAGAGAATGGTTTGGAAAAAGATAAAAGAAGCAGGGATTTGAGTATCCACACACAAGCAGAGTGGATCATAAAAATTATAGTGTTAGCTCAGAAAGTAAGAAACACTATGGGGTTTATAGCACAACACTGTGTGTATATAAAACACACAAGCATACAAAGACATGAATTATTCAAGTGCAATACCTATTTTTAAGTGGCTACCTTTGTGGAGGGAGAAGGGAATGGAGATTCGATGTAATAAAAGACAATAATATTAAGAAGATATCTTGCAAGGAATGGTGGTGACGAGGTGTCATGAATTGAGGCATATGATTTACGGAGACCTGAACCAAGAAAACAAAAATCAAAACAGCAACCACCCTCCTCCCTACCCATTATTTTCCTTCGCCCTGTGGAGACCCATGTCTGGGATGGGGAACAGGTTTTCTGAGAAACTTTCCAAATAATCCAACTTTTACCCACTAAGTGGGTTAACCTGGATGGCAGAGACCTTCCTAGTGATTAATGCAGCATCTGAGTCAAGGAACCTGGAGGAAGGAGGAGGCAGAACCTCCCTGGAGCCGCATTAGTGAGGGCACAGATGGTTGCACTGAGGCAGTCTCATGCCTGACCTGGTGGGTGCTCCTGATGCTCCTTCTCACCCTAGTTCCTCCTTTCCCTGGGGGCTCCATGGAGCCCGGTCTTATCTCTGGGAACAGAGATAATCCAGTTAACACGTCCTGTTATTTCGCCTTTGCACAAGTTTCTGACCTGGTCCCAGGAGATCTGGGGACCAAACTTCTACCATGTCTGGTAGCCTGTGCCTAGGTGCCCAGGGCAGCAGTAGACACCCATTAGGTATCAATAAATGGCTGTGGATCAAAGTGATCCCTTGAATCTTTGACTGGGGGCAAGGACCCTGAGACTTCCCTTGACATTTTTCTTCAAGTGCCCAGAGAAGCACATGGCATGCTCTGCAAATGCATTTGTCAGTTGGCATTCAAAGAGTTTGCTGAGTTGGTGCCTTTGTTTTGCTGTCTGGCCCTGAGAGACAAAATCCCAGTGGATAGAATAGAGTGGATGCTGGCTTTACCAAATGGCATGCTGCTCTGAGGCACTCCAGAGCGACACTCTGGCAATATGTATAAAAATGAAGTGTGCTTCCCTTTGAATGTACCTAGAAATATATCCAAAAATAATGTACAAAGACATTTACTGATTCATTGTCTATAGTAGGAAAAACAGGAAAAAAGCTAAATATTATCATCACAATATTGATTAAAAATATATCTGATGCAATCATAAAATGTAATAGCATGCATCCATTAAAAATGATGAAAATATTTACAGAGTATGTTCACCAGCACATTGAGTGAATAAAAATAATTTAGTAAGAAAACAAAATTGGAAGAATTTTCACGAAAATGTAAACAGGATCTGGAGTGATTTTTTCTTCCTTTACATTTTATACTTAAGGATATTAAAGAAAATTTAACAAAATCCAAATATTAGAAAATAAACATATGTGAATGCAAATTCAATATGGAAGTTAATGCAACAGATATCGTAATAAGAAGTAAGTTTGGCACACACAAAAAACCAGCTGTGGACCAACTTATTAATAAATATGACTACAAAAGCCTAAATAAAACATTAGCATATCTACTTCATTAGGTTATACTGGAACACAAGTACGGTTTAATATTAGGAGAGCTTCTAAAAGCCCTGCCTCTATGCTCTACCCCTATGTTCACTGCAGCATTATTTGCAATAGCCGAGATATGGAAGTAATCTAGGTGTCCATCAACAGATGAATGGATGAAGATGATGTGGTGCATATGTACAACAGAATATTACTGGATCATAAAGAAGAAGGAAATCTTACCATTTGCAACAACATGGGTGGGTCTAGAGCAGGGGTGGGCAAACTTTTTGACTCGAGGGCCCCAATGGGTTCTTAAACTGGACCGGAGGGCTGGAACAAAAGCATGGACGGAGTGTTTGTGTGAACAAATATAAATTCAAAATAAACATCATTACATAAAAGGGTACGGTCTTTTTTTTTATTTCAATAGTTTTATTCATTTCAAACATTTTAACAAGAAGAATGTAAACACTAATTATTATAATTTGAAACTTCAAAAAATGGAGGAATCATAGCACAATAACATACCTTATATTGAAGATGGCAAAGGCAAAATAAAATTGCCTAACAAAGGAAAGGTACAAAAGCCTTTCAAATGAAACTTAAATATAATAAAATAATTTAAAACTAAAACAAATAGAAAAGAACAAAATGTGTAAACAGTAAATTAAACATTTTCTTTAGTGCAACTTCCAAATTATGCCCGGGACGTAGATGTAGATGGCAATGTAGACTGGGTTGAAAGGTTTTTGGTCTTTAAAACATCAACTTCAGTGGGAACAGTGTTGTTGGTCTCCTTTTTAGCTAATGCTCTGATACTGTGCTCTCCAGGGGCGTGTCTCCCTACATCACCACCATAACATGTCTACTCATTCCCAGGGTGATGTTGGGGGAGGCGTCCGCGGGCATTACAAGGAGCCTCTGGAAGATTGAGAGGTTGTTCCTTCTACTGAATGGGCGGATATAAATCTGCCCACTCAGAAGAAGGAGCTGTGGCCGTGTTTCCCAACGTTGCCATGTTAACACTGCTGCTGGTGAAGGAGCAGAGGGGAGAGCAAGAGAACCCTCCGCTCTTTCGGCTCCATGGGCCCGATAGAACAGCCGAATGGGCCAGATCCGGCCCACGGGCCGTAGTTTGCCCACAGCTGGTCTAGAGAGTATTATACTAAGCGAACTAACTCAGGCAGCAAAAGACAATTACCATAGAATTTTATTTATATGTGGACTCTGAAAACAAAACAAAACACAGACTCATTAAAAAAAAAAAGAGAGAGAAAAAGGAATAGTTACCAGAAGGGACAGTGTGGGGGATGGGTGAAAGGGGAAGGGAAATATAGTCAATAATATTGTGATAAGTTTGCATGGTGACAGATTGATTATAAGAATTGGTGAGGTGATAAAATGGTCCAATTACTATATCATACACCTGAAACAATATTTATACTAATAAAAGGGTAATATGCTAATCAAACCGGGAGACCTTCTGGACATCCTCCCGGCCAAAGCCATGGTGGCAGGGTCAAGGCAGAGTTGTTTAGGGGCGATCAGGCCAGGAGGGGAGGGCAGTTGGGGGCGAGCAGGCTGGCAGGGAGGACCAGCTGGGGGCAAGCAGGGCAGCAGGGGGGGGACAGTTGGAGGCGAGAAGGCTGGCAGGGGGGCACAGTTGGGGGTGATCAGGCCGGCAGGGGGGGGGCAGTTGGAGGCGAGCAGGTCAGCAGGCAGAATGGTTAGGGGCAATCAGGCAGGCAGGCAGGTGAGCGGTTAGGAGCCAGCAGTCCCGGATTGTGAGAGGGATGTCTGACTGCCGGTTTAGGCTTGATCCCGCAGTCGAACATCTCCTGAGGGGTCCCAGATTGGAGAGGGTGCAGGCCAGGCTGAGGGACACAACCCTCCGCCCCCCCGTGCACAAATTTTGTGCACCAGGCCACTAGTAACCATATAAGATTGTATATCAACTATACTTAAATTAAAAATAAAAAATAAATTTCTCAGATGCTGTAGGATTTTTAGAAAATTAAACCTAGGAATAAATATTCTAAAATTTAAAAATGTATCTTAATAAAAGTTAATAAAAAGTGATAGGCACTGAAAAAGCGTCTGATCAAAAATGCAACAGCCATATCTGATTATTAAAGTACTATTGTCAAATACAAACGGAAAGATAGTTGCTAAATGTCTTTCACTTGAAACCCTCTAAAAGGCCTCATTGCACTTGGAATAAATTTTACAGCCTGAACAAGACTCTGCAGGCTCTGCACCCCTTTGGCCTGCACAACTTCCTGTCTCACACTCTCCTCTTTACTCCAGCCACACTGGCCCTATTTCATTCCTTCAACCCAGTGAGCTCTTCTCCACCTCAGGCCTTGGCACACACACCTCTCTGTCTGCAAGGCTCTTTGTTCAGGACTTCATAGGACTGACTTTTTTCTCCTTTACATCTCACCCAAAAAAGACATCAACATGTGGAAAGTGTTCTCTATCTCTATATCATGGAATTAAATAGAGTCTATTTATATTCTCTCATTTTTTATTTTTAAAATTTTCATTTCACCTGCATTAGATTTTCAAAAGGAAAAAGGCACAGGAAAATGTATTAATTTAAAATACATTTAAATGTTTTCTGTAAGATCTGAAATATTGATCTAAAGTTTTCCCCTCAATCCCCCAATTGTTTTGCCTCAGTGGATCAGCCTGTGGACTGAAGGGTCCCAGGTTCGATTCCAGTCAAGGGCATGTACCTTGGTTGCGGGAACATCCCCAGTGCGGGGTGTGCAGGAGGCAGCTGATCGATGTTTCTAACTCTCTATCCCTCTCCCTTCCTCTCTGTAAAAATCAATAAAATATACTTAAAAAATAAATAAAGTTTTCCCCTCAATATCTGAGCAGCTATCACAGTGCTATTTATTGCCAAAGGGCCTCCATAATGATCCACTCAGTCCTATCTGTGCTCAGCCCTGTTCCTGATGTCGCTGCCCAGCTCCCGTGGCCTGCTCACTCCAGCACCCATTCCGCACTGCTTGAGAATCCTGTCTATTTGACAGAGCAAGTCCCCTTATATTCTTTTCAACTGTTTGCTGCTTTGTTTGCATATTTATTTTTAGATAAGGTTTAGAATACTTTTTGTTTCCCCAAAATCCTGTTATGATTTTTACTTCAAATAAGTAAATTTTAGACTAAATCAGGAGAACATGTGCCTTTGCGATATTTTATCTTTCTATCCAGAAATTAGTAAGTCCGTGCATTTATGATTAAATGGAGAAATAGAGCATTGGAAGGTTCTGGGCAATTCCTGTTAACATCTTACTGCTTTAGATTATTTTGTCGATGTCACACTTTGTATTTCCACCTGATGATTGTTTACATACATATCCTATATAATAAAGAGCTAATAGGCTAATTCGAGCGAACAGCCGAATGACTGTCCGGACGACATTCCTGATGAAGCCGGTGCTGTGAGTAGCTGCGAGGGCCAAGCCCCTTGCACGAATTTTGTGCATCAGGCCTCTATTGTATTTATAATAGTAATGGGCAATATATATTGAGTGCCCACCACATGCCAATCTTTATGTTAAGCACTTTATTACTCAATTTTATTCTTGCAACTCATCTTTCACGTGAAAAAAAACAAGCCTTAATGAACTCAGCTAACATGCCTGAGGTTTCAATGCAAGTGGCAGTGCCATTCTTCTCACTAAAAATATTTTTAGTTAATTCTCACTCAAGGATAAGTTTCCCTTGGTTTTTAGAGAGATTGGGAGGGAGGGAGAAAGACAGAGAAAGAGAAACATTGATGTGAGAAAGAGAGACATTGATTGGCTGCCTACTTCGCTTGCCCAGACCAGGGCTAAGGATCTAGCCTGCAACTGAGTATGTACCCTTAACTGGAATCAAACCCAAGACCCTTCAGTCCACTGGCTCCCAACTATTACAGAGCGAACAGCTCTGTCTCTTTCTCTCACTCGCTGGCTGCTCTAATTTAGTTGAGAACATCCAGAATTTTCTTCTGGTCACAAGTATAAAGAATCTTATTAAACTCACTGAAGTCACATGTCCACATACAACCATCATCACTGTGGTCTGACCAAAGAAATGTGCTGATACCTCCACTCTGGGGCCCTGACCCACACACCCAGAACCAGCTGGATGTGGAAATTGGCAGCTATTAGAAAGGGGGAATTGGAAGTCATGTCCACCACAGGCCATTGTCAAATAAAACATTGACTTCTGGTTTCCACTCTGACATATAAGAGCTTGGAAGTCCTTACTGTTATCCTTACAAGAAGAGAAAAGATGAACAATCCAAAAGAAAGGAACTCTTTTTAGATCCATCAGATCATTGAAGTCACATGGCTATCAAATTAACCTTTGCTGCTGCAAACCACTGAGATTCAGGGCTCTGTTAACACAATACAACCTAGCACTAGCTCTTGTGTGTGTGTGCGCACAGACAGAAGAAAAGCAGACACCGAGGAGGTGACAATAGGAAGAAAAAGAGTTTGGAGGCACATTTGCCTGTGACAGTCCTCCTCCTACTTGATAGCTACTCCCCCTCATGAGCCTGAACATCGCTAAGAAGCACATGCTGCAATAACCCATTGTGCAGGCAGGGGAGAGACAGGCCCTGACAGGTACAGTGACTTATCCAGGATCAAGAAGAGGTAAAAATGAGGGGTTGAGTCTTAGCCCAGGTCTGTCTCCTCAAATCTGGGACCTTGGCTATAGCCAGATCTTCTAGGGGCTGTGGAGAGGGGTGTGTTGGTGTCACTGTGTACACTGTTGGTATTCCATGGAGAAGGTGGGTGAGCAGTCAGCAGCCCACAGGACTATCTATAGCTGTTATTAGGTGAGGGGTGTTGGGGGGGTGGCAATCCCAGGAAGTGAGGTCACTTCCTAATAGAACTTGGAACCCCCGTAACCAGGCACCCACTTTCTAGCAACTGCCCAACCGCCACTCACTTGGCAAGAGACGGTTGACAGTTCAAGATGTTCTCTTGTTGTGTTCCCAGTTATCAGGGCTCTGGTTCCCGGAGACCCTGCAGTGAGAGTTGTTCCAGACTCTGTAGACGGTTCAACACTCGTGCCCGACACCTCTGGCCGTTTTCAAGAAGATCCCGTCAGGTAAGAGAAGGTGGCCTGGGTCAGATCCATTCACACCAGGCCAGCCTCCTCTGTGGGCCATCCCTGTGCAGCCCACATGCCTTCCCTTCATGTGGTGGGAAGAGGGACCTGAAGGGAGACCCCTGGGGCAGGAACAGTTTTTGGGGCAGCGGATCACCTAGAGCAGTGGTTCTCAATCTTTCTAATGCTGCGACCCTTTAATACAGTTCCTCATGTTGTGGTGACCCCAACCATAAAATTATTTTTTTTGCTACTTCATAACTGTAATTTTGCTACTGTTATGAATCGCAATGTAAATATGTGTGTTTTCCGATGGTCTTAGGCGACCCTGCTAGTGGTTCTCAACCTGTGGGTTGCGACCCACAGGTTGAGAACCGCTGCTTTAGAGCCTAAGACCATCAAAAAACACAGGTATTTACATTACGATTCATTAACAGTAGCAAAATTACAGTTATGAAGTAGCAACGAACATAATTTTATGGTTGGTGGTCACCACAAAGGAGGAACTGTATTAAAGGGTCGCGGCATTAGAAAGGTTGAGAACCACTGACCTAGAGGTCCTGCTGTGATCACACCCCAGGGTAGGGCAGGGCAGGTAGTTGGAGATGGGCTTCTAGAGGGGTCTCTATCTGTGCCAATGGGAGTCCTAGTCCTCAGGCTGTCACGCCTTTTCCTCGCCAGTGGAGGTCTCAGCAGATCACAGTGTGTGTGTGTGTCTGGAGTGGAGGGTCACAGGGGTCACAGAACCAGCAAAACAGGGCTCTGAGGCTTTCCCCTGGTGACTGGGAACTGTCTTTACAGAGCTCCGCACAGGAGAACAGAGAGGAGCTGACAGATGGGGTCCTCAACTCCATGCCCCTGCAGGAGGCGCAGGTGCCCCATACCTCCTCCAGCGTGCAGCATGGCCGCAGGGTGAGTATAGGTGCCCAGTTGATCCAGACTCCAGAACCCCTGGGTGTCAACAGGACCTGAGTTCCAGAAGGCACCCTGCTACTCCCCTAAGATCCCTCCTAGTGTCCAGTTCCCAAAGGGATCTGGGTCCCTGTATCCTCCAGGTCAGGAGCTGGGGCCTCCCTGAGCTGCACATTGTACCAGGGCGGGGACTGGTTATCACGGCGATTCATGTCTTCATTTCTGTGGGACCTGGACCTTATAACTTTCTGTTGCCATGACAACGGTGCCACCCTGAACAATCCACATGTCCTAATATCCAGACCCTCCACCCCACGAAAAGCCTCTGTGTCTCATCTTACATTGGGATGTTTTGTCAGAAATCACACGGTGACACTGTTAATACAGCATGTGCTGTCTGTCCTCTGCTAAGAAAATGACCTAAGATACTAATGTGTTTCATATTCCTTACCTCCAATTTTACTTTTCCTGCCAAGAACCTTTTCTCTTATCAATGTGAAAAACTTTCAAAGCTGTGAAAAAGTTTTGTGCCTTTATTTGATCCAAAGTGTCGACAATTGCCAGAGAGCAAAATCTCAATGGGTTGAGAGAACGCACGGGAGAATGACAATTTTGCACCTTATGTTATAAGTTACAAGCAAAGTGCATACATATGTGGGTCACATGAAATCCATGGGTGATAGATTAGGCAGATAGGAGAAAGCAAAGTGTGGAAACTTCTGTGATTGGATCACCGGTACAATGATAGGCACATACTTCCATAGGTGGATGTAGGATAGCTTCAAGTCAACAATGAACTCAATAACAACGAAGGGATTTGTGATCTCTGCAGAGCACAGAGTGGTGCCTGTGCATGAGTTGTCCAAAATAAGGAAGATTCCTTTGATAATCCAAAGATATGTTATCATTGATGCAAAAAGGCAGTACATAGACTCTGTTAGGGTAAAGATTGACCTTTGTCAGGGAAGATGCCAGACTACGACATGACTACCCACCATGAGCTCCATTGAGTTAGTGTTTTAATTTCAGACCATCCTTTGTAATTACTTAAGGTCTCTGAGTTTGCAAGGACTCCACACAGGACTTCCCTGACGTATTCAGGTTAGCATGTGGCCCCTTTTTTCGTCCACACATTCTCCTTTTGTTCATAAATCAATACACATTATGCATTGATGATCAGTGTTAGTGTTTTGTCTTGCTGAACAATGGATCATTGGGGATGAGGCAAGACCTTAAATAAACTTAAATGGCTTTCAAGGTGTAATTTTTATTATTATTCAAAATAAAAGTAAGGTGAATGGGAGGCCATGAGATCCTCTATGTCCTTGTTACAAAATATTCTGGATCAATTTTAAATTTTGAGCTACCATGAGCAGGGTACTTTTGCTGCTTGTCTTAAGTTTTAGTATTTTGCATCGAGTATAATATTTCCATACCAAGAACAAAAGCAACAGTGTTAAAGCAGTAACACCATTTAGGAATAGAAAATATCTAGTGCTAGACTGAGGGGAATAAGCATCTCAGCCAACCAAAAAACCCTTTGCATGCATTATCATAATGGTTCATTAAGCTGAAGTATATGTTTTCCTCCTTCATCCACTGTCACTTGTACTTACGCTATGTTTGGCCAGATGAATTAAGACTCTCTATTCTTTCGTTATCATAACTGATCATCAGAATGTCATTGTCTAGTAGATGGGAAAAATTAGGAGGTATCCAAATTCAACTTTTCATGTGTAATAAGGGAGGGGCCTGGGGAGACAGATATTGTTTCCATTAGGAAACCATAAAGAGGGTAATAACAATATAAAGTCAGTTGATGTACATTTAATCAATAACAATTAGGAGATAGAAGAACAAGGTTTGAGCAGCAGTAATTTGTGAGCATCCAGGCCTTGTTGACTTCTTGGGATAGCTGTCAGCCCCCATGGCCAGTGGTTTCTCACCTTTGAAAAGTCTTCAATCTCCATGGTGGATGGAGGCCAGTGTCAGAGACAGATGTCCATTTGTGGTAGGGCATCTGATAAGGTAACACCCTTTTTTCCACATTGGAGAGAGTCTTTAATTAATGTTTCAATAAATAAAAATCTCCTGGTTGTAAGTTTTGGTCTTTAAAGTCTTTGTCTCTTGGGAGTACTATGAAATGAATGTCACTCATTTCAGGCCTATAACCTTAGTGAGTCATTGATAGTAATATAGAATGTCTGCTTTTAGTTTCCCTTACATTTGGAAATCAAAATGATTTAAAAATCAGCAGTATTTTAAACAGAGTCATAACAACAATAATCATCTTCACTTCATTTAGTTCCATACCCATTTTTTTTTGTTTATCCTGATTATTTGCCAGTATTTTCATGAATTCAGTTATTCCTTAGAATTCTATACTTCTTCATTCAGTTCAAAGATGTGACCTGCTTAGAAACCTGTAATTTAGAGTAAGTCAGAGTCCTTTTCATGGATTTTTCTAAAGATGTAACATATTTGAAAATTCATTAGAATAAAACAATAACTACGAATGACAAAACAAAGTGGCATGGTTATAGTTTTGATTGTAATGCAATTGATAAAAAACTTTGCTTTTTTTGTAAACTATAACATTTCAAGGCAATAATTTTTGGAAAATAATAATTACTATAAAATGACAGAGAATAATATGAAAATATATAAGTATATGTATATATTTGGATTCAATACACAATTTCAATATAAAAAGAACAAACAATATGTAAGATTTTAAAACATTGTCCATGGCTTCTTGTATTGAGCATTGGGTATAATTTATAAACTTCCAATGTTTGAGCCACAAATAACCAGAGTCCCACTGCCAGATGTCCTCATAGGGAACCATCCCTCTTGGCTGGCCTGGTGTCGCTGACACCAAGACCCCTGTTACATCTGAGAGTTTCCAATTTGAACTTTTCTTTGAATCTTTCTATGTTCCTTCCTAGGACAGGTTGAAATCTTTAGAACATCCATTTTAATAAAAATATATGTACACAAATAGCACAGTTGTTTTCATTTTTTAATTTGGCAAAGCTTCTCAAGTAATTTCAAGCATATTAAGTAGGACTAATTCAGTTCAACAATGGCCCTTTAATAAGAAGAGGGAATATATCCTTGAGGTATTCCAGGGCCCATTGGAATTAACTCAAAGCCATCTTTTTTTTAAAAAATTATTTTTATTATTATTTTTTTACATATGTGTCCTTATTCCCCCATTACCTCCCACCCCCCACTCATGCCCCACCCGCCTGTTGTCTGCATCCATTGATTAGGCTCATATGCATGCACACAAGTCCCTTGGTTGATCTCTCTCCCTTATCCCACCGACCCCCTCCTTCCCTGAGGTTTGAGGTTCTGATCGACATTTCTCAGTCTCTGGATCTGTTCTTGTTCATCAGTCTATGCCGTTGATTATATTCCACAAATGAGTGAGATCATGTGACATTTATCTTTTTCTGCCTGGCTTATTTCACTTAGCATAATGCTCTCCATCTCCATCCATGTTGTTGCAAATGGTAGGAACTCCTTCTTTTTTACTGCAACGTAGTATTCCATTGTGTAGATGTACCACAGTTTTTTAATCCACTCATCTGCTGATGGGCATTTAGGCTGTTTCCAAATCTTAGCTATGGTGAATTGTGCTGCTATGAACATAGGGGTGCATATATCCTTTCTGATTCGTGTTTCTAGTTTCTTGGGATATATTCCTAGAAGTGGGATCACTAGGTCAAATGGGAGTTACATTTTTAGTTTTTTGAGGAAACTCCATACTGTTCTCCACAGTTGCTGCACCAGTCTGCATTCCACCAGCAGTGCAAAAGAGTTCCTTTTTCTCTGCATCCTTGCCAACACAGCCACCTTTTGTTTAAAAAGTCTTTTAAGCCCTAACCGGTTTCGATCAGTGGATAGATCATCGGCCTGTGGACTGAAGGGTCCCAGGTTAGATTCCGGTCAAGGGCATGTATCTTGGTTGCAGGTGCATCCCCAGTAGGAGGTGTGCAGGAGGCAGCTGATCGATGTTTCTCTCTCATTTATGTTTCTAGTTCTCTATCTCTCTCCCTTCCTCTCTGTAAATAATTAATAAAATATATATTTTTAAAAAAAGTCTCTTAAAATGGGAACTTTAGGAAGGTTGTCAAATATACATATGCAAAAGATTATACCTTGTACTTTTTGTAAATCTAAGTAAAGCAAACACAGGCTTATGGTAATAACTCTAAAGACATTAATCATACTTACAAACAGTTTTAATATTAAATATTTAGTCCAGACTACAGAATTCACCTTAATTTACATAAGTATTTAATCTTTTAGGTAAAAGATTATATCCTACTAATGACATCTGGAGGCTGAAAATTCACCACACATATCACATAGTTGAACACATATCACATAAAGGCTATACACATAATTTTTTTCAGAGAAAATACAAGAATATTTTATATAAAACTTTCACAAAAGTTTATAGCCTGTACCCCCCTTTTACAAACCTTTCATGAACTTTCACAAACCTTCTTACCCATTCAGAAATCACTATCCTTAGAGAAAATTACATTTGTGCTTTTCCTTCAAATATGACTCCCCATACCTCAAGCCTTCTATTAGCACAACTATATAATTTCTTCCAACTTAACTGGAACTTTTAACTCTTAGGAGCCTTAATTTCCAGTGATTAGCACAAAAGTGAACAACCAGCATTCCTTAGATTGATGTTGATGAACATATTTTAGTCACACTCTCACGTTCAAGAAACACACCTTTGGGAGGAGAAACCAAGATGGCGGCATAGGTAAACACCTAAACTGCTGCCTCGCACAACAATTTCAAAACTACAACTAAAAGACAAAACGGACATCATCCAGAACCACAGCAAGGTTGGCTGAGTGAAAATTCTACAACTAGAAGGGTAGAGAAAAGCACACTGAGATTCAGAGGAACTGCTGGAGGCAGAGGTACTGAGACGTACGCGCGGAGAGGACTGACAACTGAGTGTGCGGCTGGCTTTCTCAAGCGGGAGGGAGACAAAAGCTCCCAACTGCGCTGAACTCCAGTTCCGGGCAAGACTCTGGGGACCCAGACTCATAAGGGGTGAAACTGGACTGTCAGGAAAGAGAAAAGTATACTGAGACTCAGAGGAACTGTGGAAGGCAGGGGTACTGAGGCGCATGGGCATGGTGAGGGCGGGCAACTGAATACGCGGCTGGCTTTTTCAATCCAGAGGGAGACAAAAGCTCCCAACTGCACTGAACTCCAGTTCCGGGAGAGACTCTGGGGACCCAGACTCATTCAGGGAGAAACTGGACTGTCTGGCAGCAGGTGGAACTTGAGGGCGGCTTTCCCTCAGAGGTGCTTGCAGCGATTACCATGGGACACTGAGACACAGGGGCCTATTAGGGCATGGCTAACGGGAAACCAATGCTGTCTGCTCTGCCCTGAGACTCTGCCCCATCCAAGCTGAGCACAGAGGCTTTTGCAAGTCTTGTCTCATAAGGGTGTCTCCAGCACAGAAATTCTCCCAGCGAAGACACAGCTGATCCTCACAGCCATTTGGCCTGGAGGTCAATTCCTCCCAGTGATACCAATAACAATCAAGGCTTAAATACAGCAAGATTGTGCACACAGCCCACAAAGGGGTGCACCAAGAGTGTCCACCTCAGGTAACTGGGGAGGCTGAGCCACTGGCCCTATAGGACACCTAGCACACAAAGCCACTCTATCAACTCAGGGAAGCAGCCAAAATGCAGAGACAAAGAAACAGATCACAAATGAAAGAAATGGAGGAAAGCAAACGACTGGATATAGAGTTCAAAACTTAAAAGGTTTTTCAAGAATTTTCTAGAAAAGGCCAATAAATTTAGCAAGATCCTCGAGGATATGAAAAAGGACCAACTAGAAATTAAACATACACTGACTGAAATAAAAAATATTATACAGAGATCTAACAGCAGACTATTGGTTCGCAAGAATCAAGTCAAAGATTTGAAATACGAAGAAGCAAAAAACACTCAACCGGAAAAGCAAAAAGCAAAAAAAAAATCCAAAAATATGAAGATAGTGTAAGGAGCCTCTAGGACAACTTCAAGTGTACCAACATCAGAATTATGGGGGTGCCAATAGAAGAGAGAGAGCAAGATACTTTAAACCTATTTGAAGAAATAACGACCGAAAACTTCCCCCACCTGGTGAAAGAAATAGACTTACAAGTCCAGGAAGCACAGAGAACCCCAAACAAAAGGAATCCAAAGAGGACCACACCAAGACACATCACAATTAAAATGCCAAGGGCAAAAGACAAAGAGAGAATCTTAAAAGCAGCAAGAGAAAAACAGTTAGTTACCTACAAGGGGAGCACCCATACAGCTGTCTGCTGATTTCTCAACAGAAACTATGCAGGCCAGACGGGAGTGGCAAGAAATATTCAAAGTGATGAAGAGCAAGAACCTACAACCAAGATTACTCTGCCCAGCAAATCTATCATTTAGAATTGAAGGGCAGATAAAGAGCTTCACAGATAAGAAAAAGCTAAAGGAGTTCATCACCACCAAACCAGTATTATATGAAATGCTGAAAGGTATTCTTTAAGAAGAGGAAGAAGAAGCAAAAGGTAAAGATAAAAATTATGAAAAACAAATACATATCTATCAAGAAGTGAATCTAAAAATCAAGTGAATAAAAAAATCTGATGAACAGAATAAACTGGTGAATATAATAGAATCAGGGGCATAGAAAGGGAGTGGACTGACAATTCTCGGTAGAAAAGGGGTGTGGGGGGTGACGGAAGAGCCTGGACAAAAATCGTACACCTATGGATGAGGACAGTGGGGGAGGGTTAGGGCAGAGGATGGGTGGGAACCAGGTGGACGGGAGCCATGGGGAAAAAAGAGGAACAATTGTAATAATTTGAACAATAAAGATTTATTAAATTAAAACAACAACAAAAAAACACACAAAATAAGTTAAAAAAAAAAAAAAGAAACACACCTTCAACAAAGCACAAAACATTACATCAACAGCTCCAAATCAATTTTACAGACCTGTAATAAAAAACCCAAAAGCAGGGGAACTTAAGACTTGTCTAGCAATCAATGTTTCAGTATTTCATGTTATTTCAAAATATCTAGATATTCTATAACTTTCATTAAAACTTAATAAGTTAGAAAGAAATAGTTGAAATAAGCTAAAGTGATTTGTGTAGGTGGGTAAGATATTTTTTTCTATTGGGATAAGACATATCTTCCAGAGATTTGTATTTTTAAAAATGGCCTAGACAAGAGGTCTTGGTGAACTCAGGTATTACCACTTCAAAGGTTCTGGGACTTTGGTTGCATAAAGCCAATTATCTACAAGCCTCTGAAATGAATAGGGGAGGTTTGTGGAAGGTAAAAGGAGTTGATAGGCTTTGAATTGTTTCTAGAGCCAAACCTCTGGCCCCTTGAAAACTTCATTTGTGAAATAAGGATAGTCATTTTCAATACCTCAGGGACTGGGTTGCCACTCAAATGTTGGCAAGGGACTGACCAAATCATTCACTCATTTTTTGAATGTTTCTTTCTATTTGGGTACATTTTTCTAGTTTCCAGAAAGCACATACCTCTGAGAGGAATAAAGGCTTTCAGGTATATGAAACCTCTGTCCATCTCCCTTGGGAATGGCAAAACAGGTCCTAGCTGCAAGATAATCTTGAAATTAATGGTGTGAAACCTCTCTATCACCCACTTTATATTGGGACCAGGTAGGTGGGGTAACAAATGAAGGTTGGATTCTTTCTTGAAGGACTCAGGGTCAAGTTTCTCCCATTTGGTGAATATGTACCCCAAAAGAGGATTCTCAAGTCACTGTGGGCTGGTTCCCCATTTATAGAGAGACATAAGAGCAAGCCAAGTGTTACAGGCAGGTGTTTGGGCTGTTTGGGGCCATTCTGAGTAGGGTGGGTACCCTGTGAAGCCATCTCTCAGGCTCTAGTGGAAGATAATAAGGAAGAAAAGATGATTAGCAAACGTTCGGTCAATCTCAAGCTTAGTTTCCTCCTGCAAGGTTCCTTTAAAATCATTAATTTCCCTTTTGGTTCAGTATATGGTTCACTTATTCTGAGTATATATGTAACTATTCTGGAAAAAGCATATATAAGCATCACTGATTTCATTAAAAAGAAAAACACCCACTTATTTAACAGGTGAATTGGGGAAGATTTGATAAGCAACCCATATAAATATATAAATATATATATATATTCCCATAACATTCCCTAGTTGGAAGGAAACAGGTTTTGATTAAAAAACAGACATTTGTAGGGAAGCTTTATTTAGATGGTGAAAGCAATTGGGCGCGGTTAAGAACAAATAAAGCAACCGTAGTATATACAGGGTACTTAGTGGCTTCTCCCCTCCCCCCATTTTTAAAATAGATTTTTATTGAATTCAGAGAGGAAGGGAGAGGGAGAGAGAGATAGAAACATCAATGATGAGAGAGAATCATCAATTGGCTGACTCCTGCACGCCTCCTACTGGGGATAGAGCCCGCATCCTGGGCTTGTGCCCTTGACCAGAATCAAACCTGGGACCCTTCAGTCTGCACGCCGATACTCTATCTCCTGAGCCAAACTGGCTAGGGCAGTGGCTTCCCTTTTAATGATAATTTAAAATTCTGCCAAAGTATCAGGGAGAAGGTGAAACACACTTGGAGCAACCTATGCTTGTTTGTGTTTGTTTACTTTTTCTAAATCCTATTTCAGTTTCCTATAATCCTTCAAGTGGACAGACTTCTCTACAGGAGTTTTCTTACAACCTTATTTAGTAATTCTGTTGCTTTTGCTCCCAGGCACCAGGAGTATATTAATTGGGATAGGTTAGAATAGCCAGGATTACATGTTTTAACAGTGAAATTTCTTTGTGAACCAATCAGGGCCATAGAGAAAATAGAGAACAATTGCTGGTTCCTCCCTGGCTGAGAGCAGCTTTTCTCCAAAGGGAGCTGGTAGGATTCCTATTCTCATTTTCCCTTAAGTCAGTAGGGAGTGGTAGTGGAGGAGACAGAAGAGGAATGAAGAAGGGAAGGGAAAGAACACGTCTGGACAAGGAAGCTTAGAGAGCAAAAGATGGAGTGGAAGTGCTATAGAAGGGGGAGATGGGGTGTTAGCATTTATTAGCTTCAGGAGAGTTCAGAGATAATCTCTGAAATTTCATTTTTTAAAAATAAATCTTTATTGTTCAGATTATTACAGTTGTTTCTCTTTTTCCCCCCATAGCTCCCCTCCACTCAGTTCCCACCCCACCTCATGCCCTTACCCCCACCCCCCTCATTGTCCTTGTCCATAGGTATAAGCTTTTTGTCCAATCTCTTCCCGCACCCCCCACACCTCCTTCCCCACCCCGAGAATTGTCAGTCCATTCCCTTTCTATGCCCCTGATTCTATTATATTCACCAGTTTATCTGTTCTTCAGATTTTTTATTCACTTGATTTTTAGATTCACTTGTTGATAGACATATATTTGTTGTCACTTTGTTGTTCATAATTTTTATCTTTACCTTTTTCTTTCTCTTCTTAGAGAATACCCTTCAGCATTTCATATAATACTGGTTTGGTGGTGATGAACTCATTTACTTTTTCTTGTCTGTGAAGCTCTTTATCTGACCTTCAATTCTGAATGATAGCTTTGCTGCGTAATCTTGGTTGTAGGTTCTTGCTATTCATCACTTTGTATATTTCTTGCCACTCCCTTCTGGCCTGCATAGTTTCTGTTGAGAAATCAGCTGACAGTCGTATGGGTACTCCCTTGTAGGTAACTAACTGTTTTTCTCTTGCTGCTTTTAAGATTCTCTCTTTGTCTTTTGCCCTTGGCATTTTAATCGTGATTCGTCTTGTTGTGGTCCTCTTTAGATTCCTTTTGTTTGGGGTTCTCTGCACTTCCTGAACTTGTAAGTCTATTTCTTTCACCAGGTAGGGGAAGTTTTCTGTCATTATTTCTTCAAATAGGTTTTCAATATCTTGCTCTCTCTCTTCTTCTGGCACCCCCATAATTTGGATGTTGGTATGCTTAAAGTTGTCCCAGAGGCTCCTTACACTATCTTCATATTTTTGGATTCTTTTTTTCATTTTGCTTTTCCAGTTGGGTGTATTTTGCTTCTTCGTATTTCAAATCTTTGGCTTGATTCTTGGGATTCTGTAGTCTGCTGTTGGATCTCTGTATATTATTCTTAATTTCAGTCAGTGTATACTTTATTTCTGATTGGTCCTTTTTCATATCCTTGAGGTTCTCACTAAACTTCTCTGAGGTTTCTAGAAGATTCTTGAGTAACCTTATAACTGTGGCTTTGAACTCTATATCCAGTATTTTGTTTTTATCCATTTCTTTCATTTGTGACTTGTTTCTTTGTCTCCACATTTTTGCTGCTTCCCTGTGTTTGTTTCTATGTACTGGGTAGCTGCTAAGTCTCCTTGAGTTGACAGAGTGGCCTTGTGTGGTTATTGTCCTATAGGGCTCAGTGGTTCAGCCTCCCCAGTCACCCGAGGTGGACACTCTTGGTGCACCCCTTTGGGGGCTGTTTGCACAGCCTTGTTGTAGTTAACCCTTGATTGCTGTTGATATCACTGGGACGAATTGACCTCCAGGCCAATAGGCTGTGATGACCAGCTGTGTCTACCCTGGAAGATCTGTTGCACAGGAGACACCCTTATGGGGCAGAACTTGCTTCCGTGGGGCTTTGGTGCTCACTGAGTCTGCTCCTTGAGTGTGTGTCTCTTAGGGATGTGAAGAGTTGTAATCCAGTATGGTCTCACTCTGACCACTGGGTACACTGGCTCTTGATCTCCAAGGAGGTGCAAGGTCAGTCATTGTCTGGGGCCGCCCAGCAGGAGCTACAGAGACATCTGCAGATTCCTCCTCTTTGTATGGGGTTTGGAAGTGCCCAGACAAGGCCCAGCTGTGAAGCAAGGCCGCTGCTGCTGCCAGGTGGTGGGCCTTCTTTTGGAATCTCTGGGTCTCTCTGACCCAGCTGTAGTTCCTTTTAGGCAAAAGGACAGGCCATTCATATGCAAAAGCTGCTGCACACAGCTTGGGTGGGGTTGTAAATGGCGTGGGGTGGGGTCTCTGAGAATCACCAGGACAGAGCAAACAGCAATGGCTGCCCTGAACTGGAAAGTCCCAGGTTCTCTGTGTCCTGCGCCCCCCATGCAGGAACAATGATCGCTGCGGGCATCTCTAAGAGTAAGCCGCCCTCGCGTTCCTGTCCCAATGCCAGACAGTCCAGTTTCACCCCGTATGTACCTGGGTCCCCAGAGTCTAGCCAGGAACTGGAGTTCAGAGCAAGCAGGAGCTTTTATCTCCTGGTTTAAAGAGAAGCACATCCAGGTGCCAGCACTTTCCTCGCCTCTGCACCTCTTACTGGTCTCAATGCGCTTTCTTCATCTCTCTAGTTGTGGAACTTCCACTCAGCCAGCTTTCCCGCAGTTCTGGGTGGTAGTTGTTCTGCCATTTAGTCATGGTTTTGATGTGGTTGTGAGAGGCAGCAAGTATAGGTGATTACCTATGCCGCCATCTTAATTTCTTATTAATTTCTTTTTTAAGGAGAGTTTATTGGTGCTTCTCCTTAGAAGTTTCTAATTTCCAAATCAAGATATGCGTCCTATTCATTCAATCAGTTTAATTTTCAGGCCGGCATTTTTCTAGTTTTTCTTTTTTCCCTGCGAAAAATTAACTTAGGCACGCAAAGACAACTGTGTATTGGTCACTTTATAGTTGCTATTTTCTAGATAAATCTTCCTATTTCTGTAAAGCACTTGCAAGTCAAGGCTCCCTATCAGGGCTATTAATGAGGGCTGGAGTCTGGGAGTTCCCAGCCGTGGAGGCACAACTTCCCATGTTAACTAGAGGTTTGTTTGCTGCTGTTGTTTTTATTGTTGTTTGGTGTCTGCAGAGTCTCAGCACATTTTTGAGGGTGTGATGTAGTGGGTTGAAGTGTGTTGCTTTGTGGGTTGAGCTGCACGATGCTCATCCCCTAGAGTCTCATTCAACCCTCTTCTGTGCCTCGGTTTCTCTCCCTGCTGTGTAAAACAACCAGAAGGGCTACCAGTGCAGATGGACCACACCTTATTAGTGCTCCCCGTGAAGAGCGAGTTGGTTTAGTTACAGTTGTGGTGGAGTTTCCCTACGGGGCTCGGGCATGTTGTGAGGAATGACCTCTGACACATCTGCAAAGATCCTCAGTTGTCTAAGAACACCTGAAATTCGTGTAGCAAGGAGGCTGTTCTTCCTAGGTGAACCAGATCAGCTCTCATTTATACAGCCAAGGTGTTTTCCCCAGTCTCTCAAAAGGCAATTCCAATAGAAAACAGAACCAGGCCCATTTTTTATCCTGTCTCTCCTTAGCCTGGGATCTGTCAACCATTAACCTTAGTTCCACCAAGAGTATTCAAAAATATGGCTCAAATAAAGTCAGCAGCACAAGCAAGGGAAGGGCCTGGATCCAAGAGACAACTCACACAAGTTCACCCAACGGGCAGGGAACTGGTGGGTCAATGGGCCCTTTGCTGCATCCCAGCACCAGGTGTAGGTCTGCAGGGTGGTGCTGGCAAGCTTTTCTGGGATCCTGCTGTATTGTGCCAAGTAAACGTCAATGTAAGAAGCAGTCAAAACTGTGAACGATTGTTGCGATTTTATCTGAGCCAAACTGTCAATTGCCTTGAAGCAAAATCTCAATGGATTGAAATAATGCTCTGGAGAATGGCAGTTTTCACCTTATTTTAGATATTACAGTCAAAAGTGGAGATGTATGTGGGTTGCATGAAATCCATTGGTGATAGATTGGATAAAAAGTAAAATGATAGACACATACTTCTTTCCATAGGTGGATATAGGATAGAACAGCCAACAATGAACTCAATAACAATGAGGGGATTTGTGGTCTCCACAGAGCACAGAGTGTCCAGAACAAGGAAAATTCCTTTGACATTCTAAAGCTATGTTCAGTTAAGTTAAAGGCATGTTCAGTGAAGGTAAAGATTGACTTTTTTTAAGAGAGGATTCCAGCCTAGCACATGGCGACCCACCATAAATTGCTTTTAGTTAAAAAGTTTTAACTTTAGGACATCCTTTGTGACAACTTCAGGTCTCTGAGTTTAAAAGACCACCACCCAGGCCTTCCCTGACCTAATCACAGGTTAGCGAGTGGCCACTTTTTGTGTCTCCACACTCGATCACTTATGCCCCATCTCTTGTCACCAATCATGTCCCTCCTCTGTCCCACCACAGGAGGACAAACCATCAACCCTGAGTAGGAAAAGGACCAGTAAGGTGCCAGCAGCTGCAGCTTCCTCACGAACTGTGGGCCTGGCCAGCACATCCACTGTGCTCAAAACACAGGTACCCCAGAAGCTGTTCGCCATCTGGGCGGTGGACTGCTCCAGACCCGGCTGCGTGCCCAGGTGGTGCAGTCTCACTTTAAAGAAGCTAGTGATCTTCAAGGAGCTGGCAAAAGACCTCAACTCTGTGGTGATTTCTGTGAAGATGCAGGACTCCAAGGGCATCCTGAGGTCCCAAGAGATTGTGCTGCCTCCCAGTGGACCAGTGGAGACCGGCCTGGCACTGACCTTCTCCCTGCAGTACTCCCACTTCCTCAAGGGAGAAGGCAACAAGCTACAGGTCATGCTGGAGCAGAGGAAGCGTTATAAGAACAGGACTGCCGTGCGCTACAAGACACTGGCCACGGGCGCCATCCACATGGCTGAGGTCATGCAGCAAAACCCCAAGTGTGGCCAGATGCTGAGCCTCTACAGCAGTGTCAAGCAGTCCTCCACCAAGGTGGCCAAGATCTGGATCTCCTCCCTGTGCAGTCAGCCCATCGAACATGAGGACGTTGCCATGCAGGCCAGCCCGAAGGCCAAGTCCGCAGGTAACTACACCGGGGGGCAGGATGAGAGCTCCTTTTCTGAGCGGGAGGCCAGCTGCAGTAGAAAGCACAGACAGGACCTGCACAAGGATGACTTTGAGAAGGGGAAGCCAAAGAAGCAGCGGCGATCAATACGAGGAAACTTGAAGCGAAAAGTCCTGGCGCTGTTTCACAGGTCCAAAGTGTCAGAGAGGGACCGTCAGTCTGACATGATGGGGAACCCCAGGAAAAGTGACCCATACATGGAGGATGATGAGAGCGTCCTCAGCATCCCCAGGCCCAAGCTCAGGCCATACTTTGAAGGCCCGTCAGACTCTAGCTCGCAGACGGAGATGTGGGGCAGCCACAGTGACATGACCCAAATGGAGCCTCTGAGTCTGGCCCAAATGCCAGAGAATGCGTGGGCCTTGGGAGGCAAGCAGCCATGTGAGAGTGACAATGCATTTGTGTCCTATAGCACACCCACCAGCAAGGTGGACAAGATCCGGATGGCCTCCCTGTCCAGGCCGCCCATCGACCATGAGGACAGCGCCAGGCAAGCCAGTCCCAAGGCTGAGTCCTCGGATAACTACTCTGAGTGCAAGTGTGAGGACTTCTTCTCCAAGCTGGAGGCCAGCTCCAATGATGCCTACAGGCAGGACCAGGAGGAGGATGACTTCAATGAGGGGAATCCGGTAGTGAGAGAGAGGACCATGACCGGGCAACAGAACTACCACCAGAAAGTCCTGTTATGGCTGCACACAGTCCAAGTGTTGGAGGAGGTCCTGGACCCTGAGCAGGACCATGGGGAGCATGTCCCGGAGGTGGAGGAGGACCTGGACCTCCTGTATGACATGCTGGAGAACCCCAGTGACAGTGGCCCAGACATTGAGGACGATGACAGCGTCCTCAGCACTCCCACACCTAAGCTCAGGCCATACTTCAAAGGCCTGTCTAGCGGCCCAGACATGAAGGACAATTACAGTGTCCTCAGCAGCCCCAATCCCAAGCTCAGGCCATGCATCGAAGGCCTGTCAGACTCTAGCTTGCAGATGGAGATGTGGGGCCTCCACAGCGCCAGGATCCGAAAGGAACCTCTGAGTCTGGCCCACCTGCCTGAGAACACGTGCTCCCCGGGAGGCAAGCAGCCAAGCCACAGTGACTCCAAATTTGTGGCCTACAGCACACCCACCACTAAGGTGGACAAGATCCGGATGGCCTCCCTGTCCAGCCAGCCCATCGATCATGAGGCCAGTGCCAGGCAGGCCAGCACCACGGCCCAGACCTCGCCTACCGACTCTGCCGGCCAGTCTGAGAGATTCTTTCACCAGGTGGCCAGCTACAGTGCTGCCCACAGGCAGTCCCAGGAGAAGAACTTTGAGGAAGGGAACCTGATAGTAAGAAGGAGGTGCATGACCTGGCAACAGAATTACCACCAGAAAGCCGTGGCATCTATGCTCATGGCCCAAGTGTCGGAGAAGGTTGCGTCCTCAGAACAGGCCCTTGTGAGACATGTCCCCAAAGTGGAGAAGGCCCTGGACCGTCGGTATGACATTGTGGAGAGCTCAAGCGAGAGTAGCCTGGACATGGAGAACGATATCAGCGTCCCCAGCACCCCAAAGCCCAAGCTCAGGCGATACTTTGACAGCACGTCAAGTGATAGTGGCTCTGACTCAATGGCCCATAGAATTCGCTCCCCTGGGGAGCAGCTGGCACAGCTGGAGGACAGCCGGGAGGCAGAGTCCTCCGCCCGGGGTTGGTTCACCAGGAAGCTGCCATCCATAGTGCGCTTCACCAAGTCTCTAGGCATCCCCTCCAGGAGGTCCAAGAGGAAGCAGTCTGGCCACCGGGGCTGCAGCACATCCCTGAATGAGTGGTGCAACAGACCGGACAACGAGGACCCAGAACCACAGAGACAGCGGCAGATCCCCAGGAAGCCCGTGTGTGACCAGCTAAACAACATCCTCATTTCCCACGATAAGCTGCCTGAGAACATCATCCTGGTTAACATCTCAGAATGGCAGGGCCAGTTGCTTTCGGACATCCTGCAGGGGCACACGCTGCCCGTGGTGTGCACTTGCTCCACAGATGACGTCCAGGAGGCCTTCAGCATCATCGTCTCCTGGATGCAGAGATACTGCAACTGCAATTCCCAGGCTCTGACGTCTGTGAAGATCGCGGTGGCAGGAGCACAGCCCTACTTCAGCGCTGTGCTAGGGGTCTTCGTGGAGCAGCTGTCCCACCAGCCACCCCAATGGCTAGACTACATGCGCTTCCTGGTCATCCCACTGGGTTCCCACCCCTTGGCCAGCTACCTGGGCTCCATGGATTGCCGCTACTACAACTTCTTCCATGACCTGTACTGGTGGGACATGTTCAACAACCTGGAGTCTCTGAACACCTTGCAGGACACACAGGACGTTGTGTCGAGAATCACAGAATACGTCGCGGGGGCCAACTGTGTCTACCTGCTGCCCATCGCAGAGGCCATGCTCATGTCTAAGCAGCAGCGCCCCAACGAGAAGTCCTCAAAGAAGTTCATCCCCTTTGTGGGGGCAGTGAAGGTTGGAAGAGTGGAACCATCTTCATCCATGTCAGGAGACTCAGGTGATGCGGCCCCCTCATGCTCCAGTGAGTTTCCGACCCCTGCCAGGAAGGCCTCATCCAACACACTCTCTCCCCCGACAACGAGTGGGGGCCTGTCCTCCCGCAGCCAGAGTGTCCATGCAGAGATGATGGAGCTGCAGGTGGATTACTGGACGGCAGCCCAGCCAATACACACAAAGAGAGTCGTGGAGAAGAAAGACCTGCCTACCGCCAAAAGCACACTCAAGTGCTTCTTCCAGTCTGTCCAGGTCAGCAGGCTGCACAGCAGTGGCAAGGCCACAGCAACACCTGCCATGTCCATGACAGTGGTCACCAAGGAGAAAAAAAAGAAGGCGCCCAAGGAAACCAAGGACGAGGATGTGGAGTCCAATAGCCAGTGCATCAAGGGCATCCGTCGCCTGGTTTGCAAGGCCAAGCACCAGCAGAACATGCTGCCGGTCATCATCGACGATGTGGAGTGGAACGACGTGACATTTCTCCAGCTGGCAGCCCAGTGGTCCTCCCACGTCAAGCACTTCCCCGTCTGCATCTTTGGACACTCCAGTTCCACCTTCTAGCCCTGCCCTTCCCCCTGCCCTTCACCCTGCCTTGGCCTTGCCCAGAAGGACCCAGCTGCTTTTCTGTGAACAGTTCAGTTTACTACAGACACAGACCCTGGAAACCAAAGGGAAACCTTTTTGGGTTTGAATGCTCTCACAGCCTGGAACCTAAGGGGGTTGCCCCTCACTGGGAGCTCCTCACTGCTCTGTTCAATAACCAGAACGTTCTGGCAGGTGGGAGTCAGGAGGGCAGTGTTGAGCTGGAGAATCATGGGAGATGTGTTTTGGCCTCAGGATGCCCAACATTCCTAGCGAGAAGGTTCTGGCCTTGAAGACCTGCCCTTCCTGGAAGCCAGGACTCTGCTTCCCTGGGAGCCAGCTCCAGCCTGTGCCCAGACTCAGAGCTGGGTGGCAAGAGGTCAAGGGCTGGTCTCTGATTGCGGGCATCTGAGCAGAACACCGAGGCCAGTCAGCTTAACCTTAGGATCCAGCTGCCAACCAGCCAACTGACCCTAGTACCACATACTGGAGTTTCGCAATGAACTTCGGCCTCACAGGGAGAAAAAAAAAAAGACCTGTATGGTGCGCATCGCCCCGGCACACTGTCTGGACAAAGTGGTCGAATTCCTGAGCAGGGAACCCACCTTCATTCCTGTCTGTTACTACAGAACATTTGCTACCACCCAACAGCTGTGGGACCAATTATTTACCAGGTGAGCCCCTCTCCCTCCAGAGCACATGGTCACCAGGCCACCTGTTGGCTGTTTGCCTTCAGGTACTGCACTCCCTGAGTGTTTGTTCCTCTGAACCCTCGGTGATCCCGGGAGCCAGCTCATAGGGTTATTGTAGGGACTGGCTGGGGTCCTACAGGTAAGCTTTCTCTGGGTGCCTAGACAGTGGAGAGGTCTGCTGGAGGGGCTGTGATTGAGCCAGTTGGTCATTTCCTCTTCCTGTTGAGGAAGCCTTTGCCAAATTTGTGATTCTCTTTGGGGCCTTGGGCTAAGCTCTTTTCTCATTTCATAAAGAGATTGGAGATCCCATTAGGGGTCCCTGTCCCAGGTGACTCCAGATCAGAGATGCCAGAGGTGAGTAGTGGGGCCCCAGGGTCACCCAGCTATCTGAGATGGGGCTGGTTTGGGCTCATTCATTCAGCAAAAATATTAGAAGCCCAGCCAGGTACAGACTCATCTCTAGGCACTGACCATAATCCAGTGCACAGAGCAGATCCTAAGCCTGCACTCCAGAGCTTCCTTCTAGTCAGGAGCGATTCAGTCACACTAGGCTGCACAGGCTCGTGGTGTCCACAGGACAGCCGATGTGACGTCCTCCTGGCCTCCTCTACCTGTGGCTGCATCTTCCTGTCTTGTGAAGAGGAAGGTGAACCTCTGTTTCAGCAGAAAACGTGAGTCAGTTTTGGGTCAGAGCCAGGAGGGGAGTATGCGGACTGTGAATTCAAGGTTCTGGCAGAACCCTGGATCCCACACATGGTGGGATTTCTGCAAGAGGGCAGAGGTCTGAGGGCTTCTCCTAGAAAAAAGGACATGAATCAGAGAGCTGTGCATGTGGATATGGGTGGTGTGGGCGAGCAGTGGGAGCTCACTGAGAGAGTCAGACCCTCAGAAAATTCATACCCTTCTGCTCCTAACACCAGCCCTGCCTGCACCCCTATCCCGGGATTTTGCTCACTAATCTGGTAGAACCTTCTCAGTGGCAGCTTGTCAGGTGTACCCCAGCAGGTGGGAGTTCAGTTTCAGTGGGAGGCAAAGAACCACACAGCACAGCTAGTGAATTATGCAGCATGTAGGTGCAGGAGCCAAAGTTTGAGGTGATAGGAAGGCCCTGGGGTTCGTTTGTTCGCTCATTGGTCAGTATTCCTGAAGCACCTACTCTGTGCCATTGAATGACATGAACAAGGTGGACACCAGCCCTCTCAGTCCTAATGGGAGGGAACAGGGACTCTGAGAGACCATGTCAGGTTCCTTTGAAGAAGGGGACAGGTGGTTCCCTCATTGATCCAGAGCTGTCAGTTAGGAGTGCTTTCTGCCAGCGCCTCCTGGGTGACCAGGCGCGTCTCTGCCAGGACTGCCAGACTGAAGGTGGACAAGTAGTCGGTCTGGCTTCTGGGTGGGCAGGAGCAGGAGGCAAAGGACCTCTGGGAGGGCCGTGTGGAAGGAATGGGCACACCTCAGACTCTGCTGCCCACCTCTCTCTCTCCCCAGGGCCATCTCCTGCACGCTGGGCATCTGGCTGGACCAGCACCTCCAGAATTTCCCAGCCTGATGATGCTGTTGGCCTCCATAGAGCTCAACTTTCCAGTCCTCAACCTGCCAAACCAGGCCCAGTACCTCCAGTCACAGCGGGAGCACCTGAGCCCACTGAGGCCGAGACAGGAGGAGGAAGAGGCCTCTGGAGGTGGTGTGGGTGAGTGTGCCTTTGGAAGGCACACAAAAGGCAGTGAGGGTGGTAACATGTCCTCTTCTTGGATCTACAGAACCCGTTCCAGAGCAACATCAGGAAAACCCTCAAGAGGCAACGCCACCCAAGTGGCCTCTCCAGAGCCAGAGCCGGATCCAGGCCCAGCTTTCACTGAACTTCTAGAGGCAGAAGAACCACCTGCAGCATTTGAGCAACTCACCCAACTTCTGTGAGGCCTGTGGTGCCAGAACCTAGGCCACAGCGATTGTCAACTGCCATGGAAGAAAGGGCACCCCCACCCCTATTTAGATGTAGTGTTAAACGTTTTGTGTTCATGTTACATGTGTTTACAATTTTACTGTATTTTTTATGATATTTAGTAACATAGAGTGTATTTAGAGAACATTTAATGAAATATTCCTAAACATAAACTTAATTTAGATTCTATAAAATTTAACCCTATAAACCCTCAGAGCTTTGAGCATGTCTGTTTTTCTGGACCCTGACCCACGTAGTGAGAACTTTCCTCACCTTCTCCACCTGCCCTCCCTGGAGCCAGGACTCTGCTTCCCAGGGAGCTGGCTCCATCCTGTACCCAGACTCAGAGCTGGGTGGCCAGAGGCCAAGGACTGGCCTCCCTGGGGGGCATCCTGAGCCCAACATGGAGGCCAGACATCCCAACCCTGGGCCTTCATATTGACCCCAACACCACTCACTCAGGCTTCCAAATAAACTTGACCCTTACAGGGCAAAAATAAAATAAAATAGAAGGATGTACAGTGCAGGCTGCCTAGGAACAGTGACTGGGCAAACTGATCAAGTACTTGGTGCCCAGCTTCCTGGGCAGCGGCCCCACCATCGTCCCCACCCACCCTTCTGTGTTAATACAGAACATTTGCTACTAACCAACGTGTGTGGGACCAACCATGTACCAGGTGAGCCCTGCCCCTCCACAGCACAGTGGCCACTCAGCCACCTGCTTGCTGTGAGTCTTCAGGTCACTACATCTTTCTGAGTGTTTGTTTCTCTGAACATGGGGAGAGCCTAGGCCCAGCCTCATAGGGTTATTGTAGGGACTCAGGGGGGTAGGGGTTGGTTCCTCCTGGGAAAAGGCCCTCTGGGTGCCTGGACACTGGAGAGGTGGCTGGAGGGGCTATGGTTGTTCTAATTGGCCATTTTCTTCTTAAAGAAGCTTCTGCCTTATTTGTGATTCTCCTCAGGCCTTAGGCTAAGCTATTTTCTCTTGTGATAAAGAGATTGGAGATTCCATTATGCATCCCTGTAGTGGGTCAAGTCGATTAGAAATCCTAGGGGTGAGAAATGGGACCCCAGGCTCACCCATCTATCTGAGATGAGGCTGGTTTGGGCTCATTCATTCAGCAAATGCCCTGTCCCCAGACTGCACTCCAGCGCTTCCTTCTAGTCAGGAGTGACTCAGTCACACTAGGCTGCACAGGAAGGTAGCGTCCACAGGACAGTCAATGTGACTTCTTCCTCGAAGTATCCCCGCATCTTCTCATATTTTGAAGCAGAAAGTGGGTCTCTGGACCAGCAGAAAAAGTGAATGGGCTTTGGAACAGAGCCTTAAGGAGAGTATGGGGACTGTGACTTGGAGAAGGTGGCAACACCCTGGTTCCCACATATGGTGGGATTTCTGCAAGATGGCAGAGGTGTGAGGGCTTCTCCTAGAAAAAATGGAGGGAGTCAAAGAGAGCTGTGCATGTGGATTTGGGAAGTGTGGGTGAGTGGGGAGGGGATGGGGCTGGGCCACAGAGGAAAGAGCTCCCAGAGGCTGGGTTAGGCAGGAGCACAGAGTCGCTCAGGTCAGGGACTGTGGCCTGCAGTCTGGAGGACTTCCTGGGGTGGGGGCTTGAACTGAGACTTCAGTGATGGAGATGGGATGTTCCCTTCCTAGAAAGGCACAAAAAAGGCAGTTATGGTGGTAACATGTTCTCTTCTTGTATCTACAGAAGCAGCTCAGAGCAAGATGAAGAAACACCTAAAGAGGAAATGCCAACTCTAGTGCCCTCTCCAGAGCCAGAGCAGGCTCCAGGCACAGCCGTCACTGAACTTCCAGATGTGGAACCACCTGCAGCTTGTGGGCAACTCACCTCAGCTCCTGGGAAGCCTGTGGTCCCAGGTCCTGGGCCAGAGCGCATGTCAGCTGCCATGGCAGATGGGGCTCCTACAAGCCCTATAGATACAGTTTTAAAATATTTGTGTCTATTTTATATATGCTAACAATGTTACTCTATTTTTCTCATACTATTGAGTAATCTACAGTTTATTTTAAAGAAAATGTAATGAAATATTCTTAAACAAATTTAATTTAGGTTCTATAAAAATTAACTTTATAAACCTTCAGAGCCTTGAGCAAGTCTGTTTCTTCTGGGCCTCCAGCGTGTTACTATGACTTATAGGCTGGGAATAATTAGTCTCTCAGGAACCATCTGCTCTACAAATGTGATGTTCTTGAGGCCCAGGACAATGGGACTTTGGGGGAAATTGACTGATGAGCATTGGGGCAGGGACCCTTTATGTCAGGGCTGCCCCTGGGAACCCACATTTTGTTTGACTTCATCTCCCACCAGTACATGGGCAAAATATGGTCTTAAGTGCCCCCTGGCATCCACGTTGCAGAATGCTGTAGGGTTTAACCAGCAGCAAGCAGTTCCTGAACACGGACTGCCACCTGCACTTGGACAGAAAATCCACCCTGCTCCACTTGCACTGAACAGCATTCTGAGCATCTCCTCTGTTGGCCCATAGCACTGAAGAGGGGACAGGGAATGTCCCAGGGTCCGGGGTCCACACTCATCTCCTCCACAGGCACCGCTTCCAAATCTCTTCTGGGGTCAGAGCTTCTCTCCGCCCTCAGCCCCTGAGCCCTGGTTCAGCTGAGCTTTTTCCTGAGGCTCTTCCGTCTCACCAGAGCCCAGAGGCCATTTCTTCTCATGGCCCAAGGCGAACGAGGTTGTGGATCAGCCTGGCTTCTCCTTTTAAATCAATCCTTTTCGATGCTCTGAACCACCCTGGTGAGGATAGACTAACAGCCTTGTACGGCACCCCGCATGGCACAAGCTAAAATGTCTCAGGACAAATGGGTATTAACTTTGGACCACACAAAGGGTCCCTGCTCTCAAGGAGTTCAGCCCTGTTGGTGACACGGATAGAAAGGAAATTCTAATGGAGTGTGAGGAGTGCTAACGTTGACCCTGAGGACCATAAGCACTGAGAACGTGAGCCCATCGCGGGAACATTGTACAGACTCTCTTTAGGGTGCAATTCCTAAACCAGAAAGAAGAGTAAGTACTTGTCTACCTTCTTCATCCTGATTTCACAATGGCAGCTGATGAAAGCTTTGTGAAATTAAATGGAGGTCTGGAAATCAAGGGGCAGGTCTACCTTAGAGGTCCGTGGTGATGGTCAGTGCACTTGTGCGCACTGGCAATGGGCCTGGAGGAACAGCCACCCGCCTTGCGTGGAGCGTCTCCTCACCTTGGAAGCTCAGAACTGTGGTCTCAACAGATGCTGTTTCCTATTTTAAATTACACTTTTCAGTTTGGCTCTACTTTCCAGGGTCCTTTCCTAAGTTTCACAGCCATCCTCAAAACTGGAGGCAGAGGGTGTTAGAAATGAGAGGGTGGGGGCTGGAGGGACCTGGAAGGAGAAAAATGAGGGAGATAGGAGGGCAGGGCCAGGGCCTGATGTGGGATGACCGTGCTAGTGATCTATTGCTGAGAGTTCCCCCACATTAGAGACTTAACCAAGACACACTTATTAGCTCACACGTCTGTGACGAGAAATCCTACATGGCTCAGCTGGAACTACTGTGGTGTCACCTGAGGCAGGATCCGTGTCACTGAGGGTCTGAGCTCACTCGGGGGGACTCTGGGATTCAGTTTGGATGGAAGGCCTGACTTCCTCTCTGTCTGTTGGTCTCATTCAGTGCTAGGCCATGTGGGTCTCTCCAGATAGCAGCTCACAGCACAGAGGCTTATTCCTCAGTGTGTGTGTGTGTGTGGGGAAGAGAACAGATCAGAGTGAGCAAGTGGTAGGCACTGACTTTTTAAAAAACTTTTCAGGGTGGGAAGAGATCAACCAAAGAACTTGAATGCATGTAGCATAACCCAGGGACACAGACAATAGGGTGGTGAAGGCCTGGGGTGGGGGGCAGGGATTGGCTAGAAGAGATCAATGGGGGAAAAAGGGGACATATGTAACACTTTCAACAATAAAGATTAAAAAATAAAAAAAATGAATTTGCTTTAAAATTGTTAAATTAAATTTCTTTTTCAAAAAATTGACTTGAGGCAGAGCGGGGCGGGAGGGGGTGAGGGGGGGGGAGAGAGAGAGAGAGAGAGAGAGGAACATCAATGTGAGAGAGAAGTATCAATTGGTTGCCTCCTGTATGCACCCCAACTAGGGATCAAACCCACAACCTAGGTACGTGCCCTGACCAGGAACCAAACAGCAAACTTTCAGTGCCCAGAATGATGCTCAACCACTCTGGCTGGGCTAGGCACTAACTTTTAGAACCAAATCATGGAGGTCATGTTGAATCCTTTTGCCATCTTCTATGGAGTCACTACTGACACCCACACTTAAGGGGAGGGCACACATTCACACCACATGAGGAAGGTGAAGACCATGGGGAGTCACTGAGGAGAGAACCGGTGACCCGAGAGGTCCATACCTTGCCCAGGATCACAGATGGTCAGAATGCAGAGCGTGAGATAAACCCAGCTGTGTGTCCTCAAGGTGGGGTCCTAGGTGCACCCAGGTTCCATCAGGGGCTCTGGAAAAGGCGGTGCTGGTGGAATCGTGTACAGACATGGAAATGGCCTGGGGGAGACGGTGAGCATTTGGCAGCCTAGACAGTATTTGTCTGAAAAGGCGCCCAGATCTGGAATCACAAAGGTGCACCTCAGTCCACAATCCACCCATGGTGGAGAAAGCTGAGGCTGGGCCCCCTTATGCTGAGCTCATGCTTACACAGTCCTGAATCACACCCTCATTGTATAAGTGGGAAACAGAAGCCCATAGTCAGGCAGGGATTGGACAGGGTACATGATATTCAGAGTCCAGAGTTCAGGAATGTTCAGACCTTCCAGGCCAAGGCTCCCACCTCCCCCACAGAGTTGGTCTGGAAATTAGAAATCCTGACGTACTGGGCAGCTCCTGCCTGTTCCTCCCTATGTGGGGCTGTTTTTTTCTGGGATCCAGAAATGGAGCACTGGCATGCACGCGCGCGCACGCGCGCACACACACACACACACACTCTAGATGTGATGATCTTGGGTAGGATTAGAAGAAAAGCAGACTCAGAGGAGGTGACAACAGGAAGGAAAAAGAGGTTGAGGCACTACCTACATGTGACAGTCCTCCTCCTACTTTACAGCTACTCCCCACATGAGCCTGAACAGCCCTCAGAAGCACTTGCTGCATAACCCATTGTGCAGGCAGGAGAGAGACAGGCCCTGATAGGCACAATGACTTATCCAGGATCCAGAAGAAGTAAGAATGAGGGGTTGAGTCTGAGCCCAGGTCAGTTTCCTCAACTCTGGGATCCTGGCTGCACCCAGAGTTTCTAGGGTGCTAGGGGTGTGTTGGTGCCACTGTGTACAGATCAGGTGCTTCACGGGGAAGAGAGGTCCACTGACAGCACCCACAGGACTATTTGCATAGCTGTCATGAGATGAGGGGACTCAGGCAAGACAATCCCAGGTACTGAGGTCACTAACCAATAGAACTTGGAAACCCTGTAACCAGGCCCCCACATCTAGCCCCACAGGCAACTCACTTGCCAAGAGGCATTTGCCAATGCAAGATGTTCTCTTGCTGTGTTCCCAGTGATTGGTGCTCTTGCTTTCGGAGACCCCGCAGTGAGAGCTTTTCCAGACGGTGCAGACGTTGGTTCAACCCTCGTCCCCGATGTTTTTGGCCATTTTAAAAAATATGGCCTCAGGTAACACAAGGTGGGCTGGGTCAGACCCATTCAGGCCAGGCCACCTTTGTGCACCATCCCTGTGCAACCCACATCCCCTCCTCTTCATGTATTGGGAAGAGGAACCTGAAGGGAGACCCCTGGGGCAGGTACAGCTTTTGGGGCAGCGGATCACCTAGAGGCTCTGCTGTGATCACACCCCAGGGCAGGGCAGGGCAGGGCAGGGCAGGCTGTTGGAGATGGGCTTCCAGAGGGGTCACTTATCTGTGCCAATGGGAGTCCTAGCCCTCAGGCTGTCACTCCTTTTCCTCTGCAGTGGAGGTCTGAACGGATCACACTGTGTGTGTGTCTAGAGTGGAGGGTCACAGGGGTCACAGAACCAGCAAAACAGGGCTCTGAGGCTTTCCCCTGGTGACTGGGAACTGTCTTTACAGAGCTCCACACAGGAGAACAGACCGGAGGCATCAGATGGGGTCCTCAACTCCATGCCCCTGCAGGAGGCACAGGTGCCCCATCCATCCTCCAGTGTGCAGCATGGCTGCGGGGTGAGTGCAGGTGCTGAGATGACCCAGACTCCAGGATCCCATGTAGTTGAAGAGAGCCCTGGGTTCCAGAAGCTGCTCTGCTAGGCCCCTAGGTCCCTCCTAGAGTCCAATTTCCAAAGGAATCTGGGGCCCGTATCCTCCCCACAACCCACTCTCACTGTCCATCCCCTTTCAGAAGAGATGCAAAGTCACTGCCCACAAAGTGTTAGGAATATCAGAGGAGAGACATTGTTCCATTTCACTTTATTCTCAGTCAAGAGTATTTTTTCATTTTTCTACAGACTTTCTCTTTTTAACGCCCATCTCCACGTGTCCATGTTGTTCTGACAATCCTTACACACCTTCTCCCACACTTACACATCATCGTGATTAGTGGGGATGCTTTTGCCAAAAGGACATGGGGCTCAAGGAACCAAGTCTGTTGCTTTACCCTTTGCTGCCCCGAGAACCACATCCCCATAGACCCTCCAGGTCAGGAGCTGGGGTCTCCTTGGGCTGCGCAACATACCAGGAGGGAGACCTGTTATCAAGGCTAGCGATCCATCTCTTCACTGCTGTGGGACCTGGATATGATCCCGTCCTGTTGACATGTCAGCTGTGCTGCCCTGTTGACATGTCAATTGTGGGATCACATACAAGTCCCACCCCATTGTCCTAATATCCAGACCCTCCCACCCCAGGAAAAGCCTCTGTGTTCCCATCTTAGAATGAGATGTTTTGTCAGAAATCCCAGGACTGATGCTGTTAATACAGGGAGGTGCTGTCCATCCTCTGCTAAGAAATGACCTAAGGTACTAATGTGTTTCATCATTCCTCCCCTACAATTCTACTTTTCCTGTCAAGTATCTTTTCTCATGTCAATGTAAAAAATTTTCAAACCTGTGAAGAATTTTTGTGAATTTATTTGAGCCAAAGTGTCACCAATTGCTGGGAAACAAAATCTCAAATGGATGGAGATAATGCTCTGGAGAATGGCAGCTTTGCACCTTATTTTATACATTAAAATTCAAACAGGAGACCTCTGTGGGTCCCATGAAATCCATTGGTGATAGACTAGGGAGCCAGGAGAAAGCAAAGTGGGGAAAACTCTGAGGTTGGATGAATAGTAAAATGGTGACTTCTTTCACTTGGGTGTGTGCAGGGTAGTTAACAGTCAACAACGAACCCAATAACAATGAGGGGATGTGTGGTCTCTGCAGAGAGCAGAGAGGCGCTTGTGCTTTGAGGGATCTGAATAAAGGAAAATTGTGTTGACATTCAGAGGATATGTTATTCTAGATGCAAAAAGACAATAGGCTCAGTTAAGGTAAAGATTGACCCTCGTCAGGGAAGATGTAGGCCTAGGACTTGACTACCCACCACAAACTGCATTTAGTTAAGTTTTAATTTCAGACCATCCTTTGTGGTCACTTTAGGTCTCTGAGTTTGCAAGGCCGCCAGGTTAGCATGTGGCACCTGTGGTCACTTCTGTCCCACCTCCTGCTGCCAATCACTGAGTGCCTGGAAGTTCGGTCTGAGCTGCAGCCCCCAACTCACCTGGCAGTTTATGAGCTGCCTCTGATGGCATGTGCCCCCTCTCCCAACACAGGGTAGAAATCAGAATGCTATGTTGGCGCCTGCGGGCCTGGACAGCATGCTCACCGCACTCAACACACAAGTGCCCATGAACTTGTTTTTGAATGCTCCAGCCCCACCTGCGTGCCCAGGCTGTGTAGCCTCACCTTAGCCAAGCTGCTGATCTACAAGAAGTTGGAGAAGGAGCTCAGTGCTGTGGGGATTACTGTGAAACTGCAGGGCTCCAAAAACATCTTGAGGTCAGATGAGATTCTGCTGCCCCCCCTAGCGGTCACGTGAAGACCGACCTGGCACTGACCTCACTGCAGTACCCTCACTTCCTAAAGAGAGAAGGCAACAGCTTACAGATCATGCTGCAGCAGAAGCAGCGTCGTAAAAACCAGACCATCCTGGGTTACCGGAAGCTCGCCCTGGGCACCATCGACATGGCTGAGGTGATGCAGCGACCCCTTGAGGGTGGCCAGATGCTGAGCCTACATAGCACCATCATGGAGGCATGTACCTACGTGGGTGAGGTCAGCATCGCCTCCCTGTCCAGCCAGCCCATTGACCCCGAGGACAGCACCGGGCGGGCCGGCCCCAAGACCCAGTCCAGGGTTCATTACTCAGAGATGGAATATGAAATGTTCTCGGAGCAACATGCCAGCCATGATTCCAGGCACGGGCAGGACCAGGAGGAGGAGGACTTCGACTTTGAGGCGCCCAAAAAGCAGCGCCAAGGAGAAGTAAGATCGCCATTCATGACCAGGCAACAAGATGCCAACAAGAAAGTTGGGGCGTGGCTGCGCAGGGTGCAAGTGTGGAAGGAGGTCCTGGACTCAGAGCAGGAGTCTTCGGAGCAGGTCCCTGAGGTGGAGGACCTGGATCTGCTGTATGACTCACTAGGGAACCGTGACAGTGGCCCATGAGCGTTCCTCAGGACCCTGAAGCCCTGGCTCAGGCCATACTTGGAAGACCTGTCCCTGCCCAGCTCTCAGATGGAGAGCTAGAGCATCCACAGTGCCAGTGCCAGGAGGAGCCTCCAGGTCCAAACCATGTGCCTGAGAAGACGAGCCCCAAGCAACCAGTGGGTGCATCACCAAGACCGAGTCTCTCTTCATCCCCTCCACCAGATCCCAGAGGAGCAGGAGGGCTGCTGGGGCTGAAGCACATTCCTGAAGGAGCAGCAGGAGGCACAGCCAGGAACAAGTGGGTCCACAGCCTGGACAACAAGCACTGCCCCGACCCGCTGAGCCACCTGCAGATCCCCAGGGAGACAGTGTATGACCAGCTGAACCACATCCTCATCTCTGACACCAGCTGCCCCAGAACATCCTCCTCCTCAACGCCTCCGACTGGCAGGGGCAGTTCCCGTCTGAGTTCTGCAGCAACACATGCTGCCCGGGGTGTGCACCTGCTCTAAGGCTGAGGTACAGGCCTCCTTCAGCACCATCATCTCGTGGATACAGAGGTACTGTCACCTCAATTCCCAGCCCCCGAAGCCTGTGAAGATCGTGGTGGCAGGGGCACAGCAGTACTTCAGCGCTGTGCTGTGGCTCTTCCTAGAGCTGCTGTCCTACAACCTGCCCCCCCCCCCCCCCCCCGGCTGGGCTACATTCGCTTCCTGGTAATCCTGATGGGTTCCCACCCTGTGTCCAGGTACCTGGGCTCCGTGCATTACTGTTACAAGAGCTTCTTCCAGGACCTGGCCTGGAAGGACCTGTTCTACAAGGAGGCCCACAGGGCTGTCCACGACACGCTGGGCTTGGTGTTGAGAATCACACAGTACGTCTCAGGGGCCAATTGTGCCCACCAACTGCCCATCGTGGAGGCCACACTCACCTACAAACAGAAGAGCCCCAATGAGGATTCCTTGACCATCATTCCCTTTGTGGGGGTGGTGGAACTGGAATTGTGGGACCATTCTGGGTCGCATAAGGACACTGAGATTATGTGGCCCGTTTGGGCTCTAGCGTGCTGTCGTCCACCCCGCCACACAGGTCTGTGGCAAACAAGGAGGCCTCACACATCCTTCCCTCCTCCCCTTCTGTGAGTGGAGATGAGTCCTCCTCCAGCCAGGGTGCTGGTGCTGAGCTGATGGGGCTGCAGGTGGATTACTGGACGGCAGCGCAGCCCACAGACAGGAAGAGAGACACCGAGAACAAAGACCAGGCTACTGCCAACAGCACCCTCAAGTGCACCTTCCAGTCTCTGCAGCTCAGCAGGCTGCCCAGCAGGGGTGAGGCTGCAGCCACGCCCTCCAGGTCCATGACTGTGGACAAGGAGAACAACAAGAAGGTGATGTGTTTGCCCAGGAAAACCAAGGACAAGGACGTGGAGTACCAGAGCCAGTGCCGGGAGGGCATCAGCCGCCTGATCTGCAGGGCCAAGCACCCTCAGGACGCACTGCGGGTCCTCAACGACGGCGTGGAGTGGAACAACGTGAAGCTCCCACGTCAAGCACTTCCCTACCTGCATCTTCAGACGCTCCAATCCCACCTTCGAGCCTGCCCGTCCCCTGCCCTTCCCCTGCCCTGGCCAAGCCCGGGAAGGACCAGCCGCTTTTCTGTTCACATTTCAGTTTAGCACCGAGACAGACTCTGGAAACACAAAGTGGAACCCTTTTCAGTGTGAATGAGCTCACAACCTGGAAAGAATCGTGGTGGAGCCCACAGGGAGCCCCCAGCTGCTCTGCTTATTACCCAGAATGCTCTGGCGAGTGGGGGGTCAGGCAGACAGGGTTGATCTGGACAATCATTGAAGGTGATGGCCCTCAGGACCCAGAAACCGCCATTGAGAAAGGTTCTCCCGTCAAGACCTGCCCCTCCTGGAAGCCAGGACTCTGCTTCCCGGGGAGTCAGCCTCACTGTGTGCCCGACTCAGCGCTGGCCTCCCATGGGAGCACCTGACAGAACACGGAGGCCGGTCAGCCAGCCCTGGGCCCAGCTGCAACCAGCCCAGTGGCCCCAGTCCCACCCTCTCGTGGTGTCCAATAAACTCCCTCCTCACAAGTCAAAACAGAAGAGAGAAAGCAAAGGACCAGTGTGGTACTGACCACCTGGGCTCAAATACCGGTGCCCACCTTCCTGGGCAGGGACCCCACATTTGTCCCCACCTTTCGTTGTTATTATAGAGCATTTGCTACAACAGGTGAGGGACCAGCAATGTACCAGGTGAGCCGCTGCCCCTGCACAGCACAGTGGTCATTTGACCACCTGTTTGCTGTGAAACTTCAGGTCACTGCATGTCTCTGAGTCTTTGTTCCTCGGAACATGGGGAGAAATGAGGCCCAATAGGTTATAGTAGGGTCTCAGTGGGGTGCCTCTGGGTGTCTGGACACTGGAGAGGTCTGCTGGAGGGGCTGTGTTTGAGCCAATTGGTCATTTTCTCTTACTATTGACAAAGTCTCTGCCAAATTCGTGATTCTCCTCAAGGCCTAGGGCTAAGCACTTTTTTCATTAGATAAAGAGTTTGGAAATTCCATTATGGGTCCCTGTCCTGGGTGAAGCCAGATCAGAAACCCCAGGGGTGAGCAGTGGGGCCCAGGCTCGCCCAGCTATCTGAGATGGGGCTGGTTTGGGCTCACTCACTCAGCAAATATATGAGAAGTCTGCCAGGTACAGACATGTCTCTAGGCATTGACCATATCCAGTGTTCAGAGCAGACCCCAAGCCTGCACTGCAGAGCTTCCTTCTAATCGGGAGCGATTCTGCAGTTGGCTCAGCGATTCAGTCACAGGCTCATAGTGTCCACAGGACAGCCGATGTGACATCATCCTGGCCTCCTCTACCTATGGCGCATCTTCCCGTACTGTGAAGAGGACTGTGGACCTCTGTTCCAGCAGAAAACGTGAGTCAGTTTTGGGTCAGAGCCAGGAGAGGAGTATGGGGAGTGTGAATTCAAGGTGCTGGCAGAACCCTGGATCCCACTCATGGTGGGATTTCTGCAAGAGGGCAGAGGTCTGAGGGCTTCTCCTAGAGAAAAGGACATGAATCAGAGAGCTGTGCATGTGGATATGGGTGGTGTGGGCGAGTGGGGAGGTCAGTGGACAGAGTGAGCCCCTCAGAAAATTCATACCCGTCCACTCCTAATCCCAGCCCTGCCTGCACCCCTATCCAGGGACCTTGCTCACTAATCTGTAGAACCTCCTCAGTGGCAGTGTGGCTGTTGCTCTCTACCCATGGGAGGTAAATGTCAACGGGAGGAGAAGAACCCCACAGGCAGCTAGTGAATCAGGCAGCTAGTGAATTAGGCAGCATGTAGGTCCAGGAGCCAAAGTCTGAGGTGTTAGGAGGTCTCTGGGTCGGCAGAGGTGGAGACGGTTTTTCTTTGTTCGCTCATTGGTCAGCTATTCCTGGAGCACCTACTGTGTGTCAATGAGTGACATGAACAGAGCAGACACCAGCCCTCCCTGTCCTCATGGAGTTGACATTTGGGTGGGAGGGTAGGGGGAGGAAACGGGGACACTGAGAGAGCATGTCAGGTTCCCATGAAGAAGGGGTACAAGTGGTTCCCTCATTGATCCAGAGCTGTCAGTTAGGAGGGCTTTCTGCCAGCCCCTCCTGGGTGACCAGACACATCTCTGCCAGGACTGCCAGGTTGAAGGTGGACAAGGAGTAGGTCTGGCTTCTGGATGGGCAGGAGCAGCAGGCACAGGACCCCAGGCTCTCTGAGTGGTGCTCTGGGAGGGCCGTGTGGAATGAAAGGCCAGGCCTCAGACCCTGCTGTCCATCTCTCTCTCTTCCTGGGGCCATCTTCTGCACTCTGGGCATCTGGCTGGACCAGTACCCTCAAGATTTTTATCGGCCACCAGAATTTCCCAGCCTGATCACGCTTTTGGCCTCCATAGAGCTCACCTTTCCAGTCCCAGACCTGCCAAACCAGGCCCAGTATCTCCCTCACAGCTGGAGCACCTGAGCCCACTGAGGCTGAGACACAGAAGGAGGCGGAGTCAGAGAGGGTGGTGTGTGTGAGGGGGTGGGATGGGGCTGGACCACACAGAGAAGAGCTCCCAGAGGCTGGGGTTAGGCAGGAGCACAGAGTTGCTCAGGTCAGTGCCCATGGCCTGCAGTCTGGAGGACTTCCTGGGTTTGGGTTTGAACTGGGATTTTAGTGATGGAGATGGGAGGTTCCCTTCCTTGGAAGGTACACAAAAGGCAGTTATGGTGTAACATATTCTCTTCCTGGATCTCTAGAAGCAGCTCCAGAATAAGATGAAGAAACACCTAAAGAGGAAACGCCAACTCTGGTGCCGTCTCCAGAGCCAGAGCAGGCTCCAGGCACAGCTGTCACTGAATTTTCAGATGTGGACCCACCTCAGCTTGTGAGCAACTCGCCTCAGGTCCTGCGAGGCCTGTGGTCCCAGGTCCTGGGCGGCAGCCTGTTTCAGCTGCCATGGCAGAGAGGGCTTCCCCTCCCCAATAATAGCAATTTAAAACATTTTTGTGTTTATCTTACACATACTTAGAACTTTAGTGCATTTTCCTTATACTATTGAGTAAAATAAAATGTATTTTAAATATTATATTAAAATAAATTTAAATTATGTAAATTTTAGTTCTTTGATCCTTCCAAGTATAAATTCCAACATCAAGTACATTCACAATTTTTTGCAACTGTTCCATAACATCACAAACACTCTCTAGTTCCAGAACATTTTCAGAACCCACAACCTAGGTATGTGTCCTGACCGGGAATCAAACCTGCAACCTTTTGGTGTATGGGATGACTCCCCAACCAACTGATGAGGCACCCTGTCCAGGGTGAGAAAGAGCAATATTTTCATCTGAATTTTTCACTCTGGTTTAAACTGCAGTTGGATATCTTTTACATACTTTTTTGGCCTAGTCCTTGTTTTGGAATTTCGGTTTGAGACCCTTTGCCCTCTTTTCCATTGGATTGCTAGGAAATCTGAACTGTTATGGATATCACCTTTTTGCCATGTAACTTGCAAATGGTTTCTCTAGCTTACCATTTGTCTCAATTTGATGTGTGTTTTGCCAATAGAGGTGTTACATTTTGATGTGTTCAGATCTGTCTTCTCTTATGCTTTTTTATTTTGTCTCTCACTTTGAGTGGAAAAGATGTTTTCCATCTTATCAGGAAGATAGGCTAGCTTGTATTGTACTTCACAGTCATAGTTAATTTCAGATGGATTGAAAAAGAGTTTCTGTTTTTTGGATTGTTCATCTTTTTTTTTTTTTTTTTATTGTAAGAATGAGCGTAAGGACTTCCAAGCTCTTATATGTCAGAGTGGGAACCAGAAGTCAATGTTTTATTTGAAATGGCCTGTGGTGGACATGACTTCCATTTCCCTCTTTCTAACAGCTCCCAATTTCCACATCCAGGTGGTTCTGGGGTGTGTGGTTCAGGGCCCCAGAGTGGAGGTATCAGCACATCTCACTGGCCAGACCACAGTGATGATGGTTGTATGTGGACATGTGACTTCAGTGAGTTTAATAAAATTCTTTTTATTAGTCACAAGAAAAAAAATTCTGTTTTCATATGTCTCTTGTCCTTATGAAAATATGCTCAAAGCCACTAATCATCCAAGAGATGCAAATCAAAACAACAATGAGTGCCCTAGCCGGTTTGGCTCAGTGGTTAGAGTGTCGGCCTGCGGACTGAAAGGTCCAGGGTTCTATTGCAGTTAAGGGCACATGCCCAGGGTGGGGGATCGATCCCCAATAGTGGGTGTGCAGGAGGCAACCAATCAATGATTCTCTCATCATTGATGTTTCTATTCCTCTCTGAAATCAATAAAAATATATTAAAAAAAAACCACAATGAGATACCATCACACCTGTCAGAGTGGCTATCATCAACAAATCAAGAAAGGACAAATACTGGTGAGGATGTGGAGGAAAAGGAACCCTTGTGCACTGCTGGTGGGAATGCAGATTGGTGCAGCCAATGTGGAAAACAGTATGGAGTTTGTTTAAAAAATTAAAATGGAACTCCCATTTGACCCAGTAATTCCACTTCTAGGAATATATCCCAAGAAATCAGAAACAACAATCAGAAAGCATATATGCACCCATATATTCATAGCAGCACAATAGCTAAGATTTGGAAACAGCTAAGTGCCCATCAGCAGATGAGTGGATAAAAAACTGTGGTACACCTGTACAATCGAATACTGTGCTGCTGTGAAAAAAGAAAGAACTCTTACCATTCACAACAGCTTGGATGGACATGGCAAGCATTATGCTAAGCGAAATAAGCCAGTCGGAGAAAAATAAATATCACAGGATCTCACTCATTTGTGGAATATAATGAACAACATAAACTGATGAACAAAAATAGATCCAGAGACAGAGAAGCATCGAACCGATTCTCAAATCTCAATGGGAAGGCAGGGGAGAGTGTGGGGGGGGGGGGGGCGGGGAGAGAGTAAGAGTTCAACCAAAGGACGTGTATGCATGCATATAGGCATAACCAATGGACACAGACACTGGGGGTATGGGAGCATGTGCTAGCGGGTGGGAGTGCCTGCGCAGGGGTCCATGAGGGGAAATGGAAACATATATAATACTTTAAACAATAAAAAAATAATAAAATAAAAATTCCTCTTTGGAAAAAAAAAAGAGCTAGTGCTCTTTCTGGATCCCAGAACAAAGCACCCCCTCCCCTGGCCCCTCCCCAGCTCCCAGATACAGAGGAATAGGCAGGAGCTTCCCAGTATGTCAGGATTTCTAATGTCCAGACCAACTCTGCTGGAGAGGTGGGATCCTTGGCCTGGAAGGTCTGAACACTCCTGAACTCTGGGCTCTGAATGTCATGGACATTGGGTAACATCTGCCACTCTATGGACACCAGTTTCCCCATTTTCCATTGAGGGTTGGGTTCAGAACTGCATAAGCCTGACCTCAGAACAAAGGGGCCCAGCTCTCTCCCCCCTGGGTGGGTACTGGACAGAGGTGCATGTATGTGGTTCCAACTCTGGGCTCCTTTTCAGACAAATGTTGGCCAGATGCCCATCTTGCCTGCTGAATGCTCACCATCTCCCCCATGCCTCTCCATGTCTGTGCATGACTCCACCAGCAGATCCTTTTCCAGAGCCCCTGAGGAAACCTGTGTGCAGCCAGGACCCCAACTTTAAGGATACCCCACTGGATTCATCTGAGGCTCTGTTGGGTTCGGTATCTTGTTCATTTATTTCTAAATGCATATTACCCTTCTATAAAAAGCAAGTATGGGTATCACTGATTTCATAAAACAAATTAACAAACAAAACACTTCTCCCTATCAGTTGGATTGGGGCAGATTTTATTAGCAAAGATATATATTTGCTAATATTGCTGTAACATTCCCTAGTTGGAAACAGGTTTTGATTAAAAACAGACATTGGTGGAGAGAAAAAATGGCGGCGGAATAGACAGACGTGTTCCGAGCCTTGTCCCAGAGCAGAAAGAAAGAACAGCTGAGGGTCGCACTAGGGGTGTTTGTTGGCAAGTTGGGGGACAGCTGAACTCCAGAAGAAGGTGGGAGACTGCTAGACGGGGTTCCCCTGACCTAGCAGCTCCCACTGCGGCTGGGTCCCCTCCCGGAGCTGCAGGCTTGGACGCGGAGTAGCTGCCATCTGGAACCGGAAAGTGGAGCTTATCGGAAGCCTGAGAATCCACAACTGTGGCACCCACGGAACAGCTGCGAGCCCCAGAACAACGCTCCCCAATTCGCGCAAACACACGGGTTCAGAGGAGCTCTACACTCCACCACGGAAAGGTCAGATTTCGCCTTGGATAAGGTGAGGTCTCTGGTCCCAGCGCGAGAGAGGAACGCGCGTTTTGTGGGAGCTGGAGGACCAGGGAAGTCTGTGCCTAGAAAAATCGGTGGCTGCTGGGGCTGGCGTGATCTGTGAATGTGGAAGGGGGTCCTCAGAGCTGCTAACAGAAGGGCACTCTAAAAAGCAACCCATTTTGATCTGAAGTGCAGGGACACACTAAGAATTTCAGGGGTGTGCTAGACTTACGCGCAGCCATGGAGTGCGCACACTTGGGCTTTTTCCTCTTGAAATTCTTGCTTCTGATTACTAAGCCCAATTCATAGGTTCACCCAGTTGGGGTCACCCTGGGAGACTGCAGGGGAAAGTTGTTTTTCTGGAACCTGGGGATCGGAGCGGGGAGTGACCATCGGAGAGCCAGCTCTGAGGCAGTCACTCCCACAAACCGGTAGTGAGTGTCACAGGGAAAGAAGGCTCTAACACTCCCTAGAGAGGCCATAGATAAACCCGGAAGTCAATCCAGAAACACTGCCACCCAGGGGCTGAATCACAAATTGACTCTTGTGTAATCAAAAATAAAGGAATACGAATTAAGACACACCGCCTGCTTAAAATCAGGACTGGCTTACATCACTGAAGAGCAGTGGAACGCAGGGAACTGCAATACTGTCCGGACTGAGAAACAGGCGTGCCAAACAGAACAACAGAGGAAGTGAATGACCTTCACTACTCCACATTTTATTTTTATTTTTTATTTTTTTATTTTCATTTTTTGCATCTTTTACTCAAGAAACTAATTTTTTTCCTCACTTGATTTTACCTTTTTAATTATTACATTTTTATTTTCAATCCGTATTATTACTACTGCTATTTTATCTTTTTTTTTTTTAAGTGTCATTTTATTTTCTCTTCATTTTGTTTTGGGATTAATGTTCTACATTCTATTTTTATCTTTCCTTTAGCATCATTTCACTCTATCTCAAATCTACCTTTATGCCATCACTCTCTTCCTCACTTTTCCCTTTTCAGTGTCCTGTTTATCTTACCCCTTTCCTGCTTTAGATTTTCCCTATTCTTTCTGTTTACCCCCTTTTAAAATTTCACCCTACTTATATATCTAATCTCCAATCCCCTGCTCCAAGTCCATACACACCTCTCTCTTCGCTGTCTTAACTATCCAAAAAATTGTTTTTCTCTCTGTCCTTTTGTTGTTGTTCGTTTGAATGTAGATTATATCGAATTTTTATGCTTTTTTGTGAGATTGTTTTGCTTATTCTTCTTTAGTTTATTTTTTTGTTTGTTTAGTGCTTCTGTTTTCCCTTGCCTCACTCAATATTAGTTGGTGTTGTAGTTTGTATTAATCCCCAGGTACTTGTTGCTGGCATTTGCTGGGATAAGTGATTGTTCTATTGGAGTTTTATCCCCTATATATATAGTCTGTTTCCCTTTCTGTCTTAGTCTCTTTCTTGTCTCTCTTACTTTTTTTTCTTCTTTTTTTCTCTTTTCCCAATTTCATTTTGACACCCCCTTGTTTTTTCTTCTTCTTTCTTTCTTTTTCCTCTTCTTCTTTCTCTACTATCCCCTAATTTGCCTTTCTCTAGTGGTCACCTTTATTGGAGGTTATTAATATCGTGAATACATTTCTGTTCAGTGTCTTGTGTGTTGTACCTGGTAGTGCTGTATTTTGTGCCTTTAAATCGACGCAGGAGAGAGAGAACTACATAACCAGACACCCAGAGAAGAGAGACCATGGGGAGACAAAGACACAGCCCGCATATGAAAGAAAAGCAGGCATCACCAGAAAAGGAAGTAAACGAAATGGAAGCAAGCAACCTTCCAGAAAAAGAATTCAGAGAAATGGTCATAAGGTGGCTGAAAAGAATGGAAGACAAATTCGACAATATGAGCAAGAACCAAGAGGAAATGAAGAAGAACCAAGAAGAAATGAAAAATGACATCGCTGCTGTAAAGAACTCAATAGAAAGCATCAAGAGTAGACTAGAAGAAGCAGAGGACCGCATCAGTGAGCTAGAAGACAAGATGGGAAAAAATACCCAAGTAGAGCAACTTCTAGAAAAAAAAATTAAAAGGCAGGAGGAGAGCCTAAGGGAACTTTGGGACAACATGAAACAAAACAACATCCGCATAATAGGGGTTCCAGAAGGAAAGGAAGCTGAGCAAGGAATAGAAAACCTCTTTGAAGAAATAATGACAGAAAATTTCCCTGATATAGAGAAGAAAAAACCCACACAAATCCAAGAAGCTCACAGAGTCCCAAGCAAAATGAACCCCAAAAGACCGACGCCAAGGCACATTATAATTAAATTGGCAAACACCAACGACAAAGTAAGAATCTTAAAAGCGGCCAGAGAGAGACAGAAAGTTACATACAAAGGAACCCCCATCAGACTAGCAACTGATTTCTCAACAGAAACTCATCAGGCCAGAAGGGAATGGAATGAAATATACAAAGTCATGCAAAGGAAGGGTCTGAATCCAAGAATACTGTACCCAGCAAGGCTGTCAATCAAAATTGAAGGTGAAATCAGGAGCTTCACAGACAAAAAAGGACTAAGGGAATTTATTACCACCAAACCAGCAATGCAAGAAATGCTAAAGGGTCTGCTGTAAAAAAAAAAAAAAAAAGAAATAGGAAGCGAAGAAGGAACACAGGTGTAAAGAATAGGAATGGCGACAAATAAGTACCTATCAATAATAACTTTAAATGTAAACGGATTAAATGCCCCAATCAAAAGACATAGGGTAATGGATTGGATAAGAAAACATGACCCATATATCTGCTGTCTACAAGAAACCCACCTCAGAAAAAAAGACGCACACAGACTGAGGGTGAAGGGATGGAAAAAGGTTTTCCAGGCAAATGGAACTGAAAAAAAAGCTGGGGTAGCAATACTTATATCTGACAAATTAGATCTCAAACTGAAGGACATAACAAGAGATAAGGAAGGCCACTTCATAATACTAAAGGGAGCAATCCAACAAGAAGAAATAACTCTGGTAAACATATATGCACCCAATACAGGAGCACCCAAATACATAAAAAAACTCCTGGAGGATATCAAGGGAGAGATTGACAGCAATACAATCATAGTAGGAGACTTCAATACCCCACTATCACCATTGGACAAATCCTCTAAACAAAAAATCAGCAAAGAAACATCAATCCTAAATGACTCACTAGACCAGATGGAATTAATTGACATCTTCAGAACATTTCACCCCAAAGCCACAGAATATACATTCTTCTCAAGTGCACATGGGTCATTTTCAAAGATAGACCATATGTTGGGACATAGGCAAAGTCTCTTCAAATTCAAGAAGATAGAAATCATATCAAGCATCTTCTCAGACCACAGTGGCATAAAACTGGAAATCAACTACAATAAAAACAACCCAAAGAAATCAAACACATGGAGACTAAACAGCATGCTATTAAACCATAACTGGGTTACCAGAGAGATCAAAGAAGAAATAAAAAACATCATGACAACAAATGACAATGAAAACACTACAATCCAAAATCTATGGGACACAGCGAAAGCAGTCTTGAGAGGGAAGTTCATAGCTCTACAAGCCTACTGCAAAAAACAAGAAACAGGGGTAATAAATTACCTAACCCAACAACTCAAAGAGTTAGAGAAAGAGCAACAAGAAAAGCCCAGTGTAAGCAGAAGGAAGGAAATAATAAAGATCAGAGCACAGATAAACGACATAGAGACCAAAGAAACAATACAAAAGATCAACAAAACCAAGAGCTGGTTCTTTGAAAGGATAATCAAGATTGATGAACCTCTAGCCAGGCTCACCAAGAAGCAAAGAGAGAGGACCCAAATAAATAAAATCAGAAATGAAAGAGGTGAAATAACAACAGATCCTGCCGAAATACAAAGGATTGTTAAAAAATACTACGAACAACTCTATTCCAACAAACTGGACAACCTGGAGGAAATGGACATATTCCTAGAAAAATATAACCTTCCAAAACTCAATCAGGAAGAATCTAAACAGCTCAATATGCCAGTAACTATGGAAGAAATTGAAGCAGTCATCAAAGAGCTTCCGGCAAACAAAAGCCCGGGGCCAGACGGCTTCACAGGAGAGTTTTACCAAACATTCAAGGAAGAACTAAAACCTATCCTCCTCAGACTATTCCAAAAAATTCAAGAGGAAGGAACACTTCCAAGCTCCTTCTATGAAGCCAGCATCACCCTAATACCAAAACCAGATAAAGACAACACAATGAAAGAGAATTACAGGCCAATATCCCTCATGAATGTAGATGCCAAAATCCTCAACAAAATTCTAGCAAATCGGATCCAGCAGTACATCAGAAAGATCATACACCATGACCAAGTAGGGTTTTATCCCAGGAATGCAAGGATGGTTCAATATCCGAAAATCAATAAATGTGATACATCACATAAACAAATTGAAAGATAAAAATCACATAGTCATATCAATTGATGCAGAAAAAGCATTTGACAAAATCCAACACCCTTTCTTGATAAAAACTCTCAACAAGGTGGGAATAGAAGGATCATACCTCAACATAATAAAAGCTATATATGATAAACCCACAGCTAACATCATACTCAATGGGCAAAAACTAAAACCATTTCCCCTAAGAACAGGAACAAGACAGGGATGCCCACTCTCACCACTCCTGTTTGACATAGTACTGGAAGTATTAGCCATTGCAATTAGACAAGAAGAAGAAATAAAAGGCATCCAAATTGGAAAAGAAGAAGTAAAGCTGTCCTTATTTGCAGATGACATGATATTGTACATAAAAAACCCGAAAGACTCTATCAAAAAACTAACAGACTTAATAAATGAATTCGGCAAGGTAGCAGGATACAAAATTAACGCCAAGAAATCTATGGCATTTCTATACACCAACAGTGAACTTACAGAAAGAGAGACTAAAAAAGCAATCCCATTTTCCATCGCACCAAAAAAATTAAGATACTTAGGAATAAACCTAACCAAGGAGGTAAAAGACCTATATGCGGAAAACTACAGGACACTGAAAAAAGAGATAGAGGAAGATGTAAACAGATGGAAGAACATACCATGTTCATGGATTGGTAGAATCAACATCATCAAAATGTCCATACTACCCAAAGCAATCTATAGATTCAATGCACTCCCCATTAAAATACCAACAGCATATTTCACAGACCTAGAAAGAACTCTCCAAAAATTCATCTGGAATAAAAAAAGACCCCGAATAGCCACAGCAATCCTGAGAAAGAAGAATAAAGTAGGAGGGATCTCAATACCAGATTTCAAGCTGTATTACAAAGCCACTGTCCTCAAAACAGCCTGGTACTGGCACAAGAACAGACATATAGATCAATGGAATAGAATAGAGAATCCAGATATCGACCCAAACCAATATGCGCAATTAATATTTGACAAAGGAGGCATGAGCATACAATGGAGTCAAGACAGTCTCTTCAATAAATGGTGTTGGGAAAATTGGACAGATACATGCAAAAAAATGAAACTAGATCACCAACTTACACCATACACAAAAATAAACTCAAAATGGATACAGGACTTAAATATAAGACGGGAAACCATAAAAATACTAGAGGAATCCACAGGCAGCAAAATCTCAGACATATGCCAAAAGAACTTTTTCAGTGATACTGCCCCTAGGGCAATGGAAGCCAAAGAGAAAATAAACAAATGGGACTACATCAAAATAAAAAGCTTTTGCACAGCAAAAGAAACCATCAACAAAACAACAAGAAACCCCACTGTATGGGAGAACATATTTGCAAATGGTATCACTGATAAAGGTTTAATTTCCAACATCTACAGGCAGCTTATACAACTTAATAAAAGGAAGATAAATGATCCAATAAAAAAATGGGCAATGGACCTAAATAGAATCTTTTCGAAAGAAGACAGAAGGAAGGCCAAGAGACACATGAAAACATGCTCAAAGTCACTAATTATCCGAGAGATGCAAATCAAAACGACAATGCGATACCATCTCACACCTGTCAGAATGGCTATCATCAACAAATCAACAAACGACAAGTGTTGGCGAGGATGCGGAGAAAAAGGAACCCTCGTGCACTGCTGGTGGGAATGCAGACTGGTGCAGCCACTGTGGAGAACAGTATGGAGTTTCCTCAAAAAACTGAAAATGGAACTCCCATTTGACCCAGTAATCCCACTCCTAGGAATATATCCTAAGAAACCAGAAACACCAATCAGAAAGGATATATGCACCCCTATGTTCATAGCAGCACAATTTACAATAGCTAAGATTTGGAAACAGCCTAGGTGCCCGTCAGCAGATGACTGGATCAGAAAACTATGGTACATCTACACAATGGAATACTATGCTGCCATAAAAAAGAAGGAATTATTACCATTTGTAGACACCTGGATGGAATTAGAGAACATTATGCTAAGTGAAATAAGCCAGTCAATGAAAGAAAAATACCACATGATCTCACTCATTTAGGGATAATGAAAAACATTATAAACTGATGAACCAAAAGATAGTTACAGAGGCAGTAAAGCATTAAACAGAGTGTCTAATTACAGCGGTAAGGTTAGGGAGAGGTGGGGGAAATAAGAGATCAACTGAAGGACTTGTATGCATGCATATAAGAGTAACCAACGGATGCAAAACATTGGGGGGTGAGGGCAGGTATGGGAGTGGGGTGGGGGTGGGGGGCAATGGTAAGATATGTACATATATAATACCTTAATAAAAATTTGAAAAAAAAAATAAAAACAGACATTGGTTAAATATTCCTGCCATTTGCACAGAAGCTTTACTCTGACCAATGGACACAGACACTGGGGGTGTGGGAGCATGCGCAAGGGGTTGGGAGTGGCTGGGGAGGGACCCATGGCGGGGGGGGGGGAAGGAAACATATGTAATACTTTAAACAATAAAAAGAATAATAAAATAAAATAAAAATTCCTCTTAGTTGGATGTGGTTAGGAACAAATAAAGTAGCCCCAGTATCTACAGGGGTCTTAGTGGCTTCCCTTTCTATGATCATTTTCACTTCTCCCAAACTATCAGTGAGAAGGAGAAACACCCTTGGGTCAACCCTATGGTTGTTTTGTGTTTTTTTTTTTTTTCCCTTTTTCTACATCCTATTTCAGTTTCCTATGATTCTAACAGTGGGCAGACTTCGCTACAGGAATTTTCTTGCAAACCTTATTTAGAAATTGTGTTGCATTTGCTGGCAGAAACCATTAGCTATATCCATTGGAATTGGTTAGAATAGCCAGGATTACATGTTCTAACAGTTAAATGTCTTTGTGAACCCATCAGGGTCATTGAGAAAATCAGGAACAATTGCTGGTTCCTCTTTTGCTGAGACAAGCTTTTCTCCAAAGGAAGCTGTTGGAATTCCTATTCTCATTATTCCTTAAGTCAGTGGGGAGTGGTAGTGGAGGGGACTGAAGGGGAAGGAAGAAGGGAGGGAAAGGGCGAAGGATGTAGTGGTGGAACTAGAGAAGGCGGAAGAATAGGGTGTTGGCATTCATTAGCTTCGGAAGAGTTCAGAGACATTCTCTAAAATTTCTAATTCCTTAATTTTTTAAAAAAGAATTAATATGTGCTTCTCCTTAGAATCTCCTCATTTCCAAATCAAGATATGCTTCCATTCATTCATTCAGTTTAATGTTAGACCTGGCATTTTTCTTGCATGCCAAAAATTAATTTAGACACGCAAATAAAACTGCATTTTGGCCATTTTTAGTAGAATATTTTCTAGTTAAATCTTCCCATTTCTGTAAAGCACTTGCAAGTAAAAGCTTCCTATCAGGAGTATTAATGAGGGCTGGGATCTGGCATCTCCTGGCCTTGGAGGCACAATCCCATGTTAATTTTAGGTGTGTTTTGTTTTTGTTGTTTTGTAGTTGTGTGTGTGTGTGTGTGTGTGTGTGTGTGTGTGTGTGTGTGTGTGTGTGTTATTGTTGTTGTTTTGTTTGTTTGTTTTTCTGATATCTGCAGAATCTGAGCAAATTTTCTAGGATTGTTATATAATGTAGCTGGTCAACATGCATTGCTTATGGTTGAGCTCCATGAGGCTCTCACCCCTCAAGTCACATTCAACCCTCTTATTTGCCTTGGTTTATCTCCCTGCTGTCTAAAACAACCAGAGGGTTCAGGGAACTAGTTGACCAAAACTTATGGGTGCTCCCCCACCAGAACCAGTCACTTTAATTGCAGTTGAGTTGAAATCTTTGCTTTGGGGCCCCTGCATGTCATGAGGAATGACCTGACACCTCCACAGAGATTCTTAGTCACCTGAGAATACCCGATATTCAGGCTGGAGGGAGGACATGCCCCTGTATTTTTGGAGCTGATCGAGTTCAACTTTTATTTATACAGCAAAGGTTAATTTTTCTCAGATTTTCAGAAAGCAATTCCAATTGGAAAGCCACAATATAAAACCAGCCACACATTGTTCCTTCTGTCTTGTCTTAGCCTAAGTTCCCTCAACGCTTAATCTTAGTTACACCTAGAATATTTAAAAATACAGCTCAAATAAATCAAACCCTCTACCACCAGTAAGGGAAAGTCCTAGATCTAAGGCACAATTCACCCAGGTTCACCTGATGGGTGGGGAACCAGTGGGTTCAATGGGTCTTTTGTTGAATCCTAGCACCGGGTCCACAGTATGGTCCGGGAAGCGGTGTGGGGGGGGGAAGGGGGGCGGGCAGTTCTTTGGAATCCTGACCCACTACGCCAAGTAAGTGTCAAAGTAAGAAACACTCAAACTTGTGAAGAATTTTTGTGAGTTTATTTAAGCCCAGCTGTCAACAATTGGTGGGAAGAAAAACTCAGTGGATTGAGAGAATGCTCTGGAGAATGGCGGTTGTGCATCTTATTTTATACATTACAATCAAAACAGGAGATGTTGGTAACATGAAATCCAGTGGTGATACATTAGGGTCCCAGAGAAATCAAAGTGGGGAATCCTATGTGACTGGATAAACATTAAAATGACACAGACATATTTCTTTCACATAGGTGGATATAGGAGAGTTACAAGTCAACAATTAACTCGGGTACAATGAGGGCATTTGTGGTCTCCACAGAGCATTGTCTATGCTTTGAGGGGTCCGGAAAAAGGGAAATTCCTTTGACATTCCAAAGATATGTTATTGTAGATGCCAATAGACAATAGACAGGCTCAGTTAAGGTAAAGATTGACCTTTGTCAGGGAAGATGCCAGCCTAGGACATGACTACCCACCATAAACTGCATTTAGCTTAAAAGTTTTCATTTCAGAACATCCTTTGTAATAACTTTAGGTCTCTGAGTTTGCAAGAACACCGCACAGGCCTTCCCTGAACTAGTCAGTGAGCATGTGGTCCCTTTTCACACACACTGTCCTTGGATCACTCGTGTCCCACCTCCTGACAATAATCACTGAGTGCTTAGGGGTTCAGTCTGAACTATAGCCCCCAAGCCACCTGGCAGTTCATAAGCTGCCCCTGATGGAATGTCTCTCTTCTGTCCCAACACAGGAAGAGAAACCATCACCCCAGAATACAGAAAGGACCTGCATGGGGCAAGCAGCTGCAGCTTCCTTGATGCCCACAGTCCTGGTCTCCACAACCCCCTGCACCGCCAGCCCCGTGCCCAGGCTCAACACACCAATGCCCAAGAACCTGTTTGCTACCCAGGAGTTGGACAGCCACAGCCTCAGATTTGTGCCCAGGTTGTGCAACCTGACCTTAGTGAAGATGGTGGTCTTCAAAGAGCTGGAGAAGTACCTCATCTCCATGGTGATTGCCGTGAAGAGGCAGGGCTCCAACCTCATATCAATGGTGATCACCATGAAAATGCAGGGCTACAAGCACATCCTATGAGAGTGTGCTGTTCCCTAGTGGACAACTGGAGACAGACCTGGGGCTGACCTCACTGCAAGACCCCAACTTCCTCAGGGGAGAAGACAACAAGCTACAACAAGCTACAGGTCCTGTGCACTGGAGGAAGTGCTTTAAGAACCAGATCATCTGGAGCTACAAGACACTCTCTGTGGGCACCATCCACATGGCCGAGGTCAGGCAGCAACCCCTCAAGGGTGGCAGGGGCTGTGCCTCTGCAGCAGCATCAAGGAGGCTTCTGCCAAAGTGGCTGAGATGTGGATCTGCTCCCTGTCAGCCAGCTCATCCTCCAAGAGGACAGTGCCATACAGGCCAGATGGAAGGCCAAGTCAAGGGTTAACTACTCCAAGGGGGTATATCAGAGCTTCTCCTCTGAACAACAGGCCAGCAACAATGCCACCCATGGGCTAGACCTGGCTGAGGAGGGCATTGTCATGGGGATGCCCAAGAAGCAGAGGCCATGGATATTAGGAAAGACGTCCATTACCAGGCCACAAAATATCAAGGAGAAAGTCGTGGCATGGCTGGACAAGTTCAAAGTGTCAGAGGAGGTTGTGGACTCGAGCATGTCCCCAGGTTGGAGGAGGATCTGGACCTTCTATTCGACACACTAGAAAACTCCAGCGACAGTGACCCAGACATGGAGGATGATAACAGCACTCCCAAGCCCAAGCTCAGGCTGTACTTTGAAGGCTTGGCACACTCCAGCTCACAGACAAAGATGGGGAGCATCCACAGGGCCCGGAGAAAACAGTAGCCTACAAATCTGGCCAAAGCGTGAGAGAGCACTTGAGCCACAGGCATCAAACAGCCCATCGACAGTGTTTGGAACACGGTGGCCCACAGCACCCTCAACCCCAAGGTCTCCTGGGCCTGTACCTTCTCCATGACTAGCATGAGGACAGTGCCATGCAGGCCGGCCCAAGGCCAAGTCCACAGATCACTACTCAAAGGAGGAGTATGAGAGTTTCTCAGAGCAGGAGGCCAGTGAAGATGCCGCCCATGGGTAGGACCCAGACCAGGACGACTTTGACATGAGGGAGCCCACTTAGCAGCGACTATTGAAAGTCACAACCATGTCCATGACAAGGCATCCAAACTTAAATCAGAATGTCATGGCGTGGCTGAGCAGGGCCCAAGTGTCAGAGGAGGTCCTACACTCAGAGCAGGACCCTGCAGATCATGTCCCCGAGTAAAGGAGGACCTGCACCTTCTGTCTAAGATGCTGGAGAACCAGCGACAGTAGCCTAGACAGGGAGGAAGATGACAGCCTTCTCAGCACCATCAAGCCTAAGCTCTGGCCATACTGAGAAGGCCTGTCACATTTCAGTTCGAAAAAGGACATGGGGAGCATCCAAGGTGCCCAGCTCCAGGAGGAGCTTCCAATCCTTGTAGGTTTCACTGAGGGCTAATGTGTTGGCCCATGGACTAAAGGGTCCCGGGTTCGATTCTGGTCAAGGGCACACCTGTCTCGATTACAGGCTTGATCTCCAGCCCTGGTCATGGCACATGCAGGAGGCAACCAATCCATGTGTCTCTCTCACATTGATGCTTCTCTCCTTCTCTGTCTCTCCCCCTCGCTTCAACTTTCTAAAAAATCAGTGGAAAAATAACCTCCAGTGAAGGTTAACAAAACAAAGGAGCCTCCTAGTCTGGCCGCAGTGCCCGAGAAGACCAAGCCCAGGCAGCAATAGCCAAGTGACAGGGTCTCCCACTTAGCGCCTCAGAGCATGCCCACCCAGGGCAGCAGCCAGCACAGCCCAAGGACAGCCCCGAGGTAGAGACCTCAGCCCTGGACATGCTCACCAAGAAGCTACTGCCCAGTGGGTGCATCACCAAGACCGATGCTCTCATCATCCCCTCCACCAAGGCCAAGGGGAAGCATCCCAGCCACCATGACTGGGGCAGGTACCTGAAGGAGCGGCAGACGGCACAGCCACAGAACAAGCAGGTCAACAGCCTACCAGGGGTCCTCAAATTTTTTAAACAGGGGCCAGTTCACTGTCGCTCAGACCGTTGGAGGGCCGGATTATAGTTTAAAAAAACAACTATGAACAAATTCCTATGCGCACTGCGGGCCTGGGACAAGTCGGCTGCTAAGCAGGACAGGCAGCGGCACCCAGTGGGGCGGATAAATGTCCTCGGCGGGCCGCATGTGGCCAGCGGGCCGTAGTTTGATGACGCGTGGGCCCTAGACAATGAGCGCTGCCCGGACACAGGGAGTCAGCTGCAGATCCCCAGGAAGACCACGTACAACCAGCTGAACCACATCCTCATCTCTGATGACCAGCTGCCGGAGAACATCATCCTCGTTAACACCTCCAACTGGCAGGGTCAGTTCCCCTCGGACACCCTGCAAGGGCACACGCTGCCTTGCTGTGCACCTGCTCCATGGCTGACGTCCAGGCAGCCTTCAGCTCCATCATCTGGCAGATACAGAGATACTGTCACTATAATTCCCAGCCCCCGAAGCCGGTGAAGATCCTGGTGGCAGGGGCACAACTACTTCAGCGCTGTGCTGCGCATCTTCCTGGAGCTGCTGTCCTACAAGATGCTGGACTGGCTGGGATACATGTACTTCCTGGTCATCCCGCTGGGTTCCCAACCTGTGGCCAGGCACCTGGGCTCCATGCATTACCTCTACAACATCTTCTTCCAGGACCTGGCCTGGCGGGACCTGTTCCACAAGCTGGAGGCCCAGAGCGCCATGCAGGACACGCTGGACATCGTGACGAGAATCACACAGTACATCATGGGGACAACTGTGCCTACCAACTGCCCGTCGAGGAAGCCCTGCTCTCCTACAAGCAGAAGAGCCCCCACGAGGAATCCTTATGGTTCATTCCCTTCGGGGAGGGGGTGAAAGTTGGGATAGTGCAACAGTCCTCAGACACGTCAGGAGACTCAGATAATGGGCCCCCTTGGGCTGCAGCATGCTTTCGTTCATCCCTCTCTCCATACCTCTGGTTGCCAATGAGGCCTTGTCACCCCACTCTGCACCCCGTCAGTGACTGGGGCTTGTCCACCTCCAGCCAGGGCGATGGCACGAAGCTGATGGAGCGGCAGGTGGATTACTGGACTGCAGCCCAGCCCACAGACAGGAAGAGAGACTCGAAGAAGAAAGACCTGCCTACCACCAACAACACCCTCAAGTGCACCTTCCACTCTCTCCAGGTCAGCAGGCTGCACAGCAGGGGAGAGGCTGCAGCAACACCCACCATGTGCATGACAGTGCTCACCAAGGAGAAGAAAAAGAAGGTGCTGTTTTTGCCCAAGAAAACCAAGGACAAGGTTGTGGAGTCCAAAAGCCAGTGCCTGGAGGGCATAAGCTGCCTAGTCCGCAGGGCCAGCACCAGCAGAACATGCTGTGGGTCCTCATCAAAGGTGTGGTGTGGAATGACCTGAAGTTCTTCCAGCTGGCAGCCCGGGGTCCTCCCACGTCCAGCACTTCCCCATCTGCATCTCCAGACATTCTGACTCCACCTTCCAGCCCTGCATGTGGCCTGCTGACGCCAAACAAAGGAGGGCCCAACTGCTTTTCTGTGGACGTTTCAGTTTAGTACAGAGACCGACCCTGGAAACACAAAGAGAAACCTTCTTAAGTGCGAATGTGCTCACAACCCAGAAACTAATGTAGTGCCCCCAGTGGGAGCCCCCAACTGCTCTGCTGATTACCTAGAACTCTCTGGTGGTGGGAGGTCAGGCGGGCAGTGCTGAGCTTGAGACTCATGGGAGGTGAGTTTGGCCTCAGGACCCCTAACACTCCCAGCGAGAAGGGCTCTCACCTTCTCTACCTGCCCTTCCTGGAAGCCAGGACTCTGCCCCCACAGAACTCAGAGCTGGTGGTCAGATGCCAAGGGCTGGCCTCCCAATGGGGGAGTCCTAAGCAGAACACAGAGGCCAGTCAGCCCAGCCCTGGGCCCCAGCTGCCAACCACCCAGTGGCCCTAGCACCACCCACTCGTGGTTCCCTAAAAAAATACCTCTATGGTGCAGACCTCCAGGAACACCGACTAGACAAACTGGTGGAATACCAGCTGCCCGCCTTCCTGAGCAGGGACTCCACTTCCACCCTCATATTTCTGTGTTATTACAGAACATTTGTACCACCAAACAGGTCGGGGACCATCTATTTACCAGGTGAGCACCCTGCCCCTCCACAGCACAGTGGTCACTTGGCCACCTGCTTGCTGTGAGCCTTCAGGTCACTTTGTGTCTCTGAGTGCTTGTGCCTCTAAACACGGGGTGAGCTTAGGATCAAGCTCACAGGTTTATTGTAGAGACTCAGTGGGGTCCTCCCTGGAAAGCGCTGTCTGGGTGCCTGGACAGTGGAGAGGTCTGCTGGACGGGCTGTGGTTGAGCTCATTGGCCATTTTCTCTTCCTCGTGACAAAGCCTCTATCTCATTTGTGATTCTCCACGAGGCCTTGGGCTAAGGTCTTTTCTCCTTAGATACAGAGATTAGAGATTCTATGAGGGGTCCATGTCCTGGGTGAAGCCAGAACCAAAAATCCCAGGAGTGAGCAATGGGGCTCCATGCTAAGTTTATTCTTGACTAAAAGAATACAGAAAAAGTGTGAAAAAAATTCTAAAATACCAGTTAGTGTCAGCACTGTGTAGTGGATGAGGGACAGCATGTTAAAGAGCGTGTCTTGCTGAGGAATATATGGACATGTGTAAGAAACCACAAGGATACATTTAACTGAATGTGTTTTAACTTAAGGGAAAGCATCCTGTCTTGCAAAATAGAATGCGTTAATTTTTAACCTCCTTTAAGAAATAGGACCTATTAAATGAGAAGCAATAAATGATTTTCTAAAAATCAGAAGAAAATTTGACAAATGGAAGTTATTGTTTGCTTTGTTATACATAGACTAACAGATTATACCCAGTCTTTTAAACAAAATAAATCATTACCACGTACTATGCCACACAAGAAGTCTCAATAAATTTCAGTGAAGAAATATCTGTTTGTTCTCCATTGACATGTTCATGAACCATAATGCATAATGCATGATGCATATATGTTCTCTAACATAATGCATTAAGGTAAGAAGTTAATAATAAAGGATAACTTTAAAATTCCCAAATATCTGGACACTGAAGAAGGTATAAGTGAAGCTGAAGTGAAGTATATTCTACATAAACCCTGAGTTCAAAGGAAATCATGAGTGAGATTATGGAATACTCACAACTGAAAAACAATAAAGAAAAGCTGCCAATCAAAAGCAGCCATAAAAGAGAGAGTTTTAGTTTTAAATAGACTTCTAAGGGAAGAATTACAGCTGTGAAGAGAGATCTAAGTCTCCAAATAGTAAATTAGAGAGAGCAACAGAGTGACCTTGAAGAACCAAGGAAGGGGGAAAACATAATGGCAGAAATCAGTAAAACAAAGAATTTCAAAACAACCCTCAACAAACTGGAAAACTGCTTCTCTAGAAATATTGGTAAAATAAACAGATTTCTAGCCAGACTGACCAAGAAAAAGAAGAGCGCTGTGCACATAGTTCCAACAGGTTAGGTGAAATGACCGATTCCTGGAAAGAAACAAACTATACAACCTTCCTCAGAAGAAAGTGATGCGCTGACTAGTCTATTAAAGAGACTGAATTTGTAGTTAAAGCATTCTAATGAGGGGCTTCCAGGCCCACGTGGTTTCACTGGAGAATTAAACGGAATAAATGAACAGACACTTCAATGAAGAGGCTATAACATGTCACATGCGCACTTGAAAAGTTCAACATCATAAGCCATTAGGAAAAGGTTAATTAAACCACAAGGAGACTAACTAAAATAAACGATGGTGATAACACTCAATGCTGGTGAGGATGTGGAGAAACTCACTCATTCAGGGCTGGTGGGAATGTAGACCATTACAGCCACTGGGGAAAGCAGTTTGGTTGTTTCTTATAAAACTAAATATGCAACTACCACACAACCCAGCTATTGTACTCCTGGGCACTTATCCCAGAGAAATGGAAACTTTCATCCACTCAAAAACCTGAGCACAAATGCCTATAGGAGCTCCATCTTAAAACTTGCAAGCTTTCTCTGAAATCCCTTGTTGGGATTAATATCTAGAGTTTTTAAGAAATGTCTGTCACATAAAAAATGGGTAGAGTATATGAAAAGGGAATTTCATAAAGGGAAACCCAAAACGTTAACAAGATATGAAGAGATGTTAAATTGCACTTGTAGTCAGAGAAGTAATGAGGCGCTCTTTACACCAATCTGCATGACGATTAGAATGTGATGATGCCAAGTGTTGGTGAGTCTATGGGACAAATGGAAACATCGTGGACTGATGGGACTGTAAACTAGTACAGGCACCCAGGAGGCCCATCTATAAGTACTTAGCAAAATTAAAATTAAATATGCTCTTAGATATTTGAATATTCACATATATAATTATGCTAAGTCCAAAGAACATGTAGAATCACCATAGAACAGTGGTCGGCAAACTCATTAGTCAACAGAGCCAAATATCAACAATACAATGATTGAAATTTCTTTTGAGAGCCAAATTTTTTAAACTTAAACTTCTTCTAACGCCACTTCTTCAAAATAGATTCACCCAGGCCGAAAACCGACTTCTGCGCATGGGCCATGAAGTTTCAATTGCACTGTATGTGCACGCCCGCACGTGGTATTTTGTGGAAGAGCCACACTCAAGGCCAAAGACCCGCATGTGGCTCGCGAGCCGCTGTTTGCTGACCACTGCTGTAGGAGAACCTATAACATAGGCCTCTCATTCTCAAGCTTGAACTGATCACTTTTTGAATAACATTTCCTCGGCTGGGACACAGGGGAAAAGCAGGGCTTCTGTGTCAAAATATAGCCCCTCAGAGTCTAAGAGCATGAACCTGGTTCTTCTGATCAACATCACTGGGTGGGAATGGACCACTGGAAATATTTGATAGAATAGATAGCAAAGAGACAGCTGGATAAGTTTGTTTCCAAACCTTATCCTATCAATTCCCTCTCAAAAACATTAGCCTTTTTATGAGTATTTTTCCACTGACATAAACATCCTTCCGCGATGTTAATCATATTGTATACGAACAGCATGGCTAACAAACTCATGTGTCATGATGAAACGTGGCAAGGTGTTGTGATGGAGCCAAAAAAAGGAAAATGGATCATCTGTATACTTGTTTCTGTTGTCATCTGCAAGTAAAATGATAACGCAGGAAAAAAAAAATATCACTGTAGGTGTACATATAGCCACATAAATATTTTTTATAATTTTAAAGTGTGAATATTACGGATTAAATGTAAAAGAATAAAATATATGTAGAATAAATTATGATCACCTGTGTTACTACTGAATCTTAAAATGCTGCCATTGCCTGTGTGTCTTTAAATAGAACATTAGGGTGACAGTTGGGAGACAGTTGAACTCCTGATTCCATCCCAGTTTTTCCTTCCTCAGAGCTACTTACTGTCATCCACTTTGTGCTTGTCCTTAAGTCGGTTTCTATAATTTTACTCGAAAGTTGTGTAGACACAAGTTATATTTAGTGTTGGTTTTTCACTCAAATCATGCTTTATGAGATTTGTCCACGTTGCTACACATGCTCCAGTCCACTACTTTTACCGCTTTACTAGGTATTTACTATGATTACTTTATTCTCCTGTTGAAGGACATTTAGGTTATCTCTAGTTTTCCACCATCATAAACAATGCTAAAATTGACTTCTTGTATCCTTCTTCATGGGCACGTGAATGAAGGTTCTCTAGAGTATGTTGCTAAGAATGAATTTCTAGCAGGAAGGCCATGTACGCCTTAGGTTTTACTAGTGGGTGCAACTTCACTGGCTGGTTCAGCCATCCCCGCCTCCCAGCTGCTTGGATGTTGGATGCTCATGGCTCCTAACGGTCCTTTCCCTGTCCAGAGGGGTTAGGCGCTCCCCCTCCACTGCCTTGGGATATAGGCTCAGCCAGAGGCCAGTAATGACTGGCACTGGGTAGACAAGCCTGGCTCCTTACCTCCAATGGGACTCATTCAATGGGTACCATTCCTGTCCCAGATTTCCTCTTAAGACCAGGCTGAATGTAACGTGCTGAGTCCACATCTCTGCTTACCTCCCTCCATCTTCTCCTTCTGAGGTCACTCCTTCACTAAACTCTGTCCCAGTTCCCAGGAGTCACTGCCTCCAGGGAGCCTGGAGCAAGATGACTAATATTGCCAAGGTCTCTCCAAAAGGGCTGCACCAGTGTCCACAGTTAGGAGAGGCTTGAAGGCTGAGAAAGAGGAAGCCCTTCCAAGAGATGAGGTGGGGGAGGGGGAGAAGGCAAAGGCTCTGAGATGAAAGAGCTTTGTGAATTCCACAAACTGAGTGAAAGCCAGTATGGCTGAAGTGTGGGGAGCAGAAGAAGGAGAAGGACACTGGTTGAGGTTGGAGATGTATGTAGGAGCCAACAAGTAGACCTCATAGGCTAGTTTCCTTATTTTTAATTGTAATGGGAAGTTCTTTAAATGCTTTGAGCAAGAAATAGATAGGGTTTGATTTAGACTAAGAAAATTCGTCTGTGTATAGAGAGAATGGTTTGGAAAAAGATAAAAGAAGCAGAGATTTGAGTATCCATACAGCAAGCAGAGTGGATCATAAAAATTATAGTGTTAGCACAGAAAGTAAGAAACTCTATGGGGTTTTTAGCACAACACTGTGTGTATATAAAACACACAAGCATACAAAGACATGAATTATTCAAGTGCAATACCTATTTTTAAGTGGCTACCTTTGTGGAGGGAGAAGGGAATGGAGATTCGATGTAATAAAAGACAATAATATTAAGAAGATATCTTGCAAGGAATGGTGGTGACAAGGTGTCATGAATTGAGGCATATGATTTATGGAGACTTGAACCAAGAAAACAAAAATCAAAACAGCAACCACCCACCTCCCTACCCATTATTTTCCTTCGCCCTGTGGAGACCCATGTCTGGGATGGGGAACAGGTTTTCTGAGAAACTTTCCAAATAATCCAACTTTTACCCACTAAGCAGGTTGACCTGGATGGCAGAGACCTTCCTAGTGATTAATGCAGCATCTGAGTCAAGGAACCTGGAGGAAGGAGGAGGCAGAACCTCCCTGGAGCCGCATTAGTGAGGGCACAGATGGTTGCACTGAGGCAGTCTCATGCCTGACCCTGGTGGGTGCTCCTGATGCTTCCTCTCAGCCCAGTTCCTCCTTTCCCTGGGGGCTCCATGGAGCCCGGTCTTATCTCTGGGATCAGAGATATTCCAGGTTAACACGTCCTGTTATTTCGCCTTTGCATATGTTTCTGACCTGGTCCCAGGAGATCTGGGGACCAAACTTCTACCATGTCTGGTAGCTTGGTGCCCAGGGCAGCAGTAGACACCCATTAGGTATCAATAAATGCCTGTGGATCAAAAGTGATCCCTTGAATCTTTGACTGGGGGCAAGGACCCTGAGACTTCCCTTGACGTTTTTCTTCAAGTACCCAGAGAAGCACATGGCATGCTCTGCAAATGCATTTGTCAGTTGGCGTTCAAAGAGTTTGCTGAGTTGGTGCCTTTGTTTCACTGTATGGCCCTGAGAGACAAAATCCCAGTGGACAGAATAGAGTGGATGCTGGCTTTACCCAATGGCATGCTGCTCTGAGGCACTCCAGAGCGACCCTCTGGCAATATGTATAAAAATGAAGTGTGCTTCCCTTTGAATGTACCTAGAAATATATCCAAAAATGATGTACAAAGACATTTACTGATTCATTGTCTATAGTAGGAAAAACAGGAAAAAAGCTAAATATTATCATCACAATATTGATTAAAAATATTTCTGATGCAATCATAAAATGTAACAGCATGCATCCATTTAAAATGATGAAAATATTTACAGAGTATGTTCACCAGCACATTGAGTGAATAAAAATAATTTAGTAAGAAAACAAAATTGGAAGAATTTTCACGAAAATGTAAACAGGATCTGGAGTGATTTTTACTTCCTTTACATTTTATACTTAAGGATATTAAAGAAAATTCAACAAAATCCAAATATTAGAAAATAAACATATGTGAGTGCAAATTCAATATGGAAGTTAATGCAACAGATATCATAATAAAAAGTAAGTTTGGCACACACAAAAAACCAGCTGTGGACCAACTTATTAATAAATATGACTACAAAAGCCTAAATAAAACATTAGCATATCTACTTCATTAGGTTATACTGGAACACAAGTATGGTTTAACATTAGGAGAGCTTCTGAAAGCTCTGCCTCTATTCCAAACTTTTTGACTCGAGGGCCACAATGGCTTCTTAAACTGGACCGGAGGGCCAGAACAAAAGCATGGATGGAGTGTTTGTGTGAACTAATATAAATTCAAAGGAAAGGAGCGGAGGGGAGAGCAAGAGAACCCTCCGCTCTTTCGGCTCCGTGGGCCGGATAGAACAGCCGAACGGGCTGGATCCGTCCCGCGGGCCGTAGTTTGCCCATGGCTGCTCTATGCTCTACCCCTATGTTCACTGCAGCATTATTTGCAATAGCTGAGATACGGAAGTAACCTAGGTGTCCATCAACAGATGAATGGATGAAGATGATGTGGTGCATATGTACAACAGAATATTACTGGACCATAAAGAAGAAGGAAATCTTACCATTTGCAACAACATGGGTGGGTCTAGAGCAGGGGTGGGCAAACTTTGTGACTCGAGGGCCACAATGGGTTCTTAAACTGGACCGGAGGGCCGGAACAAAATCATGGATGGAGTGTTTGTGTGAACTAATATAAATTCAAAGTATACATCATTACATAAAAGGGTACGGTCTTTTTTTTTTATTTCAATAGTTTTATTCATTTCAAACATTTTAACAAGAAGAATGTAAACACTAATTATTATAATTTGAAACTTCAAAAAATGGAGGAATCATAGCACAATAACATACCTTATATTGAAGGTGGCAAAGGCAAAATAAAATTGCCTAACAAAGGAAAGGTACAAAAGCCTTTCAAATGAAACTTAAATATAATAAAATAATTTAAAACTAAAACATATAGAAAAGAACAAAATGTGTAAACAGTAAATTAAACATTTTCTTTAGTGCAACTTCCAAATTATGCCCGGGACATAGATGTAGATGGCAATGTAGACTGGGTTGAAAGGTTTTTGGTCTTTAAAACATCAACTTTAGTGGGAACAGTGTTGTTGGTCTCCTTTTTAGCTAATGCTCTGATACTGTGCTCTCCAGGGGCGTGTCTCCATACATCACCATGATAACTTGTCTATGCATTCCCAGGGTGATGTTGGGGGAGGCGTCCGCGGGCATTACAAGGAGCCTCTGGAAGATTGAGAGGTTGTTCCTTCTACTGAATGGGCGGATATGGCCGGATCTGGCCCGCGGGCAGTAGTTTGCCCATGGCTGGTCTAGAGAGTATTATACTAAGCGAACTAACTCAGGCAGCAAAAGACAATTACCATAGAATTTTATTTATATGTGGACTCTAAAAACAAAACAAAACACAGACTCATTAAAAAAAAAAGAGAGAGAAAAAGGAATAGTTACCAGAAGGGACAGTGTGGGGGATGGGTGAAAGGGGAAGGGAAATATAGTCAATAATATTGTGATAAGTTTGCATGGTGACAGATTGATTATAAGAATTGGTGAGGTGATAAAATGGTCCAATTACTATATCATACACCTGAAACAATATTTATACTAATAAAAGGGTAATATGCTAATCAAACCGGGAAACCTTCCGGGAGACCTTCTGGACATCCTCCCGGACAAAGCCATGGTGGGAGGGTCAAGGCAGAGGTGTTTAGGGGCGATCAGGCCAGGAGGGGAGGGCAGTTGGGGGTGAGCAGGCTGGCAGGGAGGACCAGCTGGGGGCAAGCAGGACAGCAGGGGGGGACAGTTGGAGGCGAGAAGGCTGGCAGGGGGGCGCAGTTGGGGGTGATCAGGCCGGCAGGGGGGGGGCAGTTGGAGGCGAGCAGGTCAGCAGGCAGAGTGGTTAGGGGCAATCAGGCAGGCAGGCAGGCAGGTGAGCGGTTAGGAGCCAGCGGTCCTGGATTGTGAGAGGGATGTCTGACTGCCGGTTTAGGCTTGATCCCGCAGTCGAACATCTCCTGAGGGGTCCCAGATTGGAGAGGGTGCAGGCCAGGCTGAGGGACACAACCCTCCCTCCCCCCTCCCCCGTGCACAAATTTTGTGCACCAGGCCACTAGTAACCATATAAGATTGTATATCAACTATACTTAAATTAAAAATAAAAAAATAAATTTCTCAGATGTGTAGGTTTTTTAGAAAATTAAACCTAGGAATGAATATTCTAAAATTTAAAAACGTATCTTAATAAAAGTTAATAAAAAGTGATAGGCACTGAAAAAGCGTCTGATCAAAAATGCAACAGCCATATCTGATTATTAAAGTACTATTGTCAAATACAAACGGAAAGATGCTAAATGTCTTTCACTTGAAACCCTCTAAAAGGCCTCATTGCACTTGGAATAAATTTTACAGCCTGAACCAGACTCTGCAGGCTCTGCACCCCTTTGGCCTGCACAACTTCCTGTCTCACACTCTCCTCTTTACTCCGGCCACACTGGCCCTATTTCATTCCTTCAACCCAGTGAGCTCTTCCCCACCTCAGGGCCTTTGCACACACACCTCTCTGTCTGCAAGGCTCTTTGTTCAGGACTTCATAGGACTGACTTTTTTCTCCTTTACATCTCACCCAAAAAAGACATCAACATGTGGAAAGTGTTCTCCATCTCTATATTATGGCATTAAATAGAGTCTATTTATATTCTCTCATTTTTTATTTTTAAAATTTTAATTCCAAATGCATTAGATTTTCAAAAGGAAAAAGACACAGTAAAACGTATTAATTTAAAATACATTTAAATGTTTTCTGTAAGATCTGAAATATTGATCTAAAGTTTTCCCCTCAATCCCCCAATTGTTTTGGCTCAGTGGATAGAGCGTCAGCCTGTGGACTGAAGGGTCCCAGGTTCGATTCCAGTCAAGGGCATGTACCTTGGTTGCAGGTACATCCCCAGTGCGGGGTGTACAGGAGGCAGCTGATCGATGTTTCTAACTCTCTATCCCTCTCCCTTCCTCTCTGTAAAAAATCAATAAAAATATATTTAAAAAATAAATAAAGTTTTTCCCTCAATAACTGAGCAGCTGTCACAGTGCTATTTATTGCCAAAGGGCCTCCATAATGATCCACTCAGTCCCACGTATGCTCGGCCTTGTTCCTGATGTCGCTGCCCAGCTCCCATGGCCTGCTCACTCCAGCACCCATTCCGCACTGCTTGAGAATCCTGTCTATTTGACAGAGCAAGTCCCCTTATATTCTTTTCAACTGTTTGCTGCTTTGTTTGCATATTTATTTTTAGATAAGGTTTAGAATATTTTTTGTTTCCCCAAAATACTGTTATGATTTTTACTTCAAATAAGTAAATTTTAGACTAAATCAGGAGAACATGTGCCTTTGCGATATTTTATCTTTCTATCCAGAAATTAGTAAGTCCGTGCATTTATGATTAAATGGAGAAATAGAGCATTGGAAGGCCCTGGGCAATTCCTGTTAACATCTTACTGCTTTAGATTATTTTGTCGATGTCACACTTTGTATTTCCACCTGATGATTGTTTACATACATATCCTATATAATAAAGAGCTAATAGGCTAATTCGAGCGAACAGCCGAATGACTGTCCGGACGACATTCCTGATGAAGCCGGTGCTGTGAGTAGCTGCGAGGGCCAAGCCCCTTGCACGAATTTTGTGCATCAGGCCTCTATTGTATTTATAATAGTAATGGGCAATATATATTGAGTGCCCACCACATGCCAATCTTTATGTTAAGCACTTTATTACTCAATTTTATTCTTGCAACTCATCTTTCACGTGAAAAAAAACAAGCCTTAATGAACTCAGCTAACAGTCCTGAGGTTTCAATGCAAGTGGCAGTGCCATTCTTCTCACTAAAAATATTTTTAGTTAATTCTCACTCAAGGATAAGTTTCCCTTGGTTTTTAGAGAGATTGGGAGGGAGGGAGGAAGACAGAGAGAGAGAAACATTGATGTGAGAAAGAGAGACATTGATTGGCTGCCTACTTCGCTTGCCCAGACCAGGGCTAAGGATCTAGCCTGCAACTGAGTATGTACCCTTAACTGGAATCAAACCCAAGACCCTTCAGTCCACTGGCTCCCAACTATTACAGAGCGAATAGCTCTGTCTCTTTCTCTCACTCGCTGGCTGCTCTAATTTAGTTGAGAACATCCAGAATTTTCTTCTGGTCACAAGTATAAAGAATCTTATTAAACTCACTGAAGTCACATGTCCACATACAACCATCATCACTGTGGTCTGACCAAAGAAATGTGCTGATACCTCCACTCTGGGGCCCTGACCCACACACCCAGAACCAGCTGGATGTGGAAATTGGCAGCTATTAGAAAGGGGGAATTGGAAGTCATGTCCACCACAGGCCATTGTCAAATAAAACATTGACTTCTGGTTTCCACTCTGACATATAAGAGCTTGGAAGTCCTTACTGTTATCCTTACAAGAAGAGAAAAGATGAACAATCCAAAAGAAAGGAACTCTTTTTAGATCCATCAGATCATTGAAGTCACATGGCTATCAAATTAACCTTTGCTGCTACAAACCACTGAGATTCAGGGCTCTGTTAACACAATACAACCTAGCACTAGCTCTTGTGTGTGTGTGCGCACAGACAGAAGAAAAGCAGACACCGAGGAGGTGACAATAGGAAGAAAAAGAGTTTGGAGGCACATTTGCCTGTGACAGTCCTCCTCCTACTTGATAGCTACTCCCCCTCATGAGCCTGAACATCGCTAAGAAGCACATGCTGCAATAACCCATTGTGCAGGCAGGGGAGAGACAGGCCCTGACAGGTACAGTGACTTATCCAGGATCAAGAAGAGGTAAAAATGAGGGGTTGAGTCTTAGCCCAGGTCTGTCTCCTCAAATCTGGGACCTTGGCTATAGCCAGATCTTCTAGGGGCTGTGGAGAGGGGTGTGTTGGTGTCACTGTGTACACTGTTGGTATTCCATGGAGAAGGTGGGTGAGCAGTCAGCAGCCCACAGGACTATCTATAGCTGTTATTATTTGAGGGGTGTTGGGGGGGGTGGCAATCCCAGGAAGTGAGGTCACTTCCTAATAGAACTTGGAACCCCCGTAACCAGGCACCCACTTTCTAGCAACTGCCCAACCGCCACTCACTTGGCAAGAGACGGTTGACAGTTCAAGATGTTCTCTTGTTGTGTTCCCAGTTATCAGGGCTCTGGTTCCCAGAGACCCTGCAGTGAGAGTTGTTCCAGACTCTGTAGACGGTTCAACACTCGTGCCCGACACCTCTGGCCGTTTTCAAGAAGATCCCGTCAGGTAAGAGAAGGTGGCCTGGGTCAGACCCATTCACGCCAGGCCAGCCTCCTCTGTGGGCCATCCCTGTGCAGCCCACATGCGACCCTGCTAGTGGTTCTCAACCTGTGGGTTGTGACCCACAGGTTGAGAACCGCTGCTTTAGAGCCTAAGACCATCAAAAAACACAGGTATTTACATTACGATTCATTAACAGTAGCAAAATTACAGTTATGAAGTAGCAAAAAAAATAATTTTATGGTTGGGGTCACCACAACAGGAGGAACTGTATTAAAGGGTCGCGGCATTAGAAAGGTTGAGAACCACTGACCTAGAGGTCCTGCTGTGATCACACCCCAGGGTAGGGCAGGGCAGGTAGTTGGAGATGGGCTTCTAGAGGGGTCTCTATCTGTGCCAATGGGAGTCCTAGTCCTCAGGCTGTCACGCCTTTTCCTCGCCAGTGGAGGTCTCAGCAGATCACAGTGTGTGTGTGTGTCTGGAGTGGAGGGTCACAGGAGTCACAGAACCAGCAAAACAGGGCTCTGAGGCTTTCCCCTGGTGACTGGGAACTGTCTTGACAGAGCTCCGCACAGGAGAACAGAGAGGAGCTGACAGATGGGGTCCTCAACTCCATGCCCCTGCAGGAGGCGCAGGTGCCCCATACCTCCTCCAGCGTGCAGCATGGCCGCAGGGTGAGTATAGGTGCCCAGTTGATCCAGACTCCAGAACCCCTGGGTGTCAATAGGACCTGAGTTCCAGAAGGCACCCTGCTCCTCCCCTAAGATCCCTCCTAGTGTCCAGTTCCCAAAGGGATCTGGGTCCCTGTATCCTCCAGGTCAGGAGCTGGGGCCTCCCTGAGCTGCACATTGTACCAGGGCGGGGACTGGTTATCACGGCGATTCATGTCTTCATTTCTGTGGGACCTGGACCTTATAACCTTCTGTTGCCATGACAACGGTGCCACCCTGAACACTCCACATGTCCTAATATCCAGACCCTCCACCCCACGAAAAGCCTCTGTGTCTCATCTTACATTGGGATGTTTTGTCAGAAATCACACGGGTGACCTGTTAATAAAGCATGTGCTGTCTGTCCTATGCTAAGAAAATGACCTAAGATACTAATGTGTTTCATATTCCTTACCTCCAATTCTACTTTTCCTGCCAAGAACCTTTTCTCTTATCAATGTGAAAAACTTTCAAAGCTGTGAAAAAGTTTTGTGCCTTTATTTGATCCAAAGTGTCGACAATTGCCAGAGAGCAAAATCTCAATGGGTTGAGAGAACGCACGGGAGAATGACAATTTTGCACCTTATGTTATAAGTTACAAGCAAAGTGCAGACATATGTGGGTCACATGAAATCCATGGGTGATAGATTAGGGAGAGAGGAGAAAGCAAAGTGTGGAAACTTCTGTGATTGGATCAATGGTAAAATGATAGGCACATACTTCTTTTCCATAGGTGGATGTAGGATAGCTTCAAGTCAACAATGAACTCAATAACAACGAATGGATTTGTGATCTCTGCAGAGCACAGAGTGGTGCCTGTGCATGAGTTGTCCAAAATAAGGAAGATTCCTTTGATAATCCAAAGATATGTTATCATTGATGCAAAAAGGCAGTACATAGACTCTGTTAGGGTAAAGATTGACCTTTGTCAGGGAAGATGCCAGACTACGACATGACTACCCACCATGAGCTCCATTGAGTTAGTGTTTTAATTTCAGACCATCCTTTGTAATTACTTAAGGTCTCTGAGTTTGCAAGGACTCCACACAGGACTTCCCTGACGTATTCAGGTTAGCATGTGGCCCCTTTTTTCGTCCACACATTCTCCTTTTGTTCATAAATCAATACACATTATGCATTGATGATCAGTGTTAGTGTTTTGTCTTGCTGAACAATGGATCATTGGGGATGAGGCAAGACCTTAAATAAACTTAAATGGCTTTCAAGGTGTAATTTTTATTATTATTCAAAATAAAAGTAAGGTGAATGGGAGGCCATGAGATCCTCTATGTCCTTGTTACAATATATTCTGGATCAATTTTAAATTTTGAGCTACCATGAGCAGGGTCTTTTTGCTGCTTGTCTTAAGTTTTAGTATTTTGCATCGAGTATAATATTTCCATACCAAGAACAAAAGCAACAGTGTTAAAGCAGTAACACCATTTAGGAATAGAAAATATCTAGTGCTAGACTGAGGGGAATAAGCATCTCAGCCAACCAAAAAACCCTTTGCATGCATTATCATAATGGTTCATTAAGCTAAGTATATGTTTTCCTCCTTCATCCACTGTCACTTGTACTTATGCTATGTTTGGCCAGATGAATTAAGACTCTCTACTTTTTCGTTATCATAACTGATCATCAGAATGTCATTGTCTAGTAGATGGGAAAAATTAGCAGGTATCCAAATTCAACTTTTCATGTGTAATAAGGGAGGGGCCTGGGGAGACATATTGTTTCCATTAGGAAACTATAAAGAGGGTCATAACAATATAAAGTCAGTTGATGTACATTTAATCAATAACAATTAGGAGATAGAAGAACAAGGTTTGAGCAGCAGTAATTTGTGAGCATCCAGGCCTTGTTGTCTTCTTGGGATAGCTGTCAGCCCCCATGGCCAGTGGTTTCTCACCCTTGAAAAGTCTTCAATCTCCATGGTGGATGGAGGCCAGTGTCAGAGACAGATGTCCATTTGTGGTAGGGCATCTGATAAGGTAACACCCTTTTTTCCACATTGGAGAGAGTCTTTAATTAATGTTTCAATAAATAAAAATCTCCTGGTTGTAAGTTTTGGTCTTTAAAGTCTTTGACTCTTGGGAGTACTATGAAATGAATGTCACTCATTTCAGGCCTATAACCTTAGTGAGTCATTGATAGTAATATAGAATGTCTGCTTTTATTTTCCCTTACATTTGGAAATCAAAAAGATTTAAAAATCAGCAGTATTTTAAACGAGTGATAAGTACAATAATCATCTTCACTTCATTTAGTTCCATACCCATTTTTTTTTTGTTTATCCTGATTATTTGCCAGTATTTTCATGAATTCAGTTATTCCTTAGAATTCTATACTTCTTCATTCAGTTCAAAGATGTGACCTGCTTAGAAACCTGTAATTTAGAGTAAGTCAGAGTCCTTTTCATGGATTTTTCTATAGATGTAACATATTTGAAAATTCATTAGAATAAAACAATAACTACGAATGACAAAACAAAGTGGCATGGTTATAGTTTTGATTGTAATGCAATTGATAAAAAACTTTGCTTTTTTTGTAAACTATAACATTTCAAGGCAATAATTTTTGGAAAATAATAATTACTATAAAATGACAGAGAATAATATGAAAATATATAAGTATATGTATATATTTGGATTCAATACACAATTTCAATATAAAAAGAACAAATAATATGTAAGATTTTAAAACATTGTCCATGGCTTCTTGTATTGAGCATTGGGTATAACTCATCAACTTCCAATGTTTGAGCCACAAATAACCAGAGTCCCACTGCCAGATGTCCTCATAGGGAACCATCCCTCTTGGCTGGCCTGGTGTCGCTGACACCAAGACCCCTGTTACATCTGAGAGTTTCCAATTTGAACTTTTCTTTAAATCTTTCTATGTTCCTTCCTAGGACAGGTTGAAATCTTTAGAACATCCATTTTAATAAAAATATATGTACACAAATAGCACAGTTGTTTTCATTTTTTAATTTGGCAAAGCTTCTCAAGTAATTTCAAGCATATTAAGTAGGACTAATTCAGTTCAACAATGGCCCTTTAATAAGAAGAGAGAATATATCCTTGAGGTATTCCAGGGCCCATTGGAATTAACTCAAAGCCATCTTTTTTTAAAAAATTATTTTTATTATTATTTTTTTTACATATGTGTCCTTACTCCCCCATTACCTCCCACCCCCCACTCATGCCCCACCCGCCTGTTGTCTGCATCCATTGATTAGGCTCATATGCATGCACACAAGTCCCTTGGTTGATCTCTCTCCCTTATCCCACCGACCCCCTCCTTCCCTGAGGTTTGAGGTTCTGATCGACATTTCTCAGTCTCTGGATCTGTTCTTGTTCATCAGTCTATGCCGTTGATTATATTCCACAAATGAGTGAGATCATGTGACATTTATCTTTTTCTGCCTGGCTTATTTCACTTAACATATTGCTCTCCATCTCCATCCATGTTGTTGCAAATGGTAGGAACTCCTTCTTTTTTACTGCAACGTAGTATTCCATTGTGCAGATGTACCACAGTTTCTTAATCCACTCATCTGCTGATGGGCATTTAGGCTGTTTCCAAATCTTAGCAATGGTGAATTGTGCTGCTATGAACATAGGGGTGCATATATCCTTTCTGATTCGTGTTTCTAGTTTCTTGGGATATATTCCTAGAAGTGGGATCACTAGGTCAAATGGGAGTTACATTTTTAGTTTTTTGAGGAAACTCCATACTGTTCTCCGCAGTTGCTGCACCAGTCTGCATTCCACCAGCAGTGCAAAAGAGTTCCTTTTTCTCTGCATCCTTGCCAACACAGCCATCTTTTGTTTAAAAAGTCTTTTAAGCCCTAACCAGTTTCGATCAGTGTATAGATCATCAGCCTATGGACCGAAGGGTCCCAGGTTAGATTCCGGTCAAGGGCATGTATCTTGGTTGCAGGTGCATCCCCAGTAGGAGGTGTGCAGGAGGCAGCTGATCGATGTTTCTCTCTCATTTATGTTTCTAGTTCTCTATCTCTCTCCCTTACTCTGTAAAAAATTAATAAAATATATATTTTTAAAAAAGTCTCTTAAAGTGGGAACTTTATGAAGGTTGTCAAATATACATATGCAAAAGATTATACCTTGTACTTTTTGTAAATCTAAGTAAAGCAAACACAGGCTTATGGTAATAACTCTAAAGACATGAATCATACTTACAAACAGTTTTAATATTAAATATTTTGTCCAGACCACAGAATTCACCTTAATTTACATAAGTATTTAATCTTTTAGGTAAAAGATTGTATCCTACTAATGACATCTGGTGGCTGAAAATTCACCACACATATCACATCGATGAACACATATCACATAAAGGCTATACACATAATTTTTTCAGAGAAAATACAAGAATATTTTATATAAAACTTTCACAAAAGTTTATAGCCTGTACCCACTTTTACAAACCTTTCATGAACTTTCACAAACCTTCTTACCCATTCAGAAATCACTATCCTTAGAGAAAATTACATTTGTGCTTTTCCTTCAAATATGACTCCCCATACCTCAAGCCTTCTATTAGCACAACTATATAATTTCTTCCAACTTAACTGGAACTTTTAACTCTTAGGAGCCTTAATTTCCAGTGATAAGCACAAAAGTGAACAACCAGCATTCCTTAGATTGATGTTGATGAACATATTTTAATCACACTCTCATGTTCAAGAAACACACCTTTGGGAGGAGAAACCAAGATGGCGGCATAGGTAAACACCTAAACTGCTGCCTCGCACAACAATTTCAAAACTACAACTAAAAGACAAAACGGACATCATCCAGAACCACAGCAAGGTTGGCTGAGTGAAAATTCTACAACTAGAAGGGTAGAGAAAAGCACACTGAGACTCAGAGGAACTGCTGGAGGCAGAGGTACTGAGACTTACGCGCGGAGAGGACTGGCAACTGAGTGTGCGGCTGGCTTTCTCAAGCGGGAGGGAGACAAAAGCTCCCAACTGTGCTGAACTCCAGTTCCGGGCGAGACTCTGGGGACCCAGACTCATAAGGGGTGAAACTGGACTGTCAGGAAAGAGAAAAGTATACTGAGACTCAGAGGAACTGCGGAAGGCAGAGGTACTGAGGCGCTTGGGCGTGGTGAGGGCGGGCAACTGAATACGCGGCTGGCTTTTTCAATCCGGAGGGAGACAAAAGCTCCCAACTGCACTGAACTCCAGTTCCGGGAGAGACTCTGGGGACCCAGACTCATTCAGGGAGAAACTGGACTGTCTGGCAGCAGGTGGAACTTGAGGGCGGCTTTCCCTCAGAGGTGCTTGCAGCGATTACCATGGGACACTGAGACACCGGGGCCTATTAGGGCAGGGCTGACAGGAAACCAATGCTGTCTGCTCTGCCCTGAGACTCTGCCCCTTCCAAGCTGAGCACAGAGGCTTTTGCAAGTCTTGTCTCATAAGGGTGTCTCCAGCACAGAAGTTCTCCCAGCGAAGACACAGCTGATCCTCACAGCCATTTGGCTTGGAGGTCAATTCCTCCCAGTGATACCAGAAACAATCGAGGCTTAAATACAGCCAGATTGTGCACACAGCCCACAAAGTGGTGCACCAAGAGTGTCCACCTCAGGTAACTGGGGAGGCTGAGCCCTGGCCCTATAGGACACCTAGCACACAAAGCCACTCTATCAACTCAGGGAAGCAACCAAATTGCGGAGACAAAGAAACAGATCACAAATGAAAGAAATGGAGGAAAGCAAACGACTGGATATAGAGTTCAAAACATATAAGGTTTTTCAAGAATTTTCTAGAAAAGGCCAATAAATTTAGAAAGACCCTCGAGGATATGAAAAAGGACCAACTAGAAATTAAACATACACTGACTGAAATAAAAAATATTATACAGAGATCTGACAGCAGACTAGAGGTTCACAAGAATCAAGTCAAAGATTTGAAATACGAAGAAGCAAAAAACACTCAACCGGAAAAGCAAAAAGCAAAAAAAAATTTAAAAATATGAAGATAGTGTAAGGAGCCTCTAGGACAACTTCAAGTGTACCAACATCAGAATTATGGGGGTGCCAGAAGAAGAGAGAGAGCAAGATACTGAAAACCTATATGAAGAAATAACGACCGAAAACTTCCCCCACCTGGTGAAAGAAATAGACTTACAAGTCCAGGAAGCACAGAGAACCCCAAACAAAAGGAATCCAAAGAGGACCACACCAAGACACATCACAATTAAAATGCCAAGGGCAAAAGACAAAGAGAGAATCTTAAAAGCAGCAAGAGAAAAACAGTTAATTACCTACAAGGGGAGCACCCATACAGCTGTCTGCTAATTTCTCAACAGAAACTATGCAGGCCAGACGGGAGTGGCAAGAAATATTCAAAGTGATGAAGAGCAAGAACCTACAACCAAGATTACTCTTCCCAGCAAATCTATCATTTAGAATTGAAGGGCAGATAAAGAGCTTCACAGATAAGAAAAAGCTAAATGAGTTCATCACCACCAAACCAGTATTATATGAAATGCTGAAAGGTATTCTTTAAGAAGAGGAAGAAGATGCAAAAGGTAAAGATAAAAATTATGAAAAATACATATCTATCAAGAAGTGAATCTAAAAATCAAGTGAATAAAAAAATCTGATGAACAGAATAAACTGGTGAATATAATAGAATCAGGGGCATAGAAAGGGAGTGGACTGACAATTCTCGGGAGAAAAGGGGTGTGGGGAGTGACGGAAGAGCCTGGACAAAAATCGTACACCTATGGATGAGGACAGTGGGGGAGGGTAAGGGCAGAGGATGGGTGGGAACTGGGTGGAGGGAAGCTATGGGGAAAAAAGAGGAACAATTGTAATAATTTGAACAATAAAGATTTATTAAATTAAAACAACAACAAAAAAACACACAAAATAAGTTAAAAAAAAAACACACACACCTTCAACAAAGCACAAAACATTACATCAACAGCTCCAAATCAATTTTACAGACCTGTAATAAAAAACCCAAAAGCAGGGGAACTTAAGACTTGTCTAGCAATCAATGTTTCAGTATTTCATGTTATTTCAAAATATCTCGATATTCTATAACTTTCATTAAAATTTACTAAGTTAGAAAGAAATAGTTGAAATAAGCTAAAGTGATTTGTGTAGGTGGGTAAGATATTTTTTTCTATTGGGATAAGACATATCTTCCAGAGATTTGTATTTTTAAAAATGGCCTAGACAAGAGGTCTTGGTGAACTCAGGTATTTCCACTTCAAAGGTTCTGGGACTTTGGTTGCATAAAGCCAATTATCTACAAGCCTCTGAAATGAATAGGGGAGGTTTGGGGAAGGTAAAAGGAGTTGATGGGCTTTGAATTGTTTCTAGAGCCAAACCTCTGGCCCCTTGAAAACTTCATTTGTAAAATAAGGATAGTCATTTTCAATACCTCAGGGACTGGGTTGCCACTCAAATGTTGGCAAGGGACTGACCAAATCATTCACTCATTTTTTGAATGTTTCTTTCTATTTGGGTACATTTTTCTAGTTTCCAGAAAGCACATACCTCTGAGAGGAATAAAGGCTTTCAGGTATATGAAACCTCTGTCCATCTCCCTTGGGAATGGCAAAACAGGTCCTAGCTGCAAGATAGTCTTGAAATTAATGGTGTGAAACCTCTCTATCACCCACTTTATATTGGGACCAGGTAGGTGGGGTAACAAATGAAGGTTGGATTCTTTCTTGAAGGACTCAGGATCAAGTTTCTCCCATTTGGTGAATATGTACCCCAAAAGAGGATTCTCAAGTCACTGTGGGCTGGTTCCCCATTTATAGAGAGACATAAGAGCAAGCCAAGTGTTACAGGCAGGTGTTTGGGCTGTTTGGGGCCATTCTGAGTAGGGTGGGTACCCTGTGAAGCCATCTCTCAGGCTCTAGTGGAAGATAATAATGAAGAAAAGATGATTAGCAAACGTTCGGTCAATCTCAAGCTTAGTTTCCTCCTGCAAGGTTCCTTTAAAATCATTAATTTCCCTTTTGGTTCAGTATCTGGTTCACTTATTCTGAGTATATATGTAACTATTCTGGAAAAAGCATATATAAGCATCACTGATTTCATTAAAAAGAAAAACCCCCACTCATTTAACAGGTGAATTGGGGAAGATTTGATAAGCAACCCATATAAATATATAAATATATATATATTCCCATAACATTTCCTAGTTGGAAGGAAACAGGTTTTGATTAAAAAACAGACATTTGTAGGGAAGCTTTATTTAGATGGTGAAAGCAATTGGGCGCGGTTAAGAACAAATAAAGCAACCGTAGTATATACAGGGTACTTAGTGGCTTCTCCCCTCCCCCCATTTTTAAATAGATTTTTATTGAATTCAGAGAGGAAGGGAGAGGGAGAGAGAGATAGAAACATCAATGATGAGAGAGAATCATCAATTGGCTGACTCCTGCACGCCTCCTACTGGGGATAGAGCCCGCATCCTGGGCTTGTGCCCTTGACCAGAATCAAAATGGGACCCTTCAGTCTGCACGCCGATACTCTATCTCCTGAGCCAAACTGGCTAGGGCAGTGGCTTCCCTTTTAATGATAATTTAAAATTCTGCCAAACTATCAGGGAGAAGGTGAATACACTTGGAGCAACCCTATGCTTGTTTGTGTTTGTTTACTTTTTCTAAATCCTATTTCAGTTTCCTATAATCCTTCAAGTGGACAGACTTCTCTACAGGAGTTTTCTTACAACCTTATTTAGTAATTCTGTTGCTTTTGCTCCCAGGCACCAGGAGTATATTAATTGGGATAGGTTAGAATAGCCAGGATTACATGTTCTAACAGTGAAATTTCTTTGTGAACCAATCGGGGCCATAGAGAAAATAGAGAACAATTGCTGGTTCCTCCCTGGCTGAGAGCAGCTTTTCTCCAAAGGGAGCTGGTAGGATTCCTATTCTCATTTTCCCTTAAGTCAGTAGGGAGTGGTAGTGGAGGAGACAGAAGAGGAATGAAGAAGGGAAGGGAAAGAACACGTCTGGACAAGGAAGCTCAGAGAGCAAAAGATGGAGTGGAAGTGCTATAGAAGGGGGAGATGGGGTGTTAGCATTTATTAGCTTCAGGAGAGTTCAGAGATAATCTCTGAAATTTCATTTTTTAAAAATAAATCTTTATTGTTCAGATTATTACAGTTGTTTCTCTTTTTCCCCCCATAGCTCCCCTCCACTCAGTTCCCACTCCACCCCATGCCCTTACCCCCACCCCCCTCATTGTCCTTGTCCATAGGTATAAGCTTTTTGTCCAATCTCTTCCCGCACCCCCCACACCTCCTTCCCCCCCGAGAATTGTCAGTCCATTCCCTTTCTATGCCCCTGATTCTATTATATTCACCAGTTTATCTGTTCTTCAGATTTTTTATTCACTTGATTTTTAGATTCACTTGTTGATAGACATATATTTGTTGTCACTTTGTTGTTCATAATTTTTATCTTTACCTTTTTCTTTCTCTTCTTAGAGAATACCCTTCAGCATTTCATATAATACTGGTTTGGTGGTGATGAACTCATTTACTTTTTCTTGTCTGTGAAGCTCTTTATCTGACCTTCAATTCTGAATGATAGCTTTGCTGCGTAATCTTGGTTGTAGGTTCTTGCTATTCATCACTTTGTATATTTCTTGCCACTCCCTTCTGGCCTGCATAGTTTCTGTTGAGAAATCAGCTGACAGTCGTATGGGTACTCCCTTGTAGGTAACTAACTGTTTTTCTCTTGCTGCTTTTAAGATTCTCTCTTTGTCTTTTGCCCTTGGTATTTTAATTGTGATGCGTCTTGTTGTGGTCCTCTTTAGATTCCTTTTGTTTGGGGTTCTCTGCACTTCCTGGACTTGTAAGTCTATTTCTTTCACCAGGTAGGGGAAGTTTTCTGTCATTATTTCTTCAAATAGGTTTTCAATATCTTGCTCTCTCTCTTCTTCTGGCACCCCCATAATTTGGATGTTGGTATGCTTGAAGTTGTCCCAGAGGCTCCTTACACTATCTTCATATTTTTGGATTCTTTTTTTCATTTTGCTTTTTCAGTTGGGTGTATTTTGCTTCTTCGTATTTCAAATCTTTAGCTTGATTCTTGGGATTCTGTAGTCTTCTGTTGGATCTCTGTATATTATTCTTAATTTCAGTCAGTGTATACTTTATTTCTGATTGGTCCTTTTTCATATCCTTGAGGTTCTCACTAAACTTCTCTGAGGTTTCTAGAAGATTCTTGAGTAACCTTATAACTGTGGCTTTGAACTCTATATCCAGTATTTTGTTTTTATCCATTTCTTTCATTTGTGACTTCTTTCTTTGTCTCCACATTTTTGCTGCTTCCCTGTGTTTGTTTCTATGTACTGGGTAGCTGCTAAGTCTCCTTGAGTTGATAGAGTGGCCTTGTGTGGTTATTGTCCTATAGGGCTCAGTGGTTCAGCCTCCCCAGTCACCCGAGGTGGACACTCTTGGTGCACCCCTTTGGGGGCTGTTTGCACAGCCTTGTTGTAGTTAACCATTGATTGCTGTTGATATCACTGGGACGAATTGACCTCCACGCCAATAGGCTGTGATGACCAGCTGTGTCTACACTGGAAGATCTGTTGCACAGGAGACACCCTTACGGGGCAGAACTTGCTTCCGTGGGGCTTTGGTGCTCACTGAGTCTGCTCCTTGAGTGTGTGTCTCTTAGGGATGTGAAGAGTTGTAATCCAGTATGGTCTCACTCTGACCACTGGGTACACTGGCTCTTGGATCTCCAAGGAGGTGCAAGGTCAGTCATTGTCTGGGGCAGCCCAGCAGGAGCTACAGAGACATCTGCAGATTCCTCCTCTTTGTATGGGGTTTGGAAGTGCCCAGACAAGGCCCAGCTGTGAAGCAAGGCCACTGCTGCTGCCAGGTGGTGGGCCTTCTTTTGGAATCTCTGGGTCTCTCTGACCCAGCTGTAGTTTGTTTTAGGCAAAAGGACAGGCCATTCATATGCAAAAGCTGCTGCACACAGCTTGGGTGGGGTTGTAAATGGCGTGGGGCGGGGTCTCTGAGAATCACCAGGACAGAGCAAACAGCAATGGCTGCCCTGAACTGGAAAGTCCCAGGTTCTCTGAGTCCTGCGCCCCCCATGCAGGAACAATGATCGCTATGGGCATCTCTAAGAGTAAGCCGCCCTCGTGTTCCTGTCCCAATGCCAGACAGTCCAGTTTCACCCCGTATGTACCTGGGTCCCCCAGAGTCTCGCCGGGAACTGGAGTTCAGAGCAAGTGGGAGCTTTTATCTCTAGGTTTAAAGAGCAGCACATCCAGGTGCCAGCACTTTCCTCGCCTCTGCACCTCTTACTGGTCTCAATGCGCTTTCTTCACCTCTCTAGTTGTGGAACTTCCACTCAGCCAGCTTTCCCGCAGTTCTGGGTGGTAGTTGTTCTGCCATTTAGTCATGGTTTTGATGTGGTTGTGAGAGGCAGCAAGTATAGGTGATTACCTATGCCGCCATCTTAATTTCTTATTAATTTCTTTTTTAAGGAGAGTTTATTGGTGCTTCTCCTTAGAAGTTTCTAATTTCCAAATCAAGATATGCGTCCTATTCATTCAATCAGTTTAATTTTCAGGCCGGCATTTTTCTAGTTTTTCTTTTTTCCCTGCGAAAAATTAACTTAGGCACGCAAAGACAACTGTGTATTGGTCACTTTATAGTTGCTATTTTCTAGATAAATCTTCCTATTTCTGTAAAGCACTTGCAAGTCAAGGCTCCCTATCAGGGCTATTAATGAGGGCTGGAGTCTGGGAGTTCCCAGCCGTGGAGGCACAACTTCCCATGTTAACTAGAGGTTTGTTTGCTGCTGTTGTTTTTATTGTTGTTTGGTGTCTGCAGAGTCTCAGCACATTTTTGAGGGTGTGATGTAGTGGGTTGAAGTGTGTTGCTTTGTGGGTTGAGCTGCACGATGCTCATCCCCTAGAGTCTCATTCAACCCTCTTCTGTGCCTCGGTTTCTCTCCCTGCTGTGTAAAACAACCAGAAGGGCTACCAGTGCAGATGGACCACACCTTATTAGTGCTCCCCGTGAAGAGCGAGTTGGTTTAGTTACAGTTGTGTTGGAGTTTCCCTACGGGGCTCGGGCATGTTGTGAGGAATGACCTCTGACACATCTGCAAAGATCCTCAGTTGTCTAAGAACACCTGAAATTCGTGTAGCAAGGAGGCTGTTCTTCCTAGGTGAACCAGATCAGCTCTCATTTATACAGCCAAGGTGTTTTCCCCAGTCTCTCAAAAGGCAATTCCAATAGAAAACAGAACCAGGCCCATTTTTTATCCTGTCTCTCCTTAGCCTGGGATCTGTCAACCATTATCCTTAGTTCCACCAAGAGTATTCAAAAATATGGCTCAAATAAAGTCAGCAGCACAAGCAAGGAAGGGCCTGGATCCAAGAGACAACTCACACAAGTTCACCCAACGGGCAGGGAACTGGTGGGTCAATGGGCCCTTTGCTGCATCCCAGCACCAGGTGTAGGTCTGCAGGGTGGTGCTGGGCAAGCTTTTCTGGGATCCTGCTGTATTGTGCCAAGTAAACGTCAATGTAAGAAGCAGTCAAAACTGTGAACGATTGTTGCGATTTTATCTGAGCCAAACTGTCAATTGCCTTGAAGCAAAATCTCAATGGATTGAAATAATGCTCTGGAGAATGGCAGTTTTCACCTTATTTTAGATATTACAGTCAAAAGTGGAGATGTATGTGGGTTGCATGAAATCCATTGGTGATAGATTGGATAAAAAGTAAAATGATAGACACATACTTCTTTCCATAGGTGGATATAGGATAGAACAGCCAACAATGAACTCAAAAACAATGAGGGGATTTGTGGTCTCCACAGAGCACAGAGTGTCCAGAACAAGGAAAATTCCTTTGACATTCTAAAGCTATGTTCATTTAAGTTAAAGGCATGTTCAGTGAAGGTAAAGATTGACTTTTTTTAAGAGAGGATTCCAGCCTAGCACATGGCGACCCACCATAAATTGCTTTTAGTTAAAAAGTTTTAACTTTAGGACATCCTTTGTGACAACTTCAGGTCTCTGAGTTTAAAAGACCACCACCCAGGCCTTCCCTGACCTAATCACAGGTTAGCGAGTGGCCACTTTTTGTGTCACCACACTCGATCACTTATGCCCCACCTCTTGTCACCAATCATGTCCCTCCTCTGTCCCACCACAGGAGGACAAACCATCAACTCTGAGTAGGAAAAGGACCAGTAAGGTGCCAGCAGCTGCAGCTTCCTCACGAACTGTGGGCCTGGCCAGCACATCCACTGTGCTCAAAACACAGGTACCCCAGAAGCTGTTCGCCATCTGGGCGGTGGACTGCTCCAGACCCGGCTGCGTGCCCAGGTGGTGCAGTCTCACTTTAAAGAAGCTAGTGATCTTCAAGGAGCTGGCAAAAGACCTCAACTCTGTGGTGATTTCTGTGAAGATGCAGGACTCCAAGGGCATCCTGAGGTCCCAAGAGATTGTGCTGCCTCCCAGTGGACCAGTGGAGACCGGCCTGGCACTGACCTTCTCCCTGCAGTACTCCCACTTCCTCAAGGGAGAAGGCAACAAGCTACAGGTCATGCTGCAGCAGAGGAAGCGTTATAAGAACAGGACTGCCGTGCGCTACAAGACACTGGCCACGGGCGCCATCCACATGGCTGAGGTCATGCAGCAAAACCCCAAGTGTGGCCAGATGCTGAGCCTCTACAGCAGTGTCAAGCAGTCCTCCACCAAGGTGGCCAAGATCTGGATCTCCTCCCTGTGCAGTCAGCCCATCGAACATGAGGACGTTGCCATGCAGGCCAGCCCGAAGGCCAAGTCCGCAGGTAACTACACCGGCGGGCAGGATGAGAGCTCCTTTTCTGAGCGGGAGGCCAGCTGCAGTAGAAAGCACAGACAGGACCTGCACAAGGATGACTTTGAGAAGGGGAAGCCAAAGAAGCAGCGGCGATCAATACGAGGAAACTTGAAGCGAAAAGTCCTGGCGCTGTTTCACAGGTCCAAAATGTCAGAGAGGGACCGTCAGTCTGACATGATGGGGAACCCCAGGAAAAGTGACCCATACATGGAGGATGATGAGAGCGTCCTCAGCATCCCCAGGCCCAAGCTCAGGCCATACTTTGAAGGCCCGTCAGACTCTAGCTCGCAGACGGAGATGTGGGGCAGCCACAGTGACATGACCCAAACGGAGCCTCTGAGTCTGGCCCAAATGCCAGAGAATGCGTGGGCCTTGGGAGGCAAGCAGCCATGTGAGAGTGACAATGCATTTGTGTCCTATAGCACACCCACCAGCAAGGTGGACAAGATCCGGATGGCCTCCCTGTCCAGGCCGCCCATCGACCATGAGGACAGCGCCAGGCAAGCCAGTCCCAAGGCTGAGTCCTCGGATAACTACTCTGAGTGCAAGTGTGAGGACTTCTTCTCCAAGCTGGAGGCCAGCTCCAATGATGCCCACAGGCAGGACCAGGAGGAGGATGACTTCAATGAGGGGAATCCGGTAGTGAGAGAGAGGACCATGACCGGGCAACAGAACTACCACCAGAAAGTCCTGTTATGGCTGCACACAGTCCAAGTGTTGGAGGAGGTCCTGGACCCTGAGCAGGACCATGGGGAGCATGTCCCGGAGGTGGAGGAGGACCTGGACCTCCTGTATGACATGCTGGAGAACCCCAGTGACAGTGGCCCAGACATTGAGGACGATGACAGCGTCCTCAGCACTCCCACACCTAAGCTCAGGCCATACTTCAAAGGCCTGTCTAGCGGCCCAGACATGAAGGACAATCACAGTGTCCTCAGCAGCCCCAATCCCAAGCTCAGGCCATGCATCGAAGGCCTGTCAGACTCTAGCTTGCAGATGGAGATGTGGGGCCTCCACAGCGCCAGGATCCGAAAGGAACCTCTGAGTCTGGCCCACCTGCCTGAGAACACGTGCTCCCCGGGAGGCAAGCAGCCAAGCCACAGTGACTCCAAATTTGTGGCCTACAGCACACCCACCACTAAGGTGGACAAGATCCGGATGGCCTCCCTGTCCAGCCAGCCCATCGATCATGAGGCCAGTGCCAGGCAGGCCAGCACCACGGCCCAGACCTCGCCTACCGACTCTGCCGGCCAGTCTGAGAGATTCTTTCACCAGGTGGCCAGCTACAGTGCTGCCCACAGGCAGTCCCAGGAGAAGAACTTTGAGGAAGGGAACCTGATAGTAAGAAGGAGGTGCATGACCTGGCAACAGAATTACCACCAGAAAGCCGTGGCATCTATGCTCATGGCCCAAGTGTCGGAGAAGGTCGCGTCCTCAGAACAGGCCCTTGTGAGACATGTCCCCAAAGTGGAGAAGGCCCTGGACCGTCGGTATGACATTGTGGAGAGCTCAAGCGAGAGTAGCCTGTACATGGAGAACGATATCAGCGTCCCCAGCACCCCAAAGCCCAAGCTCAGGCGATACTTTGACAGCACGTCAAGTGATAGTGGCTCTGACTCAATGGCCCATAGAATTCGCTCCCCTGGGGAGCAGCTGGCACAGCTGGAGGACAGCCGGGAGGCAGAGTCCTCCGCCCGGGGTTGGTTCACCAGGAAGCTGCCATCCATAGTGCGCTTCACCAAGTCTCTAGGCATCCCCTCCAGGAGGTCCAAGAGGAAGCAGTCTGGCCACCGGGGCTGCAGCACATCCCTGAATGAGTGGTGCAACAGACCGGACAACGAGGACCCAGAACCACAGAGACAGCAGCAGATCCCCAGGAAGCCCGTGTGTGACCAGCTAAACAACATCCTCATTTCCCACGATAAGCTGCCTGAGAACATCATCCTGGTTAACATCTCAGAATGGCAGGGCCAGTTACTTTCGGACATCCTGCAGGGGCACACGCTGCCCGTGGTGTGCACTTGCTCCACAGATGACGTCCAGGAGGCCTTCAGCATCATCGTCTCCTGGATGCAGAGATACTGCAACTGCAATTCCCAGGCTCTGTCGCCTGTGAAGATCGCGGTGGCAGGAGCACAGCCCTACTTCAGCGCTGTGCTGGGGGTCTTCGTGGAGCAGCTGTCCCACCAGCCACCCCAATGGCTAGACTACATGCACTTCCTGGTCATCCCACTGGGTTCCCACCCCTTGGCCAGCTACCTGGGCTCCATGGATTGCCGCTACTACAACTTCTTCCATGACCTGTACTGGTGGGACATGTTCAACAACCTGGAGTCTCTGAACACCTTGCAGGACACACAGGACGTTGTGTCGAGAATCACAGAATACGTCGTGGGGGCCAACTGTGTCTACCAGCTGCCCATCGCAGAGGCCATGCTCATGTCTAAGCAGCAGCGCCCCAACGAGAAGTCCTCAAAGAAGTTCATCCCCTTTGTGGGGGCAGTGAAGGTTGGAAGAGTGGAACCATCTTCATCCATGTCAGGAGACTCAGGTGATGCGGCCCCCTCATGCTCCAGTGAGTTTCCGACCCCTGCCAGGAAGGCCTCATCCAACACACTCTCTCCCCCGACAACGAGTGGGGGCCTGTCCTCCCGCAGCCAGAGTGTCCATGCAGAGATGATGGAGCTGCAGGTGGATTACTGGACGGCAGCCCAGCCAATACACACAAAGAGAGTCGTGGAGAAGAAAGACCTGCCTACCGCCAAAAACACACTCAAGTGCTTTTTCCAGTCTGTCCAGGTCAGCAGGCTGCACAGCAGTGGCAAGGCCACAGCAACACCTGCCATGTCCATGACAGTGGTCACCAAGGAGAAAAAAAAGAAGGCGCCCAAGGAAACCAAGGACGAGGATGTGGAGTCCAATAGCCAGTGCATCAAGGGCATCCGTCGCCTGGTTTGCAAGGCCAAGCACCAGCAGAACATGCTGCCGGTCATCATCGACGATGTGGAGTGGAACGACGTGACATTTCTCCAGCTGGCAGCCCAGTGGTCCTCCCACGTCAAGCACTTCCCCGTCTGCATCTTTGGACACTCCAGTTCCACCTTCTAGCCCTGCCCTTCCCCCTGCCCTTCACCCTGCCTTGGCCTTGCCCAGAAGGACCCAGCTGCTTTTCTGTGAACAGTTCAGTTTACTACAGACACAGACCCTGGAAACCAAAGGGAAACCTTTTTGGGTTTGAATGCTCTCACAGCCTGGAACCTAAGGGGGTTGCCCCTCACTGGGAGCTCCTCACTGCTCTGTTCAATAACCAGAACGTTCTGGCAGGTGGGAGTCAGGAGGGCAGTGTTGAGCTGGAGAATCATGGGAGATGTGTTTTGGCCTCAGGATGCCCAACATTCCTAGCGAGAAGGTTCTGGCCTTGAAGACCTGCCCTTCCTGGAAGCCAGGACTCTACTTCCCTGGGAGCCAGCTCCAGCCTGTGCCCAGACTCAGAGCTGGGTGGCAAGAGGTCAAGGGCTGGTCTCTGATTGCGGGCATCTGAGCAGAACACTGAGGCCAGTCAGCTTAACCTTAGGATCCAGCTGCCAACCAGCCAACTGACCCTAGTACCACATACTGGAGTTTCGCAATGAAATTCGGCCTCACAGGGAGAAAAAAAAAAGACCTGTATGGTGCGCATCGCCCCGGCACACTGTCTGGACAAAGTGGTCGAATTCCTGAGCAGGGAACCCACCTTCATTCCTGTCTGTTACTACAGAACATTTGCCACCACCCAACAGCTGTGGGACCAATTATTTACCAGGTGAGCCCCTCTCCCTCCAGAGCACATGGTCACCAGGCCACCTGTTGGCTGTTTGCCTTCAGGTCACTGCACTCCCTGAGTGTTTGTTCCTCTGAACCCTCGGTGATCCCGGGAGCCAGCTCATAGGGTTATTGTAGGGACTGGCTGGGGTCCTACAGGTAAGTTTTCTCTGGGTGCCTAGACAGTGGAGAGGTCTGCTGGAGGGGCTGTGATTGAGCCAGTTGGTCATTTCCTCTTCCTGTTGAGGAAGCCTCTGCCAAATTTGTGATTCTCTTTGGGGCCTTGGGCTAAGCTCTTTTCTCATTTCATAAAGAGATTGGAGATCCCATTAGGGGTCCCTGTCCCAGGTGACTCCAGATCAGAGATGCCAGAGGTGAGTAGTGGGGCCCCAGGGTCACCCAGCTATCTGAGATGGGGCTGGTTTGGGCTCATTCATTCAGCAAAAATATTAGAAGCCCAGCCAGGTACAGACTCATCTCTAGGCACTGACCATAATCCAGTGCACAGAGCAGATCCTAAGCCTGCACTCCAGAGCTTCCTTCTAGTCAGGAGCGATTCAGTCACACTAGGCTGCACAGGCTCGTGGTGTCCACAGGACAGCCGATGTGACGTCCTCCTGGCCTCTTCTACCTGTGGCTGCATCTTCCTGTCTTGTGAAGAGGAAGGTGAACCTCTGTTCCAGCAGAAAACGTGAGTCAGTTTTGGGTCAGAGCCAGGAGGGGAGTATGCGGACTGTGAATTCAAGGTTCTGGCAGAACCCTGGATCCCACACATGGTGGGATTTCTGCAAGAGGGCAGAGGTCTGAGGGCTTCTCCTAGAAAAAAGGACATGAATCAGAGAGCTGTGCATGTGGATATGGGTGGTGTGGGCGAGCAGTGGGAGCTCACTGAGAGAGTCAGACCCTCAGAAAATTCATACCCTTCTGCTCCTAATACCAGCCCTGCCTGCACCCCTATCCCGGGATTTTGCTCACTAATCTGGTAGAACCTTCTCAGTGGCAGCTTGTCAGGTGTACCCCAGCAGGTGGGAGTTCAGTTTCAGTGGGAGGCAAAGAACCACACAGCACAGCTAGTGAATTATGCAGAATGTAGGTGCAGGAGCCAAAGTTTGAGGTGATAGGAAGGCCCTGGGGTTCGTTCGTTCGCTCATTGGTCAGTATTCCTGAAGCACCTACTCTGTGCCATTGAATGACATGAACAAGGTGGACACCAGCCCTCTCAGTCCTAATGGGAGGGAACAGGGACTCTGAGAGACCATGTCAGGTTCCTTTGAAGAAGGGGACAGGTGGTTCCCTCATTGATCCAGAGCTGTCAGTTAGGAGTGCTTTCTGCCAGCGCCTCCTGGGTGACCAGGCGCGTCTCTGCCAGGACTGCCAGACTGAAGGTGGACAAGGAGTCGGTCTGGCTTCTGGGTGGGCAGGAGCAGGAGGCAAAGGACCTCTGGGAGGGCCGTGTGGAAGGAATGGGCACACCTCAGACTCTGCTGCCCACCTCTCTCTCTCCCCAGGGCCATCTCCTGCACGCTAGGCATCTGGCTGGACCAGCACCTCCAGAATTTCCCAGCCTGATGATGCTGTTGGCCTCCATAGGGCTCAACTTTCCAGTCCTCAACCTACCAAACCAGGCCCAGTACCTCCAGTCACATTGGGAGCACCTGAGCCCACTGAGGCCGAGACAGGAGGAGGAAGAGGCCTCTGGAGGTTGTGTGGTGTGGGTGAGTGTGCCTTTGGAAGGCACACAAAAGGCAGTGAGGGTGGTAACATGTCCTCTTCTTGGATCTACAGAACCCGTTCCAGAGCAACATCAGGAAAACCCTCAAGAGGCAACGCCACCCAAGTGGCCTCTCCAGAGCCAGAGCCGGATCCAGGCCAAGCTTTCACTGAACTTCTAGAGGCAGAAGAACCACCTGCAGCATTTGAGAAACTCACCCAACTTCTGTGAGGCCTGTGGTGCCAGAACCCAGGCCACAGCGATTGTCAACTGCCATGGAAGAAAGGGCACCCCCACCCCCATTTAGATGTAGTGTTAAACGTTTTGTGTTCATGTTACATGTGTTTACAATTTCACTGTATTTTTTATGATATTTAGTAACATAGAGTGTATTTAGAGAACAGTTAATGAAATATTCCTAAACATAAACTTAATTTAGATTCTATAAAATTTAACCCTATAAACCCTCAGAGCTTTGAGCATGTCTGTTTTTCTGGACCCTGACCCACGTAGGGAGAACTGTCCTCACCTTCTCCACCTGCCCTCCCTGGAACCAGGACTCTGCTTCCCAGGGAGCTGGCTCCATCCTGTACCCAGACTCAGAGCTGGGTGGCCAGAGGCCAAGGACTGGCCTCCCTGGGGGGCATCCTGAGCCCAACATGGAGGCCAGACATCCCAACCCTGGGCCTTCATATTGACCCCAACACCACTCACTCAGGCTTCCAAATAAACTTGACCCTTACAGGGCAAAAATAAAATAAAATAGAAGGATGTACAGTGCAGGCTGCCCAGGAACAGTGACTGGGCAAACTGATCAAGTACTTGGTGCCCAGCTTCCTGGGCAGCGGCCCCACCATCGTCCCCACCCACCCTTCTGTGTTAATACAGAACATTTGCTACTAACCAACGTGTGTGGGACCAACCATGTACCAGGTGAGCCCTGCCCCTCCACAGCACAGTGGCCACTCAGCCACCTGCTTGCTGTGAGTCTTCAGGTCACTACATCTTTCTGAGTGTTTGTTTCTCTGAACATGGGGAGAGCCTAGGCCCAGCCTCATAGGGTTATTGTAGGGACTCAGGGGGGTAGGGGGGTGGTTCCTCCTGGGAAAAGGCCCTCTGGGTGCCTGGACACTGGAGAGGTGGCTGGAGGGGCTATGGTTGTTCTAATTGGCCATTTTCTTCTTAAAGAAGCTTCTGCCTTATTTGTGATTCTCCTCAGGCCTTAGGCTAAGCTATTTTCTCTTGTGATAAAGAGATTGGAGATTCCATTATGCATCCCTGTAGTGGGTCAAGTCGATTAGAAATCCTAGGGGTGAGAAATGGGACCCCAGGCTCACCCATCTATCTGAGATGAGGCTGGTTTGGGCTCATTCATTCAGCAAATGCCCTGTCCCCAGACTGCACTCCAGCGCTTCCTTCTAGTCAGGAGTGACTCAGTCACACTAGGCTGCACAGGCAGGTAGCGTCCACAGGACAGTCAATGTGACTTCTTCCTCGAAGTATCCCCGCATCTTCTCATATTTTGAAGCAGAAAGTGGGTCTCTGGACCAGCAGAAAAAGTGAATGGGCTTTGGATCAGAGCCTTAAGGAGAGTATGGGGACTGTGACTTGGAGAAGGTGGCAACACCCTGGTTCCCACATATGGTGGGATTTCTGCAAGATGGCAGAGGTGTGAGGGCTTCTCCTAGAAAAAAGGGAGGGAGTCAAAGAGAGCTGTGCATGTGGATTTGGGAAGTGTGGGTGAATGGAGCGGGGATGGGGCTGGGCCACAGAGGAAAGAACTCCCAGAGGCTGGGTTAGGCAGGAGCACAGAATCGCTCAGGTCAGGGACTGTGGCCTGCAGTCTGGAGGACTTCCTGGGGTGGGGGCTTGAACTGAGACTTCAGTGATGGAGATGGGAGGTTCCCTTCCTAGAAAGACACAAAAAAGGCAGTTATGGTGGTAACATGTTCTCTTCTTGTATCTACAGAAGCAGCTCAGAGCAAGATGAAGAAACACCTAAAGAGGAAATGCCAACTCTAGTGCCCTCTCCAGAGCCAGAGCAGGCTCCAGGCACAGCCGTCACTGAACTTCCAGATGTGGAACCACCTGCAGCTTGTGGGCAACTCACCTCAGCTCCTGGGAAGCCTGTGGTCCCAGATCCTGGGCCAGAGCGCATGTCAGCTGCCATGGCAGATGGGGCTCCTACAAGCCCTATAGATACAGTTTTAAAATATTTGTGTCTATTTTATATATGCTAACAATGTTACTCTATTTTTCTCATACTATTGAGTAATCTACAGTCTATTTTAAAGAAAATGTAATGAAATATTCTTAAACATAAATTTAATTTAGATTCTATAAAATTTAACTTTATAAACCTTCAGAGCCTTGAGCAAGTCTGTTTCTTCTGGGCCTCCAGCGTGTTACTATGACTTATAGGTTGGGAATAATTAGTCTCTCAGGAAGCATCTGCTCTACAAATGTGATGTTCTTGAGGCCCAGGACAATGGGACTTTGGGGGAAATTGACTGATGAGCATTGGGGCAGGGACCCTTTATGTCAGGGCTGCCCCTGGGAACCCACATTTTGTTTGACTTCATCTCCCAACAGTACATGGGCAAAATATGGTCCCCTGGCGTCCACGTTGCAGAATGCTGTAGGGTTTAACCAGCAGCAAGCAGTTCCTGAACACTGACTGCCACCTGCACCTGGACAGAAACTCCACCCTGCTCCACTTGCACGGAACAGCATTCTGAGCATCTCCTCTGTTGGCCCATAGCACTGAAGAGGGGACAGGGAATGTCCCAGGACACGGGGTCCACACTCATCTACTCCACAGGCACTGCTTCCAAATCTCTTCTGGGGTCAGAGCCTCTCTCCGCCCTCAGCCCCTGAGCTCTGGTTCAGCTGGGCTTTTTCCTGAGGCTCTTGCATCTCACCAGATCCCAGAGGCAATTATTTCTCACGCCCCAAGGCTGAACAAGGTTGTGGAGACAGCCTGGCTTCTCCCTTTACACCAATCCTCTTCAGTGCTCCAAACCACCCTGTAGAGATGGGACTAACACCCTTTTAGGCTCCTTGCCCTGCAAAAAGCTGCAATGTCTCAGAACAAATGGGAATAAGCTTTGGACCAGGCACACAGTCCATGCCCTCAATTTGAGCACCTCTCTGGGCTGACAGGGATATTAAGGAAATTCTAGTGGGGTGTGATGAGTCCTAGGGTTGACCGGGTACCACAAGCATTGAGAACACGAGCCCGTCTGGGGATCACACAAGGCTCCTTAGGATGGGATTCCTAAAGCAAATCAGAAGATGAATAAGGATTTGTCTACCCACTGTATCCTGCTTTTTGATGCACCATGGCAATTGAGGGAAGCATTGTGAGATTAAACAAAGGCTGGAGAAGTAAAGGGAGGCTAGGTCTACCTTAGAGGCCATGGGCCTTTTTACATTTAGGATTGCTGGTAACAGTAGATGGGATGGACCAGAATTTGAACAAATACATTTTAACAAAAAATGGTTTTAGAGTAAGTCCTGTGTGCTGGAACTGCTAAGTACTAGAGACGAGTGATGGTAAAGTCTTTTCCATCACCATTCTCATTGGAATACAGATATATGAGGACAATGATGCCATGTGGTTCCCATAGCACAAGTGGGCTTAGGGTGACAGGAAGAGGACATTTCTCTATGGAGAAGTATTGTGTATCCACTTCCAAAGAGAGTCCCTAAAGAGAACTTGCCATTTCTAGTCTGTGGAGATATAGGATGTTAACCAGGTAAGCCAGGCATTGAGAGACATTTCAGGCAGAGTGAAGAATTAGAAAAACAGAATTGAGTCAGGATACAGTCAGGGATGTGGGGGTGGGGTTGCAATTACTGGGATCATCAGGAGGTTGGTTCCCAGGACAGGAACAGGGATGGCTGAGCAGAGAGCAAGTCAGACACCAGCTCTGGGAGCCCTGGCATGATGGTTCCAGGCATGATAGTTCCTGAGCAGTCCTGGTGAGGAGGAGAGAGGGGAAGCAGATGTTCCTGAGTTTGAGAGCGGGTGGAATGAGAAGGGGAAGGGAATGGACCATAGTAAGGGGAGAGTGAGGCATAGGCGGGGAGAAGTCAGACATGTCCTAAATGATGACAAGCTGCGGAGTATGATGAGGACAGGATGTCCCTGAAGTGGAGGGAGGTGATGGTCTCAGCACTGAGGTGCTAATGAAATGGTGAGAGTAGGAGGTGGAGGAGGCAACCTCATGGACAAGTACCGAGTTTCCTGCAGGTGGAACAGAAGAAGATTTTGGAGACAGTTGCCTAATTTGTCCCTAAAGATTGTGGCCTGATTGGGGGGTTAGTCGGAGACTGTGGTAGGAGGTGGAGTGACCCACCGGGATGATGGGATCTCAAGGAGGGGGGCTCCTGAAGCAACAGAAGCATGTCTGGAGGTGGCCCTGTGTATACAGGTGAGTGCTGACTGGCCTGCTGGCACCACGGAGACACCCCCACCTGTGGGAGGTAGCTGTGCTAGGGACTGCTGATCTGGAGGTGCCTGCACAGGCTGGGTTACTGAAAGGGCCAGTCCCGATCTGGGTGCATGGCGCCCCCTGGAGGTTGTATGGATGGCTCTGGAGGAACATCTGGATGGAGAGGAGCAGTGGGCAGTGGTATATGGATGTGGAGCTTGGGGTAGAGATCTGGGCTGGGCCAGGAGTCAGGTAGAGCTGGGAGGGTGGGGCGGCCCACGGAGAAGGGGCAGAGGGAAGAGAGCAGAGGGCTGGGCATTGAGCTGTAGTGTCAATTGCGACATTTGTGAGCGTGGAGCCCGCCTGGCCTGAGGTCCACAACGTCACCAAGATGCACTTGGCCCGAAGAGCAGTCCTCATCCAGGCATCTGGAGCCCCCTCTGCCCTCAGTGCCTGCTCCCCAAACTCCACCCTCCTCCCTCCCAGGACCGGACGAGGGCTGCCCTCTTGGACAACCTTCATGATGAGCTCCATGCCCACACACAGGCCATGCTGGGACTCAGCCCTGAAGAGGACAAGTTTGAGAATGGGGGCCACGGGGGATTCCTGGAGTCCTTCAAGGTACGGGCACAAGGGCGGCTGCCGATTGCTGTGGCCGGGAGGGTCGGGACAAACAAGGGAAGAGGTCCAAGATCCACATGATCCTGACCCCAGAGCCCAGTGCCAGCCAGATGTGGCAGGACCAGCAGGGGCACTGCAGGGGTTGGCAGAGGACAGGGGCATCAGGAAGTGTGAGTGTGAGTGTCTTGACCTGGATCCTCTCCTGCTGGCCCGGAGTCTGGGGCTGGGGGAAGAGTTAGCAGGGGAGGAGCCAGTGCAAACCAAGAACACTCCTGCTCCCACCTGCCTCCTTCTGTGGTCAGGCGCCCAGGGCAGAATGACGGGAGCAAGGACACAGGTCGTCGCTGTCTTCAGCAGCTGGTGTGGGGTTCCGCAAGGATTTCTCCAGCTGGCAGGGCACCGAGGACCTGGCCAGGGCCAGTGTGATGGAGTTAGAGGCAAGTCCCTGTGGACTTTGCAAAGGGAAGGACTTTCTAGCCAGAATGAGCTGCTAAAATAAGTAGCGAGCTCCCTGTCCCTGGGAGTATTCAAGGGGATCTGGGACTGCCACTTCGCTGGCCTGGCATAAAGAAGATCCGTTGTCATGTGTTTGCCAAGTGCTTGCTGGTCCACACAGCACTGACGTCCAGCATCTGATCTGAGCCTGGCTGTTACCCTTTCCGGTTAGCACGGGTCTTGATATTTCCAGTTCCACACAGGGGACAGGATGAGAGGCCACAGGACTGCTCAAACCTACACCCACTGCCCGGCCGGCATGGCTCAGTGGCTGAGTGTTGACCCATGAACCAGGAGGTCATTGTTCGATTCCTGGTCCGGAGGGCACATGCCCAGTTTGTGGGCTCGATCCCCAGTAGGGGGCATGCAGGAGGCAGCCTATCGATGATTCTCTCTCATCATTGATGTTTCTATCTCTTTCTCCCTCTCCCTTCCTCTCTGAAATCAATAAAAACATATTTTAAAAAACACACAAAAAAACCTCACACCCGCTCAGAGGTAAAGCCTTATTTCAAACCCGGGTTTTCTGGTTCTTAGTCAATGTTCTGTTGATTGCCCGTGGCAGAAGGATTTATAAAGCTACCGTTTTGGGGACAGTGTGTGTGGTTGGGGTTGGACCTGCCTGTATTAGAATCCCAGCTGTGTGATCCTGGGCACAGTCTTTCAAGTCTCTGAGCTACATTAACAACACAGGGATGATCAACGGGACCTGTGTCTTGGCATTGTTGGGAGAATTCATGGAAATAGTCCGAAGAGGTCGCATGGCCCGGAATACAGTCAATGCCTGGTGAACATGTGCACTGTTAGCTTTGCCCTGTAAAGTGAAAGCTTAACACCCATTATCCCTCTAAACTCTCATGGCTGCTCCCTATGCCCGGTGCAAGGCTGGGATTATGGGCAGAATCACTGATACTCAGTTTCAATAATTAGGAGTGTAATTTTGCATATGAGAAAACGGAGACCCGAAGAAACAGGATAATTTGTTCCAAGTCACCCAACAGATTCAGGAATCAAAGCTGTGTCTGGCAGATTCCGAAGCGTGTGTTCCCAATTGCCACATGACACCGCCTCTGGGTCCCAACTCAGTTAAGATTCCACCCACTAGCCTGGCCCCGGCAAGCCTGGGGTCTGCCCCCCTGCCAGGCAGTGGCACAGAGCACAGGGCAGGGCCTGCTGGCCCCAAGGGCCAGCTGCCGAGATTCCTCACGCGGGTGCAGGCAGGAGCCGAACTGCATGTCCAGGCTGGTGGGAGATTCCTGGGACATCTGTCTCAGCCCTGATGGACAGTGGTGGCCAGGGTGAAAAGGGAGAAATGGAGATTCAGAGGAAAGGGGGATGGGGGAGATGATGAGGGGGGAGGAGAGGGAGCCAGGGCAGCTAGCCCTGCAGAGGGAGGGGTGAATGGGAGACCAGGTAACTAGGAACACCTCCGTGGGCTCCGCCCACATCCTGGTAAGCATGTCAAATGCTCTGGGCTCCATAGCAGATGTAATTTATTCATGACTCGAGCTGTCGCTGACTGCAGACATCTAGTGATTTGCTGCTTTCCGTTTTGCAGGTTTCTCTCTGCCTTTTGGAGTTAACAATAGTTTTTTCAGTTTTCAAATATTTCTGTAACCTGTCAACTCCTGCAGGCCGTGGACACCATGCCCACGGTGCCCAGCGGATAAAACGGCCCGGCAGCGACCTCAGGTTGCGGGTCTAAAGGACAGTGACGCGAGGCCATTTCCCAGTCCCCTGCCTCTGGGCCGACTCCAGTGGCTTGACTACGGGGAGGGAGATCTTCAGGCCTTGCCCATTCCTTGTCTCTGATCCAGTAATCCAGGGAAGTTTTCTCTTCAACCCTAACTCCTTCCAACTGTGGGCTGAGGACAAGTCCCTTCTACCTTCTGCTTCCATGCCCATGTCCGAGGGGCACTGTGGGGTGAGGGAGGGGCCATCACGGTCAGTCGCCCAAAGCACACCTTCCCAGCTCTGCCGGATATGAGTTGCTTTGTTTCCTCCTCCTGTCGGGGCACGAGCTCTTTGCCCTATGCGTTCCATCACTGCCTTCGGTGGGTGTCCCAGGCTGTGGTCTGCCCCAGCTCAGGAAACTGTCTTTAGTTTCGCTATTTCTTCCCAGGCACCTTGGACGGTGCTGTGGTGTCAGAATCATTGGCATTCCTCTTGGCGTTCCGTCTGGACTGCCACGAAGTCCTTGCAAGAGTGGTGCATGAAACGGTTCCAGGAGGAGAAGTTCCTGCTGTCTCCTTGCTGTCACAGGTCTCCTCACACAGATACACAGAAACATAATCGAGAAGTCCCAGGGCTCACAGCGACCCCAGTCACCCATCCCTGCCTCTGTGGCTGTTCCCCCTCCCCTACAGCCCAGGGACCCTTTGTCCCTCTGCCTAGAAGCAGACCCGTCGCTGCCCCAGGCTGTGCTCCTGGCTCCTCACACCACTTAGAGTAGCTCTTCTCCTCTCCACGTCTGGCTTCAGTTCACTGGCTGTCGGCTTAGTGTTTCTTCCATGAGAAACAGAACAGTTAGTTCATGGACGCCTAGACCTGCTTCTGAGAAGCTTGGGGATATTCTCGGGAATCCTCCAGTTCTACAAACACTTACACATTTTGCATTTTTACATAGGGGATGATATAAAAAATGCATTTCCAGTCGAGATTAAACTTTGGCAGTGAGACTCACCATCGAAAGACAAAAGTAAGTAGGCAGGGGCCAGTGCAGCCGGCGCCACCGGTGCTGGGGGTGTATGGACATAGTCTTGGAGTCTTGCAAGAATAGTTTTATTTGAAAAACATATACATTAGTTATTGTTGACAGTGTTACAGATGTCCCGCATTCCTTCCCCCATCGCCCTCCTCCACCCAGAATAGTTTTCTTTTTCAAGCAGCTGGGTATTACTCACATTTGAAAAATATTGATCTCTGAACTGTTGTTCTCAAATGCCATGCTCAGCCACTGCCCGCTGTTGAAGTTTCTGTTGGTCCCTAATAAAATGGAAAGGCAAAGGGATGCTACTTGATGTATCAACATATGTACACAAGGCAGGTGGGAGCCACATTTTGAGAAACCCTGAGCTAGCCCAACCCTCTGATGACCTCATGCAGAAGGGGGCCCTGAGGGCTGGAGGAGAGTGTCACCACCAACCCCAGAACTGGGACAAAGGAGAGCAGGAGTATTGGGTGAATGTCTCTCCACTTGTGAGGGGCTGGCAGCCTATGCACTGGTCTGCTCTGACCCCTAGTGGCCAGAGTGCCACTCTGCAAGTAACTCTGGCAAAGTGCCCTCCCTGGCTGGGGCAGCTCATGGATTGGAGCTCTGGTCTGACTGAAAGAAGACATGGAGGGATATTTCCTACTCCCATCAGCCTTCCTCCTTTATTTGTGCTGCCAAAGGGGCAGAAGACCCTGTTTTTGACCTCAGATTCTTCTGATTAGGGGGCCATCACAGCTGGCAAGAAATTAGCATCTTTCTCTCCGTCGGCCCTGCCTCTGTTGCTTACTTGGTACAGATAAGCATGCGTTTCCCTTAGTGTTATCCTTGTGCATTGAGTCCCCCAAGTTGAATTTGTTAGATTGAAACAGCTCACAAAACCCATTTGTAAAGAAGTGGGGCTTGGGGTAGGCCCGGAGGAGACGGGCTCCCTCTGTGACACTAGCTGGTGTGACACACGCAGACATGCGGGAGTGACTCCACCCCTCTTTTCTCACTCCCCCCAAGGTGTGCTGAGGGCTGGGAAACCGCGGTGACTCAGGGTGGGGGACAGAACCAGAGGTGATGAGCTTGGAGGAGAGCATCTGAGGACAGATAGGGATAGTTGTGTGAAGTATGGAACAGACTAGTCCATGGCGCCAACATCTGGAAATGGTAAGATTTCAGCGTGGTGTGCAGAAGGTCTTTTCAAAGGCCAGGGTGTTCGCCCACGAAGTCAGTGAGCAGCCCATCCCTGGGAAGGTGCAAGTGGAGAGGACATGAACTGTGGCCTGGATGTGCAGGGCCTGAGTGGGAGAGGGGCCAGGTGGTCCCTGGAGACCTCCTGATGCCCCGGCAAAGGCTTCATGGGCCTGTCCTCTTCTCTCCTGCCTCCCTCTGTCCACATCACTGCCCTCTGTCCTCTTCTTCGCCCTGTACCTGACTCTTCTGACCGATTTGAAAAGGCTAGTGTGTCCAGCTCTACCTCAGATTGACATGTGACATTCTTTAGACCATGTCACTGCGTGATTTTGTCCAAATGGAGCATCATTGTAGGGTTTCAAGGTAGCCATCACCTCTTTTCCCATCCCTAAGAGTGGGGAGGAGAGATGACCTTGAGTAAGCAGGTGTCACGCCAGGGATTGGTCATCCATCGTGTCATGCTCACGTGGGGACCATCACCACGCTATACAGGGGAGAAGACTGTCTCAGAGAGGCTCACATACCAAGTGCCGGGGGAAACCAGGAGTCAAGCCCCGCACATCCCTGGAGTTCCCTGCCAGCCACTGTGTCCTCAGACTTACCTCACTGACTCAGCAGCACCACGGCTTTTGAGGACACGAGTCCTCCCTAATGTCAAGGAGGCCGAAATCACTTGGTTTCTAATCACCCTCAGTCCATCAACCAGTTGAATTATATGTTCAAGCTGGGCTGGTTTTTGGGACCCTTTCATCTGGAACCCAGGGTCCTGGTTCCATCTCTTACCTTTGGTGTGACCTCCCTCGGCAGTCCTTTGCGTTTCAGGACCTTTTCTCTGTGTCTGTCTTCTCTGCATCTCAGAGCTGGAAGGATGCAATAAGATCACGTGTGTGAAGCTCAGTGGATCAGCTGCCGTCACGCAGGGCTCATTTAATCTCCTCTGCAGAGAGACAGTGAGAAAGCATCTGAACATAAATGATTCATTGACATATCACAGTTGATGACGATGGTGGTGGCGGCACACACGAGGCACCAACAGAATGGAATGAGGTTGAGTTGATGGAGCACGTGACTCATTTAAGGAAACTGTTTATCCAAGGACACCTCCGAGTGGTGCCACGCCTTCCCTGCCTTCAGTTTTCCCAAGGGCACACGTCTGACTGATCTTTGGGTGGTGGAATGAAGAGAAGGTGCTGGCTGTTTATCCATGTTGCTAGGTGACGCTCTTCTGTGGTCTAGAAAGAGAGTTGAAGTCCCTCGAGGGGGCATCTTCGGCTCAGACAGGCCAGGCCAGATGAATGCCATCAGGGATCCACGGCTGGTGGGCTCCCTGCCTCGTTCAAGGGGAGCTCGCCTCCAGGACCATCATCTTTGCAAACGGCCCTCCTTCCTGAGTCAGCTTCCTTCCCAGGATTGAAAGGCAGGCAGGGTGCGGTCCTCGGCCATTCCTGAGCTTGGCAAATTCCTGACATTGGGGAGAGCTCCCGGGGGACCTGCGATTTGGGGTGGGTGCAGCATTCCTGCTGCTTTCTTGGGACGACCTTTCTGTAGACTCAATGCTTCAAGGGAGGGAAGGGCGGCCGTTCCACGTAGGTGGACACGTGGAGAGTGTAAACAGACACATGGGGTTCACGCGGGGTGTGAACCAGGTGAGGATGGGGGCAGTGTCCCACCTTTGTCCTTCTGCATCAGTGTTTTGAAGCTGAGGTTTCCGAGAACTCCCCACCTCAGCTGACTCACGCAATGAGGAAGATCCACTAGCTCACTTAACCAGAAGGCCCAGGTGGCTCATGGCTCCGCGTGGTCAGTGGCAGGCAGGTTCCATCCCCTTGCCCCTCTGCCATCCCCATCTTGTTAGCTTCGCCCGTAGGCTTGACCCCTCACAGCCCATGGTGGCTGCTGCGGTCCTAGGCGCAGAGGTGTCACACCTCTTTTGGGAATCAGAGGAGATCTTTCCTCGAAGCCCACAGTGACGTCCCCTCATGTCCCACTGGCAAGGGCTTGGATGATGTGACTGCCTGAGAGGGTCATGATTTACTCCTTTGTCCTGTGGAGGAAGAGGGGACGTTGGGCCAGACTGTGGCTCTGCCAGCAAGGAACATGGGGGGATGGCACTTGTATGTGAGCAACTGGTAATGTCTGCATCCGTGAGTCTTTGCATGTGGCTCTGAGGCCGTGGGGACCTGGACAGCTGGTTAACACAGCGGCTCTGGGCCTTTTCCATTGCCCTAAGTTTAGGGATGTTTTGTTTCCCTGCTGACTGTACACTCCTTGGAGGCAGGGGCCATCTCTCCTACGTCTTTGACTCCCCTCCTACAATTCTCCCAGTTTCTGCAGTGCTGGGCACACAGGAAGCACGTGACAAATGCTTGCTATTAACAAGAAGAGCAGCCACATTGATTGGGTACTTAGTATGTGCCGGGTGCTCTGCTAAGAGCTTTGTATGTGTGGCCACCTGGCCGCATTATCGAGGGACTGAATGACTGGTCAAAGGGAAACGATGTGGGGTTTGGGGGATCCTGGAGAGAAACTTCCCTCCCTAGAACTCCTGTCGTCTTTGAAGGCCTTCAGAACCAGGGAGCATCGTCCACATGGTGGGTGGAAGCCTCTAGGACTTCCCGTGTCAGGAAATCCTCCCTCGGGTCCACGTGGGATCTGTCTGCCTCACTCTAACCTTGGGTCAGGTTCCAGAGCAACACAGGTGGCCGGCAGAGCTCTGCCGAGCAGTCCGAGAGCAGCCGGCACCTCCCCGCCCTCTCCCTGCTGTGGGCGCAGCAATCTTCATTTTAACTGTACTCATCCTTGCAGGCACCGGGACCAGTGACTGTCCTGATTGTCCCCTCCTGGACACTGCGATGTGTACAGATGGGCCCTTCGTTCTTTGGTGGCCCTAAGTGGCCACAGGGCTCCACGCGGCCTGAGAAGCTCCGGGCCCTCTGAGGCCGCAAGCCTGGAGTCTGAGAGTGAGTGTGCTGTGTCGGCAGCGGCACCAGCTGCGGGCTCATCTTTAGCCGCTGCGGGTGTGGTGTGGCTCAGTGTACGGACCCGGAAGTGCTCTGGCCACAGTGCACCAACTGCGAACATACACCAAGTTGTAGCAGGCACACTTTGGGGTGACGCAGAATGGATACCCGGTATTTAAATATAGGAGAATGCTTAGTTTTCTGCTGCTTGGACCATGTCATTCCTGACTTGCAGATGAGGAAGCTCAGGCTTGGTAAGCTCTCCAAGCCTCACTTTCCTTCCCGGTAACAACCTTTGTCCACCTTGCAGGGCATCTGGGGCACTGACCCCTCAGACTCCTCTGTCCAGTGTCCTCCCTCGCCTCTGCCTGCAGAGTGCCACGTGTCCAGAGCCTCTGAAAGTCCTCTGCAGACTGTAGTGATTAGCATGTGGGCTGCCGAGAGAGAGGGTGAGAGAAAGAGAGAGCGAGAGCGAGAGAGAGGAGCGAGGAGAGCCTGGAGTGTGTCTGCAGATCCCACTGAGGCAGCGGGGTCATCTGGAGAGGCCTGGCTCCAACTCTCAGGCCTCCCTCACCTGCTGTCCCCTCAGAGGGCCATCCGCGTGCGCAGCCACTCCATGGAAACCATGGTGACCAGCCAGAAGAAGCCGCACGGCGGGGGCCTCCCCGGCAGCCTCAGCGGGGGCATCTCCCACAACAGCGTGGAGGTCACCAAGACCACCTTCTCGGTGAGTGTCTGCGGGCCCTGGGGTCCCCCAGGCCTTCGTGGGGGCAGGGGTGTGTTCACCCAGGTTTGGGCCAGGTGATCAGCAGGGCGAGCTGAATGATGGGGAGGGAGACTGAGGCTGCCCAGGGGCGACCCCTCCCCTTGAAGTGAGAGCCTCCAGCCAGGCAGCACTTGGGGCTGGCCCAGACCGGAGCGCACCTGTTGTCCTGCTCTCGGGGTTTCCTTGACACCTGGGCCTCCTCAGGACCAGCCCTGCGCAGTGGTCCTGGGCCCTGGGACTGTGAGAGGGCCCTCCCTTTGTTATTCCTAATGACACGCAGCTGCCCCCTGCTTGCGGTGCACCAGGCACTGAGCTAAGTAACTCATGGGTCCCTGTGACAGCTGTCTGAGGGAGGTGCTGAGTGCTCTCCATTGCACATCTGAGGAAGGGGAGGCCCCGAGGGGTTAGGTAACTTGCTGGAGGTCACCCAGCTATGCCAAAGAACTGGGATTCGCGTTTAGGTCGCCCAAATCCTAAGTCTCTGCTCTTAATCGCTGTGTGTACAGTTCTAAGAAAAGAGAGCCCGGCCAGTCCCGGTTTTGGGTCTGGTCAGCTTGCACCAGGAGCTGGCCAGGTGAGGGGACCAGCGTCCCTCCTTTTATAAAGCAAAGTGGCTTTGTGTTTGTGCACGTTGGGGTTTTCTTGTTCTTTTTTGTAATAGCAGAACATACCCACCACGATACTGACAATTGGTATTGTAAACGATCGTGTGTAATGCATTTGATTTACCAAATAGTGTTTTCATAGCTATTATCTTGTTCCTCCCAGCGGGTCTGTGAAGGGAGCAGGGCCGGGCAATTATCTCCAATCTGTGGGTGAGACTGGGGCCCAGAGAATTCTTCCACTTGCCCAAGGCTGCACCGCGTGTGAATGGCAAACACTGGGGCCTGCCTGGCTTAGAGGCCTGGCGGGCTCCCATCTCCCCCTTCTCATTCTGCCACCCTCCGTCCGTCGTCCCCCACACGTGGCAGAAGCAGAGCCACGTGCTTGGCAGGCTCTCTCTGCCTGTGGGTGCGTGTTGACCGCATGCTTGTCCTGCCAGGGATTTGCTACGTGACCTTGACCAAATTCCCTCGCCCCTCGACTCCTCCAGGACCTCCTCAGTAAAGCGAGGAGTTGGACCAGGGCACTCCCAGGACTCTCTCAGCTTTGTGGTTCCCAGTCTGTGACCCCCTCAGTCATCCCGTCCTCTCAGTACCTGGGGTTCTCCTTAGGGTGGCCCTGACCCCATGTTCCTCCAAGAATTCTGTTCTAGCGATTACCTGCTGTGTTTCTGGGGATCTCCCAGACCAGCTGTGGGGGTGGGAGGTGGTGCACAGGCTCTTGTAGACCGGGAAGGGGGGTGAAGGGAAGGAGACCTGGGTTTGGGGAGTGAGCGCTCATTTTGGTGGTCGCATTGGCAGCCTCCAGTGGCGGCTGCAACTGCGAAGAACCAGTCGCGGAGCCCCATCAAGCGGTGGTCGGGGCTCTTCCCCCGTCTGCACACGGGCTCTGAAGGCCAAGGGGACAGCCGGACGCGGTGGTGAGTGTCCACGTGGCGTGGGTGGGCTCCCTCGGGAGGGCTGCCCGCAGCTTCAGCTTCGAGCGATGGCTTCCGTCTAACCCTGGTCCCCACGTCAGGCCCCCACGTCCCCCGTCACTCATTCAGTGCATTGTCCCCCACGTCCGCCGTCACTCATTCAGTGCTTCGTCCCCCAATATCCCCGGTCACTCATTCAGTGCTTCGTCCCCCAATATCCCCCATCACTCATTCAGTGCTTCGTCCCCCAATATCCCCCATCACTCATTCAGTGCTTCGTCCCCCAATATCCCCCGTCACTCATTCAGTGCTTGTCCCCCATGTCCCCCGTCACTCATTCAGTGCATTGTCCCCTACGTTCACCCATCACTCATTCAGTGCTTCGTCCCCCAATATCCCCCGTCACTCATTCAGTGCTTCGTCCCCCAATATCCCCCGTCACTCATTCAGTGCTTCGTCCCCCAATATCCCCCGTCACTCATTCAGTGCTTCGTCCCCCAATATCCCCCGTCACTCATTCAGTGCTTCGTCCCCCAATATCCCCCGTCACTCATTCAATGCTTCGTCCCCCACGTCCCCCGTCACTCATTCAGTGCTTCGTCCCCCAATATCCCCCGTCACTCATTCAGTGCTTCGTCCCCAATATCCCCCGTCACTCATTCAGTGCTTCGTCCCCCAATATCCCCCGTCACTCATTCAGTGCTTCGTCCCCCAATATCCCCCGTCACTCATTCAATGCTTCGTCCCCCAATATCCCCCGTCACTCATTCAGTGCTTCGTCCCCCACGTCCCCCGTCACTCATTCAGTGCTTTGTCCCCCAATATCCCCTGTCACTCATTCAGTGCTTCGTCCCCCGCATCCCCCGTCACTCATTCAGTGCTTCGTCTCCCACATCCCCCGTCACTCATTCAGTGCTTCGTCCCCCACGTCCCCCGTCACTCATTCAGTGCATTGTCCCCCATGTCCCCCCGTCACTCATTCAGTGCTTTGTCCCCTATGTCCTCTGTCACTCATTCAGTGCATCGTCCACTCGGGCAGCTTTGAGGTCCCTGCACCTGACAGAATGGGTCTCGCAGTTTGGCCCCAGCTAGAAATGCGGCTCAGAGTCGTTTCTTTCTGTGCTTCCTTTTGCGAAGCTCACTCACATGTCCCTTTATGGAAGCCTCCCCTGATTCTGACAGCAGAGTTCGTGGAACATGCCTTTGGGCTTCCAGAGTTTGTTTCCTTCCTTCCTTCTTTCCTTCCTCCCTCCCTCCCTTCCTTCCTTTCTTCCTTCCTCCCTCCCTTTCTTTCTTTCTTCCTTCCTTTTTTAGAATTTATTTTTATTGTTTATTACAGATGTCCCCCATTTCTCCCCGCTTTGCTCCCTCCACCCTGCTCCTACCCCTCCCAGGCCTTCACGGCACTGCTGGCTGTGTCCATGGCTGTGCATATATGCATATAGGTCCTTTGGTTAATCTCTCCCGCCCCGCCTGCTCCCTCTGAGATCTCTGTCAGTTCCATGTTTCCATGTCTGTTTGTTCGTGAGTTTATTCTGTTCATTAGATCCCACGTGTAAGTGAGATCATGTGATAGTTGCCTCTCTCTGACTGGCTTATTTTGCTTAGCATAAAGCAAAGGGAAAAGTAAACAGAGGGGACTACCTGAAACTGAAAAGGTTCTGCACAGCAAAAGAATCCACCCACCAAAGGAAGGGGAGCCCACTGTATGGGAGAACATATTATCCAATGAACATCTGAGAAGGGGTTAATTTCCAAAATATGTAAAGAACTCACACAGCTCAACAGCTCTCATATCCTACTTACCCCGTTCTTGCTAATTGTCTTTCTGATCCTTTAGTCAGTGAGCCCACCTGGTGTTGAATTCGGCAAGCAGCATCCCTTGAGTGCCTGGTGTGTGGGGGCTCAGTGCTCAGACAGGAGCTCCAAAGACACAAACCTGCCCTGCAGGAGCTTACAGTCTCACGAAGGAAAGGGAGGCAGGCAGGTTGACCTCCACGTGTACAAGTGCCTTCCTGTAGCCCTGGCGGTGGTGCCAGCCCCGGGCGTGGGCACGCAGGACGAGGGCGGTGATGGAGGAGGATGCAGAGCTCTGTTTGGAAGCTGTGTGTGTGAGTGAGTCCTTGTGGCCCACTCAGTAGGGAGACCCAGGGCTCTGAGTGCTCAGAATTGCTCATCTTGAGCTTGGGAGAGACTTGGTGACTGAAGGAGAGGTGGGAGTCACTGGGAGGTGGGAGGAGGTGGTGCTTAAGATGAATCAATGAATATGCTCGCCCAAGGGGGTGTGGAGAATGCCTGGGGAACACCAGCACTTAAGGGCAAGTGGAGAAAGGAGGCAGAGCCAGTGAAAAAGACAGGGAAGGAAGGGGAGCGAGGAGGAAGAGAGCCTGGGGAGGGGGGACCCTCGGAAGCTAGGGCAGGAGACCTTGCAGGAGAGAGGCCTGCAGTGGCAGCCGAGCAGAGCACAGTGACCCCAGCCCCTGGTGGGGTGGACAGTGAGGAGGTCCCTGGTGACCTCGTTAGAAGTACATCGGGGCACCTCATGCCTCCAGGATGGTTAATACAGAAGACAAGAAGGAAGTGTTGGCAAGGACGTAGGGAAACTGGAACCTCGTGCATGGCTGGTGGGAATGTGAACTGGTGAGGCTGCTTTGGACCACGGCCTGGCAGCTCCTCAGAGGGTTAACCGTGGAGTTGCCACAAGGCCCAGCAATTCCCCGCCAGGTGCACACCCAAGGGAAAGAACACAAGTGTCTGCATAAGCACCAGCACACGGATGTCCGTGGCAGCATTGTCATAGTAGCCCCAAGCGGAAACGATCCACATGCCCTCCCAAAAAGTGAAGTATTACCTTGCAATAAAAAGGAGTGAAGTATGATGGACACATGCTACAACATAGATGAGCCTTTAAAACACTAGCTGAGTGAAAGAAGCCATTCTCAAAAAGACCACACCGTATTGTATGGCTCCATTCACATGCAATGTCCAGAATAGGCAAATCCATAGGGACAGGAAGTAGATTCTGTCAGGGGCTGGGGGGAGGGAGGAATGGGAGTGGTTGTGAGTGAGTGGGGTTTCTTTGAGGGAGGGTAGAAATGTTCTAAAATTAGATGGTAGTCATGGTTGTGAATATACTAAAAACCATTGAATTGCACAATTTTAATGAGTGATTTGTATGTGGATTGTATGTCCATGAAGCTGTCATGAAAATAAAAGTACATTAGTGACAGGGCCCCAACAGTGGACACTGAGCAACTGATGGGCAGTGTTTGTGGCCTTTGTTAAACGGCAGAAGGAAACCCTTGGCGCTGGCTGGGAGTAGCCTGTTTACCCAGAAGCCCTTCCCAGCACTCAGCACACGTATCCAGGGAGCCATTTTGTAGTCTGTGTGAAGGGTGTCCCCTGGCGTTCTGCAGCCGTGGCCCTGCCGGGGCCCCGAGGGGTGCGTGTGTGCTGGCTGTGATGGTGGATGTCCCAGACCTCACTCCATTCCCTCTGTGGCCAGCCCTTGACCCAGAGCTCTGCCAGCTGGGATGGACTTGGGCTCGGTGGCCTCAAGCTGGGACTCCTGCCTGGTAGCTCTGGACTCTCACCCAGGAGCCTGCAGGGGAGGGACCCTGGCAAAGCAGAAAACCCTGTTGTCTGATGGGGGCATGGTGGGATAGATGGCCCGGAGGCTGTGCTCTGTCGGGGATGCTGTGACCCACAGGCCCCATGGTGCAGTCTCGGGCCTGGGGTGAGGTGGGAGTTGGGAACCGGCTCACCCCTCTTCATCCTCACCTCCTCAGTGACAGTGCATCCAGCAACCCCAAGACTGTGGACGGTGGGCACTCTTCTCAGGAGATAAAGTCTGAGACCTCGTCCAACCCCAGCTCTCCGGAGATCTGCCCCAGCAAGGAGAAGTAAGAGTGAAGCTGGCTCTAGCCCCGCGGGACCTGGAATAGGCCTCTGCTCTGGCATCTCCCGCTTTGGGGACCCCTTGGAATGCACAAGCCAGCAGGCAGGGCCACGGGGAGCCACTCAGTCTCTGCGGGGCCTGCCCTGCCCTCGGCTCCCACGTGTGACCAGGGCCGCCTTCCCGCCCCCCTGCAGGCCCTTCATGAAGTTGAAGGAGAACGGCCGGGCCAACATCTCCCGTTCCTCCTCCAGCACCAGCAGCTTCAGCAGCACGGCCGGGGAGGGCGAGGCCATGGAGGAGTGTGACAGTGGGGTAGGTGCGGCCTGGCCAACCTGGGCAGCGGGGAGGCACCTGGGCCCACCGCTCGGTGTGTTAAAACAGCTCCTGTGGGCAGAGCCCCCTCCAGGCTCCGGGGAGAGCGGGGAGTATGGAAACAAGAGGTGGCCCACCCAGCCATCTCCACCCTCTGGCAGCGGTGGTTTAGGGTCTCCCTGGGGTGACAGAGGAGCAGCAGCAGCAGAGGGTCAGAGGTCAGGCTGAGCGTGTCCCTGCCGTGGAGTTCTTGGCTGGAGAGGAGAGGGCTCAGCGCTGCATGGGTGTGGTCAGGGGCACTGCCTGGGGATGGAGGGGAGCCAGGGCTGGAGGCAGCAGGAGGAAAGAGCGTGTCCAAGTGGGCAGTGGGAGGCAGGGGCTGCCCAGGTCAGCTGAGGGTGGGCCCACCTCGCTCACCCGGCCTCTCTCCCCAGAGCAGCCAGCCGTCCACAACCTCGCCCTTCAAGCAGGAGGTGTTTGTCTACAGCTCGTCCCCAAGCAGCGAGAGCCCCAGCCTGGGGGCAGCCACCACCCCCATCATCATGAGCCGGAGTCCGACAGGTCGGTGTGCACCACGTGGTGTGCACCACGCAGCCAGGGCGGGGGCTGTGCCCTGAGCACTGTTTGTGGGGCGCCAGCCCCAGGTGTCTGTAACTGGCCAGTCTCGGTCCAACCCCAGTGTGAGGCCTTGAGCTCTGCTCCCTCACTGTGTCTGTGCATCAGCCTTCAGGGCCTGTTCTTGTCCTCTCGTTACTCACGGGAACCGAGCTCAGAGAGGAGTTGGGACTGTGTGAGTCGAAAGCCGAGGTTCTTTCCACGGACCTCTCGCTCCTCCCCATCTCCGACTCAGGGCCCCCCATCACAGCAATGGTCCCCAAAATGCAAGGGTACCAGGTGGGGAGAGCGTTGCAGGTGGAGGGAACAGCACATGAGAGGCCGTGATCTGGAACCACATGTGGGTCAGGGGGGCTGGAGTTCACAATGGTGACGGGACAGGTGAGAGAGGAGTCAGTGGTTAGGGGACAGGGCCAGGGTGCTAGGGGACAGGTGAAAGAGGAGACCATGGTTAGGGGACAGGGCCAGGGCTGCCCCTGGTGAGGATTTGGGCTCTGTCCTGCAGGCAGTGGAAGCCATGGGAAGGTCTTAAGTCTTTGAAGGTTCTTAAGTAGAGAAGCGCCATCTGGTGTGAGAAAGACCATTTTGTGGCTGCAGCTGGCCCAGGAGGAAAGACTGGTTGGAGCAGGTGCAGGGGGGAAGATCAGCGAGGGTCACAGTGAGTGGTGAGGGGTGATGGGCCGTGGATTGTGGGGTGATAGAGCATTGGATTCAAGAGATGCCAAGGAGGTAAATCTTCGGGGCTCAGTAGCGGGGGCTTCAGGGAGAGCCAGGAGTCTGGGCCTTCGGGGTTCTGGGATCCCTGCAGTTGGACAGAGTAGGAGGAGCCGGCTCTGGGGAGAGGGTGAAGGTTGGCACCTGAGGGGCATGTCGGTAGACATGCCTGGTAGGCACTGATGGGCTCTGTGGGTGCCCAGAAGTCAGAGCCTTGGTCCCGCCCTCCAGGAGGGCAGCACGGTGGGGTAGGGGCAAGCACAGGACCCTGGGTCCACCACTGACGAGCGATGTGACATTGGACACGTTCCTCAGCCTTCCCATGCCTCAAATACCGGAAGAATATTTACTCAGTTTTCCGTGTTATTCGCAGTGCTATAGACACATACACTTTCACATTGCATCTATATTGCTAATATTCTCTCCATTAGTTTCTGAAGTCTCAGCAACAAAACAGCAGATTAAGTTGATATGTAGCATTTGCTGATCTCAAGCCACCAATGTGACTGATGTAAATAACCTTAAAAGAATAGGGAGTGGTAAAATGTAGTGAAATAACGAGGAAGCGATGACTTCTGAGTATTTATTACCTTTGATGAATATCACTTAATTATAAGCTTATAATTAATTTTTTTTATTAATCCCCACTGGAGGATATTTTTTCCATTGATTTTTTTTAGAGAGAGTGGAAAGGAGGGAGGAAGAGAGAGAGAGGGAGAGGAACATTGATGTGAGAGAAATACATTGGTTGGTTGCCTCCTGGATATGCCCCAAACTAGGGCTGGGGATCAAACCTGCAACCCAGGTACATGCCCTTGACCAGGAATCGCTCAGGCTGCTGCTCTAACAGCTGAGTTACCGGTCAAGGCTAAGCTTGTGACTGTGTGTGTAACAACCAGCTCACAACATTTGTAAAAATTTAAGGGTTGGCTCTTGTGAATTGGTGTGTCAGCTAGAGTGTCTCATGGAGGGGAGCGCCCCTTCTGGCCTCCCTGCCCAGTTCCCCAGCAGCCCATGACCGCCACAGCCCCACCCTCTTCATGGGCATTCTTCTTTTTCCTAGATGCCAAAGGCAGAAATTCCCCGAGGTCAAACCTGAAATTCCGCTTTGATAAGCTCAGCCATGCGAGCTCCAGTGCGGTAAGGATCTATGGGTGTGGGGGTGGCAGCTGGAGCCTCCCGCATCCCACATTCCAACCTCCTCCCAGCCAGCCTTCCTTCCTGGGCACATCACAGCGGGGGGAGGAACCTCTGGTCCCACCTGGGGGTGAGGCTGTTGGTGCCACGTGGTGCAGCAGCCTGGGGGTCGCCAGCCACCTCTGCCCCATGTCCTGTGTTAGAGCCGCACCCTCGGACACACACAGATGTGAGTTGTGAATGGTTGGCTCCTGGGGCCTTGGGTCCCTTCCAAGCTCACTGGAGAGTGGAGAGCTGGGCGCACAGAAGGTGCAGTCGGCAGGGGTTATGTTGCCTAGTTTTATAAAACTCTCGCGTGGATTTTTCTTGAAACAGGGTCACTAATGTGAAAGAGGAGACCTTCGCCTGTCAAAGGTGGGTCAAGTGTGTGTCCTGCTGTGGCCACGGGGCCTGCTAACCCGACACTGTCCCGAGACCCTGACTGCTGGGGAGGGTAGTCGCCTCTTCTGAAGCCTCTGTGATGGGGCCCAGGATGAGAGGAAGGCGGGTGGCCTCGGTGTGAATGGGAAGGGTTGTGTGGGTCTGGGCTGGACTCACTGAGTTGGTCTCCTTGCCCCAGAGGTGCCTGGCTGGGGCAGTCGCCCAGAGCTGCTTCCTCTCCTGGAGCGAGAGGCGTCCGTTTGCCCCTGCCTTTCTGCCATCAGTGGCCTTTCCCAGGGCTCTGGGCTGAGCTCTCCTACCCGAATGTCCAGGGATGCCTCAGCACCCTAAACACTGCACGGCGCCCCCGAGGGAGGACCCTGCTGGCAGCCACAGCCAGTTGGGGGGCGGGCAGGAGTGTGTGGTTTTCAGCACATCGGGCCTGGGCCCAGCTCCCCGCAAGGCCTGAACGTGTGCGGGTGAAGTTAGCAGAGACCCTCTGATTTTCCCCCTGCTACGGGGCTGCAGGGCTGAGAGTCACAGTTGGAACCAAGGGGAGGTGCAGAGCTGAGCCCATTTGTACAAACCTGATCTGTAAAAAAAGCAGGTGAGCTGGGGGTGCCGGCACGCTCAGCTCCCATCCTACACTGCAGACCCTGTTCACCAGGTTCCTGTCGATGCCCACCTGCTCGGCTGTCTGACGACGGGCACCCTGTGTGGGCCCCTCCTGTCCGAGCATATCCATGGGCTATGGCCATGGGCACACGTGTTTGCCCTTCCTTCCTTCACCCCGTGTTTGATCGCCTCCCTCCTTCTTGTCTCCTCCAGGGAAGCCCTGATTCTGTCTTGGAGAAGCTCCTATCCTAGCAGTTTGGGAGTGCCATTCACTACTCTGACCGTCACAGGCCTGTTGCTCCTCCGGCCACCTGCCCACCAGACCAGCTACCTGTCCCAGTGCCCCGACCTGCACAGCCCTGCCCACTCCTTTGCCAAGACACCCTGCGAGCACCTCCCCATCTCTGGACAAGGCCTCATTCCTCCAGGCTCCCCTGCTCCTGACCCCCCATGTGCTGTGTGTCGGGTCATTTGTTACCTTGTTTTTGTCTGCAGCAGCCAGTGTTGGGTGAGCGGGGGTCTGGGTACTGGGGACTCAGAGAGCCAAGAGGCAGAGCCTGGTGTGGTGGGGAGCAGAGGCCCGGAGGGGGCTGCGCCTGGGGAGGGGCGGCGCCGGGTCCTGACAGGCAGGCATTTTGTGCTGCTGGAGGGAGCACTTTTCCAGCAGCCGAATCTGTAGCTCCTTGAGGATGTCCTGGTAGAAGTTGGCTCTGTCGCTCCCACATTTCTGGAGCTCCCAACATCTGTTTGCTTCTGTGCTAGGAGCTTCTTCCCATCTGCTGACAGCTGCCGGGGCCTCTGTCCCTGCTGCCCGGGCATGGCTGGGTGAAGCTGCGACAGGGCTGGGCGTGTGAGAGCGGGCACCACACTCTTCCTCGTGGCCTCATTCACACAGGCTCCTGTGTGGTTGCTGTGGGAGAGGCCGGAGCCAGTCTCTCCCTTTGAGCAGATGCTTTTCCCAGGAAGGGGTGGGTGCCAGGAGAGGAGGAGCTGGGAGGGAGCAAGGCAGTGAGCGCCTGGGCCTTGGCTGGAGACCCTGAGACCCAGGCCAGGCCAGGATCCCTGTCCCTGCGGGTGGCGGAGGTTCGTAGGTTCGTGGGGAGTTACTTCAACCCACCTCTTGGTGAGAGCGGGGAGGTGAGGGGGAAGGACTCAGGTGCGGTCAGGCCTTGGCGAGGGAGGAGGACTCAGGTGAGGGGAAGGGGCGGCCTCCTTCTGTGCTTATGTTCTGGCATCTGTGGGAGGCATAGTGCTGCCCGGGGGCTGTGCCCTTGGGCTGTTGGGCTCGATCTCTGCCACCCCCCCCCCCCCCAGTCTCCTCTTCCCCTTTCCACTGTGGGTCTACAGGCAGCTGTCACACCGGTGGGATTCCTGCAGCCTGGGCCCCAGCTGATGCAGTTGAGACTCTGCCTGCCAGGGCCCCTCAGCCAGAGCCACCTCCCCGGGGGTGAGCCAGCGTGCTCTCTGTGGGACAGCCCCCTCCTTGGCTGCTCCCCACCCCCGAGTCCTCGGTGGATTCTGAGTGTCCTCCAGGAAAACAGAGTCTGAAGAGCAGACCCTTGGAGGTGCGGCAGTTTCAAGTGCACCTAGGCCCTCTGTGACACGGGCGGCCAGGGCTTTAGCGAGCAGATGACAAGGGTCTCCTGCCCAGTGCTTTATTTGCATCGGATCTGGGCTTATTCCAGAGTAAGGCATATAAATGTTACACCTGCTTTTGTGACGTTTCCTCATTGCTTTTGCAATGAGAGCAAAACCTCGGTCCTTCGTCCCCCACTCACGTGGACCCTGTGGGGTCCTGTTTGCAGGCCAGTGGGCCCCTCCCCTCACACTGTCTGGGAAACGTGTCTACTTCAAGTCCTAGCCCCGTGGAATTTATTCTGGTTAGAAGGTCAACAAATGTCCGCGTGGCGTTGATTAAACGTTCCTGCAGCAGCACCCGCTGCAGTGACGAGGCCTGCAGGTCCTGGCGGCGTCCTGTTGGCTGGGTTTCTGAAGGAACTTGGAAGGTCGAAATGCATTTCTTTAAAAACAACCCCAGGCTCTGGCTTGCTTCTCTGGAGAGCTGGTATTTGCAGCTGCTGGGTGGTGGTGCTGTGTTCGTGGTCTGGGGGGGTCCTCTGGGGTTTCCAGGTGGTCCCTGCTCCGTCCTGCTTCGGAACCTCATACCCACCTTCCCCCACCGTTCGCCCCCCACCCTCCTGCAGCCCTCGCCTCCCAGGACGGCCTTGCTCCTGCCTCTGAGCCCAGGGTCAGGCTGGCTGGGCATGTCCCGGAAACCGTGAGGCACAGATCTGCCCCAAGAATCGCAGGCCTGAGCAGTGGGTCTACCCTCTGCTAACGGGGATGCCTGGGAAGGATCTGAAAGGTCCCTTCCTCTGTGTCTGCAACACCATCTTTAGCAAGTCCATCCTGTAGCTTCCAGAATGTACATGGCCAGGGCGAGGGGAGAGGAGAGGAGAAGCAGGACCCGCAGTCGTCCCCGGCCTTCGGGACCACGGGGCAGGCAGCTTGCGTGCCTGGACAGTCTCCTTGCATCTGCTCTGGGCTCAGATGTCTTTCTGTTGATTGCTGCGCCCAGTTTTGGGGCTCATAGATGTGCTGAAGCCTCACGGGTCCTTGTTACTAGATCCGTCCGATGGTGCTCATGCTGGTACCCGAGGGGCTCTGTGTGTGGCCCCCGACACAGGAGAAGTGTTTCCTGCTCGCGCCTCTGGCTGCGGGAACCGCCTGTTTCACTCACGGAAGAAACTGCCCATGGGCTCTGTAGGCACCCAGGTGCCTCTGCTCAGATGATGCTTAAAAACGGAGGCAGGAAGAGCTTCTGCAGGGTCTTAGCTGGGGTTTCTGTCATGAGTGGAACACGGGGTTTCCTGAAAACGATTCTGTGGTTCAGCCTTGTCGGGAGCATCTTGCTGTCCACGCCTCCCGGGCTTCTTTTAGCATCGAATCCAGCCAGGCCACTGTCCAGAGGAGAAGCCTCAGCCCCGGAGAGGGGAGCATAACTTGCTTGAGGCCACATGACCAGCCAGCGGCAAAGCCGGGCTGAGAACACGCAACCCAGGGCCCTTCCTCGCACCGCCTAAGTGACTGGCACAGCAAGTGGCTGCGTGTGCTGGGGCTCTGAGGTGTGGGAGCCGGTGAGCTGGGGTCTGGGCCCTGGCTGGGGGGTGTGAGCCGCCCAGGGTGCTGGTGGGGCTGTTCATCGGGAGAGATATTCGCTGGGACTTTTCAGAGAGGGCCTGGGGCTCTGATGCAGCTTTGGGCCCTGAAGACGAGGCGGGAAAAGAGATTTCAGTGGCTTGTTCCTCAGTGACATTGGCCCTTCCACTCCGGCGTGTAAGGGGGGAGGAGGCCAGGGCGTAGACGCAGTTATCGGACACTCAGTTTCCCTTTTTTTCAGTTAAGAAAAGTGTAAGAGAAAACCCTTTGATTCTCCCTGATCCTTAAACCACGGTGGTTAGTGAAAATGTAGATGCAGGTGACCAGGCGGGACGGGAGGGAGCCTGTTTCAGTTTCTCGCCCTGAGGGTTTAAGGTGCCAATGCAAACACTACCTTCTTCATTCAGTCGTGAGGCGCCAGAGGCAGGTCTGTGGTGGGGGGGATGGTTGGGGTTCAGGCAGATCTTAGGGCTGCAGCTGTCTGGCAGGGACCTGGCCGTTCAGGACCCCGCGGATCCTCCCAGCCTCTGGCTACCCCTCCCTCAAGGGCAAGGGTGGGTCAGTGGGGTTTGCCAAGCCTGTCCCGCAGCCTGCCAGGGGCGGTTGGGGCATTCTCTAGTACAAGTTCTGATATCTGTTTCATCAGGAGCCCTTTGCCCAACCCAAACCCACATGTCCCCCCTTTTAGCTGGACCATGGGCCCCTGGGGAAGGAAGGAGACAGCCCCCAGCAGGACCAAGGACCAGGAGCCCTGCCTAGGGAGAGGTGCTGGGGCAGCGGCTCTGCTCTGTGCCTTACCAGTTCCGGGGAGAGGGTGTTTGGTGGGAAGGCTGGAACTTCAACGCTGTTGTCTTTGATCTTGTGACATTTCCGCTTGGAAGGGTCAGTCCCCCCTCGCTGCTCCTTCGCATGTGCGCCAACGCTCCCTGTCATGCGCTCCCCTTCCACACCCAGGCCTGGGGAAGGATGCCGTTCCGTGTGAGCGCTTCCTCTGGGCAGGCGCAGGGCCCAAGGGGTGCAGCTTGGCCCCGAGGCCCCCCGTGGTGGTGACTTCCCTTCCTTCCCTCTTCGTGAGGGGGTGACGTGTGGACCCTGACTGCCTATGTCATGTAAATAGTGTACATTTAATTTATTGCTATGGTAGCACATTGTATTTGTTAATGTATAAAACAAATTCTAAAAGGTTGACAAATGTATATTTTGTTGCTTAAATGTGTCTTTGCAGAAATTGACAATAAATAACATATTTTGTGTCCATCAGTGTTCAGACTTCTTTGCTTGGGGCCCCACCCCCAAGCCAGCGTCACCTTTAACTCACCAGAGGTTGAATACTGGCAGCCCCCGGGCCATGTGGGGCCTGCAGATGTGTTACTTTAGCCTCAAAAGTGTTTTAAATTTTCCCAATGAGTTGCTGATGTTTAAAAAACTGACTACAGCCTGGCCGGTCATGGCTCAGTGTTTGAGTGTCAACCTATGAACCAGGAGCTCACCGTTTGATTCCCGGTCAGGACGCGTGCCTGAGTTGTGGGCTCCATCCTCAGTGTGGGGCATGCAGGAGGCAGCCAATCAATTATTCTCTCTCATCATTGATGTGTCTCTCTCTTTCCCTCTCCTTTCCTCTGTGAAATCAACAAACACATATTAGAAAAAAAATAAACAAAATACTGACCACAAACATTTTTTGAAAACCTAGAAAATCACAGAAACTTCCCACTTCTGTTACAAATCCGATGCGGTATCCAAGCCCGTGGAGTGGCAGGGATTGCTCAGAGCTTACAGAGGCCCCTAGGTGGGGCCTGTGCACCGTAGTTCCCTCGGTTACACCTGGAGGATCTCACCCTTTCCTGCTATTGCTCGGCCTGGCCCAGGTGGGCATCTGAGTTTGAGACCCCTGCCATTCACCGATTTGTCTTCAACCTGGGGTTTTCTTCCTTCTGCCCACTTTCTCTCCAGAGTCCCAGTTTATTTCTTCAGGGATTCTTTCATGATTAAGTGCCCTCCCTCCTATCCCCTTTGACTCCTGCATGGCCACACTCTTACATAGATACACTTTGTTTTATAATGTTTGGATGTTTTGTGTGTGTGTGTGTGTGTGTGTGTGTGTGTGTTTTCCCTTAAGAAATCTGAAGGCAAGGAACAGGCCTTTATTTATTGGGACTTGGTTGTGTGATCTTGGGCAAATTTTTTAACCTCTTGGATTTGCATTTTCTTTTATGTGTAATTGGAAAAACCATCTACAAGGGAAGCATGAGGAGAGAAGTGAGTTTATAATTGGGAAAGAGCTTTGAAAAAAACTGGCAAGTGTTATTCAAGCGCCAGAGGTTCCATGATGATTGTTATTGTAATAACTGGAACAGCAGCTGACATGTATTGACTGTTACCACGAGGTTAAGTGTTGTACATATTCAGCCAGTTTTCCTGTAACACGACATATTAGTTCCTAAAAAATTACAACACTGTGCAAAGTTGTGCAAGTGGGAAAAACAGAGCGAGGGACATAACACTTACAAACGCTGTCAGTGACACATAAAAATAAAAATTCATTCACTAGTCCTGGTTCGTATGGCTCAGTTGGTTGGAGCGTCCTCCTATATACCTAAAGGTTGCCGGTTCGATTCCCTGTCACGGCACATTCCCTATCACGGTTGTGGGTTTGATCCCTGGTCGGGGTGCGTACGGGAGGCAACTGACCAATGTTCCTCTCACAGCTCGCTCTCTCTCTTTCTCTTTTCCTCTCTCTCTAAAAATCAATGGACATATCCTTGGGTGAGGATTAAAAAAAATTCATGGTTTGTGAAGGTCTTGGGCGGGGGACAGGGGTGGGCTGGAGGGGGTCCATGGGGGAAAAAGAGGGACATAGGTAATTCTTTCAACAATGAAGATGAAAACAACAAACAAAAAACCTGCTTTTAGAGTTGGAAATTGCATTTTTGAAAATTATCAAGTAGATTCTATTGTAATTCAAATAAAACAGCATTGCTAATTAAAAAAATTCATTCACTACTGAGTGGAAACGGTAGCACAGTTTTACATGTTAGAGGATTAAGAAATATATAAACTCTACAATAAACACGGTGTTCTTACTTTGAGTCAGACCTGAAGTTTGATTGTGAAGGCCGGTGTTGGAAGGGTTGCCGCATGTGAGTTACCGAGAGGTGGAGTAAGAGTTTCTGAAACCCGGGGACAGCAGTAACGCCAGATGTGGAGGGGTGCAGCTCATAACCGTGGTGTGCCCTGAGGCTGGTGGATGTTGAGCTGTGTCCATGTGGGCTTTGTGTGTTCCTTTGCAGCTCGATTTAGCTGGGTGCGGTTTTCCGCGTGCACCTAATATTCTCATGGGTGGGTTGCATATTCAAACATGCAGTTTGTGTTATATTTTCTTCTAATATATCAATGGCATTGGACCAAACTACCATTTTCAAAACAAGTATTTCAGCAGAACTGACTGTATTATCTCACTTAGTCATCCAAACAGCCCATTAAAGTGTGTGTTATTGTCTCCATGTTGTTAAAGAACCAGGATCAAATTTCAGTTTGGAATGCAAGTTTGGTGCAGGGTGTGTTCTGGACTGGGGTTCCAGACGCATCGGGATGGACCCGGTAAAGTGCATCCAGCCCTCTGGCTCCTCTGCCCGGCTCGGAGCTGCAGTCCGGGAACCATGTCTGCAGTGTCCTGGGCTGCTGTGGTCACTCCCACGTCATGTAGGGCCCTGTGGTCACACCCACATCATGTGGGGCCGCCGTGGTCACTCCCACGTCACGTGGGGCCCCGTGGTCACTGCCACGTCACGTGGGGCCTCCCCCGAGCCTGTGGTCTCAGGCTTCCTATTTCTCAGATTTTAGGTTCCATCTGCGGAGTCCCCATGGCTGCAAGTGAAGCTGCATCTTCTACACCAACATCCAGGCCCGTCTGCACCTCATGGGTTGTCTGCTTCCTGGGTTCATGCGTTCTTCCCAGACGCGGGGGGATCGCTGATTCCATGGAGCTCTGTGGAGGGTGACTGTTTCCTGTCTGTGTGGGAAGGGCTGTCGGGGGCAGGGATGACTCCAGCTGGGCCAGTGCCTGGAAGGGCCGGACCAAATGACTTCTCCGGCCTTGTGCGGCCTGTGAGCCAGACGTCCCCACCCTCGCTAAACCTTCAGCTGGGCCTGTTCAGTTCCTTTAAACCTTCAGATTCTCAGCAAGCTCACCCGGGTCTGTTCAGGTGTGCCCCCACTAGATGGGGCACTCTGCCAAGTTAGGGGCTGGGTCTTCAGACTCTTGCCACCTGTCCCCCCACCTCGGTGTCCAGCAGCTCGCAGCAGTCATCAGACATCCTGGGCCATCACTCAGCCTCCCCATGGGGAGAGGCCCCTGCAGCTGCTCGGCTGGGTCTTCCATCTCACTCTCCAAGTGCCTGCTGTGCCTGAGGTCCTGCCAGCGGTGTGCCAGCCAACCAGCCTCTGCCCCCTGGGTAGCTGGCGCCAATACCACTACCGCAGTCCAATTCTCTCACTTTGCAGTAGCAGCCAGTTATTAAAATAGGGCCATTTCAGTTCACTCAGTCCTGTTTGTTTTAAACATCAGCTCACATCCCGTTCTAGCATCCCCACCAACCTTCTGGGGCAGGTTAGCCTGTTGGGCCCAGGGTCCTGTGTGTGGCAAAGATCTCCTCCTTGACCTCATCTCTGAGCCCCCTTTTCAGCTAGTTGTCATCTTTGGCCCGTTCTCGGCCTGCCCAGCCCTGTTTTAGCAAAGCATCCCATTAAACTGGTTTATCAAGAATCCTCCCCACTCATCACCTTTGATATCCAAGTTGCCCTTCCCCAGCCTTTGATACATAACCAAGTTCCTCGTAGTAATTTTCCATCCAATCGCTCACCCTGCCTGCTGGCTAGAACTCCCCACTCGTTCCTGTTGTATGTGGAGCTGCGGTCAATCTCGCTCCCCTATTGCAATGGTCTTCAATACAGTCCTCCTTGCCTGTTGAACTCATTGACTCATTGGGTGCAGATTTTTGACTGGTAGCTGCTTCCCCTGCCCGCTATGTCCAAGCCCCTCCTTCCTCTGCACTTCTCCTCCAGTGTTGGGGTGGGGAAGAGAGAGGCAAAGAGGCCTCTCCTTTGGGGACTGCCTCTGAAAGACCTCCATGCTAGTCTGGGTACTCTGAGAAGCAGACATCCCGAGGGGAATAAGGAATGTAGAGGAATGACCTGTGAGAGGAAATGGGGAAGGAGCTGGAGAAGGCTGGAGAGCCCTCAGGCTGTGATGCAGGCTTGCCCCTGGTGAAGGAGAGATGGGAGAACCATGGTGGGATGGAGGCATCTTTGATATCAGTCCATTTCTAAGAAAAATTCAGCAAGGCTGCTTGCTGGGTGGGTGCGGGGGTGGGGGTGTGGGGGGAGGGTGGGGAGTGGTGGTGGGGCCGGGGGAAGCCCTAGCCAAAGTCTCCCACCGGTGGAGTCCTGCATATCACGAGAATGAGCCTTCATCACTCTGCCCGCCACGCCCAGTCCCTGGGGGAGAGCAGCCTGTGGGGGCCTGGCAGCGATGTGAATGCAGCGATGGGTCTCAGAGCGCGGCAGCTGGGGCCACTGGTCAGCCATGCCCCCTGCAGTTGGACACCTGAGAGGCACAGTCTCATGGTCGCCGTAGGCACGGCCCCAGTTTTGGTGGTTGACAGTATCCCCTCCTTAGTGGAGAGGCCCTCACTAGTTTAGGGGGAGGTGAGGCCCCCTTTCTCTTGGTTCTCTCTGCCTCTCAGTCCTTTTGCGTGGCGGGCGTTCCAGTGCTGCTGATTTGTCACAAGGCCTCTGCCATGAGAGACGGGGCTCAGGCGGGACCACGTGTCCCCTTTCTCAGCCCCTGCTCTGAGAGGTCTGCCTTGCAACCTTTGGCTAATGGTGTGAACTGCAAGCCCCGCTGCCTCCTCGGTGCCACTCAGCCCTCAGGATGTGCCCTCATCCCGACCACCCCAGTGGGTAGCGATGTCTGCTGTGCGGTGCCACACCCTAACATGCTTTCACCTCACCCGGAGTCTCCTTCCTCCTTCCTCCAGACCCTCCAGCGACAGGTGGTCTTGGCAATGTAAAGACAATCACCACACCATGACCCATTGGGGGCGTGTTTGGAGGACCCTCAATCTTGTAGAAATAGAGAGACATGTCAAATGTTCTCCTTCCCACACAGAGCCAGGGCTCCTCTTCCACTGTCTGGAATGAGGCAGGGTGTTCCGATGAAATGGTGCCTCTCCACAGTGTGGACTGGCTCCATGGCTGGTTCCTGTGACTCCAGCAGTTCCCTGAATTTGAAATGTGAATTGGGTGGCTTACTGCTATGGCCCATTCAAACATCTGCCCTTAGATATTTAATGGTGTTCTCATGGTGGGCACTGCTTATGGGAGCCAAGCTCATGTTCCAGAGAGGAACTCTGAGACCTAGTTATGCCACCTAAGGCCAGTGATCCTCAGAAGGGGACGTGATTTCAGAGAGAGAGAGAAAGAGAGAGAGAGAGAGAGAGAGAGAGAGAGAGAGAGAGAGATATCAGTGATGTGAGAGAATCATTGATCTGCTGCCTCCTCCACACCCCCTACAGGGAATCGAGCCTGCAACCCGAGCATATGCCCTGACTGGGAATTAAACCACGACCTCCTGGTTCATAGGTCGATGCTCAACCACTGAGCCACACCGGCTGGGCGGTTTCCACTTCCTTAGGCAGACATAATACCTGCTGGAAACATACCTGGAGATAACACCTGGAGAAACTTTGTAGAAGGTCATCCCCAACTTCAGAGCAGCCCCATCCACTCAGAACAGGATGCTGCTCCCAGCTGTGGAGGGAGGCCTTCTCTAGCAGCTCAGCCTCAGGGCACATAGGAATCCCTGGAGTGATGTTAACATGCAGATTCCAGAGACTAGAACTCACTGGACTGGGTGGGCCCCGGGGCCTGTATCTCACCAAGCACAGGAGGGGTTCTGCTGTGGCCTTTCCCTTTGGGAACCACTGATCCAGTGTGCAGGCTCTGTGTAAGCCTCTCTCCTGTTACAGTGTCTCAGGCCCAGTGAGGAAGCGGTGGGGGAATTGAGGGTGCAGGGGAGTTGAAAGATGCCGGCCCCCCACCTAAGGTACTGTCATAATCATTGTCACACAAATGTCTTGTGTCCCAGCGAGGCACAAGATCTTGCTGGAAAATGAAAGGGAGTTGCCAGAGAGAACAGAATAGAGAAATATGCATCAAATAAAGCTTGTAAGGAGTAGTTTCAGGGGAGAATGGACTATGGCTGCATGGAGGACATTACAGGGCAGCCTGTAATAGGAACATTGGGAGAAAAGATGAGCATCATGCAGGAAGCAGAAGGAATTTGGTGAAAAGGAAAATCAGATACCGAGAGAATCAAAAGTTAAATGGAAATTTAAAATTGAAAACAGCTAGAGCCCCTTTCTTCAAACCAAAACAAATGATCAGATGAGAGATGGGATGTGAGACTGCGGAAACCTACCTGCCGTCTAGGAATGAAATCGCTGCTGGGAAAAGCTGAAGACACCCAGGGTGAAGTGTGCGTGGCACTAATGGTGTTAAATGTGAGTGAATCTCGTAACTCCAGCAGGCGAAGAATGTGGTTGATGAATTGACTCCATCGAGTGGATGAATAACATGACACAGCCCCTATGAAAGAGGGAATAAAAAGAACTGCAACATAAATGGGTCCACAGGAAAACATACACATGAAGACGGGATAGATGCAGCAAGACTGTACTATGGAAAGGCGTGTTTATGAGAAAGAGGGTAGAGAACTTGCTCAAATGATTGGGTCAGATGAATCTTAGTAATCTCCTGCAAGGTATTATATTTAAGGAATTTAAATATAAAACTGACAAGGAAGTCTTTATACCTTTGCTCTAAAATATCAATCGGCAGGTTTTACAAGAATTTGTCACTAGTAAGGGATCTCAGAAAATGTCCAGGGAAAAATGGACAAGGAGGCCCAGATGTCATCCAGCTACTTAGAGTGCAATAATGAATATAATGAAAAAAGATTTTAACTTCTTTATTATAGAATTTTCCCCTAGGGAGGAAAGTTTCCCCAAACTGCAAAGGTTAAAATTCCAGAGATACCAACAGTTACAAACTATTACAAGGACTCAGCGATGATAAAATTATCTAAGATTTTAGTTCAGTGACTTGTTGCCAGCTTGTATTGATTAGGCTGACTTTGTGGCAGGGCTTCAAGCCAGCTCCAGCTAGTTTAAGCTGACAGAAAAGGAGGCATTCATTCAAAAGAGACAGGGGTGTCTTCTAGAATCAAAGGGCAGGGGTGCAGCTGAGCCCCCGGAAGGACAGCAAAGGTCCTATCTGCCTCCGCTTTCAGCTTTTCTCTGTGCTTCTCCGTATTTCTTTTCTTTCTATTGGGTGGTTGGTCTTTTCCTTACGGGTTTGTGATAATTTTTTGTTTACCTTTATTCTCGCCCTGAAGAGCAGCTGAGCTGGTCTCAGCACCAAGTTTTCCCTTCAGGCCTAGACTGTGAAATGGATCCAGTCATGTTTCCCTTGTCAACTGGCACCATGTTCATCTTTGCCAGTAGAGGGCGCAAGAGTCATGTTTCCCTTGTCAACGGGCGCCATTTTCAGCTTTGCCAGTAGAGGGCGCAAGAGTCATGTTTCCCTTGTCAACTGGCACCATGTTCAGCTTTGCCAGTAGAGAGCGCAAGAGGCACGTTGCAGGAGAAGGGTTCTGTTTCTGGTTCTGTGCTTGCTGGGCAAACTCTGGGACACAGGCGCATGCGTGGGGCTCAGGTCTGGCTCCTGCAGCCTGGGCAGCGCATCCAATCCTAGGTTCCTGCAGCTCATTCAGTGTCCGGCTCCTGCGGTGCCCGGCAGCCAGCAGCACCCGGGGCCCCGCCGCTTCTCTGGGCAGCAACCTCTTCCTGAGCCCAGTTGGTCAGTAACCTCGGAGTTCATTGGGTGAAATCTGATAGTTAGACAAAGGGGTGGGGGCTGAGGAGCCAGTGAAACGAGGTTCAGGTAGAGCAGGAGGAACTGTGTTCCCCTAGGAGGTGGGATGAGATGCTCACGAGGTACAGGTTGGGACCAAGGCTGGGATGGGGCCCGTGCAGGTCAGGGTACAGAGGAAATGGAGGAGAAAACAGAAGTGCATGGAGGATAGGACCACAGGAGGCAGAAGCAGAGAGGGGAGGGGTCAACCACAAGGAGAAGGAATGAAGCCCCAGGTGGGGCGCCGAGCCCAACAGAGCATTTAGACACCCCCCACGCTTTCAGCAGCACCGAGTTAATCTCCAGCATCAATGTCAGGGTTGGGTCTCTGGACAAAATAACATCTGAACGATCCGGTCTGACCCTACTGAGCTTGAACAAGGTCCCCTGGGGGCTGACCAAACCATACAGCAAGAGCTGTGTGAAGTGGGCTGGTGAGTAGGATGGTGAGTGTGAGCAGAGAAATACAGCCCTGTCCTGGGCCCCGGTGGAAACCTTATGGGGCCACCTGTGGGTGAGAGAAAGAGGGACTAGGAGCCAGGCTCAGGTTTATGAGAAGAGAAACACCTGCCCCGGATCTTAGGCTGTTGGGTGGAAGGGAGCTGGGATCCTTGGGTTGTCTGTTATTGGGGATTATTTGTCCTTTTTGTCTCCCTGCTCTCTGGAACTAAAAGTCTAGACCACATTTAAATAAAGAGAACATCCTGTAGCCTAAAGCTGGTAATTTCCCCAATACTCTGGATCTAAAGCCAGAGAAATGGGACAGTGCTGCCCTCACATCACAGAATTACCAAAGCACCCAGGAAGTGCCCATGGCTCACACGGGTGCCCACAAGCCACCATCTTCTACTGATCTGGGAGAAAGTTCCCTATTGTTATTCGCTAAGTGGAGCTAGCCAAGGCCCCTGTCAGCTGGGCCAAGTGCAGAGCTGAGGCTTGTGCCTAGGAGGTCACCATAATTCCCCCAGGCGAGAGGAGGTTGGGGATTTTTGTGGATCAGTCCCTGATCCAGGTAAGGGCAGGTCTCGCCACCAGGGCAAGGAGAGTGGGGGTCCCAGGCCTGGGGTTAAGAGAATCTTCAAGGATTTGGCAGGGATAGCCACTCTACCTTGAGGTTGGGTGCACAGTGGGTCTACAGCAATCTGGGGCCTGACAGTTCGCTGAGTCCAGAGAGAGAGAAGACAAGGAGGAGAGGGAGGGTCATGTCCTCAGTTACAACTGGGGATGTTCCACAAGGGTTGTCACAGGGAGCCAACAGAGCAACGGGGAAGGTCTGGTCTCGTCATCTTGCTGCAGAAGAGGACCTCAGTGTGAAGCCTCAGCCCCATGGGAGGCAGAGCGGAGACTGGGCCCAGGCTCCTGAATCCTCTCCCATCACTGCTTCCCCTGCTCCTGCAGACAGCAGACATGCTGGGCCCTGAGAACCCCACCTGGTGCAGACTTCCTGGAGCCGAGGAGGCAGTGCTGAGGGGAAGGATGAGTGTGCAGTGCATCTGGGCAAAGACTGGTCCCTTTATAAAGCTCAGCCTGGACCACTGTCTCACTCAGGTGGGTGGGACACACCTAGGCGTGTGTTCAGCATTTCCTGGTAAAATTCCATGCAACCCCCAAGCGACAACACCTAGAATTGTCTCCTGTCCCAAAATTGAATGGGGCTGGGGGGCGGGGAGGGGGTGCACTGGGATGCATCATAACAGGACAGGAAATTTGGAATAGAAACTGGGTTTCTGGACATAAAGAGGGTGGGACTCTGAAGGCAGCATGCTCTGTTGACTCATCCCCAGTTGTCCTGCAGGTTTGTTCTGACAGCTGGCAGGAACTCCTCCCACCATCAATGAGCCCTTAAATGTGCCCGGAATCACGGTACCTGCCGTCTAACATCCTCCTTGACCTTCACAGCCTTATGCGATGGAGCTGTTATCCTCATGTTGAGGAGGAAACGGAGATTTCATTTCCATGTAAGCCCTGGTGTAGCTTTTGGATTTTGCATGTCAAAATGCTTACAATAAGTTATTAATTTTTATATTGAAGGTTTTCCTTTTGTACAATCTTGGCTTCAGTTTCAGAGTCTGAGCTATTTCTAATCCTCAACTCCAGGAATCTAAACATCATTGATCTGTTGATGTTGAAGTCCTTCTCGTACCTTATTCATGCTTTTATTTTCCTCATATCTCCATTCCCATTCAGTTCCCCACCCAAAAGCAGTTTATTTTTCTGCTTACTTTTACGCACTATTGCAAATGCAGATAGTTGTATGGGTGTACGTGCTACTTGTTATTTGTGTTTGGTATAGATCAAACACGGGGAAATATAGGAAAAGCACAATGTGCTGTCCAATGAATTACCTCTGCGCCTGGGACTGTCGCCCGGGTCAATGAACAGAACATTATGGACGTCTCTCCGGCTACTGCCACCCCCTCTCTTTCCATAGCCGCCATCTGAACTTTTATGATAAGGCTCTCTCTTTATTTTCTTTGTATTTTACCGAGAACTAAAAGGTAGCCTGGCCGGCGTGGCTCAGTGGTTGAGCATTGACCTATGAATCAGGAGGTCACGGTTCGATTCCCGGTCAGGCACATGCCTGGGTTGCAGGCTTGATTCCCTGTGTCTGGTGTGCAGGAGGCAGCCGATAAATGATTCACTCTCATCAATGATGCTTCCATCTCTCTCTCCCTCTCGTCTTCCTCTCTGAAATCAATAAAATATATTTAAATAAAAAAAAGAACCAAAAGGTACTCAGACAATGTGGGGAGAAAACAAAAGCAAATGGAGAAGATGCCCATCAGGGAGGGGTTTGATCGGCCCCTGTCACCCTCTTCAAAGACACAGCCTCCGCGCTGGAACTCAGCACAGAGGGGCGGTGTGCAGGCCTCTGCTGTGATCTCACCCTCTGGAAGGACAAAGGGCACAGGTGAACCCTAATCCTGGTGTGCGTTGATGTCCTCTGGGAAGCCCCATCTTAGTATGAAGTGGAGCATGATGAGTCCTGCCCACTCTGCAGTTCAGCATCGCCCACCACGCAGTGGTCTGTGAAGACAGCCGAGAGGGGTGGGATGCAGCAGGCGTCTGGCGTCCCTCTAGGGGTCAACTCTTCCCATCCTCAAGCCCAGCCCTGGAATTGGGGGAAGAGAGCACCGGGTTACCCTCCTTTTCCAGGGGAGTGAGGACGTCGCTGCTAGTGGGCCACCGACGTCCTTGGTTAAAACTCAGGTTGGCTGCATGAGGGATAGAGAGCATAAGTAAGTACCCAAACCCCATGAATCCTATTAACGAGGTTCCTAGATTAGTATCCTTCATAGAGACAGAAAGATTCATGGTCATCAGGGTCTGGGAGGAGCAGGGCAAGGAGGAGTTATTCAATGGATATAGTTACAATTTATAAGATGCCTTTTATTTATTTATTTAAATATATTTTTATTGATTTCAGAGAGGAAGGGAGAGGGAGAGAGAGACAGAAACATCAATGATGAGAGAGAATCATTGATTGGCTGCCTCCTCCTGGGAACTGAGCCCACAACCCAGGCAAGTGCCCCGACCAGAATCAAACCGTGACCTCCTGGTTCATAGGTCAATGCTCGACTGTCATCTGTATTTTCCCCCAAAGCAGAATGTCAGAGCTAAAGTGTGATGGGAGATGGCCCAACCTGCCTCTGCATTAACATGGAGAGATGCCAAAACACAAACATGAACAACAGCAGCAGCAGCAGCAGCAACAACAACAACAACAACAACAACAACAACAACAAACCATGGCTGATGTCTCGAGAGGAAAAGCAGTGCAGGGGCCGCGCTCACTCACTGAGTTTCCTTTCTCTTGGGGGTCCTGGATCTGCCATTCCTGGCTGACGTGGTTGCTTTCTTATGGCCACACAGAAACTATTTACGAAGCTGGATCCAGCTTTTCTCTATGTTTTATTGAAATAATCGGTCTCCTGCAGAAATGTACCATAGCCAGAGCAGGCCTATTGGCAGTACTGAGTTTCAGGAACTCTTGGTACTGCTGGTGAGGATGTTTCCGTCCAGCTAAGAACACAGGTAAATCGTGTCCCAGACATTCTACTCTAGAGTACAGGCTCCAAGGAAATGTTCACAGAGCCATAGGGACCAGATAATTATGTTTGTTTTGTGTAGAACAAAGCATTTGTGGTGGTCGGGACTTGGAGGTAATATGAATGGAGGGTTAACAGTGGGGAGCAAAATATGGTGACTTCACATCACAGAGCAAAAGCAGCACAGAGGTTATCAACTAGATGTACGTGGAGCAGCAGGGATGCCAGCGGCTGCTCCTCTCCACATCTGAAGGCCGCTTTGTTGGATTGCACGAGGCAGGGGTCCCGTCCTCTGCTACATGATTCCCACAGAACCAGGTTGGCTCACTTGGACTGCGTTCATTTAGCTTTTTAAATTTTAAATCGTTTTATTGATTTCAGAGAGGAAGGGAGAGGGATAGAGAGATAGAAACATCAATGATGAGAGAGAATCATTGATCAGCTGCCTCCTGCATGCCCTACACTGGGAATTGAGCCTGCAACCTGGGCATGTACTCCGACTGGGAATCAGACCAGGAATCGAACTGTGATCTCCTGGTTCATAGGTTGATGCTCAACCACTGAGCAACACCAGCTGGGCTAGTTTTTAATAGTTCAGTAGGACAACGAAAAGTATTTTTTATTTTAAGAATAAAAACACAAAGCAAAGAAATCAAAGGCTTCATTTGAGATTCAGCAATTGACTCTGAAACTGAGGACCATGGGAAATAAAAGGAAGCTCTGAATGAAAAGTAGCAATTATTTTATCCCACAATATTGAGGCAAATGGAAGCAGAGCACTGAAGCTTACACTGTGCTGAATCCTGTTTGGAGCAACCATGAGATATTATCTTACACTTAGTTCCAACACATATTCTCTAGGATCTGACAATCCTTTCCTGGCCGAGGATGGTGGCAAGGTGTGGGGAACAATCTGGGTGTGGATCAAACCCAGCAGCTCTTTTGGGATGTTCTGCTCCCCCCCCCCCCCCACCCGCCACTGTTCCCTTTGCACTCTTTCCACCTGCAGAACTGAGCTCACCTTTCAGGACCCCATTCTACAGCCACCTGTTCTGTGAGGCCCTATGAATCTCCCGAATGGTTTTTATTGCTTCTTGCAGAATCCCATGACAGCTTTGCATCACTATTTTCAACGCCTGTATTTTTCTGATAATATTGATGTACTGCCCTCCCCACAACCGGGCAAGGAACTGCCCGAGGAGCAGGGTTCTGGCACATGACAGACTCTCACTGAGTACTCATCGGATGAATGAAAAGACAAATCACAAGAAGATGTGATTAGAGGCCCTGGCCTAGTAGCTCCATTGGTTAGAGCATCATCCCGATACACCAAGTTTGCAGGTTTGATCCCCAGTCAGGGCACAAACAGGAATCAACCAACGAGTGCACAAATAAGTGGAACAATTGATTGATGTCTCTCTCTCTCTCTCTCTCTCTCTCTCTCTCTCTCTCTCTCTCTCTTTCCCGCCCCCCTCTAAAAATCAATCAATAAATCTAAAAAATGGGAATAGAACTTAACAACTTGTCCCAGGGTCAGGAGTTCTGAGCTCCAGTCGCAGCTCCACCATAACTCTCTGTGTGACTCAGGGGAGAGACTCATCTTGTCTTGGTTTAGCAGAGTGTCAAAGAGGAATAAGAATCATTCCCCACAGGATACTCAACTCAATCACATGAGATAAAGGGTGTAAAAGTGCCCATCAAATGTAGTGAGGTAATAGTACTCATCTAAAGTTGAGGAAATCAGTGGAAGACAGGTTAGCAATTTGCAAAGGCTGGAACCAGTATGAGTGTTCACTGAGAATCAGGGGACCTTCCTTGTGGTCAGCACTGTCACCAAACAACCTTCATAATATTGAGCAAGTCAGTTTTTCTCTGGGCCTTGGTTGTGTTACCGTAAGTTATAGGTTAGGAATAGATTGTCCCCGAAGAGCCATCTGCTTTAAGGATGTGACATTCTTGAGACCGAGGACAATGGGACTCTGGGTGGAACTGACTGATGTGCATTGGGGCAGGGACCCTTTATGTCACGAATGTCCTTAGGAATCCACATTTCATTTGACTTCATCTCCCACCAGCACATGGGCAAAGCATGGTCTTAAGCAACCCCTGGCTTTCACGTTGCAGAATGCTGTAGGGTTTAACCAGCAGCAAGCAGTTCCTGAACACTGACTGCCACCTGCACCTGGACAGAAACTCCACTCGCACTGAATAGCATTCCGAGCATCTCCTCTGTTGGCCCATAGCACTGAAGAGGGGACAGGGAATGTCCCAGGGCCCTGGGTCCACACTCATCTTCTCCACAGGCACCGCTTCCAAATCTCCTCTGGGGTCAGAGCCTCTCTCCGCCCTCAGCCCCTGAGCCCTGGTTCAGCTGAGCTTTTTCCTGTGGCTCTTCCATCTCACCAGAGCCCAGCGGCCATTCCTTCTCATGGCCCAAGGCTGAACGAGGTTGTGGATCAGCCTGGCTTCTCCTTTTAAATCAATCCTTTTCGATGCTCTGAACCACCCTGGTGAGGATAGACTAACAGCCTTGTATGGCACCCTGCATGGCACAAGCTACACTGTCTCAGGACAAATGGGTATTAACTTTGGACCACACAAAGGGTCCCTGCTCTCAAGGAGTTCAGCCCTGTTGGTGACACAGATAGAAAGGAAATTCTAATGGAGTGTGAGGAGTGCTAACGTTGACCCTGAGGACCATAAGCACTGAGAATGTGAGCCCATCGTGGGAACATTGTACAGACTCTCTTTAGGGTGCAATTCCTAAACCAGAAAGAAGAGTAAGTACTTGTCTACCCTCTTCATCCTGATTTCACAATGGCAGCCGAAGAAAGCTTTGTGAAATTAAATGGAGGTCTGGAAATCAAGGGGCAGGTCTACCTTAGAGGTCCATGGTGATGGTCAGTGCACTTGTGCGCACTGGCAATGGGCCTGGAGGAACAGCCACCCGCCTTGCGTGGAGCGTCTCCTCACCTTGGAAGCTCAGAACTGTGGTCTCAACAGATGCTGTTTCCTATTTTAAATTACACTTTTCAGTTTGGCTCTACTTTCCAGTGTCCTTTCATAAGTTTCACAGCCATCCTCAAAACTGGAGGCAGAGGGTGTTAGAAATGAGAGGGTGGGGGCTGGAGGGACCTGGAAGGAGAAAAATGAGGGAGATAGGAGGGCAGGGCCAGGGCCTGATGTGGGACGACTGTGCTAGTGATCTATTGCTGAGAGTTCCCCCACATTAGAGACTTAACCAAGACACACTTATTAGCTCACACGTCTGTGACGAGGAATCCTACATGGCTCAGCTGGAACTACTGTGGTGTCACCTGAGGCAGGATCCGTGTCACTGAGGGTCTGAGCTCACTTGGGGGGACTCTGGGATTCAGTTTGGATGGAAGGCCTGACTTCCTCTCTGTCTGTTGGTCTCATTCAGTGCTAGGCCATGTGGGTCTCTCCAGATAGCAGCTCACAGCACAGAGGCTTATTCCTCAGTGTGTGTGTGTGGGGAAGAGAACAGATCAGAGTGAGCAAGTGGTAGGCACTGACTTTTTAAAAAACTTTTCAGGGTGGGAAGAGATCAACCAAAGAACTTGAATGCATGTAGCATAACCCAGGGACACAGACAATAGGGTGGTGAAGGCCTGGGGTGGGGGCAGGGATTGGCTAGAAGAGATCAATGGGGGAAAAAGGGGACATATGTAACACTTTCAACAATAAAGATTAAAAAATAAAAAAAAATGAATTTGCTTTAAAATTGTTAAATTAAATTTCTTTTTCAAAAAATTGACTTGAGGCAGAGCGGCGCGGCGGGGGGGGGGTGGGAGAGAGAGAGAGAGAGAGAGAGAGAGAGAGGAGAGAGAGAGAGAGGAACATCAATGTGAGAGAGAAGTATCAATTGTTTGCCTCCTGTATGCACCCCAACTAGGGATCAAATCCACAACCTAGGTACGTGCCCTGACCAGGAACCAAACAGCAAACTTTCAGTGCCCAGAATGATGCTCAACCACTCTGGCTGGGCTAGGCACTAACTTTTAGAACCAAATCATGGAGGTCATTGGATCCTTTTGCCATCTTCTATGGAGTCACTACTGACACCCACACTTAAGGGGAGGGCACACATTCACACCACATGAGGAAGGTGAAGACTATGGGGAGTCACTGAGGAGAGAACCGGTGACCCGAGAGGTCCATGCCTTGCCCAGGATCACAGATGGTCAGAATGCAGAGCGTGAGATAAACCCAGCTGTGTGTCCTCAAGGTGGGGTCCTAGATGCACCCAGGTTCCATCAGGGCCTCTGGAAAAGGCGGTGCTGGTGGAATCGTGTACAGACATGGAAATGGCCTGGGGGAGACGGTGAGCATTTGGCAGCCTAGACAGTATTTGTCTGAAAAGGCGCCCAGATCTGGAATCACAAAGGTGCACCTCTGTCCACAACCCACTCATGGTGGAGAAAGCTGAGGCTGGGCCCCCTTATGCTGAGCTCATGCTTACACAGTCCTGAATCACACCCTCATTGGATAAGTGGGAAACAGAAACCCATAGTCAGGCAGGGATTGGACAGGGTACATGATATTCAGAGTCCAGAGTTCAGGAATGTTCAGACCTTCCAGGCCAAGGCTCCCACCTCCCCCACAGAGTTGGTCTGGAAATTAGAAATCCTGACGTACAGGGCAGCTCCTGCCTGTTCCTCCCTATGTGGGGCTGTTTTGTTCTGGGATCCAGAAAGGGAGCACTGGCATGCACGCGCGCGCGCGCGCACACACACACACACACACTCTAGATGTGATGATCTTGGGTGGGATTAGAAGAAAAGCAGACTCAGAGGAGGTGATAACAGGAGGGAAAAAGAGGTTGGAGGCACTACCTACATGTGACAGTCCTCCTCCTACTTTACAGCTACTCCCCACATGAGCCTGAACAGCCCTAAGAAGCACTTGCTGCATAACCCATTGTGCAGGCAGGATAAAGACGAACCCTGACAGGCACAATGACTTATCCAGGATCCAGAAGAAGTAAGAATGAGGGGTTGAGTCTGAGCCCAGGTCAGTTTCCTCAACTCTGGGATCCTGGCTGCACCCAGAGTTTCTAGGGGGCTAGGGGTGTGTTGGTGCCACTGTGTACAGATCAGGTGCTTCATGGGGAAGAGAGGTCCACTGACAGCGCCCACAGGACTATTTGCATAGCTGTCATGAGATGAGGGGACTCAGGCAAGACAATCCCAGGTACTGAGGTCACTAACCAATAGAACTTGGAAACCCTGTAACCAGGCCCCCACATCTAGCCCCACAGGCAGCTCACTTGCCAAGAGGCATTTGCCAATGCAAGATGTTCTCTTGCTGTGTTCCCAGTGATTGGTGCTCTTGCTTCTGGAGACCCTGCAGTGAGAGCTTTTCCAGACGGTGCAGACGTTTTTGGCCATTTTCAAAAATATGGCCTCAGGTAACACAAGGTGGGCTGGGTCAGACCCATTCAGGCCAGGCCACCTCTGTGCACCATCCCTGTGCAACCCACATCCCCTCCTCTTCATGTATTGGGAAGAGGAACCTGAAGGGAGACACCTGGGGCAGGTACAGCTTTTGGGGCAGTGGATCACCTAGAGGCTCTGCTGTGATCACACCCCAGGGCAGGGCAGGGCAGGCCTTGGAGATGGGCTTCCAGAGGGGTCCCTTATCTGCGCCAATGGGAGTCCTAGGCCCTCAGGCTGTCACTCCTTTTCCTCTGCAGTGGAGGTCTGAACGGATCACACTGTGTGTGTGTCTGGAGTGGAGGGTCACAGGGGTCACAGAACCAGCAAAACAGGGCTCTGAGGCTTTCCCCTGGTGACTGGGAACTGTCTTTACAGAGCTCCACACAGGAGAACGGACTGGAGGCATCAGATGGGGTCCTCAACTCCATGCCCCTGCAGGAGGCACAGGTGCCCCTTCCATCCTCCAGTGTGCAGCACGGCTGCGGGGTGAGTGCAGGTGCTGAGGTGACCCAGACTCCAGGATCCCATGTAGTTGAAGAGAGCCCTGGGTTCCAGAAGCTGCTCTGCTAGGCCCCTAGGTCCCTCCTAGAGTCCAATTTCCAAAGGAATTTGGGGCCCGTATCCTCCCCACAACCCACACTCACTGTCCAGCCCCTTTCAGAAGAGATGCAAAGTCACTGCCCACAAAGTGTTAGGAATATCAGAGGAGAGACATTGTTTCATTTCACTTTATTCTCAGTCAAGAGTATTTTTGCATTTTTCTACAGACTTTCTCTTTTTAACGCCCATCTCCACGTGTCCATGTTGTTCTGACAATCCTTACACACCTTCTCCCACTCTTACACATCATCGTGATTAGTGGGGATGCTTTTGCCAAAAGGACATGGGGCTCAAGGAACCAAGTCTGTTGCTTTACCCTTTGCTGCCCCGAGAACCACATCCCCATAGACCCTCTAGGTCAGGAGCTGAGGTCTCCTTGGGCTGCACAACATACCAGGAGGGAGACCTGTTATCAAGGCTAGCGATCCATCTCTTCACTGCTGTGGGACCTGGATATGATCCCGTCCTGTTGACATGTCAGCTGTGCTGCCCTGTTGACATGTCAATTGTGGGATCACATACAAGTCCCACCCCATTGTCCTTATATCCAGACCCTCCCACCCCAGGAAAAGCCTCTGTGTTCCCATCTTAGAATGAGATGTTTTGTCAGAAATCCCAGGACTGATGCTGTTAATACAGGGAGGTGCTGTCCATCCTCTGCTAAGAAATGACCTAAGGTACTAATGTGTTTCATCATTCCTCCCCTACAATTCCACTTTTCCTGTCAAGTATCTTTTCTCATGTCAATGTAAAAAATTTTCAAACCTGTGAAGAATTTTGGTGAATTTATTTGAGCCAAAGTGTCACCAATTGCTGGGAAACAAAATCTCAGATGGATGGAGATAATGCTCTGGAGAATGGCAGCTTTGCACCTTATTTATACATTAAAATTCAAACAGGAGACCTCTGTGGGTCCCATGAAATCCATTGGTGATAGACTAGGGAGCCAGGAGAAAGCAAAGTGGGGAAAACTCTGAGGTTGGATGAATAGTAAAATGGTGACACGTACTTCTTTCACTTGGGTGTGTGCAGGGTAGTTAACAGTCAACAACGAACCCAATAACAATGAGGGGATGTGTGGTCTCTGCAGAGAGCAGAGCGGCGCTTGTGCTTTGAGGGATCTGAATAAAGGAAAATTGTGTTGACATTCAGAGGATATGTTATTCTAGATGCAAAAAGACAATAGGCTCAGTTAAGGTAAAGATTGATCCTCGTCAGGGAAGATGTAGGCCTAGGACTTGACTACCCACCACAAACTGCATTTAGTTAAGTTTTAATTTCAGACCATCCTTTGTGGTCACTTTAGGTCTCTGAGTTTGCAAGGCCGCCAGGTTAGCATGTGGCACCTGTGGTCACTTCTGTCCCACCTCCTGCTGCCAATCACTGAGTGCCTGGAAGTTCGGTCTGAGCTGCAGCCCCCAACCCACCTGGCAGTTTATGAGCTGCCTCTGATGGCATGTGCCCCCTCTCCCAACACAGGATAGAAATCAGAATGCTATGTTGGCGCCTGCGGGCCTGGACAGCATGCTCACCGCACTCAACACACAAGTGCCCATGAACTTGTTTTTGAATGCTCCAGCCCCACCTGCGTGCCCAGGCTGTGTAGCCTCACCTTAGCCAAGCTGCTGATCTACAAGAAGTTGGAGAAGGAGCTCAGCGCTGTGGGGATCACTGTGAAACTGCAGGGCTCCAAAAACATCTTGAGGTCAGACGAGATTCTGCTGCCCCCTAGCGGTCACGTGAAGACCGACCTGGCACTGACCTCACTGTAGTACCCTCACTTCCTAAAGAGAGAAGGCAACAGCTTACAGATCATGCTGCAGCAGAAGCAGTGTCTTAAAAACCAGACCATCCTGGGTTACCGGAAGCTCGCCCTGGGCACAATCGACATGGCTGAGGTGATGCAGCGACCCCTTGAGGGTGGCCAGATGCTGAGCCTCCATAGCACCATCACGGAGGCATTGCCCACGTGGCTGAGGTCAGCATCGCCTCCCTGTCCAGCCAGCCCATTGACCCCGAGGACAGCACCGGGCAGGCCGGCCCCAAGACCCAGTCCAGGGTTCATTTCTCAGAGATGGAGTATGAAATCTTCTCGGAGCAACATGCCAGCCATGATTCCAGGCACGGGCAGGACCAGGAGGAGGAGGACTTCGACTTTGAGGCGCCCAAAAAGCAGCGCCAAGGAGAAGTAAGATCGCCATTCATGACCAGGCAACAAGATGCCAACAAGAAAGTTGGGGCGTGGCTGCGCAGGGTGCAAGTGTGGGAGAAAGACCTGGACTCAGAGCAGGAGTCTTCGGAGCAGGTCCCTGAGGTGGAGGACCTGGATCTGCTGTATGACTCACTAGGAAACCCCAGGGACAGTGGCCCATGAGCGTGTCCTCAGGACCCCGAAGCCCTGGCTCAGGCCATACTTGGAAGACCTGTCCCAGCCCAGCTCTCAGATGGAGAGCTAGAGCATCCACAGTGCCAGTGCCAGGAGGAGCCTCCAGGTCCAAACCATGTGCCTGAGAAGACGAGCCCCAAGCAACCAGTGGGCGCATCACCAAGACCGAGTCTCTCCTCATCCCTTCTACCAGATCCCAGAGGAGCAGGAGGGCTGCTGGGGCTGAAGCACATTCCTGAAGGAGCAGCAGGAGGCACAGCCAGGAACAAGTGGGTCCACAGCCTGGACAACAAGCACTGCCCCGACCCGCTGAGCCACCTGCAATCCCCAGGGAGACGGTGTACGACCAGCTGAATCACATCCTCATCTCTGACACCAGCTGCCCCAGAACATCCTCCTCCTCAACGCCTCTGACTGGCAGGGGCAGTTCCCGTCTGAGTTCTGCAGCAACACATGCTGCCCGGGGTGTGCACCTGCTCCAAGGCTGAGGTCCAGGCGGCCTTCAGCACCATCATCTCGTGGATACAGAGATACTGTCACCTCAATTCCCAGCCCCCGAAGCCTGTGAAGATCGTGGTAGCAGGGGCACAGCAGTACTTCAGCGCTGTGCTGTGGCTCTTCCTAGAGCTGCTGTCCTACAACCTGCCCCCCCCCCCCCACCCCCTGGCTGGGCTACATTCGCTTCCTGGTAATCCTGATGGGTTCCCACCCTGTGTCCAGGTACCTGGGCTCCGTGCATTACTGTTACAAGAGCTTCTTCCAGGACCTGGCCTGGCAGGACCTGTTCTACAAGGAGGCCCACAGGGCTGTGCACGACACGCTGGGCTTGGTGTTGAGAATCACACAGTACGTCTCAGGGGCCAATTGTGCCCACCAACTGCCCATCATGGAGGCCACACTCACCTACAAACAGAAGAGCCCCAATGAGGAGTCCTTGACCATCATTCCCTTTGTGGGGGTGGTGGAACTGGAATTGTGGGACCATTCTGGGTCGCATAAGGACACTGAGATTATGTGGCCCGCTTGGGCTCTAGCGTGCTGTCGTCCACCCCGCCACATAGGTCTGTGGCAAACAAGGAGGCCTCACACATCCTTCCCTCCTCCCCTTCTGTGAGTGGAGACGAGTCCTCCTCCAGCCAGGGTGCTGGTGCTGAGCTGATGGGGCTGCAGGTGGATTACTGGACGGCAGCGCAGTCCACAGACAGGAAGAGAGACACCGAGAACAAAGACCAGGCTACTGCCAACAGCACCCTCAAGTGCACCTTCCAGTCTCTGCAGCTCAGCAGGCTGCCCAGCAGGGGTGAGGCTGCAGCCACGCCCTCCAGGTCCATGACTGTGGACAAGGAGAACAACAAGAAGGTGATGTGTTTGCCCAGGAAAACCAAGGACAAGGATGTGGAGTACCAGAGCCAGTGCTGGGAGGGCATCAGTCGCCTGATCTGCAGGGCCAAGCACCCTCAGGACGCACTGCGGGTCCTCATCGACGGCGTTGAGTAGAACAACGTGAAGCTCCCAAGTCAAGCACTTCCCCACCTGCATCTTCGGACGCTCCAATCCCACCTTCGAGCCTGCTCGTCCCCTGCCCTTCCCCTGCCCTGGCCAAGCCCGGGAAGGACCAGCCGCTTTTCTGTTCACATTTCAGTTTAGCACCGAGACAGACTCTGGAAACACAAAGTGGAACCCTTTTCAGTGTGAATGAGCTCACAACCTGGAAAGTAACGTGGTGGATCCCCCAGGGAGCCCCCAGCTGCTCTGCTTATTACCCAGAACGCTCTGGCAAGTGGGGGGTCAGGCAGACAGGGTTGAGCTGGACAATCATTGAAGGTGATGGCCCTCAGGACCCAGAAACCGCCATTGAGAAAGGTTCTCACCGTCAAGACCTGCCCCTCCTGGAAGCCAGGACTCTGCTTCCCGGGGAGTCAGCCTCACTGTGTGCCCGACTCAGCGCTGGCCTCCCATGGGAGCACCTGACAGAACACGGAGGCCGGTCAGCCAGCCCTGGGCCCAGCTGCCACCAGCCCAGTGGCCCCAGTCCCAGCCTCTCGTGGTGTCCAATAAACTCCCTCCTCACAAGGCAAAACAGAAGAGAAAAAGCAAAGGACCAGTGTGGTACTGACCACCTGGGCTGAAATACTGGTGCCCACCTTCCTGGGCAGGGACCCCACATTTGTCCCCACCTTTCCGTGTTATTATAGAGCATTTGCTACAACAGGTGAGGGACCAGCCATGTACCAGGTGAGCCGCTGCCCCTGCACAGCACAGTGGTCATTTGACCACCTGTTTGCTGTGAAACTTCAGGTCACTGCATGTCTCTGAGTCTTTGTTCCTCGGAACATGGGGAGAAATGAGGCCCAATAGGTTATTGTAGGGTCTCAGTGGGGTGCCTCTGGGTGTCTGGACAGTGGAGAGGTCTGCTGGAGGGGCTGTGTTTGAGCCAATTGGTCATTTTCTCTTACTATTGACAAAGTCTCTGCCAAATTCATGATTCTCCTCAAGGCCCAGGGCTAAGCACTTTTCTCATTAGATAAAGAGATTGGAAATTCCATTATGGGTCCCTGTCCTGGGTGAAGCCAGATCAGAAACCCCAGGGGTGAGCAGTGGGGCCCAGGCTCACCCAGCTATCTGAGATGGGGCTGGTTTGGGCTCAGTCACTCAGCAAATATATGAGAAGTCTGCCAGGTACAGACACATCTCTAGGCACTGACCATATCCAGTGCTCAGAGCAGACCCCAAGCCTGCACTGCAGAGCTTCCTTCTAGTCGGGAGCGATTCTGCAGTTGGCTCAGCGATTCAGTCACAGGCTCATAGTGTCCACAGGACAGCCGATGTGACATCATCCTGGCCTCCTCTACCTATGGCGCATCTTCCCGTACTGTGAAGAGGACGGTGGACCTCTGTTCCAGCAGAAAACGTGAGTCAGTTTTGGGTCAGAGCCAGGAGAGGAGTATGGGGAGTGTGAATTCAAGGTGCTGGCAGAACCCTGGATCCCACTCATGGTGGGATTTCTGCAAGAGGGCAGAGGTCTGAGGGCTTCTCCTAGAGAAAAGGACACGCATCAGAGAGCTGTGCATGTGGATATGGGTGGTGTGGGTGAGTGGGGAGGTCAGTGGACAGAGTGAGCCCCTCAGAAAATTCATACCCGTCCACTCCTAATCCCAGCCCTGCCTGCACCCCTATCCAGGGACCTTGCTCACTAATCTGTAGAACCTCCTCAGTGGCAGTGTGGCTGTTTCTCTCTACCCATGGGAGGTAAATGTCAACGGGAGGAGAAGAACCCCACAGGCAGCTAGTGAATTAGGCAGCTAGTGAATTAGGCAGCATGTAGGTCCAGGAGCCAAAGTCTGAGGTGTTAGGAGTCAGCAGAGGTGGAGACGGTTTTTCTTTGTTTGCTCATTGGTCAGCTATTCCTGGAGCACCTACTGTGTGCCAATGAGTGACATGAACAGAGCAGACACCAGCCCTCCCTGTCCTCATGGAGTTGACATTTGGGCGGGAGGGTAGGGGGAGGGGACAGGGACACTGAGAGAGCATGTTAGGTTCCCGTGAAGAAGGGGTACAAGTGGTTCTCTCATTGATCCAGAGCTGTCAGTTAGGAGGGCTTTCTGCCAGCCCCTCCTGGGTGACCAGACACATCTCTGCCAGGACTGCCAGGTTGAAGGTGGACAAGGAGTAGGTCTGGCTTCTGGATGGGCAGGAGCAGCAGACACAGGACCCCAGGCTCTCTGAGTGGTGCTCTGGGAGGGCCATGTGGAATGAAAGGCCAGGCCTCAGACCCTGCTGTCCACCTCTCTCTCTCCCCAGGGCCAACTCCTGCACCCTGGGCATCTGGCTGGACCAGTACCCTCAAGATTTTTATCGGCCGCCAGAATTTCCCAGCCTGATCATGCTTTTGGCCTCCATAGAGCTCATCTTTCCAGTCCCAGACCTGCCAAACCAGGCCCAGTATCTCCCTCACAGCTGGAGCATCTGAGCCCACTGAGGCGGAGACACAGGAGGAGGAGGAGTGGGTGGTGTGTGTGAGGGGGTGGGATGGGGCTGGACCACACAGAGAAGAGCTCCCAGAGGCTGGGGTTAGGCAGGAGCACAGAGTTGCTCAGGTCAGTGCCCATGGCCTGCAGTCTGGACGACTTCCTGGGTTTGGGTTTGAACTGGGATTTTAGTGATGGAGATGGGAGGTTCCCTTCCTTGGAAGGTACACAAAAGGCAGTCATGGTGTAACATATTCTCTTCCTGGATCTCTAGAAGCAGCTCCAGAATAAGATGAAGAAATACCTAAAGAGGAAACGCCAACTCTGGTGCCGTCTCCAGAGCCAGAGCAGGCTCCAGGCACAGCTGTCACTGAATTTTCAGATGTGGACCCACCTCAGCTTGTGAGCAACTCGCCTCAGCTCCTGCGAGGCCTGTGGTCCCAGGTCCTGGTCGGCAGCCTGTGTCAGCTGCCATGGCAGAGAGGGCTTCCCCTCCCCAATAGTAGAAATTTAAAACATTTTTGTGTTTATCTTACACATACTTAGAACTTTAGTGCATTTTCCTTATACTATTGAGTAAAATAAAATGTATTTTAAATATTATATTAAAATAAATTTAAATTATATAAATTTTAGTTCTTTGATCCTTCCAAGTATAAATTCCAACATCAAGTACATTCACAATTTTTTGCAACTGTTCCATAACATCACAAACACTCTCTAGTTCCAGAACATTTTCAGAACCCACAACCTAGGTATGTGTCCTGACCGGGAATCAAACCTGCAACCTTTTGGTGTATGGGATGACTCCCCAACCAACTGATGAGGCACCCTGTCCAGGGTGAGAAAGAGCAATATTTTCATTTGAATTGTTCACTCTGGTTTAAACTGCAGTTGGATATCTTTTACATACTTTTTTGGCCTAGTCCTTGTTTTGGAATTTCGGTTTGAGACCCTTTGCCCTCTTTTCCATTGGATTGCTAGGAAATCTGAACTGTTATGGATATCACCTTTTTGCCATGTAACTTGCAAATGGTTTCTCTAGTTTGCCATTTGTCTCAATTTGATGTGTGTTTTGCCAAATAGAGGTGTTACATTTTGATGTGTTCAGATCTGTCTTCTCTTATGCTTTTTTATTTTGTCTCTCACTTTGAGTGGAAAAGATGTTTTCCATCTTATTCGGAAGATAGGCTAGCTTGTATTGTATTTCACAGTCATAGTTAACTTCAGATGGATTGAAAAAGAGTTTCTGTTTTTTGGATTGTTCATCTTTTTTTTTCTTGTAAGGATAAGAGTAAGGACTTCCAAGCTCTTATATGTCAGTGTGGGAACCAGAAGTCAATGTTTTATTTGACAATGGCCTGTGGTGGACATGACTTCCATTTCCCCCTTTCTTTTTTTTTTTTAATATATTTTATTGATATTTTACAGAGAGGAAGGGAGAGGGACAGAGAGCCAGAAACATCGATGAGAGAGAAACATCGATCAGCTGCCTCCTGCAGGCCCCCTACTGGGGATGTGCCCGCAACCAAGGTACATGCCCTTGACCGGAATCGAACCCGGGACCCTTCAGTCCGCAGGTCGACGACGCTCTATCCACTGAGCCAAACCGGTTTCGGCTTCCATTTCCCCCTTTCTAACAGCTGCCAATTTCCACATCCAGGTGGTTCTGGGGTGTGTGGTCCAGGGCCCCAGAGTGGAGGTATTAGCACATCTCACTGGCCAGACCACAGTGATGATGGTTGTATGTGGACATGTGACTTCAGTGAGTTTAATAAAATTCTTTTTATTAGTCACAAGAAAAAAAATTCTGTTTTCATATGTCTCTTGTCCTTATGAAAATATGCTCAAAGCCACTAATCATCCAAGAGATGCAAATCAAAACAACAATGAGTGCCCTAGCCAGTTTGGCTCAGTGGATAGAGTGTCGGCCTGCGGACTGAAAGGTCCAGGGTTCTATTGCAGTTAAGGGCACATGCCCAGGGTGGGGGATCGATCCCCAATAGTGGGTGTGCAGGAGGCAACCAATCAACGATTCTCTCATCATTGATGTTTCTATTCCTCTCTGAAATCAATAAAAATATATTTTAAAAAACCCACAATGAGATACCATCACACCTGTCAGAGTGGCTATCATCAACAAATCAAGAAAGGACAAATACTGGTGAGGATGTGGAGGATAAGGAACCCTTGTGCACTGCTGGTGGGGACACAGACTGGTGCAGCCAATGTGGAAAACAGTATGGAGTTTGTTTAAAAAATTAAAAATGGAACTCCCATTTGACCCAGTAATTCCACTTCTAGGAATATATCCCAAGAAATCAGAAACACCAATCAGAAAGCATATATGCACCCATATATTCATAGCAGCACAATAGCTAAGATTTGGAAACAGCTAAGTGCCCATCAGCAGATGAGTGGATAAAAAACTGTGGTACACCTGCACAATCGAATACTGTGCTGCTGTGAAAAAAGAAAGAACTCTTACCATTCACAACAGCTTGGATGGACATGGCAAGCATTATGCTAAGTGAAATAAGCCAGTCGGAGAAAAATAAATATCACATGATCTCACTCATTTGTGGAATATAATGAACAACATAAACTGATGAACAAAAATAGATCTAGAGACAGAGAAGCATCGAACCGATTCTCAAATCTCAATGGGAAGGCAGTGGAGAGTGGGGGTGGGGGGGAGAGTAAGAGTTCAACCAAAGGACGTGTATGCATGCATATAGGCATAACCAATGGACACAGACACTGGGGGTATGGGAGCATGTGCTAGCGGGTGGGAGTGCCTGCGCAGGGGTCCATGAGGGGAAATGGAAACATATATAATACTTTAAACAATAAAAAAATAATAAAATAAAAATTCCTCTTTGGAAAAAAAAAAAGAGCTAGTGCTCTTTCTGGATCCCAGAGCAAAGCACCCCCTCCCTCCCACCCTAGGCCCTAGATACAGAAGAATAGGCAGGAGCTTCTCATTATGTCAGGATTTCTAATGTCAAGACCAACTCTGCTGGAGAGGTGGGATCCTTGGCCTGGAAGGTCTGAACACTCCTGAACTCTGGGCTCTGAATGTCATGGACATTGGGTAACATCTGCCACTCTATGGACACCAGTTTCCCCATTTTCCATTGAGGGTTGGGTTCAGAACTGCATAAGCCTGACCTCAGAACATAGGGGCCCAGCTCCCTCCACCCTGGGTGGGTATAGGACAGAGGTGCATGTATGTGATTCCAACTCTGGGCTCCTTTTCAGACAAATGTTGGCCAGATGCCCATCTTGCCTGCTGAATGCTCACCATCTCCCCCATGCCTCTCCATGTCTGTGCATGACTCCACCAGCAGATCCTTTTCCAGAGCCCCTGAGGAAACCTGTGTGCAGCCAGGACCCCAACTTTAAGGACACCCCACTGGATTCATCTGAGGCTCTGTTGGGTTCGGTATCTTGTTCATTTATTTCTAAATGCATATTACCCTTCTATAAAAAGCAAGTATGGGTATCACTGATTTCATAAAACAAATTAACAAACAAAACGCTTCTCCCTATCAGTTGGATTGGGGCAGATTTTATTAGCAAAGATATATATTTGCTAATATTGCTATAACATTCCCTAGTTGGAAACAGGTTTTGATTAAAAACAGACATTGGGTAAATATTCCTGCCATTTGCACAGAAGCTTTACTCTGACCAGTGGACACAGACACTGGGGGTGTGGGAGCATGCGCAAGGGGTTGGGAGTGGCTGGGGAGGGACCCATGGCGGGGGTGGGGGGGTGGGCGGGAAGGAAACATATGTAATACTTTAAACAATAAAAAGAATAATAAAATAAAATAAAAATTCCTCTTAGTTGGATGTGGTTAGGAACAAATAAAGTAGCCCCAGTATCTACAGGGGTCTTAGTGGCTTCCCTTTCTATGATCATTTTAACTTCTCCCAAACTATCAGTGAGAAGGAGAAACACCCTTGGGTCAACCCTATGGTTGTTTTGTGTTTTTTTTTTTTCCTTTTTCTACATCCTATTTCAGTTTCCTATGATTCTAACAGTGGACAGACTTCGCTACAGGAATTTTCTTGCAAACCTTATTTAGAAATTGTGTTGCATTTGCTGGCAGAAACCATTAGCTATATCCATTGGAATTGGTTAGAATAGCCAGGATTACATGTTCTAACAGTTAAAAGTCTTTGTGAACCCATCAGGGTCATTGAGAAAATCAGGAACAATTGCTGGTTCCTCTTTTGCTGAGACAAGCTTTTCTCCAAAGGAAGCTGTTGGAATTCCTATTCTCATTATTCCTTAAGTCAGTGGGGAGTGGTAGTGGAGGGGACTGAAGGGGAAGGAAGAAGGGAGGGAAAGGGCGAAGGATGTAGTGGTGGAGCTAGAGAAGGCGGAAGAATAGGGTGTTGGCATTCATTAGCTTCGGAAGAGTGCAGAGACAGTCTCTAAAATTTCTAATTCCTTAATTTTTTAAAAAAGAATTTATATGTGCTTCTCCTTAGAATCTCCTCATTTCCAAATCAAGATATGCTTCCATTCATTCATTCAGTTTAATGTTAGACCTGGCATTTTTCTTGCATGCCAAAAATTAATTTAGGCACGCAAATAAAACTGCATTTTGGCCATTTTTAGTAGAATATTTTCTAGTTAAATCTTCCCATTTCTGTAAAGCACTTGCAAGTAAAAGCTTCCTATCAGGAGTATTAATGAGGGCTGGGATCTGGCATCTCCTGGCCTTGGAGGCACAATTCCATGTTAATTTTAGGTGTGTTTTGTTTTTGTTGTTTTGTAGTTGTGTGTGTGTGTGTGTGTGTGTGTGTGTGTGTGTTATTGTTGTTGTTTTGTTTGTTTGTTTTTCTGATATCTGCAGAATCTGAGCAAATTTTCTGGGATTGTTATATAATGTAGCTGGTCAACATGCATTGCTTATGGTTGAGCTCCATGAGGCTCTCACCCCTCAAGTCACATTCAACCCTCTTATTTGCCTCGGTTTATCTCCCTGCTGTCTAAAACAACCAGAGGGTTCAGGGAACTAGTTGACCAAAACTTATGGGTGCTCCCCCACCAGAACCAGTCACTTTAATTGCAGTTGAGTTGAAATCTTTGCTTTGGGGCCCCTGCATGTCATGAGGAATGACCTGACACCTCCACAGAGATTCTTAGTCACCTGAGAATACCCGATATTCAGGCTGGAGAGAGGACATGCCCCTGTATTTTTGGAGCTGATCGAGTTCAACTTTTATTTATACAGCAAAGGTTAATTTTTCTCAGATTTTCAGAAAGCAATTCCAATTGGAAAGCCACAATATAAAACCAGCCACTCATTGTTCCTTCTGTCTTGTCTTAGCCTAAGTTCCCTCAACGCTTAATCTTAGTTACACCTAGAATATTTAAAAATACAGCTCAAATAAATCAAACCCTCTACCACCAGTAAGGGAAAGTCCTAGATCTAAGGCACAATTCACCCAGGCTCACCTGATGGGTGGGGAACCAGTGGGTTCAATGGGTCTTTTGTTGAATCCTAGCACCGGGTCCACAGTATGGTCCGGGAAGCGCTGTGTGTGTGGGGGGGGGGGGGGGGGGGAGGGGGGGGCGGGCAGTTCTTTGGAATCCTGACCCACTACGCCAAGTAAGTGTCAAAGTAAGAAACACTCAAACTTGTGAAGAATTTTTGTGAGTTTATTTAAGCCCAGCTGTCAACAATTGGTGGGAAGAAAAACTCAGTGGATTGAGAGAATGCTCTGGAGAATGGCGGTTGTGCATCTTATTTTATACATTACAATCAAAACAGGAGATGTATGTTGGTAACATGAAATCCAGTGGTGATACATTAGGGTCCCAGAGAAATCAAAGTGGGGAATCCTATGTGACTGGATAAACATTAAAATGACACAGACATATTTCTTTCACATAGGTGGATATAGGAGAGTTACAAGTCAACAATTAACTCGGGTACAATGAGGGCATTTGTGGTCTCCACAGAGCATTGTCTATGCTTTGAGGGGTCCGGAAAAAGGGAAATTCCTTTGACATTCCAAAGATATGTTATTGTAGATGCCAATAGACAATAGACAGGCTCAGTTAAGGTAAAGATTGACCTTTGTCAGGGAAGATGCCAGCCTAGGACATGACTACCCACCATAAACTGCATTTAGCTTAAAAGTTTTCATTTCAGAACATCCTTTGTAATAACTTTAGGTCTCTGAGTTTGCAAGAACACCGCACAGGCCTTCCCTGAACTAGTCAGTGAGCATGTGGTCCCTTTTCACACACACTGTCCTTGGATCACTCGTGTCCCACCTCCTGACAATAATCACTGAGTGCTTAGGGGTTCAGTCTGAACTATAGCCCCCAAGCCACCTGGCAGTTCATAAGCTGCCCCTGATGGAATGTCTCTCTTCTGTCCCAACACAGGAAGAGAAACCATCACCCCAGAATACAGAAAGGACCTGCATGGGGCAAGCAGCTGCAGCTTCCTTGATGCCCACAGTCCTGGTCTCCACAACCCCCTGCACCCCCAGCCCCGTGCCAAGGCTCAACACACCAATGCCCAAGAACCTGTTTGCTACCCAGGAGTTGGACAGCCCCAGCCTCAATTCGTGCCCAGATTGTGCAACCTGACCTTAGTGAAGATGGTGGTCTTCAAAGAGCTGGAGAAGGACTTCATCTCCATGGTGACTGCCGTGAAGATGCAGGGCTCCAACCTCATATCAATGGTGATCACCATGAAAATGCAGGGCTACAAGCACATCCTATGAGAGTGTGCTGTTCCCCAGTGGAAAACTGGAGACAGACCTGGGGCTGACCTCACTGCAAGACCCCAACTTCCTCAGGGGAGAAGACAACAAGCTACAACAAGCTACAGGTCCTGTGCACTGGAGGAAGCGCTTTAAGAACCAGATTATCTGGAGCTACAAGACACTCCCTGTGGGCACCATCCACATGGCCGAGGTCAGGCAGCAACCCCTCAAGGGTGGCAGGGGCTGTGCCTCTGCAGCAGCATCAAGGAGGCTTCTGCCAAAGTGGCTGAGATCTGAATCTGCTGCCTGTCAGCCAGCTCATCCTCCAAGAGGACAGTGCCATACAGGCCAGATGCAAGGCCAAGTCAAGGGTTAACTACTCCAAGGGGGTATATCAGAGCTTCTCCTCTGAACAATAGGCCAGCAACAATGCCACCCATGGGCTAGACCTGGCTGAGGAGGGCATTGACATGGGGATGCCCAAGAAGCAGAGGCCATGGATATTAGGAAAGACGTCCATTACCAGGCCACAAAATATCAAGGAGAAAGTCGTGGCATGGCTGGGCAAGTTCAAAGTGTCAGAGGATGTTGTGGACTCGAGCATGTCCCCAGGTTGGAGGAGGATCTGGACCTTCTATTCGACACACTAGAAAACTCCAGCGACAGTGACCCAGACATGGAGGATGATAACAGCACCCTCAGCACTCCCAAGCCCAAGCTCAGGCTGTACTTTGAAGGCTTGGCACACTCCAGCTCACAGACAAAGATGGGGAGCATCCACAGGGCCCGGAGAAAACAGTAGCCTACAAATCTGGCCAAAGCGTGAGAGAGCACTTGAGCCACAGGCATCAAACAGCCCATCGACAGTGTTTGGAACACGGTGGCCCACAGCACCCTCAACCCCAAGGTCTCCTGGGCCTGTACCTTCTCCATGACTAGCATGAGGACAGTGCCATGCAGGCCGGCCCAAGGCCAAGTCCACAGATCACTACTCAAAGGAGGAGTATGAGAGCTTCTCAGAGCAGGAGGCCAGTGAAGATGCCGCCCATGGGTAGGACCCAGACCAGGACGACTTTGACATGAGGGAGCCCAGTTAGCAGCGACTATTGAAAGTCACAACCGTGTCCATGACAAGGCATCCAAACTTAAATCAGAATGTCATGGCTTGGCTGAGCAGGGCCCAAGTGTCAGAGGAGGTCCTACACTCAGAGCAGGACCCTGCAGATCATGTCCCCGAGTGGAGGAGGACCTGCACCTTCTGTCTAAGATGCTGGAGAACCAGCGACAGTAGCCCAGACAGGGAGGAAGATGACAGCCTTCTCAGTACCATCAAGCCTAAGCTCTGGCCATACTGAGAAGGCCTGTCACATTTCAGTTCGAAAAAGGACATGGGGAGCATCCAAGGTGCCCAGCTCCAGGAGGAGCTTCCAAGCCTTGTAGGTTTCACTGAGGGCTAATGTGTTGGCCCATGGACTAAAGGGTCCCGGGTTCGATTCTGGTCAAGGGCACACCTGTCTCGATTACAGGCTTGATCTCCAGCCCTGGTCATGGCACATGCAGGAGGCAACCAATCCATGTGTCTCTCTCACATTGATGCTTCTCTCCTTCTCTGTCTCTCCCCCTCGCTTCAACTTTCTAAAAAATCAGTGGAAAAATAACCTCCAGTGAAGGTTAACAAAACAAAGGAGCCTCCTAGTCTAGCCGCAGTGCCCGAGAAGACCAAGCCCAGGCAGCAATAGCCAAGTGACAGGGTCTCCCACTTAGCGCCTCAGAGCATGCCCACCCAGGGCAGCAGCCAGCACAGCCCAAGGACAGCCCCGAGGTAGAGACCTCAGCCCTGGACATGCTCACCAAGAAGCTACTGCCCAGTGGGTGCATCACCAAGACCGATGCTCTCATCATCCCCTCCACCAAGGCCAAGGGGAAGCATCCCAGCCACCATGACTGGGGCAGGTACCTGAAGGAGCGGCAGACGGCACAGCCACAGAACAAGCAGGTCAACAGCCTACCAGGGGTCCTCAAATTTTTTAAACAGGGGCCAGTTCACTGTCCCTCAGACCGTTGGAGGGCCGGACTATAGTTTAAAAAAAACAACTATGAACAAATTCCTATGCGCACTGCGGGCCTGGGACGAGTCGGCTGCTAAGCAGGACAGGCAGCGGCACCCGGTGGGGCGGATAAATGTCCTCGGCGGGCCGCATGTGGCCAGCCGTAGTTTGATGACGCCTGGGCCCTAGACAATGAGTGCTGCCCGGACACAGGGAGTCAGCTGCAGATCCCCAGGAAGACCACGTACAACCAGCTGAACCACATCCTCATCTCTGATGACCAGCTGCCGGAGAACATCATCCTCGTTAACACCTCCAACTGGCAGGGTCAGTTCCCCTCGGACACCCTGCAAGGGCACACGCTGCCTTGCTGTGCACCTGCTTCATGGCTGACGTCCAGGCAGCCTTCAGCTCCATCATCTGGCAGATACAGAGATACTGTCACTATAATTCCCAGCCCCCGAAGCCAGTGAAGATCCTGGTGGCAGGGGCACCACTACTTCAGCGCTGTGCTGCGCATCTTCCTGGAGCTGCTGTCCTACAAGATGCTGGACTGGCTGGGATACATGTACTTCCTGGTCATCCCGCTGGGTTCCCACCCTGTGGCCAGGCACCTGGGCTCCATGCATTACCTCTACAACATCTTCTTCCAGGACCTGGCCTGGCGGGACCTGTTCCACAAGCTGGAGGCTCAGAGCGCCATGCAGGACACGCTGGACATCGTGACGAGAATCACACAGTACATCATGGGGACAACTGTGCCTACCAGCTGCCCGTCGAGGAAGCCCTGCTCTCCTACAAGCAGAAGAGCCCCCACGAGGAGTCCTTATGGTTCATTCCCTTCGGGGAGGGGGTGAAAGTTGGGATAGTGCAACAGTCCTCAGACACGTCAGGAGACTCAGATAATGGGCCCCCTTGGGCTGCAGCATGCTTTCGTTCATCCCTCTCTCCATACCTCTGGTTGCCAATGAGGCCTTGTCACCCCACTCTGCACCCCGTCAGTGACTGGGGCTTGTCCACCTCCAGCCAGGGCGATGGCACGAAGCTGATGGAGCGGCAGGTGGATTACTGGACTGCAGCCCAGCCCACAGACAGGAAGAGAGACTCGAAGAAGAAAGACCTGTCTACCACCAACAACACCCTCAAGTGCACCTTCCACTCTCTCCAGGTCAGTAGGCTGCACAGCAAGGGAGAGGCTGCAGCAACACCCACCATGTGCATGACAGTGCTCACCAAGGAGAAGAAAAAGAAGGTGCTCTTTTTGCCCAAGAAAACCAAGGACAAGGTCGTGGAGTCCAAAAGCCAGTGCCTGGAGGGCATAAGCTGCCTAGTCCGCAGGGCCAGCACCAGCAGAACATGCTGCGGGTCCTCATCAAAGGTGTGGTGTGGAATGACCTGAAGTTCTTCCAGCTGGCAGCCCGGGGTCCTCCCACGTCCAGCACTTCCCCATCTGCATCTCCAGACATTCCGACTCTACCTTCCAGCCCTGCCTGTGGCCCTGCTGACGCCAAGCACAGGAGGGCCCAGCTGCTTTTCTGTGGACGTTTCAGTTTAGTACAGAGACCGACCCTGGAAACACAAAAAGAAACCTTCTTAAGTGCGAATGTGCTCACAACCCAGAAACTAATGTGGTGCCCCCAGTGGGAGCCCCCAACTGCTCTGCTGATTACCCAGAACTCTCTGGTGGTGGGAGGTCAGGCGGGCAGTGCTGAGCTGGAGACTCATGGGAGGTGAGTTTGGCCTCAGGACCCCTAACACTCCCAGCGAGAAGGGCTCTCACCTTCTCTACCTGCCCTTCCTGGAAGCCAGGACTCTGCCCCCACAGAACTCAGAGCTGGTGGTCAGATGCCAAGGGCTGGCCTCCCAATGGGGGAGTCCTAAGCAGAACACGGAGGCCAGTCAGCCCAGCCCTGGGCCCCAGCTGCCAACCACCCAGTGGCCCTAGCACCACCCACTCGTGGTTCCCTAAAATAATACCTCTATGGTGCAGACCTCCAGGAACACCGACTAGACAAACTGGTGGAATACCAGCTGCCCGCCTTCCTGAGCAGGGACTCCACTTCCACCCTCATATTTCTGTGTTATTACAGAACATTTGTACCACCAAACAGGTCTGGGACCATCTATTTACCAGGTGAGCACCCTGCCCCTCCACAGCACAGTGGTCACTTGGACACCTGCTTGCTGTGAGCCTTCAGGTCACTTTGTGTCTCTGAGTGCTTGTGCCTCTAAACACGGGGTGAGCTTAGGATCAAGCTCACAGGTTTATTGTAGAGACTCAGTGGGGTCCTCCCTGGAAAGCGCTGTCTGGGTGCCTGGACAGTGGAGAGGTCTGCTGGACGGGCTGTGGTTGAGCTCATTGGCCATTTTCTCTTCCTCGTGACAAAGCCTCTATCTCATTTGTGATTCTCCACGAGGCCTTGGGCTAAGGTCTTTTCTCCTTAGATACAGAGATTAGAGATTCTATGAGGGGTCCATGTCCTGGGTGAAGCCAGAACCAAAAATCCCAGGAGTGAGCAATGGGGCCCCATGCTAAGTTTATTCTTGACTAAAAGAATACAGAAAAAGTGTGAAAAAAATTCTAAAATACCAGTTAGTGTCAGCACTGTGTAGTGGATGAGGGACAGCATGTTAAAGAGCGTGTCTTGCTGAGGAAAATATAGACATGTGTAAGAAACCACAGGGATACATTTAACTGAATGTGTTTTAACTTAAGGGAAAGCATCCTGTCTTGCAAAATAGAATGCGTTAATTTTTAACCTCCTTTAAGAAATAGGACCTATTAAATGAGAAGCAATAAATGATTTTCTAAAAATCAGAAGAAAATTTGACAAATGGAAGTTATTGTTTGCTTTGTTATACATAGACTAACAGATTATACCCAGTCTTTTAAACAAAATAAATCATTACCACGTAGTATGCCACATAGGAAGTCTCAATAAATTTCAGTGAAGAAATATATGTTTGTTCTCCATTGACATGTTCATGAACCATAATGCATAATGCATGATGCATATATGTTCTCTAACATAATGCATTAAGGTAAGAAGTTAATAATAAAGGATAACTTTAAAATTCCCAAATATCTGGACACTGAAGAAGGTATAACTGAAGCTGAAGTGAAGTATATTCTACATAAACCCTGAGTTCAAAGGAAATCATGAGGGAGATTATGGAATACTCACAACTAAAAAACAATAAAGAAAAACTGCCAATCAAAGCAGCTATAGAAGAGAGTTTTAGTTTTAAATAGACTTCTAAGGGAAGAATTACAGCTGTGAAGAGAGATCTAAGTCTCCAAATAGTAAATTAGAGAGAGCAATAGAGTGACCTTGAAGAAACAAGGAAGGGGGAAAACATAATGGCAGAAATCAGTAAAACAAAGAATTTCAAAACAGCCCTCAACAAACTGGAAAACTGCTTCTCTAGAAATATTGGTAAAATAAACAGATTTCTAGCTAGACTGACCAAGAAATAGAAGAGCGCTGTGCACATAGTTCCAACAGGTTAGGTGAAATGACCGATTCCTGGAAAGAAACAAACTATACAACCTTCCTCAGAAGAAAGTGATGCGCTGACTAGTCTATTAAAGAGACTGAATTTGTAGTTAAAGCATTCTAATGAGGGGCTTCCAGGCCCACGTGGTTTCACTGGAGAATTAAACGGAATAAATGAACAGACACTTCACTGAAGAGGCTATAACATGTCACATGCGCACTTGAAAAGTTCAACATCATAAGCCATTAGGAAAAGGTTAATTAAACCACAAGGAGACTAACTAAAATAAACGATGGTGATAACACTCAATGCTGGTGAGGATGTGGAGAAACTCACTCATTCAGGGCTGGTGGGAATGTAGACCATTACAGCCACTGGGGAAAGCAGTTTGGTTGTTTCTTATAAAACTAAACATGCAACTACCGCACAACCCAGCTATTGCACTCCTGGGCACTTATCCCAGAGAAATGGAAACTTTCATCCACTCAAAAACCTGAGCACAAATGCCTATAGGAGCTCCATCTTAAAACTTGCAAGCTTTCTCTGAAATCCCTTGTTGGGATTAATATCTAGAGTTTTTAAGAAATGTCTGTCACATAAAAAATGGGTAGAGTATATGAAAAGGGAATTTCATAAAGGGAAACCCAAAACGTTAACAAGATATGAAGAGACGTTAAATTGCACTTGTAGTCAGAGAAGTAATGAGGCGCTCTTTACACCAATCTGCATGACGATTAGAATGTGATGATGCCAAGTGTTGGTGAGTCTATGGGACAAATGGAAACATCGTGGACTGATGGGACTGTAAACTAGTACAGGCACCCAGGAGGCCCATCTATAAGTACTTAGGAAAATTAAAATTAAATATGCTCTTAGATATTTGAATATTCACATATATAATTATGCTAAGTCCAAAGAACATGAAGAATCAGCGTAGGACAGTGGTCGGCAAACCCATTAGTCAACAGAGCCAAATATCAATAGTACAACGATTGAAATTTCTTTTGAGAGCCAAATTTTTTAAACTTAAATTTCTTCTAATGCCACTTCTTCAAAATAGATTCACCCAGGCCGAAACCCGACTTCTGCGCATGGGCCATGAAGTTTCAATTGCACTGTACGTGCACACCCGCACGTGGCATTTTGTGGAAGAGCCACACTCAAGGCCAAAGACCCGCATGTGGCTCGCGAGCCGCGGTTTGCTGACCACTGCTGTAGGAGAACCTATAACATAGGCCTCTCATTCTCAAGCTTGAACTGATCACTTTTTGAATAACATTTCCTCGGCTGGGACACAGGGGAAAAGCAGGGCTTCTGTGTCAAAATATAGCCCCCCAGAGTCTAAGAGCATGAACCTGGTTCTTCTGATCAGCATCACTGGGTGGGAATGGACCACTGGAAATATTTTATAGAATACATAGCAAAGAGACAGCTGGAATAAGTGGGTTTCCAAACCTTATCCTATCAATTCCCTCTCAAAAACATTAGCCTTTTTATGAGTATTTTTCCACTGACATAAACATCCTTCTGCGATGTTAATCATATTGTATATGAACAGCATGGCTAACAAACTCATGTGTCATGATGAAACGTGGCAAGGTGTTGTGATGGAGCCTAAAAAAGGAAAATGGATCATCTGTGTACTTGTTTCTGTTGTTATTTGCAAGTAAAATGATAATGCAGGAAAAACAAAAAGTATCACTGTAGGTGTACATATAGCCACATAAATATTTTTTATAATTTTAAAGTGTGAATATTATGGATTAAATGTAAAAGAATAAAATATATGTAGAATAAATTATGATCACCTCTGTTACTACTGAATCTTAAAATGCTGCCATTCCTGTGTGTCTTTAAATAGAACATTAGGGTGAGAGTTGGGAGACAGTTGAACTCCTGATTCCATCCCAGTTTTTCCTTCCCCAGATCTAGTTACTATCATCCACTTTGTGCTTGTCCTTAAGTCGGTTTCTATAATTTTACTCGAAAGTTGTGTAGACACAAGTTATATTTAGTGTTGGTTTTTCACTCAAACCATGCTTTATGAGATTTGTCCACGTTGCTACACATACTCAAGTCCACTACTTTTACCGCTTTACTAGGTATTTACTATGATTACTTTATTCTCTTGTTGAAGGACATTTAGGTTATCTTTAGATTTCCACCATCATAAACAATGCTAAAATTGACTTCTTGTATCCTTCTTCATGGGCACGTGAATGAAGGTTCTCTAGAGTATGTTGCTAAGAATGAACTTCTAGCAGAAAGGCCATGTATGCCTTAGTTTTTACTAGTGGGTGCAACTTCACTGGCTGGTTCAGCCATCCCCGCCTCCCAGCTGCTTGGATGTTGGCTGCTCATGGCTCCTGACTGCCCTTTCCCTGTCCAGAGGGGGTAGGTGCTCCCCCTCTACTGCCCTGGGATGTAGGCTCAGCCAGAGGCCAGTAATGACTGGCACTGGGTAGACAAGCCTGGCTCCTTACCTCCAATGGGACTCATTCAATGGGTACCATTCCTGTCCCAGATTTCCTCTTAAGACCAGGCTGAACGTAAGGTGTTGAGTCCACATCTCTGCTCACCTCCCTCCATCTTCTCCTTCTGCGGTCACTCCTTCACTAAACTCTGTCCCAGTTCCCAGGAGTCACTGCCTCCAGGGAGCCTGGCGCAAGATGACTAATATTGCCAAGGTCTCTCCAAAAGGGCTGCACCAGTGTCCACAGTTAGGAGAGGCTTGAAGGCTGAGAACGAGGAAGCCCTTCCAAGAGATGAGGTGGGGGAGGGGGAGAAGACAAAGGCTCTGAGATGAAAGAGCTTTGTGAATTCCACAAACTGAGTGAAAGCCAGTATGGCTGAAGTGTGGGGAGCAGAAGAAGGAGAAGGACACTGGTTGAGGTTGGAGATGTATGTAGGAGCCAACAAGTAGACCTCATAGGCTAGTTTCCTTTATTTTTAATTGTAATGGGAAGTTCTTTAAATGCTTTGAGCAAGAAATAGATAGGGTTTGATTTAGAGTAAGAAAATTCATCTGTGTATAGAGAGAATGGTTTGGAAAAAGATAAAAGAAGCAGGGATTTGAGTATCCACACAGCAAGCAGAGTGGATCATAAAATTTATAGTGTTAGCTCAGAAAGTAAGAAACACTATGGGGTTTTTAGCACAACACTGTGTGTATATAAAACACACAAGCATACAAAGACATGAATTATTCAAGTGCAATACCTATTTTTAAGTGGCTACCTTTGTGGAGGGAGAAGGGAATGGAGATTCGATGTAATAAAAGACAATAATATTAAGAAGATATCTTGCAAGGAATGGTGGTGACGAGGTGTCATGAATTGAGGCATATGATTTACGGAGACCTGAACCAAGAAAACAAAAATCAAAACAGCAACCACCCTCCTCCCTACCCATTATTTTCCTTCGCCCTGTGGAGACCCATGTCTGGGATGGGGAATAGGTTTTCTGAGAAACTTTCCAAATAATCCAACTTTTACCCACTAAGTGGGTTGACCTGGATGGCAGAGACCTTCCTAGTGATTAATGCAGCATCTGAGTCAAGGAACCTGGAGGGAGGAGGAGGCAGAACCTCCCTGGAGCCGCATTAGTGAGGGCACAGATGGTTGCACTGAGGCAGTCTCATGCCTGACCTGGTGGGTGCTCCTGATGCTCCCTCTCACCCTAGTTCCTCCTTTCCCTGGGGGCTCCATGGAGCCTGGTCTTATCTCTGGGATCAGAGATAATCCAGGTTAACACGTCCTGTTATTTCGCCTTTGCACAAGTTTCTGACCTGGTCCCAGGAGATCTGGGGACCAAACTTCTACCATGTCTGGTAGCCTGTGCCTAGGTGCCCAGGGCAGCAGTAGACACCCATTAGGTATCAATAAATGGCTGTGGATCAAAGTGATCCCTTGAATCTTTGACTGGGGGCAAGGACCCTGAGACTTCCCTTGACATTTTTCTTCAAGTGCCCAGAGAAGCACATGGCATGCTCTGCAAATGCATTTGTCAGTTGGCATTCAAAGAGTTTGCTGAGTTGGTGCCTTTGTTTTGCTGTCTGGCCCTGAGAGACAAAATCCCAGTGGATAGAATAGAGTGGATGCTGGCTTTACCAAATGGCATGCTGCTCTGAGGCACTCCAGAGCGACACTCTGGCAATATGTATAAAAATGAAGTGTGCTTCCCTTTGAATGTACCTAGAAATATATCCAAAAATAATGTACAAAGACATTTACTGATTCATTGTCTGTAGTAGGAAAAACAGGAAAAAAGCTAAATATTATCATCACAATATTGATTAAAAATATATCTGATGCAATCATAAAATGTAATAGCATGCATCCATTAAAAATGATGAAAATATTTACAGAGTATGTTCACCAGCACATTGAGTGAATAAAAATAATTTAGTAAGAAAACAAAATTGGAAGAATTTTCACGAAAATGTAAACAGGACCTGGAGTGATTTTTACTTCCTTTACATTTTATACTTAAGGATATTAAAGAAAATTCAACAAAATCCAAATATTAGAAAATAAACATATGTGAGTGCAAATTCAATATGGAAGTTAATGCAACAGATATCGTAATAAGAAGTAAGTTTGGCACACACAAAAAACCAGCTGTGGACCAACTTATTAATAAATATGACTACAAAAGCCTAAATAAAACATTAGCATATCTACTTCATTAGGTTATACTGGAACACAAGTATGGTTTAATATTAGGAGAGCTTCTAAAAGCCCTGCCTCTATGCTCTACCCCTATGTTCACTGCAGCATTATTTGCAATAGCCGAGATACGGAAGTAACCTAGGTGTCCATCAACAGATGAATGGATGAAGATGATGTGGTGCATATGTACAACAGAATATTACTGGATCATAAAGAAGAAGGAAATCTTACCATTTGCAACAACATGGGTGGGTCTAGAGCAGGGGTGGGCAAACTTTTTGACTCGAGGGCCCCAATGGGTTCTTAAACTGGACAGGAGGGCTGGAACAAAAGCATGGACGGAGTGTTTGTGTGAACTAATATAAATTCAAAGTAAACATCATTACATAAAAGGGTACAGTCTTTTTTTTTATTTCAATAGTTTTATTCATTTCAAACATTTTAACAAGAAGAATGTAAACACTAATTATTATAATTTGAAACTTCAAAAAATGGAGGAATCATAGCACAATAACATACCTTATACTGAAGATGGCAAAGGCAAAATAAAATTGCCTAACAAAGGAAAGGTACAATAGCCTTTCAAATGAAACTTAAATATAATAAAATAATTTAAAACTAAAACAAATAGAAAAGAACAAAATGTGTAAACAGTAAATTAAACATTTTCTTTAGTGCAACTTCCAAATTATGCCCGGGACGTAGATGTAGATGGCAATGTAGACTGGGTTGAAAGGTTTTTGGTCTTTAAAACATCAACTTCAGTGGGAACAGTGCTGTTGGTCTCCTTTTTAGCTAATGCTCTGATACAGTGCTCTCCAGGGGCGTGTCTCCCTACATCACCACCATAACATGTCTACGCATTCCCAGGGTGATGTCGGGGGACCCGTCCGCGGGCATTACAAGGAGCCTCTGGAAGATTGAGAGGTTGTTCCTTCTACTGAATGGGCGGATATAAATCTGCCCACTCAGAAGAAGGAGCTGTTGGCCGTGTTTCCCGACGTTGCCATGTTAACACTGCTGCTGGTGAAGAAGCAGAGGGGAGAGCAAGAGAACCCTCCGCTCTTTCGGCTCCGTGGGCCCGATAGAACAGCCGATCAGGCCGGATCCGGCCCGCAGGCCGTAGTTTGCCCACAGCTGGTCTAGAGAGTATTATACTAAGCGAACTAACTCAGGCAGCAAAAGACAATTACCATAGAATTTTATTTATATGTGGACTCTAAAAACAAAACAAAACACAGACTCATTAAAAAAAAAAAAAAAACAGAGAGAAAAAGGAATAGCTACCAGAAGGGACAGTGTGGGGGATGGGTGAAAGGGGAAGGGAAATATAGTCAATAATATTGTGATAAGTTTGCATGGTGACAGATTGATTATAAGAATTGGTGAGGTGATAAAATGGTCCAATTACTATATCATACACCTGAAACAATATTTATACTAATAAAAGGGTAATATGCTAATCAAACCGGGAGACCTTCTGGACATCCTCCCGGCCAAAGCCATGGTGGCAGGGTCAAGGCAGAGTTGTTTAGGGGCGATCAGGCCAGGAGGGGAAGGCAGTTGGGGGCGAGCAGGCTGGCAGGGAGGACCAGCTGGGGGCAAGCAGGGCAGCAGGGGGGGGACAGTTGGAGGCCAGAAGGCTGGCAGGGGGGCACAATTGGGGGTGATCAGGCCGGCAGGGGGGGGCAGTTGGAGGCGAGCAGGTCAGCAGGCAGAATGGTTAGGGGCAATCAGGCAGGCAGGCAGGTGAGCGGTTAGGAGCCAGCGGTCCCGGATTGTGAGAGGGATGTCTGACTGCCGGTTTAGGCTTGATCCCGCAGTCGAACATCTCCTGAGGGGTCCCAGATTGGAGAGGGTGCAGGCCAGGCTGAGGGACACAACCCTCCGCCCCCTGTGCACAAATTTTGTGCACCAGGCCACTAGTAACCATATAAGATTGTATATCAACTATACTTAAATTAAAAATAAAAAATAAATTTCTCAGATGCTGTAGGATTTTTATAAAATTAAACCTAGGAATAAATATTCTAAAATTTAAAAACGTATCTTAATAAAAGTTAATAAAAAGTGATAGGCACTGAAAAAGCGTCTGATCAAAAATGCAACAGCCATATCTGATTATTAAAGTACTATTGTCAAATACAAACGGAAAGATAGTTGCTAAATGTCTTTCACTTGAAACCCTCTAAAAGGCCTCATTGCACTTGGAATAAATTTTACAGCCTGAACAAGACTCTGCAGGCTCTGCACCCCTTTGGCCTGCACAACTTCCTGTCTCACACTCTCCTCTTTACTCCAGCCACACTGGCCCTATTTCATTCCTTCAACCCAGTGAGCCCTTCTCCACCTCAGGCCTTGGCACACACACCTCTCTGTCTGCAAGGCTCTTTGTTCAGGACTTCATAGGACTGACTTTTTTCTCCTTTACATCTCACCCAAAAAAGACATCAACATGTGGAAAGTGTTCTCTATCTCTATATCATGGAATTAAATAGAGTCTATTTATATTCTCTCATTTTTTATTTTTAAAATTTTCATTTCACCTGCATTAGATTTTCAAAAGGAAAAAGACACAGTAAAATGTATTAATTTAAAATACATTTAAATGTTTTCTGTAAGATCTGAAATATTGATCTAAAGTTTTCCCCTCAATCCCCCAATTGTTTTGGCTCAGTGGATCAGCCTGTGGACTGAAGGGTCCCAGGTTCGATTCCAGTCAAGGGCATGTACCTTGGTTGCGGGAACATCCCCAGTGCGGGGTGTGCAGGAGGCAGCTGATCGATGTTTCTAACTCTCTATCCCTCTCCCTTCCTCTCTGTAAAAATCAATAAAATATATTTAAAAAATAAATAAAGTTTTCCCCTCAATAACTGAGCAGCTGTCCCAGTGCTATTTATTGCCAAAGGGCCTCCATAATGATCCACTCAGTCCTATCTGTGCTCAGCCCTGTTCCTGATGTCGCTGCCCAGCTCCTGTGGCCTGCTCACTCCAGCACCCATTCCGCACTGCTTGAGAATCCTGTCTATTTGACAGAGCAAGTCCCATTATATTCTTTTCAACTGTTTGCTGCTTTGTTTGCATATTTATTTTTAGATAAGGTTTAGAATATTTTTTGTTTCCCCAAAATCCTGTTATGATTTTTACTTCAAATAAGTAAATTTTAGACTAATTCAGGAGAACATGTGCCTTTGCGATATTTTATCTTTCTATTCAGAAATTAGTAAGTCCGTGCATTTATGATTAAATGGAGAAATAGAACATTGGAAGGTCCTGGGCAATTCCTGTTAACATCTTACTGCTTTAGATTATTTTGTCGATGTCACACTTTGTATTTCCACCTGATGATTGTTTACATACATATCCTATATAATAAAGAGCTAATATACTAATTAGACCAAAAAGCCGAATGACTGTCCGGACGACATTCCTGATGAAGCCGGTGCTGTGAGTAGCTGCGAGGGCCAAGCCCCTTGCACGAATTTTGTGCATCAGGCCTCTATTGTATTTATAATAGTAATGGGTAATATATATTGAGTGCCCACCACATGCCAACTCTTTATGTTAAGCACTTTATTACTCAATTTTATTCTTACAACTCATCTTTCAAGTGAAAAAAAACAAGCCTTAATGAACTCAGCTAACGTGCCTGAGGTTTCAATGCAAGTGGCAGTGCCATTCTTCTCACTAAAAATATTTTTAGTTAATTCTCACTCAAGGATAAGTTTCCCTTGGTTTTTAGAGAGATTGGGAGGGAGGGAGGAAGACAGAGAGAGAGAAACATTGATGTGAGAAAGAGAGACATTGATTGGCTGCCTACTTCGCTTGCCCAGACCAGGGCTAAGGATCTAGCCTGCAACTGAGTATGTACACTTAACTGGAATCAAACCCAAGACCCTTCAGTCCACTGGCTCCCAACTATTACAGGTGAACAGCTCTGTCTCTTTCTCTCACTCGCTGGCTGCTCTAATTTAGTTGAGAACATCCAGAATTTTCTTCTGGTCACAAGTATAAAGAATCTTATTAAACTCACTGAAGTCACATGTCCACATACAACCATCATCACTGTGGTCTGACCAAAGAAATGTGCTGATACCTCCACTCTGGGGCCCTGACCCACACACCCAGAACCACCTTGATGTGGAAATTGTCAGCTATTAGAAAGGGGAAATTGGAAGTCATGTCCACCACAGGCCATGTCAAATAAAACATTGACTTCTGGTTTCCACTCTGACATATAAGAGCTTGGAAGTCCTTACTCTTATCCTTACAAGAAGAGAAAAGATGAACAATCCAAAAGACAGGAACTCTTTTTAGATCCATCAGATCATTGAAGTCACATGGCTATCAAATTAAGCGTTGCTGCTGCAAACCACTGAGATTCAGGGCTCTGTTAACACAATACAACCTAGCACTAGCTCTTGTGTGTGTGTGCGCACAGACAGAAGAAAAGCAGACACCGAGGAGGTGACAATAGGAAGAAAAAGAGTTTGGAGGCACATTTGCCTGTGACAGTCCTCCTCCTACTTGATAGCTACTCCCCCTCATGAGCCTGAACATCGCTAAGAAGCACATGCTGCAATAACCCATTGTGCAGGCAGGGGAGAGACAGGCCCTGACAGGTACAGTGACTTATCCAGGATCAAGAAGAGGTAAAAATGAGGGGTTGAGTCTTAGCCCAGGTCTGTCTCCTCAAATCTGGGACCTTGGCTATAGCCAGATCTTCTAGGGGCTGTGGAGAGGGGTGTGTTGGTGTCACTGTGTACACTGTTGGTATTCCATGGAGAAGGTGGGTGAGCAGTCAGCAGCCCATAGGACTATCTATAGCTGTTATTATTTGAGGGGTGTTGGGGGGGTGGCAATCCCAGGAAGTGAGGTCACTTCCTAATAGAACTTGGAACCCCCGTAACCAGGCACCCACTTTCTAGCAACTGCCCAACCGCCACTCACTTGGCAAGAGACGGTTGACAGTTCAAGATGTTCTCTTGTTGTGTTCCCAGTTATCAGGGCTCTGGTTCCCAGAGACCCTGCAGTGAGAGTTGTTCCAGACTCTGTAGACGGTTCAACACTCGTGCCCGACACCTCTGGCCGTTTTCAAGAAGATCCCGTCAGGTAAGAGAAGGTGGCCTGGGTCAGACCCATTCACGCCAGGCCAGCCTCCTCTGTGGGCCATCCCTGTGCAGCCCACATGCCTTCCCTTCATGTGGTGGGAAGAGGGACCTGAAGGGAGACCCCTTGGGGCAGGAACAGTTTTTGGGGCAGCGGATCACCTAGAGCAGTGGTTCTCAATCTTTCTAATGCCGCGACCCTTTAATACAGTTCCTCATGTTGTGGTGACCCCAACCATAAAATTATTTTTTTTGCTACTTCATAACTGTAATTTTGCTACTGTTATGAATCGCAATGTAAATATCTGTGTTTTCCAATGGTCTTAGGCGACCCTGCTAGTGGTTCTCAACCTGTGGGTTGCGACCCACAGGTTGAGAACCGCTGCTTTAGAGCCTAAGACCATCAAAAAACACAGGTATTTACATTATGATTCATTAACAGTAGCAAAATTACAGTTATGAAGTAGCAACGAACATAATTTTATGGTTGGTGGTCACCACAACAGGAGGAACTGTATTAAAGGGTCGCGGCATTAGAAAGGTTGAGAACCACTGACCTAGAGGTCCTGCTGTGATCACACCCCAGGGTAGGGCAGGGCAGGTAGTTGGAGATGGGCTTCTAGAGGGGTCTCTATCTGTGCCAATGGGAGTCCTAGTCCTCAGGCTGTCACGCCTTTTCCTCGCCAGTGGAGGTCTCAGCAGATCACAGTGTGTGTGTGTGTGTCTGGAGTGGAGGGTCACAGGGGTCACAGAACCAGCAAAACAGGGCTCTGAGGCTTTCCCCTGGTGACTGGGAACTGTCTTGACAGAGCTCCGCACAGGAGAACAGAGAGGAGCTGACAGATGGGGTCCTCAACTCCATGCCCCTGCAGGAGGCACAGGTTCCCCATACCTCCTCCAGGATGCAGCATGGCCGCAGGGTGAGTATAGGTGCCCAGTTGATCCAGACTCCAGAACCCCTGGTTGTCAATAGGACCTGAGTTCCAGAAGGCACCCTGCTACTCCCCTAAGATCCCTCCTAGTGTCCAGTTCCCAAAAGGATCTGGGTCCCTGTATCCTCCAGGTCAGGAGCTGGGGCCTCCCTGAGCTGCACATTGTACCAGGACGGGCACTGGTTATCACGGCGATTCATGTCTTCATTTCTGTGGGACCTGGACCTTATAACCTTCTGTTGCCATGACAACAGTGCCACCCTGAGCACTCCACATGTCCTAATATCCAGACCCTCCACCCCACGAAAAGACTCTGTGTCTCATCTTACATTGGGATGTTTTGTCAGAAATCACACGGTGACACTGTTAATACAGCATGTGCTGTCTGTCCTCTGCTAAGAATATGACCTAAGATACTAATGTGTTTCATATTCCTTACCTCCAATTCTACTTTTCCTGCCAAGAACCTTTTCTCTTATCAATGTGAAAAACTTTCAAAGCTGTGAAAAAGTTTTGTGCCTTTATTTGATCCAAAGTGTCGACAATTGCCAGAGAGCAAAATCTCAATGGGTTGAGAGAACGCATGGGAGAATGACAATTTTGCACCTTACGTTATAAATTACAAGCAAAGTGCAGAGATATGTGGGTCACATGAAATCCATGGGTGATAGATTAGGCAGACAGGAGAAAGCAAAGTGTGGAAACTTCTGTAATTGGATCATCGGTAAAATGATAGGCAAATACTTCTTTTCCATAGGTGGATGTAGGATAGCTTCAAGTCAACAATGAACTCATTAACAACGGAGGGATTTGTGATCTCTGCAGAGCACAGAGTGGTGCCTGTGCATGAGTTGTCCAAAATAAGGAAGATTCCTTTGATAATCCAAAGACATGTTATCATAGATGCAAAAAGGCAGTACATAGACTCTGTTAGGGTAAAGATTGACCTTTGTCAGGGAAGATGCCAGACTACGACATGACTACCCACCATGAGCTCCATTGAGTTAGTGTTTTAATTTCAGACCATCCTTTGTAATTACTTAAGGTCTCTGAGTTTGCAAGGACTCCACACAGGACTTCCCTGACGTAGTCAGGTTAGCATGTGGCCCCTTTTTTCGTCCACACATTCTCCTTTTGTTCATAAATCAATACACATTATGCATTGATGATCAGTGTTAGTGTTTTGTCTTGCTGAACAATGGATCATTGGGGATGAGGCAAGACCTTAAATAAACTTAAATGGCTTTCAAGGTGTAATTTTTATTATTATTCAAAATAAAAGTAAGGTGAATAGGAGGCCATGAGATCCTCTATGTCCTTGTTACAAAATATTATGGATCAATTTTAAATTTTGAGCTACCATGAGCAGGGTCTTTTTGCTGCTTGTCTTAAGTTTTAGTATTTTGCTTCGAGTATAATATTTCCATACCAAGAACAAAAGCAACAGTATTAAAGCAGTAACACCATTTAGGAATAGAAAATATCTAGTGCTAGACTGAGGGGAATAAGCATCTCAGCCAACCAAAAAACCCTTTGCATGCATTATCATAATGGTTCATTAAGCTAAGTATATGTTTTCCTCCTTCATCCACTGTCACTTGTACTTATGCTATGTTTGGCCAGATGAATTAAGACTCTCTACTCTTTCGTTATCATAACTGATCATCAGAATGTCATTGTCTAGTAGATGGGAAAAATTAGGAGGTATCCAAATTCAACTTTCCATGTGTAATAAGGGAGGGGCCTGGGGAGACAGATATTGTTTCCATTAGGAAACCATAAAGAGGGTAATAACAATATAAAATCAGTTGATGTACATTTAATCAATAACAATTAGGAGATAGAATAACAAGGTTTGAGCAGCAGTAATTTGTGAGCATCCAGGCCTTGTTGACTTCTTGGGATAGCTGTCAGCCCCCATGGCCAGTGGTTTCTCACCCTTGAAAAGTCTTCAATCTCCATGGTGGATGGAGGCCAGTGTCAGAGACAGATGTCCATTTGTGGTAGGGCATCTGATAAGGTAACACCCTTTTTTCCACATTGGAGAGAGTCTTTAATTAATGTTTCAATAAATAAAAATCTCCTGGTTGTAAGTTTTGGTCTTTAAAGTCTTTGTCTCTTGGGAGTACTATGAAATGAATGTCACTCATTTCAGGCCTATAACCTTAGTGAGTCATTGATAGTAATATAGAATGTCTGCTTTTATTTTCCCTTATATTTGGAAATCAAAAAGATTTAAAAATCAGCAGTATTTTAAACAGAGTCATAACAACAATAATCATCTTCACTTCCTTTAGTTCCATACCCATTTTTTTTGTTTATCCTGATTATTTGCCAGTATTTTCATGAATTCAGTTATTCCTTAGAATTCTATACTTTTTCATTCAGTTCAAAGATGTGACCTGCTTAGAAACCTGTAATTTAGAGTAATTCAGAGTCCTTTTCATGGATTTTTCTAAAGATGTAACATATTTGAAAATTCATTAGAATAAAACAATAACTACGAATGACAAAACAAAGTGGCATGGTTATAGTTTTGATTGTAATGCAATTGATAAAAAACTTTGCTTTTTTTGTAAACTATAACATTTCAAGGCAATAATTTTTGGAAAATAATAATTACTATAAAATGACAGAGAATAATATGAAAATATGTAAGTATATGTATATATTTGGATTCAATACACAATTGCAATATAAAAAGAACAAATAATATGTAAGATTTTAAAACATTGTCCATGGCTTCTTGTATTGAGCATTGGGTATAATTCATAAACTTCCAATGTTTGAGCCACAAATAACCAGAGTCCCATTGCCAGATGCCCTCATAGGGAACCATCCCTCTTGGCTGGCCTGGTGTCGCTGACACCAAGACCCCTGTTACATCTGAGAGTTTCCAATTTGAACTTTTCTTTGAATCTTTCTATGTTCCTTCCTAGGACAGGTTGAAATCATTAGAACATCCATTTTAATAAAAATATATGTACACAAATAGCACAGTTGTTTTCATTTTTTAATTTGGCAAAGCTTCTCAAGTAATTTCAAGCATATTAAGTAGGACTAATTCAGTTCAACAATGGCCCTTTAATAAGGAGAGAGAATATATCCTTGAGGTATTCCAGGCCCATTGGAATTAACTCAAAGCCATCTTTTTTTAAAAAAATTATTTTTATTATTATTTTTTTACATATGTGTCCTTATTCCCCCATTACCTCCCACCCCCCACTCATGCCCCACCTGCCTGTTGTCTGCATCCATTGATTAGGCTCATATGTATGCACACAAGTCCTTGGTTGATCTCTCTCCCTTATCCCATCGACCCTCTCCTTCCCTGAGGTTTGAGGTTCTGATCGACATTTCTCAATCTCTGGATCTGTTCTTGTTCATCAGTCTATTCCATTGATTATATTCCACAAATGAGTGAGATCATGTGACATTTATCTTTTTCTGCCTGGCTTATTTCACTTAGCATAATGCTCTCCATCTCCATCCATGTTGTTGCAAATGGTAGGAACTCCTTTTTTACTGCAACGTAGTATTCCATTGTGTAGATGTACCACAGTTTTTTAATCCACTCATCTGCTGATGGGCATTTAGGCTGTTTCCAAATCTTAGCTATGGTGAATTGTGCTGCTATGAACATAGGGGTGCATATATCCTTTCTGATTCGTGTTTCTAGTTTCTTGGGATATATTCCTAGAAGTGGGATCACTAGGTCAAGTGGGAGTTACATTTTTAGTTTTTTGAGGAAACTCCATACTGTTCTCCACAGTTGCTGAACCAGTCTGCATTCCACCAGCAGTGCAAAAGAGTTCCTTTTTCTCTGCATCCTTGCCAACACAGCCATCTTTTGTTTAAAAAGTCTTTTAAGCCCTAACCAGTTTCGATCAGTGGATAGATCATCGGCCTGTGGACTGAAGGTTCCCAGGTTAGATTCCGGTCGAGGGCATGTATCTTGGTTGCAGGTGCATCCCCAGTAGGAGGTGTGCAGGAGGCAGCTGATCAATGTTTCTCTCTCATTTATGTTTCTAGTTCTCTATCTCTCTCCCTTCCTCTCTGTAAAAAATTAATAAATTATATATTTTTAAAAAAAGTCTCTTAAAATGGGAACTTTAGGAAGGTTGTCAAATATACATATGCAAAAGATTATACCTTGTACTTTTTGTAAATCTAAGTAAAGCAAACATAGGCTTATGGTAATAACTCTAAAGACATGAATCATACTTACAAACAGTTTTAATATTAAATATTTTGTCCAGACTACAGAATTCACCTTAATTTACATAAGTATTTAATCTTTTAGGTAAAAGTTTATATCCTACTAATGACATCTGGAGGCTGAAAAATCACCACACATATCACATAGATGAACACATATCACATAAAGGCTATACACATAATTTTTTCAGAGAAAATACAAGAATATTTTATATAAAACTTTCACAAAAGTTTATAGCCTGTACCCCCTTTTACAAAACTTTCATGAACTTTCACAAACCTTCTTACACATTCAGAAATCACTATACTTAGAGAAAATTACATTTGTGCTTTTCCTTCAAATATGACTCCTTATACCTCAAGCCTTCTATTAGCACAACTATATAATTTCTTCCAACTTAACTGGAACTTTTAACTCTTAGGAGCCTTAATTTCCAGTGATAAACACAAAAGTGAACAACCAGCATTCCTTAGATTGATGTTGATGATCATATTTTAATCACAATCTCACGTTCAAGAAACACACCTTTGGGAGGAGAAACCAAGATGGCGGCATAGGTAAACACCTAAACTGCTGCCTTGCACAACAATTTCAAAACTACAACTAAAAGACAAAATGGACATCATCCAGAACCACAGCAAGGCTGGCTGAGTGAAAATTCTACAACTAGAAGGGTAGAGAAAAGCACACAGAGACTCGGAGGAACTGCTGGAGGCAGAGGTACTGAGACGCACGTGCGGAGAGGACTGGCAACTGAGTGTGTGGCTGGCTTTCTCAAGCGGGAGGGAGACAAAAGCTCCCAACTGCGCTGAACTCCAGTTCCGGGCGAGACTCTGGGGACCCAGACTCATAAGGGGTGAAACTGGACTGTCAGGAAAGAGAAAAGTATACTGAGACTCAGAGGAACTGTGGAAGGCAGGGGTACTGAGGCGCATGGGCGTGGTGAGGGCGGGCAACTGAATACGCAGCTGGCTTTTTCAATCCGGAGGGAGACAAAAGCTCCCGACTGCACTGAACTCCAGGTCCGGGAGAGACTCTGGGGACCCAGACTCATTCAGGGAGAAACTGGACTGTCTGGCAGCAGGTGGAACTTGAGGGCGGCTTTCCCTCAGAGGTGCTTGCAGCGATTACCATGGGACACTGAGACACAGGGGCCTATTAGGGCAGGGCTGACGGGAAACCAATGCTGTCTGCTCTGCCCTGAGACTCTGCCCCATCCAAGCTGAGCACAGAGGCTTTTGCAAGTCTTGTCTCATAAGGGTGTCTCCAGCACAGAAGTTCTCCCAGCGAAGACACAGCTGATCCTCACAGCCATTGGGCCTGGAGGTCAATTCCTCCCAGTGATACCAATAACAATCAAGGCTTAAATACAGCAAGATTGTGCACACAGCCCACAAAGCGGTGCACCAAGAGTGTCTACCTCAGGTAACTGGGGAGGCTGAGCCCTGGCCCTATAGGACACCTAGCACACAAAGCCACTCTATCAACTCAGGGAAGCAGCCAAAATGCAGAGACAAAGAAACAGATCACAAAAGAAAGAAATGGAGGAAAGCAAACGACTGGATATAGAGTTCAAAACTTATAAGGTTTTTCAAGAATTTTTTAGAAAAGGCCAATAAATTTAGCAAGACCCTCGAGGATATGAAAAAGGACCAACTAGAAATTAAACATACACTGACTGAAATAAAAAATATTATACAGAGATCTAACAGCAGACTAGAGGTTCACAAGAATCAAGTCAAAGATTTGAAATACGAAGAAGCAAAAAACACTCAACCAGAAATCAAAAAGAAAAAAAAATCCAAAAATATGAAGATAGTGTAAGGAGCCTCTAGGACAACTTCAAGTGTACCAACATCAGAATTATGGGGGTGCCAGAAGAAGAGAGAGAGCAAGATACTGAAAACATATTTGAAGAAATAATGACAGAAAACTTCCCCCACCTGGTGAAAGAAATAGACTTACAAGTCCAGGAAGCACAGAGAACCCCAAACAAAAGGAATCTAAAGAGGACCACAACAAGACACATCACAATTAAAATGCCAAGGGCAAAAGACAAAGAGAGAATCTTAAAAGCAGCAAGAGAAAAACAATTAGTTACCTACAAGGGGAGCACCCATACAGCTGTCTGCTGATTTCTCAACAGAAACTATGCAGGCCAGACGGGAGTGGCAAGAAATATTCAAAGTTTTGAAGAGCAAGTACCTACAACCAAGATTACTCTGCCCAGCAAATCTATTATTCAGAATTGAAGGGCAGATAAAGAACTTCACAGATAAGAAAAAGCTAAAGGAGTTCATCACCACCAAACCAGTATTATATGAAATGCTGAAAGGTATTCTTTAAGAAGAGGAAGAAGAAGCAAAAGGTAAAGATAAAAATTATGAAAAATACGTATCTATCAACAAGTGAATCTAAAAGTCAAGTGAATAAAAAATCTGATGAACAGAATAAACTGGTGAATATAATAGAATCAGGGGCATAGAAAGGGAGTGGACTGACAATTCTCGGGAGAAAAGGGGTGTGGGGGGTGACGGAAGAGCCTGGACAAAAATCGTACACCTATGGATGAGGACAGTGGGGGAGTGTAAGGACAGAGGATGGGTGGGAACCGGGTGGAGGGGAGCTATGGGGAAAAAAGAGGAACAATTGTAATAATTTGAACAATAAAGATTTATTAAATTAAAAAAACAACAAAAAAACACACAAAATAAGTTAAAAAAAAAAAGAAACACACCTTCAACAAAGCACAAAACATTACATCAACAGCTCCAAATCAATTTTACAGACCTGTAATAAAAAACCCAAAAGCAGGGGAACCTAAGACTTGTCTAGCAATCAATGTTTCAGTATTTCATGTTATTTCAAAATATCTAGATATTCTATAACTTTCATTAAAACTTACTAAGTTAGAAAGAAATAGTTGAAATAAGCTAAAGTGATTTGTGTAGGTGGGTAAGATATTTTTTTCTATTGGGATAAGACATATCTTCCAGAGATTTGTATTTATAAAAATGGCCCAGACAAGAGGTCTTGGTGAACTCAGGTATTTCCACTTCAAAGGTTCTGGGACTTTGGTTGCATAAAGCCAATTATCTACAAGCCTCTGAAATGAATAGGGGAGGTTTGGGGAAGGTAAAAGGAGTTGATGGGCTTTGAATTGTTTCTAGAGCCAAACCTCTGGCCCCTTGAAAACTTCATTTGTGAAACAAGGATAGTCATTTTCAATACTTCAGGGACTGGGTTGCCACTAAAATGTTGGCAAGGGACTGACCAAATCATTCACTCATTTTTTGAATGTTTCTTTCTATTTGGATACATTTTTCTAGTTTCCAGAAAGCACATACCTCTGAGAGGAATAAAGGCTTTCAGGTATATGAAACCTCTGTCCATCTCCCTTGGGAATGGCAAAACAGGTCCTAGCTGCAAGATAGTCTTGAAATTAATGGTGTGAAACCTCTCTATCACCCACTTTATATTGGGACCAGGTAGGTGGGGTAACAAATGAAGGTTGGATTCTTTCTTGAAGGACTCAGGGTCAAGTTTCTCCCATTTGGTGAATATGTACCCCAAAAGAGGATTCTCAAGTCACTGTGGGCTGGTTCCCCATTTATAGAGAGACAAAAGAGCAAGCCAAGTGTTACAGGCAGGTGTTTGGGCTGTTTGGGGCCATTCTGAGTAGGGTGGGTACCCTGTGAAGCCATCTCTCAGGCTCTCGTGGAAGATAATAATGAAGAAAAGATGATTAGCAAACGTTCGGTCAATCTCAAGCTTAGTTTCCTCCTGCAAAGTTCCTTTAAAATCATTAATTTGCCTTTTGGTTCAGTATCTGGTTCACTTATTCTGAGTATATATGTAACTATTCTGGAAAAAGCATATATAAGCATCACTGATTTCATTAAAAAGAAAAACCCCCACTCATTTAACAGGTGAATTGGGGAAGATTTGATAAGCAACCCATATAAATATATAAATATATATATATTCCCATAACATTCCCTAGTTGGAAGGAAACAGGTTTTGATTAAAAAACAGACATTTGTAGGGAAGCTTTATTTAGATGGTGAAAGCAATTGGGCGCGGTTAAGAACAAATAAAGCAACCGTAGTATATACAGGGTACTTAGTGGCTTCTCCCCTCCCCCCATTTTTAAAATAGATTTTTATTGAATTCAGAGAGGAAGGGAGAGGGAGAGAGAGATAGAAACATCAATGATGAGAGAGAATCATCAATTGGCTGACTCCTGCACGCCTCCTACTGGGGATAGAGCCCGCATCCTGGGCTTGTGCCCTTGACCAGAATCAAACCTGGGACCCTTCAGTCTGCATGCCGATACTCTATCTCCTGAGCCAAACTGGCTAGGGCAGTGGCTTCCCTTTTAATGATAATTTAAAATTCTGCCAAAGTATCAGTGAGAAGGTGAAACACACTTGGAGCTACCCTATGCTTGTTTGTGTTTGTTTACTTTTTCTAAATCCTATTTCAGTTTCCTATAATCCTTAAAGTGGACAGACTTCTCTACAGGAGTTTTCTTACAACCTTATTTAGTAATTCTGTTGCTTTTGCTCCCAGGTACCAGGAGTATATTAATTGGGATAGGTTAGAATAGCCAGGATTACATGTTCTAACAGTGAAATTTCTTTGTGAACCAATCAGGGCCATAGAGAAAATCGAGAACAATTGCTGGTTCCTCCCTGGCTGAGAGCAGCTTTTCTCCAAAGAGAGCTGGTAGGATTCCTATTCTCATTTTCCCTTAAGTCAGTAGGGAGTGGTAGTGGAGGAGACAGAAGAGCAATGAAGAAGGGAAGGGAAAGAACATGTCTGGACAAGGAAGCTCAGAGAGCAAAAGATGGAGTGGAAGTGCTATAGAAGGGGGAGATGGGGTGTTAGCATTTATTAGCTTCAGGAGAGTTCAGAGATAATCTCTGAAATTTCATTTTTTAAAAATAAATCTTTATTGTTCATATTATTACAGTTGTTTCTCTTTTTCCCCCCATAGCTCCCCTCCACTCAGTTCCCACCCCACCCCATGCCCTTACCCCCACCCCCCTCATTGTCCTTGTCCATAGGTATAAGCTTTTTGTCCAATCTCTTCCCGCACCCCCACACCTCCTTCCCCCCCCCGAGAATTGTCAGTCCATTCCCTTTCTATGCCCCTGATTCTATTATATTCACCAGTTTATCTGTTCTTCAGATTTTTTATTCACTTGATTTTTAGATTCACTTGTTGATAGACATATATTTGTTGTCACTTTGTTGTTCATAATTTTTATCTTTACCTTTTTCTTTCTCTTCTTAGAGAATACCCTTCAGCATTTCATATAATACTGGTTTGGTGGTGATGAACTCATTTACTTTTTCTTGTCTGTGAAGCTCTTTATCTGACCTTCAATTCTGAATGATAGCTTTGCTGCGTAATCTTGGTTGTAGGTTCTTGCTATTCATCACTTTGTATATTTCTTGCAACTCCCTTCTGGCCTGCATAGTTTCTGTTGAGAAATCAGCTGACAGTCGTATGGGTACTCCCTTGTAGGTAACTAACTGTTTTTCTCTTGCTGCTTTTAAGATTCTCTCTTTGTCTTTTGCCCTTGGCATTTTAATCGTGATTCGTCTTGTTGTGGTCCTCTTTAGATTCCTTTTGTTTGGGGTTCTCTGTGCTTCCTGGACTTGTAAGTCTATTTCTTTCACCAGGTGGGGGAAGTTTTCTGTCATTATTTCTTCAAATAGGTTTTCAATATCTTGCTCTCTCTCTTCTTCTGGCACCCCCATAATTCAGATGTTGGTATGCTTGAAGTTGTCCCAGAGGCTCCTTACACTATCTTCATATTTTTGGATTCTTTTTTTCATTTTGCTTTTCCAGTTGGGTGTATTTTGCTTCTTCGTATTTCAAATCTTTGGCTTGATTCTTGGGATTCTCTAGTCTGCTGTTGGATCTCTGTATATTATTCTTAATTTCAGTCAGTGTATACTTTATTTCTGATTGGTCCTTTTTCATATCCTTGAGGTTCTCACTAAACTTCTCTGAGGTTTCTAGAAGATTCTTGAGTAACCTTATAACTGTGGCTTTGAACTCTATATCCAGTATTTGTTTTTATTCATTTCTTTCATTTGTAACTTGTTTCTTTGTCCTCACATTTTGCTGCTTCCCTGTGTTTGTTTCTATGTACTGGGTAGCTGCTAAGTCTACTTGAGTTGATAGAGTAGCCTTGTGTGGTTATTGTCCTATAGGGCTCAGTGGTTCAGCCTCCCCAGTCACCCGAGGTGGACACTCTTGTTGCACCCCTTTGGGGGCTGTTTGCGCAGCCTTGTTGTAGTTAACCCTTGATTGCTGTTGATATCACTGGGACGAATTGACCTCCAGGCCAATAGGCTGTGATGACCAGCTGTGTCTACACTGGAAGATCTGTTGCACAGGACACACCCTTATGGGGCAGAACTTGCTTCCCTGGGGCTTTGGTGCTCACTGAGTCTGCTCCTTGAGTGTGTGTCTCTTAGGGATGTGAAGAGTTGTAATCCAGTATGGTCTCACTCTGACCACTGGGTACACTGGCTCTTGGATCTCCAAGGAGGTGCAAGGTCAGTCATTGTCTGGGGCCGCCCAGCAGGAGCTACAGAGACATCTGCAGATTCCTCCTCTTTGTATGGGGTTTGGAAGTGCCCAGACAAGGCCCAGCTGTGAAGCAAGGCCGCTGCTGCTGCCAGGTGGTGGGCCTTCTTTTGGAATCTCTGGGTCTCTCTGACCCAGCTGTAGTTCCTTTTAGGCAAAAGGACAGGCCATTCATATGCAAAAGCTGCTGCTCACAGCTTGGGTGGGGTTGTAAATGGCATGGGGCGGGGTCTCTGAGAATCACCAGGACAGAGCAAATAGCAATGGCTGCCCTGAACTGGAACTTCCCAGGTTCTCTGAGTCCTGCGCCCCCCATGCAGGAACAATGATCGCTGCGGGCATCTCTAAGAGTAAGCCGCCCTCACGTTCCTGTCCCAATGCCAGACAGTCCATTTTCACCCCGTATGTACCTGGGTCCCCCAGAGTCTCGCCGGGAACTGGAGTTCAGAGCAAGCGGGAGCTTTAATCTCCCGGTTTAAAGAGCAGCACATCCAGGTGCCAGCACTTTCCTCGCCTCTGCACCTCTTACTGGTCTCAATGCGCTTTCTTCACCTCTCTAGTTGTGGAACTTCCACTCAGCCAGCTTTCCCGCAGTTCTGGGTGGTAGTTGTTCTGCCATTTAGTCATGGTTTTGATGTGGTTGTGAGAGGCAGCAAGTATAGGTGATTACCTATGCCGCCATCTTAATTTCTTATTAATTTCTTTTTTAAGGAGAGTTTATTGGTGCTTCTCCTTACAAGTTTCTAATTTCCAAATCAAGATATGCGTCCTATTCATTCAATCAGTTTAATTTTCAGGCCGGCATTTTTCTAGTTTTTCTTTTTTCCCTGCGAAAAATTAACTTAGGCACGCAAAGACAACTGTGTATTGGTCACTTTATAGTTGATATTTTCTAGATAAATCTTCCTATTTCTGTAAAGCACTTGCAAGTCAAGGCTCCCTATCAGGGATATTAATGAGGGCTGGAGTCTGGGAGTTCCCAGCCGTGGAGGCACAACTTCCCATGTTAACTAGAGGTTTGTTTGCTGCTGTTGTTTTTATTGTTGTTTGGTGTCTGCAGAGTCTCAGCACATTTTTGAGGGTGTGATGTAGTGGGTTGAAGTGTGTTGCTTTGTGGGTTGAGCTGCACGATGCTCATCCCCTAGAGTCTCATTCAACCTTCTTCTGTGCCTCGGTTTCTCTCCCTGCTGTGTAAAACAACCAGAAGGGCTACCAGTGCAGATGGACCACACCTTATTAGTACTCCCCGTGAAGAGCGAGTTGGTTTAGTTACAGTTGTGTTGGAGTTTCCCTACGGGGCTCGGACATGTTGTGAGGAATGACCTCTGACACATCTGCAAAGATCCTCAGTTGTCTAAGAACACCTGAAATTCGTGTAGCTAGGAGGCTGTGCCCCTTTATCTTCCTAGGTGAACCAGATCAGCTCTCATTTATACAGCCAAGGTGTTGTCCCCAGTCTCTCAAAAGGCAATTCCACTAGAAAACACAGAACCAGGCCCATTTTTCCTCCTGTCTCTCCTTAGCCTGGGATCTGTCAACCATTAACCTTAGTTCCACCAAGAGTATTCAAAAATATGGCTCAAATAAAGTCAGCAGCACAAGCAAGGGAAGGGCCTGGATCCAAGAGACAACTCACACAAGTTCACCCAACGGGCAGGGAACTGGTGGGTCAATGGGCCCTTTGCTGTATCCCAGCACCAGGTGTAGGTCTGCAGGGTGGTGCTGGGCAAGCTTTTCTGGGATCCTGCTGTATTGTGCCAAGTAAATGTCAATGTAAGAAGCAGTCAAAACTGTGAACGATTGTTGCGATTTTATCTGAGCCAAACTGTCAATTGCCTTGAAGCAAAATCTCAATGGATTGAAATAATGCTCTGGAGAATGGCAGTTTTCACCTTATTTTAGATATTACAGTCAAAAGTGGAGATGTATGTGGGTTGCATGAAATCCATTGGTGATAGATTGGATAAAAAGTAAAATGATAGACACATACTTCTTTCCATAGGTGGATATAGGATAGAACAGCCAACAATGAACTCAATAACAATGAGGGGATTTGTGGTCTCCACAGAGCACAGAGTGTCCAGAACAAGGAAAATTCCTTTGACATTCTAAAGCTATGTTCAGTTAAGTTAAAGGCATGTTCAGTGAAGGTAAAGATTGACTTTTTTTAAGAGAGGATTCCAGCCTAGCACATGGCGACCCACCATAAATTGCTTTTAGTTAAAAAGTTTTAACTTTAGGACATCCTTTGTGACAACTTCAGGTCTCTGAGTTTAAAAGACCACCACCCAGGCCTTCCCTGACCTAATCACAGGTTAGCGAGTGGCCACTTTTTGTGTCTCCACACTCGATCACTTATGCCCCACCTCTTGTCACCAATCATGTCCCTCCTCTGTCCCACCACAGGAGGACAAACCATCAACCCTGAGTAGGAAAAGGACCAGTAAGGTGCCAGCAGCTGCAGCTTCCTCACGAACTGTGGGCCTGGCCAGCACATCCACTGTGCTCAAAACACAGGTACCCCAGAAGCTGTTCGCCATCTGGGCGGTGGACTGCTCCAGACCCGGCTGCGTGCCCAGGTGGTGCAGTCTCACTTTAAAGAAGCTAGTGATCTTCAAGGAGCTGGCAAAAGACCTCAACTCTGTGGTGATTTCTGTGAAGATGCAGGACTCCAAGGGCATCCTGAGGTCCCAAGAGATTGTGCTGCCTCCCAGTGGACCAGTGGAGACCGGCCTGGCACTGACCTTCTCCCTGCAGTACTCCCACTTCCTCAAGGGAGAAGGCAACAAGCTACAGGTCATGCTGGAGCAGAGGAAGCGTTATAAGAACAGGACTGCCGTGCGCTACAAGACACTGGCCACGGGCGCCATCCACATGGCTGAGGTCATGCAGCAAAACCCCAAGTGTGGCCAGATGCTGAGCCTCTACAGCAGTGTCAAGCAGTCCTCCACCAAGGTGGCCAAGATCTGGATCTCCTCCCTGTGCAGTCAGCCCATCGAACATGAGGACGTTGCCATGCAGGCCAGCCCGAAGGCCAAGTCCGCAGGTAACTACACCGGGGGGCAGGATGAGAGCTCCTTTTCTGAGCGGGAGGCCAGCTGCAGTAGAAAGCACAGACAGGACCTGCACAAGGATGACTTTGAGAAGGGGAAGCCAAAGAAGCAGCGGCGATCAATACGAGGAAACTTGAAGCGAAAAGTCCTGGCGCTGTTTCACAGGTCCAAAATGTCAGAGAGGGACCGTCAGTCTGACATGATGGGGAACCCCAGGAAAAGTGACCCATACATGGAGGATGATGAGAGCGTCCTCAGCATCCCCAGGCCCAAGCTCAGGCCATACTTTGAAGGCCCGTCAGACTCTAGCTCGCAGACGGAGATGTGGGGCAGCCACAGTGACATGACCCAAACGGAGCCTCTGAGTCTGGCCCAAATGCCAGAGAATGCGTGGGCCTTGGGAGGCAAGCAGCCATGTGAGAGTGACAATGCATTTGTGTCCTATAGCACACCCACCAGCAAGGTGGACAAGATCCGGATGGCCTCCCTGTCCAGGCCGCCCATCGACCATGAGGACAGCGCCAGGCAAGCCAGTCCCAAGGCTGAGTCCTCGGATAACTACTCTGAGTGCAAGTGTGAGGACTTCTTCTCCAAGCTGGAGGCCAGCTCCAATGATGCCCACAGGCAGGACCAGGAGGAGGATGACTTCAATGAGGGGAATCCGGTAGTGAGAGAGAGGACCATGACCGGGCAACAGAACTACCACCAGAAAGTCCTGTTATGGCTGCACACAGTCCAAGTGTGGGAGGAGGTCCTGGACCCTGAGCAGGACCATGGGGAGCATGTCCCGGAGGTGGAGGAGGACCTGGACCTCCTGTATGACATGCTGGAGAACCCCAGTGACAGTGGCCCAGACATTGAGGACGATGACAGCGTCCTCAGCACTCCCACACCTAAGCTCAGGCCATACTTCAAAGGCCTGTCTAGCGGCCCAGACATGAAGGACAATCACAGTGTCCTCAGCAGCCCCAATCCCAAGCTCAGGCCATGCATCGAAGGCCTGTCAGACTCTAGCTTGCAGATGGAGATGTGGGGCCTCCACAGCGCCAGGATCCGAAAGGAACCTCTGAGTCTGGCCCACCTGCCTGAGAACACGTGCTCCCCGGGAGGCAAGCAGCCAAGCCACAGTGACTCCAAATTTGTGGCCTACAGCACACCCACCACTAAGGTGGACAAGATCCGGATGGCCTCCCTGTCCAGCCAGCCCATCGATCATGAGGCCAGTGCCAGGCAGGCCAGCACCACGGCCCAGACCTCGCCTACCGACTCTGCCGGCCAGTCTGAGAGATTCTTTCACCAGGTGGCCAGCTACAGTGCTGCCCACAGGCAGTCCCAGGAGAAGAACTTTGAGGAAGGGAACCTGATAGTAAGAAGGAGGTGCATGACCTGGCAACAGAATTACCACCAGAAAGCCGTGGCATCTATGCTCATGGCCCAAGTGTCGGAGAAGGTCGTGTCCTCAGAACAGGCCCTTGTGAGACATGTCCCCAAAGTGGAGAAGGCCCTGGACCGTCGGTATGACATTGTGGAGAGCTCAAGCGAGAGTAGCCTGGACATGGAGAACGATATCAGCGTCCCCAGCACCCCAAAGCCCAAGCTCAGGCGATACTTTGACAGCACGTCAAGTGATAGTGGCTCTGACTCAATGGCCCATAGAATTCGCTCCCCTGGGGAGCAGCTGGCACAGCTGGAGGACAGCCGGGAGGCAGAGTCCTCCGCCCGGGGTTGGTTCACCAGGAAGCTGCCATCCATAGTGCGCTTCACCAAGTCTCTAGGCATCCCCTCCAGGAGGTCCAAGAGGAAGCAGTCTGGCCACCGGGGCTGCAGCACATCCCTGAATGAGTGGTGCAACAGACCGGACAACGAGGACCCAGAACCACAGAGACAGCGGCAGATCCCCAGGAAGCCCGTGTGTGACCAGCTAAACAACATCCTCATTTCCCACGACAAGCTGCCTGAGAACATCATCCTGGTTAACATCTCAGAATGGCAGGGCCAGTTACTTTCGGACATCCTGCAGGGGCACACGCTGCCCGTGGTGTGCACTTGCTCCACAGATGACGTCCAGGAGGCCTTCAGCATCATCGTCTCCTGGATGCAGAGATACTGCAACTGCAATTCCCAGGCTCTGACACCTGTGAAGATCGCGGTGGCAGGAGCACAGCCCTACTTCAGCGCTGTGCTGGGGGTCTTCGTGGAGCAGCTGTCCCACCAGCCACCCCAATGGCTAGACTACATGCGCTTCCTGGTCATCCCACTGGGTTCCCACCCCTTGGCCAGCTACTTGGGCTCCATGGATTGCCGCTACTACAACTTCTTCCATGACCTGTACTGGTGGGACATGTTCAACAACCTGGAGTCTCTGAACACCTTGCAGGACACACAGGACGTTGTGTCGAGAATCACAGAATACGTCGCGGGGGCCAACTGTGTCTACCTGCTGCCCATCGCAGAGGCCATGCTCATGTCTAAGCAGCAGCGCCCCAACGAGAAGTCCTCAAAGAAGTTCATCCCCTTTGTGGGGGCAGTGAAGGTTGGAAGAGTGGAACCATCTTCATCCATGTCAGGAGACTCAGGTGATGCGGCCCCCTCATGCTCCAGTGAGTTTCCGACCCCTGCCAGGAAGGCCTCATCCAACACACTCTCTCCCCCGACAACGAGTGGGGGCCTGTCCTCCCGCAGCCAGAGTGTCCATGCAGAGATGATGGAGCTGCAGGTGGATTACTGGACGGCAGCCCAGCCAATACACACAAAGAGAGTCATGGAGAAGAAAGACCTGCCTACCGCCAAAAACACACTCAAGTGCTTCTTCCAGTCTGTCCAGGTCAGCAGGCTGCACAGCAGTGGCAAGGCCACAGCAACACCTGCCATGTCCATGACAGTGGTCACCAAGGAGAAAAAAAAGAAGGTGCCCAAGGAAACCAAGGACGAGGATGTGGAGTCCAATAGCCAGTGCATCAAGGGCATCCGTCGCCTGGTTTGCAAGGCCAAGCACCAGCAGAACATGCTGCCGGTCATCATCGACGATGTGGAGTGGAACGACGTAACATTTCTCCAGCTGGCAGCCCAGTGGTCCTCCCACATCAAGCACTTCCCCGTCTGCATCTTTGGACACTCCAGTTCCACCTTCTAGCCCTGCCCTTCCCCCTGCCCTTCACCCTGCCTTGGCCTTGCCCAGAAGGACCCAGCTGCTTTTCTGTGAACAGTTCAGTTTACTACAGACACAGACCCTGGAAACCAAAGGGAAACCTTTTTGGGTTTGAATGCTCTCACAGCCTGGAACCTAAGGGGGTTGCCCCTCACTGGGAGCTCCTCACTGCTCTGTTCAATAACCAGAACGTTCTGGCAGGTGGGAGTCAGGAGGGCAGTGTTGAGCTGGAGAATCATGGGAGATGTGTTTTGGCCTCAGGATGCCCAACATTCCTAGCGAGAAGGTTCTGGCCTTGAAGACCTGCCCTTCCTGGAAGCCAGGACTCTGCTTCCCTGGGAGCCAGCTCCAGCCTGTGCCCAGACTCAGAGCTGGGTGGCAAGAGGTCAAGGGCTGGTCTCTGATTGCGGGCATCTGAGCAGAACACCGAGGCCAGTCAGCTTAACCTTAGGATCCAGCTGCCAACCAGCCAACTGGCCCTAGTACCACATACTGGAGTTTCGCAATGAACTTCGGCCTCACAGGGAGAAAAAAAAAAGACCTGTATGGTGCGCATCGCCCCGGCACACTGTCTGGAAAAAGTGGTCTAATTCCTGAGCAGGGAACCCACCTTCATTCCTGTCTGTTACTACAGAACATTTGCTACCACCCAACAGCTGTGGGACCAATTATTTACCAGGTGAGCCCCTCTCCCTCCAGAGCACATGGTCACCAGGCCACCTGTTGGCTGTTTGCCTTCAGGTCACTGCACTCCCTGAGTGTTTGTTCCTCTGAATCCTCGGTGATCCCGGGAGCCAGCTCATAGGGTTATTGTAGGGACTGGCTGGGGTCCTACAGGTAAGTTTTCTCTGGGTGCCTAGACAGTGGAGAGGTCTGCTGGAGGGGCTGTGATTGAGCCAGTTGGTCATTTTCTCTTCCTGTTGAGGAAGGCTCTGCCAAATTTGTGATTCTCTTTGGGGCCTTGGGCTAAGCTCTTTTCTCATTTCATAAAGAGATTGGAGATCCCATTAGGGGTCCCTGTCCCAGGTGACTCCAGATCAGAGATGCCAGAGGTGAGTAGTGGGGCCCCAGGGTCACCCAGCTATCTGAGATGGGGCTGGTTTGGGCTCATTCATTCATTAAAAATATTAGAAGCCCAGCCAGGTACAGACTCATCTCTAGGCACTGACCATAATACAGTGCACAGAGCAGATCCTAAGCCTGCACTCCAGAGCTTCCTTCTAGTCAGGAGCGGATTCAGTCACACTAGGCTGCACAGGCTCGTGGTGTCCACAGGACAGCCAATGTGACGTCCTCCTGGCCTCCTCTACCTGTGGCTGCATCTTCCTGTCTTGTGAAGAGGAAGGTGAACCTCTGTTCCAGCAGAAAACGTGAGTCAGTTTTGGGTCAGAGCCAGGAGGGGAGTATGCGGACTGTGAATTCAAGGTTCTGGCAGAACCCTGGTCCCACACATGGTGGGATTTCTGCAAGAGGGCAGAGGTCTGAGGGCTTCTCCTAGAAAAAAGGACATGAATCAGAGAGCTGTGCATGTGGATATGGGTGGTGTGGGTGAGCAGTGGGAGCTCACTGAGAGAGTCAGACCCTCAGAAAATTCATACCCTTCTGCTCCTAACACCAGCCCTGCCTGCACCGCTATCCCGGGATTTTGCTCACTAATCTGGTAGAACCTTCTCAGTGGCAGCTTGTCAGGTGTACCCCAGCAGGTGGGAGTTCAGTTTCAGTGGGAGGCAAAGAACCACACAGCACAGCTAGTGAATTATGCAGCATGTAGGTGCAGGAGCCAAAGTTTGAGGTGATAGGAAGGCCCTGGGGTTCGTTTGTTCGCTCATTGGTCAGTATTCCTGAAGCACCTACTCTGTGCCATTGAATGACATGAACAAGGTGGACACCAGCCCTCTCAGTCCTAATGGGAGGAAACAGGGACTCTGAGAGACCATGTCAGGTTCCTTTGAAGAAGGGGACAGGTGGTTCCCTCGTTGATCCAGAGCTGTCAGTTAGGAGTGCTTTCTGCCAGCGCCTCCTGGGTGACCAGGCGCGTCTCTGCCAGGACTGCCAGACTGAAGGTGGACAAGGAGTCGGTCTGGCTTCTGGGTGGGCACGAGCAGGAGGCAAAGGACCTCTGGGAGGGCCGTGTGGAAGGAATGGGCACACCTCAGACTCTGCTGCCCACCTCTCTCTCTCCCCAGGGCCATCTCCTGCACGCTGGGCATCTGGCTGGACCAGCACCTCCAGAATTTCCCAGCCTGATGATGCTGTTGGCCTCCATAGAGCTCAACTTTCCAGTCCTCAACCTGCCAAACCAGGCCCAGTACCTCCAGTCACATTGGGAGCACCTGAGCCCACTGAGGCCGAGACAGGAGGAGGAAGAGGCCTATGGAGGTGGTGTGGGTGAGTGTGCCTTTGGAAGGCACACAAAAGGCAGTGAGGGTGGTAACATGTCCTCTTCTTGGATCTACAGAACCCGTTCCAGAGCAACATCAGGAAAACCCTCAAGAGGCAACGCCACCCAAGTGGCCTCTCCAGAGCCAGAGCCGGATCCAGGCCCAGCTTTCACTGAACTTCTAGAGGCAGAAGAACCACCTGCAGCATTTGAGCAACTCACCCAACTTCTGTGAGGCCTGTGGTGCCAGAACCCAGGCCACAGCGATTGTCAACTGCCATGGAAGAAAGGGCACCCCCACCCCTATTTAGATGTAGTGTTAAACGTTTTGTGTTCATGTTACATGTGTTTACAATTTTACTGTATTTTTTATGATATTTAGTAACATAGAGTGTATTTAGAGAACATTTAATGAAATATTCCTAAACATAAACTTAATTTAGATTCTATAAAATTTAACCCTATAAACCCTCAGAGCTTTGAGCAAGTCTGTTTTTCTGGACCCTGACCCACGTAGGGAGAACTGTCCTCACCTTCTCCACCTGCCCTCCCTGGAGCCAGGACTCTGCTTCCCAGGGTGCTGGCTCCATCCTGTGCCCAGACTCAGAGCTGGGTGGCCAGAGGCCAAGGACTGGCCTCCCTGGGGGGCATCCTGAGCCCAACCTGGAGGCCAGACATCCCAGCCCTGGGCCTTCATATTGACCCCAACACCACTCACTCAGGCTTCCAAATAAACTTGACCCTCACAGGGCAAAAATAAAATAAAATAGAAGGATGTACAGTGCAGGCTGCCCAGGAACAGTGACTGGGCAAACTGATCAAGTACTTGGTGCCCAGCTTCCTGGGCAGCGGCCCCACCATCGTCCCCACCCACCCTTCTGTGTTAATACAGAACATTTGCTACTAACCAACGTGTGTGGGACCAACCATGTACCAGGTGAGCCCTGCCCCTCCACAGCACAGTGGCCACTCAAACACCTGCTTGCTGTGAGTCTTCAGGTCACTACATCTTTCTGAGTGTTTGTTTCTCTGAACATGGGAGAGCCTAGGCTCAGCCTCATAGGGTTATTGTAGGGACTCAGGGGGGTAGGGGGGTGGTTCCTCCTGGGAAAAGGCCCTCTGGGTGCCTCGACACTGGAGAGGTGGCTGGAGGGGCTATGGTTGTTCTAATTGGCCATTTTCTTCTTAAAGAAGCTTCTGCCTTATTTGTGATTCTCCTCAGGCCTTAGGCTAAGCTATTTCTCTTGTGATAGAGAGATTGGAGATTCCATTAGGCATCCCTGTAGTGGGTCAAGTCGATTAGAAATCCTAGGGGTGAGAAATGGGACCCCAGGCTCACCCATCTATCTGAGATGAGGCTGGTTTGGGCTCATTCATTCAGCAAATGCCCTGTCCCCAGACTGCACTTCAGCGCTTCCTTCTAGTCAGGAGTGACTCAGTAACACTAGGCTGCACAGGCAGGTAGCGTCCACAGGACAGTCAATGTGACTTCTTCCTCGAAGTATCCCTGCATCTTCTCATATTTTGAAGCAGAAAGTGGATCTCTGGACCAGCAGAAAAAGTGAATGGGCTTTGGATCAGAGCCTTAAGGAGAGTATGGGGACTGTGACTTGGAGAAGGTAGCAACACCCTGGTTCCCACATATGGTGGGATTTCTGCAAGATGGCAGAGGTGTGATGGCTTCTCCTAGAAAAAAGGGAGGGAGTCAAAGAGAGCTGTGCATGTGGATTTGGGAAGTGTGGGTGAGTGGGGAGGGGATGGGGCTGGGCCACACAGGGAAGAACTCCCAGAGGCTGGGTTAGGCAGGAGCACAGAGTCGCTCAGGTCAGGGCCCATGGTCTGCAGTCTGGAGGACTTCCTGGGGTGGGGGCTTGAACTGGGACTTCAGTGATGGAGATGGGAGGTTCCCTTCCTAGAAAGGCACAAAAAAGGCAGTTATGGTGGTAACATGTTCTCTTCTTGTATCTACAGAAGCAGCTCAGAGCAAGATGAAGAAACACCTAAAGAGGAAATGCCAACTCTAGTGCCCTCTCCAGAGCCAGAGCAGGCTCCAGGCACAGCCGTCACTGAACTTCCAGATGTGGAACCACCTGCACCTTGTGGGCAACTCACCTCAGCTCCTGGGAAGCCTGTGGTCCCAGGTCCTGGGCCAGAGCGCATGTCAGCTGCCATGGCAGATGGGGCTCCTACAAGCCCTATAGATACAGTTTTAAAATATTTGTGTCTATTTTATATATGCTAACAATGTTACTCTATTTTTCTCATACTATTGAGTAATCTACAGTCTATTTTAAAGAAAATTTAATGAAATACTCTTAAACATAAATTTAATTTAGATTCTATAAAATTTAACTTTATAAACCTTCAGAGCCTTGAGCAAGTCTGTTTCTTCTGGGCCTCCAGCGTGTTACCATGAGTTATAGGTTGGGAATAATTAGTCTCTCAGGAACCATCTGCTCTACAAATGTGACATTCTTAAGGCCCAGGACAATGGGACTTTGGGGGAAATTGACTGATGAGCATTGGGGCAGGGACCCTTTATGTCAGGGCTGCCCCTGGGAACCCACATTTTGTTTGACTTCATCTCCCACCAGTACATGGGCAAAATATGGTCTTAAGTGCCCCCTGGCGTCCACGTTGCAGAATGCTGTAGGGTTTAACCAGCAGCAAGCAGTTCCTGAACACTGACTGCCACCTGCACCTTGACAGAAACTCCACCCTGCTCCACTTGCACGGAACAGCATTCTGAGCATCTCCGCTATTGGCCCATAGCACTGAAGAGGGGATAGGGAATGTCCCAGGACACGGGGTCCACACTCATCTACTCCACAGGCACCGCTTCCAAATCTCTTCTGGGGTCAGAGCCTCTCTCCGCCCTCAGCCCCTGAGCTCTGGTTCAGCTGGGCTTTTTCCTGAGGCTCTTGCATCTCACCAGATCCCAGAGGCAATTATTTCTCACGCCCCAAGGCTGAACAAGGTTGTGGAGACAGCCTGGCTTCTCCCTTTACACCAATCCTCTTCAGTGCTCCAAACCACCCTGTAGAGATGGCACTAACACCCTTTTAGGCTCCTTGCCCTGCAAAAAGCTGCAATGTCTCAGAACAAATGGGAATAAGCTTTGGACCAGGCACACAGTCCATGCCCTCAATTTGAGCACGTCTCTGGGCTGACAGGGATATTAAGGAAATTCTAGTGGGGTGTGATGAGTCCTAGGGTTGACCGGGTACCACAAGCATTGAGAACACGAGCCCGTCTGGGGATCACACAAGGCTCCTTAGGATGGGATTCCTAAAGCAAATCAGAAGATGAATAAGGATTTGTCTACCCACTGTATCCTGCTTTTTCATGCACCATGGCAATTGAGGGAAGCATTGTGAGATTAAACAAAGGCTGGAGAAGTAAAGGGAGGCTGCTAGGTCTACCTTAGAGGCCATGGGCCTTTTTACATTTAGTATTGCTGGTAACAGTAGATGGGATGGACCAGAATTTGAACAAATACATTTTAACAAAAAATGGTTTTAGAGTAAGTCCTGTGTGCTGGAACTGCTAAGTACTAGAGACCAGTGATGGTAAAGTCTTTTCCATCACCATTCTCATTGGAATACAGATATATGAGGACAATGATGCCATGTGGTTCCCATAGCACAAGTGGGCTTAGGGTGACAGGAAGAGGACATTTCTCTATGGAGAAGTATTGTGTGTCCACTTCCAAAGAGAGTCCCTAAGAGAACTTGCCATTTCTAGTCTGTGGAGATATAGGATGTTAACCAGGTAAGCCAGGCATTGAGAGACATTTCAGGCAGAGTGAAGAATTAGAAAAACAGAATTGAGTCAGGATACAGTCAGGGATGTGGGGGTGGGGTTGCAATTACTGGGATCATCAGGAGGTTGGTTCCCAGGACAGGAACAGGGATGGCTGAGCAGAGAGCAAGTCAGACACCAGCTCTGGGAGCCCTGGCATGATGGTTCCAGGCATGATAGTTCCTGAGCAGTCCTGGTGAGGAGGAGAGAGGGGAAGCAGATGTTCCTGAGTTTGAGAGCGGGTAGAATGAGAAGGGGAAGGGAATGGACCATAGTAAGGGGAGAGTGAGGCATAGGCGGGGAGAAGTCAGACATGTCCTAAATGATGACAAGCTGCGGAGTATGATGAGGACAGGATGTCCCTGAATTGGAGGGAGGTGATGGTCTCAGCACTGAGGTGCTAATGAAATGGTGAGAGTAGGAGGTGGAGGAGGCAACCTCATGGACAAGTACCGAGTTTCCTGCAGGTGGAACAGAAGAAGATTTTGGAGACAGTTGCCTAATTTGTCCCTAAAGATTGTGGCCTGATTGGGGGGTTAGTCGGAGACTGTGGTAGGAGGTAGGAGTGACCCACCGGGATGATGGGATCTCAAGGAGGGGGGCTCCTGAAGCAACAGAAGCATGTCTGGAGGTGGCCCTGTGTATACAGGTGAGTGCTGACTGGCCTGCTGGCACCACGGAGACACCCCCACCTGTGGGAGGTAGCTGTGCTAGGGACTGCTGATCTGGAGGTGCCTGCACAGGCTGGGTTACTGAAAGGGCCAGTCCCGATCTGGGTGCATGGCGCCCCCTGGAGGTTGTATGGATGGCTCTGGAGGAACATCTGGATGGAGAGGAGCAGTGGGCAGTGGTATATGGATGTGGAGCTTGGGGTAGAGATCTGGGCCGGGCCAGGAGTCAGGTAGAGCTGGGAGGGTGGGGCGGCCCACCGAGAAGGGGCAGAGGGAAGAGAGCAGAGGGCTGGGCATTGAGCTGTAGTGTCAATTGCGACATTTGTGAGCGTGGAGCCCGCCTGGCCTGAGGTCCACAACGTCACCAAGATGCACTTGGCCCGAAGAGCATTCCTCATCCAGGCATCTGGAGCCCCCTCTGCCCTCAGTGCCTGCTCCCCAAACTCCACCCTCCTCCCTCCCAGGACCGGACGAGGGCTGCCCTCTTGGACAACCTTCATGATGAGCTCCATGCCCACACACAGGCCATGCTGGGACTTGGCCCTGAAGAGTACAAGTTTGAGAATGGGGGCCACGGGGGATTCCTGGAGTCCTTCAAGGTACGGGCACAAGGGCGGCTGCCGATTGCTGTGGCCGGGAGGGTCGGGACAAACAAGGGAAGAGGTCCAGGATCCACATGATCCTGACCCCAGAGCCCAGTGCCAGCCAGATGTGGCAGGACCAGCAGGGGCACTGCAGGGGTTGGCAGAGGACAGGGGCATCAGGAAGTGTGAGTGTGAGTGTCTTGACCTGGATCCTCTCCTGCTGGCCCGGAGTCTGGGGCTGGGGGAAGAGTTAGCAGGGGAGGAGCCAGTGCAAACCAAGAACACTCCTGTTCCCACCTGCCTCCTTCTGTGGTCAGGCGCCCAGGGCAGAATGACGGGAGCAAGGACACAGATCGTCGCTGTCTTCAGCAGCTGGTGTGGGGTTCCGCAAGGATTTCTCCAGCTGGCAGGGCACCGAGGACCTGGCCAGGGCCAGTGTGATGGAGTTAGAGGCAAGTCCCTGTGGACTTTGCAAAGGGAAGGACTTTCTAGCCAGAATGAGCTGCTAAAATAAGTAGCGAGCTCCCTGTCCCTGGGAGTATTCAAGGGGATCTGGGACAGCCACTTCGCTGGCCTGGCATAAAGAAGATCCGTTGTCATGTGTTTGCCAAGTGCTTGCTGGTCCACACAGCACTGACGTCCAGCATCTGATCTGAGCCTGGCTGTTACCCTTTCCGGTTAGCACGGGTCTTGATATTTCCAGTTCCACACAGGGGACAGGATGAGAGGCCACAGGACTGCTCAAACCTACACCCACTGCCCGGCCCGCATGGCTCAGTGGCTGAGTGTTGACCCATGAACCAGGAGGTCATGGTTCGATTCCTGGTCTGGAGGGCACATGCCTAGTTTGTGGGCTCGATCCCCAGTAGGGGGCATGCAGGAGGCAGCCTATCGATGATTCTCTCTCATCATTGATGTTTCTATCTCTTTCTCCCTCTCCCTTCCTCTCTGAAATCAATAAAAACATATTTTAAAAAACCCACAAAAAACCTCACACCCGCTCAGAGGTAAAGCCTTGTTTCAAACCCTGGTTTTCTGGTTCTTAGTCAATGTTCTGTTGATTGCCCGTGGCAGAAGGATTTATAAAGCTACCGTTTTGGGGACAGTGTGTGGGGTTGGGGTTGGACCTGCCTGTATTAGAATCCCAGCTGTGTGATCCTGGGCACAGTCTTTCAAGTCTCTGAGCTACATTAACAGCACAGGGATGATCAACGGGACCTGTGTCTTGGCATTGTTGGGAGAATTCATGGAAATAGTCCGAAGAGGTCGCATGGCCCGGAATACAGTCAATGCCCGGTGAACGTGTGCGCTGTTAGCATTGCCCTGTAAAGTGAAAGCTTAACACCCATCATCCCTCTAAACCAGCCGTGGGCAAACTACGGCCCGCGGGCCGGATCCCGCTGTTCTATCCGGTTCTCTTGCTCTCCCCTCCACTCCTTTACTTTGAATTTATATTAGTTCACACAAACACTCCATCCATGCTTTTGTTCTGGCCCTCCGGTCCAGTTTAAGAACCCATTGTGGCCCTCGAGTCAAAAAGTTTGCCCACCCCTGCTAAACTCTCACGGCTGCTCCCTATGCCCTGTGTGAGGCTGGGATTATGGGTAGAATCACTGATACTCAGTTTCAATAATTAGGAGTGTAATTTTGCATATGAGGAAATGGAGACCCGAAGAAATGGAATAATTTGTCCCAAGTCACCCAGCAGATTCGGGAATCAAAGCTGTGTCTGGCAGATTCCGAAGCGTGTGTTCCCAATTGCCACATGACACCGCCTCTGGGTCCCAACTCAATTGAGATTCCACCCACTAGCCTGGCCCCGGCAAGCCTGGGGTCTGCCCCCCTGCCAGGCAGTGGCACAGAGCACAGGGCAGGGCCTGCTGGCCCCAAGGGCCAGCTGCCGAGATTCCTCACGCGGGTGCAGGCAGGAGCCGAACTGCATGTCCAGGCTGGTGGGAGATTCCTGGGACATCTGTCTCAGCCTTGATGGACAGTGGCGGCCAGGGTGAAACGGGAGAAATGGAGATTCAGAGGAAAGGGGGATGGGGGGAAGCGGAGGGGGGAGGAGAGGGAGCCAGAGCAGCTAGCCCGGCAGAGGGAGGGGTGAATGGGAGACCAGGTAACTAGGAAAACCTCCGTGGGCTCTGCCCACATCCTGGTAAGCATGTCAAATGCTCCCGGATCCATAGCAGATGTAATTTATACATGACTCGAGCTGTTGCTGACTGCAGACATCTAGTGATTTGCTGCTTTCTGTTTTGCAGGTTTCTCTCTGCCTTTTGGAGTTAACAATAGTTTTTTCAGTTTTCAAATATTTCTGTAACCTGTCAACTCCTGCAGGCCATGGACACCATGCCCACGGTGCCCAGCGGATAAAACGGCCCGGCAGCGACCTCAGGTTGCGGGTCTAAAGGAAGTGACGCGAGGCCATTTCCCAGTCCCCTGCCTCTGGGCCGACTCCAGTGGCTTGACTACGGGGAGGGAGATCTTCAGGCCTTGCCCATTCCTTGTCTCTGATCCAGTAATCCAGGGAAGTTTTCTCTTCAACCCTAACTCCTTCCAACTGTGGGCTGAGGACAGTCCCTTCTACCTTCTGCTTCCATGCCCGTGTCCGAGGGGCACTGTGGGGTGAGGGAGGGGCCGTCACGGTCAGTCGCCCAAAACACACCTTCCCAGCTCTGCCGGATATGAGTAGCTTTGTTTCCTCCTCCCGTCGGGGCACGAGCTCTTTGCCCTATGCGTTCCATCACTGCCTTCGGTGGGTGTCCCAGGCTGTGGTCTGCCCCAGCTCAGGAAACTGTCTTTAGTTTCGCTATTTCTTCCCAGGCACCTTGGACGGTGCTGTGGTGTCAGAATTATTGGCATTCCTCTTGGCGTTCCGTCTGGACTGCCACGAAGTCCTTGCAAGAGTGGTGCATGAAACAGTTCCAGGAGGAGAAGTTCCTGCTGTCTCCTTGCTGTCACAGGTCTCCTCACACAGATACACAGAAACATAATCGAGAAGTCCCAGGGCTCACAGCGACCCCAGTCACCCATCCCTGCCTCTGTGGCTGTTCCCCCTCCCCTACAGCCCAGGGACCCTTTGTCCCTCTGCCTAGAAGCAGACCCGTCACTGCCCCAGGCTGTGCTCCTGGCTCCTCACACCACTTAGAGTAGCTCTTCTCCTCTCCACGTCTGGCTTCAGTTCACTGGCTGTCGGCTTAGTGTTTCTTCCATGAGAAACAGAACAGTTAGTTCATGGACGCCTAGACCTGCTTCTGAGAAGCTTGGGGATATTCTCGGGAATCCTCCAGTTCTACAAACATTTACACATTTTGCATTTTTACATAGCGGATGATATAAAAAATGCATTTCCAGTCGAGATTAAACTTTGGCAGTGAGACTCACCATCGAAAGACAAAAGTAAGTAGGCAGGGGCCAGTGCAGCCGGCGCCACCGGTGCTGGGGGTGTATGGACATAGTCTTGGAGTTTTGCAAGAATAGTTTTATTTGAAAAACATACACATTAGTTATTGTTGACAGTGTTACAGATGTCCCGCATTCCTTCCCCCATTGCCCTCCTCCACCCAGAATAGTTTTCTTTTTCAAGCAGCTGGGTATTACTCACATTTGAAAAATATTATTCTCTGAACTGTTGTTCTCAAATGCCATGCTCAGCCACTGCCTGCTGTTGAAGTTTCTGTTGGTCCCTAATAAAATGGAAAGGGAAAGGGATGCTACTTGATGTATCAACATATGTACACAAGGCACGTGGGAGCCACATTTTGAGAAACCCTGAGCTAGCCCAACCCTCTGATGACCTCATGCAGAAGGGGGCCCTGAGGGCCAGAGGAGAGTGTCACCACCAACCCCAGAACTGGGACAAAGGAGAGCAGGAATATTGGGTGAATGTCTCTCCACCTGTGAGGGGCTGGCAGCCTATGCACTGGTCTGCTCTGACCCCTAGTGGCCAGAGTGCCACTCTGCAAGTAACTCTGGCAAAGTGCCCTCCCTGGCTGGGGCAGCTCATGGATTGGAGCTCTGGTCTGACTGAAAGGAGACATGGAGGGATATTTCCTACTCCCATCAGCCTTCCTCCTTTATTTGTGCTGCCAAAGGGGCAGAAGACCCTGTTTTTGACCTCAGATTCTTCTGATTAGGGGGTCATCACAGCTGGCAAGAAATTAGCATCTTTCTCTCCGTCGGCCCTGCCTCTGTTGCTTACTTGGTACAGATAAGCATGCGTTTCCCTTAGTGTTATCCTTGTGCATTAGGTCCCCCAAGTTGAATTTGTTAGATTGAAACAGCTCACAAAACCCATTTGTAAAGAAGTGGGGTTTGGGGTAGGCCCGGAGGAGACGGGCTCCCTCTGTGACACTAGCTGGTGTGACACACGCAGACATGCGGGAGTGACTCCACCCCTCTTTTCTCACTCCCCCCAAGGTGTGCTGAGGGCTGGGAAACTGCGGTGACTCAGGGTGGGGGACAGAACCAGAGGTGATGAGCTTGGAGGAGAGCATCTGAGGACAGATAGGGATAGTTGTGTGAAGTATGGAACAGACTAGTCCATGGCGCCAACATCTGGAAATGGTAAGATTTCAGTGTGGTGTGCAGAAGATCTTTTCAAAGGCCAGGGTGTTCGCCCACGAAGGCAGTGAGCAGCCCATCCCTGGGAAGGTGCAAGTGGAGAGGATATGAACTGTGGCCTGGATGTGCAGGGCCTGAGTGGGAGAGGGGCCAGGTGGTCCCTGGAGACCTCCTGATGCCCCAGCAAAGGCTTCATGGGCCTGTCCTCTTCTCTCCTGCCTCCCTCTGTCCACATCACCGCCCTCTGTCCTCTTCTTCGCCCTGTACCTGACTCTTCTGACCGATTTGAAAAGGCTAGTGTGTCCAGCTCTACCTCAGATTGACATGTGACATTCTTTAGACCATGTCACTGCGTGATTTTGTCCAAATGGAGCATCATTGTAGGGTTTCAAGGTAGCCATCACCTCTTTTCCCATCCCTAAGAGTGGGGAGGAGAGATGACCTTGAGTAAGCAGGTGTCATGCCAGGGATTGGTCATCCATCGTGTCATGCTCACATGGGGACCATCACCACGCTGTACAGGGGAGAAGACTGTCTCAGAGAGGCTCACATACCGTGCTGGGGGGAACCAGGAGTCAAGCCCCGCACATCCCTGGAGTTCCCTGCCAGCCACTGTGTCCTCAGACTTACCTCACTGACTCAGCAGCACCACGGCTTTTGAGGACACGAGTCCTCCCTAATGTCAAGGAGGCCGAAATCACTTGGTTTCTAATCACCCTCAGTCCATCAACCAGTTGAATTATATGTTCAAGCTGGGCTGGTTTTTGGGACCCTTTCATCTAAACCCAGGGTCCTGGTTCCATCTCTTACCTTTGGTGTGACCTCCCTCGGCAGTCCTTTGCGTTTCAGGACCTTTTCTCTGTGTCTGTCTTCTCTGCATCTCAGAGCTGGAAGGATGCAATAAGATCACGTGTGTGAAGCTCAGTGGATCAGCTGCCGTCACGCAGGGCTCATTTAATCTCCTCTGCAGAGAGACCGTGAGAAAGCATCTGAACATAAATGATTCATTGACATATCACAGTTGATGACGATGGTGGTGGCGGCACACACGAGGCACCAACAGAATGGAATGAGGTTGAGTTGATGCAGCACGTGACTCATTTAAGGAAACTGTTTATCCAAGGACACCTCCGAGTGGTGCCACGCCTTCCCTGCCTTCAGTTTTCCCAAGGGCACACGTCTGACTGATCTTTGGGTGGTGGAATGAAGAGAAGGTGCTGGCTGTTTATCCATGTTGCTAGGTGACGCTCTTCTGTGGTCTAGAAAGAGAGAGAGTTGAAGTCCCTCGAGGGGACATCTTCGGCTCAGACAGGCCAGGCCAGATGAATGCCAACAGGGATACACGGCTGGTGGGCTCCCTGCCTCGTTCAAGGGGAGCTCGCCTCCAGACCATCATCTTTGCAAACGGCCCTCCTTCCTGAGTCAGCTTCCTTCCCAGGATTGAAAGGCAGGCAGGGTGCGGTCCTCGGCCATTCCTGAGCTTGGCAAATTCCTGACATTGGGGAGAGCTCCCGGGGGACCTGCGATTTGGGGTGGGTGCAGCATTCCTGCTGCTTTCTTGGGACGACCTTTCTGTAGACTCAATGCTTCAAGGGAGGGAAGGGCATCCGTTCCATGTAGGTGGACACGTGGAGCGTGTAAACAGACACATGGGGTTCACGTGGGGTGTGAACCAGGTGAGGATGGGGGCAGTGTCCCACCTTTGTCCTTCTGCATCAGTTTTTTGAAGCTGAGGTTTCCGAGAACTCCCCGCCTCAGCTGACTCACGCAATGAGGAAGATCCTCTAGCTCACTTAACCAGAAGGCCCAGGTGGCTCATGGCTCCGCGTAGTCAGTGGCAGGCAGGTTCCATCCCCTTGCCCCTCTGCCATCCCCATCTTGTTAGCTTCGCCCGTAGGCTTGACCCCTCACAGCCCATGGCGGCTGCTGCGGTCCTAGGTGCAGAGGTGTCACACCTCTTTTGGGAATCAGAGGAGATCTTTCCTCGAAGCCCACAGTGACGTCCCCTCATGTCCCACTGGCAAGGGCTTGGATGATGTGACTGCCTGAGAGGGTCATGATTTACTCCTTTGTCCTGTGGAGGAAGAGGGGACATTGGGCCAGACTGTGGCTCTGCCAGCAAGGAACATGGGGGGATGGCACTTGTATGTGAGCAACTGGTAATGTCTGCATCCGTGAGTCTTTGCATGTGGCTCTGAGGCCGTGGGGACCTGGACAGCTGGTTAACACAGCGGCTCTGGGCCTTTTCCATAGCCCTAAGTTTAGGGATGTTTTGTTTCCCTGCTGACTGTACACTCCTTGGAGGCAGGGGCCGTCTCTCCTACGTCTTTGACTCCCCTCCTAAAATTCTCCCAGTTTCTGCAGTGCTGGGCACACAGGTAGCACGTGACAAATGCTTGCTATTAACAAGAAGAGCAGCCACATTGATTGGGTACTTAGTATGTGCCGGGTGCTCTGCTAAGAGCTTTGTATGTGTGGCTACCTGGCCGCATTATCGAGGGACTGAATGACTGGTCAAAGGGAAACGATGTGGGGTTTAGGGGATCCTGGAGAGAAACTTCCCTCCCTAGAACTCCTGTCGTCTTTGAAGGCCTTCAGAACCAGGGAGCATCGTCCACATGGTGGGTGGAAGCCTCTAGGACTTCCCGTGTCAGGAAATCCTCCCTTGGGTCCAGGTGGGATCTGTCTGCCTCACTCTAACCTTGGGTCAGGTTCCAGAGCAACACAGGTGGCCGGCAGAGCTCTGCCGAGCAGTCCGAGAGCAGCCGGCACCTCCCCGCCCTCTCCCTGCTGTGGGCGCAGCAATCTTCATTTTAACTGTTCTCATCCTTGCAGGCACCGGGACCAGTGACTGTCCTGGTTGTCCCCTCCTGGACACCGCGATGTGTACAGATGGGCCCTTCGTTCTTTGGTGGCCCTAAGTGGCCACAGGGCTCCACGCGGCCTGAGAAGCTCCAGGCCCTCTGAGGCCGAAAGCCTGGAGTCTGAGAGTGCGTATGCTGTGTCGGCAGCCGCACCAGCTGCGGGCTCATCTCTAGCCGCTGCGGGTGTGGTGTGGCTCAGTGTACGGACCCGGAAGTGCTCTGGCCACAGTGCACCAACTGCGAACATACACCAAGTTGTAGCAGGCACACTTTGGGGTGACGCAGAATGGATACCCGGTATTTAAATATAGGAGAATGCTTAGTTTTCTGCTGCTTGGACCATGTCATTCCTGACTTGCAGATGAGGAAGCTCAGGCTTGGTAAGCTCTCCAAGCCTCACTTTCCTTCCCTGTAACAACCTTTGTCCACCTTGCAGGGCATCTGGGGCACTGACCCCTCAGACTCCTCTGTCCAGTGTCCTCCCTCGCCTCTGCCTGCAGAGTGCCACGTGCCCAGAGCCTCTGAAAGTCCTCTGCAGGCTGTAGTGATTAGCATGTGGGCCGCCGAGAGAGAGGGAGAGAGAGAGAGAGAGCGAGAGCGAGAGAGAGGAGCGAGGAGAGCCTGGAGTGTGTCTGCAGATCCCACTGAGGCAGCGGGGTCATCTGGAGAGGCCTGGCTCCAACTCTCAGGCCTCCCTCACCTGCTGTCCCCACAGAGGGCCATCCGCGTGCGCAGCCACTCCATGGAGACCATGGTGACCAGCCAGAAGAAGCCGCACGGCGGGGGCCTCCCCGGCAGCCTCAGCGGGGGCATCTCCCACAACAGTGTGGAGGTCACCAAGACCACCTCCTCGGTGAGTGTCTGCGGGCCCTGGGGTCCCCCAGGCCTTGGTGGGGACAGGGGTGTGTTCACTCAGGTTTGGGCCAGGTGATCAGCAGGGCGAGCTGAATGATGGGGAGGGAGACTGAGGCTGCCCAGGGGCGACCCCTCCCCTTGAAGTGAGAGCCTCCAGCCAGGCAGCACTTGGGGCTGGCCCAGACCGGAGCGCACCTGTTGTCCTGCTCTCGGAGTTTCCTTGACACCTGGGCCTCCTCAGGACCAGCCCTGTGCAGTGGTCCTGGGCCCTGGGACTGTGAGAGGGCCCTCCCTTTGTTATTCCTAATGACACGCAGCTGCCCCCTGCTTGTGGTGCACCAGGCACTGAGCTAAGTAACTCATGGGTCCCTGTGACAGCTGTCTGAGGGAGGTGCTGAGTGCTCTCCATTGCACATCTGAGGAAGGGGAGACCCCGAGGGGTTAGGTAACTTGCTGGAGGTCACCCAGCTACGCCGAAGAACTGGGATTCGTGTTTAGGTCGCCCAAATCCTAAGTCTCTGCTCTTAATCGCTGTGTGTACAGTTCTAAGAAAAGAGCCTGGCCGGTCCCGGTTTTGGGTCTGGTCAGCTTGCACCAGGAGCTGGCAAGGTGAGGGGACCAGCGTCCCTCCTTTTATAAAGCAAAGTGGCTTTGTGTTTGTGCACGTTGGGGTTTTCTTGTTCTTTTTTGTAATAGCAGAACATACCCACCACGATACTGACAATTGGTATTGTAAACGATCGTGTGTAATGCATTTGATTTACCAAATAGTGTTTTCATAGCTATTATCCTGTTCCTCCCAGCGGGTCTGTGAAGGGAGCAGGGCCGGGCAATTATCTCCAATCTGTGGGTGAGACTGGGGCCCAGAGAATTCTTCCACTTGCCCAAGGCTGCACTGCGTGTGAATGGCAAACACGGGCTTAGAGGCCTGGCGGGCTCCCATCTCCCCCTTCTCATTCTGCCACCCTTCGTCCGTCGTCCCCCACACGTGGCAGAAGCAGAGCCACATGCTTGGCAGGCTCTCTCTGCCTGTGGGTGCATGTGGACCGCATGCTTGTCCTGCCAGGGATTTGCTACGTGACCTTGACCAAATTCCCTCGCCCCTCGACTCCTCCAGGACCTCCTCAGTAAAGCGAGGAGTTGGACCAGGGCACTCCCAGGACTCTCTCAGCTTTGTGGTTCCCAGTCTGTGACCCCCTCAGTCATCCTTTCCTCTCAGTACCTGGGGTTCTCCTTAGGGTGGCCCTGACCCCATGTTCCTCCAAGAATTCTGTTCTAGCGATTACCTGCTGTGTTTCTGGGGATCTATCCAGACCAGCTGTGGGGGTGGGAGGTGGTGCACAGGCTCTTTGTAGACCGGGAAGGGGGGTGAAGGGAAGGAGACCTGGGTTTGGGGAGTGAGCCCTCATTTTGGTGGTCACATTGGCAGCCTCCGGTGGCGGCGGCAACTGCGAAGAACCAGTCGTGGAGCCCCATCAAGCGGCGGTCGGGGCTCTTCCCCCGTCTGCACACGGGCTCTGAAGGCCAAGGGGACAGCCGGACGCGGTGGTGAGTGTCCAAGTGGCGTGGGTGGGCTCCCTCGGGAGGGCTGCCCGCAGCTTCAGCTTCGAGCGATGGCTTCCGTCTAACCCTGGTCCCCACGTCAGGCCCCCACGTCCCCTGTCACTCATTCAGTGCATTGTCCCCCACGTCCGCCGTCACTCATTCAGTGCTTTGTCCACCAATATCCCCGTCACTCATTCAGTGCTTCGTCCCCCAATATCCCCCGTCACTCATTCAGTGCTTCGTCCCCCAATATCCCCCGTCACTCATTCAGTGCTTCGTCCCCCAATATCCCCCGTCACTCATTCAGTGCTTCGTCCTCCAATATCCCCCGTCACTCATTCAGTGCTTCGTCCCCAATATCCCCCGTCACTCATTCAGTGCTTCGTCCCCCAATATCCCCCGTCACTCATTCAGTGCTTCGTCCCCCACGTCCCCCGTCACTCATTCAGTGCTTTGTCCCCCAATATCCCCTGTCACTCATTCAGTGCTTCGTCCCCCAATATCCCCCGTCACTCATTCAGTGCTTCGTTCTCCAATATCCCCCGTCACTCATTCAGTGCTTCGTCCCCCATGTCCCCCGTCACTCATTCAGTGCATTGTCCCCTACGTCCCCCTGTCACTCATTCAGTGCTTCGTCCCCTAATAACCCCGTCACTCATTCAGTGCTTCGTCCCCCAATAACCCCGTCACTCATTCAGTGCTTCGTCCCCCAATATCCCCCGTCACTCATTCAGTGCTTCGTCCCCCACGTCCCCCGTCACTCATTCAGTGCTTCGTCCCCCAATATCCCCTGTCACTCATTCAGTGCTTCGTCCCCCAATATCCCCCGTCACTCATTCAGTGCTTTGTTCCCCAATATCTCCCGTCACTCATTCAGTGCTTTGTCCTCCAATATCCTCCGTCACTCATTCAGTGCTTCGTCCCCCAATATCCCCCGTCACTCATTCAGTGCTTCGTCCCCCATGTCCCCCGTCACTCATTCAGTGCTTTGTCCCCCAATATCCCCTGTCACTCATTCAGTGCTTCGTCCCCAATATCCCCCGTGTCTCATTCAGTGCTTCGTCCCCCACGTCCCCCGTCACTCATTCAGTGCATTGTCCCCCATGTCCCCCCGTCACTCATTCAGTGCTTCGTCCCCTATGTCCTCTGTCACTCATTCAGTGCATCGTCCACTCGGGCAGCTTTGAGGTCCCTGCACCTGACAGAATGGGTCTCGCAGTTTGGCCCCAGCTAGAAATGCGGCTCAGAGTCGTTTCTTTCTGTGCTTCCTTTTGCGAAGCTCACTCACATGTGCTCTTTATGGAAGCCTCCCCTGATTCTGACAGCAGAGTTCGTGAAACATGCCTTTGGACTTCCAGAGTTTGTTTCCTTCTTTCCTTCCTCCCTCCCTTCCTTCCTTTCTTCCTTCCTCCCTCCCTTTCTTTCTTTCTTCCTTCCTTTTTTAGAATTTATTTTTATTGTTTATTACAGATGTCCCCCATTTCTCCCCGCTTTGCTCCCTCCACCCTGCTCCTACCCCTCCCAGGCCTTCACCGCACTGCTGGCTGTGTCCATGGCTGTGCATATATGCATATAGGTCCTTTGGTTAATCTCTCCCGCCCCGCCCGCTCCCTCTGAGATCTCTGTCAGTTCCATGTTTCCATGTCTGTTTGTTCGTGAGTTTATTCTGTTCATTAGATCCCACGTGTAAGTGAGATCATGTGATAGTTGCCTCTCTCTGACTGGCTTATTTTGCTTAGCATAAAGCAAAGGGAAAAGTAAACAGAGGGGACTACCTGAAACTGAAAAGCTTCTGCACAGCAAAAGAATCCACCCACCAAAGGAAGGGGAGCCCACTGTATGGGAGAACATATTATCCAATGAACATCTGAGAAGGGGTTAATTTCCAAAATATGTAAAGAACTCACACAGCTCAACAGCTCTCATATCCTACTTACCCCGTTCTTGCTAATTATCTTTCTGATCCTTTAGTCAGTGAGCCCACCTGGTGTTGAATTCGGCAAGCAGCATCCCTTGAGTGCCTGGTGTGTGGGGGCTCAGAGCTCAGACAGGAGCTCCAAAGACACAAACCTGCCCTCCAGGAGCTTACAGTCTCACGAAGGAAAGGGAGGCAGGCAGGTTGACCTCCACGTGTACAAGTGCCTTCTTGTAGCCCTGGCGGTGGTGCCAGCCCCGGGCGTGGGCAAGCAGGACGAGGGCGGTGATGGAGGAGGATGCAGAGCTCTGTTTGGAAGCTGTGTGTGTGAGTGAGTCCTTGTGGCCCACTCAGTAGGGAGACCCAGGGCTCTGAGTGCTCAGAATTGCTGGTCTTGAGCTTGGGAGAGACTCGGTGACTGAAGGAGAGGTGGGAGTCACTGGGAGGTTGGAGGAGGTGGTGCTTAAGATGAATCAATGAATATGCTCACCCAAGAGGGTGTGGAGAATGCCTGGGGAACACCAGCACTTAAGGGCAAGTGGAGAAAGGAGGCAGAGCCAGTGAAAGACAGGGAAGGAAGGGGAGCGAGGAGGAAGAGAGCCTGGGGAGGGGGGACCCTCGGAAGCTAGGGCAGGAGACCTTGCAGGAGAGAGGCCTGCAGTGGCAGCCGAGCAGAGCACAGTGACCCCAGCCCCTGGTGGGGTGGACAGTGAGGAGGTCCCTGGTGACCTCGTTAGAAGTACATCGGGGCACCTCATGCCTCCAGGATGGTTAAATACAGAAGACAAGAAGGAAGTGTTGGCAAGGACGTAGGGAAACTGGAACCTCGTGCATGGCTGGTGGGAATGTGAACTGGTGAGGCTGCTTTGGACCACGGCCTGGCAGCTCCTCAGAGGGTTAACCGTGCCGTTGCCACAAGGCCCAGCAATTCCCTGCCAGGTGCACTCCCAAGGGAAAGAACACAAGTGTCTGCATAAGCACCAGCACACGGATGTCCGTGGCAGCATTGTCATAGTAGCCCCAAGCGGAAACGATCCACATGCCCTCCCAAAAAGTGAAGTATTACTTTGCAATAAAAAGGAGTGAAGTATGATGGACACATGCTACAACATAGATGAGCCTTTAAAACACTAGCTGAGTGAAAGAAGCCATTCTCAAAAAGACCACACCGTATTGTATGGCTCCATTCACATGCAATGTCCAGAATAGGCAAATCCATAGGGACAGGAAGTAGATTCTGTCAGGGGCTGGGGGGAGGGAGGAATGGGAGTGGTTGTGAGTGAGTGGGGTTTCTTTGAGGGAGGGTAGAAATGTTCTAAAATTAGATGGTAGTCATGGTTGTGAATATACTAAAAACCATTGAATTGCACAATTTTAATGAGTGATTTGTATGTGGATTGTATGTCCATGAAGCTGTCATGAAAATAAAAGTACATTAGTGACAGGGCCCCAACAGTGGACACTGAGCAACTGATGGGCAGTGTTTGTGGCCTTTGTTAAACGGCAGAAGGAAACCCTTGGCGCTGGCTGGGAGTAGCCTGTTTACCCAGAAGCCCTTCCCAGCACTCAGCACACGTATCCGGGGAGCCATTTTGTAGTCTGTGTGAAGGGTGTCCCCTGGCGTTCTGCAGCCGTGGCCCTGCCGGGGCCCCGAGGGGTGCGTGTGTGCTGGCTGTGATGGTGGATGTCCCAGACCTCACTCCATTCCCTCTGTGGCCAGCCCTTGACCCAGAGCTCTGCCAGCTGGGATGGACTTGGGCTCGGTGGCCTCAAGCCGGAACTCCTGCCTGGTAGCTCTGGACTCTCACCCAGGAGCCTGCAGAGGAGGGACCCTGGCAAAGCAGAAAACCCTGTTGTCTGATGGGGGCATGGTGGGATAGATGGCCCGGAGGCTGTGCTCTGTCGGGGATGCTGTGACCCCACAGGACCCCATGGTGCAGTCTCGGGCCTGGAGTGAGGTGGGAGTTGGGAACCAGCTCACCCCTCTTCATCCTCATCTCCTCAGTGACAGTGCATCCAGCAACCCCAAGACTGTGGACGGTGGGCACTCTTCTCAGGAGATAAAGTCTGAGACCTCGTACAACCCCAACTCTCCGGAGATCTGCCCCAGCAAGGAGAAGTAAGAGTGAAGCTGGCTCTAGCCCCGCGGGACCTGGAATAGGCCTCTGCTCTGGCATCTCCCGCTTTGGGGACCCCCTGGAATGCACAAGCCAGCAGGCAGGGCCACGGGGAGCCACTCAGTCTCTGCGGGGCCTGCCCTGCCCTCGGCTCCCACGTGTGACCAGGGCCGCCTTCCCGCCCCCCTGCAGGCCCTTCATGAAGTTGAAGGAGAATGGTCGGGCCAACATCTCCCGTTCCTCCTCCAGCACCAGCAGCTTCAGCAGCACGGCCGGGGAGGGCGAGGCCATGGAGGAGTGTGACAGTGGGGTAGGTGCGGCCTGGCCAACCTGGGCAGCAGGGAGGCACCTGGGCCCACCGCTCGGTGTGTTAAAACAGCTCCTGTGGGCAGAGCCCCCTCCAGGCTCCGGGGAGAGCGGGGAGTATGGAAACAAGAGGTGGCCCACCCAGCCATCTCCACCCTCTGGCAGCGGTGGTTTAGGGTCTCCCTGGGGTGACAGAGGAGCAGCAGCAGCAGAGGGTCAGAGGTCAGGCTGAGCGTGTCCCTGCCGTGGAGTTCTTGGCTGGAGAGGAGAGGGCTCAGCGCTGCATGGGTGTGGTCAGGGGCACTGCCTGGGGATGGAGGGGAGCCAGGGCTGGAGGCAGCAGGAGGAAAGAGCGTGTCCAAGTGGGCAGTGGGAGGCAGGGGCTGCCCAGGTCAGCTGAGGGTGGGCCCACCTCGCTCACCCGGCCTCTCTCCCCAGAGCAGCCAGCCGTCCACAACCTCGCCCTTCAAGCAGGAGGTGTTTGTCTACAGCTCGTCCCCAAGCAGCGAGAGCCCCAGCCTGGGGGCGGCCACCACCCCCATCATCATGAGCCGGAGTCCGACAGGTCGGTGTGCACCACGTGGTGTGCACCACGCAGCCAGGGCGGGGGCTGTGCCCTGAGCACTGTTTGTGGGGCGCCAGCCCCAGGTGTCTGTAACTGGCCAGTCTCGGTCCAACCCCAGTGTGAGGCCTTGAGCTCTGCTCCCTCACTGTGTCTGTGCATCAGCCTTCAGGGCCTGTTCTTGTCCTCTCGTTACTCACGGGAACCGAGCTCAGAGAGGAGTTGGGACTGTGTGAGTCGAAAGCCGAGGTTCTTTCCACGGACCTCTCGCTCCTCCCCATCTCCGACTCAGGGCCCCCCATCACAGCGATGGTCCTCAAAATGCAAGGGTACCAGGTGGGGAGAGCATTGCAGGTGGAGGGAACAGCACATGAGAGGCCGTGATCTGGAACCACACGTGGGTCAGGGGGGCTGGAGTTCACAATGGTGACAGGGGACAGGTGAGAGAGGAGTCAGTGGTTAGGGGACAGGGCCAGGGTGCTAGGGGACACGTGAAAGAGGAGACCATGGTTAGGGGACAGGGCCAGGGCTGCCCCTGGTGAGGATTTGGGCTCTGTCCTGCAGGCAGTGGAAGCCATGGGAAGGTCTTAAGTCTTTGAAGGTTCTTAAGTAGAGAAGCGCCATCTGGTGTTGAGAAAGACCATTTTGTGGCTGCAGCTGGCCCAGGAGGAAGGACTGGTTGGAGCAGGTGCAGGGGGGAAGATCAGCGAGGGTCACAGTGAGTGGTGAGGGGTGATGGGCCGTGGATTGTGGGGTGATGGAGCATTGGATTCAAGAGATGCCAAGGAGGTAAATCTTCGGGGCTCAGTAGCGGGGCTTCAGGGAGAGCAAGGAGTCTGGGCCTTCGGGGTTCTGGGATCCCTGCAGTTGGACAGAGTAGGAGGAGCCGGCTCTGGGGAGAGGGTGAAGGTTGGCACCTGAGGGGCATGTCGGTAGACATGCCTGGTAGGCACTGATGGGCTCTGTGGGTGCCCAGAAGTCAGAGCCTTGGTCCCGCCCTCCAGGAGGGCAGCACGGTGGGGTGGGGGCAAGCACAGGACCCTGGGTCCACCACTGACGAGTGATGTGACATTGGACACGTTCCTCAGCCTTCCCATGCCTCAAATACCGGAAGAATATTTACTCAGTTTTCCGTGTTATTCGCAGTGCTATAGACACATACACTTTCACATTGCATCTATATTGCTAATATTCTCTCCATTAGTTTCTGAAGTCTCAGCAACAAAACAGCAGATTAAGTTGATTTGTAGCATTTGCTGATCTCAAGCCACCAATGTGACTGATGTAAATAACCTTAAAAGAATAGGGAGTGGTAAAATGTAGTGAAATAACGAGGAAGCGATGACTTCTGAGTATTTATTACCTTTGATGAATATCACTTAATTATAAGCTTATAATTAATTTTTTTTTATTAATCCCCACTGGAGGATATTTTTTCCATTGATTTTTTTTAGAGCGAGTGGAAAGGAGGGAGGAAGAGAGAGAGAGGGAGAGGAACATTGATGTGAGAGAAATACATTGATTGGTTGCGTCCTGCATGTGCCCCAAACTAGGGCTGGGGATCAAACCTGCAACCCAGGTACATGCCCTTGACCAGGAATCGCTCAGGCTGCCGCTCTAACCGCTGAGCCACTGGTCAGGGCTAAGCTTGTGACTGTGTGTGTAACAACCAGCTCACAACATTTGTAAAAATTTAAGGGTTGGCTCTTGTGAATTGGTGTGTTAGCTAGAGTGTCTGGTGGAGGGGAGCGCCCCTTCTGGCCTCCCTGCCCAGTTCCCCAGCAGCCCATGACCGCCACAGCCCCACCCTCTTCATGGGCATTCTTCTTTTTCCTAGATGCCAAAGGCAGAAATTCCCCAAGGTCAAACCTGAAATTCCGCTTTGATAAGCTCAGCCATGCGAGCTCCAGTGCAGTAAGGATCTATGGGTGTGGGTGTGGCAGCGGGAGTCTCCCGCATCCCACATTCCAACCTCCTCCCAGCCAGCCTTCCTTCCTGGGCACGTCACAGCGGGGGAAGGAACCTCTGGTCCCACCTGGGGGTGAGACAGTTGGTGCCACGTGGTGCAGCAGCCTGGGGGTCGCCAGCCACCTCTGCCCCATGTCCTGTGTTAGAGCCGCACCCTCGGACACACACAGATGTGAGTTGTGAATGGTTGGCTCCTGGGGCCTTGGGTCCCTTCCAAGCTCACTGGAGAGTGGAGAGCTGGGCATACAGAAGGTGCAGTCGGCAGGGGTTATGTTGCCTAGTTTTATAAATCTCCCGTGGATTTTTCTTGAAACAGGGTCACTAATGTGATAGAGGAGACCTTCGCCTGTCAAAGGTGGGTCAAGTGTGTGTCCTGCTGTGGCCACGGGGCCTGCTAACCCGACACTGTCCCGAGACCCTGACGGCTGGGTAGGGTAGTCGCCTCTTCTGAAGCCTCTGTGATGGGGCCCAGGATGGGAGGAAGGCGGGTGGCCTCGGTGTGGATGGGAAGGGTTGTGTGGGTCTGGGCTGGACTCACTGAGTTGGTCTCCTTGCCCCAGAGGTGCCTGGCTGGGGTAGTCGCCCAGAGCTGCTTCCTCTCCTGGAGGGAGAGGTGTCCGTTTGCCCCTGCCTTTCTGCCATCAGTGGCCTTTCCCAGGGCTCTGGGCTGAGCTCTCCTACCCGAGTGTCCAGAGATGCCTCAGCACCCTAAACACTGCGCGGCGCCCTGAGGGAGGACCCTGCTGGCAGCCACAGCCAGTTGGGGGCGGGCAGGAGTGTGTGGTTTTCAGCAGATCTGGCCTGGGCCCAGCTCCCCCCAAGACCTGAACTTGTGCGGGTGAAGTTAGCAGAGACCCTCTGATTTCTGCCCTGCTATGGGGCTGCAGGGCTGAGAGTCACAGTTGGAACCAAGGGGAGGGCCAGAGCTGAGCCCATTTGTAGAAACCTGATCTGTAAAAAAGCAGGTGAGCTGGGGGTGCCGGCACGCTCAGCTCCCATCCTGTACTGCAGACCCTGTTCACCAGGTTCCTGTCGATGCCCACCTTCCCGGCTGTCTGACGCCGGGCACCCAGTGTGGGCCCCTCCTGTCCGAGCATATCCATGGGCTGTGGCCATGGGCACACGTGTCTGCCCTTCCTTCCTTCACCCCGTGTTTGATCGCCTCCCTCCTTCTTGTCTCCTCCAGGGAAGCCCTGATTCTGTCTTGGAGATGCTCCTATCCTAGCAGTTTGGGGTGCCATTCACTACTCTGACTGTCACAGGCCTATTGCTCCACGGGCCACCTGCCCACCAGACCGGCTACCTGTCCCAGTGCCCCGACCGGCACAGCCCTGCCCACTCCTTTGCCAAGACACCCTGCGAGCACCTCCCCATCTCTGGACAAGGCCTCATTCCTCCAGGCTCCCCTGCTCCTGACCCCCAATGTGCTGTGTGTCTGGGTCATTTGTTACCTTGTTTTTGTCTGCAGCAGCCAGTGTTGGGTGAGAGGGGTCTGGGTACTGGGGACTCAGAGAACCGAGAGGCAGAGCCTGGTGTGGTGGGGAGCAGAGGCCCGGAGGGGACTGTGCCTGGGGAGGGGCGGCGCCGGGTCCTGACAGGCAGGCATTTTGTGCTGCTGGAGGGAGCACTTTTCCAGCAGCCGAGTCTGTAGCTCCTTGAGGATGTCCTGGTAGAAGTCGGCTCTGTCGCTCCCACATTTCTGGAGCTCCCAACATCTGTTTGCTTCTGTGCTAGGAGCTTCTTCCCCATCTGCTGACAGCTGCCGGGGCCTCTGTCCCTGCTGCCCGGGCATGGCTGGGTGAAGCTGCAACAGGGCTGGGCGTGTGGGAGCGGGCGCCACACTCTTCCTCGTGGCCTCATTCACACAGGCTCCTGTGTGGTTGCTGTGGGAGAGGCCGGAGCCAGTCTCTCCCTTTGAGCAGATGCTTTTCCCACGAAGGGGTGGGTGCCAGGAGAGGAGGAGCTGGGAAGGAGCAAGGCAGTGAGTGCCTGGGCCTTGGCTGGAGACCCTGAGACCCAGGCCAGGCCAGGATCCCTGTCCCTGCGGGTGGCGGAGGTTCGTAGGTTCGTGGGGAGTTACTTCAACCCACCTCTTGGTGAGAGCGGGGAGGTGAGGTGGGAGGACTCAGGTGCGGTCAGGCCTTGGCGAGGGTGGAGGACTCAGGTGAGGGGAAGGGGCGGCCTCCCTCTGCGCTTACGTTCTGGCATCTTTGGGAGGCCTAGTGCTGCCCGGGGGCTGTGTCCTTGGGCTGTCGGGCTCGATCTCTGCCACCCCCTCTTTCCCCAGTCTCCTGTTCCCCTTTCCACTGTGGGTCTACAGGCAGCTGTCACACAGGTGGGATTCCTGCAGCCTGGGCCCCAGCTGATGCAGTTGGGACACTGCCTGCCAGGGCCCCTCAGCCAGAGCCACCTCCCCGGGGGTGAGCCAGCGTGCTCTCTGTGGGACAGCCCGCTCCTTGGCTGCTCCCCACCCCCGAGTCCTCGGTGGTTTCTGAGTGTCCTCCAGGAAAACGGAGTCTGAAGAGCAGACCCTTGGAGGTGCGGCAGTTTCAAGTGCACCTGGGCCCTCTGTGACACGGGCGGCCAGGGCTTTAACGAGCAGATGACAAGGGTCTCCAGCCCAGTGCTTTATTTGCATCGGATCTGGGCTTATTCCGGAGTAAGGCATATAAATGTTACACCTGATTTTGTGACCGTTTCCCCTTTGCTTTTGCAATGAGAGCAAAACCTCGGTCCTTCGTCCCCCACTCACGTGGATCCTGTGGGGTCCTGTTTGCAGGCCGGTTGGCCCCTCCCCTCACACTGTCTGGGAAACGTGTCTACTTCAAGTCCTAGCCCCGTGGAATTTATTCTGGTTAGAAGGTCAACAAATGTCCGCGTGGGGTGGATTAAACGTTCCTGCAGCAGCACCCGCTGCAGTGACCAGGCCTGCAGGTCCTGGCGGCATACTGTTGGCTGGGTTTCTGAAGGAACTTGGAAGGTCGAACTGCATTTCTTTAAAAACAACCCCAGGCTCTGGCTTGCTTCTCTGGAGAGCTGGTATTTGCAGCTGCTGGGTGGTGGTGCTGTGTTCGTGGTCTGGGGGGGTCCTCTGGGGTTTCCAGGTGGTCCCCGCTCCATCCTGCTTCGGAACCTCATACCCACCTTCCCCCACCGTTTGCCCCCCACCCTCCTGCAGCCCTCGCCTCCCAGGACGGCCTTGCTCCTGCCTCTGAGCCCGGGGCCAGGCTGGCTGGGCATGTCCCGGAAACCGAGAGGCACAGGTCTGCCCCAAGAATCGCAGGCCTGAGCAGTGGGTCTACCCTCTGCTAACGGGGATGCCTGGGAAGGATCTGAAAGGTCCCTTCCTCTGTGTCTGCATCACCATCTTTAGCAAGTCCATCCTGTAGCTTCCAGAATGTACATGGCCAGGGCGAGGGGAGAGGAGAGGAGAAGCAGGACCCGCAGTCGTCCCAGGCCCTCGGGACCACGGGGCAGGCAGCTTGCGTGCCTGGACAGTCTCCTTGCATCTGCTCTGGGCTCAGATGTCTTTCCGTTAATTGCTGCGCCCAGTTTTGGGGCTCATAGATGTGCTGAAGCCTCACGGGTCCTTGTAACTAGATCCGTCCCGATGGTGCTCATGCTGGTACCCGAGGGGCTCTGTGTGTGGCCCCCGACACAGGAGAAGTGTTTCCCGCTGCGCCTCTGGCTGCGGGAACCGCCTGGCTCATGGAAGAAACTGCCCATGGGCTCTGTAGGCACCCAGGTGCCTCTGCTCAGATGATGCTTAAAAACGGAGGCAGGAAGAGCTTCTGCGGGGTCTTAGCTGGAGCTTCTGTCATGAGTGGAACACGGGGTTTCCTGAAAACGATTCTGTGGTTCAGCCTTGTCGGGAGCATTTTGCTGTTCACGCCCCCCCCCCCTCCCCCCCCCCCGGCTTCTTTGAGCATCGAATCCAGCCAGGCCATTGTCCGGAGGAGAAGCCTCAGCCCCCGAGAGGGGAGCATAACTTGCTTGAGGCCAAATGACCAGCCAGCGGCAAAGCCGGGCTGAGAACACGCAACCCAGGGCCCTTCCTCGCACCGCCTACGTGGCTGGAGCAGCAAGTGGCTGCGTGTGCTGGGGCTCTGAGGTGTGGGAGCCGGTGAGCTGGGGTCTGGGCCCTGGCTGGGGGGTGTGAGCCGCCCAGGGTGCTGGTGGGGCTGTTCATCGGGAGAGATATTCGCTGGGACTTTTCAGAGAGGGCCTGGGGCTCTGATGCAGCTTTGGGCCCTGAAGACGAGGCGGGAAAAGAGATTTCAGTGGCTTGTTCCTCAGTGACATTGGCCCTTCCACTCGGGCGTGTAAGCAGGGAGGAGGCCAGGGCGTAGACGCAGTTATCCGACACTCAGTTTCCCTTTTTTTCAGTTAAGAAAAGTGTAAGAGAAAACCCTTTGATTCTCCCTGATCCTTAAACCACGGTGGTTAGTGAAAATGTAGACGCAGGTGACCAGGCAGGACGGGAGGGAGCCTGTTTCAGTTTCTCGCCCTGAGGGTTTAAGGTGCCAATGCAAACACTACCTTCTTCATTCAGTCCTGAGGTAGAGGCAGGTCTGTGGTGGGGGGGATGGTTGGGGTTCAGGCAGATCTTAGGGCTGCAGCTGTCTGGCAGGGACCTGGCCGCTCAGGACCCCGCGGCTCCTCCCAGCCTCTGGCTACCCCTCCCTCAAGGGCAAGGGTGGGTCAGTGGGGTTTGCCAAGCCTGTCCCGCAGCCTGCCAGGGGCGGTTGGGGCATTCTCTAGTACAAGTTCTGATATCTGTTTCATCACGAGCCCTTTGCCCAACCCAAACCCACATGTCCCCCCTTTTAGCTGGACCATGGGCCCCTGGGGAAGGAAGGAGACAGCCCCCAGCAGGGCCAAGGACCAGGAGCCCTGCCTAGGGAGAGGTGCTGGGGCAGCGGCTCTGCTCTGTGCCTTACCAGTCCCGGGGAGAGGGTGTTTGGTGGGAAGGCTGGAACTTCAACGCTGTTGTCTTTGATCTTGTGACATTTTCGCTTGGAAGGGTCAGTCCCCCCTCGCTGCTCCTTGGCATGTGCGCCAACGCTCCCTGTCATGCGCTCCCCTTCCACACCCCGGCCCGGGGAAGGATGCCTTTCCATGTGAGCTCTTCCTCTGGGCAGGCGCAGGGCCCCAGGGGTGCAGCTTGGCCCCGAGGCCCCCCGTGGTGGTGACTTCCCTTCCTTCTCTCTTCCTGAGGGGGTGACGTGTGGACCCTGACTGCCTATGTCATGTAAATAGTGTACATTTAATTTATTGCTATGGTAGCACATTGTATTTGTTAATGTATAAAACAAATTCTAAAAGGTTGACAAATGTATATTTTGTTGCTTAAATGTGTCTTTGCAGGAATTGACAATAAATAACATATTTTGTGTCCATCAGTGTTCAGACTTCTTTGCTTGGGGCCCCACCCCCAAGCCAGCGTCACCTTTAACTCACCAGAGGTTGAATACTGGCAGCCCCCGGGCCATGTGGGGCCTGCAGATGTGTTACTTTAGCCTCAAAAGTGTTTTAAATTTTCCCAATGAGTTGCTGATGTTTAAAAAACTGACTACAGCCTGGCCGGTCATGGCTCAGTGTTTGAGTGTCAACCTATGAACCAGGAGGTCACCGTTTGATTCCCGGTCAGGACGCGTGCCTGAGTTGTGGGCTCCATCCTCAGTGTGGGGCATGCAGGAGGCAGCCAATCAATTATTCTCTCTCATCATTGATGTGTCTCTCTCTTTCCCTCTCCTTTCCTCTGTGAAATCAACAAACATATATTAAAAAAAAAATAAACAAAATACTGACAACAAACATTTTTTGAAAACCTAGAAAATCACAGAAACTTCCCACTTCTGTTACAAATCCGATGCGGTATCCACGCCTGTGGAGTGGCAGGGATTGCTCAGAGCTTACAGAGGCCCCTAGGTGGGGCCTGTGCACCGTAGTTCCCTCGGTTACACCTGGAGGATCTCACCCTTTCCTGCTATTGCTCGGCCTGGCCCAGGTGGGCATCTGAGTTTGAGACCCCTGCCATTCACCGATTTGTCTTCAACCTGGGGTTTTCTTCCTTCTGCCCACTTTCTCTCCAGAGTCCCAGTTTATTTCTTCAGGGATTCTTTCATGATTAAGTGCCCTCCCTCCTATCCCCTTTGACTCCTGCATGGCCACACTCTTACATAGATACACTTTGTTTTATAATGTTTGGAGGTTTTGTGTGTGTTTGTGTGTGTGTGTGTGTGTGTGTGTGTGTGTGTGTTTTCCCTTAAGAAATCTGAAGGCAAGGAACAGGCCTTTATTTATTGGGACTTGGTTGTGTGATCTTGGGCAAATTTTTTAACCTCTTGGATTTGCATTTTCTTTTATGTGTAATTGGAAAAACCATCTACAAGGGAAGCATGAGGAGAGAAGTGAGTTTATAATTGGGAAAGAGCTTTGAAAAAAACTGGCAAGTGTTATTCAAGCGCCAGAGGTTCCATGATGATTGTTATTGTAATAACTGGAACAGCAGCTGACATGTATTGACTGTTACCACGAGGTTAAGTGTTGTACATATTCAGCCAGTTTTCCTGTAACACAACATATTAGTTCCTAAAAAAATCACAACACTGTGCAAAGTTGTGCAAGTGGGAAAAACAGAGCGAAGGACATAACACTTACAAACGCTGTCAGTGACACATAAAAATAAAAATTCATTCACTAGTCCTGGTTCGTATGGCTCAGTTGGTTGGAGCGTCCTCCTGTATACCTAAAGGTTGCCGGTTCGATTCCCTGTCACGGCACATTCCCTATCACGGTTGTGGGTTTGATCCCTGGTCGGGGTGCGTACGGGAGGCAACTGACCAATGTTCCTCTCACAGCTCTCTCACTTTCTCTTTTCCTCTCTCTCTAAAAATCAATGGACATATCCTTGGGTGAGGATTAAAAAAAATTCATGGTTTGTGAAGGTCTGGGGCGGGGGACAGGGGTGGGCTGGAGGGGGTCCATGGGGGAAAAAGAGGGACATAGGTAATTCTTTCAACAATGAAGATGAAAACAACAAACAAAAAACTTGCTTTTAGAGTTGGAAATTGCATTTTTGAAAATTATCAAGTAGATTCTATTGTAATTCAAATAAAACAGCATTGCTAATTAAAAAAATTCATTCACTACTGAGTGGAAACGGTAGCACAGTTTTACACGTTAGAGGATTAAGAAATATATAAACTCTACAATAAACACGGTGTTCTTACTTTGAGTCAGACCTGAAGTTTGATTGTGAAGGCCGGTGTTGGAAGGGTTGCCGTGTGTGAGTTACCGAGAGGTGGAGTAAGAGTTTCTGAAACCCCGGGACAGCAGTAACGCCAGATGTGGAGGGGTGCAGCTCATAACAGTGGTGTGCCCTGAGGCTGGTGGATGTTGGAGCTGTGTCCATGTGGGCTTTGTGTGTTCCTATGCAGCTCGATTTAGCTGGGTGCGGTTTTCCGCGTGCACCTAATATTCTCATGGGAGGGTTGCATATTCAAACATGCAGTTTGTGTTATATTTTCTTCTAATATATCAATGGCATTGGACCAAACTACCATTTTCAAAACAAGTATTTCAGCAGAACTGACTGTATTATCTCACTTAGTCATCCAAACAGCCCATTAAAGTGTGTGTTATTGTCTCCATGTTGTTAAAGAACCAGGATCAAATTTCAGTTTGGAATGCAAGTTTGGTGCAGGGTGTGTTCTGGACTGGGGTTCCAGACGCATCGGGATGGACCCGGTAAAGTGCATCCAGCCCTCTGGCTCCTCTGCCCGGCTCGGAGCTGCAGTCCGGGAATCATGTCTGCAGTATCCTGGGCCGCTGTGGTCACACCCACGTCATGTGGGGCCGCCGTGATCACTCCCACGTCATGTGGGGCTCCGTGGTCACTCCCACGTCACGTGGGGCCCTGTGGTCACTCCCACGTCACGTGGGGCCTCCCCCGAGCCTGTGGTCTCAGGCTTCCTATTTCTCAGATTTTAGGTTCCATCTGCGGAGTCCCCATGGCTGCAAGTGAAGCTGCATCTTCTACACTAACATCCAGGCCCGTCTGCACCTCATGGGTTGTCTGCTTCCTGGGTTCATGCGTTCTTCCCAGACGCGGGGGGATCGCTGATTCCATGGAGCTCTGTGGAGGGTGACTGTTTCCTGTCTGTGTGGGAAGGGCTGTCGGGGGCAGGGATGACTCCAGCTGGGCCAGTTACAGGTCCTCTGACCAGGGGAGGGGCACCTCTTTTCTGCCGAGGGCCATGTGGATATTTACAACATCATTCTCAGGCCACACAAAACTACCAGCTTAGAAAGTGGCCTGCTGTATCTGGTCAAACATTTAATTAACTCACCCCTAGTGCCTGGAAGGGCCGGACCAATGACTTCTCCGGCCTTGTGCGGCCTGTGAGCCGGACGTCCCCACCCTCACTAAACCTTCAGCTGGGCCTGTTCAGTTCCTTTAAACCTTCAGATTCTCAGCAAGCTCACCTGGGTCTGTTCAGGTGTGCCCCCACTAGATGGGGCACTCTGCCAAGTTAGGGGCTGGGTCTTCAGACTCTTGCCACCTGTTCCCCCACCTCGGTGTCCAGCAGCTCGCAGCAGTCATCAGACATCCTGGGCCATCACTCAGCCTCCCCACGGGGAGAGGCCCCTGCAGCTGCTCGGCTGGGTCTTCCTTCTCACTCTCCAAGTGCCTGCTGTGCCTGTGGTCCTGCCAGCGGTGTGCCAGCCAACCCGCCTCTGCCCCCGGGGTAGCTGGCGCCAATACCACTACCGCAGTCCAATTCTCTCACTTTGCAGTAGCAGCCAGTTATTAAAACAGGGCCATTTCAGTTCACTCAGTCCTGTTTGTTTTAAACATCAGCTCACATCCCGTTCTAGCATCCCCACCAACCTTCTAGGGCAGGTTAGCCTGTTGGGCCCAGGGTCCTGTGTGTGGCAAAGACCCCCTCCTTGACCACATCTCTGAGCCCCCTTTTCAGCTAGTTGTCATCTTTGGCCAGTCCTCGGCCTGCCCAGCCCTGTTTTAGCAAAGCATCCCATTAAACTGGTTTATCAAGAATCCTCCCCACTCATCACCTTTGATATCCAAGTTGCCCTTCCCCAGCCTTTGATACATAACCAAGTTCCTCGTAGTAATTTTCCATCCAATCGCTCACCCTGCCTGCTGGCTAGAACTCCCCACTCGTTCCTGTTGTATGTGGAGCTGCGGTCAATCTCGCTCCCCTATTGCAATAGTCTTCAATACAGTCCTCCTTGACTGTTGAACTCATTGACTCATTGGGTGCAGATTTTTGACTGGTAGCTGCTTCCCCTGCCCGCTATGTCCAAGCCCCTCCTTCCTCTGCACTTTTCCTCCAGTGTTGGGGTGGGGAAGGGAGAGGCAAAGAGGCCTCTCCTTTGGGGACTGCCTCTGAAAGACCTCCATGCTAGTCTGGGTACTCTGAGAAGCAGACATCCCGAGGGGAATAGGAATGTAGAGGAATGACCTGTGAGAGGAAATGGGGAAGGAGCTGGAGAAGGCTGGAGAGCCCTCAGGCTGTGATGCAGGCTTGCCCCTGGTGAAGGAGAGATGGGAGAACCATGGCAGGATGGAGGCATCTTTGATATCAGTCCATTTCTAAGAAAAATTCAGCAAGGCTGCTTCCTGGGTGGGTGCCGGGGGGTGGGGGGTGGGGGGCGGGGAGTGGTGGTGGGGCCGGGGGAAGCCCTAGCCAAAGTCTCCCACCGGTGGAGTCCTGCATATCACGAGAATGAGCCTTCATCACTCTGCCCGCCACGCCCAGTCCCTGGGGGAGAGCAGCCTGTGGGGGCCTGGCAGCGATGTGAATGCAGCGATGGGTCTCAGAGCGCGGCAGCTGGGGCCACTGGTCAGCCATGCCCCCTGCAGTTGGACACCTGAGAGGCACAGTCTCATGGTCGCCGTAGGCACGGCCCCAGTTTTGGTGGTTGACAGTATCCCCTCCTTAGTAGAGAGGCCCTCACTAGTTTAGGGGGAGGTGAGGCCCCCTTTCTCTTGGTTCTCTCTGCCTCTCAGTCCTTTTGCGTGGCGGGCGTTCCAGTGCTGCTGCTTTGTCACAAGGCCTCTGCCATGAGAGACGGGGCTCAGGCGGGACCACGTGTCCCCTTTCTCAGCCCCTGCTCTGAGAGGTCTGCCTTGCAACCTTTGGCTAATGGTGTGAACTGCAAGCCCCGCTGCCTCCTCGGTGCCACTCAGCCCTCAGGATGTGCCCTCATCCCGACCACCCCAGCGGGTAGCGATGTCTGCTGTGCGGTGCCACACCCTAACATGCTTTCACCTCACCCGGAGTCTCCTTCCTCCTTCCTCCAGACCCTCCAGCGACAGGTGGTCTTGGCAATGTTAAGACAATCACCACACCATGACCCATTGGGGGCGTGTTTGGAGGACCCTCAATCTTGTAGAAATAGAGAGACATGTCAAATGTTCTCCTTCCCACACAGAGCCAGGGCTCCTCTTCCACTGTCTGGAATGAGGCAGGGTGTTCCAATGAAATGGTGCCTCTCCACAGTGTGGACTGGCTCCATGGCTGGTTCCTGTGACTCCAGCAGTTCCCTGAATTTGAAATGTGAATTGGGTGGCTTACTGCTATGGCCCATTCAAACATCTGCCCTTAGATATTTAATGGTGTTCTCATGGTGGGCACTGCTTATGGGAGCCAAGCTGATGTTCCAGAGAAGAACTCTGAGACCTAGTCATGACACCTAAGGCCAGTGATCCTCAGAAGGGGACGTGATTTCAGAGAGGAACAGAGAGGGAGGGAGAGAGAGAAGAGAGAGAGAGAGAGAGAGAGAGAGAGAGATATCAGTGATGTGAGAGAATCATTGATCTGCTGCCTCCTCCACGCCCCCTACTGGGAATCGAGCCTGCAACCCGAGCATATGCCCTGACTGGGAATTAAACCACGACCTCCTGGTTCATAGGTCGATGCTCAACCACTGAGCCACACCGGCCGGGCGGTTTCCAATTCCTTAGGCAGAGATAATACCTGCTGGAAACATACCTGGAGATAACACCTGGAGAAACTTTGTAGAAGGTCATCCCCAACTTCAGAGCAGCCCTCTCCACTCAGAACAGGATGCTGCTCCCAGCTGTGGAGGGAGGCCTTCTCTAGCAGCTCAGCCTCAGGGCACATAGGAATCCCTGGAGTGATGTTAACATGCAGATTCCAGAGACTAGAACTCACTGGACAGGGTGGGCCCCGGGGCCTGTATCTCACCAAGCACAGGAGGGGTTCTGCTGTGGCCTTTCCCTTTGGGAACCACTGATCCAGTGTGCAGGCTCTGTGTAAGCCTCTCTCCTGTTACAGTGTCTCAGGCCCAGTGAGGAAGCGGTGGGGGAATTGAGGGTGCAAGGGAGTTGAAAGATGCCGGCCCCCCACCTAAGGGACTGTCATAATCATTGTCACACAAATGTCTTGTGTCCCAGCGAGGCACAAGATCTTGCAGGAAAATGAAAGGGAGTTGCCAGAGAGAACAGAATAGAGAAATATGCATCAAATAAAGCTTGTAAGGAGTAGTTTCAGGGGAGAATGGACTATGGCTGCATGGAGGACATTACAGGGCAGCCTGTAATAGGAACATTGGGAGAAAAGATGAGCATCATGCAGGAAGCAGAAGGAATTTGGTGAAAAGGAAAATCAGATACTGAGAGAATCAAAAGTTAAATGGAAACTTAAAATTGAAAACAGCTAGAGCCCCTTTCTTCAAATCAAAACAAATGATCAGATGAGAGATGGGATGTGAGACTGCGGAAACCTACTTGCCGTGTAGAAATGAAATCGCTACTGGGAAAAGCTGAAGACACCCAGGGTTAAGTGTGTGTGGCACTAATGGTGTTAAAGGTGAGTGAATCTCGTAACTCCAGTAGGCGAAGAATGTGGTTGATGAATTGACTCCATCGAGTGGATGAATAACATGACACAGCCCCTATGAAAGAGGAAATAAAAAGAAATGCAACATAAATGGGTCCACATGAAAACATACAGATGAAGACGGGATATATGCAGCAAGACTGTACTATGGAAAGGCGTGTTTATGAGAAAGAGGGTAGAGAACTTGCTCAAATTATTGGGTCAGATGAATCTTAGTAATCTCCTGCAAGGTATTATATTTAAGGAATTTAAATATAAAACTGACAAGGAAGTCTTTATACCTTTGCTCTAAAATATCAATCGGCAGGTTTTACAAGAATTTGTCACTAGTAAGGGATCCCAGAAAACGTCCAGGGAAAATGGACAAGGAGGCCCAGATGTCATCCAGCTACTTAGAGTGCAATAATGAATATAATGAAAAAAGATTTTAACTTCTTTATTATAGAATTTTCCCCTAGGGAAGAAAGCTTCCCCAAACTGCAAAGGTTAAAATTCCAGAGATACCAACAGTTACAAACTATTACAAGGACTCAGCGATGATAAAATTATCTAAGATTTTAATTCAGTGACTTGTTGCCAGCTTGTATCGATTAGGCTGACTTTGTGGCAGGGCTTCAAGCCAGCTCCAGCTAGTTTAAGCTGACAGAAAAGGAGGCATTCATTCAAAAGAGACAGGGGTGTCTTCTAGAATCAAAGGGCAGGGGTGCAGCTGAGCCCCCGGAAGGACAGCAAAGGTCCTATCTGCCTCCGCTTTCAGCTTTTCTCTGTGCTTCTCCGTATTTCTTTTCTTTCTATTGGGTGGTTGGTCTTTTCCTTACGGGTTTGTGATAATTTTTTGTTTACCTTTATTGTCGCCCTGAAGAGCAGCTGAGCTGGTCTCAGCACCAAGTTTTCCCTTCAGGCCTAGACTGTGAAATGGATCCAGTCATGTCTCCCTTGTCAACTGGCACCATGTTCATCTTTGCCAGTAGAGGGCGCAAGAGTCATGTTTCCCTTGTCAACTGGCACCATGTTCAGCTTTGCCAGTAGAGGGCGGAAGAGGCACGTTGCAGGAGAAGGCTTCTGTTTCTGGTTCTGTGCTTGCTGGGCAAACTCTGGGACACAGGCACATGCCTGGGGCTCAGGTCTGGCTCCTGCAGCCTGGGCAGCGCATCCAATCCTAGGTTCCTGCAGCTCATTCAGTGTCCGGCTCCTGCGGTGCCCGGCAGCCAGCAGCACCCGGGGCCCCGCCGCTTCTCTGGGCAGCAACCTCTTCCTGACCCAGTTGGTCAGTAACCTTGGAGTTCACTGGGTGAAATCTGATAGTTAGACAAAGGCGTGGGGGCTGAGGAGCCAGTGAAAGGAGGTTCAGGTAGAGCAGGAGGAACTGTGTTCCCCTAGGAGGTGGGATGAGATGCTCACGAGGTACAGGTTGGGACCAAGGCTGGGATGGGGCCCGTGCAGGTCAGGGTCCAGAGGAAATGGAGGAGAAAACAGAAGTGCATGGAGGTTAGGACCACAGGAGGCAGAAGCAGAGAGGGGAGGGGTCAACCACAAGGAGAAGGAATGAAGCCCCAGGTGGGGCGCCGAGCCCAACAGAGCATTTAGACACCCCCCACGCTTCCAGAAGCACCGAGTTAATCTCCAGCATCAATGTCAGGGTTGGGTCTCTGGACAAAATAACATCTGAACTATCTGGTCTGACCCTACTGGGCTTGAACAAGGTCCCCTGGGGGCTGACCAGACCATACAGCAAGAGCTGCGTGAAGTGGGCTGGTGAGTAGGATGGTGAGTGTGAGCAGAGAAACACAGCCCTGTCCTGGGCCCCGGTGGAAACCTTATGGGGCCACCCGTGGGCGAGAGAAAGAGGGACTAGGAGCCAGGCTCAGGTTTATGAGAAGAGAAACACCTGCCCCGGATCTTAGGCTGTTGAGTGGAAGTGAGCTGGGATCCTTGGGTTGTCTATTATTGGGGATTATTTGTCCTTTGTGTCTCCCTGCTCTCTGGAACTAAAAGTCTAGACCACATTTAAATAAAGAGAACATCCTGTAGCCTAAAGCTGGTAATTTCCCAAATACTCTGGATCTAAAGCCAGAGAAATGGGACAGTGCTGCCCTCACATCACAGAATTACCAAAGCACCCAGGAAGTGCCCATGGCTCACACGGGTGCCCACAAGCCACCATCTTCTACTGATCTGGGAGAAACTTCCCTATTGTTATTCGCTAAGTGGAGCTAGCCAAGGCTCCTGTCAACTGGGCCATGTGCAGAGCTGAGGCTTGTGCCTAGGAGGTCACCATCATTCCCTCAGGCAGAGAGGAGGTTGGGGATCTTTGTGGATCAGTCCCTGACCCAGGTAAGGGCAGGTCTCGTCACCAGGGCAAGGAGAATGGAGGTCCCAGGCCTGGGGTTAGGAGAATCTTCAAGGATTCGGAAGGGATAGCCACTCTACCTTGAGGTTGGGTGCACAGTGGGTCTACAGCAATCTGGGGCCTGACAGTTCGCTGAGTCCAGAGAGAGAGAAGACAAGGAGGAGAGGGAGGGTCATGTCCTCAGTTACAACTGGGGATGTTCCACAAGGGTTGTCACAGGGAGCCAACAGAGCAATGGGGAAGGTCTGGTCCCTTCATCTTGCTGCAGAAGAGGACCTCAGTGTGAAGCCTCAGCCCCATGGGAGGCAGAGCAGAGACTGGGCCCAGGCTCCTGAATCCTCTCCCATCACTGCTTCCCCTGCTCCTGCAGACAGCAGACATGCTGGGCCCTGAGAACCCCACCTGGTGCAGACTTCCTGGAGCCGAGGAGGCAGTGCTGAGGGGAAGGATGAGTGTGCAGTGCATCTGGGCAAAGACTGGTCCCTTTATAAAGCTCAGCCTGGACCACTGTCTCACTCAGGTGGGTGGGACACACCTAGGCGTGTGTTCAGCATTTCCTGGTAAAATTCCATGCAACCCCCAAGCGACAACACCTAGAATTGTCTCCTGTCCCAAAATTGAATGGGGCTGGGGGGCAGGGAGGGGTGCAGTGGGATGCATCATAACAGGACAAGAAATTTGGAATAGAAACTGGGTTTCTGGACATAAAGAGGGTGGGACTCTGAAGGCAGCATGCTCTGTTGACTCATCCCCAGTTGTCCTGCAGGTTTGTTCTGACAGCTGGCAGGAACTCCTCCCACCGTCAATGAGCCCTTAAATGTGCCAGGAATCACGATACCTGCCGTCTAACATCCTCCTTGACCTTCACAGCCTTATGCGATGGAGCTGTTATCCTCATGTTGAGGAGGAAACGGAGATTTCATTTCCATGTAAGCCCTGGTGTAGCTTTTGGATTTTGCATGTCAAAATGCTTACAATAAGTTATTCATTTTTATATTGAAGGTTTTCCTTTTGTACAATCTTGGCCTCAGTTTCAGAGTCTGAGCTATTTCTAATCCTCAACTCCAGGAATCTAAACATCATTGATCTGTTGATGTTGAAGTCCTTCTCTTACTTTATTCATCCTTTTATTTTCCTCATATCTCCATTCCCATTCAGTTCCCCACCCAAAAGCAGTTTATTTTTCTGCTTACTTTTACGCACTATTGCAAATGCAGATAGTTGTATTGGTGTACATGCTACTTGTTATTTGTGTTTGGTATAGATCAAACACGGGAAAATATAGGAAAAGCACAATGTGCTGTCCAATGAATTACCTCTGCGCCTGGGACTGTCGCCCGGGTCAATGAACAGAACATTATGGACGTCTCTCCGGCTACTGCCACCCCCTCTCTTTCCATACCCGCCATCTGAACTTTTATGATAAGGCTCTCTCTTTATTTTCTTTGTATTTTACCGAGAACTAAAAGGTAGCCTGGCCGGCGTGGCTCAGTGGTTGAGCATTGACCTATGAATCAGGAGGTCACGGTTCGATTCCCGGTCAGGCACATGCCTGGGTTGCAGGCTTGATTCCCTGTGTCTGGTGTGCAGGAGGCAGCCGATAAATGATTCACTCTCATCAATGATGCTTCGATCTCTCTCTCCCTCTCGTCTTCCTCTCTGAAATCAATACAAATATATTTAAATAAAAAAAAGAACTAAAAGGTACTCAGACAATGTGGGGAGAAAACAAAAGCAAATGGAGAAGATGCCCATCAGGGAGGGGTGGTTTGATCGGCCCCTGTCACCCTCTTCAAAGACACAGCCTCCGAGCTGGAACTCAGCACAGAGGGGCGGTGTGCAGGCCTCTGCTGTGATCTCACCCTCTGGAAGGACAAAGGGCACAGGTGAACCCTAATCCTGGTGTGCGTTGATGTCCTCTGGGAAGCCCCATCTTGGTATGAAGTGGAGCGTGATGAGTCCTGCCCACTCTGCAGTTCAGCATCGCCCACCACGCAGTGGTCTGTGAAGACGGCCGAGAGGGGTGGGATGCAGCAGGCGTCTGGCGTCCCTCTAGGGGTCAACTCTTCCCATCCTCAAGCCCAGCCCTGGAATTGGGGGAAGAGAGCACCGGGTTACCCTCCTTTTCCAGGGGAGTGAGGACGTCGCTGCTAGTGGGCCACCAACGTCCTTGGTTAAAACTCAGGTTGGCTGCATGAGGGATAGAGAGCATAATTAAGTACCCAAACCCTATGAATCCCATTAACGAGGTTCCTAGATTAGTATCCTTCATAGAGACAGAAAGATTCATGGTCATCAGGGTCTGGGAGGAGCAGGGCAAGGAGGAGTTATTCAATGGATATAGTTACAATTTATAAGATGCATTTTATTTATTTACTTAAATATATTTTTATTGATTTCAGAGAGGAAGGGAGAGGGAGAGAGAGATAGAAACATCAATGATGAGAGAGAATCATTGATTGGCTGCCTCCTCCTGGGAACTGAGCTCACAACCCAGGCACGTGCCCCGACCAGAATCAAACCGTGACCTCCTGGTTCATAGGTCAATGCTCAACTGTCATCTGTATTTTCCCCCAAAGAAGAATATCAGAGCTAAAGTGTGATGGGAGATGGCCCAACCTGCCTCTGCATTAACATGGAGAGATGCCAAAACACAAACATGAACAACAGCAGCAGCAGCAGCAGCAACAACAACAACAACAACAACAAACCATGGCTGATGTCTTGACAGGAAAAGCAGTGCAGGGGCCGCGCTCACTCACTGAGTTTCCTTTCTCTTGGGGGTCCTGGATCTGCCATTCCTGGCTGACGTGGTTGCTTTCTTATGGCCACACAGAAACTATTTACGAAGCTGGATCCAGCTTTTCTCTATGTTTTATTGAAATAATCGGTTTCCTGCAGAAATGTACCATAGCCAGAGCAGGCCTATTGGCAGTACTCAGAGTTTCAGGAACTCTTGGTACTGCTGGTGAGGATGTATCCGTCCAGCTAAGAACACAGGTAAATCGTGTCCCAGACATTCTACTCTAGAGTACAGGCTCCAAGGAAATGTTCACAGAGCCATAGGGACCAGATAATTATGTTTGTTTTGTGTAGAACAAAGCATTTGTGGTGGTTGGGACTTGGAGGTAATATGAATGGAGGGTTAACAGTGGGGAGCAAAATATGGTGACTTCACATCACAGAGCAAAAGCAGCACAGAGGTTATCAACTAGATGTACGTGGAGCAGCAGGGATGCCAGCGGCTGCTCCTCTCCACATCTGAAGGCTGCTTTGTTGGATTGCACGAGGCAGGGGTCCCGTCCTCTGCTACATGATTCCCACAGAACCTGGTTGGCTCACTTGGACTGCGTTCATTTAGCTTTTTAAATTTTAAATCGTTTTATTGATTTCAGAGAGTAAGGGAGAGGGATAGAGAGATAGAAACATCAATGATGAGAGAGAATCATTGATCAGCTGCCTCTTGCATGCCCTACACTGGGAATTGAGCCTGCAACCTGGTCATGTACTCCGACTGGGAATCAGACCAGGAATCGAACCGTGATCTCCTGGTTCATAGGTTGATGCTCAACCACTGAGCCACACCAGCTGGGCTAGTTTTTAATAGTTCAGTAGGACAAGGAAAAGTATTTTTTATTTTAAGAATAAAAACACAAAGCAAAGAAATCAAAGGCTTCATTTGAGATTCAGCAATTGACTCTGAAACTGAGGACCATGGGAAATAAAAGGAAGCTCTGAATGAAAAGTAGCAATTATTTTATCCCATAATATTGAGGCAAATGGAAGCAGAGCACTGAAGCTTACACTGTGCTGAATCCTGTTTGGAGCAACCATGAGATATTATCTTACACTTAGTTCCAACACATATTCTCTAGGATCTGACAATCCTTTCCTGGGCGAGGATGGTGGCAAGGTGTGGGGAACAATCTGGGTGTGGATCAAACCCAGCAGCTCTTTTGGGATGTTCTGCTCCCCCCCACCGCCGCCCCGCTGTTCCCTTTGCACTCTTTCCACCTGCAGAACTGAGCTCACCTTTCAGGACCCCATTCTACAGCCACCTGTTCTGTGAGGCCCTATGAATCTCCCGAATGGTTTTTATTGCTTCTTGCAGAATCCCATGACAGCTTTGCATCACTATTTTCAACGCCTGTATTGTTCTGATAATATTGATGTACTGCCCTCCCCACAACCTGGCAAGGAACTGCCCGAGGAGCAGGGTTCTGGCACACGACAGACTCTCACTGAGTACTCATCGGATGAATGAAAAGACAAATCACAAGAAGATGTGATTAGAGGCCCTGGCCTAGTAGCTCCATTGGTTAGAGCATCATCCCGATACACCAAGTTTGCAGGTTTGATCCCCAGTCAGGGCACATACAGGAATCAACCAACGAGTGCACAAATAAGTGGAACAATTGATTGATGACTCTCTCTCTCTCTCTCTCTCTCTCTCTCTCTCTCTCTCTCTCTCCTCTCCCCCCCTCTAAAAATCAATCAATAAATCTAAAAAATGGGAATAGAACTTAACAACTTGTCCCAGGGTCAGGATTTCTGAGCTCCAGTCGCAGCTCCACCATAACTCTCTGTGTGACTCAGGGGAGAGACTCACCTTGTCTTGGTTTAGCAGAGTGTCAAAGAGGAATAAGAATCATTCTCCACAGGATACTCAACTCAATCACATGAGATAAAGGGTGTAAAAGTGCCCATCAAATGTAGTGAGGTAATAGTACTCATCTAAAGTTGAGGAAATCAATGGAAGACAGGTTAGCAATTTGCAAAGGCTGGAACCAGCATGAGTGTTCACTGAGAATCAGGGGACCTTCCTTGTGGTCAGCACTGTCACCAAACAACCTTCATAATATTGAGCAAGTCAGTTTTTCTCTGGGCCTTGGTTGTGTTACCGTAAGTTAAGGTTAGGAATAGATTGTCCCCGAAGAGCCACCTGCTTTAAGGATGTGACATTCTTGAGACCGAGGACAATGGGACTCTGGGTGGAACTGACTGATGTGCATTGGGGCAGGGACCCTTTATGTCACGAATGTCCTTAGGAATCCACATTTCATTTGACTTCATCTCCCACCATCACATGGGCAAAACATGGTCTTAAGCACCCCCTGGCTTCCACGTTGCAGAATGCTGTAGGGTTTAACCAGCAGCAAGCAGTTCCTGAACACTGACTGCCACCTGCACCTGGACAGAAACTCCACCCTCCTCCACTTGCACTGAATAGCATTCCAAGCATCTCCTATGTTGGCCCATAGCACTGAAGAGGGGACAGGGAATGTCCCAGGGCCTGGGGTCCACACTCATCTCCTCCACAGGTACCGCTTCCAAGTCTTCTTTGGGGTCAGAGCCTCTCTCCGACCTCAGCCCCTGAGCCCTGGTTCAGCTGAGCTTTTTCCTGAGGCTCTTCCGTCTCACCAGAGCCCAGCGGCCATTCCTTCTCATGGCCCAAGGCTGAACGAGGTTGTGGATCAGCCTGGCTTCTCCCTTTACATCAATCCTCTTCGATGCTCTGAACCACCGGGTAAGGATAGACTAACAGCCTCATATGGCACCCTGCATGACACAAGCTACACTGTCTCAGGACAAATGGGTATTAACTTTGGACCACACCCAGGGTCCCTGCTCTCAAGGAGTTCAGCCCTGTTGGTGACACGGATAGGAAGGAAATTCTAATGGAGTGTGAGGAGTCCTACCGTTGACCCTGAGGACCATAAGCACTGAGAACGTGAGCCCATCGCGGGAACATTGTACAGACTCTCTTTAGGGTGCAATTCCTAAACCAGAAAGAAGAGTAAGTACTTGTCTACCCTCTTCATCCTGATTTCACAATGGCAGCTGATGAAAGCTTTGTGAAATTAAATGGAGGTCTGTGAAATCAAGGGGCAGGTCTACCTTAGAGGTCTGTGGTGATGGTCAGTGCACTTGTGCGCACTGGCAATGGGCCTGGAGGAACAGCCACCCGCCTTGCGTGGAGCGTCTCCTCACCTTGGAAGCTCAGAACTGTGGTCTCAACAGATGCTGTTTCCTATTTTAAATTACACTTTTCAGTTTGGCTCTACTTTCCAGGGTCCTTTCCTAAGTTTCACAGCCATCCTCAAAACTGGAGGCAGAGGGTGTTAGAAATGAGAGGGTGGGGGCTGGAGGGACCTGGAAGGAGAAAAATGAGGGAGATAGGAGGGCAGGGCCAGGGCCTGATGTGGGATGACCGTGCTAGTTTTCTATTGCTGAGAGTTCCCCCACATTAGAGACTTAACCAAGACACACTTATTAGCTCACACGTCTGTGACGAGGAATCCTACATGGCTCAGCTGGAACTACTGTGGTGTCACCTGAGGCAGGATCCATGTCACTGAGGGTCTGAGCTCACTCGGGGGGACTCTGGGATTCAGTTTGGATGGAAGGCCTGACTTCCTCTCTGTCTGTTGGTCTCATTCAGTGCTAGGCCATGTGGGTCTCTCAAGATAGCAGCTCACAGCACAGAGGCTTATTCCTCAGTGTGTGTGTGTGGGGAAGAGAACAGATCAGAGTGAGCAAGTGGTAGGCACTGACTTTTTAAAAAACTTTTCAGGGTGGGAAGAGATCAACCAAAGAACTTGAATGCATGTAGCATAACCCAGGGACACAGACAATAGGGTGGTGAAGGCCTGGGGTGGGGGCAGGGATTGGCTAGAAGAGATCAATGGGGGAAAAAGGGGACATATGTAACACTTTCAACAATAAAGATTAAAAAATAAAAAAAATGAATTTGCTTTAAAATTGTTAAATTAAATTGCTTTTTCAAAAAATTGACTTGAGGCAGAGCGGGGGGTGAGGGGGGGAGAGAGAGAGAGAGAGGAGAGAGAGAGAGAGGAACATCAATGTGAGAGAGAAGTATCAATTGGTTGCCTCCTGTATGCACCCCAACTAGGGATCAAACCCACAACCTAGGTACGTGCCCTGACCAGGAACCAAACAGCAAACTTTCAGTGCCCAGAATGATGCTCAACCACTCTGGCTGGGCTAGGCACTAACTTTTAGAACCAAATCATGGAGGTCATTGGATCCTTTTGCCATCTTCTATGGAGTCACTACTGACACCCACACTTAAGGGGAGGGCACACATTCACACCACATGAGGAAGGTGAAGACCATGGGGAGTCACTGAGGAGAGAACCGGTGACCCGAGAGGTCCATGCCTTGCCCAGGATCACAGATGGTCAGAATGCAGAGCGTGAGATAAACCCAGCAGTGTGTCCTCAAGGTGGGGTCCTAGGTGCACCCAGGTTCCATCAGGGGCTCTGGAAAAGGCGGTGCTGGTGGAATCGTGTACAGACATGGAAATGGCCTGGGGGAGACGGTGAGCATTTGGCAGCCTAAACAGTATTTGTCTGAAAAGGCGCCCAGATCTGGAATCACAAAGGTGCACCTCAGTCCACAACCCACCCATGGTGGAGAAAGCTGAGGCTGGGCCCCCTTATGCTCAGCTCTTCCTTACACAGTCCTGAATCACACCCGCATTGTATAAGTGGGAAACAGAAGCCCATAGTCAGGCAGGGATTGGACAGGGTACATGATATTCAGAGTCCAGAGTTCAGGAATGTTCAGACCTTCCAGGCCAAGGCTCCCACCTCCCCCACAGAGTTGGTCTGGAAATTAGAAATCCTGACTTACTGGGCAGCTCCTGCCTGTTCCTCCCTATGTGGGGCTGTTTTGTTCTGGGATCCAGAAAGGGAGCACTGGCATGCACACGTGCGCGCACACACACACACACACACACACACACTCTAGATGTGATAATCTTGGGTGGGATTAGAAGAAAAGCAGACTCAGAGGAGGTGATAACAGGAGGGAAAAAGAGGTTGGAGGCACTACCTACATGTGACAGTCCTCCTCCTACTTTACAGCTACTCCCCACATGAGCCTGAACAGCCCTAAGAAGCACTTGCTGCATAACCCATTGTGCGGGCAGGAGAAAGACGAACCCTGACAGGCACAATGACTTATCCAGGATCCAGAAGAAGTAAGAATGAGGGGTTGAGTCTGAGCCCAGGTCAGTTTCCTCAACTCTGGGATCCTGGCTGCACCCAGAGTTTCTAGGGGGCTAGGGGTGTGTTGGTGCCACTGTGTACAGATCAGGTGCTTCACGGGGAAGAGAGGTCCACTGACAGCGCCCACAGGACTATTTGCATAGCTGTCATGAGATGAGGGGACTCAGGCAAGACAATCCCAGGTACTGAGGTCACTAACCAATAGAACTTGGAAACCCTGTAACCAGGCCCCCACATCTAGCCCCACAGGCAGCTCACTTGCCAAGAGGCATTTGCCAATGCAAGATGTTCTCTTGCTGTGTTCCCAGTGATTGGTGCTCTTGCTTCCGGAGACCCTGCAGTGAGAGCTTTTCCAGACGGTGCAGACGTTGGTTCAACCCTTGTCCCTGACGTTTTTTGCCATTTTCAAAAATATCGCCTCAGGTAACACAAGGTGGGCTGGGTCAGATTCATTCAGGCCAGGCCACCTCTGTGCACCATCCCTGTGCAACCCACATCCCCTCCTCTTCATGTATTGGGAAGAGGAACCTGAAGGGAGACCCCTGGGGCAGGTACAGCTTTTGGGGCAGAGGATCACCTAGAGGCTCTGCTGTGATCACACCCCAGGGCAGGGCAGGGCAGGCCTTTGGAGATGGGCTTCCAGAGGGGTCCCTTATCTGCGCCAATGGGAGTCCTAGGCCCTCAGGCTGTCACTCCTTTTCCTCTGCAGTGGAGGTCTGAACGGATCACACTGTGTGTGTGTCTGGAGTGGAGGGTCACAGGGGTCACAGAACCAGCAAAACAGGGCTCTGAGGCTTTCCCCTGGTGACTGGGAACTGTCTTTACAGAGCTCCACACAGGAGAACGGACTGGAGGCATCAGATGGGGTCCTCAACTCCATGCCCCTGCAGGAGGCACAGGTGCCCCATCCATCCTCCAGTGTGCAGCACGGCTGCGGGGTGAGTGCAGGTGCTGAGATGACCCAGACTCCAGGATCCCATGTAGTTGAAGAGAGCCCTGGGTTCCAGAAGCTGCTCTGCTAGGCCCCTAGGTCCCTCCTAGAGTCCAATTTCCAAAGGAATTTGGGGCCCGTATCCTCCCCACAACCCACTCTCACTGTCCAGCCCCTTTCAGAAGAGATGCAAAGTCACTGCCCACAAAGTGTTAGGAATACCAGAGGAGAGACATTGTTCCATTTCACTTTATTCTCAGTCAAGAGTATTTTTGCATTTTTCTACAGACTTTCTCTTTTTAACGCCCATCTCCATGTGTCCATGTTGTTCTGACAATCCTTACACACCTTCTCCCACTCTTACACATCATCGTGATTAGTGGGGATGCTTTTGCCAAAAGGACATGGGGCTCAGGGTACCAAGTCTTTTGCTTTACCCTTTGCTGCCCCGAGAACCACATCCCCATAGACCCTCCAGGTCAGGAGCTGAGGTCTCCTTGGGCTGCACAACATACCAGGAGGGAGACCTGTTATCAAGGCTAGCGATCCATCTCTTCACTGCTGTGGGACCTGGATATGATCCCGTCCTGTTGACATGTCAGCTGTGCTGCCCTGTTGACATGTCAATTGTGGGATCACATACAAGTCCCACCCCATTGTCCTAATATCCAGACCCTCCCACCCCAGGAAAAGCCTCTGTATTCCCATCTTAGAATGAGATGTTTTGTCAGAAATCCCAGGACTGATGCTGTTAATACAGGGAGGTGCTGTCCATCCTCTGCTAAGAAATGACCTGAGGTACTAATGTGTTTCATCATTCCTCCCCTACAATTCTACTTTTCCTGTCAAGTATCTTTTCTCATGTCAATGTAAAAAATTTTCAAACCTGTGAAAAATTTTTGTGAATTTATTTGAGCCAAAGTGTCACCAATTGCTGGGAAACAAAATCTCAAATGGATGGAGATAATGCTCTGGAGAATGGCAGCTTTGCACCTTATTTATACATTAAAATTCAAACAGGAGACCTCTGTGGGTCCCATGAAATCCATTGGTGATAGACTAGGGAGCCAGGAGAAAGCAAAGTGGGGAAAACTCTGAGGTTGGATGAACAGTAAAATGGTGACACGTACTTCTTTCACTTGGGTGTGTGCAGGGTAGTTAACAGTCAACAACGAACCCAATAACAATGAGGGGATGTGTGGTCTCTGCAGAGAGCAGAGTGGCGCTTGTGCTTTGAGGGATCTGAATAAAGGAAAATTATGTTGACATTCAGAGGATATGTTATTCTAGATGCAAAAAGACAATAGGCTCAGTTAAGGTAAAGATTGACCCTCGTCAGGGAAGATGCAGGCCTAGGACTTGACTACCCACCACAAACTGCATTTAGTTAAGTTTTAATTTTAGACCATCCTTTGTGGTCACTTTAGGTCTCTGAGTTTGCAAGGCCGCCAGGTTAGCATGTGGCACCTGTGGTCACTTCTGTCCCACCTCCTGCTGCCAATCACTGAGTGCCTGGAAGTTCGGTCTGAGCTGCAGCCCCCAACCCACCTGGCAGTTTATGAGCTGCCTCTGATGGCATGTGCCCCCTCTCCCAACACAGGGTAGAAATCAGAATGCTATGTTGGCGCCTGCGGGTCTGGACAGCATGCTCAACGCACTCAACACACAAGTGCCCATGAACTTGTTTTTGAATGCTCCAGCCCCACCTGCGTGCCCAGGCTGTGTAGCCTCACCTTAGCCAAGCTGCTGATCTACAAGAAGTTAGAGAAGGTGCTCAGCCCTGTGGGGATCACTGTGAAACTGCAGGGCTCCAAAAACATCTTGAGGTCAGATGAGATTCTGCTGCCCCCTAGCGGTCACGTGAAGACCGACCTGGCACTGACCTCACTGCAGTACCCTCACTTCCTAAAGAGAGAAGGCAACAGCTTACAGATCATGCTGCAGCAGAAGCAGCGTCTTAAAAACCACACCATCCTGGGTTACCGGAAGCTCGCCCTGGGCACCATCGACATGGCTGAGGTGATGCAGCGACCCCTTGAGGGTGGCCACATGCTGAGCCTCCATAGCACCATCACGGAGACATGTGCCCACGTGCCTGAGGTCAGCATCGCCTCCCTGTCCAGCCAGCCCATTGACCCCGAGGACAGCACCGGGCAGGCCGGCCCCAAGACCCAGTCCAGGGTTCATTACTCAGAGATGGAGTATGAAATCTTCTCGGAGCAACATGCCAGCCATGATTCCAGGCACGGGCAGGACCAGGAGGAGGAGGACTTCGACTTTGAGGTGCCCAAAAAGCAGCGCCAAGGAGAAGTAAGATCGCCATTCATGACCAGGCAACAAGATGCCAACAAGAAAGTTGGGGCGTGGCTGCGCAGGGTGCAAGTGTGGAAGGAGGTCCTGGACTCAGAGCAGGAGTCTTAGGAGCAGGTCCCTGAGATGGAGGACCTGGATCTGCTGTATGACTCACTAGGGAACCCCAGGGACAGTGGCCCATGAGCGTGTCCTCAGGACCCCGAAGCCCTGGCTCAGGCCATACTTGGAAGACCTGTCCCAGCCCAGCTCTCAGATGGAGAGCTAGAGCATCCACAGTGCCAGTGCCAGGAGGAGCCTCCAGGTCCAAACCATGTGCCTGAGAAGATGAGCCCCAAGCAACCAGTGGGCGCATCACCAAGACCGAGTCTCTCTTCATCCCCTCCACCAGATCCCAGAGGAGCAGGAGGGCTGCTGGGGCTGAAGCACATCCCTGAAGGAGCGGCAGGAGGCACAGCCAGGAACAAGTGGGTCCACAGCCTGGACAACAAGCACTGCCCCGACCCGCTGAGCCACCTGCAGATCCCCAGGGAGACGGTGTACGACCAGCTGAACCACATCCTCATCTCTGACACCAGCTGCCCCAGAACATCCTCCTCCTCAACGCCTCCGACTGGCAGGGGCAGTTCCCGTCTGAGTTCTGCAGCAACACATGCTGCCCGGGTGTGCACCTGCTCCAAGGCTGAGGTCCAGGCGGTCTTCAGCACCATCATCTCGTGGATACAGAGGTACTGTCACCTCAATTCCCAGCCCCTGAAGCCTGTGAAGATCGTGGTGGCAGGGGCACAGCACTACTTCAGCGCTGTGCTGTGGCTCTTCCTAGAGCTGCTGTCCTACAACCTGACCCCCCACCCCCTGGCTGGGCTACATTCGCTTCCTGGTAATCCTGATGGGTTCCCACCCTGTGTCCAGGTACCTGGGCTCCGTGCATTACTGTTACAAGAGCTTCTTCCAGGACCTGGCCTGGAAGGACCTGTTCTACAAGGAGGCCCACAGGGCTGTGCACGACACGCTGGGCTTGGTGTTGAGAATCACACAGTATGTCTCAGGGGCCAATTGTGCCCACCAACTGCCCATCGTGGAGGCCACACTCACCTACAAACAGAAGAGCCCCAATGAGGATTCCTTGACCATCATTCCCTTCGTGGGGGTGATGGAACTGGAATTGTGGGACCATTCTGGGTTGCATCAGGACACTGAGATTATGTGGCCCGTTTGGGCTCTAGCGTGCTGTCGTCCACCCCGCCACACAGGTCTGTGGCAAACAAGGAGGCCTCACACATCCTTCCCTCCTCCCCTTCTGTGAGTGGAGACAAGTCCTCCTCCAGCCAGGGTGCTGGTGCTGAGCTGATGGGGCCGCAGGTGGATTACTGGACGGCAGCGCAGCCCACAGACAGGAAGAGAGACACCAAGAACAAAGACCAGGCTACTGCCAACAGCACCCTCAAGTGCACCTTCCAGTCTCTGCAGCTCAGCAGGCTGCCCAGCAGGGGTGAGGCTGTAGCCACGCCCTCCAGGTCCATGACTGTGGACAAGGAGAACAACAAGAAGGTGATGTGTTTGCCCAGGAAAACCAAGGACAAGGATGTGGAGTACCAGAGCCAGTGCCGGGAGGGCATCAGCCGCCTGATCTGCAGGGCCAAGCACCCTCAGGACGCACTGCGGGTCCTCATCGACGGCGTTGAGTGGAACAACGTGAAGCTCCCAAGTCAAGCACTTCCCCACCTGCATCTTCAGACGCTCCAATCCCTCCTTTGAGCCTGCCCGTCCCCTGCCCTTCCCCTGCCCTGGCCAAGCCCGGGAAGGACCAGCCGCTTTTCTGTTCATATTTCAGTTTAGCACCGAGACAGACTCTGGAAACACAAAGTGGAACCCTTTTCAGTGTGAATGAGCTCACAACCTGGAAAGTAACGTGGTGGAGCCCCCAGGGAGCCCCCAGCTGCTCTGCTTATTACCCAGAACGCTCTGGCAAGTGGGGGGCCAGGCAGACAGGGCTGAGCTGGACAATCATTGAAGGTGATGGCCCTCAGGACCCAGAAACCGCCATTGAGAAAAGTTCTCACCTTCAAGACCTGCCCGTCCTGGAAGCCAGGACTCTGCTTCCCGGGGAGTCAGCCTCACTGTGTGCCCGACTCAGCGCTGGCCTCCCATGGGAGCACCTGACAGAACACGGAGGCCGGTCAGCCAGCCCTGGGCCCAGCTGCCAAGAGCCCAGTGGCCCTAGTCCCAGCCTCTCGTGGTGTCCAATAAACTCCCTCCTCACAAGACAAAACAGAAGAGAGAAAGCAAAGGACCAGTGTGGTACTGACCACCTGGGCTGAAATACTGGTGCCCACCTTCCTGGGCAGGGACCCCACATTTGTCCCCACCTTTCCGTGTTATTATAGAGCATTTGCTACAACAGGTGAGGGACCAGCCATGTACCAGGTGAGCCGATGCCCCTGCACAGCACAGTGGTCATTTGACCACCTGTTTGCTGTGAAACTTCAGGTCACTGCATGTCTCTGAGTCTTTGTTCCTTGGAACATGGGGAGAAATGAGGCCCAATAGGTTATTGTAGGGTCTCAGTGGGGTGCCTCTGGGTGTCTGGACAGTGGAGAGGTCTGCTGGAGGGGCTGTGTTTGAGCCAATTGGTCATTTTCTCTTACTATTGACAAAGTCTCTGCCAAATTCATGATTCTCCTCAAGGCCCAGGGCTAAGCACTTTTCTCATTAGATAAAGAGATTGGAAATTCCATTATGGGTCCCTGTCCTGGGTGAAGCCAGATCAGAAACCCCAGGGGTGAGCAGTGGGGCCCAGGCTCGCCCAGCTATCTGAGATGGGGCTGGTTTGGGCTCAGTCACTCAGCAAATATATGAGAAGTCTGCCAGGTACAGACACATCTCTAGGCACTGACCATATCCAGTGCTCAGAGCAGACCCCAAACCTGCACTGCAGAGCTTCCTTCTAGTCTGGAGCGATTCTGCAGTTGGCTCAGCGATTCAGTCACAGGCTCATAGTGTCCACAGGACAGCCGATGTGACATCATCCTGGCCTCCTCTACCTATGGCGCATCTTCCCGTACTGTGAAGAGGACTGTGGACCTCTGTTCCAGCAGAAAACGTGAGTCAGTTTTGGGTCAGAGCCAGGAGAGGAGTATGGGGAGTGTGAATTCAAGGTGCTGGCAGAACCCTGGATCCCACTCATGGTGGGATTTCTGCAAGAGGGCAGAGGTCTGAGGGCTTCTCCTAGAGAAAAGGACATGAATCAGAGAGCTGTGCATGTGGATATGGGTGGTGTGGGCGAGTGGGGAGGTCAGTGGACAGAGTGAGCCCCTCAGAAAATTCATACCCGTCCACTCCTAATCCCAGCCCTGCCTGCACCCCTATCCAGGGACCTTGCTCACTAATCTGTAGAACCTCCTCAGTGGCAGTGTGGCTGTTGCTCTCTACCCATGGGAGGTAAATGTCAACGGGAGGAGAAGAACCCCACAGGCAGCTAGTGAATCAGGCAGCTAGTGAATTATGCAGCATGTAGGTCCAGGAGCCAAAGTCTGAGTTGTTAGGAGTCAGCAGAGGTGGAGACGGTTTTTCTTTGTTCGCTCATTGGTCAGCTATTCCTGGAGCACCTACTGTGTGTCAATGAGTGACATGAACAGAGCAGACACCAGCCCTCCCTGTCCTCATGGAGTTGACATTTGGGCGGGAGGGTAGGGGGAGGGGACAGGGACACTGAGAGAGCATGTTAGGTTCCCGTGAAGAAGGGGTACAAGTGGTTCCTTCATTGATCCAGAGCTGTCAGTTAGGAGGGCTTTCTGCCAGCCCCTCCTGGGTGACCAGACACATCTCTGCCAGGACTGCCAGGTTGAAGGTGGACAAGGAGTAGGTCTGGCTTCTGGATGGGCAGGAGCAGCAGGCACAGGACCCCAGGCTCTCTGAGTGGTGCTCTGGGAGGCCGTGTGGAAGGAAAGGCCAGGCCTCAGACCCTGCTGTTCATCTCTCTCTCTTCCTGGGGCCATCTTCTGCACCCTGGGCATCTGGCTGGACCAGTACCCTTAAGATTTTTATCGGCCGCCAGAATTTCCCAGCCTGATCATGCTTTTGGCCTCCATAGAGCTCACCTTTCCAGTCCCAGACCTGCCAAACCAGGCCCAGTATGTCCCTCACAGCTGGAGCACCTGAGCCCACTGAGGCGGAGACACAGGAGGAGGAGGAGTGGGTGGTGTGTGTGAGGGGGTGTGATGGGGCTGGACCACACAGAGAAGAGCTCCCAGAGGCTGGGGTTGGGCAGGAGCACAGAGTTGCTCAGGTCAGTGCCCATGGCCTGCAGTCTGGAGGACTTCCTGGGTTTGGGTTTGAACTGGGATTTTAGTGATGGAGATGAGAGGTTCCCTTCCTTGGAAGGTACACAAAAGGCAGTCATGGTGTAACATATTCTCTTCCTGGATATCTAGAAGCAGCTCCAGAATAAGATGAAGAAATACCTAAAGAGGAAACGCCAACTCTGGTGCCGTCTCCAGAGCCAGAGCAGGCTCCAGGCACAGCTGTCACTGAATTTTCAGATGTGGACCCACCTCAGCTTGTGAGCAACTCGCCTCAGCTCCTGCGAGGCCTGTGGTCCCAGGTCCTGGGCGGCAGCCTGTGTCAGCTGCCATGGCAGAGAGGGCTTCCCCTCCCCAATAATAGCAATTTAAAACATTTTTGTGTTTATCTTACACATACTTAGAACTTTAGTGCATTTTCCTTATACTATTGAGTAAAATAAAATGTATTTTAAATATTATATTAAAATAAATTTAAATTATATAAATTTTAGTTCTTTGATCCTTCCAAGTATAAATTCCAACATCAAGTACATTCACAATTTTTTGCAACTGTTCCATAACATCACAAACACTCTGTAGTTCCAGAACATTTTCAGAACCCACAACCTAGGTATGTGTCCTGACCGGGAATCAAACCTGCAACCTTTTGGTGTATGGGATGACTCCGCAACCAACTGATGAGGCACCCTGTCCAGGGTGAGAAAGAGGAATATTTTCATTTGAATTGTTCATTCTGGTTTAAACTGCAGTTGGATATCTTTTACATACTTTTTTTTGCCTATTCCTTGTTTTGGAATTTCGGTTTGAGACCCTTTGCCCTGTTTTCCATTGGATTGCTAGGAAATCTGAACTGTTATGGATATCAGCTTTTTGCCATGTAACTTGCAAATGGTTTCTCTAGTTTGCCATTTGTCTCAATTTGATGTGTGTTTTGCCAAATAGAGGTGTTACATTTTGATGTGTTCAGATCTGTCTTCTCTTATGCTTTTTTATTTTGTCTCTCACTTTGAGTGGAAAAGATGTTTTCCATCTTATCAGGAAGATAGGCTAGCTTGTATTGTATTTCACAGTCATAGTTAATTTCAGAAGGATTGAAAAAGAGTTTCTGTTTTTCGGATTGTTCATTTTTTTTTTTCTTGTAAGGATGAGAGTAAGGACTTCCAAGCTCTTATATGTCAGAGTGGGAACCAGAAGTCAATGTTTTATTTGACAATGGCCTGTGGTGGACATGACTTCCATTTCCCCCTTTCTAACAGCTGCCAATTTCCACATCCAGGTGGTTCTGGGGTGTGTGGTCCAGGGCCCCAGAGTGGAGGTATCAGCACATCTCACTGGCCAGACCACAGTGATGATGGTTGTATGTGGACATGTGACTTCAGTGAGTTTAATGAAATTCTTTTTATTAGTCACAAGAAAAAAAATTCTGTTTTCATATGTCTCTTGTCCTTATGAAAATATGCTCAAAGCCACTAATCATCCAAGAGATGCAAATCAAAACAACAATGAGTGCCCTAGCCAGTTTGGCTCAGTGGATAGAGTGTCGGCCTGCGGACTGAAAGGTCCAGGGTTCTATTGCAGTTAAGGGCACATGACCAGGGTGGGGGATCGATCCCCAATAGTGGGTGTGCAGGAGGCAACCAATCAATGATTCTCTCATCACTGATGTTTGTATTCCTCTCTGAAATCAATAAAAATATATTAAAAAAACCCACAATGAGATACCATCACACCTGTCAGAGTGGCTATCATCAACAAATCAAGAAAGGACAAATACTGGTGAGGATGTGGAGGAAAAGGAACCCTTGTGCACTGCTGGTGGGAATGCACATTGGTGCAGCCAATGTGGAAAACAGTATGGAGTTTGTTTAAAAAATTAAAAATGGAACTCCCATTTGACCCAGTAATTCCACTTCTAGAAATATATCCCAAGAAATCAGAAACAACAATCAGAAAGCATATATGCACCCATATATTCATAGCAGCACAATAGCTAAGATTTGGAAACAGCTAAGTGCCCATCAGCAAATGAGTGGATAAAAAACTGTGGTACATCTGCACAATCGAATACTGTGCTGCTGTGAAAAAAGGAAGAACTCTTACCATTCACAACAGCTTGGATGGACATGGCAAGCATTATGGTAAGCGAAATAAGCCAGTCGGAGAAAAATAAATATCACATGATCTCACTCATTTGTGGAATATAATGAACAACATAAACTGATGAACAAAAATAGATCCAGAGACAGAGAAGCATCGAACCGATTCTCAAATCTCAATGGGAAGGCAGGGGAGCGTGGGGGGGGGGGCGGTGGGGAGAGTAAGAGTTCAACCAAAGGACGTGTATGCATGCATATAGGCATAACCAATGGACACAGACACTGGGGGTATGGGAGCATGTGCTAGCGGGTGGGAGTGCCTGCGCAGGGGTCCATGAGGGGAAATGGAAACAAATATAATACTTTAAACAATAAAAAAATAATAAAATAAAAATTCCTCTTTGGAAAAAATAAAAACTAGTGCTCTTTCTGGATCCCAGAGCAAAACACCCCCTCCCTCCCACCCTAGGCCCTAGATACAGAAGAATAGGCAGGAGCTTCCCAGTATGTCAGGATTTCTAATGTCCAGACCAACTCTGCTGGAGAGGTGGGATCCTTGGCCTGGAAGGTCTGAACACTCCTGAACTCTGGGCTCTGAATGTCATGGACATTGGGTAGCATCTGCCACTCTATGGACACCAGTTTCCCCATTTTCCATTGAGGGTTGGGTTCAGAACTGCATAAGCCTGACCTCAGAACAAAGGGGCCCAGCTCCCTCCCCCCTGGGTGGGTATAGGACAGAGGTACATGTATGTGGTTCCAACTCTGGGCTCCTTTTCAGACAAATGTTGGCCAGATGCCCATCTTGCCTGCTGAATGCTCACCATCTCCCCCATGCCTCTCCATGTCTGTGCATGACTCCACCAGCAGATCCTTTTCCAGAGCCCCTGAGGAAACCTGGGTGCAGCCAGGACCCCAACTTTAAGGACACCCCACTGGATTCATCTGAGGCTCTGTTGGGTTCGGTATCTTGTTCATTTATTTCTAAATCCATATTACCCTTCTATAAAAAGCAAGTATGGGTATCACTGATTTCATAAAACAAATTAACAAACAAAACACTTCTCCCTATCAGTTGGATTGGGGCAGATTTTATTAGCAAAGATATATATTTGCTAATATTGCTATAACATTCCCTAGTTGGAAACAGGTTTTGATTAAAAACAGACATTGGTTAAATATTCCTGCCATTTGTACAGAAGCTTTACTCTGACCAATGGACACAGACACTGGGGGTGTGGGAGCATGCGCAAGGGGTTGGGAGTGGCTGGGGAGGGACCCATGGGGGGGGAAAGGAAACATATGTAATACTTTAAACAATAAAAAGAATAATAAAATAAAATAAGAATTCCTCTTATTTGGATGTGGTTAGGAACAAATAAAGTAGCCCCAGTATCTACAGGGGTCTTAGTGGCTTCCCTTTCTATGATCATTTTAACTTCTCCCAAACTATCAGTGAGAAGGAGAAACACCCTTGGGTCAACCCTATGGTTGTTTTGTGTTTTTTTTCAGTTTCCTATGATTCTAACAGTGGGCAGACTTCGCTACAGGAATTTTCTTGCAAACCTTATTTAGAAATTGTGTTGCATTTGCTGGCAGAAACCATTAGCTATATCCATTGGAATTGGTTAGAATAGCCAGGATTATATGTTCTAACAGTTAAATGTCTTTGTAAACCAATCAGGGTCATTGAGAAAATCAGGAACAATTGCTGGTTCCTCTTTTGCTGAGACAAGCTTTTCTCCAAAGGAAGCTGTTGGAATTCCTATTCTCATTATTCCTTAAGTCAGTGGGGAGTGGTAGTGGAGGGGACTGAAGGGGAAGGAAGAATGGAGGGAAAGGGCGAAGGATGTAGTGGTGAAGCTAGAGAAGGCGGAAGAATAGGGTGTTGGCATTCATTAGCTTCGGAAGAGTTCAGAGACAGTCTCTAAAATTTCTAATTCCTTAATTTTTTAAAAAAGAATTTATATGTGCTTCTCCTTAGAATCTCCTCATTTCCAAATCAAGATATGCTTCCATTCATTCATTCAGTTTAATGTTAGACCTGGCATTTTTCTTGCATGCCAAAAATTAATTTAGGCACACAAATAAAACTGGGTTTTGGACATTTTTAGTAGAATATTTTCTAGTTAAATCTTCCCATTTCTGTAAAGCACTTGCAAGTAAAAGCTTCCTATCAGGAGTATTAATGAGGGCTGGGATCTGGCATCTCCTGGCCTTGGAGGCACAATTCCATGTTAATTTTAGGTGTGTTTTGTTTTTGTTGTTTTGTAGTTGTGTGTGTGTGTGTGTGTGTGTGTGTGTGTGTGTGTGTGTTATTGTTGTTGTTTTGTTTGTTTGTTTTTCTGATATCTGCAGAATCTGAGCAAATTTTCTAGGATTGTTATATAATGTAGCTGGTCAACATGCATTGCTTATGGTTGAGCTCCATGAGGCTCTCACCCCTCAAGTCACATTCAACCCTCTTATTTGCCTTGGTTTATCTCCCTGCTGTCTAAAACAACCAGAGGGTTCAGGGAACTAGTTGACCAAAACTTATGGGTGCTCCCCCACCAGAACCAGTCACTTTAATTGCAGTTGAGTTGAAATCTTTGCTTTGGGGCCCCTGCATGTCATGAGGAATGACCTGACACCTCCACAGAGATTCTTAGTCACCTGAGAATACCCGATATTCAGGCTGGAGGGAGGACATGCCCCTGTATTTTTGGAGCTGATCGAGTTCAACTTTTATTTATACAGCAAAGGTTAATTTTTCTCAGATTTTCAGAAAGCAATTCCAATTGGAAAGCCACAATATAAAACCAGCCACTCATTGTTCCTTCTGTCTTGTCTTAGCCTAAGTTCCCTCAACGCTTAATCTTAGTTACACCTAGAATATTTAAAAATACAGCTCAAATAAATCAAACCCTCTACCACCAGTAAGGGAAAGTCCTAGATCTAAGGCACAATTCACCCATGTTCACCTGATGGGTGGGGAACCAGTGGGTTCAATGGGTCTTTTGTTGAATCCTAGCACCGGGTCCACAGTATGGTCCGGGAAGCGGTGTGTGTGTGTGTGTGTGGGGGGGGGGGCATGCGGGCAGTTCTTTGGAATCCTGACCCACTACGCCAAGTAAGTGTCAAAATAAGAAACACTCAAACATGTGAAGAATTTTTGTGAGTTTATTTAAGCCCAGCTGTCAACAATTGGTGGGAAGAAAAACTCAGTGGATTGAGAGAATGCTCTGGAGAATGGCGGTTGTGCATCTTATTTTATACATTACAATCAAAACAGGAGATGTTGGTAACATGAAATCCAGTGGTGATACATTAGGGTCCCAGAGAAATCAAAGTGGGGAATCCTATGTGACTGGATAAACATTAAAATGACACAGACATATTTCTTTCACATAGGTGGATATAGGAGAGTTACAAGTCAACAATTAACTCGGGTACAATGAGGGCATTTGTGGTTTCCACAGAGCATTGTCTATGCTTTGAGGGGTCCGGAAAAAGGGAAATTCCTTTGACATTCCAAAGATATGTTATTGTAGATGCCAATAGACAATAGACAGGCTCAGTTAAGGTAAAGATTGACCTTTGTCAGGGAAGATGCCAGCCTAGGACATGACTACCCACCATAAACTGCATTTAGCTTAAAATTTTTCACTTCAGAACATCCTATGTAATAACTTTAGGTCTCTGAGTTTGCAAGAACACCGCACAGGCCTTCCCTGAACTAGTCAGTGAGCATGTGGTCCCTTTTCACACACACTGTCCTTGGATCACTCGTGTCCCACCTCCTGACAATAATCACTGAGTGCTTAGGGGTTCAGTCTGAACTATAGCCCCCAAGCCACCTGGCAGTTCATAAGCTGCCCCTGATGGAATGTCTCTCTTCTGTCCCAACACAGGAAGAGAAACCATCACCCCAGAATACAGAAAGGACCTGCATGGGGCAAGCAGCTGCAGCTTCCTTGATGCCCACAGTCCTGGTCTCCACAACCCCCTGCACCCCCAGCCCCGTGCCCAGGCTCAACACACCAATGCCCAAGAAACTGTTTGCTACCCAGGAGTTGGACAGCCCCAGCCTCAGATTTGTGCCCAGGTTGTGCAACCTGACCTTAGTGAAGATGGTGGTCTTCAAAGAGCTGGAGAAGGACTTCATCTCCATGGTGATTGCCGTGAAGATGCAGGGCTCCAACCTCATATCAATGGTGATCATCATGAAAATGCAGGGCTACAAGCACATCCTATGAGAGTGTGCTGTTCCCTAGTGGACAACTGGAGACAGACCTGGGGCTGACCTCACTGCAAGACCCCAACTTCCTCAGGGGAGAAGACAACAAGCTACAACAAGCTACAGGTCCTGTGCACTGGAGGAAGCGCTTTAAGAACCAGATCATCTGGAGCTACAAGACACTCCCTGTGGGCACCATCCACATGGCCGAGGTCAGGCAGCAACCCCTCAAGGGTGGCAGGGGCTGTGCCTCTGCAGCAGCATCAAGGAGGCTTCTGCCAAAGTGGCTGAGATGTGGATGTGCTCCCTGTCAGCCAGCTCATCCTCCAAGAGGACAGTGCCATACAGGCCAGATGCAAGGCCAAGTCAAGGGTTAACTACTCCAAGGGGGTATATCAGAGCTTCTCCTCTGAACAACAGGCCAGCAACAATGCCACCCATGGGCTAGACCTGGCTGAGGAGGGCATTGTCATGGGGATGCCCAAGAAGCAGAGGCCATGGATATTAGGAAAGACGTCCATTACCAGGCCACAAAATATCAAGGAGAAAGTCGTGGCATGGCTGGGCAAGTTCAAAGTGTCAGAGGAGGTTGTGGACTCGAGCATGTCCCCAGGTTGGAGGAGGATCTGGACCTTCTATTCGACACACTAGAAAACTCCAGCGACAGTGACCCAGACATGGAGGATGATAACAGCACCCTCAGCACTCCCAAGCCCAAGCTCAGGCTGTACTTTGAAGGCTTGGCACACTCCAGCTCACAGTCAAAGATGGGGAGCATCCACAGGGCCCAGAGCCAACAGTAGCCTGCAAATCTGGCCAAAGTGTGAGAGAACACATGAGCCTCAGGCATCAAATAGCCCATCGACAGTGTTTGGAACACGGTGGCCCACAGCACCCTCAACCCCAAGGTCTCCTGGGCCTGTACCTTCTCCATGACTAGCATGAGGACAGTGCCATGCAGGCTGGCCCAAGGCCAAGTCCACAGATCACTACTCAAAGGAGGAGTATGAGAGCTTCTCAGAGCAGGAGGCCAGTGAAGATGCCGCCCATGGGTAGGACCCAGACCAGGATGACTTTGACATGAGGGAGCCCAGTTAGCAGCGACTATTGAAAGTCACAACCATGTCCATGACAAGGCATCCAAACTTAAATCAGAATGTCATGGCTTGGCTGAGCAGGGCCCAAGTGTCAGAGGAGGTCCTACACTCAGAGCAGGACCCTGCAGATCATGTCCCCGAGTGGAGGAGGACCTGCACCTTCTGTCTTAGATGCTGGAGAACCAGCGACAGTAGCCTAGACAGGGAGGAAGATGACAGCCTTCTCAGTACCATCAAGCCTAAGCTCTGGCCATACTGAGAAGGCCTGTCACATTTCAGTTCGAAAAAGGACATGGGGAGCATCCAAGGTGCCCAGCTCCAGGAGGAGCTTCCAAGCCTTGTAGGTTTCACTGAGGGCTAATGTGTTGGCCCCTGGACTAAAGGGTCCAGGGTTCAATTGTGGTCAAGGGCACACCTGTCTCGATTACAGGCTTGATCTCCAGCCCTGGTCATGGCACATGCAGGAGGCAACCAATCCATGTGTCTCTCTCACATTGATGCTTCTCTCCTTCTCTGTCTCTCCCCCTCGCTTCAACTTTCTAAAAAATCAGTGGAAAAATAACCTCCAGTGCAGGTTAACAAAACAAAGAAAGGAGCCTCCTAGTCTGGCCGCAGTGCCCGAGAAGACCAAGCCCAGGCAGCAATAGCCAAGTGACAGGGTCTCCCACTTAGTTCCTCAGAGCATGCCCACCCAGGGCAGCAGCCAGTACAGCCCAAGGACAGCCCCGAGGTAGAGACCTCAGCCCTGGACATGCTCACCAAGAAGCTACTGCCCAGTGGGTGCATCACTAAGACCGAAGCTCTCATCATCCCCTCCACCAAGGCCAAGGGGAAGCATCCCAGCCACCATGACTGGGGCAGGTACCTGAAGGAGTGGCAGACGGCACAGCCACAGAACAAGCAGGTCAACAGCCTACCAGGGGTCCTCAAATTTTTTAAACAGGGGCCAGTTCACTGTCCCTCAGACGGTTGGAGGGCCGGACTATAGTTTAAAAAAACAACTATGAACAAATTCCTATGCGCACTGCGGGCCTGGGACGAGCCGGCTGCTAAGCAGGACAGGCAGCGGCATCCGGTGGGGCGGATAAATGTCCTCGGCGGGCCCATGTGGCCAGCTGGCCGTAGTTTGATGACGCCTGGGTCCTAGACAATGAGCGCTGCCCGGACTCAGGGAGTCAGCTGCAGATCCCCAGGAAGACCATGTACAACCAGCTGAACCACATCCTCATCTCTGATGACCAGCTGCCGGAGAACATCATCCTCGTTAACACCTCCAACTGGCAGGGTCAGTTCCTCTCGGACACCCTGCAAGGGCACACGCTGCCTTGCTGTGCACCTGCTTCATGGCTGACGTCCAGGCAGCCTTCAGCTCCATCATCTGGCAGATACAGAGATACTGTCACTATAATTCCCAGCCCCCGAAGCCAGTGAAGATCCTCGTGGCAGGGGCACAACTACTTCAGCGCTATGCTGCGCTTCTTCCTGGAGCTGCTGTCCTACAAGATGCTGGACTGGCTGGGATACATGTACTTCCTGGTCATCCCGCTGGGTTCCCACCCTGTAGCCAGGCACCTGGGCTCCATGCATTACCTCTACAACATCTTCTTCCAGGACCTGGCCTGGCGGGACCTGTTCCACAAGCTGGAGGCCCAGAGCGCCATGCAGGACACGCTGGACATCGTGACGAGAATCACACAGTACATCATGGGGACAACTGTGCCTACCAGCTGCCCGTCGAGGAAGCCCTGCTCTCCTACAAGCAGAAGAGCCCCCACGAGGAGTCCTTATGGTTCATTCCCTTCGGGGAGGGGGTGAAAGTTGGGATAGTGCAACAGTCCTCAGACACGTCAGGAGACTCAGATAATGGGCCCCCTTGGGCTGCAGCATGCTTTCGTTCATCCCTCTCTCCATACCTCTGGTTGCCAATGAGGCCTTGTCACCCCCCTCTGCACCCCGTCAGTGACTGGGGCTTGTCCACCTCCAGCCAGGGCGATGGCACGAAGCTGATGGAGCGGCAGGTGGATTACTGGACTGCAGCCCAGCCCACAGACAGGAAGAGAGACTCGAATAAGAAAGACCTGCCTACCACCAACAACACCCTCAAGTGCACCTTCCACTCTCTCCAGGTCAGTAGGCTGCACAGCAGGGGAGAGGCTGCAGCAACACCCACCATGTGCATGACAGGGCTCACCAAGGAGAAGAAAAAGAAGGTGCTGTTTTTGCCCAAGAAAACCAAGGACAAGGTTGTGGAGTCCAAAAGCCAGTGCCTGGAGGGCATAAGCTGCCTAGTCTGCAGGGCCAGCACCAGCAGAACATGCTGCGGGTCCTCATCAAAGGTGTGGTGTGGAATGACCTGAAGTTCTTCCAGCTGGCAGCCCGGGGTCCTCCCATGTCCAGCACTTCCCCATCTGCATCTCCAGACATTCCGACTCCACCTTCCAGCCCTGCCTGTAGCCCTGCTGACGCCAAGCACAGGAGGGCCCAGCTGCTTTTCTGTGGACGTTTCAGTTTAGTACAGAGACCGACCCTGGAAACACAAAGAGAAACCTTCTTAAGTGCGAATGTGCTCACAACCCAGAAACTAATGTGGTGCCCCCAGTGGGAGCCCCCAACTGCTCTGCTGATTACCCAGAACTCTCTGGTGGTGTTAGGTTAGGCGGGCAGTGCTGAGCTGGAGACTCATGGGAGGTGAGTTTGGCCTCAGGACCCCTAACACTTCCAGCGAGAAGGGCTCTCACCTTCTCCATGTGCCCTTCCTGGAAGCCAGGACTCTGCCCCCACAGAACTCAGAGCTGGTGGTCAGATGCCAAGGGCTGGCCTCCCAATGGGGGAGTCCTAAGCAGAACATGGAGGCCAGTCAGCCCAGCCCTGAGCCCCAGCTGCCAACCACCCAGTGGCCCTAGCACCACCCACTCGTGGTTCCCTAGAAAAATACCTCTGTGGTGCAGACCTCCAGGCACACCAACTAGACAAACTGGTGGAATACCAGCTGCCCGCCTTCCTGAGCAGGGACTCCACTTCCACCCTCATATTTCTGTGTTATTACAGAACATTTGTACCACCAAACAGGTCGGGGACCATCCATTTACCAGGTGAGCACCCTGCCCCTCCACAGCACAGTGGTCACTTGGCCACCTGCTTGCTTTGAGCCTTCAGGTCACTTTGTGTCTCTGAGTGCTTGTGCCTCTAAACACGGGGTGAGCTTAGGATCAAGCTCACAGGTTTATTGTAGAGACTCAGTGGGGTCCTCCCTGGAAAGCGCTGTCTGGGTGCCTGGACAGTGGAGAGGTCTGCTGTACGGGCTGTGGTTGAGCTCATTGGCCATTTTCTCTTCCTCGTGACAAAGCCTCTGCCTCATTTGTGATTCTCCACGAGGCCTTGGGCTAAGCTCTTTTCTCCTTAGATACAGAGATTAGAGATTCTATGAGGGGTCCATGTCCTGGGTGAAGCCAGAACCAAAAATCCCAGGAGTGAGCAATGGGGCCCCATGCTAAGTTTATTCTTGACTAAAAGAATACAGAAAAAGTGTGAAAAAAATTTTAAAATACCAGTTAGTGTCAGCACTGTGTAGTGGATGAGGGACAGCATGGTAAAGAGCATGTCTTGCTGAGGAAAATATAGACATGTGTAAGAAACCACAGGGATACATTTAACTGAATGTGTTTTAACTTAAGGGAAAGCATCCTGTCTTGCAAAATAGAATGTGTTAATTTTTAACCTCCTTTAAGAAATAGGACCTATTAAATGAGAAGCAATAAATGATTTTCTAAAAATCAGAAGAAAATTTGACAAATGGAAGTTATTGTTTGCTTTGTTATACATAGACTAACAGATTATACCCAGTCTTTTAAACAAAATAAATCATTACCACGTAGTATGCCACATAGGAAGTCTCAATAAATTTCAGTGAAGAAATATCTGTTTGTTCTCCATTGACATGTTCATGAACCATAATGCATAATGCATGATGCATATGTGTTCTCTAACATAATGCATTAAGGTAAGAAGTTAATAATAAAGGATAACTTTAAAATTCCCAAATATCTGGACACTGAAGAAGGTATAACTGAAGCTGAAGTGAAGTATATTCTACATAAACCCTGAGTTCAAAGGAAATCATGAGTGAGATTATGGAATACTCACAACTAAAAAACAATAAAGAAAAACTGCCAATCAAAGCAGCTATAGAAGAGAGTTTTAGTTTTAAATAGACTTCTAAGGGAAGAATTACAGCTGTGAAGAGAGATCTAAGTCTCCAAATAGTAAATTAGAGAGAGCAATAGAGTGACCTTGAAGAAACAAGGAAGGGGGAAAACATAATGGCAGAAATCAGTAAAACAAAGAATTTCAAAACAGCCCTCAACAAACTGGAAAACTGCTTCTCTAGAAATATTGGTAAAATAAACAGATTTCTAGCCAGACTGACCAAGAAACAGAAGAGCGCTGTGCACATAGTTCCAACAGGTTAGGTGAAATGACCGATTCCTGGAAAGAAACAAACTATACAACCTTCCTCAGAAGAAAGTGATGCGCTGACTAGTCTATTAAAGAGACTGAATTTGTAGTTAAAGCATTCTAATGAGGGGCTTCCAGGCCCACGTGGTTTCACTGGAGAATTAAACGGAATAAATGAACAGACACTTCAATGAAGAGGCTATAACATGTCACATGCGCACTTGAAAAGTTCAACATCATAAGCCATTAGGAAAAGGTTAATTAAACCACAAGGAGACTAACTAAAATAAACGACTGTGATAACACTCGATGCTGGTGAGGATGTGGAGAAACTCACTCATTCAGGGCTGGTGGGAATGTAGACCATTACAGCCACTGGGGAAAGCAGTTTGGTCGTTTCTTATAAAACTAAACATGCAACTACCGCACAACCCAGCTATTGCACTCCTGGGCACTTATCCCAGAGAAATGGAAACTTTCATCCACTCAAAAACCTGAGCACAAATGCCTATAGGAGCTCCATCTTAAAACTTGCAAGCTTTCTCTGAAATCCCTTGTTGGGATTAATATCTAGAGTTTTTAAGAAATGTCTGTCACGTAAAAAATGGGTAGAGTATATGAAAAGGGAATTTCATAAAGGGAAACCCAAAACGTTAACAAGATATGAAGAGACGTTAAATTGCACTTGTAGTCAGAGAAGTAATGAGGCGCTCTTTACACCAATCTGCATGATGAATAGAATGTGATGATGCCAAGTGTTGGTGAGGCGATGGGACAAATGGAAACATCGTGGACTGATGGGACTGTAAACTAGTACAGGCACCCAAGAGGCCCATCTATAAGTACTTAGCAAAATTAAAATTAAATATGCTCTTAGATATTTGAATATTCACATATATAATTATGCTAAGTCCAAAGAACATGAAGAATCACCGTAGGACAGTGGTTGGCAAACCCATTAGTCAACAGAGCCAAATATCAATAGTACAACGATTGAAATTTCTTTTGAGAGCCAAATTTTTTAAACTTAAATTTCTTCTAACGCCACTTCTTCAAAATAGATTCACCCAGGCCGAAAACCGACTTCTGCGCATGGGCCATGAAGTTTCAATTGCACTGTACGTGCACACCCGCACGTGGTATTTTGTGGAAGAGCCACACTCAAGGCCAAAGACCCGCATGTGGCTCGCGAGCCGCGGTTTGCTGACCACTGCTGTAGGAGAACCTATAACATAGGCCTCTCATTCTCAAGCTTGAACTAATCACTTTTTGAATAACATTTCCTGGGCTGGGACACAGGGGAAAAGCAGGGCTTCTGTGTCAAAATATAGCCCCCCAGAGTCTAAGAGCATGAACCTGGTTCTTCTGATCAGCATCACTGGGTGGGAATGGACCACTGGAAATATTTGATAGAATACATAGCAAAGAGACAGCTGGAATAAGTGGGTTTCCAAACCTTATCCTATCAATTCCCTCTCAAAAACATTAGCCTTTTTATGAGTATTTTTCCACTGACATAAACATCCTTCCGCGATGTTAATCATATTGTATATGAACTCATGGCTAACAAACTCATGTGTCATGATGAAACGTGGCAAGGTGTTGTGATGGAGCCTAAAAAAGGAAAATGGATCATCTGTGTACTTGTTTCTGTTGTTATTTGCAAGTAAAATGATAATGCAGGAAAAACAAAAAGTATCACTGTAGGTGTACATACAGCCACATAAATATTTTTTATAATTTTAAAGTGTGAATATTATGGATTAAATGTAAAAGAATAAAATATATGTAGAATAAATTATGATCACCTGTGTTACTACTGAATCTTAAAATGCTGCCATTCCTGTGTGTCTTTAAATAGAACATTAGGGTGAGAGTTGGGAGACAGTTGAACTCCTGATTCCATCCCAGTTTTTCCTTCCCCAGATCTAGTTACTATCATCCACTTTGTGCTTGTCCTTAAGTCGGTTTCTATAATTTTACTCGAAAGTTGTGTAGACACAAGTTATATTTAGTGTTGGTTTTTCACTCAAACCATGCTTTATGAGATTTGTCCACGTTGCTACACATACTCCAGTCCACTACTTTTACCGCTTTACTAGGTATTTACTATGATTACTTTATTCTCTTGTTGAAGGACATTTAGGTTATCTCTAGTTTTCCACCATCATAAACAATGCTAAAATTGACTTCTTGTATCCTTCTTCATGGGCACGTGAATGAAGGTTCTCTAGAGTATGTTGCTAAGAATGAACTTCTAGCAGGAAGGCCATGTATGCCTTAGGTTTTACTAGTGGGTGCAACTTCACTGGCTGGTTCAACCATCCCCGCCTCCCAGCTGCTTGGATGTTGGCTGCTCATGGCTCCTGACAGCCCTTTCCCTGTCCAGAGGGGGTAGGTGCTCCCCCTCTACTGCCCTGGGATGTAGGCTCAGCCAGAGGCCAGTAATGACTGGCACTGGGTAGACAAGCCTGGCTCCTTTCCTCCAATGGGACTCATTCAATGGGTACCATTCCTGTCCCAGATTTCCTCTTAAGACCAGGCTGAACGTAACGTGCTGAGTCCACATCTCTGCTCACCTCCCTCCATCTTCTCCTTCTGCGGTCACTCCTTCACTAAACTCTGTCGCAGTTCCCCGGAGTCACTGCTTCCAGGGAGCCTGGCGCAAGATGACTAATATTGACAAGGTCTCTCCAAAAGGGCTGCACCAGTGTCCACAGTTAGGAGAGGCTTGAAGGCTGAGAAAGAGGAAGCCCTTCCAAGAGATGAGGTGGGGGAGGGGGAGAAGGCAAAGGCTCTGAGATGAAAGAGCTTTGTGAATTCCACAAACTGAGTGAAAGCCAGTATGGCTGAAGTGTGGGGAGCAGAAGAAGGAGAAGGACACTGGTTGAGGTTAGAGATGTATGTAGGAGCCAACAAGTAGACCTCATAGGCTAGTTTCCTTTATTTTTAATTGTAATGGGAAGTTCTTTAAATGCTTTGAGCAAGAAATTGATGGGGTTTGATTTAGACTAAGAAAATTCGTCTGTGTATAGAGAGAATGGTTTGGAAAAAGATAAAAGAAGCAGGTATTTGAGTATCCACACAGCAAGCAGAGTGGATCATAAAAATTATAATGTTAGCTCAGAAAGTAAGAAACACTATGGGGTTTATAGCACAACACTGTGTGTATATAAAACACACAAGCATACAAAGACATGAATTATTCAAGTGCAATACCTATTTTTAAGTGGCTACCTTTGTGGAGGGAGAAGGGAATGGAGATTCGATGTAATAAAAGACAATAATATTAAGAAGATATCTTGCAAGGAATGGTGGTGACGAGGTGTCATGAATTGAGGCATATGATTTACGGAGACCTGAACCAAGAAAACAAAAATCAAAACAGCAACCACCCTCCTCCCTACCCATTATTTTCCTTCGCCCTGTGGAGACCCATGTCTGAGATGGGGAACATGTTTTCTGAGAAACTTTCCAAATAATTTAACTTTTACCCACTAAGTGGGTTAACCTGGATGGCAGAGACCTTCCTAGTGATTAATGCAGCATCTGAGTCAAGGAACCTGGAGGGAGGAGGAAGCAGAACCTCCCTGGAGCCGCATTAGTGAGGGCACAGATGGTTGCACTGAGGCAGTCTCATGCCTGACCTGGTGGGTGCTCCTGATGCTCCCTCTCACCCTAGTTCCTCCTTTCCCTGGGGGCTCCATGGAGCCTGGTCTTATCTCTGGGATCAGAGATAATCCAGGTTAACACGTCCTGTTATTTCGCCTTTGCACAAGTTTCTGACCTGGTCCCAGGAGATCTGGGGACCAAACTTCTACCATGTCTGGTAGCCTGTGCCTAGGTGCCCAGGGCAGCAGTAGACACCCATTAGGTATCAATAAATGGCTGTGGATCAAAGTGATCCCTTGAATCTTTGACTAGGGGCAAGGACCCTGAGACTTCCCTTGACATTTTTCTTCAAGTGCCCAGAGAAGCACATGGCATGCTCTGCAATTGCATTTGTCAGTTGGCGTTCAAAGAGTTTGCTGAGTTGGTGCCTTTGTTTCGCTGACTGGCCCTGAGAGACAAAATCCCAGTGGATAGAATAGAGTGGATGCTGGCTTTACCCAATGGCATGCTGCTCTGAGGCACTCCAGAGCGACCCTCTGGCAATATGTATAAAAATGAAGTGTGCTTCCCTTTGAATGTACCTAGAAATATATCCAAAAATAATGTACAAAGACATTTACTGATTCATTGTCTGTAGTAGGAAAAACAGGAAAAAAGCTAAATATTATCATCACAATATTGATTAAAAATATATCTGATGCAATCATAAAATGTAATAGCATGCATCCATTAAAAATGATGAAAATATTTACAGAGTATGTTCACCAGCACATTGAGTGAATAAAAATAATTTAGTAAGAAAACAAAATTGGAAGAATTTTCACGAAAATGTAAACAGGACCTGGAGTGATTTTTACTTCCTTTACATTTTATACTTAAGGATATTAAAGAAAATTCAACAAAATCCAAATATTAGAAAATAAACATATGTGAGTGCAAATTCAATATGGAAGTTAATGCAACAGATATCGTAATAAGAAGTAAGTTTGGCACACACAAAAAACCAGCTGTGGACCAACTTATTAATAAATATGACTACAAAAGCCTAAATAAAACATTAGCATATCTACTTCATTAGGTTATACTGGAACACAAGTATGGTTTAATATTAGGAGAGCTTCTAAAAGCCCTGCCTCTATGCTCTACCCCTATGTTCACTGCAGCATTATTTGCAATAGCCGAGATACGGAAGTAACCTAGGTGTCCATCAACAGATGAATGGATGAAGATGATGTGGTGCATATGTACAACAGAATATTACTGGATCATAAAGAAGAAGGAAATCTTACCATTTGCAACAACATGGGTGGGTCTAGAGCAGGGGTGGGCAAACTTTTTACTCGAGGGCCACAATGGGTTCTTAAACTGGACCGGAGGGCTGGAACAAAAGCATGGACGGAGTGTTTGTGTGAACTAATATAACTTCAAAGTAAACATCATTACATAAAAGGGTACGGTCTTTTTTTTTTTATTTCAATAGTTTTATTCATTTCAAACATTTTAACAAGAAGAATGTAAACACTAATTATTATAATTTGAAACTTCAAAAAATGGAGGAATCATAGCACAATAACATACCTTATATTGAAGATGGCAAAGGCAAAATAAAATTGCCTAACAAAGGAAAGGTACAATAGCCTTTCAAATGAAACTTAAATATAATAAAATAATTTAAAACTAAAACAAATAGAAAAGAACAAAATGTGTAAACAGTAAATTAAACATTTTCTTTAGTGCAACTTCCAAATTATGCCCGGGACGTAGATGTAGATGGCAATGTAGACTGGGTTGAAAGGGTTTTGGTCTTTAAAACATCAACTTCAGTGGGAACAGTGTTGTTGGTCTCCTTTTTAGCTAATGCTCTGATACTGTGCTCTCCAGGGGCGTGTCTCCCTACATCACCACCATAACATGTCTACTCATTCCCAGGGTGATGTCGGGGGACCCGTCCGCGGGCATTACAAGGAGCCTCTGGAAGATTGAGAGGTTGTTCCTTCTACTGAATGGGCGGATATAAATCTGCCCACTCAGAAGAAGGAGCTGTGGCCGTGTTTCCCGACGTTGCCATGTTAACACTGCTGCTGGTGAAGGAGCGGAGGGGAGAGCAAGAGAACCCTCCGCTCTTTTGGCTCCGTGGGCCCGATAGAACAGCCGATCGGGCCGGATCTGGCCCGCAGGCCGTAGTTTGCCCACAGCTGGTCTAGAGAGTATTATACTAAGCGAACTAACTCAGGCAGCAAAAGACAATTACCATAGAATTTTATTTATATGTGGACTCTAAAAACAAAACAAAACACAGACTCATTAAAAAAAAAAAGAGAGAGAGAAAAAGGAATAGTTACCAGAAGGGACAGTGTGGGGGATGGGTGAAAGGGGAAGGGGAATATAGTCAATAATATTGTGATAAGTTTGCATGGTGACAGATTGATTATAAGAATTGGTGAGGTGATAAAATGGTCCAATTACTATATCATACACCTGAAACAATATTTATACTAATAAAAGGGTAATATGCTAATCAAACCGGGAGACCTTCTGGACATCCTCCCGGCCAAAGCCATGGTGGCAGGGTCAAGGCAGAGTTGTTTAGGGGCGATCAGGCCAGGAGGGGAGGGCAGTTGGGGGCGAGCAGGCTGGCAAGGAGGACCAGCTGGGGGCAAGCAGGGCAGCAGGGGGGGGACACTTGGAGGCGAGAAGGCTGGCAGGGGGGCACAGTTGGGGGTGATCAGGCCGGCAGGGGGGGGCAGTTGGAGGCGAGCAGGTCAGCAGGCAGAATGGTTAGGGGCAATCAGGCAGGCAGGCAGGTGAGCGGTTAGGAGCCAGCGGTCCCGGATTGTGAGAGGGATGTCTGACTGCCGGTTTAGGCTTGATCCCGCAGTTGAACATCTCCTGAGGGGTCCCAGATTGGAGAGGGTGCAGGCCAGGCTGAGGGACACAACCCTCCGCCCCCTGTGCACAAATTTTGTGCACCAGGCCACTAGTAACCATATAAGATTGTATATCAACTATACTTAAATTAAAAATAAAAAATTTCTCAGATGCTGTAGGATTTTTAGAAAATTAAACCTAGGAATAAATATTCTAAAATTTAAAAACGTATCTTAATAAAAGTTAATAAAAAGTGATAGGCACTGAAAAAGTGTCTGATCAAAAATGCAACAGCCATATCTGATTATTAAAGTACTATTGTCAAATACAAACGGAAAGATAGTTGCTAAATGTCTTTCACTTGAAACCCTCTAAAAGGCCTCATTGCACTTGGAATAAATTTTACAGCCTGAACAAGACTCTGCAGGCTCTGCACCCCTTTGGCCTGCACAACTTCCTGTCTCACACTCTCCTCTTTACTCCAGCCACACTGGCCCTATTTCATTCCTTCAACCCAGTGAGCCCTTCTCCACCTCAGGCCTTGGCACACACACCTCTCTGTCTGCAAGGCTCTTTGTTCAGGACTTCATAGGACTGACTTTTTTCTCCTTTACATCTCACCCAAAAAAGACATCAACATGTGGAAAGTGTTCTCTATCTCTATATCATGGAATTAAATAGAGTCTATTTATATTCTCTCATTTTTTATTTTTAAAATTTTCATTTCACCTGCATTAGATTTTCAAAAGGAAAAAGGCACAGGAAAATGTATTAATTTAAAATACATTTAGATGTTTTCTGTAAGATCTGAAATATTGATCTAAAGTTTTCCCCTCAATCCCCCAATTGTTTTGGCTCAGTGGATCAGCCTGTGGACTGAAGGGTCCCTGGTTCGATTCCAGTCAAGGGCATGTACCTTGGTTGCGGGAACATCCCCAGTGCGGGGTGTGCAGGAGGCAGCTGATCAATGTTTCTAACTCTCTATCCCTCTCCCTTCCTCTCTGTAAAAAATCAATAAAATATACTTAAAAAATAAATAAAGTTTTCCCCTCAATATCTGAGCAACTGTCACAGTGCTATTTATTGCCAAAGGGCCTCCATAATGATCCACTCAGTCCTATCTGTGCTCAGCCCTGTTCCTGATGTCGCTGCCCAGCTCCCGTGGCCTGATCACTCCAGCACCCATTCCGCACTGCTTGAGAATCCTGTCTATTTGACAGAGCAAGTCCCCTTATATTCTTTTCAACTGTTTGCTGCTTTGTTTGCATATTTATTTTTAGATAAGGTTTAGAATACTTTTTGTTTCCCCAAAATCCTGTTATGATTTTTACTTCAAATAAGTAAATTTTAGACTAATTCAGGAGAACATGTGCCTTTGCGATATTTTATCTTTCTATCCAGAAATTAGTAAGTCCGTGCATTTATGATTAAATGGAGAAATAGAGCATTGGAAGGTCCTGGGCAATTCCTGTTAACATCTTACTGCTTTAGATTATTTTGTCGATGTCACACTTTGTATTTCCACCTGATGATTGTTTACATACATATCCTATATAATAAAGAGCTAATAGGCTAATTCGAGCGAACAGCCGAATGACTGTCCGGACGACATTCCTGATGAAGCCGGTGCTGTGAGTAGCTGCGAGGGCCAAGCCCCTTGCACGAATTTTGTGCATCAGGCCTCTATTGTATTTATAATAGTAATGGGCAATATATATTGAGTGCCCACCACATGCCAATCTTTATGTTAAGCACTTTATTACTCAATTTTATTCTTGCAACTCATCTTTCACGTGAAAAAAAACAAGCCTTAATGAACTCAGCTAACAGTCCTGAGGTTTCAATGCAAGTGGCAGTGCCATTCTTCTCACTAAAAATATTTTTAGTTAATTCTCACTCAAGGATAAGTTTCCCTTGGTTTTTAGAGAGATTGGGAGGGAGGTAGGAAGACAGAGAGAGAGAAACATTGATGTGAGAAAGAGAGACATTGATTGGCTGCCTGCTTCGCTTGCCCAGACCAGGGCTAAGGATCAAGCCTGCAACTGAGTATGTACCCTTAACTGGAATCAAACCCAAGACCCTTCAGTTCACTGGCTCCCAACTATTACAGGCGAACAGCTCTGTCTCTTTCTCTCACTCGCTGGCTGCTCTAATTTAGTTGAGAACATCCAGAATTTTCTTCTGGTCACAAGTATAAAGAATCTTATTAAACTCACTGAAGTCACATATCCACATACAACCATCATCACTGTGGTCTGACCAAAGAAATGTGCTGATACCTCCACTCTGGGGCCCTGACCCACACACCCCAGAACCAGCTGGATGTGGAAATTAGCAGCTATTAGAAAGGGGGAATTGGAAGTCATGTCCACCACAGGCCATTGTCAAATAAAACATTGACTTCTGGTTTCCACTCTGACATATAAGAGCTTGGAAGTCCTTACTGTTATCCTTACAAGAAGAGAAAAGATGAACAATCCAAAAGACAGGAACTCTTTTTAGATCCATCAGATCATTGAAGTCACATGGCTATCAAATTAACCTTTGCTGCTGCAAACCACTGAGATTCAGGGCTCTGTTAACACAATACAACCTAGCACTAGCTCTTGTGTGTGTGTGCGCACAGACGGAAGAAAAGCAGACACCGAGGAGGTGACAATAGGAAGAAAAAGAGTTTGGAGGCACATTTGCCTGTGACAGTCCTCCTCCTACTTGATAGCTACCCCCCCTCATGAGCCTGAACATTGCTAAGAAGCACATGCTGCAATAACCCATTGGGCAGGCAGGGGAGAGACAGGCCCTGACAGGTACAGTGACTTATCCAGGATCAAGAAGAGGTAAAAATGAGGGGTTGAGTCTTAGCCCAGGTCTGTCTCCTCAAATCTGATACCTTGGCTATAGCCAGATCTTCTAGGGGCTGTGGAGAGGGGTGTGTTGGTGTCACTGTGTACACTGTTGGTATTCCATGGAGAAGGTGGGTGAGCAGTCAGCAGCCCACAGGACTATCTATAGCTGTTATTAGGTGAGGGGTGTTGGGGGGGGTTGGCAATCCCAGGAAGTGAGGTCACTTCCTAATAGAACTTGGAACCCCCGTAACCAGGCACCCACTTTCTAGCAACTGCCCAACCGCCACTCACTTGGCAAGAGACGGTTGACAGTTCAAGATGTTCTCTTGTTGTGTTCCCAGTTATCAGGGCTCTGGTTCCCAGAGACCCTGCAGTGAGAGTTGTTCCAGACTCTGTAGACGGTTCAACACTCGTGCCCGACACCTCTGGCCGTTTTCAAGAAGATCCCGTCAGGTAAGAGAAGGTGGCCTGGGTCAGACCCATTCACGCCAGGCCAGCCTCCTCTGTGGGCCATCCCTGTGCAGCCCACATGCCTTCCCTTCATGTGGTGGGAAGAGGGACCTGAAGGGAGACCCCTGGGGCAGGAACAGTTTTTGGGGCAGCGGATCACCTAGAGCAGTGGTTCTCAATCTTTCTAATGCCGCGACCCTTTAATACAGTTCCTCATGTTGTGGTGACCCCAACCATAAAATTATGTTCGTTGCTACTTCATAACTGTAATTTTGCTACTGTTATGAATCGTAATGTAAATATCTGTGTTTTCCAGTGGTCTTAGGCGACCCTGCTAGTGGTTCTCAACCTGTGGGTTGCGACCCACAGGTTGAGAACCGCTGCTTTAGAGCCTAAAACCATCAAAAAACACAGGTATTTACATTACGATTCATTAGCAGTAGCAAAATTACAGTTATGAAGTAGCAACGAACATAATTTTATGGTTGGTGGTCACCACAAAGGAGGAACTGTATTAAAGGGTCGCGGCATTAGAAAGGTTGAGAACCACTGACCTAGAGGTCCTGCTGTGATCACACCCCAGGGTAGGGCAGGGCAGGTAGTTGGAGATGGGCTTCTAGAGGGGTCTCTATCTGTGCCAATGGGAGTCCTAGTCCTCAGGCTGTCACGCCTTTTCCTCGCCAGTGGAGGTCTCAGCAGATCACAGTGTGTGTGTGTGTCTGGAGTGGAGGGTCACAGGGGTCACAGAACCAGCAAAACAGGGCTCTGAGGCTTCCCCTGGTGACTGGGAACTGTCTTTACAGAGCTCCGCACAGGAGAACAGAGAGGAGCTGACAGATGGGGTCCTCAACTCCATGCCCCTGCAGGAGGCGCAGGTGCCCCATACCTCCTCGGGCGTGCAGCATGGCCGCAGGGTGAGTATAGGTGCCCAGTTGATCCAGACTCCAGAACCCCTGGGTGTCAACAGGACCTGAGTTCCAGAAGGCACCCTGCTCCTCCCCTAAGATCCCTCCTAGTGTCCAGTTCCCAAAGGGATCTGGGTCCCTGTATCCTCCAGGTCAGGAGCTGGGGCCTCCCTGAGCTGCACATTGTACCAGGACGGGGACTGGTTATCACGGCGATTCATGTCTTCATTTCTGTGGGACCTGGACCTTATAACCTTCTGTTGCCATGACAACGGTGCCACCCTGAACAATCCACATGTCCTAATATCCAGACCCTCCACCCCACGAAAAGCCTCTGTGTCTCATCTTACATTGGGATGTTTTGTCAGAAATCACACGGTGACACTGTTAATACAGCATGTGCTGTCTGTCCTCTGCTAAGAAAATGACCTAAGATACTAATGTGTTTCATATTCCTTACCTCCAATTCTACTTTTCCTGCCAAGAACCTTTTCTCTTATCAATGTGAAAAACTTTCAAAGCTGTGAAAAAGTTTTGTGCCTTTATTTGATCCAAAGTGTCGACAATTGCCAGAGAGCAAAATCTCAATGGGTTGAGAGAACGCACGGGAGAATGACAATTTTGCACCTTATGTTATAAGTTACAAGCAAAGTGCAGACATATGTGGGTCACATGAAATCCATGGGTGATAGATTAGGCAGACAGGAGAAAGCAAAGTGTGGAAACTTCTGTGATTGGATCACCGGTACAATGATAGGCACATACTTCCATAGGTGGATGTAGGATAGCTTCAAGTCAACAATGAACTCAATAACAACGAAGGGATTTGTGATCTCTGCAGAGCACAGAGTGGTGCCTGTGCATGAGTTGTCCAAAATAAGGAAGATTCCTTTGATAATCCAAAGACATGTTATCATAGATGCAAAAAGGCAGTACATAGACTCTGTTAGGGTAAAGATGGACCTTTGTCAGGGAAGATGCCAGACTACGACATGACTACCCACCATGAGCTCCATTGAGTTAGTGTTTTAATTTCAGACCATCCTTTGTAATTACTTAAGGTCTCTGAGTTTGCAAGGACTCCACACAGGACTTCCCTGACGTATTCAGGTTAGCATGTGGCCCCTTTTTTCGTCCACACATTCTCCTTTTGTTCATAAATCAATACACATTATGCATTGATGATCAGTGTTAGTGTTTTGTCTTGCTGAACAATGGATCATTGGGGATGAGGCAAGACCTTAAATAAACTTAAATGGCTTTCAAGGTGTAATTTTTATTATTATTCAAAATAAAAGTAAGGTGAATGGGAGGCCATGAGATCCTCTATGTCCTGGTTACAAAATATTCCGGATCAATTTTAAATTTTGAGCTACCATGAGCAGGGTCCTTTTGCTGCTTGTCTTAAGTTTTAGTATTTTGCATCGAGTATAGTATTTCCATACCAAGAACAAAAGCAACAATATTAAAGCAGTAACACCATTTAGGAATAGAAAATATCTAGTGCTAGACTGAGGGGAATAAGCATCTCAGCCAACCAAAAAACCCTTTGCATGCATTATCATAATGGTTCATTAAGCTAAGTATATGTTTTCCTCCTTCATCCACTGTCACTTGTACTTATGCTATGTTTGGCCAGATGAATTAAGACTCTCTACTCTTTCGTTATCATAACTGATCATCAGAATGTCATTATCTAGTAGATGGGAAAAATTAGCAGGTATCCAAATTCAACTTTTCATGTGTAATAAGGGAGGGACCTGGGGAGACAGATATTGTTTCCATTAGGAAACCATAAAGAGGGTCATAACAATATAAAGTCAGTTGATGTACATTTAATCAATAACAATTAGGAGACAGAAGAACAAGGTTTGAGCAGCAGTAATTTGTGAGCATCCAGGCCTTGTTGACTTCTTGGGATAGCTGTCAGCCCGCATGGCCAGTGGTTTCTCACCCTTGAAAAGTCTTCAATCTCCATGGTGGATGGCGACCAGTGTCAGAGACAGATGTCCATTTGTGCTTAGGCATCTGATAAGGTAACACCCTTTTTTTCCACATTGGAGAGAGTCTTTAATTAATGTTTCAATAAATAAAAATTTCCTGGTTGTAAGTTTTGGTCTTTAAAGTCTTTGTCTCTTGGGAGTACTATGAAATGAATGTCACTCATTTCAGGCCTATAACCTTAGTGAGTCATTGATAGTAATATAGAATGTCTGCTTTCAGTTTCCCTTACATTTGGAAATCAAAAAGATTTAAAAATCAGCAGTATTTTAAACAGAGTCATAACAACAATAATCATCTTCACTTCATTTAGTTCCATACCCATTTTTTTTGTTTATCCTGATTATTTGCCAGCATTTTCATGAATTCAGTTATTCCTTAGAATTCTATACTTCTTCATTCAGTTCAAAGATGTGACCTGCTTAGAAACCTGTAATTTAGAGTAAGTCAGAGTCCTTTTCATGGATTTTTCTATAGATGTAACCTATTTGAAAATTCATTAGAATAAAACAATAACTACGAATGACAAAACAAAGTGGCATGGTTATAGTTTTGATTGTAATGCAATTGATAAAAAAACTTTGCTTTTTTTGTAAACTATAACATTTCAAGGCAATAATTTTTGGAAAATAATAATTACTATAAAATGACAGAGAATAATATGAAAATATGTAAGTATATGTATATATTTGGATTCAATACACAATTGCAATATAAAAAGAACAAATAATATGTAAGATTTTAAAACATTGTCCATGGCTTCTTGTATTGAGCATTGGGTATAATTCATAAACTTCCAATGTTTGAGCCACAAATAACCAGAGTCCCATTGCCAGATGCCCTCATAGGGAACCATCCCTCTTGGCTGGCCTGGTGTCGTTGATACCAAGACCCCTGTTACATCTGAGAGTTTCCAATTTGAACTTTTCTTTGAATCTTTCTATGTTCCTTCCTAGGACAGGTTGAAATCTTTAGAACATCCATTTTAATAAAAATATATGTACACAAATAGCACAGTTGTTTTCATTTTTTTAATTTGGCAAAGCTTCTCAAGTAATTTCAAGCATATTAAGTAGGACTAATTCAGTTCAACAATGGCCCTTTAATAAGGAGAGAGAATATATCCTTGAGGTATTCCAGGGCCCATTGGAATTAACTCAAAGCCATCTTTTTTTAAAAAAATTATTTTTATTATTATTTTTTTACATATGTGTCCTTATTCCCCCATTACCTCCCACCCCCCACTCATGCCCCACCCGCTTGTTGTCTGCATCCATTGATTAGGCTCATATGCATGCACACAAGTCCCTTGGTTGATCTCTCTCCCTTATCCCACCGACCCCCTCCTTCCCTGAGGTTTGAGGTTCTGATCGACATTTCTCAGTCTCTGGATCTGTTCTTGTTCATCAGTCTATGCCGTTGATTATATTCCACAAATGAGTGAGATCATGTGACATTTATCTTTTTCTGCCTGGCTTATTTCACTTAGCATAATGCTCTCCATCTCCATCCATGTTGTTGCAAATGGTAGGACCTCCTTCTTTTTTACTGCAACATAGTATTCCATTGTGTAGATGTACCACAGTTTCTTAATCCACTCATCTGCTGATGGGCATTAGGCTGTTTCCAAATCTTAGCTATGGTGAATTGTTCTGCTATGAACATAGGGGTGCATATATCCTTTCTGATTCGTGTTTCTAGTTTCTTGGGATATATTCCTAGAAGTGGGATCTCTAGGTCAAATGGGAGTTACATTTTTAGTTTTTTTGAGGAAACTCTATACTGTTCTCCACAGTTGCTGCACCAGTCTGCATTCCACCAGTAGTGCAAAAGAGTTCCTTTTTCTCTGCATCCTTGCCAACACAGCCACCTTTTGTTTAAAAAGTCTTTTAAGCCCTAACCGGTTTCGATCAGTGGATAGATCAGCGGCCTGTGGACTGAAGGGTCCCAGGTTAGATTCCAGTCAAGGGCATGTATCTTGGTTGCAGGTGCATCCCCAGTAGGAGGTGTGCAGGAGGCAGCTGATCGATGTTTCTCTCTCATTTATGTTTCTAGTTCTCTATCTCTCTCCCTTCCTCTCTGTAAATAATTAATAAAATATATATTTTTTAAAAAAGTCTCTTAAAATGGGAACTTTAGGAAGGTTGTCAAATATACATATGCAAAAGATTATACCTTGTACTTTTTGTAAATCTAAGTAAAGCAAACACAGTCTTATGGTAATAACTCTAAAGACATGAATCATACTTACAAACAGTTTTAATATTAAATATTTTGTCCAGACTACAGAATTCACCTTAATTTACATAAGTATTTAATCTTTTAGGTAAAAGATTGTATCCTACTAATGACATCTGGAGGCTGAAAATTCACCACACATATCACATAGATGAAAACATATCACATAAAGGCTATACACATAATTTTTTTTCAGAGAAAATACAAGAATATTTTATATAAAACTTTCACAAAAGTTTATAGCCTGTACCCTCTTTTACAAAGATTTCATGAAATTTCACAAACCTTCTTACCCATTCAGAAATCACTATCCTTAGAGAAAATTACATTTGTGCTTTTCCTTCAAATATGACTCCCCATACCTCAACCGTTCTATTAGCACAACTATATAATTTCTTTCAACTTAACTGGAACTTTTAACTCTTAGGAGCCTTAATTTCCAGTGATAAGCACAAAAGTGAACAACCAGCATTCCTTAGATTTATGTTGATGAACATATTTTAATCACACTCTCATGTTCAAGAAACACACCTTTGGGAGGAGAAACCAAGATGGCGGCATAGGTAAACACCTAAACTGCTGCCTCGCACAACAATTTCAAAACTACAACTAAAAGACAAAACGGACATCATCCAGAACCACAGCAAGGTTGGCTGAGTGAAAATTCTACAACTAGAAGGGTAGAGAAAAGCACACTGAGACTCAGAGGAACTGCTGGAGGCAGAGGTACTGAGACGCACGCGTGGAGAGGACTGACAACTGAGTGTGCGGCTGGCTTTCTCAAGTGGGAGGGAGACAAAAGCTCCCAACTGCGCTGAACTCCAGTTCCGGGTGAGACTCTGGGGACCCAGACTCATAAGGGGTGAAACTGGACTGTCAGGAAAGAGAAAAGTATACTGAGACTCAGAGGAACTGCAGAAGGCAGAGGTACTGAGGCGCATGGGCGTGGTGAGGGCGGGCCACTGAATACGCGGCTGGCTTTTTCAATCTGGAGGGAGACAAAAGCTCCCGACTGCACTGAACTCCAGTTCCAGGAGAGACTCTGGGGACCCAGACTCATTCAGGGAGAAACTGGACTGTCTGGCAGCAGGTGGAACTTGAGGGCGGCTTTCCCTCAGAGGCGCTTGCAGCGATTACCATGAGACACTGAGACACAGGGGCCTATTAGGGCAGGGCTGACAGGAAACCAATGCTGTCTGCTCTGCCCTGAGACTCTGCCCCATCCAAGCTGAGCACAGAGGCTTTTGCAAGTCTTGTCTCATAAGGGTGTCTCCAGCACAGAAGTTCTCCCAGCGAAGACACAGCTGATCCTCACAGCCATTTGGCCTGGAGGTCAATTCGTCCCAGTGATACCAGTAACAATCAAGGCTTAAATACAGCAAGATTGTGCACACAGCCCACAAAGGGGTGCACCAAGAGTGTCCACCTCAGGTAACTGGGGAGGCTGAGCCACTGGCCCTATAGGACACCTAGCACACAAAGCCACTCTATCAACTCAGGGAAGCAGCCAAAATGCGGAGACAAAGAAACAGATCACAAATGAAAGAAATGGAGGAAAGCAAACGACTGGATATAGAGTTCAAAACATATAAGGTTTTTCAAGAATTTTCTAGAAAAGGCCAATAAATTTAGCAAGACCCTCGAGGATATGAAAAAGGACCAACTAGAAATTAAACATACACTGACTGAAATAAAAAATATTATATAGAGATCTAACAGCAGACTAGAGGTTCGCAAGAATCAAGTCAAAGATTTGAAATACGAAGAAGCAAAAAACACTCAACCGGAAAAGCAAAAAGCAAAAAAAAATCCAAAAATATGAAGATAGTGTAAGGAGCCTCTAGGACAACTTCAAGTGTACCAACATCAGAATTATGGGGGTGCCAGAAGAAGAGAGAGAGCAAGATACTGAAAACCTATTTGAAGAAATAAGGACCGAAAACCTCCCCCACCTGGTGAAAGAAATAGACTTACAAGTCCAGGAAGCACAGAGAACCCCAAACAAAAGGAATCCAAAGAGGACCACACCAAGACACATCACAATTAAAATGCCAAGGGCAAAAGACAAAGAGAGAATCTTAAAAGCAGCAAGAGAAAAACAGTTAGTTACCTACAAGGGGAGCACCCATACAGCTGTCTGCTGATTTCTCAACAGAAACTATGCAGGCCAGATGGGAGTGGCAAGAAATATTCAAAGTGATGAAGAGCAAGAACCTACAACCAAGATTACTCTGCCCAGCAAATCTATCATTCAGAATTGAAGGGCAGATAAAGAGCTTCACAGATAAGAAAAAGCTAAAGGAGTTCATCACCACCAAACCAGTATTATATGAAATGCTGAAAGGTATTCTTTAAGAAGAGGAAGAAGAAGCAAAAGGTAAAGATAAAAATTATGAAAAATACATATCTATCAAAAAGTGAATCTAAAAATCAAGTGAATAAAAAAATCTGATGAACAGAATAAACGGGTGAATATAATAGAATCAGGGGCATAGAAAGGGAGTGGACTGACAATTCTCGGGAGAAAAGGGGTGTGGGGAGTGACGGAAGAGCCTGGACAAAAATCGTACACCTATGGATGAGGACAGTGGGGGAGGGTAAGGGCAGAGGAAGGGTGGGAACCGGGTGGAGGGGAGCTATGGGGAAAAAAGAGGAACAATTGTAATAATTTGAACAATAAAGATTTATTAAATTAAAACAACAACAAAAAAACACACAAAATAAGTTTAAAAAAAAAAAAAAAGAAACACACCTTCAACAAAGCACAAAACATTACATCAATAGCTCCAAATCAATTTTACAGACCTGTAATAAAAAACCCAAAAGCAGGGGAACTTAAGACTTGTCTAGCAATCAATGTTTCAGTATTTCATGTTATTTCAAAATATCTAAATATTCTATAACTTTCATTAAAACTTACTAAGTTAGAAAGAAATAGTTGAAATAAGCTAAAGTGATTTGTGTAGGTGGGTAAGATATTTTTTTTCTATTGGGATAAGACATATCTTCCAGAGATTTGTATTTTTAAAAATGGCCTAGACAAGAGGTCTTGGTGAACTCAGGTATTTCCACTTCAAAGGTTCTGGGACTTTGGTTGCATAAAGCCAATTATCTACAAGCCTCTGAAATGAATAGGGGAGGTTTGGGGAAAGTAAAAGGAGTTGATGGGCTTTGAATTGTTTCTAGAGCCAAACCTCTGGCCCCTTGAAAACTTCATTTGTGAAATAAGGATAGTCATTTTCAATACCTCAGGGACTGGGTTGCCACTCAAATGTTGGCAAGGGACTGACCAAATCATTCACTCATTTTTTGAATGTTTCTTTCTATTTGAGTACATTTTTCTAGTTTCCAGAAAGCACATACCTCTGAGAGGAATAAAGGCTTTCAGGTATATGAAACCTCTGTCCATCTCCCTTGGGAATGGCAAAACAGGTCCTAGCTGCAAGATAGTCTTGAAATTAATGGTGTGAAACCTCTCTATCACCCACTTTATATTGGGACCAGGTAGGTGGGGTAACAAATGAAGGTTGGATTCTTTCTTGAAGGACTCAGGGTCAAGTTTCTCCCATTTGGTGAATATGTACCCCAAAAGAGGATTCTCAAGTCACTGTGGGCTGGTTCCCCATTTATAGAGAGACAGAAGAGCAAGCCAAGTGTTACAGGCAGGTGTTTGGGCTGTTTGGGGCCATTCTGAGTAGGGTGGGGACCCTGTGAAGCCATCTCTCAGGCTCTCGTGGAAGATAATAATGAAGAAAAGATGATTAGCAAACGTTCGGTCAATCTCAAGCTTAGTTTCCTCCTGCAAGGTTCCTTTAAAATCATTAATTTCCCTTTTGGTTCAGTATCTGGTTCACTTATTCTGAGTATATATGTAACTATTCTGGAAAAAGCATATATAAGCATCACTGATTTCATTAAAAAGAAAAACCCCCACTCATTTAACAGGTGAATTGGGGAAGATTTGATAAGCAACCCATATAAATATATAAATATATATATATATTCCCATAACATTTCCTAGTTGGAAGGAAACAGGTTTTGATTAAAAAACAGACATTTGCAGGGAAGCTTTATTTAGATGGTGAAAGCAATTGGGCGCGGTTAAGAACAAATAAAGCAACCGTAGTATATACAGGGTACTTAGTGGCTTCTCCCCTCCCCCCATTTTTAAAATAGATTTTTATTGAATTCAGAGAGGAAGGGAGAGGGAGAGAGAGATAGAAACATTAATGATGAGAGAGAATCATTAATTGGCTGACTCCTGCACGCCTCCTACTGGGGATAGAGCCCGCATCCTGGGCTTGTGCCCTTGACCAGAATCAAACCTGGGACCCTTCAGTCTGCATGCCGATACTCTATCTCCTGAGCCAAACTGGCTAGGGCAGTGGCTTCCCTTTTAATGATAATTTAAAATTCTGCCAAAGTATCAGTGAGAAGGTGAAACACACTTGGAGCAACCTATGCTTGTTTGTGTTTGTTTACTTTTTCTAAATCCTATTTCAGTTTCCTATAATCCTTCAAGTGGACAGACTTCTCTACAGGAGTTTTCTTACAACCTTATTTAGTAATTCTGTTGCTTTTGCTCCCAGGCACCAGGAGTATATTAATTGGGATAGGTTAGAATAGCCAGGATTACATGTTCTAACAGTGAAATTTCTTTGTGAACCAATCGGGGCCATAGAGAAAATCGAGAACAATTGCTGGTTCCTCCCTGGCTGAGAGCAGCTTTTCTTCAAAGGGAGCTGGTAGGAGTCCTATTCTCATTTTCCCTTAAGTCAGTAGGGAGTGGTAGTGGAGGAGACAGAAGAGGAATGAAGAAGGGAAGGGAAAGAACACGTCTGGACAAGGAAGCTCAGAGAGCAAAAGATGGAGTGGAAGTGCTATAGAAGGGGGAGATGGGGTGTTAGCATTTATTAGCTTCAGGAGAGTTCAGAGATAATCTCTGAAATTTCATTTTTTAAAAATAAATCTTTATTGTTCAGATTATTACAGTTGTTTCTCTTTTTCCTCCCATAGCTCCCCTCCACTCAGTTCCCACCCCACCCCATGCCCTTACCCCCACCCCCCTCATTGTCCTTGTCCATAGGTATAAGCTTTTTGTCCAATCTCTTCCCGCACCCCCCACACCTCCTTCCCCCCCGAGAATTGTCAGTCCATTCCCTTTCTATGCCCCTGATTCTATTATATTCACCAGTTTATCTGTTCTTCAGATTTTTTATTCACTTGATTTTTAGATTCACTTGTTGATAGACATATATTTGTTGTCACTTTATTGTTCATAATTTTTATCTTTACCTTTTTCTTTCTCTTCTTAGAGAATACCCTTCAGCATTTCATATAATACTGGTTTGGTGGTGATGAACTCATTTACTTTTTCTTGTCTGTGAAGCTCTTTATCTGACCTTCAATTCTGAATGATAGCTTTGCTGCGTAATCTTGGTTGTAGGTTCTTGCTATTCATCACTTTGTATATTTCTTGCCACTCCCTTCTGGCCTGCATAGTTTCTGTTGAGAAATCAGCTGACAGTCGTATGGGTACTCCCTTGTAGGTAACTATCTGTTTTTCTCTTGCTGCTTTTAAGATTCTCTCTTTGTCTTTTGCCCTTGGCATTTTAATCGTGATGCGTCTTGTTGTGGTCCTCTTTAGATTCCTTTTGTTTGGGGTTCTCTGCACTTCCTGGACTTGTAAGTCTATTTCTTTCACCAGGTAGGGGAAGTTTTCTGTCATTATTTCTTCAAATAGGTTTTCAATATCTTGCTCTCTCTCTTCTTCTGGCACCCCCATAATTTGGATGTTGGTATGCTTGAAGTTGTCCCAGAGGCTCCTTACACTATCTTCATATTTTTGGATTCTTTTTTTCATTTTGCTTTTCCAGTTGGGTGTATTTTGCTTCTTCGTATTTCAAATCTTTGGCTTGATTCTTGGGATTCTCTAGTCTGCTGTTGGATCTCTGTATATTATTCTTAATTTCAGTCAGTGTATACTTTATTTCTGATTGGTCCTTTTTCATATCCTTGAGGTTCTCACTAAACTTCTCTGAGGTTTCTAGAAGATTCTTGAGTAACCTTATAACTGTGGCTTTGAACTCTATATCCAGTATTTTGTTTTTATCCATTTCTTTCATTTGTGACTTGTTTCTTTGTCTCCACATTTTTGCTGCTTCCCTGTGTTTGTTTCTATGTACTGGGTAGCTGCTAAGTCTCCTTGAGTTGATAGAGTGGCCTCGTGTGGTTATTGTCCTATAGGGCTCAGTGGTTCAGCCTCCCCAGTCACCCGAGGTGGACACTCTTGGTGCACCTCTTTGGGGGCTGTTTGCACAGCCTTGTTGTAGTTAACCCTTGATTGCTGTTGATATCACTGGGACGAATTGACCTCCAGGCCAATAGGCTGTGATGACCAGCTGTGTCTACACTGGAAGATCTGTTGCACAGGACACACCCTTATGGGGCAGAACTTGCTTCCGTGGGGCTTTGCTCACTGAGTCTGCTCCTTGAGCATGTGTCTCTTAGGGATGTGAAGAGTTGTAATCCAGTATGGTCTCACTCTGACCACTGGGTACACTGGCTCTTGGATCTCCAAGGAGGTGCAAGGTCAGTCATTGTCTGGGGCCGCCCAGCAGGAGCTACAGAGACATCTGCAGATTCCTCCTCTTTGTATGGGGTTTGGAAGTGCCCAGACAAGGCCCAGCTGTGAAGCAAGGCCGCTGCTGCTGCCAGGTGGTGGGCCTTCTTTTGGAATCTCTGGGTCTCTCTGACCCAGCTGTAGTTCCTTTTAGGCAAAAGGACAGGCCATTCATATGCAAAAGCTGCTGCTCACAGCTTGGGTGGGGTTGTAAATGGCATGGGGCGGGGTCTCTGAGAATCACCAGGACAGAGCAAACAGCAATGGCTGCCCTGAACTGGAACTTCCCAGGTTCTCTGAGTCCTGCGCCCCCCCCATGCAGGAACAATGATCGCTGCGGGCATCTCTAAGAGTAAGCCGCCCTCGTGTTCCTGTCCCAATGCCAGACAGTCCAGTTTCACCCCATATGTACCTGGGTCCCCCAGAGTCTCGCCGGGAACTGGAGTTCAGAGCAAGCGGGAGCTTTTATCTCCTGGTTTAAAGAGCAGCACATCCAGGTGCCAGCACTTTCCTCGCCTCTGCACCTCTTACTGGTCTCAATGCGCTTTCTTCACCTCTCTAGTTGTGGAACTTCCACTCAGCCAGCTTTCCCGCAGTTCTGGGTGGTAGTTGTTCTGCCATTTAGTCATGGTTTTGATGTGGTTGTGAGAGGCAGCAAGTATAGGTGATTACCTATGCCGCCATCTTAATTTCTTTTTGAAGGAGAGTTTATTGGTGCTTCTCCTTAGAAGTTTCTAATTTCCAAATCAAGATATGCGTCCTATTCATTCAATCAGTTTAATTTTCAGGCCGGCATTTTTCTAGTTTTTCTTTTTTCCCTGCGAAAAATTAACTTAGGCACGCAAAGACAACTGTGTATTGGTCACTTTATAGTTGCTATTTTCTAGATAAATCTTCCTATTTCTGTAAAGCACTTGCAAGTCAAGGCTCCCTATCAGGGATATTAATGAGGGCTGGAGTCTGGGAGTTCCCAGCCGTGGAGGCACAACTTCCCATGTTAACTAGAGGTTTGTTTGCTGCTGTTGTTTTTATTGTTGTTTGGTATCTGCAGAGTCTCAGCACATTTTTGAGGGTGTGATGTAGTGGGTTGAAGTGTGTTGCTTTGTGCGTTGAGCTGCACGATGCTCATCCCCTAGAGTCTCATTCAACCCTCTTCTGTGCCTCGGTTTCTCTCCCTGCTGTGTAAAACAACCAGAAGGGCTACCAGTGCAGATGGACCACACCTGATTAGTGCTCCCCGTGATGAGCGAGTTGGTTTAGTTACAGTTGTGTGGGAGTTTCCCTACGGGGCTCGGGCATGTTGTGAGGAATGACCTCTGACACATCCGCAAAGATCCTCAGTTGTCTAAGAACACCTGAAATTCGTGTAGCAAGGAGGATGTGCCCCTTTATCTTCCTAGGTGAACCAGATCAGCTCTCATTTATACAGCCAAGGTGTTGTCCCCAATCTCTCAAAAGGCAATTCCACTAGAAAACACAGAACCAGGCCCATTTTTCCTCCTGTCTCTCCTTAGCCTGGGATCTGTCAACCATTAACCTTAGTTCCACCAAGAGTATTCAAAAATATGGCTCAAATAAAGTCAGCAGCACAAGCAAGGGAAGGGCCTGGATCCAAGAGACAACTCACACAAGTTCACCCAACGGGCAGGGAACTGGTGGGTCAATGGGCCCTTTGCTGCATCCCAGCACCAGGTGTAGGTCTGCAGGGTGGTGCTGGGCAAGCTTTTCTGGGATCCTGCTGTATTGTGCCAAGTAAACGTCAATGTAAGAAGCAGTCAAAACTGTGAATGATTGTTGCGATTTTATCTGAGCCAAACTGTCAATTGCCTTGAAGCAAAATCTCAATGGATTGAAATAATACTCTGGAGAATGGCAGTTTTCACCTTATTTTAGATATTACAGTCAAAAGTGGAGATGTATGTGGGTTGCATGAAATCCATTGGTGATAGATTGGATAAAAAGTAAAATGATAGATACATACTTTTTTCCATAGGTGGATATAGGATAGAATAGCCAACAATGAACTCAATAACAATGAGGGGATTTGTGGTCTCCACAGAGCACAGAGTGTCCAGAACAAGGAAAATTCCTTTGACATTCTAAAGCTATGTTCAGTTAAGTTAAAGGCATGTTCAGTGAAGGTAAAGATTGACTTTTTTTAAGAGAGGATTCCAGCCTAGCACATGGCGACCCACCATAAATTGCTTTTAGTTAAAAAGTTTTAACTTTAGGACATCCTTTGTGACAACTTCAGGTCTCTGAGTTTAAAAGACCACCACCCAGGCCTTCCCTGACCTAATCACAGGTTAGCGAGTGGCCACTTTTTGTGTCTCCACACTCGATCACTTATGCCCCACCTCTTGTCACCAATCATGTCCCTCCTCTGTCCCACCACAGGAGGACAAACCATCAACCCTGAGTAGGAAAAGGACCAGTAAGGTGCCAGCAGCTGCAGCTTCCTCACGAACTGTGGGCCTGGCCAGCACATCCACTGTGCTCAAAACACAGGTACCCCAGAAGCTGTTCGCCATCTGGGCGGTGGACTGCTCCAGACCCGGCTGCGTGCCCAGGTGGTGCAGTCTCACTTTAAAGAAGCTAGTGATCTTCAAGGAGCTGGCAAAAGACCTCAACTCTGTGGTGATTTCTGTGAAGATGCAGGACTCCAAGGGCATCCTGAGGTCCCAAGAGATTGTGCTGCCTCCCAGTGGACCAGTGGAGACCGACCTGGCGCTGACCTTCTCCCTGCAGTACTCCCACTTCCTCAAGGGAGAAGGCAACAAGCTACAGGTCATGCTGGAGCAGAGGAAGCGCTATAAGAACAGGACTGCCGTGCGCTACAAGACACTGGCCACGGGCGCCATCCACATGGCTGAGGTCATGCAGCAAAACCCCAAGTGTGGCCAGATGCTGAGCCTCTACAGCAGTGTCAAGCAGTCCTCCACCAAGGTGGCCAAGATCTGGATCTCCTCCCTGTGCAGTCAGCCCATCGAACATGAGGACGGTGCCATGCAGGCCAGCCCGAAGGCCAAGTCCGCAGGTAACTACACCGAGGGGCAGGGTGAGAGCTCCTTTTCTGAGCGGGAGGCCAGCTGCAGTAGAAAGCACAGACAGGACCTGCACAAGGATGACTTTGAGAAGGGGAAGCCAAAGAAGCAGCGGCGATCAATACGAGGAAACTTGAAGCGAAAAGTCCTGGCGCTGTTTCACAGGTCCAAAGTGTCAGAGAGGGACCGTCAGTCTGACATGATGGGGAACCCCAGGAAAAGTGACCCATACATGGAGGATGATGACAGCGTCCTCAGCATCCCCAGGCCCAAGCTCAGGCCATACTTTGAAGGCCCGTCAGACTCTAGCTCGCAGACGGAGATGTGGGGCAGCCACAGTGACATGACCCAAACGGAGCCTCTGAGTCTGGCCCAAATGCCAGAGAATGCGTGGGCCTTGGGAGGCAAGCAGCCATGTGAGAGTGACAATGCATTTGTGTCCTATAGCACACCCACCAGCAAGGTGGACAAGATCCGGATGGCCTCCCTGTCCAGGCCGCCCATCGACCACGAGGACAGCACCAGGCAAGCCAGTCCCAAGGCTGAGTCCTCGGATAACTACTCTGAGTGCAAGTGTGAGGACTTCTTCTCCAAGCTGGAGGCCAGCTCCAATGATGCCCACAGGCAGGACCAGGAGGAGGATGACTTCAATGAGGGGAATCTGGTAGTGAGAGAGAGGACCATGACCGGGCAACAGAACTACCACCAGAAAGTCCTGTTATGGCTGCACACAGTCCAAGTGTTGGAGGAGGTCCTGGACCCTGAGCAGGACCATGGGGAGCATGTCCCGGAGGTGGAGGAGGACCTGGACCTCCTGTATGACATGCTGGAGAACCCCAGTGACAGTGGCCCAGACATTGAGGACGATGACAGCGTCCTCAGCACTCCCACACCTAAGCTCAGGCCATACTTCAAAGGCCTGTCTAGCGGCCCAGACATGAAGGACAATCACAGTGTCCTCAGCAGCCCCAATCCCAAGCTCAGGCCATGCATCGAAGGCCTGTCAGACTCTAGCTTGCAGATGGAGATGTGGGGCCTCCACAGCGCCAGGATCCGAAAGGAACCTCTGAGTCTGGCCCACCTGCCTGAGAACACGTGCTCCCCGGGAGGCAAGCAGCCAAGCCACAGTGACTCCAAATTGGTGGCCTACAGCACACCCACCACTAAGGTGGACAAGATCCGGATGGCCTCCCTGTCCAGCCAGCCCATCGATCATGAGGCCAGTGCCAGGCAGGCCAGCACCACGGCCCAGACCTCGCCTACCGACTCTGCTGGCCAGTCTGAGAGATTCTTTCACCAGGTGGCCAGCTACAGTGCTGCCCACAGGCAGTCCCAGGAGAAGAACTTTGAGGAAGGGAACCTGATAGTAAGAAGGAGGTGCATGACCTGGCAACAGAATTACCACCAGAAAGCCGTGGCATCTATGCTCACGGCCCAAGTGTCGGAGAAGGTCACGTCCTCAGAACAGGCCCTTGTGAGACATGTCCCCAAAGTGGAGAAGGCCCTGGACCGTCGGTATGACATTGTGGAGAGCTCAAGCGAGAGTAGCCTGGACATGGAGAACGATATCAGCGTCCCCAGCACCCCAAAGCCCAAGCTCAGGCGATACTTTGGCAGCACGTCAAGTAATAGTGGCTCTGACTCAATGGCCCATAGAATTCGCTCCCCTGGGGAGCAGCTGGCACAGCTGGAGGACAGCCGGGAGGCAGAGTCCTCCGCCCGGGGTTGGTTCACCAGGAAGCTGCCATCCATAGTGCGCTTCACCAAGTCTCTAGGCATCCCCTCCAGGAGGTCCAAGAGGAAGCAGTCTGGCCACCGGGGCTGCAGCACATCCCTGAATGAGTGGTGCAACAGACTGGACAACGAGGACCCAGAACCACAGAGACAGCGGCAGATCCCCAGGAAGCCCGTGTGTGACCAGCTAAACAACATCCTCATTTCCCACGATAAGCTGCCTGAGAACATCATCCTGGTTAACATCTCAGAATGGCAGGGCCAGTTACTTTCGGACATCCTGCAGGGGCACACGCTGCCCGTGGTGTGCACTTGCTCCACAGATGACGTCCAGGAGGCCTTCAGCATCATCGTCTCCTGGATGCAGAGATACTGCAACTGCAATTCCCAGGCTCTGACGCCTGTGAAGATCGCGGTGGCAGGAGCACAGCCCTACTTCAGCGCTGTGCTGGGGGTCTTCGTGGAGCAGCTGTCCCACCAGCCACCCCAATGGCTAGACTACATGCGCTTCCTGGTCATCCCACTGGGTTCCCACCCCTTGGCCAGCTACCTGGGCTCCATGGATTGCCGCTACTACAACTTCTTCCATGACCTGTACTGGTGGGACATGTTCAACAACCTGGAGTCTCTGAACACCTTGCAGGACACACAGGACGTTGTGTCGAGAATCACAGAATACGTCGCGGGGGCCAACTGTGTCTACCTGCTGCCCATCGCAGAGGCCATGCTCATGTCTAAGCAGCAGCGCCCCAACGACAAGTCCTCAAAGAAGTTCATCCCCTTTGTGGGGGCAGTGAAGGTTGGAAGAGTGGAACCATCTTCATCCATGTCAGGAGACTCAGGTGATGCGGCCCCCTCATGCTCCAGTGAGTTTCCGACCCCTGCCAGGAAGGCCTCATCCAACACACTCTCCCCCCCGTCAATGAGTGGGGGCCTGTCCTCCCGCAGCCAGAGTGTCCATGCAGAGATGATGGAGCTGCAGGTGGATTACTGGACGGCAGCCCAGCCAATACACACAAAGAGAGTCGTGGAGAAGAAAGACCTGCCTACCGCCAAAAGCACACTCAAGTGCTTCTTCCAGTCTGTCCAGGTCAGCAGGCTGCACAGCAGTGGCAAGGCCACAGCAACACCTGCCATGTCCATGACAGTGGTCACCAAGGAGAAAACAAAGAAGGCGCCCAAGAAAACCAAGGACGAGGATGTGGAGTCCAATAGCCAGTGCATCAAGGGCATCCGTCGCCTGGTTTGCAAGGCCAAGCACCAGCAGAACATTCTGCCGGTCATCATCGACGATGTGGAGTGGAACGACGTGACATTTCTCCAGCTGGCAGCCCAGTGGTCCTCCCACGTCAAGCACTTCCCCGTCTGCATCTTTGGACACTCCAGTTCCACCTTCTAGCCCTGCCCCTCCCCCTGCCTTTCACCCTGCCTTGGCCTTGCCCAGAAGGACCCAGGTGCTTTTCTGTGAACAGTTCAGTTTACTACAGACACAGACCCTGGAAACCAAAGGGAAACCTTTTTGGGTTTGAATGCTCTCACAGCCTGGAACCTAAGGGGGTTGCCCCTCACTGGGAGCTCCTCACTGCTCTGTTCAATAACCAGAACGCTCTGGCAGGTGGGAGTCAGGAGGGCAGTGTTGAGCTGGAGAATCATGGGAGATGTGTTTTGGCCTCAGGATGCCCAACATTCCTAGCTAGAAGGTTCTGGCCTTGAAGACCTGCCCTTCCTGGAAGCCAGGACTCTGCTTCCCTGGGAGCCAGCTCCAGCCTGTGCCCAGACTCAGAGCTGGGTGGCAAGAGGTCAAGGGCTGGTCTCTGATTGCGGGCATCTGAGCAGAACACCGAGGCCAGTCAGCTTAACCTTAGGATCCAGCTGCCAACCAGCCAACTGGCCCTAGTACCACATACTGGAGTTTCGCAATGAACTTCGGCCTCACAGGGAGAAAAAAAAAAAAGACCTGTATGGTGCTCATCGCCCCGGCACACTGTCTGGACAAAGTGGTCGAATTCCTGAGCAGGGAACCCACCTTCATTCCTGTCTGTTACTACAGAACATTTGCTACCACCCAACAGCTGTGGGACCAATTATTTACCAGGTGAGCCCCTCTCCCTCCAGAGCACATGGTCACCAGGCCACCTGTTGGCTGTTTGCCTTCAGGTCACTGCACTCCCTGAGTGTTTGTTCCTCTGAACCCTCGGTGATCCCGGGAGCCAGCTCATAGGGTTATTGTAGGGACTGGCTGGGGTCCTACAGGTAAGTTTTCTCTGGGTGCCTAGACAGTGGAGAGGTCTGCTGGAGGGGCTGTGATTGAGCCAGTTGGTCATTTCCTCTTCCTGTTGAGGAAGCCTCTGCCAAATTTGTGATTCTCTTTGGGGCCTTGGGCTAAGCTCTTTTCTCATTTCATAAAGAGATTGGAGATCCCATTAGGGGTCCCTGTCCCAGGTGACTCCAGATCAGAGATGCCAGAGGTGAGTAGTGGGGCCCCAGGGTCACCCAGCTATCTGAGATGGGGCTGGTTTGGGCTCATTCATTCAGCAAAAATATTAGAAGCCCAGCCAGGTACAGACTCGTCTCTAGGCACTGACCATAATCCAGTGCACAGAGCAGATCCTAAGCCTGCACTCCAGAGCTTCCTTCTAGTCAGGAGCGATTCAGTCACACTAGGCTGCACAGGCTCGTGGTGTCCACAGGACAGCCGATGTGACGTCCTCCTGGCCTCCTCTACCTGTGGCTGCATCTTCCTGTCTTGTGAAGAGGAAGGTGAACCTCTGTTCCAGCAGAAAACGTGAGTCAGTTTTGGGTCAGAGCCAGGAGGGGAGTATGCGGACTGTGACTTCAAGGTTCTGGCAGAACCCTGGATCCCACACATGGTGGGATTTCTGCAAGAGGGCAGAGGTCTGAGGGCTTCTCCTAGAAAAAAGGACATGAATCAGAGAGCTGTGCATGTGGATATGGGTGGTGTGGGCGAGCAGTGGGAGCTCAGTGAGAGAGTCAGACCCTCAGAAAATTCATACCCTTCCGCTCCTAATCCCAGCCCTGCCTGCACCCCTATCCCGGGATTTTGCTCACTAATCTGGTAGAACCTTCTCAGTGGCAGCTTGTCAGGTGTACCCCAGCAGGTGGGAGTTCAGTTTCAGTGGGAGGCAAAGAACCACACAGCACAGCTAGTGAATTATGCAGCATGTAGGTGCAGGAGCCAAAGTTTGAGGTGATAGGAAGGCCCTGGGGTTCGTTTGTTCGCTCATTGGTCAGTATTCCTGAAGCACCTACTCTGTGCCATTGAATGACATGAACAAGGTGGACACCAGCCCTCTCAGTCCTAATGGGAGGGAACAGGGACTCTGAGAGACCATGTCAGGTTCCTTTGAAGAAGGGGACAGGTGGTTCCCTCACTGATCCAGAGCTGTCAGTTAGGAGTGCTTTCTGCCAGCGCCTCCTGGGTGACCAGGCGCGTCTCTGCCAGGACTGCCAGACTGAAGGTGGACAAGGAGTCGGTCTGGCTTCTGGGTGGGCAGGAGCAGGAGGCAAAGGACCTCTGGGAGGGCCGTGTGGAAGGAATGGGCACACCTCAGACTCTGCTGCCCACCTCTCTCTCTCCCCAGGGCCATCTCCTGCACGCTGGGCATCTGGCTGGACCAGCACCTCCAGAATTTCCCAGCCTGATGATGCTGTTGGCCTCCATAGAGATCAACTTTCCAGTCCTTAACCTGCCAAACCAGGCCCAGTACCTCCAGTCACAGCGGGAGCACCTGAGCCCACTGAGGCCGAGACAGGAGGAGGAAGAGGCCTCTGGAGGTGGTGTGGGTGAGTGTGCCTTTGGAAGGCACACAAAAGGCAGTGAGGGTGGTAACATGTCCTCTTCTTGGATCTACAGAACCCGTTCCAGAGCAACATCAGGAAAACCCTTAAGAGGCAATGCCACCCAAGTGGCCTCTCCAGAGCCAGAGCCGGATCCAGGCCCAGCTTTCACTGAACTTCTAGAGGCAGAAGAACCACCTGCAGCATTTGAGCAACTCACCCAACTTCTGTGAGGCCTGTGGTGCCAGAACCCAGGCCACAGCGATTGACAACTGCCATGGAAGAAAGGGCACCCCCACCCCTATTTAGATATAGTGTTAAACGTTTTGTGTTCATGTTACATGTGTTTACAATTTTACTGTATTTTTTATGATATTTAGTAACATAGAGTGTATTTAGAGAACATTTAATGAAATATTCCTAAACATAAACTTAATTTAGATTCTATAAAATTTAACCCTATAAACCCTCAGAGCTTTGAGCAAGTCTGTTTTTTTGGACCCTGACCCACGTAGGGAGAACTGTCCTCACCTTCTCCACCTGCCCTCCCTGGAGCCAGGACTCTGCTTCCCAGGGTGCTGGCTCCATCCTGTGCCCAGACTCAGAGCTGGGTGGCCAGAGGCCAAGGACTGGCCTCCCTGGGGGGCATCCTGAGCCCAACATGGAGGCCAGACATCCCAGCCCTGGGCCTTCATATTGACCCCAACACCACTCACTCAGGCTTCCAAATAAACTTGACCCTTACAGGGCAAAAATAAAATAAAATAGAAGGATGTACAGTGCAGGCTACCCAGGAACAGTGACTGGGCAAACTGATCAAGTACTTGGTGCCCAGCTTCCTGGGCAGCGGCCCCACCATCGTCCCCCCACCCACCCTTCTGTGTTAATACAGAACATTTGCAACTAACCAACGTGTGTGGGACCAACCATGTACCAGGTGAGCCCTGCCCCTCCACAGCACAGTGGCCACTCAGCCACCTGCTTGCTGTGAGTCTTCAGGTCACTGCATCTTTCTGAGTGTTTGTTTCTCTGAACATGGGGAGAGCCTAGGCCCAGCCTCATAGGGTTATTGTAGGGACTCAGGGGGGTAGGGGGGTGGTTCCTCCTGGGAAAAGGCCCTCTGGGTGCCTGGACACTGGAGAGGTGGCTGGAGGGGCTATGGTTGTTCTAATTGGCCATTTTCTTCTTAAAGAAGCTTCTGCCTTATTTGTGATTCTCCTCAGGCCTTAGGCTAAGCTATTTTCTCTTGTGATAAAGAGATTGGAGATTCCATTATGCATCCCTGTAGTGGGTCAAGTCGATTAGAAATCCTAGGGGTGAGAAATGGGACCCCAGGCTCACCCATCTATCTGAGATGAGGCTTGTTTGGGCTCATTCATTCAGCAAATGCCCTGTCCCCAGACTGCACTCCAGCGCTTCCTTCTAGTCAGGAGTGAGTCAGTCACACTAGGCTGCACAGGCAGGTAGCGTCCACAGGACAGTCAATGTGACTTCTTCCTCGAAGTATCCCCGCATCTTCTCATATTTTGAAGCAGAAAGTGGGTCTCTGGACCAGCAGAAAAAGTGAATGGGCTTTGGATCAGAGCCTTTAGGAGAGTATGGGGACTGTGACTTGGAGAAGGTGGCAACACCCTGGTTCCCACATATGGTGGGATTTCTGCAAGATGGCAGAGGTGTGAGGGCTTCTCCTAGAAAAAAGGGAGGGAGTCAAAGAGAGCTGTGCATGGGGATTTGGGAAGTGTGGGTGAGTGGGGAGGGGATGGGGCTGGGCCACACAGGGAAGAGCTCCCAGAGGCTGGGTTAGGCAGGAGCACAGAGTCGCTCAGGTCAGGGACTGTGGCCTGCAGTCTGGAGGACTTCCTGGGGTGGGGGCTTGAACTGAGACTTCAGTGATGGAGATGGGAGGTTCCCTTCCTAGAAAGGCACAAAAAAGGCAGTTATGGTGGTAACATGTTCTCTTCTTGTATCTACAGAAGCAGCTCAGAGCAAGATGAAGAAACACCTAAAGAGGAAATGCCAACTCTAGTGCCCTCTCCAGAGCCAGAGCAGGCTCCAGGCACAGCCGTCACTGAACTTCCAGATATGGAACCACCTGCAGCTTGTGGGCAACTCACCTCAGCTCCTGGGAAGCCTGTGGTCCCAGGTCCTGGGCCAGAGCGCATGTCAGCTGCCATGGCAGATGGGGCTCCTACAAGCCCTATAGATACAGTTTTAAAATATTTGTGTCTATTTTATATATGCTAACAATGTTACTCTATTTTTCTCATACTATTGAGTAATCTACAGTCTATTTTAAAGAAAATTTAATGAAATACTCTTAAACATAAATTTAATTTAGATTCTATAAAATTTAACTTTATAAACCTTCAGAGCCTTGAGCAAGTCTGTTTCTTCTGGGCCGCCAGCGTGTTACTATGACTTATAGGTTGGGAATAATTAGTCTCTCAGGAAGCATCTGCTCTACAAATGTGATGTTCTTGAGGCCCAGGACAATGGGACTTTGGGGGAAATTGACTGATGAGCATTGGGGCAGGGACCCTTTATGTCAGGGCTGCCCCTGGGAACCCACATTTTGTTTGACTTCATCTCCCACCAGTACATGGGGAAAATATGGTCTTAAGTGCCCCCTGGCGTCCACGTTGCAGAATGCTGTAGGGTTTAACCAGCAGCAAGCAGTTCCTGAACACTGACTGCCACCTGCACCTGGACAGAAACTCCACCCTGTTCCACTAGCACTGAACAGCATTCTGAGCATCTCCGCTATTGGCCCATAGCACTGAAGAGGGGACAGGGAATGTCCCAGGGCCCGGGGTCCACACTCATCTCCTCCACAGGCACCGCTTCCAAATCTCTTCTGGGGTCAGAGCCTCTCTCCGCCTTCAGCCCCTGAGCCCTGGTTCAGCTGAGCTTTTTCCTGTGGCTCTTCCATCTCACCAGAGCCCAGCGGCCATTCCTTCTCATGGCCCAAGGCTGAACGAGGTTGTGGATCAGCCTGGCTTCTCCTTTTAAATCAATCCTTTTCGATGCTCTGAACCACCCTGGTGAGGATAGACTAACAGCCTTGTACGGCACCCCGCATGGCACAAGCTACAATGTCTCAGGACAAATGGGTATTAACTTTGGACCACACCCAGGGTCCCTGCTCTCAAGGAGTTTAGCCCTGTTGGTTGACACGGATAGAAAGGAAATTCTAATGGAGTGTGAGGAGTGCTAACGTTGACCCTGAGGACCATAAGCACTGAGAATGTGAGCCCATCGCGGGAACATTGTACAGACTGTCTTTAGGGTGCAATTCCTAAACCAGAAAGAAGAGTAAGTACTTGTCTACCCTCTTCATCCTGATTTCACAATGGCAGCCAATGAAAGCTTTGTGAAATTAAATGGAGGTCTGGAAATCAAGGGGCAGGTCTACCTTAGAGGTCTGTGGTGATGGTCAGTGCACTTGTGCGCACTGGCAATGGGCCTGGAGGAACAGCCACCCGCCTTGCGTGGAGCGTCTCCTCACCTTGGAAGCTCAGAACTGTGGTCTCAACAGATGCTGTTTCCTATTTTAAATTACACTTTTCAGTTTGGCTCTACTTTCCAGGGTCCTTTCCTAAGTTTCACAGCCATGCTCAAAACTGGAGGCAGAGGGTGTTAGAAATGAGAGGGTGGGGGCTGGAGGGACCTGGAAGGAGAAAAATGAGGGAGATAGGAGGGCAGGGCCAGGGCCTGATGTGGGACGACCATGCTAGTGATCTATTTCTGAGAGTTCCCCCACATTAGAGACTTAACCAAGACACACTTATTAGCTCACACGTCTGTGACGAGAAATCCTACATGGCTCATCTGGAACTACTGTGGTGTCACCTGAGGCAGGATCCGTGTCACTGAGGGTCTGAGCTCACTCGGGGGGACTCTGGGATTCAGTCTGGATGGAAGGCCTGACTTCCTCTCTGTCTGTTGGTCTCATTCAGTGCTAGGCCATGTGGGTCTCTCCAGATAGCAGCTCACAGCACAGAGGCTTATTCCTCAGTGTGTGTGTGTGGGGAAGAGAACAGATCAGAGTGAGCAAGTGGTAGGCACTGACTTTTTAAAAAACTTTTCAGGGTGGGAAGAGATCAACCAAAGAACTTGAATGCATGTAGCATAACCCAGGGACACAGACAATAGGGTGGTGAAGGCCTGGGGTGGGGGGCAGGGATTGGCTAGAAGAGATCAATGGGGGAAAAAGGGGACATATGTAACACTTTCAACAATAAAGATTAAAAAATAAAAAAAATGAATTTGCTTTAAAATTGTTAAATTAAATTTCTTTTTCAAAAAATTGACTTGAGGCAGAGCGGGGCGGGAGGGGGTGAGGGGGGGGAGATAGGGAGAGAGAGAGAGAGAGAGAGAGAGAGAGAGAGAGGAACATCAATGTGAGAGAGAAGTATCAATTGGTTGCCTCATGTATGCACCCCAACTAGGAATCAAACCCACAACCTAGGTACGTGCCCTGACCAGGAACCAAACAGCAAACTTTCAGTGCCCAGAATGATGCTCAACCACTCTGGCTGGGCTAGGCACTAACTTTTAGAACCAAATCATGGAGGTCATTGGATCCTTTTGCCATCTTCTATGGAGTCACTACTGACACCCACACTTAAGGGGAGGGCACACATTCACACCACATGAGGAAGGTGAAGACCATGGGGAGTCCCTGAGGAGAGAACCGGTGACCCGAGAGGTCCATGCCTTGCCCAGGATCACAGATGGTCAGAATGCAGAGCGTGAGATAAACCCAGCTGTGTGTCCTCAAGGTGGGGTCCTAGGTGCACCCAGGTTCCATCAGGGGCTCTGGAAAAGGCGGTGCTGGTGGAATCGTGTACAGACATGGAAATGGCCTTGGGGAGACGGTGAGCATTTGGCAGCCTAGACAGTATTTGTCTGAAAAGGCGCCCAGATCTGGAATCACAAAGGTGCACCTCAGTCCACAACCCACCCATGGTGGAGAAAGCTGAGGCTGGGCCCCCTTATGCTGAGCTCATGCTTACACAGTCCTGAATCACACCCTCATTGTATAAGTGGGAAACAGAAGCCCATAGTCAGGCAGGGATTGGACAGGGTACATGATATTCAGAGTCCAGAGTTCAGGAATGTTCAGACCTTCCAGGCCAAGGCTCCCACCTCCCCCACAGAGTTGGTCTGGAAATTAGAAATCCTGATGTACTGGGCAGCTCCTGCCTGTTCCTCCCTATGTGGGGCTGTTTTGTTCTGGGATCCAGAAAGGGAGCACTGGCATGCACGCGCGCGCGCACACACACACACACACACACACACACTCTAGATGTGATAATCTTGGGTGGGATTAGAAGAAAAGCAGACTCAGAGGAGGTGACAACAGGAAGGAAAAAGAGGTTGGAGGCACTACCTACATGTGACAGTCCTCCTCCTACTTTACAGCTACTCCCCACATGAGCCTGAACAGCCCTCAGAAGCACTTGCTGCATAACCCATTGTGCAGGCAGGAGAAAGACGAACCCTGACAGGCACAATGACTTATCCAGGATCCAGAAGAAGTAAGAATGAGGGGTTGAGTCTGAGCCCAGGTCAGTTTCCTCAACTCTGGGATCCTGGCTGCACCCAGAGTTTCTAGGGGGCTAGGGGTGTGTTGGTGCCACTGTGTACAGATCAGGTGCTTCACGGGGAAGAGAGGTCCACTGACAGCGCCCACAGGACTATTTGCATAGCTGTCATGAGATGAGGGGACTCAGCAAGACAATCCCAGGTACTGAGGTCACTAACCAATAGAACTTGGAAACCCTGTAACCAGGCCCCCACATCTAGCCCCACAGGCAGCTCACTTGCCAAGAGGCATTTGCCAGTGCAAGATGTTCTCTTGCTGTGTTCCCAGTGATTGGTGCTCTTGCTTTCGGAGACCCTGCAGTGAGAGCTTTTCCAGACGGTGCAGACGTTGGTTCAACCCTCGTCCCCGATGTTTTTGGCCATTTTCAAAAATATGGCCTCAGGTAACACAAGGTGGGCTGGGTCAGACCCATTCAGGCCAGGCCACCTCTGTGCACCATCCCTGTGCAACCCACATCCCCTCCTCTTCATGTATTGGGAAGAGGAACCTGAAGGGAGACCCCTGGGGCAGGAACAGCTTTTGGGGCAGCGGATCACCTAGAGGCTCTGCTGTGATCACACCCCAGGGCAGGGCAGGGCAGGGCAGGCTGTTGGAGATGGGCTTCCAGAGGAGTCCCTTATCTGTGCCAATGGGAGTCCTAGCCCTCAGGCTGTCACTCCTTTTCCTCTGCAGTGGAGGTCTGAACGGATCACACTGTGTGTGTGTCTGGAGTGGAGGGTCACAGGGGTCACAGAACCAGGAAAACAGGGCTCTGAGGCTTTCCCCTGGTGACTGGGAACTGTCTTTACAGAGCTCCACACAGGAGAACGGACCGGAGGCATCAGATGGGGTCCTCAACTCCATGCCCCTGTAGGAGGCACAGGTGCCCCATACCTCCTCCAGTGTGAAGCACGGCTGCGGGGTGAGTGCAGGTGCTGAGGTGACCCAGACTCCAGGATCCCATGTAGTTGAAGAGAGCCCTGGGTTCCAGAAGCTGCTCTGCTAGGCCCCTAGGTCCCTCCTAGAGTCCAATTTCCAAAGGAATCTGGGGCCCGTATCCTCCCCACAACCCACTCTCACTGTCCAGCCCCTTTCAGAAGAGATGCAAAGTCACTGCCCACAAAGTGTTAGGAATATCAGAGGAGAGACATTGTTCCATTTCACTTTATTCTCAGTCAAGAGTATTTTTTCATTTTTCTACAGACTTTCTCTTTTTAACGCCCATCTCCACGTGTCCATGTTGTTCTGACAATCCTTACACACCTTCTCCCACACTTACACATCATCGTGATTAGTGGGGATGCTTTTGCCAAAAGGAGATGGGGCTCAAGGAACCAAGTCTGTTGCTTTACCCTTTGCTGCCCCGAGAACCACATCCCCATAGACCCTCCAGGTCAGGAGCTGGGTCTCCTTGTGCTGCACAACATACCAGGAGGGAGACCTGTTATCAAGGCTAGCGATCCATCTCTTCATTGCTGTGGGACCTGGATATGATCCCGTCCTGTTGACATGTCAGCTGTGCTGCCCTGTTGACATGTCAATTGTGGTATCACATACCAGTCCCACCCCATTGTCCTAATATCCAGACCCTCCCACCCCAGGAATAGCCTCTGTGTTCCCATCTTAGAATGAGATGTTTTGTCAGAAATCCCAGGACTGATGCTGTTAATACAGGGAGGTGCTGTCCATCCTCTGCTAAGAAATGACCTAAGGTACTAATGTGTTTCATCATTTCTCCCCTACAATTCTACTTTTCCTGTCAAGTAACTTTTCTCATGTCAATGTAAAAAATTTTCAAACCTGTGAAGAATTTTTGTGAATTTATTTGAGCCAAAGTGTCACCAATTGCTGGGAAACAAAATCTCAAATCGATGGAGATAATGCTCTGGAGAATGGCAGCTTTGCACCTTATTTTATACATTAAAATTCAAACAGGAGACCTCTGTGGGTCCCATGAAATCCATTGGTGATAGACTAGGGAGCCAGGAGAAAGCAAAGTGGGGAAAACTCTGAGGTTGGATGAACAGTAAAATGGTGACTTCTTTCACTTGGGTGTGTGCAGGGTAGTTAACAGTCAACAACGAACCCAATAACAATGAGGGGATGTGTGGACTCTGCAGAGAGCAGAGCGGCGCTTGTGCTTTGAGGGATCTGAATAAAGGAAAATTGTGTTGACATTCAGAGGATATGTTATTCTAGATGCAAAAAGACAATAGGCTCAGTTAAGGTAAAGATTGACCCTCGTCAGGGAAGATGTAGGCCTAGGACTTGACTACCCACCACAAACTGCATTTAGTTAAGTTTTAATTTCAGACCATCCTTTGTGGTCACTTTAGGTCTCTGAGTTTGCAAGGCCGCCAGGTTAGCATGTGGCACCTGTGGTCACTTCTGTCCCACCTCCTGCTGCCAATCACTGAGTGCCTGGAAGTTCGGTCTGAACTGCAGCCCCCAACCCACCTGGCAGTTTATGAGCTGCCTCTGATGGCATGTGCCCCCTCTCCCAACACAGGGTAGAAATCAGAATGCTATGTTGGCGCCTGCGGGTCTGGACAGCATGCTCACCGCACTCAACACACAAGTGCCCATGAACTTGTTTTTGAATGCTCCAGCCCCACCTGCGTGCCCAGGCTGTGTAGCCTCACCTTAGCCAAGCTGCTGATCTACAAGAAGTTGGAGAAGGAGCTCAGCGCTGTGGGGATCACTGTGAAACTGCAGGGCTCCAAAAACATCTTGAGGTCAGACGAGATTCTGCTGCCCCCCTAGCGGTCACGTGAAGACCGACCTGGCACTGACCTCACTGCAGTACCCTCACTTCCTAAAGAGAGAAGGCAACAGCTTACAGATCATGCTGCAGCAGAAGCAGCGTCTTAAAAACCAGACCATCCTGGGTTACCGGAAGCTCGCCCTGGGCACCATCGACATGGCTGAGGTGATGCAGTGACCCCTTGAGGGTGGCCAGATGCTGAGCCTCATATAGCACCATCATGGAGGCATGTGCCCACGTGGGTGAGGTCAGCATCGCCTCCCTGTCCAGCCAGCCCATTGAACCCAAGGACAGCACCGGGCGGGCCGGCCCCAAGACCCAGTCCAGGGTTCATTACTCAGAGATGGAATATGAAATCTTCTCGGAGCAACATGCCAGCCATGATTCCAGGAACGGCAGGACCAGGAGGAGGAGGACTTCGACTTTGAGGCACCCAAAAAGCAGCGCCAAGGAGAAGTAAGATCGCCATTCATGACCAGGCAACAAGATGCCAACAAGAAAGTTGGGGCGTGGCTGCGCAGGGTGCAAGTGTGGAAGGAGGTCCTGGACTCAGAGCAGGAGTCTTCGGAGCAGGTTCCTGAGGTGGAGGACCTGGATCTGCTGTATGACTCACTAGGGAGCCCCAGGGACAGTGGCCCATGAGCGTGTCCTCAGGACCCCGAAGCTCTGGCTCAGGCCATACTTGGAAGACCTGTCCCAGCCCAGCATTCATGGAGAGCTAGAGCATCCACAGTGCCAGTGCCAGGAGGAGCCTCCAGGTCCAACCCATGTGCCTGAGAAGACGAGCCCCAAGCAACCAGTGGGTGCATCACCAAGACCGAGTCTCTCCTCATCCCCTCCACCAGATCCCAGAGGAGCAGGAGGGCTGCTGGGGCTGAAGCACATTCCTGAAGGAGCAGCAGGAGGCACAGCCAGGAACAAGTGGGTCCACAGCCTGGACAACAAGCACTGCCCCAACTCGCTGAGCCACCTGCAGATCCCCAGGGAGACGGTGTACGACCAGCTGAACCACATCCTCATCTCTGACACCAGCTGCCCCAGAACATCCTCCTCCTCACTGCCTCCGACTGGCAGGTGCAGTTCCCGTCTGAGTTCTGCAGCAACACATGCTGCCCGGGGTGTGCACCTGCTCCAAGGCTGAGGTCCAGGCGGCCTTCAGCACCATCATCTCGTGGATACAGAGGTACTGTCACCTCAAGTCCCAGCCCCCGAAGCCTGTGAAGATCGTGGTGGCAGGGGCACTGCACTATTTCAGCGCTGTGCTGTGGCTCTTCCTAGAGCTGCTGTCCTACAATCTGCCCCCCCCTGCCCCTCCCGGCTGGGCTACATTCGCTTCCTGGTAATCCTGATGGGTTCCCACCCTGTGGCCAGGTACCTGGGCTCCGTGCGTTACTGTTACAAGAGCTTCTTCCAGGACCTGGCCTGGAAGGACCTGTTCTACAAGCAGGCCCACAGGGCTGTCCACGACACGCTGGTCTTGGTGTTGAGAATCACACAGTACGTCTCAGGGGCCAATTTTGCCCACCAACTGCTCATCGTGGAGGCCACACTCACCTACAAACAGAAGAGCCCCAATGAGGAGTCCTTGACCATCATTCCCTTTGTGGGGGTGGTGGAACTGGAATTGTGGGACCATTCTGGGTCGCATCAGGACACTGAGATTATGTGGCCCACTTGGGCTCTAGCGTGCTGTCGTCCACCCCGCCACACAGGTCTGTGGCAAACAAGGAGGCCTCATACATCCTTCCCTCCTCCCCTTCTGTGAGTGGAGAGGAGTCCTCCACCAGCCAGGGTGCTGGTGCTGAGCTGATGGGGCTGCAGGTGGATTACTGGACTGCAGCGCAGCCCACAGACAGGAAGAGAGACACCAAGAACAAAGACCAGGCTACTGCCAACAGCACCCTCAAGTGCACCTTCCAGTCTCTGCAGCTCAGCAGGCTGCCCAGCAGGGGTGAGGCTGCAGCCACGCCCTCCAGGTCCATGACTGTGGACAAGGAGAACAACAAGAAGGTGATGTGTTTGCCCAGGAAAACCAAGGACAAGGACGTGGAGTACCAGAGCCAGTGCCGGAAGGGCATCAGCCGCCTGATCTGCAGGGCCAAGCACCCTCAGGACACACTGCGGGTCCTCTTCGACGGCGTGGAGTGGAACAACGTGAAGCTCCCAAGTCAAGCACTTCCCCACCTGCATCTTCAGACGCTCCAATCCCACCTTCAAGCCTGCCTGTCCCCTGCCCTTCCCCTGCCCTGGCCAATCCCGGGAAGGACCAGCCACTTTTCTGTTCACATTTCAGTTTAGCACCGAGACAGACTCTGGAAACACAAAGTGGAACCCTTTTCAGTGTGAATGAGCTCACAACCTGGAAAGTAACGTGGTGGAGCCCACAGGGAGCCCCCAGCTGCTCTGCTTATTACCCAGAACGCTCTGGCGAGTGGGGGGTCAGGCAGACAGGGTTGAGCTGGACAATCATTGAAGGTGATGGCCCTCAGGACCCAGAAACCGCCATTGAGAAAGGTTCTCACCGTCAAGACCTGCCCCTCCTGGAAGCCAGGACTCTGCTTCCCGGGGAGTCAGCCTCACTGTGTGCCCGACTCAGCGCTGGCCTCCCATGGGAGCACCTGACAGAACACGGAGGCCGGTCAGCCAGCCCTGGGCCCAGCTGCAACCAGCCCAATGGCCCCAGTCCCACCCTCTCGTGGTGTCCAATAAACTCCCTCCTCACAAGTCAAAACAGAAGAGAGAAAGCAAAGGACCAGTGTGGTACTGACCACCTGGGCTCAAATACCGGTGCCCACCTTCCTGGGCAGGGACCCCACATTTGTCCCCACCTTTCGTTGTTATTATAGAGCATTTGCTACAACAGGTGAGGGACCAGCCATGTACCAGGTGAGCCGCTGCCCCTGCACAGCACAGTGGTCATTTGACCACCTGTTTGCTGTGAAACTTCAGGTCACTGCATGTCTCTGAGTCTTTGTTCCTCGGAACATGGGGAGAAATGAGGCCCAATAGGTTATTGTAGGGTCTCAGTGGGGTGCCTCTGGGTGTCTGGACAGTGGAGATGTCTGCTGGAGGGGCTGTGTTTGAGCCAATTGGTCATTTTCTCTTACTATTGACAAAGTCTCTGCCAAATTCGTGATTCTCCTCAAGGCCTAGGGCTAAGCACTTTTCTCATTAGATAAAGAGATTGGAAATTCCATTATGGGTCCCTGTCCTGGGTGAAGCCAGATCAGAAACCCCAGGGGTGAGCAGTGGGGCCCAGGCTCGCCCAGCTATCTGAGATGGGGCTGGTTTGGGCTCACTCACTCAGCAAATATATGAGAAGTCTGCCAGGTACAGACATGTCTCTAGGCATTGACCATATCCAGTGTTCAGAGCAGACCCCAAGCCTGCACTGCAGAGCTTCCTTCTAATCGGGAGCGATTCTGCAGTTGGCTCAGCGATTCAGTCACAGGCTCATAGTGTCCACAGGACAGCCGATGTGACATCATCCTGGCCTCCTCTACCTATGGCGCATCTTCCCGTACTGTGAAGAGGACTGTGGACCTCTGTTCCAGCAGAAAACGTGAGTCAGTTTTGGGTCAGAGCCAGGAGAGGAGTATGGGGAGTGTGAATTCAAGGTGCTGGCAGAACCCTGGATCCCACTCATGGTGGGATTTCTGCAAGAGGGCAGAGGTCTGAGGGCTTCTCCTAGAGAAAAGGACATGAATCAGAGAGCTGTGCATGTGGATATGGGTGGTGTGGGCGAGTGGGGAGGTCAGTGGACAGAGTGAGCCCCTCAGAAAATTCATACCCGTCCACTCCTAATCCCAGCCCTGCCTGCACCCCTATCCAGGGACCTTGTTCACTAATCTGTAGAACCTCCTCAGTGGCAGTGTGGCTGTTGCTCTCTACCCATGGGAGGTAAATGTCAACGGGAGGAGAAGAACCCCACAGGCAGCTAGTGAATCAGGCAGCTAGTGAATTAGGCAGCATGTAGGTCCAGGAGCCAAAGTCTGAGGTGTTAGGAGGTCTCTGGGTCGGCAGAGGTGGAGACGGTTTTTCTTTGTTCGCTCATTGGTCAGCTATTCCTGGAGCACCTACTGTGTGTCAATGAGTGACATGAACAGAGCAGACACCAGCCCTCCCTGTCCTCATGGAGTTGACATTTGGGTGGGAGGGTAGGGGGAGGGAACAGGGACACTGAGAGAGCATGTCAGGTTCCCATGAAGAAGGGGTACAAGTGGTTCCCTCATTGATCCAGAGCTGTCAGTTAGGAGGGCTTTCTGCCAGCCCCTCCTGGGTGACCAGGCGCGTCTCTGCCAGGACTGCCAGGTTGAAGGTGGACAAGGAGTAGGTCTGGCTTCTGGATTGGCAGGAGCAGCAGGCACAGGACCCCAGGCTCTCTGAGTGGTGATCTGGGAGGGCCGTGTGGAATGAAAGGCCAGGCCTCAGACCCTGCTGTCCATCTCTCTCTCTTCCTGGGGCCATCTTCTGCACTCTGGGCATCTGGCTGGACCAGTACCCTCAAGATTTTTATCGGCCACCAGAATTTCCCAGCCTGATCACGCTTTTGGCCTCCATAGAGCCCACCTTTCCAGTCCCAGACCTGCCAAACCAGGCCCAGTATCTCCCTCACAGCTGGAGCACCTGAGCCCACTGAGGCTGAGACACAGAAGGAGGCGGAGTCAGAGAGGGTGGTGTGTGTGAGGGGGTGGGATGGGGCTGGACCACACAGAGAAGAGCTCCCAGAGGCTGGGGTTGGGCAGGAGCACAGAGTTGCTCAGGTCAGTGCCCATGGCCTGCAGTCTGGAGGACTTCCTGGGTTTGGGTTTGAACTGGGATTTTAGTGATGGAGATGGGAGGTTCCCTTCCTTGGAAGGTACACAAAAGGCAGTTATGGTGTAACATATTCTCTTCCTGGATATCTAGAAGCAGCTCCAGAATAAGATGAAGAAACACCTAAAGAGGAAACGCCAACTCTGGTGCCGTCTCCAGAGCCAGAGCAGGCTCCAGGCACAGCTGTCACTGAATTTTCAGATGTGGACCCACCTCAGCTTGTGAGCAACTCGCCTCAGCTCCTGCGAGGCCTGTGGTCCCAGGTCCTGGGCTGCAGCCTGTTTCAGCTGCCATGGCAGAGAGGGCTTCCCCTCCCCAATAATAGCAATTTAAAACATTTTTGTGTTTATCTTACACATACTTAGAACTTTAGTGCATTTTCCTTATACTATTGAGTAAAATAAAATGTATTTTAAATATTATATTAAAATAAATTTAAATTATATAAATTTTAGTTCTTTGATCCTTCCAAGTATAAATTCCAACATCAAGTACATTCACAATTTTTTGCAACTGTTCCATAACATCACAAACACTCTGTAGTTCCAGAACATTTTCAGAACCCACAACCTAGGTATGTGTCCTGACCGGGAATCAAACCTGCAACCTTTTGGTGTATGGGATGACTCCCCAACCAACTGATGAGGCACCCTGTCCAGGGTGAGAAAGAGCAATATTTTCATCTGAATTTTTCACTCTGGTTTAAACTGCAGTTGGATATCTTTTACATACTTTTTTGGCCTAGTCCTTGTTTTGGAGTTTCGGTTTGAGACCCTTTGCCCTCTTTTCCATTGGATTGTTAGGAAATCTGAACTGTTATGGATATCAGCTTTTTGCCATGTAACTTGCAAATGGTTTCTCTAGCTTACCATTTGTCTCAATTTGATGTGTGTTTTGCCAAATAGAGGTGTTACATTTTGATGTGTTCAGATCTGTCTTCTCTTATGCTTTTTTATTTTGTCTCTCACTTTGAGTGGAAAAGATGTTTTCCATCTTATCAGGAAGATAAGCTAGCTTGTATTGTACTTCACAGTCATAGTTAATTTCAGATGGATTGAAAAGGAGTTTCTATTTTTTGGATTGTTCATCTTTTTTTTTTATTGTAAGGATGAGAGTAAGGACTTCCAAGCTCTTATATGTCAGAGTGGGAACCAGAAGTCAATGTTTTATTTGACAATGGCCTGTGGTGGACATGACTTCCATTTCCCCCTTTCTAACAGCTCCCAATTTCCACATCCAGGTGGTTCTGGGGTGTGTGGTTCAGGGCCCCAGAGTGGAGGTATCAGCACATCTCACTGGCCAGACCACAGTGATGATGGTTGTATGTGGACATGTGACTTCAGTGAGTTTAATAAAATTCTTTTTATTAGTCACAAGAAAAAAAATTCTGTTTTCATATGTCTCTTGTCCTTATGAAAATATGCTCAAAGCCACTAATCATCCAAGAGATGCAAATCAAAACAACAATGAGTGCCCTAGCCGGTTTGGCTCAGTGAGTGTCGGCCTGCGGACTGAAAGGTCCAGGGTTCTATTGCAGTTAAGGGCACATGCCCAGGGTGGGGGATCGATCCCCAATAGTGGGTGTGCAGGAGGCAACCAATCAATGATTCTCTCATCATTGATGTTTCTATTCCTCTCTGAAATCAATAAAAATATATTAAAAAAAAACCACAATGAGATACCATCACACCTGTCAGAGTGGCTATCATCAACAAATCAAAAAAGGGCAAATACTGGTGAGGATGTGGAGGAAAAGGAACCCTTGTGCACTGCTGGTGGGAATGCAGATTGGTGCAGCCAATGTGGAAAACAGTATGGAGTTTGTTTAAAAAATTAAAAATGGAACTCCCATTTGACCCAGTAATTCCACTTCTAGGAATATATCCCAAGAAATCAGAAACAACAATCAGAAAGCATATGCACCCATATATTCATAGCAGCACAATAGCTAAGATTTGGAAACAGCTAAGTGCCCATCAGCAGATGAGTGGATAAAAAACTGTGGTACACCTGCACAATCGAATACTGTGCTGCTGTGAAAAAAGAAAGAACTCTTACCATTCACAACAGCTTGGATGGACATGGCAAGCATTATGGTAAGCGAAATAAGCCAGTCAGAGAACAATAAATATCACAGGATCTCACTCATTTGTGGAATATAATGAACAACATAAAATGATGAACAAAAATAGATCCAGAGACAGAGAAGCATCGAACCGATTCTCAAATCTCAATGGGAAGGCAGTGGAGAGTGGGGTGGGGGGAGAGTAAGAGTTCAACCAAAGGACGTGTATGCATGCATATAGGCATAACCAATGGACACAGACACTGGGGGTATGGGAGCATGTGCTAGCGGGTGGGAGTGCCTGCGCAGGGGTCCATGAGGGGAAATGGAAACATATATAATACTTTAAACAATAAAAAAATAATAAAATAAAAATTCATCTTTGGAAAAAAAAAAAGCTAGTGCTCTTTCTGGATCCCAGAACAAAGCACCCCCTCCCCAGCCCACTCCCCAGCTCCCAGATACAGAGGAATAGGCAGGAGCTTCCCAGTATGTCAGGATTTCTAATGTCCAGACCAACTCTGCTGGAGAGGTGGGATCCTTGGCCTGGAAGGTCTGAACACTCCTGAACTCTGGGCTCTGAATGTCATGGACATTGGGTAACATCTGCCACTCTATGGACACCAGTTTCCCCATTTTCCATTGAGGGTTGGGTTCAGAACTGCATAAGCCTGACCTCAGAACAAAGGGGCCCAGCTCCCTCCCCCCTGGGTGGGTATAGGACAGAGGTGCATGTATGTGGTTCCAACTCTGGGCTCCTTTTCAGACAAATGTTGGCCAGATGCCCATCTTGCCTGCTGAATGCTCACCATCTCCCCCATGCCTCTCCATGTCTGTGCATGACTCCACCAGCAGATCCTTTTCCAGAGCCCCTGAGGAAACCTGGGTGCAGCCAGGACCCCAACTTTAAGGACACCCCACTGGATTCATCTGAGGCTCTGTTGGGTTCGGTATCTTGTTCATTAATTTCTAAATGCATATTACCCTTCTATAAAAAGCAAGTATGGGTATCACTGATTTCATAAAACAAATTAACAAACAAAACACTTCTCCCTATCAGTTGGATTGGGGCAGATTTTATTAGCAAAGATATATATTTGTTAATATTGCTGTAACATTCCCTAGTTGGAAACAGGTTTTGATTAAAAACAGACATTGGTTAAATATTCCTGCCATTTGCACAGAAGCTTTACTCTGACCAATGGACACAGACACTGGGGGTGTGGGAGCATGCGCAAGGGGTTGGGAGTGGCTGGGGAGGGACCCATGGCGGGGGGGGGGGGGGGGGCGGGAAGGAAACATATGTAATACTTTAAACAATAAAAAGAATAATAAAATAAAATAAAAATTCCTCTTAGTTGGATGTGGTTAGGAACAAATAAAGTAGCCCCAGTATCTACAGGGGTCTTAGTGGCTTCCCTTTCTATGATCATTTTAACTTCTCCCAAACTATCAGTGAGAAGGAGAAACACCCTTGGGTCAACCCTATGGTTGTTTTGTGTTTTTTTTTTTTTCTTTTTCTACATCCTATTTCAGTTTCCTATGATTCTAACAGTGGGCAGACTTCGCTACAGGAATTTTCTTGCAAACCTTATTTAGAAATTGTGTTGCATTTGCTGGCAGAAACCATTAGCTATATCCATTGGAATTGGTTAGAATAGCCAGGATTACATGTTCTAACAGTTAAATGTCTTTGTGAACCCATCAGGGTCATTGAGAAAATCAGGAACAATTGCTGGTTCCTCTTTTGCTGAGACAAGCTTTTCTCCAAAGGAAGCTGTTGGAATTCCTATTCTCATTATTCCTTAAGTCAGTGGGGAGTGGTAGTGGAGGGGACTGAAGGGGAAGGAAGAATGGAGGGAAAGGGCGAAGGATGTAGTGGTGGAACTAGAGAAGGCGGAAGAATAGGGTGTTGGCATTCATTAGCTTCGGAAGAGTTCAGAGACATTCTCTAAAATTTCTAATTCCTTAATTTTTTAAAAAAGAATTTATATGTGCTTCTCCTTAGAATCTCCTCATTTCCAAATCAAGATATGCTTCCATTCATTCATTCAGTTTAATGTTAGACCTGGCATTTTTCTTGCATGCCAAAAATTAATTTAGACACGCAAATAAAACTGCATTTTGGCCATTTTTAGTAGAATATTTTCTAGTTAAATCTTCCCATTTCTGTAAAGCACTTGCAAGTAAAAGCTTCCTATCAGGAGTATTAATGAGGGCTGGGATCTGGCATCTCCTGGCCTTGGAGGCACAATCCCATGTTAATTTTAGGTGTGTTTTGTTTTTGTTGTTTTGTAGTTGTGTGTGTGTGTGTGTGTGTGTGTGTGTGTGTGTGTGTTATTGTTGTTGTTTTGTTTGTTTGTTTTTCTGATATCTGCAGAATCGGAGCAAATTTTCTAGAATTGTTATATAATGTAGCTGGTCAACATGCATTGCTTATGGTTGAGCTCCATGAGGCTCTCACCCCTCAAGTCACATTCAACCCTCTTATTTGCCTTGGTTTATCTCCCTGCTGTCTAAAACAACCAGAGGGTTCAGGGAACTAGTTGACCAAAACTTATGGGTGCTCCCCCACCAGAACCAGTCACTTTAATTGCATTTGAGTTGAAATCTTTGCTTTGGGGCCCCTGCATGTCATGAGGAATGACCTGACACCTCCACAGAGATTCTTAGTCACCTGAGAATACCCGATATTCAGGCTGGAGGGAGGACATGCCCCTGTATTTTTGGAGCTGATCGAGTTCAACTTTTATTTATACAGCAAAGGTTAATTTTTCTCAGATTTTCAGAAAGCAATTCCAATTGGAAAGCCACAATATAAAACCAGCCACACATTGTTCCTTCTGTCTTGTCTTAGCCTAAGTTCCCTCAATGCTTAATCTTAGTTACACCTAGAATATTTAAAAATACAGCTCAAATAAATCAAACCCTCTACCACCAGTAAGGGAAAGTCCTAGATCTAAGGCACAATTCACCCAGGTTCACCTGATGGTTGGGGAACCAGTGGGTTCAATGGGTCTTTTGTTGAATCCTAGCACCGGGTCCACAGTATGGTCCGGGAAGCGGTGTGGGGGGGGAAGGGGGGTGGGCAGTTCTTTGGAATCCTGACCCACTACGCCAAGTAAGTGTCAAAGTAAGAAACACTCAAACTTGTGAAGAATTTTTGTGAGTTTATTTAAGCCCAGCTGTCAACAATTGGTGGGAAGAAAAACTCAGTGGATTGAGAGAATGCTCTGGAGAATGGCGGTTGTGCATCTTATTTTATACATTACAATCAAAACAGGAGATGTATGTTGGTAACATGAAATCCAGTGGTGATACATTAGGGTCCCAGAGAAATCAAAGTGGGGAATTCTATGTGACTGGATAAACATTAAAATGACACAGACATATTTCTTTTACATAGGTGGATATAGGAGAGTTACAAGTCAACAATTAACTCGGGTACAATGAGGGCATTTGTGGTCTCCACAGAGCATTGTCTCTGCTTTGAGGGGTCCGGAAAAAGGGAAATTCCTTTGACATTCCAAAGATATGTTATTGTAGATGCCAATAGACAATAGACAGGCTCAGTTAAGGTAAAGATTGACCTTTGTCAGGGAAGATGCCAGCCTAGGACAAGACTACCCACCATAAACTGCATTTAGCTTAAAAGTTTTCATTTCAGAACATCCTTTGTAATAACTTTAGGTCTCTGAGTTTGCAAGAACTCCGCACAGGCCTTCCCTGAACTAGTCAGTGAGCATGTGGTCCCTTTTCGCATACGCTGTCCTTGGATCACTCGTGTCCCACCTCCTGACAATAATCACTGAGTGCTTAGGGGTTCAGTCTGAACTATAGCCCCCAAGCCACCTGGCAGTTCATAAGCTGCCCCTGATGGAATGTCTCTCTTCTGTCCCAACACAGGAAGAGAAACCATCACCCCAGAATACAGAAAGGACCTGCATGGGGCAAGCAGCTGCAGCTTCCTTGATGCCCACAGTCCTGGTCTCCACAACCCCCTGCACCCCCAGCCCTGTGCCCAGGCTCAACACACCAATGCCCAAGAAACTGTTTGCTACCCAGGAGTTGGACAGCCCCAGCCTCAGATTCGTGCCCAGGTTGTGCAACCTGACCTTAGTGAAGATGGTGGTCTTCAAAGAGCTGGAGAAGGACTTCATCTCCATGGTGATTGCCGTGAAGATGCAGGGCTCCAACCTCATATCAATGGTGATCATCATGAAAATGCAGGGCTACAAGCACATCCTATGAGAGTGTGCTGTTCCCTAGTGGACAACTGGAGACAGACCTGGGGCTGACCTCACTGCAAGACCCCAACTTCCTCAGGGGAGAAGACAACAAGCTACAACAAGCTACAGGTCCTGTGCACTGGAGGAAGCGCTTTAAGAACCAGATCATCTGGAGCTACAAGACACTCCCTGTGGGCACCATCCACATGGCCGAGGTCAGGCAGCAACCCCTCAAGGGTGGCAGGGGCTGTGCCTCTGCAGCAGCATCAAGGAGGCTTCTGCCAAAGTGGCTGAGATGTGGATGTGCTCCCTGTCAGCCAGCTCATCCTCCAAGAGGACAGTGCCATACAGGCCAGATGCAAGGCCAAGTCAAGGGTTAACTACTCCAAGGGGGTATATCAGAGCTTCTCCTCTGAACAACAGGCCAGCAACAATGCCACCCATGGGCTAGACCTGGCTGAGGAGGGCATTGTCATGGGGATGCCCAAGAAGCAGAGGCCATGGATATTAGGAAAGACGTCCATTACCAGGCCACAAAATATCAAGGAGAAAGTCGTGGCATGGCTGGACAAGTTCAAAGTGTCAGAGGAGGTTGTGGACTCGAGCATGTCCCCAGGTTGGAGGAGGATCTGGACCTTCTATTCGACACACTAGAAAACTCCAGCGACAGTGACCCAGACATGGAGGATGATAACAGCACTTCCAAGCCGAAGCTCAGGCTGTACTTTGAAGGCTTGGCACACTCCAGCTCACAGACAAAGATGGGGAGCATCCACAGGGCCCGGAGCCAACAGTAGCCTGCAAATCTGGACGAAGTGTGAGAGAACACATGAGCCTCAGGCATCAAATAGCCCATCGACAGTGTTTGGAACACGGTGGCCCACAGCACCCTCAACCCCAAGGTCTCCTGGGCCTGTACCTTCTCCATGACTAGCATGAGGACAGTGCCATGCAGGCTGGCCCAAGGCCAAGTCCACAGATCACTACTCAAAGGAGGAGTATGAGAGTTTCTCAGAGCAGGAGGCCAGTGAAGATGCTGCCCATGGGTAGGACCCAGACCAGGACGACTTTGACATGAGGGAGCCCACTTAGCAGCGACTATTGAAAGTCACAACCATGTCCATGACAAGGCATCCAAATTTAAATCAGAATGTCATGGCTTGGCTGAGCAGGGCCCAAGTGTCAGAGGATGTCCTACACTCAGAGCAGGACCCTGCAGATCATATCCCCGAGTGGAGGAGGACCTGCACCTTCTGTCTAAGATGCTGGAGAACCAGCGACAGTAGCCTAGACAGGGAGGAAGATGACAGCCTTCTCAGCACCATCAAGCCTAAGCTCTGGCCATACTGAGAAGGCCTGTCACATTTCAGTTCGAAAAAGGACATGGGGAGCATCCAAGGTGCCCAGCTCCAGGAGGAGCTTCCAAGCCTTGTAGGTTTCACTGAGGGTTAATGTGTTGGCCCATGGACTAAAGGTCCTGGGTTCGATTCTGATCAAGGGCACACCTGTCTCGATTACAGGCTTGATCTCCAGCCCTGGTCATGGCACATGCAGGAGGCAACCAATCCATGTGTCTCTCTCACATTGATGCTTCTCTCCTTCTCTGTCTCTCCCCCTCGATTCAACTTTCTAAAAAATCAGTGGAAAAATAACCTCCAGTGAGGTTAACAAAACAAAGGAGCCTCCTAGTCTGGCCGCAGTGCCCGAGAAGACCAAGCCCAGGCAGCAATAGCCAAGTGACAGGGTCTCCCACTTAGCGCCTCAGAGCATGCCCACCCAGGGCAGCAGCCAGCACAGCCCAAGGACAGCCCCGAGGTAGAGACCTCAGCCCTGGACATGCTCACCAAGAAGCTACTGCCCAGTGGGTGCATCACCAAGACTGAAGCTCTCATCATCCCCTCCACCAAGGCCAAGGGGAAGCATCCCAGCCACCATGACTGGGGCATGTACCTGAAGGAGCGGCAGATGGCACAGCCACAGAACAAGCAGGTCAACAGCCTACCAGGGGTCCTCAAATTTTTTAAACAGGGGCCAGTTCACTGTCCCTCAGACCGTTGGAGGACCGGATTATAGTTTAAAAAAACAACTATGAACAAATTCCTATGCGCACTGCGGGCCTGGGACAAGTCGGCTGCTAAGCAGGACAGGCAGCGGCACCCAGTGGGGCGGATAAATGTCCTCGGCGGGCAGCATGTGGCCAGCGGGCCGTAGTTTGATGACGCCTGGGCCCTAGACAATGAGCGCTGCCCGGACCCAGGGAGTAAGCTGCAGATCCCCAGTAGACCACGTACAACCAGCTGAACCACATCCTCATCTCTGATGACCAGCTGCCGGAGAACATCATCCTCGTTAACACCTCCAACTGGCAGGGTCAGTTCCCCTCGGACACCCTGCAAGGGCACACGCTGCCTTGCTGTGCACCTGCTTCATGGCTGACGTCCAGGCAGCATTCAGCTCCATCATCTGGCAGATACAGAGATACTGTCACTATAATTCCCAGCCCCCGAAGCCGGTGAAGATCCTGGTGGCAGGGGCACAACTACTTCAGCGCTGTGCTGCGCATCTTCCTGGAGCTGCTGTCCTACAAGATGCTGGACTGGCTGGGATACATGTACTTCCTGGTCATCCCGCTGGGTTCCCAACCTGTGGCCAGGCACCTGGGCTCCATGCATTACCTCTACAACATCTTCTTCCAGGACCTGGCCTGGCGGGACCTGTTCCACAAGCTGGAGGCCCAGAGCGCCATGCAGGACACGCTGGACATCGTGACGAGAATCACACAGTACATCATGGGGACAACTGTGCCTACCAACTGCCCGTCGAGGAAGCCCTGCTCTCCTACAAGCAGAAGAGCCCCCACGAGGAGTCCTTATGGTTCATTCCCTTCGGGGAGGGGGTGAAAGTTGGGATAGTGCAACAGTCCTCAGACACGTCAGGAGACTCAGATAATGGGCCCCCTTGGGCTGCAGCATGCTTTCGTTCATCCCTCTCTCCATACCTCTGGTTGCCAATGAGGCCTTGTCACCCCCCTCTGCACCCCGTCAGTGACTGGGGCTTGTCCACTTCCTGCCAGGGCGATGGCACGAAGCTGATGGAGCGGCAGGTGGATTACTGGACTGCAGCCCAGCCCACAGACAGGAAGAGAGACTCGAAGAAGAAAGACCTGCCTACCACCAACAACACCCTCAAGTGCACCTTCCACTCTCTCCAGGTCAGTAGGCTGCACAGCAGGGGAGAGGCTGCAGCAACACCCACCATGTGCATGACAGGGCTCACCAAGGAGAAGAAAAAGAAGGTGCTGTTTTTGCCCAAGAAAACCAAGGACAAGGTTGTGGAGTCCTAAAGCCAGTGCCTGGAGGGCATAAGCTGCCTAGTCCGCAGGGCCAGCACCAGCAGAACATGCTGCGGGTCCTCATCAAAGGTGTGGTGTGGAATGACCTGAAGTTCTTCCAGCTGGCAGCCCGGGGTCCTCCCACGTCCAGCACTTCCCCATCTGCATCTCCAGACATTCCGACTCCACCTTCCAGCCCTGCCTGTGGCCCTGCTGACGCCAAGCACAGGAGGGCCCAGCTGCTTTTCTGTGGACGTTTCAGTTTAGTACAGAGACCGACCCTGGAAACACAAAAAGAAACCTTCTTAAGTGCGAATGTGCTCACAACCCAGAAACTAATGTAGTGCCCCCAGTGGGAGCCCCCAACTGCTCTGCTGATTACCCAGAACTCTCTGGTGGTGGGAGGTCAGGCGGGCAGTGCTGAGCTTGAGACTCATGGGAGGTGATTTTGGCCTCAGGACCCCTAACACTCCCAGCGAGAAGGGCTCTCACCTTCTCTACCTGCCCTTCCTGGAAGCCAGGACTCTGCCCCCACAGAACTCAGAGCTGGTGGTCAGATGCCAAGGGCTGGCCTCCCAATGGGGGAGTCCTAAGCAGAACACGGAGGCCAGTCAGCCCAGCCCTGGGCCCCAGCTGCCAACCACCCAGTGGCCCTAGCACCACCCACTCGTGGTTCCCTAAAAAAATACCTCTATGGTGCAGACCTCCAGGAACACCGACTAGACAAACTGGTGGAATACCAGCTGCCCGCCTTCCTGAGCAGGGACTCCACTTCCACCCTCATATTTCTGTGTTATTACAGAACATTTGTACCACCCAACAGGTCGGGGACCATCTATTTACCAGGTGAGCACCCTGCCCCTCCACAGCACAGTGGTCACTTGGCCACCTGCTTGCTGTGAGCCTTCAGGTCACTTTGTGTCTCTGAGTGCTTGTGCCTCTAAACACGGGGTGAGCTTAGGATCAAGCTCACAGGTTTATTGTAGAGACTCAGTGGGGTCCTCCCTGGAAAGCGCTGTCTGGGTGCCTGGACAGTGGAGAGGTCTGCTGTACGGGCTGTGGTTGAGCTCATTGGCCATTTTCTCTTCCTCATGACAAAGCCTCTATCTCATTTGTGATTCTCCATGAGGCCTTGGGCTAAGCTCTTTTCTCCTGAGATACAGAGATTAGAGTTCTATGAGGGGTCCATGTCCTGGGTGAAGCCAGAACCAAAAATCCCAGGAGTGAGCAATGGGGCTCCATGCTAAGTTTATTCTTGACTAAAAGAATACAGAAAAAGTGTGAAAAAAATTCTAAAATACCAGTTAGTGTCAGCACTGTGTAGTGGATGAGGGACAGCATGTTAAAGAGCGTGTCTTGCTGAGGAAAATATAGACATGTGTAAGAAACCACAAGGATACATTTAACTGAATGTGTTTTAACTTAAGGGAAAGCATCCTGTCTTGCAAAATAGAATGCGTTAATTTTTAACCTCCTTTAAGAAATAGGACCTATTAAATGAGAAGCAATAAATGATTTTCTAAAAATCAGAAGAAAATTTGACAAATGGAAGTTATTGTTTGCTTTGTTATACATAGACTAACAGATTATACCCAGTCTTTTAAACAAAATAAATCATTACCACGTACTATGCCACATAGGAAGTCTCAATAAATTTCAGTGAAGAAATATCTGTTTGTTCTCCATTGACATGTTCATGAACCATAATGCATAATGCATGATGCATATATGTTCTCTAACATAATGCATTAAGGTAAGAAGTTAATAATAAAGGATAACTTTAAAATTCCCAAATATCTGGACACTGAAGAAGGTATAAGTGAAGCTGAAGTGAAGTATATTCTACATAAACCCTGAGTTCAAAGGAAATCATGAGTGAGAGTATGGAATACTCACAACTAAAAAACAATAAAGAAAAGCTGCCAATCAAAAGCAGCCATAAAAGAGAGAGTTTTAGTTTTAAATAGACTTCTAAGGGAAGAATTACAGCTGTGAAGAGAGATCTAAGTGTCCAAATAGTAAATTAGAGAGAGCAACAGAGTGACCTTGAAGAACCAAGGAAGGGGGAAAACATAATGGCAGAAATCAGTAAAACAAAGAATTTCAAAACAACCCTCAACAAACTGGAAAACTGCTTCTCTAGAAATATTGGTAAAATAAACAGATTTCTAGCCAGACTGACCAAGAAACAGAAGAGCGCTGTGCACATAGTTCCAACAGGTTAGGTGAAATGACCGATTCCTGGAAAGAAACAAACTATACAACCTTCCTCAGAAGAAAGTGATGCGCTGACTAGTCTATTAAAGAGACTGAATTTGTAGTTAAAGCATTCTAATGAGGGGCTTCCAGGCCCACGTGGTTTCACTGGAGAATTAAACGGAATAAATGAACAGACACTTCAATGAAGAGGCTATAACATGTCACATGCGCACTTGAAAAGTTCAACATCATAAGCCATTAGGAAAAGGTTAATTAAACCACAAGGAGACTAACTAAAATAAAGGATGGTGATAACACTCAATGCTGGTGAGGATGTGGAGAAACTCACTCATTCAGGGCTGGTGGGAATGTAGACCATTACAGCCACTGGGGAAAGCAGTTTGGTTGTTTCTTATAAAACTAAACATGCAACTACCGCACAACCCAGCTATTGTACTCCTGGGCACTTATCCCAGAGAAATGGAAACTTTCATCCACTCAAAAACCTGAGCACAAATGCCTATAGGAGCTCCATCTTAAAACTTGCAAGCTTTCTCTGAAATCCCTTTTTGGGATTAATATCTAGAGTTTTTAAGAAATGTCTGTCACATAAAAAATGGGTAGAGTATATGAAAAGGGAATTTCATAAAGGGAAACCCAAAACGTTAACAAGATATGAAGAGACGTTAAATTGCACTTGTAGTCAGAGAAGTAATGAGGCGCTCTTTACACCAATCTGCATGACGATTAGAATGTGATGATGCCAAGTGTTGGTGAGTCTATGGGACAAATGGAAACATCGTGGACTGATGGGACTGTAAACTAGTACAGGCGCCCAGGAGGCCCATCTATAAGTACTTAGCAAAATTAAAATTAAATATGCTCTTAGATATTTGAATATTCACATATATAATTATGCTAAGTCCAAAGAACATGTAGAATCACCATAGAACAGTGGTCGGCAAACTCATTAGTCAACAGAGCCAAATATCAACAATACAACGATTGAAATTTCTTTTGAGAGCCAAATTTTTTAAACTTAAACTTCTTCTAACGCCACTTCTTCAAAATAGATTCACCCAGGCCGAAAACCGACTTCTGCGCATGGGCCATGAAGTTTCAATTGCACTGTAGGTGCACACCCGCACGTGGCATTTTGTGGAAGAGCCACACTCAAGGCCAAAGAGCCGCATGTGGCTCGCGAGCCATGGTTTGCTGACCACTGCTGTCGGAGAACCTATAACATAGGCCTCTCATTCTCAAGCTTGAACTGATCACTTTTTGAATAACATTTCCTCGGCTGGGACACAGGGGAAAAGCAGGGCTTCTGTGTCAAAATATAGCCCCTCAGAGTCTAAGAGCATGAACCTGGTTCTTCTGATCAACATCACTGGGTGGGAATGGACCAATGGAAATATTTGATAGAATAGATAGCAAAGAGACAGCTGGATAAGTGGGTTTCCAAACCTTATCCTATCAATTCCCTCTCAAAAACATTAGCCTTTTTATGAGTATTTTTCCACTGACATAAACATCCTTCCGCGATGTTAATCATATTGTATACGAACAGCATGGCTAACAAACTCATGTGTCATGATGAAACGTGGCAAGGTGTTGTGATGGAGCCAAAAAAAGGAAAATGGATCATCTGTATACTTGTTTCTGTTGTCATCTGCAAGTAAAATGATAACGCCGGAAAAAAAAAATATCACTGTAGGTGTACATATAGCCACATAAATATTTTTTATAATTTTAAAGTGTGAATGTTACGGATTAAATGTAAAAGAATAAAATATATGTAGAATAAATTATGATCACCTGTGTTACTACTGAATCTTAAAATGCTGCCATTGCCTGTGTGTCTTTAAATAGAACATTAGGGTGACAGTTGGGAGACAGTTGAACTCTTGATTCCATCCCAGTTTTTCCTTCCTCAGAGCTACTTACTGTCATCCACTTTGTGCTTGTCCTTAAGTCGGTTTCTATAATTTTACTCGAAAGTTGTGTAGACACAAGTTATATTTAGTGTTGGTTTTTCACTCAAATCATGCTTTATGAGATTTGTCCACGTTGCTACACATGCTCCAGTCCACTACTTTTACCGCTTTACTAGGTATTTACTATGATTACTTTATTCTCCTGTTGAAGGACATTTAGGTTATCTCTAGTTTTCCACCATCATAAACAATGCTAAAATTGACTTCTTGTATCCTTCTTCATGGGCACGTGAATGAAGGTTCTCTAGAGTATGTTGCTAAGAATGAATTTCTAGCAGGAAGGCCATGTACGCCTTAGGTTTTACTAGTGGGTGCAACTTCACTGGCTGGTTCAGCCATCCCCGTCTCCCAGCTGCTTGGATGTTGGCTGCTCATGGCTCCTGACAGCCCTTTCCCTGTCCAGAGGGGTTAGGCGCTCCCCCTCCACTGCCTTGGGATGTAGGCTCAGCCAGAGGCCAGTAATGACTGGCACTGGGTAGACAAGCCTGGCTCCTTACCTCCAATGGGACTCATTCAATGGGTACCATTCCTGTCCCAGATTTCCTCTTAAGACCATGCTGAATGTAACGTGCTGAGTCCACATCTCTGCTCACCTCCCTCCATCTTCTCCTTCTGAGGTCACTCCTTCACTGAACTCTGTCCCAGTTCCCAGGAGTCACTGCTTCCAGGGAGCCTGGAGCAAGATGACTAATATTGCCAAGGTCTCTCCAAAAGGGCTGCACCAGTGTCCACAGTTAGGAGAGGCTTGAAGGCTGAGAAAGAGGAAGCCCTTCCAAGAGATGAGGTGGGGGAGGGGGAGAAGGCAAAGGCTCTGAGATGAAAGAGCTTTGTGAATTCCACAAACTGAGTGAAAGCTGGTATGGCTGAAGTGTGGGGAGCAGAAGAAGGAGAAGGACACTGGTTGAGGTTGGAGATGTATGTAGGAGCCAACAAGTAGACCTCATAGGCTAGTTTCCTTTATTTTTAATTGTAATGGGAAGTTCTTTAAATGCTTTGAGCAAGAAATTGATAGGGTTTGATTTAGACTAAGAAAATTCGTCTGTGAATAGAGAGAAAGGTTTGGAAAAAGATAAAAGAAGCAGGGATTTGAGTATCCACACAGCAAGCAGAGTGGATCATAAAAATTATAGTGTTAGCTCAGAAAGTAAGAAACACTGTGGGGTTTATAGCACAACACTGTGTGTATATAAAACACACAAGCATACAAAGACATGAATTATTCAAGTGCAATACCTATTTTTAAGTGGCTACCTTTGTGGAGGGAGAAGGGAATGGAGATTCGATGTAATAAAAGACAATAATATTAAGAAGATAATCTTGCAAGGAATGGTGGTGACGAGGTGTCATGAATTGAGGCATATGATTTACGGAGACCTGAACCAAGAAAACAAAAATCAAAACAGCAACCACCCTCCTCCCTACCCATTATTTTCCTTCGCCCTGTGGAGACCCATGTCTGGGATGGGGAACAGGTTTTCTGAGAAACTTTCCAAATAATCCAACTTTTACCCACTAAGCAGGTTGACCTGGATGGCAGAGACCTTCCTAGTGATTAATGCAGCATCTGAGTCAAGGAACCTGGAGGAAGGAGGAGGCAGAACCTCCCTGGAGCCGCATTAGTGAGGGCACAGATGGTTGCACTGAGGCAGTCTCATGCCTGACCCTGGTGGGTGCTCCTGATGCTTCCTCTCAGCCCAGTTCCTCCTTTCCCTGGGGGCTCCATGGAGCCCGGTCTTATCTCTGGGATCAGAGATATTCCAGGTTAACACGTCCTGTTATTTCGCCTTTGCATATGTTTCTGACCTGGTCCCAGGAGATCTGGGGACCAAACTTCTACCATGTCTGGTAGCTTGGTGCCCAGGGCAGCAGTAGACACCCATTAGGTATCAATAAATGCCTGTGGATCAAAAGTGATCCCTTGAATCTTTGACTGGGGGCAAGGACCCTGAGACTTCCCTTGACGTTTTTCTTCAAGTACCCAGAGAAGCACATGGCATGCTCTGCAAATGCATTTGTCAGTTGGCGTTCAAAGAGTTTGCTGAGTTGGTGCCTTTGTTTCACTGTATGGCCCTGCGAGACAAAATCCCAGTGGACAGAATAGAGTAGATGCTGGCTTTACCCAATGGCATGCTGCTCTGAGGCACTCCAGAGTGACACTCTGGCAATATGTATAAAAATGAAGTGTGCTTCCCTTTGAATGTACCTAGAAATATATCCAAAAATGATGTACAAAGACATTTACTGATTCATTGTCTATAGTAGGAAAAACAGGAAAAAAGCTAAATATTATCATCACAATATTGATTAAAAATATATCTGATGCAATCATAAAATGTAATAGCATGCATCCATTTAAAATGATGAAAATATTTACAGAGTATGTTCACCAGCACATTGAGTGAATAAAAATAATTTAGTAAGAAAACAAAATTGGAAGAATTTTCACGAAAATGTAAACAGGACCTGGAGTGATTTTTACTTCCTTTACATTTTATACTTAAGGATATTAAAGAAAATTCAACAAAATCCAAATATTAGAAAATAAACATATGTGAGTGCAAATTCAATATGGAAATTAATGCAACAGATATCATAATAAAAAGTAAGTTTGGCACACACAAAAAACCAGCTGTGGACCAACTTAATAAATATGACTACAAAAGCCTAAATAAAACATTAGCATATCTACTTCATTAGGTTATACTGGAACACAAGTATGGTTTAACATTAGGAGAGCTTCTGAAAGCTCTGCCTCTATGCCAAACTTTTTGACTCGAGGGCCACAATGGCTTCTTAAACTGGACCGGAGGGCCGGAACAAAAGCATGGATGGAGTGTTTGTGTGAACTAATATAAATTCAAAGTAAAGGAGCGGAGGGGAGAGCAAGAGAACCCTCCGCTCTTTCGGCTCCGTGGGCCGGATAGAACAGCCGAACGGGCTGGATCCGTCCCGCGGGCCGTAGTTTGCCCATGGCTGCTCTATGCTCTACCCCTATGTTCACTGCAGCATTATTTGCAATAGCCGAGATACGGAAGTAACCTAGGTGTCCATCAACAGATGAATGGATGAAGATGATGTGGTGCATATGTACAACAGAATATTACTGGACCATAAAGAAGAAGGAAATCTTACCATTTGCAACAACATGGGTGGGTCTAGAGCAGGGGTGGGCAAACTTTGTGACTCGAGTGCCACAATGGGTTCTTAAACTGGACCGGAGGGCCGGAACAAATTCATGGATGGAGAGTTTGTGTGAACTAATATAAATTCAAAGTATACATCATTACATAAAAGGGTACGGTCTTTTTTTTTTATTTCAATAGTTTTATTCATTTCAAACATTTTAACAAGAAGAATATAAACACTAATTATTATAATTTGAAACTTCAAAAAATGGAGGAATCATAGCACAATAACATACCTTATATTGAAGGTGGCAAAGGCAAAATAAAATTGCCTAACAAAGGAAAGGTACAAAAGCCTTTCAAATGAAACTTAAATATAATAAAATAATTTAAAACTAAAACATATAGAAAAGAATAAAATGTGTAAACAGTAAATTAAACATTTTCTTTAGTGCAGCTTCCAAATTATGCCCGGGACATAGATGTAGATGGCAATGTAGACTGGGTTGAAAGGTTTTTGGTCTTTAAAACATCAACTTCAGTGGGAACAGTGTTGTTGGTCTCCTTTTTAGCTAATGCTCTGATACTGTGCTCTCCAGGGGCGTGTCTCCCTACATCACCACCATAACATGTCTACGCATTCCCAGGGTGATGTCGGGGGACCCGTCCGCGGGCATTACAAGGAGCCTCTGGAAGATTGAGAGGTTGTTCCTCCTACTGAATGGGCTGATATAAATCCGCCCACTCAGAAGAAGGAGCTGTGGCCGTGTTTCCCGACGTTGCCATGTTAACACTGCTGCTGGTGAAGGAGCAGAGGGGAGAGCAAGAGAACCCTCTGCTCTTTCCGCTCCGTGGACCAGAAAGAACAGCCAATATGGCCGGATCCGGCCCGCGGGCAGTAGTTTGCCCATGGCTGGTCTAGAGAGTATTATACTAAGCGAACTAACTCAGGCAGCAAAAGACAATTACCATAGAATTTTATTTATATGTGGACTCTAAAAACAAAACAAAACACAGACTCATTAAAAAAAAAAAAGAGAGAGAAAAAGGAATAGTTACCAGAAGGGACAGTGTGGGGGATGGGTGAAAGGGGAAGGGAAATATAGTCAATAATATTGTGATAAGTTTGCATGGTGACAGATTGATTATAAGAATTGGTGAGGTGATAAAATGGTCCAATTACTATATCATACACCTGAAACAATATTTATACTAATAAAAGGGTAATATGCTAATCAAACCGGGAAACCTTCCGGGAGACCTTCTGGACATCCTCCCGGACAAAGCCATGGTGGGAGGGTCAAGGCAGAGGTGTTTAGGGGCGATCAGGCCAGGAGGGTAGGGCAGTTGGGGGCGAGCAGGCTGGCAGGGAGGACCAGCTGGGGGCAAGCAGGACAGCAGGGGGGGTCAGTTGGAGGCGAGAAGGCTGGCAGGGGGGCGCAGTTGGGGGTGATCAGGCCGGCAGGGCGGGGGCAGTTGGAGGCGAGCAGGTCAGCAGGCAGAGTGGTTAGGGGCAATCAGGCAGGCAGGCAGGCAGGTGAGCGGTTAGGAGCCAGCGGTCCCGGATTGTGAGAGGGATGTCTGACTGCCGGTTTAGGCTTGATCCCGCAGTCGAACATCTCCTGAGGGGTCCCAGATTGGAGAGGGTGCAGGCCAGGCTGAGGGACACAACCCTCCCTCCCCCCGCCCCCGTGCACAAATTTTGTGCACCAGGCCACTAGTAACCATATAAGATTGTATATCAACTATACTTAAATTAAAAATAAAAAAATAAATTTCTCAGATGTGTAGGTTTTTTAGAAAATTAAACCTAGGAATGAATATTCTAAAATTTAAAAACGTATCTTAATAAAAGTTAATTAAAAGTGATAGGCACTGAAAAAGCGTCTGATCAAAAATGCAACAGCCATATCTGATTATTAAAGTACTATTGTCAAATACAAACGGAAAGATGCTAAATGTCTTTCACTTGAAACCCTCTAAAAGGCCTCATTGCACTTGGAATAAATTTTACAGCCTGAACCAGACTCTGCAGGCTCTGCACCCCTTTGGCCTGCACAACTTCCTGTCTCATACTCTCCTCTTTACTCCAGCCACACTGGCCCTATTTCATTCCTTCAACCCAGTGAGCTCTTCCCCACCTCAGGGCCTTTGCACACACACCTCTCTGTCTGCAAGGCTCTTTGTTCAGGACTTCATAGGACTGAATTTTTTTCTCCTTTACATCTCACCCAAAAAAGACATCAACATGTGGAAAGTGTTCTCCATCTCTATATTATGGCATTAAATAGAGTCTATTTATATTCTCTCATTTTTTATTTTTAAAATTTTAATTCCAAATGCATTAGATTTTCAAAAGGAAAAAGACACAGTAAAACGTATTAATTTAAAATACATTTAAATGTTTTCTGTAAGATCTGAAATATTGATCTAAAGTTTTCCCCTCAATCCCCCAATTGTTTTGGCTCAGTGGATAGAGCGTCAGCCTGCGGACTGAAGGGTCCCAGGTTCGATTCCAGTCAAGGGCATGTACCTTGGTTGCAGGTACATCCCCAGTGCGGGGTGTGCAGGAGGCAGCTGATCGATGTTTCTAACTCTCTATCCCTCTCCCTTCCTCTCTGTAAAAAATCAATAAAAATATATTTAAAAAATAAATAAAGTTTTCCCCTCAATAACTGAGCAGCTGTCACAGTGCTATTTATTGCCAAAGGGCCTCCATAATGATCCACTCAGTCCCACGTATGCTCGGCCTTGTTCCTGATGTCGCTGCCCAGCTCCCGTGGCCTGCTCACTCCAGCACCCATTCCGCACTGCTTGAGAATCCTGTCTATTTGACAGAGCAAGTCCCCTTATATTCTTTTCAACTGTTTGCTGCTTTGTTTGCATATTTATTTTTAGATAAGGTTTAGAATATTTTTTGTTTCCCCAAAATACTGTTATGATTTTTACTTCAAATAAGTAAATTTTAGACTAAATCAGGAGAACATGTGCCTTTGCGATATTTTATCTTTCTATCCAGAAATTAGTAAGTCTGTGCATTTATGATTAAATGGAGAAATAGAGCATTGGAAGGCCCTGGGCAATTCCTGTTAACATCTTACTGCTTTAGATTATTTTGTCGATGTCACACTTTGTATTTCCACCTGATGATTGTTTACATATCCTACATACATATCCTATATAATAAAGAGCTAATAGGCTAATTCGAGCGAACAGCCGAATGACTGTCCGGACGACATTCCTGATGAAGCCGGTGCTGTGAGTAGCTGCGAGGGCCAAGCCCCTTGCACGAATTTTGTGCATCAGGCCTCTATTGTATTTATAATAGTAATGGGCAATATATATTGAGTGCCCACCACATGCCAACTCTTTATGTTAAGCACTTTATTACTCAATTTTATTCTTGCAACTCATCTTTCATGTGAAAAAAAACAAGCCTTAATGAACTCAGCTAACATGCCTGAGGTTTCAATGCAAGTGGCAGTGCCATTCTTCTCACTAAAAATATTTTTAGTTAATTTTCACCCAAGGATAAGTTTCCCTTGGTTTTTAGAGAGATTGGGAGGGAGGGAGGAAGACAGAGAGAGAGAAACATTGATGTGAGAAAGAGAGACATTGATTGGCTGCCTACTTCGCTTGCCCAGACCAGGGCTAAGGATCTAGCCTGCAACTGAGTATGTACCCTTAACTGGAATCAAACCCAAGACCCTTCAGTCCACTGGCTCCCAACTATTACAGAGCGAACAGCTCTGTCTCTTTCTCTCACTCGCTGGCTGCTCTAATTTAGTTGAGAACATCCAGAATTTTCTTCTGGTCACAAGTATAAAGAATCTTATTAAACTCACTGAAGTCACATGTCCACATACAACCATCATCACTGTGGTCTGACCAAAGAAATGTGCTGATACCTCCACTCTGGGGCCCTGATCCACACACCCAGAACCAGCTGGATGTGGAAATTGGCAGCTATTAGAAAGGGGGAATTGGAAGTCATGTCCACCACAGGTCATTGTCAAATAAAACATTGACTTCTGGTTTCCACTCTGACATATAAGAGCTTGGAAGTCCTTACTGTTATCCTTACAAGAAGAGAAAAGATGAACAATCCAAAAGAAAGGAACTCTTTTTAGATCCATCAGATCATTGAAGTCACATGGCTATCAAATTAACCTTTGCTGCTGCAAACCACTGAGATTCAGGGCTCTGTTAACACAATACAACCTAGCACTAGCTCTTGTGTGTGTGTGCGCACAGACAGAAGAAAAGCAGACACCGAGGAGGTGACAATAGGAAGAAAAAGAGTTTGGAGGCACATTTTCCTGTGACAGTCCTCCTCCTACTTGATAGCTACTCCCCCTCATGAGCCTGAACATCGCTAAGAAGCACATGCTGCAATAACCCATTGTGCAGGCAGGGGAGAGACAGGCCCTGACAGGTACAGTGACTTATCCAGGATCAAGAAGAGGTAAAAATGAGGGGTTGAGTCTTAGCCCAGGTCTGTCTCCTCAAATCTGGGACCTTGGCTATAGCCAGATATTCTAGGGGCTGTGGAGAGGGGTGTGTTGGTGTCACTGTGTACACTGTTGGTATTCCATGGAGAAGGTGGGTGAGCAGTCAGCAGCCCACAGGACTATCTATAGCTGTTATTAGGTGAGGGGTGTTGTGGGGGTGGCAATCCCAGGAAGTGAGGTCACTTCCTAATAGAACTTGGAACCCCCGTAACCAGGCGCCCACTTTCTAGCAACTGCCCAACCGCCACTCACTTGGCAAGAGACGGTTGACAGTTCAAGATGTTCTCTTGTTGTGTTCCCAGTTATCAGGGCACTGGTTCCCGGAGACCCTGCAGTGAGAGTTGTTCCAGACTCTGTAGACGGTTCAACACTCGTGCCCGACACCTCTGGCCGTTTTCAAGAAGATCCCGTCAGGTAAGAGAAGGTGGCCTGGGTCAGATCCATTCACACCAGGCCAGCCTCCTCTGTGGGCCATCCCTGTGCAGCCCACATGCCTTCCCTTCATGTGGTGGGAAGAGGGACCTGAAGGGAGACCCCTGGGGCAGGAACAGTTTTTGGGGCAGCGGATCAGCTAGAGCAGTGGTTCTCAATCTTTCTAATGCCGCGACCCTTTAATACAGTTCCTCATGTTGTGGTGACCCCAACCATAAAATTATTTTTTTTGCTACTTCATAACTGTAATTTTGCTACTGTTATGAATCGCAATGTAAATATCTGTGTTTTCCAATGGTCTTAGGCGACCCTGCTAGTGGTTCTCAACCTGTGGGTTGCGACCCACAGGTTGAGAACCGCTGCTTTGGAGCCTAAGACCATCAAAAAACGCAGGTATTTACATTATGATTCATTAACAGTAGCAAAATTACAGTTATGAAGTAGCAAAAAAAATAATTTTATGGTTGGGGTCACCACAACAGGAGGAACTGTATTAAAGGGTCACGGCATTAGCAAGGTTGAGAACCACTGACCTAGAGGTCCTGCTGTGATCACACCCCAGGGTAGGGCAGGGCAGGTAGTTGGAGATGGGCTTCTAGAGGGGTCTCTATCTGTGCCAATGGGAGTCCTAGTCCTCAGGCTGTCACGCCTTTTCCTCGACAGTGGAGGTCTCAGCAGATCACAGTGTGTGTGTGTGTGTCTGGAGTGGAGGGTCACAGGGGTCACAGAACCAGCAAAACAGGGCTCTGAGGCTTTCCCCTGGTGACTGGGAACTGTCTTTACAGAGCTCCGCACAGGAGAACAGAGAGGAGCTGACAGATGGGGTCCTCAACTCCATGCCCCTGCAGGAGGCGCAGGTGCCCCATACCTCCTCCAGCGTGCAGCATGGCCGCAGGGTGAGTATAGGTGCCCAGTTGATCCAGACTCCAGAACCCCTGGGTGTCAACAGGACCTGAGTTCCAGAAGGCACCCTGCTCCTCCCCTAAGATCCTTCCTAGTGTCCAGTTCCCAAAGGGATCTGGGTCCCTGTATCCTCCAGGTCAGGAGCTGGGGCCTCCCTGAGCTGCACATTGTACCAGGACGGGGACTGGTTATCACGGCGATTCATGTCTTCATTTCTGTGGGACCTGGACCTTATAACCTTCTGTTGCCATGACAACGGTGCCACCCTGAACACTCCACATGTCCTAATATCCAGACCCTCCACCCCACGAAAAGCCTCTGTGTCTCATCTTACATTGGGATGTTTTGTCAGAAATCACACGGGTGACCTGTTAATAAAGCATGTGCTGTCTGTCCTCTGCTAAGAAAATGACCTAAGATACTAATGTGTTTCATATTCCTTACCTCCAATTCTACTTTTCCTGCCAAGAACCTTTTCTCTTATCAATGTGAAAAACTTTCAAAGCTGTGAAAAAGTTTTGTGCCTTTATTTGATCCAAAGTGTCGACAATTGCCAGAGAGCAAAATCTCAATGGGTTGAGAGAACGCACGGGAGAATGACAATTTTGCACCTTATGTTATAAGTTACAAGCAAAGTGCATACATATGTGGGTCACATGAAATCCATGGGTGATAGATTAGGGAGAGAGGAGAAAGCAAAGTGTGGAAACTTCTGTGATTGGATCAACGGTAAAATGATAGGCACATACTTCTTTTCCATAGGTGGATGTAGGATAGCTTCAAGTCAACAATGAACTCAATAACAACAAATGGATTTGTGATCTCTGCAGAGCACAGAGTGGTGCCTGTGCATGAGTTGTCCAAAATAAGGAAGATTCCTTTGATAATCCAAAGATATGTTATCATAGATGCAAAAAGGCAGTACATAGACTCTGTTAGGGTAAAGATGGACCTTTGTCAGGGAAGATGCCAGACTACGACATGACTACCCACCATGAGCTCCATTGAGTTAGTGTTTTAATTTCAGACCATCCTTTGTAATTACTTAAGGTCTCTGAGTTTGCAAGGACTCCACACAGGACTTCCCTGACGTATTCAGGTTAGCATGTGGCCCCTTTTTTTCGTCCACACATTCTCCTTTTGTTCATAAATCAATACACATTATGCATTGATGATCAGTGTTAGTGTTTTGTCTTGCTGAACAATGGATCATTGGGGATGAGGCAAGACCTTAAATAAACTTAAATGGCTTTCAAGGTGTAATTTTTATTATTATTCAAAATAAAAGTAAGGTGAATGGGAGGCCATGAGATCCTCTATGTCCTTGTTACAATATATTCTGGATCAATTTTAAATTTTGAGCTACCATGAGCAGGGTCTTTTTGCTGCTTGTCTTAAGTTTTAGTATTTTGCATCAAGTATAATATTTCCATACCAAGAACAAAAGCAACAGTATTAAAGCAGTAACACCATTTAGGAATAGAAAATATCTAGTGCTAGACTGAGGGGAATAAGCATCTCAGCCAACCAAAAAACCCTTTGCATGCATTATCATAATGGTTCATTAAGATAAGTATATGTTTTCCTCCTTCATCCACTGTCACTTGTACTTATGCTATGTTTGGCCAGATGAATTAAGACTCTCTACTTTTTCGTTATCATAACTGATCATCAGAATGTCATTGTCTAGTAGATGGGAAAAATTAGCAGGTATCCAAATTCAACTTTTCATGTGTAATAAGGGAGGAGCCTGGGGAGACAGATATTGTTTCCATTAGGAAACCATAAAGAGGGTCATAACAATATAAAGTCAGTTGATGTACATTTAATCAATAACAATTAGGAGATAGAAGAACAAGGTTTGAGCAGCAGTAATTTGTGAGCATCCAGGCCTTGTTGTCTTCTTGGGATAGCTGTCAGCCCCCATGGCCAGTGGTTTCTCACCCTTGAAAAGTCTTCAATCTCCATGGTGGATGGAGGCCAGTGTCAGAGACAGATGTCCATTTGTGGTAGGGCATCTGATAAGGTAACACCCTTTTTTCCACATTGGAGAGAGTCTTTAATTAATGTTTCAATAAATAAAAATCTCCTGGTTGTAAGTTTTGGTCTTTAAAGTCTTTGTCTCTTGGGAGTACTATGAAATGAATGTCACTCATTTCAGGCCTATAACCTTAGTGAGTCATTGATAGTAATATAGAATGTCTGCTTTTATTTTCCCTTATATTTGGAAATCAAAAAGATTTAAAAATCAGCAGTATTTTAAACGAGTGATAAGAACAATAATCATCTTCACTTCATTTAGTTCCATACCCATTTTTTTTGTTTATCCTGATTATTTGCCAGTATTTTCATGAATTCAGTTATTCCTTAGAATTCTATACTTCTTCATTCAGTTCAAAGATGTGACCTGCTTAGAAACCTGTAATTTAAAGTCAGAGTCCTTTTCATGGATTTTTGTATAGATGTAACATATTTGAAAATTCATTAGAATAAAACAATAACTACGAATGACAAAACAAAGTGGCATGGTTATAGTTTTGATTGTAATGCAATTGATAAAAAACTTTGCTTTTTTTGTAAACTATAACATTTCAAGGCAATAATTTTTGGAAAATAATAATTACTATAAAATGACAGAGAATAATATGAAAATATATAAGTATATGTATATATTTGGATTCAATACACAATTTCAATATAAAAAGAACAAATAATATGTAAGATTTTAAAACATTGTCCATGGCTTCTTGTATTGAGCATTGGGTATAACTCATCAACTTCCAATGTTTGAGCCACAAATAACCAGAGTCCCACTGCCAGATGTCCTCATAGGGAACCATCCCTCTTGGCTGGCCTGGTGTCGCTGACACCAAGACCCCTGTTACATCTGAGAGTTTCCAATTTGAACTTTTCTTTGAATCTTTCTATGTTCCTTCCTAGGACAGGTTGAAATCTTTAGAACATCCATTTTAATAAAAATATATGTACACAAATAGCACAGTTGTTTTCATTTTTTAATTTGGCAAAGCTTCTCAAGTAATTTCAAGCATATTAAGTAGGACTAATTCAGTTCAACAATGGCCCTTTAATAAGAAGAGAGAATATATCCTTGAGGTATTCCAGGGCCCATTGGAATTAACTCAAAGCCATCTTTTTTTAAAAAATTATTTTTATTATTATTTTTTTACATATGTGTCCTTATTCCCCCATTACCTCCCACCCCCCACTCATGCCCCACCCGCCTGTTGTCTGCATCCATTGATTAGGCTCATATGCATGCACACAAGTCCCTTGGTTGATCTCTCTCCCTTATCCCACCGACCCCCTCCTTCCCTGAGGTTTGAGGTTCTGATCGACATTTCTCAGTCTCTGGATCTGTTCTTTTTCATCAGTCTATGCCGTTGATTATATTCCACAAATGAGTGAGATCATGTGACATTTATCTTTTTCTGCCTGGCTTATTTCACTTAACATATTGCTCTCCATCTCCATCCATGTTATTGCAAATGGTAGGAACTCCTTCTTTTTTACTGCAACGTAGTATTCCATTGTGTAGATGTACCACAGTTTCTTAATCCACTCATCTGCTGATGGGCATTTAGGCTGTTTCCAAATCTTAGCTATGGTGAATTGTGCTGCTATGAACATAGGGGTGCATATATCCTTTCTGATTTGTGTTTCTAGTTTCTTGGGATATATTCCTAGAAGTGGGATCTCTAGGTCAAATGGGAGTTACATTTTTAGTTTTTTGAGGAAACTCCATACTGTTCTCCGCAGTTGCTGCACCAGTCTGCATTCCACCAGCAGTGCAAAAGAGTTCCATTTTCTCTGCATCCTTGCCAACACAGCCATCTTTTGTTTAAAAAGTCTTTTAAGCCCTAACCAGTTTCGATCAGTGGATAGATCATCAGCCTATGGACCGAAGGGTCCCAGGTTAGATTCTGGTCAAGGGCATGTATCTTGGTTGCAGGTGCATCCCCAGTAGGAGGTGTGCAGGAGGCAGCTGATCGATGTTTCTCTCTCATTTATGTTTCTAGTTCTCTATCTCTCTCCCTTCCTCTCTGTAAAAAATTAATAAAATACATATTTTTAAAAAAGTCTCTTAAAGTGGGAACTTTATGAAGGTTGTCAAATATACATATGCAAAAGATTATACCTTGTACTTTTTGTAAATCTAAGTAAAGCAAACACAGTCTTATGGTAATAACTCTAAAGACATGAATCATACTTACAAACAGTTTTAATATTAAATATTTTGTCCAGACTACAGAATTCACCTTAATTTACATAAGTATTTAATTTTTTGGGAAAAGATTGTATCCTACTAATGACATCTGGAGGCTGAAAATTCACCACACATATCACATCGATGAACACATATCACATAAAGGCTATACACATAATTTTTTCAGAGAAAATACAAGAATATTTTATATAAAACTTTCACAAAAGTTTATAGCCTGTACCCCCTTTTACAAACCTTTCATGAACTTTCACAAACCTTCTTACCCATTCAGAAATCACTATCCTTAGAGAAAATTACATTTGTGCTTTTCCTTCAAATATGACTCCCCATACCTCAAGCCTTCTATTAGCACAACTATATAATTTCTTCCAACTTAACTGGAACTTTTAACTCTTAGGAGCCTTATTTTCCAGTGATAAGCACAAAAGTGAACAACCAGCATTCCTTAGATTGATGTTGATGAACATATTTTAATCACACTCTCATGTTCAAGAAACACACCTTTGGGAGGAGAAACCAAGATGGCGGCATAGGTAAACACCTAAACTGCTGCCTCGCACAACAATTTCAAAACTACAACTAAAAGACAAAACGGACATCATCCAGAACCACAGCAAGGTTGGCTGAGTGAAAATTCTACAACTAGAAGGGTAGAGAAAAGCACACTGAGACTCAGAGGAACTGCTGGAGGCAGAGGTACTGAGACGTACGCGCGGAGAGGACTGGCATCTGAGTGTGCGGCTGGCTTTCTCAAGCGGGAGGGAGACAAAAGCTCCTAACTGTGCTGAACTCTAGTTCCGGGCGAGACTCTGGGGACCCAGACTCATAAGGGGTGAAACTGGACTGTCAGGAAAGATAAAAGTATACTGAGACTCAGAGGAACTGTGGAAGGCAGGGGTACTGAGGCGCATGGGCGTGGTGAGGGCGGGCAACTGAATACGCGGCTGGCTTTTTCAATCCGGAGGAAGACAAAAGCTCCCGACTGCACTGAACTCCAGTTCCGGGAGAGACTCTGGGGACCCAGACTCATTCAGGGAGAAACTGGACTGTCTGGCAGCAGGTGGAACTTGAGGGCGGCTTTCCCTCAGAGGTGCTTGCAGCGATTACCATGGGACACTGAGACACAGGGGCCTATTAGGGCAGGGCTGACAGGAAACCAATGCTGTCTGCTCGACCCTGAGACTCTGCCCCTTCCAAGCTGAGCACAGAGGCTTTTGCAAGTCTTGTCTCATAAGGGTGTCTCCAGCACAGAAGTTCTCCCAGCGAAGACACAGCTGATCCTCACAGCCATTTGGCTTGGAGGTCAATTCCTCCCAGTGATACCAGAAGCAATAGAGGCTTAAATACAGCCAGATTGTGCACACAGCCCACAAAGTGGTGCACCAAGAGTGTCCACCTCAGGTAACTGGGGAGGCTGAGCCACTGGCCCTATAGGACACCTAGCACACAAAGCCACTCTATCAACTCAGGGAAGCAACCAAAATGCGGAGACAAAGAAACAGATCACAAATGAAAGAAATGGAGGAAAGCAAACGACTGGATATAGAGTTCAAAACATATAAGGTTTTTCAAGAATTTTCTAGAAAAGGCCAATAAATTTAGCAAGACACTCGAGGATATGAAAAAGGACCAACTAGAAATTAAACATACACTGACTGAAATAAAAAATATTATACAGAGATCTGACAGCAGACTAGAGGTTCACAAGAATCAAGTCAAAGATTTGAAATACGAAGAAGCAAAAAACACTCAACCAGAAAAGCAAAAAGCAAAAAAAAAATCCAAAAATATGAAGATAGTGTAAGGAGCCTCTAGGACAACTTCAAGTGTACCAACATCAGAATTATGGGGGTGCCAGAAGAAGAGAGAGAGCAAGATACTGAAAACCTATTTGAAGAAATAACGACCGAAAACTTCCCCCACCTGGTGAAAGAAATAGACTTACAAGTCCAGGAAGCACAGAGAACCCCAAACAAAAGGAATCCAAAGAGGACCACACCAAGACACATCACAATTAAATTGCCAAGGGCAAAAGACAAAGAGAGAATCTTAAAAGCAGCAAGAGAAAAACAGTTAGTTACCTACAAGGGGAGCACCCATACAGCTGTCTGCTGATTTCTCAACAGAAACTATGCAGGCCAGACGGGAGTGGCAAGAAATATTCAAAGTGATGAAGAGCAAGAACCTACAACCAAGATTACTCTGCCCAGCAAATCTATCATTTAGAATTGAAGGGCAGATAAAGAGCTTCACAGATAAGAAAAAGCTAAAGGAGTTCATCACCACCAAACCAGTATTATATGAAATGCTGAAAGGTATTCTTTAAGAAGAGGAAGAAGAAGCAAAAGGTAAAGATAAAAATTATGAAAAATACATATCTATCAAGAAGTGAATCTAAAAATCAAGTGAATAAAAAAATCTGATGAACAGAATAAACTGGTGAATATAATAGAATCAGGGGCATAGAAAGGGAGTGGACTGACAATTCTCGGGAGGAAAGGGGTGTGGGGAGTGACGGAAGAGCCTGGACAAAAATCGTACACCTATGGATGAGGACAGTGGGGGAGGGTAAGGGCAGAGGATGGGTGGGAACTGGGTGGAGGGAAGCTATAGGGAAAAAAGAGGAACAATTGTAATAATTTGAACAATAAAGATTTATTAAATTAAAACAACAACAAAAAAACACACAAAATAAGTTAAAAAAAAAAAAAAGAAACACACCTTCAACAAAGCACAAAACATTACATCAACAGCTCCAAATCAATTTTACAGACCTGTAATAAAAAACCCAAAAGCAGGGGAACTTAAGACTTGTCTAGCAATCAATGTTTCAGTATTTCATGTTATTTCAAAATATCTAAATATTCTATAACTTTCATTAAAACTTACTAAGTTAGAAAGAAATAGTTGAAATAAGCTAAAGTGATTTGTGTAGGTGGGTAAGATATTTTTTTCTATTGGGATAAGACATATCTTCCAGAGATTTGTATTTTTAAAAATGGCCTAGACAAGAGGTCTTGGTGAACTCAGGTATTTCCACTTCAAAGGTTCTGGGACTTTGGTTGCATAAAGCCAATTATCTACAAGCCTCTGAAATGAATAGGGGAGGTTTGGGGAAAGTAAAAGGAGTTGATGGGCTTTGAATTGTTTCTAGAGCCAAACCTCTGGCCCCTTGAAAACTTCATTTGTGAAATAAGGATAGTCATTTTCAATACCTCAGGGACTGGGTTGCCACTAAAATGTTGGCAAGGGACTGACCAAATCATTCACTCATTTTTTGAATGTTTCTTTCTATTTGGGTACATTTTTCTAGTTTCCAGAAAGCACATACCTCTGAGAGGAATAAAGGCTTTCAGGTATATGAAACCTCTGTCCATCTCCCTTGGGAATGGCAAAACAGGTCCTAGCTGCAAGATAGTCTTGAAATTAATGGTGTGAAACCTCTCTATCACCCACTTTATATTGGGACCAGGTAGGTGGGGTAACAAATGAAGGTTGGATTCTTTCTTGAAGGACTCAGGATCAAGTTTCTCCCATTTGGTGAATATGTACCCCAAAAGAGGATTCTCAAGTCACTGTGGGCTGGTTCCCCATTTATAGAGAGACATAAGAGCAAGCCAAGTGTTACAGGCAGGTGTTTGGGCTGTTTGGGGCCATTCTGAGTAGGGTGGGTACCCTGTGAAGCCATCTCTCAGGCTCTCGTGGAAGATAATAATGAAGAAAAGATGATTAGCAAACGTTCGGTCAATCTCAAGCTTAGTTTCCTCCTGCAAGGTTCCTTTAAAATCATTAATTTCCCTTTTGGTTCAGTATCTGGTTCACTTATTCTGAGTATATATGTAACTATTCTGGAAAAAGCATATATAAGCATCACTGATTTCATTAAAAAGAAAAACCCCCACTCATTTAACAGGTGAATTGGGGAGGATTTGATAAGCAACCCATATAAATATGTAAATATATATATATACCCATAACATTTCCTAGTTGGAAGGAAACAGGTTTTGATTAAAAAACAGACATTTGTAGGGAAGCTTTATTTAGATGGTGAAAGCAATTGGGCGCGGTTAAGAACAAATAAAGCAACCGTAGTATATACAGGGTACTTAGTGGCTTCTCCCCTCCCCCCATTTTTAAATAGATTTTTATTGAATTCAGAGAGGAAGGGAGAGGGAGAGAGAGATAGAAACATCAATGATGAGAGAGAATCATCAATTGGCTGACTCCTGCACGCCTCCTACTGGGGATAGAGCCTGCATCCTGGGCTTGTGCCCTTGACCAGAATCAAACATGGGACCCTTCAGTCTGCACTCCGATACTCTATCTCCTGAGCCAAACTGGCTAGGGCAGTGGCTTCCCTTTTAATGATAATTTAAAATTCTGCCAAACTATCAGGGAGAAGGTGAATACACTTGGAGCAACCCTATGCTTGTTTGTGTTTGTTTACTTTTTCTAAATCCTATTTCAGTTTCCTATAATCCTTCAAGTGGACAGACTTCTCTACAGGAGTTTTCTTACAACCTTATTTAGTAATTCTGTTGCTTTTGCTCCCAGGCACCAGGAGTATATTAATTGGGATAGGTTAGAATAGCCAGGATTACATGTTCTAACAGTGAAATTTCTTTGTTAACCAATCAGGGCCATAGAGAAAATGGAGAACAATTGCTGGTTCCTCCCTGGCTGAGAGCAGCTTTTCTCCAAAGGGAGCTGGTAGGAGTCCTATTCTCATTTTCCCTTAAGTCAGTAGGGAGTGGTAGTGGAGGAGACAGAAGAGGAATGAAGAAGGGAAGGGAAAGAACACGTCTGGACAAGGAAGCTCAGAGAGCAAAAGATGGAGTGGAAGTGCTATAGAAGGGGGAGATGGGGTGTTAGCATTTATTAGCTTCAGGAGAGTTCAGAGATAATCTCTGAAATTTCATTTTTTAAAAATAAATCTTTATTGTTCAGATTATTACAGTTGTTTCTCTTTTTCCCCCCATAGCTCCCCTCCACTCAGTTCCCACCCCACCCCATGCCCTTACCCCCACCCCCCTCATTGTCCTTGTCCATAGGTATAAGCTTTTTGTCCAATCTCTTCCCGCACCCCCCACACCTCCTTCCCCCCCGAGAATTGTCAGTCCATTCCCTTTCTATGCCCCTGATTCTATTATATTCACCAGTTTATCTGTTCTTCAGATTTTTTATTCACTTGATTTTTAGATTCACTTGTTGATAGACATATATTTGTTGTCACTTTGTTGTTCATAATTTTTATCTTTACCTTTTTCTTTCTCTTCTTAGAGAATACCCTTCAGCATTTCATATAATACTGGTTTGGTGGTGATGAACTCATTTACTTTTTCTTGTCTGTGAAGCTCTTTATCTGACCTTCAATTCTGAATGATAGCTTTGCTGCGTAATCTTGGTTGTAGGTTCTTGCTATTCATCACTTTGTATATTTCTTGCCACTCCCTTCTGGCCTGCATAGTTTCTGTTGAGAAATCAGCTGACAGTCGTATGGGTACTCCCTTGTAGGTAACTAACTGTTTTTCTCTTGCTGCTTTTAAGATTCTCTCTTTGTCTTTTGCCCTTGGCATTTTAATCGTGATGCGTCTTGTTGTGGTCCTCTTTAGATTCCTTTTGTTTGGGGTTCTCTGCACTTCCTGGACTTGTAAGTCTATTTCTTTCACCAGGTAGGGGAAGTTTTTGTCATTATTTCTTCAAATAGGTTTTCAATATCTTGCTCTCTCTCTTCTTCTGGCACCCCCATAATTTGGATGTTGGTATGCTTGAAGTTGTCCCAGAGGCTCCTTACACTATCTTCATATTTTTGGATTCTTTTTTTCATTTTGCTTTTCCAGTTGGGTGTATTTTGCTTCTTCGTATTTCAAATCTTTGGCTTGATTCTTGGGATTCTCTAGTCTGCTGTTGGATCTCTATATTATTCTTAATTTCAGTCAGTGTATACTTTTTTTCTGATTGGTCCTTTTTCATATCCTTGAGGTTCTCACTAAACTTCTCTGAGGTTTCTAGAAGATTCTTGAGTAACCTTATAACTGTGGCTTTGAACTCTATATCCAGTATTTTGTTTTTATCCATTTCTTTCATTTGTGACTTGTTTCTTTGTCTCCACATTTTTGCTGCTTCCCTGTGTTTGTTTCTATGTACTGGGTAGCTGCTAAGTCTCCTTGAGTTGATAGAGTGGCCTTGTGTGGTTATTGTCCTATAGGGCTCAGTGGTTAAGCCTCCCCAGTCACCCGAGGTGGACACTCTTGGTGCACCCCTTTGGAGGCTGTTTGCACAGCCTTGTTGTAGTTAACCCTTGATTGCTGTTGATATCACTGGGATGAATTGACCTCCAGGCCAATAGGCTGTGATGACCAGCTGTGTCTACCCTGGAAGATCTGTTGCACAGGACACACCCTTATGGGGCAGAACTTGCTTCCGTGGGGCTTTGGTGCTCACTGAGTCTGCTCCTTGAGTGTGTGTCTCTTAGGGATGTGAAGAGTTGTAATCCAGTATGGTCTCACTCTGACCACTGGGTACACTGGCTCTTGGATCTCCAAGGAGGTGCAAGGTCAGTCATTGTCTGGGGCCGCCCAGCAGGAGCTACAGAGACATCTGCAGATTCCTCCTCTTTGTATGGGGTTTGGAAGTGCCCAGACAAGGCCCAGCTGTGAAGCAAGGCCGCTGCTGCTGCCAGGTGGTGGGCCTTCTTTTGGAATCTCTGGGTCTCTCTGACCCAGCTGTAGTTTGTTTTAGGCAAAAGGACAGGCCATTCATATGCAAAAGCTGCTGCACACAGCTTGGGTATGGTTGTAAATGGGGTGGGGTGGGGTCTCTGAGAATCACCAGGACAGAGCAAACAGCAATGGCTGCCCTGAACTGGAAAGTCCCAGTTTCTCTGAGTCCTGCGCCCCCCATGCAGGAACAATGATCGCTACGGGCATCTCTAAGAGTAAGCCGCCCTCACGTTCCTGTCCCAATGCCAGACAGTCCAGTTTCACCCCGTATGTACCTGGGTCCCCCAGAGTCTCGCAGGGAACTGGAGTTCAGAGCAAGCGGGAGCTTTTATCTCCTGGTTTAAAGAGCAGCACATCCAGGTGCCAGCACTTTCCTGGCCTCTGCACCTCTTACTGGTCTCAATGCGCTTTTTTCACCTCTCTAGTTGTGGAACTTCCACTCAGCCAGCTTTCCCGCAGTTCTGGGTGGTAGTTGTTCTGCCATTTAGTCATGGTTTTGATGTGGTTGTGAGAGGCAGCAAGTATAGGTGATTACCTATGCCGCCATCTTAATTTCTTATTAATTTATTTTTTAAGGAGAGTTTATTGGTGCTTCTCCTTAGAAGTTTCTAATTTCCAAATCAAGATATGCGTCCTATTCATTCAATCAGTTTAATTTTCAGGCCGGCATTTTTCTAGTTTTTCTTTTTTCCCTGCGAAAAATTAACTTAGGCACGCAAAGACAACTGTGTATTGGTCACTTTATAGTTGCTATTTTCTACATAAATCTTCCTATTTCTGTAAAGCACTTGCAAGTCAAGGCTCCCTATCAGGGATATTAATGAGGGCTGGAGTCTGGGAGTTCCCAGCCGTGGAGGCACAACTTCCCATGTTAACTAGAGGTTTGTTTGCTGCTGTTGTTTTTATTGTTGTTTGGTGTCTGCAGTCTCAGCACATTTTTGAGGGTGTGATGTAGTGGGTTGAAGTGTGTTGCTTTGTGGGTTGAGCTGCATGATGCTCATCCCCTAGAGTCTCATTCAACCCTCTTCTGTGCCTCGGTTTCTCTCCCTGCTGTGTAAAACAACCAGAAGGGCTACCAGTGCAGATGGACCACACCTTATTAGTGCTCCCCGTGATGAGCGAGTTGGTTTAGTTACAGTTGTGTGGGAGTTTCCCTATGGGGCTCAGGCATGTTGTGAGGAATGACCTCTGACACATCCGCAAAGATCCTCAGTTGTCTAAGAACACCTGAAATTCATGTAGCAAGGAGGATGTGCCCCTTTATCTTCCTAGGTGAACCAGATCAGCTCTCATTTATACAGCCAAGGTGTTGTCCCCAGTCTCTCAAAAGGCAATTCCACTAGAAAACACAGAACCAGGCCCATTTTTCCTCCTGTCTCTCCTTAGCCTGGGATCTGTCAACCATTAACCTTAGTTCCACCAAGAGTATTCAAAAATATGGCTCAAATAAAGTCAGCAGCACAAGCAAGGGAAGGGCCTGGATCCAAGAGACAACTCACACAAGTTCACCCAACGGGCAGGGAACTGGTGGGTCAATGGGCCCTTTGCTGCATCCCAGCACCAGGTGTAGGTCTGCAGGGTGGTGCTGGGCAAGCTTTTCTGGGATCCTGCTGTATTGTGCCAAGTAAACGTCAATGTAAGAAGCAGTCAAAACTGTGAATGATTGTTGCGATTTTATCTGAGCCAAACTGTCAATTGCCTTGAAGCAAAATCTCAATGGATTGAAATAATGCTCTGGAGAATGGCAGTTTTCACCTTATTTTAGATATTACAGTCAAAAGTAGAGATGTATGTGGGTTGCATGAAATCCATTGGTGATAGTATGGATAAAAAGTAAAATGATAGACACATACTTCTTTCCATAGGTGGATATAGGATAGAAGAGCCAACAATGAATTCAATAACAATGAGGGGATTTGTGGTCTCCACAGAGCACAGAGTGTCCAGAACAAGGAAAATTCCTTTGACATTCTAAAGCTATGTTCAGTTAAGTTAAAGGCATGTTCAGTGAAGGTAAAGATTGACTTTTTTTAAGAGAGGATTCCAGCCTAGCACATGGCGACCCACCATAAATTGCTTTTAGTTAAAAAGTTTTAACTTTAGGACATCCTTTGTGACAACTTCAGGTCTCTGAGTTTAAAAGACCACCACCCAGGCCTTCCCTGACCTAATCACAGGTTAGCGAGTGGCCACTTTTTGTGTCTCCACACTCGATCACTTATGCCCCATCTCTTGTCACCAATCATGTCCCTCCTCTGTCCCACGACAGGAGGACAAACCATCAACCCTGAGTAGGAAAAGGACCAGTAAGGTGCCAGCAGCTGCAGCTTCCTCACGAACTGTGGGCCTGGCCAGCACATCCACTGTGCTCAAAACACAGGTACCCCAGAAGCTGTTCGCCATCTGGGCGGTGGACTGCTCCAGACCCGGCTGCGTGCCCAGGTGGTGCAGTCTCACTTTAAAGAAGCTAGTGATCTTCAAGGAGCTGGCAAAAGACCTCAACTCTGTGGTGATTTCTGTGAAGATGCAGGACTCCAAGGGCATCCTGAGGTCCCAAGAGATTGTGCTGCCTCCCAGTGGACCAGTGAAGACCGACCTGGCGCTGACCTTCTCCCTGCAGTACTCCCACTTCCTCAAGGGAGAAGGCAACAAGCTACAGGTCATGCTGGAGCAGAGGAAGCGCTATAAGAACAGGACTGCCGTGCGCTACAAGACACTGGCCACGGGCGCCATCCACATGGCTGAGGTCATGCAGCAAAACCCCAAGTGTGGCCAGATGCTGAGCCTCTACAGCAGTGTCAAGCAGTCCTCCACCAAGGTGGCCAAGATCTGGATCTCCTCCCTGTGCAGTCAGCCCATCGAACATGAGGACGGTGCCATGCAGGCCAGCCCGAAGGCCAAGTCCGCAGGTAACTACACCGAGGGGCAGGGTGAGAGCTCCTTTTCTGAGCGGGAGGCCAGCTGCAGTAGAAAGCACAGACAGGACCTGCACAAGGATGACTTTGAGAAGGGGAAGCCAAAGAAGCAGCGGCGATCAATACGAGGAAACTTGAAGCGAAAAGTCCTGGCGCTGTTTCACAGGTCCAAAGTGTCAGAGAGGGACCGTCAGTCTGACATGATGGGGAACCCCAGGAAAAGTGACCCATACATGGAGGATGATGACAGCGTCCTCAGCATCCCCAGGCCCAAGCTCAGGCCATACTTTGAAGGCCCGTCAGACTCTAGCTCGCAGACGGAGATGTGGGGCAGCCACAGTGACATGACCCAAACGGAGCCTCTGAGTCTGGCCCAAATGCCAGAGAATGCGTGGGCCTTGGGAGGCAAGCAGCCATGTGAGAGTGACAATGCATTTGTGTCCTATAGCACACCCACCAGCAAGGTGGACAAGATCCGGATGGCCTCCCTGTCCAGGCCGCCCATCGACCACGAGGACAGCGCCAGGCAAGCCAGTCCCAAGGCTGAGTCCTCGGATAACTACTCTGAGTGCAAGTGTGAGGACTTCTTCTCCAAGCTGGAGGCCAGCTCCAATGATGCCCACAGGCAGGACCAGGAGGAGGATGACTTCAATGAGGGGAATCTGGTAGTGAGAGAGAGGACCATGACCGGGCAACAGAACTACCACCAGAAAGTCCTGTTATGGCTGCACACAGTCCAAGTGTTGGAGGAGGTCCTGGACCCTGAGCAGGACCATGGGGAGCATGTCCCGGAGGTGGAGGAGGACCTGGACCTCCTGTATGACATGCTGGAGAACCCCAGTGACAGTGGCCCAGACATTGAGGACGATGACAGCGTCCTCAGCACTCCCACACCTAAGCTCAGGCCATACTTCAAAGGCCTGTCTAGCGGCCCAGACATGAAGGACAATCACAGTGTCCTCAGCAGCCCCAATCCCAAGCTCAGGCCATGCATCGAAGGCCTGTCAGACTCTAGCTTGCAGATGGAGATGTGGGGCCTCCACAGCGCCAGGATCCGAAAGGAACCTCTGAGTCTGGCCCACCTGCCTGAGAACACGTGCTCCCCGGGAGGCAAGCAGCCAAGCCACAGTGACTCCAAATTTGTGGCCTACAGCACACCCACCACTAAGGTGGACAAGATCCGGATGGCCTCCCTGTCCAGCCAGCCCATCGATCATGAGGCCAGTGCCAGGCAGGCCAGCACCACGGCCCAGACCTCGCCTACCGACTCTGCCGGCCAGTCTGAGAGATTCTTTCACCAGGTGGCCAGCTACAGTGCTGCCCACAGGCAGTCCCAGGAGAAGAACTTTGAGGAAGGGAACCTGATAGTAAGAAGGAGGTGCATGACCTGGCAACAGAATTACCACCAGAAAGCCGTGGCATCTATGCTCACGGCCCAAGTGTCGGAGAAGGTCACGTCCTCAGAACAGGCCCTTGTGAGACATGTCCCCAAAGTGGAGAAGGCCCTGGACCATCGGTATGACATTGTGGAGAGCTCAAGCGAGAGTAGCCTGGACATGGAGAACGATATCAGCGTCCCCAGCACCCCAAAGCCCAAGCTCAGGCGATACTTTGGCAGCACGTCAAGTGATAGTGGCTCTGACTCAATGGCCCATAGAATTCGCTCCCCTGGGGAGCAGCTGGCACAGCTGGAGGACAGCCGGGAGGCAGAGTCCTCCGCCCGGGGTTGGTTCACCAGGAAGCTGCCATCCATAGTGCGCTTCACCAAGTCTCTAGGCATCCCCTCCAGGAGGTCCAAGAGGAAGCAGTCTGGCCACCGGGGCTGCAGCACATCCCTGAATGAGTCGTGCAACAGACCGGACAACGAGGACCCAGAACCACAGAGACAGCGGCAGATCCCCAGGAAGCCCGTGTGTGACCAGCTAAACAACATCCTCATTTCCCACGATAAGCTGCCTGAGAACATCATCCTGGTTAACATCTCAGAATGGCAGGGCCAGTTACTTTCGGACATCCTGCAGGGGCACACGCTGCCCGTGGTGTGCACTTGCTCCACAGATGACGTCCAGGAGGCCTTCAGCATCATCGTCTCCTGGATGCAGAGATACTGCAACTGCAATTCCCAGGCTCTGACGCCTGTGAAGATCGCGGTGGCAGGAGCACAGCCCTACTTCAGCGCTGTGCTGGGGGTCTTCGTGGAGCAGCTGTCCCACCAGCCACCCCAATGGCTAGACTACATGCGCTTCCTGGTCATCCCACTGGGTTCCCACCCCTTGGCCAGCTACCTGGGCTCCATGGATTGCCGCTACTACAACTTCTTCCATGACCTGTACTGGTGGGACATGTTCAACAACCTGGAGTCTCTGAACACCTTGCAGGACACACAGGACGTTGTGTCGAGAATCACAGAATACGTCGCGGGGGCCAACTGTGTCTACCTGCTGCCCATCGCAGAGGCCATGCTCATGTCTAAGCAGCAGCGCCCCAACGACAAGTCCTCAAAGAAGTTCATCCCCTTTGTGGGGGCAGTGAAGGTTGGAAGAGTGGAACCATCTTCATCCATGTCAGGAGACTCAGGTGATGCGGCCCCCTCATGCTCCAGTGAGTTTCCGACCCCTGCCAGGAAGGCCTCATCCAACACACTCTCCCCCCCGTCAATGAGTGGGGGCCTGTCCTCCCGCAGCCAGAGTGTCCATGCAGAGATGATGGAGCTGCAGGTGGATTACTGGACGGCAGCCCAGCCAATACACACAAAGAGAGTCGTGGAGAAGAAAGACCTGCCTACCGCCAAAAGCACACTCAAGTGCTTCTTCCAGTCTGTCCAGGTCAGCAGGCTGCACAGCAGTGGCAAGGCCACAGCAACACCTGCCATGTCCATGACAGTGGTCACCAAGGAGAAAAAAAAGAAGGCGCCCAAGGAAACCAAGGACGAGGATGTGGAGTCCAATAGCCAGTGCATCAAGGGCATCCGTCGCCTGGTTTGCAAGGCCAAGCACCAGCAGAACATGCTGCCGGTCATCATTGACGATGTGGAGTGGAATGACGTGACATTTCTCCAGCTGGCAGCCCAGTGGTCCTCCCACGTCAAGCACTTCCCTGTCTGCATCTTTGGACACTCCAGTTCCACCTTCTAGCCCTGCCCTTCCCCCTGTCCTTCACCCTGCTTTGGCCTTGCCCAGAAGGACCCAGCTGCTTTTCTGTGAATAGTTCAGTTTACTACAGACACAGACCCTGGCAACCAAAGGGAAACCTTTTTGGGTTTGAATGCGCTCACAGCCTGGAACCTAAGGGGGTTGCCCCTCACTGGGAGCTCCTCACTGCTCTGTTCAATAACCAGAACGCTCTGGCAGGTGGGAGTCAGGAGGGCAGTGTTGAGCTGGAGAATCATGGGAAATGTGTTTTGGCCTCAGGATGCCCAACATTCCTAGCTAGAAGGTTCTGGCCTTGAAGACCTGCCCTTCCTGGAAGCCAGGACTCTGCTTCCCTGGGAGCCAGCTCCAGCCTGTGCCCAGACACAGAGGTGGGTGGCAAGAGGTCAAGGGCTGGTCTCTGATTGCGGGCATCTGAGCAGAACACCGAGGCCAGTCAGCTTAACCTTAGGATCCAGCTGCCAACCAGCCAACTGGCCCTAGTACCACATACTGGAGTTTCGCAATGAACTTCGGCCTCACAGGGAGAAAAAAAAAAAAGACCTGTATGGTGCGCATCGCCCCGGCACACTGTCTGGACAAAGTGGTCGAATTCCTGAGCAGGGAACCCACCTTCATTCCTGTCTGTTACTACAGAACATTTGCTACCACCCAACAGCTGTGGGACCAATTATTTACCAGGTGAGCCCCTCTCCCTCCAGAGCATATGGTCACCAGGCCACCTGTTGGCTGTTTGCCTTCAGGTCACTGCACTCCCTGAGTGTTTGTTCCTCTGAACCCTCGGTGATCCCGGGAGCCAGCTCATAGGGTTATTGTAGGGACTGGCTGGGGTCCTACAGGTAAGTTTTCTCTGGTTGCCTAGACAGTGGAGAGGTCTGCTGGAGGGGCTGTGATTGAGCCAGTTGGTCATTTCCTCTTCCTGTTGAGGAAGCCTCTGCCAAATTTGTGATACTCTTTGGGGCCTTGGGCTAAGCTCTTTTCTCATTTCATAAAGAGATTGGAGATCCCATTAGGGGTCCCTGTCCCAGGTGACTCCAGATCAGAGATGCCAGAGGTGAGTAGTGGGGCCCCAGGGTCACCCAGCTATCTGAGATGGGGCTGGTTTGGGCTCATTCATTCAGCAAAAATATTAGAAGCCCAGCCAGGTACAGACTCGTCTCTAGGCACTGACCATAATCCAGTGCACAGAGCAGATCCTAAGCCTGCACTCCAGAGCTTCCTTCTAGTCAGGAGCGATTCAGTCACACTAGGCTGCACAGGCTCGTGGTGTCCACAGGACAGCCGATGTGACGTCCTCCTGGCCTCCTCTACCTGTGGCTGCATCTTCCTGTCTTGTGAAGAGGAAGGTGAACCTCTGTTCCAGCAGAAAACGTGAGTCAGTTTTGGGTCAGAGCCAGGAGGGGAGTATGCGGACTGTGACTTCAAGGTTCTGGCAGAACCCTGGATCCCACACATGGTGGGATTTCTGCAAGAGGGCAGAGGTCTGAGGGCTTCTCCTAGAAAAAAGGACATGAATCAGAGAGCTGTGCATGTGGATATGGGTGGTGTGGGCGAGCAGTGGGAGCTCAGTGAGAGAGTCAGACCCTCAGAAAATTCATACCCTTCCGCTCCTAATCCCAGCCCTGCCTGCACCCCTATCCCGGGATTTTGCTCACTAATCTGGTAGAACCTTCTCAGTGGCAGCTTGTCAGGTGTACCCCAGCAGGTGGGAGTTCAGTTTCAGTGGGAGGCAAAGAACCACACAGCACAGCTAGTGAATTATGCAGCATGTAGGTGCAGGAGCCAAAGTTTGAGGTGATAGGAAGGCCCTGGGGTTCGTTTGTTCGCTCATTGGTCAGTATTCCTGAAGCACCTACTCTGTGCCATTGAATGACATGAACAAGGTGGACACCAGCCCTCTCAGTCCTAATGGGAGGGAACAGGGACTCTGAGAGACCATGTCAGGTTCCTTTGAAGAAGGGGACAGGTGGTTCCCTCACTGATCCAGAGCTGTCAGTTAGGAGTGCTTTCTGCCAGCGCCTCCTGGGTGACCAGGCGCGTCTCTGCCAGGACTGCCAGACTGAAGGTGGACAAGGAGTCGGTCTGGCTTCTGGGTGGGCAGGAGCAGGAGGCAAAAGACCTCTGGGAGGGCCGTGTGGAAGGAATGGGCACACCTCAGACTCTGCTGCCCACCTCTCTCTCTCCCCAGGGCCATCTCCTGCACGCTGGGCATCTGGCTGGACCAGCACCTCCAGAATTTCCCAGCCTGATGATGCTGTTGGCCTCCATTGAGCTCAACTTTCCAGTCCTCAACCTGCCAAACCAGGCCCAGTACCTCCAGTCACATTGGGAGCACCTGAGCCCACTGAGGCCGAGACAGGAGGAGGAAGAGGCCTCTGGAGGTGGTGTGGGTGAGTGTGCCTTTGGAAGGCACACAAAAGGCAGTGAGGGTGGTAACATGTCCTCTTCTTGGATCTACAGAACCCGTTCCAGAGCAACATCAGGAAAACCCTCAAGAGGCAACGCCACCCAAGTGGCCTCTCCAGAGCCAGAGCCGGATCCAGGCCCAGCTTTCACTGAACTTCTAGAGGCAGAAGAACCACCTGCAGCATTTGAGCAACTCACCCAACTTCTGTGAGGCCTGTGGTGCCAGATCCCAGGCCACAGCGATTGTCAACTGCCATGGAAGAAAGGGCACCCCCACCCCTATTTAGATGTAGTGTTAAACGTTTTGTGTTCATGTTACATGTGTTTACAATTTTACTGTATTTTTTATGATATTTAGTAACATAGAGTGTATTTAGAGAACATTTAATGAAATATTCCTAAACATAAACTTAATTTAGATTCTATAAAATTTAACCCTATAAACTCTCAGAGCTTTGAGCAAGTCTGTTTTTCTGGACCCTGACCCACGTAGGGAGAACTGTCCTCACCTTCTCCACCTGCCCTCCCTGGAGCCAGGACTCTGCTTCCCAGGGTGCTGGCTCCATCCTGTGCCCAGTCTCAGAGCTGGGTGGCCAGAGGCCAAGGACTGGCCTCCCTGGGGGGCATCCTGAGCCCAACATGGAGGCCAGACATCCCAGCCCTGGGCCTTCATATTGACCCCAACACCACTCACTCAGGCTTCCAAATAAACTTGACACTTACATTGCAAAATTAAAATAAAATAGAAGGATGTACAGTGCAGGCTGCCCAGGAACAGTGACTGGGCAAACTGATCAAGTACTTGGTGCCCAGCTTCCTGGGCAGCGGCCCCACCATCGTCCCCACCCACCCTTCTGTGTTAATACAGAACATTTGCTACTAACCAACGTGTGTGGGACCAACCTTGTACCAGGTGAGCCCTGCCCCTCCACAGCACAGTGATCACTCAGCCACCTGCTTGCTGTGAGTCTTCAGGTCACTGCATCTTTCTGAGTGTTTGTTTCTCTGAACATGGAGAGAGCCTAGGCCCAGCCTTGTAGGGTTATTGTAGGGACTCACGGGGGTAGGGGGGTGGTTCCTCCTGGGAAAAGGCCCTCTGCGTACCTGGACACTGGAGAGGTGGCTGGAGGGGCTATGGTTGTTCTAATTGGCCATTTTCTTCTTAAAGAAGCTTCTGCCTTATTTGTGATTCTCCTCAGGCCTTAGGCTAAGCTATTTCTCTTGTGATAGAGAGATTGGAGATTCCATTAGGCATCCCTGTAGTGGGTCAAGTCGATTAGAAATCCTAGGGGTGAGAAATGGGACCCCAGGCTCACCCATCTATCTGAGATGAGGCTGGTTTGGGCTCATTCATTCAGCAAATGCCCTGTCCCCAGACTGCACTCCAGCGCTTCCTTCTAGTCAGGAGTGACTCAGTCACACTAGGCTGCACAGGCAGGTAGCGTCCACAGGACAGTCAATGTGACTTCTTCCTCGAAGTATCCCTGCATCTTCTCATATTTTGAAGCAGAAAGTGGATCTCTGGACCAGCAGAAAAAGTGAATTGGCTTTGGATCAGAGCCTTAAGGAGAGTATGGGGACTGTGACTTGGAGAAGTTGGCAACACCCTGGTTCCCACATATGGTGGGATTTCTGCAAGATGGCAGAGGTGTGAGGGCTTCTCCTAGAAAAAAGGGAGGGAGTCAAAGAGAGCTGTGCATGGGGATTTGGGAAGTGTGGGTGAGTGGGGAGGGGATGGGGCTGGGCCACACAGGGAAGAGCTCCCAGAGGCTGGGTTAGGCAGGAGCACAGAGTCGCTCAGGTCAGGGCCCATGGTCTGCAGTCTGGACTTCCTGGGGTGGGGGCTTGAACTGGGACTTCAGTGATGGAGATGGGATGTTCCCTTCCTAGAAAGGCACAAAAAAGGCAGTTATGGTGGTAACATGTTCTCTTCTTGTATCTACAGAAGCAGCTCAGAGCAAGATGAAGAAACACCTAAAGAGGAAATGCCAACTCTAGTGCCCTCTCCAGAGCCAGAGCAGGCTCCAGGCACAGCCGTCACTGAACTTCCAGATGTGGAACCACCTGCAGCTTGTGGGCAACTCACCTCAGCTCCTGGGAAGCCTGTGGTCCCAGGTCCTGGGCCAGAGCGCATGTCAGCTGCCATGGCAGATGGGGCTCCTACAAGCCCTATAGATACAGTTTAAAATATTTGTGTCTATTTTATATATGCTAACAATGTTACTCTATTTTTCTCATACTATTGAGTAATCTACAGTCTATTTTAAAGAAAATTTAATGAAATACTCTTAAACATAAATTTAATTTAGATTCTATAAAATTTAACTGTATAAACCTTCAGAGCCTTGAGCAAGTCTGTTTCTTCTGGGCCTCCAGCGTGTTACTATGACTTATAGGTTGGGAATAATTAGTCTCTCAGGAAGCATCTGCTCTACAAATGTGACGTTCTTGAGGCTCAGGACAATGGGACTTTGGGGGAAATTGACTGATGAGCATTGGGGCAGGGACCCTTTATGTCAGGGCTGCCCCTGGGAACCCACATTTTGTTTGACTTCATCTCCCACCAGTACATGGGCAAAATATGGTCTTAAGTGCCCCCTGGCGTCCACGTTGCAGAATGCTGTAGGGTTTAACCAGCAGCAAGCAGTTCCTGAACACTGACTGCCACCTGCACCTGGACAGAAACTCCACCCTGCTCCACTTGCACTGAACAGCATTCTGAGCATCTCCGCTATTGGCCCATAGCACTGAAGAGGGGACAGGGAATGTCCCAGGGCCCGGGGTCCACACTCATCTCCTCCACAGGCACCGTTTCCAAATCTCTTCTGGGGTCAGAGCCTCTCTCCGCCCTCAGCCCCTGAGCTCTGGTTCAGCTGAGCTTTTTCCTGAGGCTCTTGCATCTCACCAGATCCCAGAGGCAATTATTTCTCACGCCCTAAGGCTGAACAAGGTTGTGGAGACAGCCTGGCTTCTCCCTTTACACCAATCCTCTTCAGTGCTCCAAACCACCCTGTAGAGATGGGACTAACACCCTTTTAGGCTCCTTGCCCTGCAAAAAGCTGCAATGTCTCAGAACAAATGGGAATAAGCTTTGGACCAGGCACACAGTCCATGCTCTCAATTTGAGCACCTCTCTGGGCTGACAGGGATATTAAGGAAATTCTAGTGGGGTGTGATGAGTCCTAGGGTTGACCGGGTACCACAAGCATTGAGAACACGAGCCCGTCTGGGGATCACACAAGGCTCCTTAGGATGGGATTCCTAAAGCAAACCAGAAGATGAATAAGGATTTGTCTACCCACTGTATCCTGCTTTTTCATGCACCATGGCAATTGAGGGAAGCATTGTGAGATTAAACAAAGGCTGGAGAAGTAAAGGGAGGCTAGGTCTACCTTAGAGGCCATGGGCCTTTTTACATTTAGGATTGCTGGTAACAGTAGATGGGATGGACCAGAATTTGAACAAATACATTTTAACAAAAAATGGTTTTAGAGTAAGTCCTGTGTGCTGGAACTGCTAAGTACTAGAGACCAGTGATGGTAAAGTCTTTTCCATCACCATTCTCATTGGAATACAGATATATGAGGACAATGATGCCATGTGGTTCCCATAGCACAAGTGGGCTTAGGGTGATAGGAAGAGGACATTTCTCTATGGAGAAGTATTGTGTGTCCACTTCCAAAGAGAGTCCCTATCGAGAACTTGCCATTTCTAGTCTGTGGAGATATAGGATGTTAACCAGGTAAGCCAGGCATTGAGAGAAATTTCAGGCAGAGTGAAGAATTAGAAAAACAGAATTGAGTCAGGATACAGTCAGGGATGTGGGGGTGGGGTTGCAATTTCTGGGATCATCAGGAGGTTGGTTCCCAGGACAGGAACAGGGATGGCTGAGCAGAGAGCAAGTCAGACACCAGCTCTGGGAGCCCTGGCATGATGGTTCCAGGCATGATAGTTCCTGAGCAGTCCTGGTGAGGAGGAGAGAGTGGAAGCAGATGTTCCTGAGTTTGAGAGCGGGTGGAATGAGAAGGGGAAGGGAATGGACCATAGTAAGGGGACAGTGAGGCATAGGCGGGGAGAAGTCAGACATGTCCTAAATGATGACAAGCTGCGGAGTATGATGAGGACAGGATGTCCCTGAATTGGAGGGAGGTGATGGTCTCAGCACTGAGGTGCTAATGAAATGGTGAGAGTAGGAGGTGGAGGAGGCAACCTCATGGACAAGTACCGAGTTTCCTGCAGGTGGAACAGAAGAAGATTTTGGAGACAGTTGCCTAATTTGTCCCTAAAGATTGTGGCCTGATTGGGGGGTTAGTCGGAGACTGTGGTAGGAGGTAGGAGTGACCCACCGGGATGATGAGATCTCAAGGAGGGGGGCTCCTGAAGCAACAAAAGCATGTCTGGAGGTGGCCCTGTGTATACAGGTGAGTGCTGACTGGCCTGCTGGCACCACGGAGACACCCCCACCTGTGGGAGGTAGCTGTGCTAGGGACTGCTGATCTGGAGGTGCCTGCACAGGCTGGGTTACTGAAAGGGCCAGTCCCGATCTGGGTGCATGGCGCCCCCTGGAGGTTGTATGGATGGCTCTGGAGGAACATCTGGATGGAGAGGAACAGTGGGCAGTGGTATATGGATGTGGAGCTTGGGGTAGAGATCTGGGCCGGGCCAGGAGTCAGGTAGAGCTGGGAGGGTGGGGCGGCCCACTGAGAAGGGGCAGAGGGAAGAGAGCAGAGGGCTGGGCATTGAGCTGTAGTGTCAATTGCGACATTTGTGAGCGTGGAGCCCGCCTGGCCTGAGGTCCACAACGTCACCAAGATGCACTTGGCCCGAAGAGCAGTCCTCATCAAGGCATCTGGAGCCCCCTCTGCCCTCAGTGCCTGCTCCCCAAACTCCACCCTCCTCCCTCCCAGGACCGGACGAGGGCTGCCTTCTTGGACAACCTTCATGATGAGCTCCATGCCCACACACAGGCCATGCTGGGACTCGGCCCTGAAGAGGACAAGTTTGAGAATGGGGGCCACGGGGGATTCCTGGAGTCCTTCAAGGTACGGGCACAAGGGTGGCTGCCGATTGCTGTGGCCGGGAGGGTCGGGACAAACAAGGGAAGAGGTCCAAGATCCACATGATCCTGACCCCAGAGCCCAGTGCCAGCCAGATGTGGCAGGACCAGCAGGGGCACTGCAGGGGTTGGCAGAGGACAGGGGCATCAGGAAGTGTGAGTGCGAGTGTCTTGACCTGGATCCTCTCCTGCTGGCCCGGAGTCTGGGGCTGGGGGAAGAGTTAGCAGGGGAGGAGCCAGTGCAAACCAAGAACACTCCTGCTCCCACCTGCCTCCTTCTGTGGTCAGGCGCCCAGGGCAGAATGACGGAAGCAAGGACACAGGTCGTCGCTGTCTTCAGCAGCTGGTGTGGGGTTCCGCAAGGATTTCTCCAGCTGGCAGGGCACCGAGGACCTGGCCAGGGCCAGTGTGATGGAGTTAGAGGCAAGTCCCTGTGGACTTTGCAAAGGGAAGGACTTTCTAGCCAGAATGAGCTGCTAAAATAAGTAGCGAGCTCCCTGTCCCTGGGAGTATTCAAGGGGATCTGGGACAGCCACTTCGCTGGCCTGGCATAAAGAAGATCCGTTGTCATGTGTTTGCCAAGTGCTTGCTGGTCCACACAGCACTGACGTCCAGCATCTGATCTGAGCCTGGCTGTTACCCTTTCCGGTTAGCACGGGTCTTGATATTTCCAGTTCCACACAGGGGACAGGATGAGAGGCCACAGGACTGCTCAAACCTACACCCACTGCCCGGCCCGCATGGCTCAGTGGCTGAGTGTTGACCCATGAACCAGGAGGTCATGGTTCGATTCCTGGTCCGGAGGGCACATGCCTAGTTTGTGGGCTCGATCCCCAGTAGGGGGCATGCAGGAGGCAGCCTATCGATGATTCTGTCTCATCATTGATGTTTCTATCTCTTTCTCCCTCTCCCTTCCTCTCTGAAATCAATAAAAACATATTTTAAAAAAACCACAAAAAACCTCACACCCGCTCAGAGGTAAAGCCTTGTTTCAAACCCGGGTTTTCTGGTTCTTAGTCAATGTTCTGTTGATTGCCCGTGGAAGAAGGATTTATAAAGCTACCGTTTTGGGGACAGTGTGTGGGGTTGGGGTTGGACCTGCCTGTATTAGAATCCCAGCTGTGTGATCCTGGGCACAGTCTTTCAAGTCTCTGCGCTACATTAACAACACAGGGATGATCAACGGGACCTGTGTCTTGGCATTGTTGGGAGAATTCATGGAAATAGTCCGAAGAGGTCTCATGGCCCGGAATACAGTCAATGCCCGGTGAACGTGTGCGCTGTTAGCATTGCCCTGTAAAGTGAAAGCTTAACACCCATCATCCCTCTAAACCAGCCGTGGGCAAACTACGGCCCGCGGGCCGGATCCGGCTGTTCTATCCGGTTCTCTTGCTCTCCCCTCCACTCCTTTACTTTGAATTTATATTAGTTCACACAAACACTCCATCCATGCTTTTGTTCTGGCCCTCCGGTCCAGTTTAAGAACCCATTGTGGCCCTCGAGTCAAAAAGTTTGCCCACCCCTGCTAAACTCTCACGGCTGCTCCCTATGCCCTGTGTGAGGCTGGGATTATGGGTAGAATCACTGATACTCAGTTTCAATAATTAGGAGTGTAATTTTGCATATGAGGAAATGGAGACCCGAAGAAATGGAATAATTTGTCCCAAGTCACCCAGCAGATTCGGGAATCAAAGCTGTGTCTGGCAGATTCCGAAGCGTGTGTTCCCAATTGCCACATGACACCGCCTCTGGGTCCCAACTCAATTGAGATTCCACCCACTAGCCTGGCCCCTGCAAGCCTGGGGTCTGCCCCCCTGCCAGGCAGTGGCACAGAGCACAGGGCAGGGCCTGCTGGCCCCAAGGGCCAGCTGCCGAGATTCCTCACGCGGGTGCAGGCAGGAGCCGAACTGCATGTCCAGGCTGGTGGGAGATTCCTGGGACATCTGTCTCAGCCCTGATGGACAGTGGCGGCCAGGGTGAAACGGGAGAAATGGAGATTCAGAGGAAAGGGGGATGGGGGAGAAGAGGAGGGGGGAGGAGAGGGAGCCAGGGCAGCTAGCCCGGCAGAGGGAGGGGTGAATGGGAGACCAGGTAACTAGGAACACCTCCGTGGGCTCTGCCCACATCCTGGTAAGCATGTCAAATGCTCCCGGCTCCATAGCAGATGTAATTTATACATGACTCGAGCTGATGCTGACTGCAGACATCTAGTGATTTGCTGCTTTCCGTTTTGCAGGTTTCTCTCTGCCTTTTGGAGTTAACAATAGTTTTTTCAGTTTTCAAATATTTCTGTAACCTGTCAACTCCTGCAGGCCATAGACACCATGCCCACGGTGCCCAGCGGATAAAACGGCCCGGCAGCGACCTCAGGTTGCGGGTCTAAAGGAAGTGACGCGAGGCCATTTCCCAGTCCCCTGCCTCTGGGCCGACTCCAGTGGCTTGACTACGGGGAGGGAGATCTTCAGGCCTTGCCCATTCCTTGTCTCTGATCCAGTAATCCAGGGAAGTTTTCTCTTCAACCCTAACTCCTTCCAACTGTGGGCTGAGGACAGTCCCTTCTACCTTCTGCTTCCATGCCCGTGTCCGAGGGGCACTGTGGGGTGAGGGAGGGGCCGTCACGGTCAGTCGCCCAAAACACACCTTCCCAGCTCTGCCGGATATGAGTCCACATCACCGCCCTCTGTCCTCTTCTTCGCCCTGTACCTGACTCTTCTGACCGATTTGAAAAGGCTAGTGTCTCCAGCTCTACCTCAGATTGACATGTGACATTCTTTAGACCATGTCACTGCGTGATTTTGTCCAAATGGAGCATCATTGTAGGGTTTCAAGGTAGCCATCACCTCTTTTCCCATCCCTAAGAGTGGGGAGGAGAGATGACCTTGAGTAAGCAGGTGTCATGCCAGGGATTGGTCATCCATCGTGTCATGCTCACATGGGGACCATCACCACGCTGTACAGGGGAGAAGACTGTCTCAGAGAGGCTCACATACCGTGCCGGGGGGAACCAGGAGTCAAGCCCCGCACATCCCTGGAGTTCCCTGCCAGCCACTGTGTCCTCAGACTTACCTCACTGACTCAGCAGCACCACGGCTTTTGAGGACACGAGTCCTCCCTAATGTCAAGGAGGCCGAAATCACTTGGTTTCTAATCACCCTCAGTCCATCAACCAGTTGAATTATATGTTCAAGCTGGGCTGGTTTTTGGGACCCTTTCATCTGCAACCCAGGGTCCTGGTTCCATCTCTTACCTTTGGTGTGACCTCCCTCGGCAGTCCTTTGCGTTTCAGGACCTTTTCTCTGTGTCTGTCTTCTCTGCATCTCAGAGCTGGAAGGATGCAATAAGATCACGTGTGTGAAGCTCAGTGGATCAGCTGCCGTCACGCAGGGCTCATTTAATCTCCTCTGCAGAGAGACCGTGAGAAAGCATCTGAACATAAATGATTCATTGACATATCACAGTTGATGACGATGGTGGTGGCGGCACACACGAGGCACCAACAGAATGGAATGAGGTTGAGTTGATGCAGCACGTGACTCATTTAAGGAAACTGTTTATCCAAGGACACCTCCGAGTGGTGCCACGCCTTCCCTGCCTTCAGTTTTCCCAAGGGCACACGTCTGACTGATCTTTGGTTGGTGGAATGAAGAGAAGGTGCTGGCTGTTTATCCATGTTGCTAGGTGACGCTCTTCTGTGGTCTAGAAAGAGAGAGAGTTGAAGTCCCTCGAGGGGGCATCTTCGGCTCAGACAGGCCAGGCCAGATGAATGCCATCAGGGATACACGGCTGGTGGGCTCCCTGCCTCGTTCAAGGGGAGCTCGCCTCCAGACCATCATCTTTGCAAACGGCCCTCCTTTCTGAGTCAGCTTCCTTCCCAGGATTGAAAGGCAGGCAGGGTGCGGTCCTCGGCCATTCCTGAGCTTGGCAAATTCCTGACATTGGGGAGAGCTCCCGGGGGACCTGCGATTTGGGGTGGGTGCAGCATTCCTGCTGCTTTCTTGGGACGACCTTTCTGTAGACTCAATGCTTCAAGGGAGGGAAGGGCATCCGTTCCATGTAGGTGGACACGTGGAGCGTGTAAACAGACACATGGGGTTCACGTGGGGTGTGAACCAGGTGAGGATGGGGGCAGTGTCCCACCTTTGTCCTTCTGCATCAGTTTTTTGAAGCTGAGGTTTCCGAGAACTCCCCGCCTCAGCTGACTCACGCAATGAGGAAGATCCTCTAGCTCACTTAACCAGAAGGCCCAGGTGGCTCATGGCTCCGCGTAGTCAGTGGCAGGCAGGTTCCATCCCCTTGCCCCTCTGCCATCCCCATCTTGTTAGCTTCGCCCGTAGGCTTGACCCCTCACAGCCCATGGCGGCTGCTGCGGTCCTAGGTGCAGAGGTGTCACACCTCTTTTGGGAATCAGAGGAGATCTTTCCTCGAAGCCCACAGTGACGTCCCCTCATGTCCCACTGGCAAGGGCTTGGATGATGTGACTGCCTGAGAGGGTCATGATTTACTCCTTTGTCCTGTGGAGGAAGAGGGGACATTGGGCCAGACTGTGGCTCTGCCAGCAAGGAACATGGGGGGATGGCACTTGTATGTGAGCAACTGGTAATGTCTGCATCCGTGAGTCTTTGCATGTGGCTCTGAGGCCGTGGGGACCTGGACAGCTGGTTAACACAGCGGCTCTGGGCCTTTTCCATTGCCCTAAGTTTAGGGATGTTTTGTTTCCCTGCTGACTGTACACTCCTTGGAGGCAGGGGCCGTCTCTCCTACGTCTTTGACTCCCCTCCTACAATTCTCCCAGTTTCTGCAGTGCTGGGCACACAGGTAGCACGTGACAAATGCTTGCTATTAATAAGAAGAGCAGCCACATTGATTGGGTACTTAGTATGTGCCGGGTGCTCTGCTAAGAGCTTTGTATGTGTGGCTACCTGGCCGCATTATCGAGGAACTGAATGACTGGTCAAAGGGAAACGATGTGGGGTTTGGGGGATCCTGGAGAGAAACTTCCCTCCCTAGAACTCCTGTCGTCTTTGAAGGCCTTCAGAACCAGGGAGCATCGTCCACATGGTGGGTGGAAACCTCTAGGACTTCCCGTGTCAGGAAATCCTCCCTTGGGTCCAGGTGGGATCTGTCTGCCTCACTCTAACCTTGGGTCAGGTTCCAGAGCAACACAGGTGGCCGGCAGAGCTCTGCCGAGCAGTCCGAGAGCAGCCGGCACCTCCCCGCCCTCTCCCTGCTGTGGGCGCAGCAATCTTCATTTTAACTGTTCTCATCCTTGCAGGCACCGGGACCAGTGACTGTCCTGGTTGTCCCCTCCTGGACACTGCGATGTGTACAGATGGGCCCTTCGTTCTTTGGTGGCCCTAAGTGGCCACAAGGCTCCACGCGGCCTGAGAAGCTCCAGGCCCTCTGAGGCCGCAAGCCTGGAGTCTGAGAGTGCGTATGCTGTGTCGGCAGCGGCACCAGCTGCGGGCTCATCTCTAGCCGCTGCGGGTGTGGTGTGGCTCAGTGTACGGACCCGGAAGTGCTCTGGCCACAGTGCACCAACTGCGAACATACACCAAGTTGTAGCAGGCACACTTTGGGGTGACGCAGAATGGATACCCGGTATTTAAATATAGGAGAATGCTTAGTTTTCTGCTGCTTGGACCATGTCATTCCTGACTTGCAGATGAGGAAGCTCAGGCTTGGTAAGCTCTCCAAGCCTCACTTTCCTTCCCGGTAACAACCTTTGTCCACCTTGCAGGGCATCTGGGGCACTGACCCCTCAGCTCCTCTGTCCAGTGTACTCCCTCGCCTCTGCCTGCAGAGTGCCACGTGCCCAGAGCCTCTGAAAGTCCTCTGCAGACTGTAGTGATTAGCATGTGGGCCGCCGAGAGAGAGGGAGAGAGAGAGAGAGAGCGAGAGCAAGAGAGAGGAGCGAGGAGAGCCTGGAGTGTGTCTGCAGATCCCACTGAGGCAGCGGGGTCATCTGGAGAGGCCTGGCTCCAACTCTCAGGCCTCCCTCACCTGCTGTCCCCACAGAGGGCCATCCACGTGCGCAGCCACTCCATGGAGACCATGGTGACCAGCCAGAAGAAGCCGCACGGCGGGGGCCTCCCCGGCAGCCTCAGTGGGGGCATCTCCCACAACAGCGTGGAGGTCACCAAGACCACCTTCTCGGTGAGTGTCTGCGGGCCCTGGGGTCCCCCAGGCCTTGGTGGGGCAGGGGTGTGTTCACCCAGGTTTGGGCCAGGTGATCAGCAGGGCGAGCTGAATGATGGGGAGGGAGACTGAGGCTGCCCAGGGGCGACCCCTCCCCTTGAAGTGAGAGCCTCCAGCCAGGCAGCACTTGGGGCTGGCCCAGACCGGTGCGCACCTGTTGTCCTGCTCTTGGAGTTTCCTTGACACCTGGGCCTCCTCAGGACCAGCCCTGCGCAGTGGTCCTGGGCCCTGGGACTGTGAGAGGGCCCTCCCTTTGTTATTCCTAATGACAAGCAGCTGCCCCCTGCTTGCGGTGCACCAGGCACTGAGCTAAGTAACTCATGGGTCCCTGTGACAGCTGTCTGAGGGAGGTGCTGAGTGCTCCCCATTGCACATCTGAGGAAGGGGAGGCCCCGAGGGGTTAGGTAACTTGCTGGAGGTCACCCAGCTACGCCGAAGAACTGGGATTCGCGCTTAGGTCGCCCAGATCCTAAGTCTCTGCTCTTAATCGCTGTGTGTACAGTTCTAAGAAAAGAGAGCCCGGCTGGTCCCGGTTTTGGGTCTGGTCAGCTTGCACCAGGAGCTGGCCAGGTGAGGGGACCAGCGTCCCTCCTTTTATAAAGCAAAGTGGCTTTGTGTTTGTGCACGTTGGGGTTTTCTTGTTCTTTTTTGTAATAGCAGAACATACACACCACGATACTGACAATTGGTATTGTAAACGATCGTGTGTAATGCATTTGATTTACCAAATAGTGTTTTCATAGCTATTATCTTGTTCCTCCCAGCGGGTCTGTGAAGGGAGCAGGGCCGGGCAATTATCTCCAATCTGTGGGTGAGACTGGGGCCCAGAGAATTCTTCCACTTGCCCAAGGCTGCACTGCGTGTGAATGGCAAACACGGGCTAAGAGGCCTGGCGGGCTCCCATCTCCCCCTTCTCATTCTGCCACCCTCCGTCCGTCGTCCCCCACACGTGGCAGAAGCAGAGCCACATGCTTGGCAGGCTCTCTCTGCCTGTGGGTGCGTGTGGACCGCATGCTTGTCCTGCCAGGGATTTGCTACGTGACCTTGACCAAATTCCCTCGCCCCTCGACTCCTCCAGGACCTCCTCAGTAAAGCGAGGAGTTGGACCAGGGCACTCCCAGGACTCTCTCAGCTTTGTGGTTCCCAGTCTGTGACCCCCTCAGTCATCCCGTCCTCTCAGTACCTGGGGTTCTCCTTAGGGTGGCCCTGACCCCATGTTCCTCCAAGAATTCTGTTCTAGCGATTACCTGCTGTGTTTCTGGGGATCTCCCAGACCAGCTGTGGGGGTGGGAGGTGGTGCACAGGCTCTTGTAGACCGGAAAGGGGGGTGAAGGGAAGGAGACCTGGGTTTGGGGAGTGAGTGCTCATTTTGGTGGTCGCATTGGCAGCCTCTGGTGGCGGCGGCAACTGCGAAGAACCAGTCGCGGAGCCCCATCAAGCGGCGGTCGGGGCTCTTCCCCCGTCTGCACACGGGCTCTGAAGGCCAAGGGGACAGCCGGACACGGTGGTGAGTGTCCATGTGGCGTGGGTGGGCTCCCTCGGGAGGGCTGCCCGCAGCTTCAGCTTCGAGCGATGGCTTCCGTCTAACCCTGGTCCCCACGTCAGGCCCCCACGTCCCCCGTCACTCAGTCAGTGCTTCGTCCCCCAATATCCCCGTCACTCATTCAGTGCATTGTCCCCCAATATCCCCCGTACTCATTCAGTGCTTCGTCCCCCAATATCCCCCGTCACTCATTCAGTGCTTCGTCCCCCAATATCCCCCGTCACTCATTCAGTGCTTCATCCCCCAATATCCCCCGTCACTCATTCAGTGCTTCGTCCCCCAATATCCCCTGTCACTCATTCAGTGCTTCGTCCCCCATGTCCCCCGTCACTCATTCAGTGCATTGTCCCCTACGTCCTCCCGTCACTCATTCAGTGCTTCGTCCCCCAATATCCCCCGTCACTCATTCAGTGCTTCGTCCCCCAATATCCCCTGTCACTCATTCAGTGCTTCGTCCCCCAATATCCCCTGTCACTCATTCAGTGCTTCGTCCCCCAATAACCCCGTCACTCATTCAGTGCTTCGTCCCCCAATATCCCCCGTCACTCATTCAGTGCTTCGTCCCCCAATATCCCCCGTCACTCATTCAGTGCTTCGTCCCCCATGTCCCCCGTCACTCATTCAGTGAATTGTCCCCTACGTCCCCCCGTCACTCATTCAGTGCTTCGTCCCCCAATATCCCCCATCACTCATTCAGTGCTTCGTCCCCCAATATCCCCTGTCACTCATTCAGTGCTTCGTCCCCCAATATCCCCCGTCACTCATTCAGTGCTTCGTCCCCCAATAACCCCGTCAATCATTCAGTGCTTTGTCCCCCAATATCCCCCGTCACTCATTCAGTGCTTCGTCCCCCAATATCCCCTGTCACTCATTCAGTGCTTCGTCCCCCAATATCCCCCGTCACTCATTCAGTGCTTCGTCCCCAATATCCCCCGTCACTCATTCAGTGCTTCGTCCCCCAATATCCCCCGTCACTCATTCAGTGCTTCGTCCCCCAATATCCCCCGTCACTCATTCAGTGCTTCGTCCCCCAATATCCCCCGTCACTCATTCAGTGCTTCGTCCCCCAATATCCCCCGTCACTCATTCAGTGCTTCATCCCCCAATATCCCCCGTCACTCATTCAGTGCTTCGTCCCCCAATATCCCCTGTCACTCATTCAGTGCTTCGTCCCCCATGTCCCCCGTCACTCATTCAGTGCATTGTCCCCTACGTCCCCCCGTCACTCATTCAGTGCTTCGTCCCCCAATATCCCCCATCACTCATTCAGTGCTTCGTCCCCCAATATCCCCTGTCACTCATTCAGTGCTTCGTCCCCCAATATCCCCCGTCACTCATTCAGTGCTTCGTCCCCCAATAACCCCGTCAATCATTCAGTGCTTTGTCCCCCAATATCCCCCGTCACTCATTCAGTGCTTCGTCCCCCAATATCCCCTGTCACTCATTCAGTGCTTCGTCCCCCAATATCCCCCGTCACTCATTCAGTGCTTCGTCCCCAATATCCCCCGTCACTCATTCAGTGCTTCGTCCCCCAATATCCCCCGTCACTCATTCAGTGCTTTGTTCCCCAATATCCCCCGTCACTCATTCAGTGCTTCGTCCCCCAATATCCACTGTCACTCATTCAGTGCTTCGTCCCCAATATCCCCCGTCACTCATTCAGTGCTTCGTCCCCCAATATCCCCCGTCACTCATTCAGTGCTTCGTCCCCCAATATCCCCTGTCACTCATTCAGTGCTTCGTCCCCAATATCCCCCGTCACTCATTTAGTGCTTCGTCCCCCACGTCCCCCGTCACTCATTCAGTGCTTCGTCCCCCATGTCCCCCGTCACTCATTCAGTGCATTGTCCCACATGTCCTCCCGTCACTGATTCAGTGCTTCGTCCCCCAATATCCCCTGTCACTCATTCAGTGCTTCGTCCCCAATATCCCCCGTCACTCATTTAGTGCTTCGTCCCCCACGTCCCCCGTCACTCATTCAGTGCTTCGTCCCCCATGTCCCCCGTCACTCATTCAGTGCATTGTCCCACATGTCCCCCCGTCACTCATTCAGAGCTTCGTCCCCTATGTCCTCTGTCACTCATTCAGTGCATCGTCCACTCGGGCAGCTTTGAGGTCCCTGCACCTGACAGAATGGGTCTCGCAGTTTGGCCCCAGCTAGAAATGCGGCTCAGAGTCGTTTCTTTCTGTGCTTCCTTTTGCGAAGCTCACTCACATGTCCCTTTATGGAAGCCTCCCCTGATTCTGACAGCAGAGTTCGTGGAACATGCCTTTGGGCTTCCAGAGTTTGTTTCCTTCCTTCCTTCCTTCTTTCCTTCCTCCCTCCCTTTCTTCCTTTCTTCCTTCCTCCCTCCCTTTCTTTCTTTCTTCCTTCCTTTTTTAGAATTTATTTTTATTGTTTATTACAGATGTCCCCCATTTCTCCCCGCTTTGCTCCCTCCACCCTGCTCCTACCCCTCACAGGCCTTCACCGCACTGCTGGCTGTGTCCATGGCTGTGCATATATGCATATAGTTCCTTTGGTTAATCTCTCCCTCCCAGCCCGCTCCCTCTGAGATCTCTCAGTCAGTTCCATGTTTCCATGTCTGTTTGTTCGTGAGTTTATTCTGTTCATTAGATCCCACGTGTAAGTGAGATCATGTGATAGTTGCCTCTCTCTGACTGGCTTATTTTGCTTAGCATAAAGCAAAGGGAAAAGTAAACAGAGGGGACTACCTGAAACTGAAAAGCTTCTGCACAGCAAAAGAATCCACCCACCAAAGGAAGGGGAGCCCACTGTATGGGAGAACATATTATCCAATGAACATCTGAGAAGGGGTTAATTTCCAAAATATGTAAAGAACTCACACAGCTCAACAGCTCTCATATCCTACTTACCCCGTTCTTGCTAATTGTCTTTCTGATCCTTTAGTCAGTGAGCCCACCTGGTGTTTAATTCGGCAAGCAGCATCCCTCGAGTGCCTGGTGTGTGGGGGCTCAGAGCTCAGACAGGAGCTCCAAAGACACAAACCTGCCCTCCAGGAGCTTACAGTCTCACGAAGGAAAGGGAGGCAGGCAGGTTGACCTCCACGTGTACAAGTGCCTTCCTGTAGCCCTGGCGGTGGTGCCAGCCCCGGGCGTGGGCACGCAGGACGAGGGCGGTGATGGAGGAGGATGCAGAGCTCTGTTTGGAAGCTGTGTGTGTGAGTGAGTCCTTGTGGCCCACTCAGTAGGGAGACCCAGGGCTCTGAGTGCTCAGAATTGCTGGTCTTGAGCTTGGGAGAGAGGCAGTGACTAAAGGAGAGGTGGGAGTCACTGGGAGGTGGGAGGAGGTGGTGCTTAAGATGAATCAATGAATATGCTCACCCAAGAGGGTGTGGAGAATGCCTGGGGAACACCAGCACTTAAGGGCAAGTGGAGAAAGGAGGCAGAGCCAGTGAAAATGACAGGGAAGGAAGGGGAGCGAGGAGGAAGAGAGCCTGGGGAGGGGGGGCCCTCGGAAGCTAGGGCAGGAGACCTTGCAGGAGAGAGGCCTGCAGTGGCAGCCGAGCAGAGCACAGTGACCCCAGCCTCTGGTGGGGTGGACAGTGAGGAGGTCCCTGGTGACCTCGTTAGAAGTACATCGGGGCACCTCATGCCTCCAGGATGGTTAATACAGAAGACAAGAAGGAAGTGTTGGCAAGGACGTAGGGAAACTGGAACCTCGTGCATGGCTGGTGGGAATGTGAACTGGTGAGGCTGCTTTGGACCACGGCCTGGCAGCTCCTCAGAGGGTTAACCGTGCCGTTGCCACAAGGCCCAGCAATTCCCCGCCAGGTGCACACCCAAGGGAAAGAACACACGTGTCTGCATAAGCACCAGCACACGGATGTCCGTGGCAGCATTGTCATAGTAGCCCCAAGCGGAAACGATCCACATGCCCTCCCAAAAAGTGAAGTATTACCTTGCAATAAAAAGGAGTGAAGCATGATGGACACATGCTACAACATAGATGAGCCTTTAAAACACTAGCTGAGTGAAAGAAGCCATTCACAAAAAGACCACACCGTACTGTATGGCTCCATTCACATGCAATGTCCAGAATAGGCAAATCCATAGGGACAGGAAGTAGATTCTGTCAGGGGCTGGGGGGAGGGAGGAATGGGAGTGGTTGTGGGTGAGTGGGGTTTCTTTGAGGGAGGGTAGAAATGTTCTAAAATTAGATGGTAGCCATGGTTGTGAATATACTAAAAACCATTGAATTGCACAATTTAAATGAGTGAGTTGTATGTGGATTGTATGTCCATGAAGCTGTCATGAAAATAAAAGTACATTAGGGACAGGGCCCCAGCAGTGGACACTGAGCAACTGATGGGCAGTGTTTGTGTCCTTTGTTAAACGGCAGAAGGAAACCCTTGGCCCTGGCTGGGAGTAGCCTGTTTACCCAGAAGCCCTTCCCAGCACTCAGCACACGTATCCGGGGAGCCATTTTGTAGTCTGTGTGAAGGGTGTCCCCTGGCGTTCTGCAGCCGTGGCCCTGCCGGGGCCCCGAGGGGTGCGTGAGTGCTGGCTGTGATGGTGGATGTCCCAGACCTCACTCCATTCCCTCTGTGGCCAGCCCTTGACCCAGAGCTCTGCCATCTGGGATGGACTTGGGCTCGGTGGCCTCAAGCTGGGACTCCTGCCTGGTAGCTCTGGACTCTCACCCAGGAGCCTGCAGGGGAGGGACCCTGGCAAAGCAGAAAACCCTGCTGTCTGATGGGGGCATGGTGGGATAGATGGCCCGGAGGCTGTGCTCTGTCGGGGATGCTGTGACCCCACAGGACCCCATGGTGCAGTCTCGGGCCTGGAGTGAGGTGGGAGTTGGGAACCAGCTCACCCCTCTTCATCCTCATCTCCTCAGTGACAGTGCATCCAGCAACCCCAAGACTGTGGACGGTGGGCACTCTTCTCAGGAGATAAAGTCTGAGACCTCGTCCAACCCCAGCTCTCCGGAGATCTGCCCCAGCAAGGAGAAGTAAGAGTGAAGCTGGCTCTAGCCCCGCGGGACCTGGAATAGGCCTCTGCTCTGGCATCTCCCGCTTTGTGGACCCCTTGGAATGCACAAGCCAGCAGGCAGGGCCACGGGGAGCCACTCAGTCTCTGCGGGGCCTGCCCTGCCCTCGGCTCCCACGTGTGACCAGGGCCGCCTTCCCACCCCTCTGCAGGCCCTTCATGAAGTTGAAGGAGAACGGCCGGGCCAACATCTCCCGTTCCACCTCCAGCACCAGCAGCTTCAGCAGCACGGCCGGGGAGGGCGAGGCCATGGAGGAGTGTGACAGTGGGGTAGGTGCGGCCTGGCCAACCTGGGCAGCGGGGAGGCACCTGGGCCCACCGCTCCTGTGGGCAGAGCCCCCTCCAGGCTCCGGGGAGAGCGGGGAGTATGGAAACAAGAGGTGGCCCACCCAGCCATCTCCACCCTCTGGCAGCGGTGGTTTAGGGTCTCCCTGGGGTGACAGAGGAGCAGCAGCAGCAGAGGGTCAGAGGTCAGGCTGAGCGTGTCCCTGCCGTGGAGTTCTTGGCTGGAGAGGAGAGGGCTCAGCGCTGCATGGGTGTGGTCAGGGGCACTGCCTGGGGATGGAGGGGAGCCAGGGCTGGAGGGGAGCCAGGGCTGGAGGCAGCAGGAGGAAAGAGGGTGTCCAAGTGGGCAGTGGGAGGCAGGGGCTGCCCAGGTCAGCTGAGGGTGGGCCCACCTCGCTCACCCGGCCTCTCTCCCCAGAGCAGCCAGCCGTCCACAACCTCGCCCTTCAAGCAGGAGGTGTTTGTCTACAGCTCGTCCCCAAGCAGCGAGATCCCCAGCCTGGGGGCGGCCACCACCCCCATCATCATGAGCTGGAGTCCGACAGGTCGGTGTGTACCACGTGGTGTGCACCACGCAGCCAGGGCGGGGGCTGTGCCCTGAGCACTGTTTGTGGGGCGCCAGCCCCAGGTGTCTGTAACTGGCCAGTCTCGGTCCAACCCCAGTGTGAGGCCTTGAGCTCTGCTCCCTCACTGTGTCTGTGCATCAGCCTTCAGGGCCTGTTCTTGTCCTCTCGTTACTCACGGGAACCGAGCTCAGAGAGGAGTTGGGACTGTGTGAGTCGAAAGCCGAGGTTCTTTCCACGGACCTCTCGCTCCTCCCCATCTCCGACTCAGGGCCCCCCATCACAGCGATGGTCCTCAAAATGCAAGGGTACCAGGTGGGGAGAGCATTGCAGGTGGAGGGAACAGCACATGAGAGGCCGTGATCTGGAACCACACGTGGGTCAGGGGGGCTGGAGTTCACAATGGTGACAGGGGACAGGTGAGAGAGGAGTCAGTGGTTAGGGGACAGGGCCAGGGTGCTAGGGGACACGTGAAAGAGGAGACCATGGTTAGGGGACAGGGCCAGGGTGCTAGGGGACAGGTGAAAGAGGAGACCATGGTTAGGGGACAGGGCCAGGGCTGCCCCTGGTGAGGATTTGGGCTCTGTCCTGCAGGCAGTGGAAGCCATGGGAAGGTCTTAAGTCTTTGAAGGTTCTTAAGTAGAGAAGCGCCATCTGGTGTTGAGAAAGACCATTTTGTGGCTGCAGCTGGCCCAGGAGGAAGGACTGGTTGGAGCAGGTGCAGGGGGGAAGATCAGCGAGGGTCACAGTGAGTGGTGAGGGGTGATGGGCCGTGGATTGTGGGGTGATGGAGCATTGGATTCAAGAGATGCCAAGGAGGTAAATCTTCGGGGCTCAGTAGCGGGGGCTTCAGGGAGAGCAAGGAGTCTGGGCCTTCGGGGTTCTGGGATCCCTGCAGTTGGACAGAGTAGGAGGAGCCGGCTCTGGGGAGAGGGTGAAGGTTGGCACCTGAGGGGCATGTCGGTAGACGTGCCTGGTAGGCACTGATGGGCTCTGTGGGTGCCCAGAAGTCAGAGCCTTGGTCCCGCCCTCCAGGAGGGCAGCACGGTGGGGTGGGGGCAAGCACAGGACCCTGGGTCCACCACTGACGAGCGATGTGACATTGGACATGTTCCTCAGCCTTCCCATGCCTCAAATACCGGAAGAATATTTACTCAGTTTTCCGTGTTATTCGCCGTGCTATAGACACATACACTTTCACATTGCATCTATATTGCTAATATTCTCTCCATTAGTTTCTGAAGTCTCAGCAACAAAACAGCAGATTAAGTTGATTTGTAGCATTTGCTGATCTCAAGCCACCGATGTGACTGATGTAAATAACCTTAAAAGAATAGGGAGTGGTAAAATGTAGTGAAATAACGAGGAAACGATGACTTTTGACTATTACCTTTGACGAATATCACTTAATTATAAGCTTATAATTAATTTTTTTTTTATTAATCCCCACTGGAGGATATTTTTTCCATTGATTTTTTTTAGAGAGAGTGGAAAGGAGGGAGGAAGAGAGAGAGAGGGAGAGGAACATTGATGTGAGAGAAATACATTGATTGGTTGCGTCCTGCATATGCCCCAAACTAGGGCTGGGGATCAAACCTGCAACCCAGGTACATGCCCTTGACCAGGAATCGCTCAGGCTGCCGCTCTAACCGCTGAGCCACCGGTCAGGGCTAAGCTTGTGACTGTGTGTGTAACAACCAGCTCACAACATTTGTAAAAATTTAAGGGTTGGCTCTTGTGAATTGGTGTGTTAGCTAGAGTGTCTCATGGAGGGGAGCGCCCCTTCTGGCCTCCCTGCCCAGTTCCCCAGCAGCCCATGACCGCCACAGCCCCACCCTCTTCATGGGCATTCTTCTTTTTCCTAGATGCCAAAGGCCGAAATTCCCCGAGGTCAAACCTGAAATTCCGCTTTGATAAGCTCAGCCATGTGAGCTCCAGTGCGGTAAGGATCTATGGGTGTGGGGGTGGCAGCAGGAGCCTCCCGCATCCCACATTCCAACCTCTTCCCAGCCAGCCTTCCTTCCTGGGCATGTCACAGCGGGGGGAGGAACCTCTGGTCCCACCTGGGGGTGAGGCTGTTGGTGCCACGTGGTGCAGCAGCCTGGGGGTCGCCAGCCACCTCTGCCCCATGTCCTGTGTTAGAGCCGCACCCTGGGACACACACAGATGTGAGTTGTGAATGGTTGGCTCCCGGGGCCTTGGGTCCCTTCCAAGCTCACTGGAGAGTGGAGAGCAGGGCGCACAGAAGGTGCAGTCGGCAGGGGTTATGTTGCCTAGTTTTATAAAACTCTCCCGTGGATTTTTCTTGAAACAGGGTCACTAATGCGAAAGAGGAGACCTTCGCCTGTCAAAGGTGGGTCAAGTGTGTGTCCTGCTGTGGCCATGGGGCCTGCTAACCCGACACTGTCCCGAGACCCTGACGGCTGGGGAGGGTAGTCGCCTCTTCTGAAGCCTCTGTGATGGGGCCCAGGATGGGAGGAAGGCGGGTGGCCTCGGTGTGGATGGGAAGGGTTGTGTGGGTCTGGGCCGGACTCACTGAGTTGGTCTCCTTGCTCCAGAGGTGCCTGGCTGGGGCAGTCGCCCAGAGCTGCTTCCTCTCCTGGAGGGAGAGGTGTCCGTTTGCCCCTGCCTTTCTGCCATCAGTGGCCTTTCCCAGGGCTCTGGGCTGAGCTCTCCTACCCGAGTGTCCATAGATGCCTCAGCACCCTAAACACTGCACGGCGCCCCGAGGGAGGACCCTGCTGGCAGCCACAGCCAGTTGGGGGGCGGGCAGGAGTGTGTGGTTTTCAGCAGATCTGGCCTGGGCCCAGCTCCCCCCAAGGCCTGAACGTGTGCGGGTGAAGTTAGCAGAGACCCTCTGATTTCCGCCCTGCTACGGGGCTGCAGGGCTGAGAGTCACAGTTGGAACCAAGGGGAGGGGCAGAGCTGAGCCCATTTGTAGAAACCTGATCTGTAAAAAAGCAGGTGAGTTGGGGGTGCCGGCATGCTCAGCTCCCATCCTGCACTGCAGACCCTGTTCACCAGGTTCCTGTCGATGACCACCTGCTCGGCTGTCTGACGCCGGGCACCCTGTGTGGTCCCCTCCTGTCTGAGCATATCCATGGGCTGTGGCCATGGGCACACGTGTCTGCCCTTCCTTCACCCCGTGTTTGATCGCCTCCCTCCTTCTTGTCTCCTCCAGGGAAGCCCTGATTCTGTCTTGGAGATGCTCCTATCCTAGCAGTTTGGGGGTGCCATTCACTACTCTGACCGTCACAGGCCTGTTGCTCCACCGGCCACCTGCCCACCAGACCAGCTACCTGTCCCAGTGCCCCGACCAGCACAGCCCTGCCCACTTTTTTGCCAAGACACCCTGCGAGCACCTCCCCATCTCTGGACAAGGCCTCATTCCTCCAGGCTCCCCTGCTCCTGACCCCCCATGTGCTGTGTGTCTGGGTCATTTGTTACCTTGTTTTTGTCTGCAGCAGCCAGTGTTGGGTGAGAGGGGTCTGGGTACTGGGGACTCAGAGAGCCAAGAGGCAGAGCCTGGTGTGGTGGGGAGCAGAGGCCCGGAGGGGGCTGCGCCTGGGGAGGGGCGGCGCCGGGTCCTGACAGGCAGGCATTTTGTGCTGCTGGAGGGAGCACTTTTCCAGCAGCCGAGTCTGTAGCTCCTTGAGGATGTCCTGGTAGAAGTCGGCTCTGTCGCTCCCACATTTCTGGAGCTCCCAACATCTGTTTGCTTCTGTGCTAGGAGCTTCTTCCCATCTGCTGACAGCTGCCGGGGCCTCTGTCCCTGCTGCCCGGGCATGGCTGGGTGAAGCTGCAACAGGGCTGGGCGTGTGGGAGCGGGCGCCACACTCTTCCTCGTGGCCTCATTCACACAGGCTCCTGTGTGGTTGCTGTGGGAGAGGCCGGAGCCAGTCTCTCCCTTTGAGCAGATGCTTTTCCCACGAAGGGGTGGGTGCCAGGAGAGGAGGAGCTGGGAGGGAGCAAGGCAGTGAGCGCCTGGGCCTTGGCTGGAGACCCTGAGACCCAGGCCAGGCCAGGATCCCTGTCTCTGCGGGTGGCGGAGGTTCGTAGGTTCCTGGGGAGTTACTTCAACCCACCTCTTGGTGAGAGCGGGGAGGTGAGGTGGGAGGACTCAGGTGCGGTCAGGCCTTGGCGAGGGAGGAGGACTCAGGCGAGGGGAAGGGGCGGCCTCTTTCTGCACTTACGTTCTGGCATCTGTGGGAGGCCTAGTGCTGCCCGGGGGCTGTGCCCTTGGGCTGTCGGGCTCGATCTCTGCCACCCCCCCCCCCCCCCAGTCTCCTCTTCCCCTTTCCACTGTGGGTCTACAGGCAGCTGTCACACCGGTGGGATTCCTGCAGCCTGGGCCCCAGCTGATGCAGTTGGGACACTGCCTGCCAGGGCCCCTCAGCCAGAGCCACCTCCCCGGGGGTGAGCCAGCGTGCTCTCTGTGGGACAGCCCCCTCCTTGGCTGCTCCCCAACCCTGAGTCCTCGGTGGATTCTGAGTGTCCTCCAGGAAAACGGAGTCTGAAGAGCAGACCCTTGGAGGTGCGGCAGTTTCAAGTGCACCTGGGCCCTCTGTGACACGGGCGGCCAGGGCTTTAACGAGCAGATGACAAGGGTCTCCTGCCCAGTGCTTTATTTGCATCGGATCTGGGCTTATTCCAGAGTAAGGCATATAAATGTTACACCTGCTTTTGTGACCGTTTCCCCGTTGCTTTTGCAATGAGAGCAAAACCTCGGTCCTTCGTCCCCCACTCACGTGGACCCTGTGGGGTCCTGTTTGCAGGCCGGTGGGCCCCTCCCCTCACACTGTCTGGGAAACGTGTTTACTTCAAGTCCTAGCCCCGTGGAATTTATTCCGGTTAGAAGGTCAACAAATGTCTGCGTGGCGTTGATTAAACGTTCCTGCAGCAGCACCCGCTGCAGTGACGAGGCCTGCAGGTCCTGGCGGCGTCCTGTTGGCTGGGTTTCTGAAGGAACTTGGAAGGTCGAACTGCATTTCTATTTTTTTTTTTAATTTTTTTTTATATATTTTATTGATATTTTTACAGAGAGGAAAGGAGAGGGATAGAAAGCTAGAAACATCGATGAGAGAGAAACATCGATCAGCTGCCTCCTGCACACCTCCCACTGGGGATGTGCCCGCAACCAAGGTACATGCCCTTGACCGGAATCGAACCCGGGACTCCTCAGTCCGCAGGCTGACGCTCTATCCACTGAGCCAAACCGGTTTCGGCCGAACTGCATTTCTTTAAAAACAACCCCAGGCTCTGGCTTGCTTCTCTGGAGAGCTGGTATTTGCAGCTGCTGGGTGGTGGTGCTGTGTTCGTGGTCTGGGGGGGTCCTCTGGGGTTTCCAGGTGGTCCCCGCTCCGTCCTGCTTCGGAACCTCATACCCACCTTCCCCCACCGTTTGCCCCCCACCCTCCTGCAGCCCTCGCCTCCCAGGACGGCCTTGCTCCTGCCTCTGAGCCCGGGGCCAGGCTGGCTGGGCATGTCCCGGAAACCGAGAGGCAAAGGTCTGCCCCAAGAATCGCAGGCCTGAGCAGTGGGTCTACCCTCTGCTAACGGGGATGCCTGGGAAGGATCTGAAAGGTCCCTTCCTCTGTGTCTGCATCACCATCTTTAGCAAGTCCATCCTGTAGCTTCCAGAATGTACATGGCCAGGGCGAGGGGAGAGGAGAGGAGAAGCAGGACCCGCAGTCGTCCCCGGCCCTCGGGACCACGGGGCAGGCAGCTTGCGTGCCTGGACAGTCTCCTTGCATCTGCTCTGGGCTCAGATGTCTTTCCGTTAATTGCTGCGCCCAGTTTTGGGGCTCATAGATGTGCTGAAGCCTCACGGGTCCTTGTAACTAGTTCCGTCCGATGGTGCTCATGCTGGTACCCGAGGGGCTCTGTGTGTGGCCCCCGACACAGGAGAAGTGTTTCCCACTGCGCCTCTGGCTGCGGGAACCGCCTGGCTCACGGAAGAAACTGCCCATGGGCTCTGTAGGCACCCAGGTGCCTCTGCTCAGATGATGCTTAAAAACGGAGGCAGGAAGAGCTTCTGCGGGGTCTTAGCTGGGGTTTCTGTCATGAGTGGAACACGGGGTTTCCTGAAAATGATTCTGTGGTTCAGCCTTGTTGGGAGCATCTTGCTGTCCACGCCTCCCGGGCTTCTTTTAGCATCGAATCCAGCCAGGCCACTGTCCAGAGGAGAAACCTCAGCCCCCGAGAGGGGAGCATAACTTGCTTGAGGCCACATGACCAGCCAGCGGCAAAGCTGGGCTGAGAACACGCAACCCAGGGCCCTTCCTCGCACCGCCTACGTTTCTGGCGCAGCAAGTGGCTGCGTGTGCTGGGGCTCTGAGGTGTGGGAGCCGGTGAGCTGGGGTCTGGGCCCTGGCTGGGGGGTGTGAGCCGCCCAGGGTGCTGGTGGGGCTGTTCATCGGGAGAGATATTCGCTGGGACTTTTCAGAGAGGCCCTGGGGCTCTGATGCAGCTTTGGGCCCTGAAGACGAGGCGGGAAAAGAGATTTCAGTGGCTTGTTCCTCAGTGACATTGGCCCTTCCACTCCGGCGTGTAAGGGGGGAGGAGGCCAGGGCGTAGACGCAGTTATCCGACACTCAGTTTCCCTTTTTTTCAGTTAAGAAAAGTGTAAGAGAAAACCCTTTGATTCTCCCTGATCCTTAAACCACGGTGGTTAGTGAAAATGTAGACGCAGGTGACCAGGCGGGATGGGAGGGGGCCTGTTTCAGTTTCTCGCCCTGAGGGTTTAAGGTGCCAATGCAAACACTACCTTCTTCATTCAGTCTTGAGGCGCCAGAGGCAGATCTGTGGTGGGGGGGATGGTTGGGGTTCAGGCAGATCTTAGGGCTGCAGCTGTCTGGCAGGGACCTGGCAGCTCAGGACCCCGAGGCTCCTCCCAGCCTCTGGCTACCCCTCCCTCAAGGGCAAGGGTGGGTCAGTGGGGTTTGCCAAGCCTGTCCCGCAGCCTGCCAGGGGCGGTTGGGGCATTCTCTAGTACAAGTTCTGATATCTGTTTCATCAGGAGCCCTTTACCCAACCCAAACCCACATGTCCCCCCTTTTAGCTGGACCATGGACCCCTGGGGAAGTAAGGAGACAGCACCCAGCAGGGCCAAGGACCGGGAGCCCTGCCTAGGGAGAGGTGCTGGGGCAGCGGCTCTGCTCTGTGCCTTACCAGTCCCGGGGAGAGGGTGTTTGGTGGGAAGGCTGGAACTTCAACGCTGTTGTCTTTGATCTTGTGACATTTCCGCTTGGAAGGGTCAGTCCCCCCTCACTGCTCCTTCGCATGTGCACCAACGCTCCCTGTCATGCGCTCCCCTTCCACAGCCCGGCCAGGGGAAGGATGCCGTTCCGTGTGAGCGCTTCCTCTGGGCAGGTGCAGGGCCCTAGGGGTGCAGCTTGGCCCTGAGGCCCCCCGTGGTGGTGACTTCCCTTCCTTCCCTCTTCGTGAGGGGGTGACTTGTGGACCCTGACTGCCTATGTCATGTAAATAGTGTACATTTAATTTATTGCTATGGTAGCACATTGTATTTGTTAATGTATAAAACAAATTCTAAAAGGTTGACAAATGTATATTTTGTTGCTTAAATGTGTCTTTGCAGAAATTGACAATAAATAACATATTTTGTGTCCATCAGTGTTCAGACTTCTTTGCTTGGGGCCCCACCCCCAAGCGAGCGTCACCTTTAACTCACCAGAGGTTGAATACTGGCAGCCCCCGGGCCATGTGGGGCCTGCAGATGTGTTACTTTAGCCTAAAAAGTGTTTTAAATTTTCCCAATGAGTTGCTGATGTTTAAAAAACTGACTACAGCCTGGCCGGTCATGGCTCAGTGTTTGAGTGTCAACCTATGAACCAGGAGGTCACCGTTTGATTCCCGGTCAGGACGCGTGCCTGAGTTGTGGGCTCCATCCTCAGTGTGGGGCATGCAGGAGGCAGCTAATCAATTATTCTCTCTCATCATTGATGTGTCTCTCTCTTTCCCACTCCTTTCCTCTGTGAAATCAACAAACATATATTAAAAAAAAAATAAACAAAATACTGACAACAAACATTTTTTGAAAACCTAGAAAATCACAGAAACTTCCCACTTCTGTTACAAATCCGATGCGGTATCCACGCCTGTGGAGTGGCAGGGATTGCTCAGAGCTTACAGAGGCCCCTAGGTGGGGCCTGTGCACCGTAGTTCCCTCGGTTACACCTGGAGGATCTCACCCTTTCCTGCTATTGCTGGGCCTGGCCCAGGTGGGCATCTGAGTTTGAGACCCCTGCCATTCACCGATTTGTCTTCAACCTGGGGTTTTCTTCCTTCTGCCCACTTTCTCTCCAGAGTCCCAGTTTATTTCTTCAGGGATTCTTTCATGATTAAGTGCCCTCCCTCCTATCCCCTTTGACTCCTGCATGGCCACACTCTTACATAGATACACTTTGTTTTATAATGTTTGGATGTTTTGTGTGTGTGTGTGTGTGTGTGTGTGTGTGTGTGTGTGTTTGTGTGTGTGTGTGTGTGTGTGTGTGTGTGTGTGTGTGTTTTCCCTTAAGAAATCTGAAGGCAAGGAACAGGCCTTTATTTATTGGGACTTGGTTGTGTGATCTTGGGCAAATTTTTTAACCTCTTGGATTTGCATTTTCTTTTATGTGTAATTGGAAAAACCATCTACAAGGGAAGCATGAGGAGAGAAGTGAGTTTATAATTGGGAAAGAGCTTTGAAAAAAACTGGCAAGTGTTATTCAAGCGCCAGAGGTTCCATGATGATTGTTATTGTAATAACTGGAACAGCAGCTGGCATGTATTGACTGTTACCACGAGGTTAAGTGTTGTACATATTCAGCCAGTTTTCCTGTAACACAACATATTAGTTCCTAAAAAAATCACAACACTGTGCAAAGTTGTGCAAGTGGGAAAAACAGAGCGAAGGACATAACACTTACAAACGCTGTCAGTGACACATAAAAATAAAAATTCATTCACTAGTCCTGGTTCGTATGGCTCAGTTGGTTGGAGCGTCCTCCTGTATACCTAAAGGTTGCCGGTTCGATTCCCTGTCACGGCACATTCCCTATCACGGTTGTGGGTTTGATCCCTGGTCGGGGTGCGTACGGGAGGCAACTGACCAATGTTCCTCTCACAGCTCTCTCACTTTCTCTTTTCCTCTCTCTCTAAAAATCAATGGACATATCCTTGGGTGAGGATTAAAAAAAATTCATGGTTTGTGAAGGTCTGGGGCGGGGGACAGGGGTGGGCTGGAGGGGGTCCATGGGGGAAAAAGAGGGACATAGGTAATTCTTTCAACAATGAAGATGAAAACAACAAACAAAAAACTTGCTTTTAGAGTTGGAAATTGCATTTTTGAAAATTATCAAGTAGATTCTATTGTAATTCAAATAAAACAGCATTGCTAATTAAAAAAATTCATTCACTACTGAGTGGAAAAGGTAGCACAGTTTTACACGTTAGAGGATTAAGAAATATATAAACTCTACAATAAACACGGTGTTCTTACTTTGAGTCAGACCTGAAGTTTGATTGTGAAGGCCTGTGTTGGAAGGGTTGCCGCGTGTGAGTTACCGAGAGGTGGAGTAAGAGTTTCTGAAACCCCGGGACAGCAGTAACACCAGATGTGGAGGGGTGCAGCTCATAACCGTGGTGTGCCCTGAGGCTGGTGGATGTTGGAGCTGTGTCCATGTGGGCTTTGTGTGTTCCTATGCAGCTCGATTTAGCTGGGTGCGGTTTTCCGCGTGCACCTAATATTCTCATGGGAGGGTTGCATATTCAAACATGCAGTTTGTGTTATATTTTCTTCTAATATATCAATGGCATTGGACCAAACTACCATTTTCAAAACAAGTATTTCAGCAGAACTGACTGTATTATCTCACTTAGTCATCCAAACAGCCAAATAAAGTGTGTGTTATTGTCTCCATGTTGTTAAAGAACCAGGATCAAATTTCAGTTTGGAATGCAAGTTTGGTGCAGGGTGTGTTCTGGACTGGGGTTCCAGACGCATCGGGATGGACCCGGTAAAGTGCATCCAGCCCTCTGGCTCCTCTGCCCGGCTCGGAGCTGCAGTCCGGGAACCATGTCTGCAGTGTCCTGGGCCGCTGTGGTCACTCCCACGTCACGTGGGGCCCCGTGGTCACTCCCACATCATGTGGGGCTCCGTGGTCACTCCCATGTCATGTGGGGCCCCGTGGTCACTCCCACGTCACGTGGGGCCTCCCCCGAGCCTGTGGTCTCAGGCTTCCTATTTCTCAGATTTTAGGTTCCATCTGCGGAGTCCCCATGGCTGCAAGTGAAGCTGCATCTTCTACACTAACATCCAGGCCCGTCTGCACCTCATGGGTTGTCTGCTTCCTGGGTTCATGCGTTCTTCCCAGACGTGGGGGGATCGCTGATTCCATGGAGCTCTGTGGAGGGTGACTGTTTCCTGTCTGTGTGGGAAGGGCTGTCGGGGGCAGGGATGACTCCAGCTGGGCCAGTTACAGGTCCTCTGACCAGGGGAGGGGCACTTCTTTTCTGCTGAGGGCCATGTGGATATTTACAACATCATTCTCAGGCCACACAAAACTACCAGCTTAGAAAGTGGCCTGCTGTATCTGGTCAAACATTTAATTAACTCACCCCTAGTGCCTGGAAGGGCTGGACCAAATGACTTCTCCGGCCTTGTGTGGCCTGTGAGCCGGACGTCCCCCACCCTCGCTAAGCCTTCAGCTGGGCCTGTTCAGTTCCTTTAAACCTTCAGATTCTCAGCAAGCTCACCCGGGTCTGTTCAGGTGTGCCTCCACTAGATGGGGCACTCTGCCAAGTTAGGGGCTGGGTCTTCAGACTCTTGCCACCTGTTCCCCCACCTCGGTGTCCAGCAGCTCACAGCAGTCATCAGACATCCTGGGCCATCACTCAGCCTCCCCACGGGGAGAGGCTCCTGCAGCTGCTCGGCTGGGTCTTCCTTCTCACTCTCCAAGTGCCTGCTGTGCCTGTGGTCCTGCCAGCGGTGTGCCAGCCAACCCGCCTTTGCCCCCTGGGTAGCTGGCGCCAATACCACTACCTCAGTCCAATTCTCTCACTTTGCAGTAGCAGCCAGTTATTAAAACAGGGCCATTTCAGTTCACTCAGTCCTGTTTGTTTTAAACATCAGCTCACATCCCGTTCTAGCATCCCCACCAACCTTCTGGGGCAGGTTAGCCTGTTGGGCCCAGGGTCCTGTGTGTGGCAAAGACCCCCTCCTTGACCTCATCTCTGAGCCCCCCTTTCAGCTAGTTGTCATCTTTGGCCCGTCCTCGGCCTGCCCAGCCCTGTTTTAGCAAAGCATCCCATTAAACTGGTTTATCAAGAATCCTCCCCACTCATCACCTTTGATATCCAAGTTGCCCTTCCCCAGCCTTTGATATATAACCAAGTTCCTCGTAGTAATTTTCCATCCAATCGCTCACCCTGCCTGCTGGCTATAACTCCCCACTCGTTCCTGTTGTATGTGGAGCTGCGGTCAATCTTGCTCCCCTATTGCAATAGTCTTCAATACAGTCCTCCTTGCCTGTTGAACTCATTGACTCATTGGGTGCAGATTTTTGACTGGTAGCTGCTTCCCCAGCCCGCTATGTCCAAGCCCCTCCTTCCTCTGCACTTCTCCTCCAGTGTTGGGGTGGGGAAGAGAGAGGCAAAGAGGCCTCTCCTTTGGGGACTGCCTCTGAAAGACCTCCATGCTAGTCTGGGTGCTCTGAGAAGCAGACATCCGGAGGGGAATAAGGAATGTAGAGGAACAACCTGTGAGAGGAAATGGGGAAGGAGCTGGAGAAGGCTGGAGAGCCCTCAGGCTGTGATGCAGGCTTGCCCCTGGTGAAGGCGAGATGGGAGAACCATGGCGGGATGGAGGCATCTTTGATATCAGTCCATTTCTAAGAAAAATTCAGCAAGGCTGCTTGCTGGGTGGGTGCTGGGGGGTGGGGGAGCGGGGAGTGGTGGTGGGGCGGGGGAAGCCCTAGCCAAAGTCTCCCACCAGTGGAGTCCCTCATATCACGAGAGTGAGCCTTCATCACTCTGCCCGCCACGCCCAGTCCCTGGGGGAGAGCAGCCTGTGGGGGCCTGGCAGCGATGTGAATGCAGCGATGGGTCTCAGAGCGTGGCAGCTGGGGCCACTGGTCAGCCATGGCCCCTGCAGTTGGACACCTGAGAGGCACAGTCTCATGGTCGCCGTAGGCACGGCCCCAGTTTTGGTGGTTGACAGTATCCCCTCCTTAGTAGAGAGACCCTCACTAGTTTAGGGGGAGGTGAGGCCCCCTTTCTCTTGGTTCTCTCTGCCTCTCAGTCCTTTTGCATGGCGGGCGTCCCAGTGCTGCTGCTTTGTCACAAGGCCTCTGCCATGAGAGACGGGGCTCAGGCGGGACCACGTGTCCCCTTTCTCAGCCCCTGTTCTGAGAGGTCTGCCTTGCAACCTTTGGCTAATGGTGTGAACTGCAAGCCCCGCTGCCTCCTCGGTGCCACTCAGCCCTCAGGATGTGCCCTCATCCCGACCACCCCAGCGGGTAGCGATGTCTGCTGTGCGGTGCCACACCCTAACACGCTTTCACCTCACCCGGAGTCTCCTTCCTCCTTCCTCCAGACCCTCCAGCGACAGGTGGTCTTGGCAATGTAAAGACAATCACCACACCATGACCCATTGGGGGCGTGTTTGGAGGACCCTCAATCTTGTAGAAATAGAGAGACATGTCAAATGTTCTCCTTCCCACACAGAGCCAGGGCTCCTCTTCCACTGTCTGGAATGAGGCAGGGTGTTCCGATGAAATGGTGCCTCTCCACAGTGTGGACTGGCTCCATGGCTGGTTCCTGTGACTCCAGCAGTTCCCTGAATTTGAAATGTGAATTGGGTGGCTTACTGCTATGGCCCATTCAAACATCTGCCCTTAGATATTTAATGGTGTTCTCATGGTAGGCACTGCTTATGGGAGCCAAGCTCATGTTCCAGAGAGGAACTCTGAGACCTAGTCATGCCACCTAAGGCCAGTGATCCTCAGAAGGGGACGTGATTTCAGAGAGGAACAGAGAGGGAGGGAGAGAGAGAAGAGAGAGAGAGAGAGAGAGAGAGAGAGAGAGAGAGAGAGAGATCAGTGATGTGAGAGAATCATTGATCTGCTGCCTCCTCCACGACCCCTACTGGGAATCGAGCCTGCAACCCGAGCATATGCCCTAACTGGGAATTAAACCACGACCTCCTGGTTCATAGGTCGATGCTCAACCACTGAGCCACACCGGCCGGGCGGTTTCCACTTCCTTAGGCAGAGATAATACCTGCTGGAAACATACCTGGAGATAACACCTGGAGAAACTTTGTAGAAGGTCATCCCCAGCTTCAGAGCAGCCCTCTCCACTCAGAACAGGATGCTGCTCCCAGCTGAGGAGGGAGGCCTTCTCTAGCAGCTCAGCCTCAGGGCACATAGGAATCCCTGGAGTGATGTTAACATGCAGATTCCAGAGACTAGAACTCACTGGACTGGGTGGGCCCCGGGGCCTGTATCTCACCAAGCACAGGAGGGGTTCTGCTGTGGCCTTTCCCTTTGGGAACCACTGATCCAGTGTGCAGGCTCTGTGTAAGCCTCTCTCCTGTTACAGTGTCTCAGGCCCAGTGAGGAAGCGGTGGGGGAATTGAGGGTACAGGGGAGTTGAAAGATGCCGGCCCCCCACCTAAGGGACTGTCATAATCATTGTCACACAAATGTCTTGTGTCCCAGCGAGGCACAAGATCTTGCAGGAAAATGAAAGGGAGTTGCCAGAGAGAACAGAATAGAGAAATATGCATCAAATAAAGCTTGTAAGGAGTAGTTTCAGGGGAGAATGGACTATGGCTGCATGGAGGACATTACAGGGCAGCCTGTAATAGGAACATTGGGAGAAAAGATGAGCATCATGCAGGAAGCAGAAGGAATTTGGTGAAAAGGAAAATCAGATACCGAGAGAGTCAAAAGTTAAATGGAAACTTAACATTGAAAACAGCTAGAGCCCCTTTCTTCAAACCAAAACAAATGATCAGATGAGAGATGGGATGTGAGACTGCGGAAACCTACCTGCCGTCTAGGAATGAAATCGCTACTGGGAAAAGCTGAAGACACCCAGGGTGAAGTGTGCGTGGCACTAATGGTGTTAAAGGTGAGTGAATCTCGTAACTCCAGCAGGCGAAGAATGTGGTTGATGAATTGACTCCATCGAATGGATGAATAACATGACACAGCCCCTATGAAAGAGGGAATAAAAAGAACTGCAACATAAATGGGTCCACAGGAAAACATACACATGAAGACGGGATAGATGCAGCAAGACTGTACTATGGAAAGGCGTGTTTATGAGAAAGAGGGTAGAGAACTTGCTCAAATTATTGCGTCAGATGAATCTTAGTAATCTCCTGCAAGATATTATATTTAAGGAATTTAAATATAAAACTGACAAGGAAGTCTTTATACCTTTGCTCTAAAATATCAATCGGCAGGTTTTACAAGAATTTGTCACTAGTAAGGGCTCTCAGAAAACGTCCAGGGAAAATGGACAAGGAGGCCCAGATGTCATCCAGCTACTTAGAGTGCAATAATGAATATAATGAAAAAAAATTTTAACTTCTTTATTATAGAATTTTCCCCTAGGGAGGAAAGTTTCCCCAAACTGCAAAGGTTAAAATTCCAGAGATACCAACAGTTACAAACTATTACAAGGACTCAGCGATGATAAAATTATCTAAGATTTTAATTCAGTGACTTGTTGCCAGCTTGTATTGATTAGGCTGACTTTGTGGCAGGGCTTCAAGCCAGCTCCAGCTAGTTTAAGCTGACAGAAAAGGAGGCATTCATTCAAAAGAGACAGGGGTGTCTTCTAGAATCAAAGGGCAGGGGTGCAGCTGAGCCCCGGGAAGGACAGCAAAGGTCCTATCTGCCTCTGCTTTCAGCTTTTCTCTGTGCTTCTCCGTATTTCTTTTCTTTCTATTGGGTGGTTGGTCTTTTCCTTACGGGTTTGTGATAATTTTTTGTTTACCTTTATTCTCGCCCTGAAGAGCAGCTGAGCTGGTCTCAGCACCAAGTTTTCCCTTCAGGCCTAGACTGTGAAATGGATCCAGTCATGTTTCCCTTGTCAACTGGCACCATGTTCATCTTTGCCAGTAGAGGGCGCAAGAGTCATGTTTCCCTTGTCAACGGGCACCATGTTCATCTTTGCCAGTAGAGGGCGCAAGAGGCACGTTGCAGGAGAAGGGTTCTGTTTCTGGTTCTGTGCTTGCTGGGCAAACTCTGGGACACAGGCACATGCGTGGGGCTCAGGTCTGGCTCCTGCAGCCTGGGCAGCGCATCCAATCCTAGGTTCCTGCAGCTCATTCAGTGTCCGGCTCCTGCGGTGCCCGGCAGCCAGCAGCACCTGGGGCCCGCTGCTTCTCTGGGCAGCAACCTCTTCCTGAGCCCAGTTGGTCAGTAACCTTGGAGTTCACTGGGTGAAATCTGATAGTTAGACAAAGGGGTGGGGGCTGAGGAGCCAGTGAAACGAGGTTCAGGTAGAGCAGGAGGAACTGTGTTCCCCTAGGAGGTGGGATGAGATGCTCACGAGGTACAGGTTGGGACCAAGGCTGGGATGGGGCCCGTGCAGGTCAGGGTCCAGAGGAAATGGAGGAGAAAACAGAAATGCATGGAGGATAGGACCACAGGAGGCAGAAGCAGAGAGGTGAGGGGTCAACCACACGGAGAAGGAATGAAGCCCGAGGTGGGGCGCCGAGCCCAACAGAGCATTTAGACACCCCCCACGCTTCCAGTAGCACCGAGTTAATCTCCAGCATCAATGTCAGGGTTGGGTCTCTGGACAAAATAACATCTGAACGATCTGGTCTGACCCTACTGGGCTTGAACAAGGTCCCCTGGGGGCTGACCAGACCATACAGCAAGAGCTGTGTGAAGTGGGCTGGGGAAGGTCCCAGGCATGAGCGTGGGTAGGATGGTGAGTGTGAGCAGAGAAACACAGCCCTGTCCTGGGCCCCGGTGGAAACCTTATGGGGCCACCCATGGGCGAGAGAAAGAGGGACTAGGAGCCAGGCTCAGGTTTATGAGAAGAGAAACACCTGCTCCGGATCTTAGGCTGTTGGGTGGAAGGGAGCTGGGATCCTTGGGTTGTCTGTTATTGGGGATTATTTGTCCTTTGTGTCTCCCTGCTCTCTGGAACTAAAAGTCTAGACCACATTTAAATAAAGAGAACATCCTGTAGCCTAAAGCTGGTAATTTCCCCAATACTCTGGATCTAAAGCCAGAGAAATGGGACAGTGCTGCCCTCACATCACAGAATTACCAAAGCACCCAGGAAGTGCCCATGGCTCACACGGGTGCCCACAAGCCACCATCTTCTACTGATCTGGGAGAAAGTTCCCTATTGTTATTGGCTAAGTGGAGCTAGCCAAGGCCCCTGTCAACTGGGCCAAGTGCAGAGCTGAGGCTTGTGCCTAGGAGGTCACCACCATTTCCTCAGGCGGAGAGGAGGTTGGGGATCTTTGTGGATCAGTCCCTGACCCAGGTAAGGGCAGGTCTCGTCACCAGGGCAAGGAGAGTGGGGGTCCCAGGCCTGGGGTTAGGAGAATCTTCAAGGATTTGGCAGGGATAGCCACTCTACCTTGAGGTTGGGTGCACAGTGGGTCTACAGCAATCTGGGGCCTGACAGTTCGCTGAGTCCAGAGAGAGAGAAGACAAGGAGGAGAGGGAGGGTCATGTCCTCAGTTACAACTGGGGATGTTCCACAAGGGTTGTCACAGGGAGCCAACAGAGCAATGGGGAAGGTCTGGTCCCTTCATCTTGCTGCAGAAGAGGACCTCATTGTGAAGCCTCAGCCCCATGGGAGGCAGAGCGGAGACTGGGCCCAGGCTCCTGAATCCTCTCCCATCACTGCTTCCCCTGCTCCTGCAGACAGCAGACATGCTGGGCCCTGAGAACCCCACCTGGTGCAGACTTCCTGGAGCCGAGGAGGCAGTGCTGAGGGGAAGGATGAGTGTGCAGTGCATCTGGGCAAAGACTGGTCCCTTTATAAAGCTCAGCCTGGACCACTGTCTCACTCAGGTGGGTGGGACACACCTAGGCGTGTGTTCAGCATTTCCTGGTAAAATCCCATGCAACCCCCAAGCGACAACACCTAGAATTGTCTCCTGTCCCAAAATTGAATGGGGCTGGGAGGCAGGGACGGAGTGCACTGGGATGCATCATAACAGGACAGGAAATTTGGAAAAGAAACTGGGTTTCTGGACATAAAGAGGGTGGGACTCTGAAGGCAGCATGCTCTGTTGACTCATCCCTAGTTGTCCTGCAGGTTTGTTCTGACAGCTGGCAGGAACTCCTCCCACCGTCAATGAACCCTTAAATGTGCCAGGAATCAAGGTACCTGCCATCTAACATCCTCCTTGACCTTCACAGCCTTATGCGATGGAGCTGTTATCCTCATGTTGAGGAGGAAATGGAGATTTCATTTCCATGTAAGCCCTGGTGTAGCTTTTGGATTTTGCATGTCAAAATGCTTACAATAAGTTATTAATTTTTATATTGAAGGTTTTCCTTTTGTACAATCTTGGCCTCAGTTTCAGAGTCTGAGCTATTTCTAATCCTCAACTCCAGGAATCTAAACATCATTGATCTGTTGATGTTGAAGTCCTTCTCTTACTTTATTCATCCTTTTATTTTCCTCATATCTCCATTCCCATTCAGTTCCCCACCCAAAAGCAGTTTATTTTTCTGCTTACTTTTACACACTATTGCAAATGCAGATAGTTGTATTGGTGTAGCTGCTACTTGTTATTTGTGTTTGGTATAGATCAAACATGGGGAAATATAGGAAAAGCACAATGTGCTGTCCAATGAATTACCTCTGCGCCTGGGACTGTCGCCCGGGTCAATGAACAGAACATTATGGACGTCTCTCCGGCTACTGCCACCCTCTCTCTTTTCATAGCCGCCATCTGAACTTTTATGATAAGGCTCTCTCTTTATTTTCTTTGTATTTTACCGAGAACTAAAAGGTAGCCTGGCCGGCGTGGCTCAGTGGTTGAGCATTGACCTATGAATCAGGAGGTCACGGTTCGATTCCCGGTCAGGCACATGCCTGGGTTGCAGGCTTGATTCCCTGTGTCTGGTGTGCAGGAGGCAGCGATTAATGATTCACTCTCATCAATGATGCTTCGATCTCTCTCTTCCTCTCGTCTTCCTCTCTGAAATCAATACAAATATATTTAAATAAAAAAAAGAACTAAAAGGTACTCAGACAATGTGGGGAGAAAACAAAAGCAAGTGGAGAAGATGCCCATCAGGGAGTGGTGGCTTGATTAGCCCCTGTCACCCTCTTCAAAGACACAGCCTCTGAGCTGGAACCCAGCACAGAGGGGCGGTGTGCAAGCCTCTGCTGTGATCTCACCCTCTGGAAGGACAAAGGGCACAGGTGAGCCCTAATCCTGGTGTGCGTTGATGTCCTCTGGGAAGCCCCATCTTAGTATGAAGTGGAGCATGATGAGTCCTGCCCACTCTGCAGTTCAGCATCGCCCACCACGCAGTGGTCTGTGAAGACAGCCGAGAGGGGTGGGATGCAGCAGGCGTCTGGCGTCCCTCTAGGGGTCAACTCTTCCCATCCTCAAGCCCAGCCCTGGAATTGGGGGAAGAGAGCACCGGGTTACCCTCCTTTTCCAGGGGAGTGAGGACGTCGCTGCTAGTGGGCCACCAACGTCCTTGGTTAAAACTCAGGTTGGCTGCATGAGGGATAGAGAGCATAAGTAAGTACCCAAACCCCATGAATCCTATTAACGAGGTTCTTAGATTAGTATCCTTCATAGAGACAGAAAGATTCATGGTCATCAGGGTCTGGGAGGAGCAGGGCAAGGAGGAGTTATTCAATGGATATAGTTACAATTTATAAGATACCTTTTATTTATTTATTTAAATATATTTTTATTGATTTCAGAGAGGAAGGGAGAGGGAGAGAGAGATAGAAACATCAATGATGAGAGAGAATCATTGATTGGCTGCCTCCTCCTGGGAACTGAGCCCACAACCCAGGCACGTGCCCCGACCAGAATCAAACCGTGACCTCCTGGTTCATAGGTCAATGCTCAACTGTCATCTGTATTTTCCCCCAAAGAAGAATGTCAGAGCTAAAGTGTGATGGGAGATGGCCCAACCTGCCTCTGCATTAACATGGAGAGATGCCAAAACACAAACATGAACAACAGCAGCAGCAGCAGCAGCAACAACAACAACAACAACAACAACAACAACAAACCATGGCTGATGTCTCGAGAGGAAAAGCAGTGCAGGGGCCGTGCTCACTCACTGAGTTTCCTTTCTCTTGGGGGTCCTGGATCTGCCATTCCTGGCTGACGTGGTTGCTTTCTTATGGCCACACAGAAACTATTTACGAAGCTGGATCCAGCTTTTCTCTATGTTTTATTGAAATAATCGGTCTCCTGCAGAAATGTACCATAGCCAGAGCAGGCCTATTGGCAGTACTCAGAGTTTCAGGAACTCTTGGTACTGCTGGTGAGGATGTATCCGTCCAGCTAAGAACACAGGTAAATCGTGTCCCAGACATTCTACTCTAGAGTACAGGCTCCAAGGAAATGTTCACAGAGCCATAGGGACCAGATAATTATGTTTGTTTTGTGTAGAACAAAGCATTTGTGGTGGTTGGGACTTGGCGGTAATATGAATGGAGGGTTAACAGTGGGGAGCAAAATATGGTGACTTCACATCACAGAGCAAAAGCAGCACAGAGGTTATCAACTAGATGTACGTGGAGCAGCAGGGATGCCAGCGGCTGCTCCTCTCCACATCTGAAGGCTGCTTTGTTGGATTGCACGAGGCAGGGGTCCCGTCCTCTGCTACATGATTCCCACAGAACCTGGTTGGCTCACTTGGACTGCGTTCATGTAGCTTTTTAAATTTTAAATCGTTTTATTGATTTCAGAGAGGAAGGGAGAGGGATAGAGAGATAGAAACATCAATGATGAGAGAGAATCATTGATCAGCTGCCTCTTGCATGCCCTACACTGGGAATTGAGCCTGCAACCTGGTCATGTACTCCGACTGGGAATCAGACCAGGAATCGAACCGTGATCTCCTGGTTCATAGGTTGATGCTCAACCACTGAGCCACACCAGCTGGGCTAGTTTTTAATAGTTCAGTAGGACAAGGAAAAGTATTTTTTATTTTAAGAATAAAAACACAAAGCAAAGAAATCAAAGGCTTCATTTGAGATTCAGCAATTGACTCTGAAACTGAGGACCATGGGAAATAAAAGGAAGCTCTGAATGAAAATTTGCAATTATTTTATCCCATAATATTGAGGCAAATGGAAGCAGAGCACTGAAGATTACACTGTGCTGAATCCTGTTTGGAGCAACCATGAGATATTATCTTACACTTAGTTCCAACACATATTCTCTAGGATCTGACAATCCTTTCCTGGGCGAGGATGGTGGCAAGGTGTGGGGAATAATCTGGGTGTGGATCAAACCCAGCGGCTCTTTTGGGATGTTCTGCTCCCCCTCCTCCCCCCCCCCCCCCACACACTCTGTTCCCTTTGCACTCTTTCCACCTGCAGAACTGAGCTCACCTTTCAGGACCCCATTCTACAGGCACCTGTTCTGTGAGGCCCTATGAATCTCCCGAATGGTTTTTATTGCTTCTTGCAGAATCCCATGACAGCTTTGCATCACTATTTTCAACGCCTGTATTGTTCTGATAATATTGATGTACTGCCCTCCCCACAACCGGGCAAGGAACTGCCCGAGGAGCAGGGTTCTGGCACACGACAGACTCTCATTGAGTACTCATCGGATGAATGAAAAGACAAATCACAAGAAGATGTGATTAGAGGCCCTGGCCTAGTAGCTCCATTGGTTAGAGCATCATCCCGATACACCAAGTTTGCAGGTTTGATCCCCAGTCAGGGCACATACAGGAATCAACCAACGAGTGCACAAATAAGTGGAACAATTGATTGATGACTCTCTCTCTCTCTCTCTCACTCTCTCTCTCTCTCTCTGTCTCTCTCCCCCTCTAAAAATCAATCAATAAATCTAAAAAATGGGAATAGAACTTAACAACTTGTCCCAGGGTCAAGAGTTCTGAGCTCCAGTCGCAGCTCCACCATAACTCTCTGTGTGACTCAGGGGAGAGACTCATCTTGTCTTGGTTTAGCAGAGTGTCAAAGAGGAATAAGAATCATTCCCCACAGGATACTCAACTCAATCACATGAGATAAAGGGTGTAAAAGTGCCCATCAAATGTAGTGAGGTAATAGTACTCATCTAAAGTTGAGGAAATCAATGGAAGACAGGTTAGCAATTTGCAAAGGCTGGAACCAGCATGAGTGTTCACTGAGAATCAGGGGACCTTCCTTGTGGTCAGCACTGTCACCAAACAACCTTCATAATATTGAACAAGTCAGTTTTTCTCTGGGCCTTGGTTGTGTTACCGTAAGTTATAGGTTAGGAATAGATTGTCCCCGAAGAGCCATCTGCTTTAAGGATGTGACATTCTTGAGACCGAGGACAATGGGACTCTGGGTGGAAATGACTGATGCGCATTGGGGCAGGGACCCTTTATGTCACGAATGTCCTTAGGAATCCACATTTCATTTGACTTCATCTCCCATCAGCACATGGGCAAAGCATGGTCTTAAGTACCCCCTGGCTTCCACGTTGCAGAATGCTGTAGGGTTTAACCAGCAGCAAGCAGTTCCTGAACACTGACTGCCACCTGCACCTGGACAGAAACTCCACCCTCCTCCACTCGCACTGAACAGCATTCTGAGCATCTCCTCTGTTGGCGCATAGCACTGAAGAGGGGACAGGGAATGTCCCAGGGCCCAGGGTCCACACTCATCTCCTCCACAGGCACCGCTTCCAAATCTCCTCTGGGGTCAGAGCCTCTCTCCGCCCTCAGCCCCTGAGCCCTGGTTCAGCTGAGCTTTTTCCTGAGGCTCTCCGTCTCACCAGAGCCCAGCAGCCATTCTTTCTCAGGCCCCAAGGCTGAACGAGGTTGTGGATCAGCCTGGCTTCTCCCTTTACATCAATCCTCTTCGATGCTCTGAACCACCGGGTGAGGATGGACTAACAGCCTCGTATGGCGCCCAGCCATGGCACAAGCTACACTGTCTCAGGACAAATGGGTGTTAACTTTGGACCACATGCAGGGTCCCTGCTTTCAAGGAGTTCAGCCCTGTTGGTTGACACGGATAGAAAGGAAATTCTAATGGAGTGTGAGGAGTCCTACCATTGACCCTGAGGACCATAAGCACTGAGAACGTGAGCCCATCGCGGGAACACTGTACAGACTCTCTTTAGGATGCAATTCCTAAACCAGAAAGATGAATAAGTACTTGTCTACCCTCTTCATCCTGATTTCACAATGGCAGCTGATGAAAACTTTGTGGAATTAAATGGAGGTCTGGAAATCAAGGGGCAGGTCTACCTTAGAGGTCCATGGTGATGGTCAGTGCACTTGTGCGCACTGGCAATGGGCCTGGAGGGGCAGCCACCCGCCTTGCGTGGAGCGTCTCCTCACCTTGGAAGCTCAGAACTGTGGTCTCAACAGATGCTGTTTCCTATTTTAAATTACACTTTTCAGTTTGGCTCTACTTTCCAGGGTCCTTTCCTAAGTTTCACAGCCATCCTCAAAACTGGAGGCAGAGGGTGTTAGAAATGAGGGGGTGGGGACTGGAGGGAACTGGGAGGAGAAAAATGAGGGAGATAGGAGGGCAGGCCCAGGGCCTGGTGTGGGACGACCGTGCTAGTGATCTATTGCTGAGAGTTCCCCCACACTAGAGACTTAACCAACACACACTTATTAGCTCACACATCTCTGACGAGGAATCCCACATGGCTCAGCTGGGACTACTGTGGTGTCACCTGAGGCAGGATCCGTGTCACTGAGGGTCTGAGCTCACTCGGGTGCACTCTGGGATTCAGTTTGGATGGAAGGCCTGACTTCCTCTCTATCTGTTGGTCTCATTCAGTGCTAGGCCATGTGGGTCTCTCCAGATAGCAGCTCACAGCACAGAGGCTTATTCCTGTGTGTGTGTGGGGAAGAGAACAGATCAGAGTGAGCAAGTGGTAGGCACTGACTTTTACTTTATTTTTATTTTTATTTTTTAAAAAAATATATTTTATTGATTTTTTACAGAGAGGAAGGAAGAGGGATAGATAGTCAGAAACATTGATGAGAGAGAAACATCGATCAGCTGTCTCTTGCACACCTCCTACTGGGGATGTGCCCGCAACCAAGTTACATGCTTTGACCGGAATTGAACCTGGGACCTTTCAGTCCGTAGGCTGACGCTCTATCCACTGAGTCAAACCGGTTTTGGCTGTGGCACTGACTTTTAAAAAAACTTTTCAGGGTGGGAAGAGATCAACCAAAGAACTTGAATGCATATAGCATAACCCAGGGACACAGACAATAGGGTGGTGAAGGCCTGGGGTGGGGGGCAGGGATTGGCTAGAAGAGACCAATGGGGGGAAAAGGGGACATATGTAACACTTTCAACAATAAAGATTAAAAAATAAATAAAATGAATTTGCTTTAAAATTGTTAAATTAAATTTCTTTTTCAAAAAATTGACTTGAGGCAGAGCGGGGAGGGGGGGGAGAGGGAGGGGAGAGAGAGAGAGAGAGAGAGAGGAACATCAATGTGAGAGAGAAGTATCAATTGGTTGCCTCCTGTATGCACCCCGACTAGGGATCAAACCCACATCCTAGGTATGTGCCCTGACCAGGAACCGAACAGCAAACTTTCAGTGCCCAGAATGATGCTCAACCACTCTGGCTGGGCTAGGCACTGACTTTTAGAACCAAATCATGGAGGTCATGTTGGATCCCTTTGCCATCTTCTATGGAGTCACTACTGACACCCACACTTAAGGGGGGGGCACACATTCACACCACATGAGGAAGGTGAAGACCATGGGGAGTCACTGAGGAGAGAACTGGTGACCTGAGAGGTCCATGCCTTGCCCAGGATCACAGACGGTCAAAATGCAGAGGCTGAGATAAACCCAGCTGTGTGTCCTCAAAGTTGGGGTCCTAGGTGCACCCAGGTTCCATCAGGGGCTCTGGAAAAGGCTGTGCTGGTGGAATCGTGTACAGACATGGAAATGGCCTGGGGGAGACGGTGAGCATTTGGCAGCCTAGACAGTATTTGTCTGAAAAGGCGCCCAGATCTGGAATCACAAAGGTGCACCTCTGTCCACAACCCACCCACAGTGGAGAAAGCTGGGGCTGGGCCCCCTTATGCTGAGCTCATGCTTACGCAGTCCTGAATCACATCCTTTTTGGATAATTGGGAAACAGAAGCCCATAGTCAGGCAGGGATAGGCCAGGGTACATGACATTCAGAGTCCAGAGTTCAGGAATGTTCAGACCTTCCAGGCCAAGGCTCCCACCTCCCCCACAGAGTTGGTCTGGAAATTAGAAATCCTGACGTACTGGGCAGCTCCTACCTGTTCCTCCCTATGTGGGGCCGTTTTGTTCTGGGATCCAGAAAGGGAGCACTGGCATGCACGCGTGCGCGCACAAACACACACACACACACACACTCTAGATGTGATGACCTTGGGTGGGATTAGAAGAAAAGCAGACTCAGAAGAGGTGACAACTGGAAGGAAAAAGAGGTTGAGGCACTACCTACATGTGACAGTCCTCCTCCTACTTTACAGCTACCCCCACATGAGCCTGAACAGCCCTCAGAAGCACTTGCTGCATAACCCATTGTGCAGGCAGGAAAGAGACGGGCCCTGACAGGCACAATGACTTATCCAGGATCCAGAAGAGGTAAGAATGAGGGGTTGAGTCTGAGCCCAGGTCAGTTTCCTCAACTCTGGGATCCTGGCTGCACCCAGAGTTTCTAGGGAGCTAGGGGTGTGTTGGTGCCACTGTGTACAGATCAGGTGCTTCACGGGGAAGAGAGGTCCACAGACAGCGCCCACAGGACTATTTGCATAGCTGTCATGAGATGAGGGGACTCAGGCAAGACAATCCCAGGTATTGAGGTCACTATCCAATAGAACTTGGAAACCCTGTAACCAGGCCCCCACATCTAGCCCCACAGGCAGCTCACTTGCCAAGAGGCATTTGCCAGTGCAAGATGTTCTCTTGCTGTGTTCCCAGTGATTGGTGCTCTTGCTTCCGGAGACCCCGCAGTGAGAGCTTTTCCAGATGGTGCAGACGTTGGTTCAACCCTCGTCCCCGACGTTGCTGGCCATTTTTAAAAATATGGCCTCAGGTAACACAAGGTGGGCTGGGTCAGACCCATTCAGGCCAGGCCACCTCTGTGCACCATCCCTGTGCAACCCACATCCCCTCCTCTTCATGTATTGGGAAGAGGAACCTGAAGGGAGAACCCTGGGGCAGGAACAGCTTTTGGGGCAGTGGATCACCTAGAGGCTCTGCTGTGATCACACCCCAGGGCAGGGCAGGGCAGGCCCTTGGAGATGGGCTTCCAGAGGGGTCCCTTATCTGCGCCAATGGGAGTCCTAGGCCCTCAGGCTGTCACTGCTTTTCCTCCGCAGTGGCAGTCTGAACGGATCACACTGTGTGTGTCTGGAGTGGAGGGTCACAGGGGTCACAGAACCAGCAAAACAGGGCTCTGAGGCTTTCCCCTGGTGACTGGGAACTGTCTTTACAGAGCTCCACACAGGAGAACAGAGAGGAGCCAACAGATGGGGTCCTCAACTCCATGCCCCTGCAGGAGGCACAGGTGCCCCATCCATCCTCCAGTGTGCAGCACGGCTGCGGGGTGAGTGCAGGTGCTGAGGTGACCCAGACTCCAGGATCCCATGTAGTTGAAAAGAGCCCTGGGTTCCAGAAGCTGCTCTGCTAGGCCCCTAGGTCCCTCCTAGAGTCCAATTTCAGCAGGCAAGATGAGCATTTGGCCAGTATTTGTCTGAAGCGGAGCCCAAAGTTGGAACTGCATACATGCACCTCTGTCCTATACCCACCCAGGGTGGAGGGAGCTGGGCCCCTTTGTTCTGAGCTCAGGCTTATGCAGTTCTGAACCCAACCCTCAATGGAAAATTGGGAAACTGGTGTCCACAGAGTGGCAGATATTACCTAATGTTCATGACATTCAGAGTCCAGAGTTCAGGAATGTTCAGACCTTCCAGGCCAAGGCTCCCACCTTTCCGACAGAGTTGGTCTGGACATTAGAAATCCTGACATACTGGACAGCTCCTGCCTGTTCCTCTGTTTCTAGGGGTCAGGGGACACTTTTTTTTTTTTAACTAAGAGGAATTTTTGTATTATTTTATTATGGTTTAAAGCATAACATATGTTTCATTTTCCCCCCATGAGTCCCTCCCCAGCCACTTCCACCCCCCAGCAAATGCCCCCACCACCTCAGTGTCCCTGTCCATTGGTTCTGCTTATATGCATTCATACAAGTCCTTTGGTTGATCTCTTACTCTACCCCTGACTCTCCCCTGCCTTCCCACTGAGGTTTGAGGGTCTGTTTGATGCTTCTCTGTCTCTGAATCTATTTTTGTTCATCAGTTTATGTTGTTCATTATATTCGAAAAGTGAGTGTGATCATGTGATATTTATCTTTCTCCAACTGGCTTATTTCACTTAGCATAATGCTCTCCATGTCTTCCAAGCTGTTGTGAATGGTAGGAGTTCTTTCTTTTTTACAGCAGCATAGTATTCCATTGTGTAGATGTACCACAGTTCTTTCTACTCATCTGCTGATGATCACTTAGGCTGATGGGCATTTAGGCTGTTTCCAAATCTTAGCTATTGTGCTGGTATGAACATAGGGTTGCATATATCCTTTCTGATTGGTGTTTCTGATTTCTTGGGATATATTCCTAGAAGTGGAATTACTGGGTAAAATGGGAGTTTCATTTTTAATATTTTAAAGAAACTCCATACTGTTTTCCACAGTGGCTGCACCAATCTGCATTCCCACCAGCAGTGCACGAGGGTTCCTTTATCTCCACATCCTCACCAGCATTTGTCCTTTCTTGATTTGTTGGTGATAGCCATTCTGACAGATGTGAGATGGTATCTCATTGTGTTTTTAAAAAAATATATTTTTATTGATTTCAGAGAGAGATAGAAACATCAATGATGAAAGAATCATTGATTGGTTGCCTCCTGCATGACCCCTAATGGGGATCGATCCCCAAACCTGGGCATGTGCCCTTGACCAGAATTGAACCTGGGACCTTTCAATCCATAGGCCAACACTCTATCCACTGAGCCAAACCGGCTAGGGCAGTGGTCGGCAAACTCATTAGTCAACAGAGGCATGCATATGGGCATGACCGGTGGGTACAGACAGCAGGGGGTTGGGGGCATGTGTGGGGAGGGGGGGTGAGGACAAATATGTGATATCTTAATCAATAAAGAAATTAAAAATAAAATAAAATAAAATAAAAATGCAACACCCCCCCCCCAAAAAAAAGAAACAGAGCCAAATATCAACAGTACAACGATTGAAATTTCTTTTGAGAGCCAAATTTTTTAAACTTAAACTTCTTCTAATGCCACTTCTTCAAAATAGACTAACCCAGGCCGTGGTATTTTGTTGAAGAGCCCCACTCAAGGGGCCAAAGAGCCGCATGTGGCTTGCAAGCCGCAGTTTGCCGAACATGGGGCTAGGGCCCTCATTGTTTTGATTTGCATCTCTCAGGTGATCAATGACTTTGAGCATGTTTTCATAAGGCCATGAGACATATGAAAACAGATTTTTTTTTGTGACTAACAAAAAGAATTTTATTAAACTCACTGAAGTCACATGTCCACATATAGCCATCCTCACTGTGGCCAGGTCAGTTCGATGTGCAGATACCTCCACTCTGGGGCCCTGAGACACACTCCCCAGAACCACCTGGATGTGGGAATTGGCAGCTGTTAGAAAGAAGGAAATGGAAGTCATGTCCACCACAGGCCATTGTCAAATAAAACATTGATTTCTGGTTTCCACTCCGACATATAAGAGCTTGGAAGTCCTTACTCTCATCCTTACAAGAAGAAAAAAGATGAACAATCCAAAACAACAGGAACTCTTTTTAGATCCATCAGATCATTGAAATCACATGGCTGGAAATTAACCTTTGCTGCTGCAAACCACTGAGATTCAGGCCTCCTTTAACACAATACAACCTAGCACTAGCACTTGTGTGTGTGTGTGTGTGTGTGTGTGTGTGTGTGTGTGTGCGCGCGCGCGCGCAAATGATTTTGGGTGAAATTAGAAGAAAAGCAGACACCGAGGAGGTGTCAATAGGAAGAAAAAGGAGGTTGGAGGCACTTCTGCCTTGTGACAGTCCTCCTCCTACTTGATAGCTACTCCCCCTCATGAGCCTGAACATCGCTAAGAAGCACATGCTGCAATAACCCATTGGGCAGGCAGGGGAGAGACAGGCTCTGACAGGTACAATGACTTATCCAGGATCAAGAAGAGGTAAGAATGAGGGGTTGAGTCTGAGCCCAGGTCTGTCTCCTCAAATCTGGGACCCTGGCTGCAGCCAGACCTTAATGGCTATGGAGAGGGGTGTGTTGGTGTCACTGTGTACACTGTTGGTATTCCATGGAGAAGGTGAGTGAGCAGTCAGCAGCCCACAGGACTATCTATAGTTGTTATTAGGTGATGGGTGTCGGGGGGGTGGCAATCCCAGGAAATGAGGTCACTTCCTAATAGAACTTGGAACCCCCGTAACCAGGCATCCACTTTCTAGCAACTGCCCAACCGCCACTCACTTGGCAAGAGCCAGTTGACAGTTCAAGATGTTCTCTTGTTGTGTTTCCAGTTATCAGGGCTCTGGTTCCCGGAGACCCTGCAGTGAGAGTTGTTCCAGACTCTGTAGACGGTTCCACACTCGTGCCCGACATCTCTGGCCGTTTTCAAGAAGATCCCGTCAGGTAAGAGAAGGTGGCCTGGGTCAGACCCATTCACGCCAGACCAGCCTCCTTTGTGCTCCATCCCTGAGTAGCCCGCATGCCCCTCCCCTTCATGTGGTGGGAAGAGGGACCTGAAGGGAGAACCCTGGGGCAGGAACATTTTTTAGGGCGGCTGATCACCTAGAGGTCCTGCTGTGATCACACCCCAGGGCAGGGCAGGGCAGGCAGTTGGAATGTGGTTCCAGAGGGGTCCCTTATCTGTGCCAATGGAAGTCCTAGCCCTCGAGCTGTCACGCCTTTTCCTCGCCAGTGGAGGTCTCAGCAGATCACACTGTGTGTGTGTCTGGAGTGGAGGGTCACAGAACCAGCAAAACAGGGCTCTGAGGCTTTCCCCCTGGTGACTGGGAACTGTCTTTACAGAGCTCCACACAGGAGAACAGAGAGGAGCTGACAGATGGGGTCCTCAACTCCATGCCCCTGCAGGAGGCACAGGTGCCCCATCCTTCTTCCAGCGTGCAGACCGGCAACAGGGTGAGTGTAGGTGCCCAGTTGACCCAAACGCCAGAACCCCAGGGAGTCAACGGGACTTGGATTCCAGAAGGTTCCCTGCTACTCCCCTGAGATCCCTCCTAGCATCCAGTTTCCAAAGGAATCTGGGTCCCCATCTCCTCCAGTCAGGAGCTGGGGCCTCCCTGGGCTGCACATAGTACCAGGACGGGGACTGCTTATCACGGCGATCCATGTCTTCATTGCTATGGGACCTGGACCTTATCCCCTTCTGTTGCCATGACAACGGTGCGACCCTGAACACACTACACGTCCTAATATCCAGACCCTCCAGCCCAGGAAAAGCCTCTGTGTCTCATCTTACATTGGGATGTTTTGTCAGAAATCACATGGGTGACACTGTTAATACAGCATGTGCTGTCTGTCCTATGCTAGGAAAATGACCTAAGATACTAATGTGTTTCATATTCCTCACCTCTAATTCTATTTTCCTGCCAAGAACCTTTTCTCTTATCAATGTGAAAGACATTCAAAGCTGTGAAAAAGTTTTGTGTGTTTATTTGAACCAAAGTGTCGACAATTGCCAGGGAGCAAAATCTCAATGGGTTGAGAGAATGCTCCAGAGAATGGCAATTTTGCACCTTATTTTATAAGTTACAAGCAAAGTGCAGACTTATGTGGGTTACATGAAATCCATGGGTGATAGATTAGGCAGAGAGGAGAGTGCAAGGTGTGGAAACTTCTGTGATTGGATCAACGGTAAAATGATAGGCACATACTTCCATAGGTGGATGTAGGATAGTTTCAAGTCAACAATGAACTGAATAACAACGAAGGGATCCGTGATCTCCGCAGAGCACAGAGTGGTGCCTGTGCTTGAGTTGTCCAAAATAAGGAAGATTCCTTTGATAATCCAAAGATATGTTATCATAGATGTAAAAAGGCAGTACACAGGCTCAGTTAAGGTAAAGATTGACCTTTGTCAGGGAAGATGCCAGACTAGGACATGACTGCCCACCATGAGCTCCTTTTAGTTAGTATTTTAATTTCAGACCATCCTTTGTAGTTACTTAAGGTCTCTGAGTTTGCAGGACCTCCACGCAGGACTTTTCTGATCTAGTCAGGTTAGCATGTGGCCCCTTTTTTCGTCCATACATCCTCCTTTTGTTCAAAATCAATTCAAATTATGCATTGATGATCAGTGTTAGTGTTTTGTCTTGCTGAACAATGGACCATTGGGGATGAGGCAAGACTATAACCTTAAATGGTATTCAAGGTGCAATTATTATTCAAAATAAAAAGGCAGGTGAATGGGAGGCCATGAGATCCTATATGCCTTTGTTAAAAAATATTCTGTATCGCCGAAACCGGTTTGGCTCAGTGGATAGAGCATTGGCCTGAGGACTGTAAGGGTCCCAGGTTCGATTCCAGACAAGGGCATGTACCTTGGTTGCGGGCACATCCCCAGTGGGAGGTGTGCAGGAGGCAGCTGATCAATGTTTCTCTCTCATCGATGTTTCTAGCTCTCTATCCCTCTCCCTTCCTCTCTGTAAAATATCAATAAAATATTTAAAAGAAATATTCTGTATCAATTTTAAATTTTGAGCTACCATGGGCACAGTCCTTTTGCTGCTTATCTTAAGTTTTGGTGTTTTGCATCTAGTATAACATTTACATACCAGGAACAAAAACAACAGCAATAAAGCAGTAATACCATTTAGGAATAGAAAATGTCTAGTGCTAGACTGAGGGGAATAAGCATCTCAGCCAACCAAAAAACCCTTTGCATGCATTATCATAATTGTTTATTAAGCTAATGGTATGTTTTCCTCCTCCATCCACTGTCCCTTGTACTTATGATATGTTTGGCCAGATGAATTAAGACTCTCTACTTTTTCATTATCATAACTGATCATCAGAATGTCATTGTCTAGTAGGTGGGAAAAATTTGCAGGTATCCAAATTCAACTTTTCATATGTAATAAGGGAGAGGCCTGGGGAGATAGATATTGTTTCCTTTAGGAAACCATGAAGAGGGTAATAACAATATAAAATCATTTGATGTATATTTAATCAATAACAATGAAGTGATAAAAGAACAAGGTTTGAGCAGCAGTAATTTGTGAGCATCCAGGCCTTGGCGACTTCTTGGGATAGCTTTCAGCCCCCATGGCCAGTGGTTTCTCATCCTTGAAAAGTCTTCAATCTCCATGGTGGATGGAGGCCAGTGTCAGAGATAGATGTCCATTTGTGGTAGGGCATCTGATAAGGTCACATCCTTTTTAACACGTTGGAGAGAGTCTTTAATTAATGTGTTTCAATAAACAAAAATCTCCTGGTTGTAAGTTTTGGTGTTTGAAGTCTTTGTCTCTTGGGAGTACTGTGAAATGAATGTCACAAATTTATCAGTCCCTATAACCTTCTCAATGAGTCATTGATAGTAATGTAGAATGTCTGCTTTTAGTTTTTCTTATATTTGGAAAACAAAAAGATTTAAAAATAAGCAGTATTTTAAACAGAGTCATATAAACAATAATTATATTCACTTCATTTAGTCCAATACCCATTTTTTTTGTTTATCCTGATTATTTGCCAGTATTTTTATGAATTCAGCTATTCCTTAGAGTTCTATACATTTTCATTCAGTTCAAAGATATGACCTGCTTAGAAACCTGTAATTTTGAGTAAATCAGAATCCTTTTCATGGATTTTTCTAAAGATGTAACATATTTGAAAATGCATTAGAGTAAAACAATAACTATCTATGAATGACAAAACAAAGTGGCATGGTTATAGATTTGATTATAATGCAATTGATAAAAAAAACTCTGCTAGTTTAGTAAGCTATATCATTTTAAGACAATGATTTTTTGAAAATAATAATTACTGTAAAGTGAGAGAGAATAATGTAATATATATATATATATATATATATATATGTACGTATATTTAGATTCAACACATAATTTCAATATAGAAAGAAAAAATAATATGTAAGATTTTAAAACATTGTCCATGGCTTCTTGTATTGAGCATTGGGTATAATTCATAAACTTCCAATGTTTGCGCCACAAATATTTGGAGTCTCACTGCCAGACACCCTCACAGGCAACCATCCCTCTTGGCTGGACTGGTGTCACTGACAGTCAACTGTTTACACCTGAGAGTATCCCATTTGAACTTTTCTTTGAATCTTGGTAGATCCCTCAGAGTGCAGGTTGAAATCTTTAGAACATCCATTTTAATAAAAGCATATGTACACAAATAGCACATTTTTATTTTTTAATTTAGCAAAGCTTCCCATGTAATTTCAAGTATATAAAATAGGCCTAATTTAGTTTAAAAACATTGCTTTAATAAGGATAGAGAATAAATCCTTGAGGTATTCCAGGGCCCGTTGGAATTAACTCAAAGTCATTCTTTTGTTTAAAAAGTCTCTTAAAATGGAAACTCTGGGAAGGTTGCAAATATACATATACAAAAGCTTATAGCCTGGACTTTTTGTAACTCGAAGTAAAGCAAACACAGACTTACGGTAATAACTCTAAAAGACTTTAATCACACTAAAAACAGTTTTAATATTAAATATTTTGTCCAGACTACAGAATTCACCTTAATTTACATAAGTATTTAATCTTTTTAGGCCAATAAAAGATTATATGCTAGTAATGCCATCTGGAGGCTGAAAATTCACCACACATATCACATAGATGAACACATATCACATAAAGACCATACACATAATTTGAATTACTAATTTTTACAGAGAGAATGCAAGAATTTTCTTATAAAGTTAAACTTTCACAAAATTTTATAGCCTGTACTGTACCCCTTTTACAAACCTTTCGTCAACTTTCACAAACCTTACCCATTCAGAAATAACTATCCTTATAGAAACTTACATTTGTCCTTTTCCTTCAAATATGACTCCCTATACCTCAAGCCTTCTATTATCATAACTATATAATTTCTTCCAACTTAACTCAAACTTTTAACTCTTAGGAGTCTTAATTTGCAATGATAAGCACAAAAGTGGACAACCAGCATTCCTTAGATTGACATTGATGAACATATTTTAATCACACTCTCATGTTCAAGAAACACACCTTCAACAAAGCACAAAACATTACATCAACAGCTCCAAATGCATTTTACAGACCTTCTGTAATGAAAAACCCAAAAGCAGGTGAACTTAAGATTTGCCTAGCAACCAATGTTTCAGTATTTCATGTTATTTCAATCTATCTAGATATTCCATAACTTTCATTAAAACTAAGTTAGAAAGAAATAGTTGAAATAAGCTAAAGTGATTTGTGTAGGTGGGTAAGGTAGTTTTTTCTATTGGGATAAGACATATCTTCCAGAGATTTGTATTTTTAAAAATGGCCTAGACAAGAGGTCTTGGTGAACTCAGGTATTTCAATTTCAAATGTTCTGGGACTTTGGTTGCATAAAGCCAATTTTCTACAAGCCTCTGAAATGAATAGGGGAGGTTTGGCAAGGTCAAAGGACATGGTGGGCTTTGAATTGTTTCTGGAACCAAACCTCTGGCCCCATGAAGACTTCATTTGTAAAACTAGGATAGTCATTTTCAATACTCAGGGTCTGGGTTGCCACCCAAATGTTGGCAAGGGACTGACAAATTCATGCACCCAATTTATATTGCGACCAGGTAGTGTAACAAAAGAAGACTGGACTTCTCTTGAGGGGTCAGGATTAAGTTTCTCCCGTTTGGTAAATATGTACCCAAAAGAGGTACATAGTTTGTACCTCAAGTCATTGTGGGCTGGTTCCCCATCTACAGAAAGACATATGAGCAAGCCAAGTGTTAGAGGCATCTCTGCACATTTCTGGGCTGTTTGGGGCCATTCTGAGTAGGGTGAGTACCCTGTTAAGCCATCTCTCAGGCTCTCGTGGAAGTTAATAATGAAAAAAAGGTGATTATCAAATATTTGGTCAGTCTCAAGATCAGTTTCCTCTTGGGAGGTTCCTTTAAAATCATTATTTTCCCTTTTGGTTCAGTATCTGCTTCATTTATTCTAAATATGTATAACTATTCTGGAAAAAGCATATGTGGGATCACTCATTTCATAAAAAAAAGAAAAAGAAAAAGAAACCTCAGGTATTAAGTGAATTGGGGCAGATTTGATTAGCAAACCATATATATATATATTTCCGTGACATTTCCTAGTCGGAAGGAAACAGGTTTTGATTAAAAAGCAGACATTTGTACAGGAGGTTTAGTCTGATGGAGAAAGTAATTAGTTGGGTGCGGTTAAGAATAAGTAAAGGAGCCCTAGTATCTACAGGGGCCTTAGTGGCTTCCCTTTTTATGATAATTTCAAATTCTCCCAAAATATCAGTGAGAAGGGGAAACACTCTTGGAGCAACCCTATGCTTGTTTTTGTTTATTTACTTTTTCTTAATCCTATTTCATTTTCCTATCATCCTTAAAGTGGGCAGACTTCTCTACAGGAGTTTCCTTACAACCTCATTAAGTAATTCTGTTGCTGTGTTGCATTGTACCCCGAATCTCACAAAGACGCCTCAAAAAGTCAACTTATGGAGTCATTTATTAAAGGCCGGCGGCATACGAGGGGCAAAAGCTCCAGATCTCGCAGCCCTGAAAAGCTTGCCACATCTGGCTTATATTGGCAAATATATCACAAAGGTGTCGATTACATCTTTGGGTTTGCAATGAGGAACCTGGTTTGCACAAAGCAGTTACAGAAGCGAAATTGAGTAAGTTAGTTATCTATAGTTTTGGGTCTAAGGATCACCGAATCAACAGAAACACATTATCTGGGGCCACTGAGGCAATTTAGAATAATTGTGCTGTCCACATTCCGGGACCACTGAGTCAACCAGAATGCATTATTTGTAGCTACTGAGACAATTTAGGGTAATTGAGCTGTCCTGGTCCCCAGAAGAATGTGCTTTAATAACCAGTGAGATCACAATCAATGGGATATACAAACCACCATCAATGGAGTATTAAATCGATTGGGATAGCATACATAAGTTCAGAAAATCAAAATAACTTTTCTATTGTTTTAGCAAGCAAATAAGTACAGAAGCCAAACAGCAGGGTTAAAATATTAAACAGCATTTTTTACCCAAGCATGGTTGCTACCATGCTTTAGTTGGGCTCCCAGAAACCAGGAGTATATTAATTGGAATAGGTTAGAATAGCCAAGATTGCATTTTCTATCAGTGAAATTTCTTTGTGAATCAGTCAGGGCCATAGAGAAAATTGAGAATGATTCCTGGTTCCTCTCTGGCTGAGAGCAGCTTTTCTCCAAAGGGAACTGGTTGAATTCCTATTCTCATTTTCCCTTAAGTCAGTAGGGAGGGGTAGTGGAGGGGACAGAAGGGGAAGGAAGAAGGGAGGGGAAGAACACTTCTGGACAAGGAAGCTCAGAGAGCAAAAGATGTAGTGGACGTGCTAAAGAAGGGGAGAATGGGGTGATAGCATTTATTAGCTTCAGGAGAGTTAAGAGATAGTCTCTACAATTTCTCATTAATTTATTTTTTAAAAGATTTTCTGTGTTTCTCTTTAGAAGCTTTGAATTTCCAAATTAGGATATGCTTCCTGTTCATTCAATCAGTTTCATTTTAGGGCTGACATTTTTCTAGTGTTTTTTTTTTTGTTTTTTTTTTCTGCAAAAAATTAATTTAGGCACCCAAAGACAACTGCATCTTGGCCATTTTTCAGTTGATACTTTCTTTTAAGTCTTCCATTTCTGTAAAGCACTTGAAAGTCAAGGCTTCCTATCAGGGGTTAATGAGGGCTGGAGTCTGGGAGTTTCCTGCCTTGGAGGCACAACTTCCCATGTTAATTACAGGTGTGTTTGTTTTCATTGTTTTTGTTGTTATTTTATATCTGCAGAATCTGAGCAAATTTTCTAAGGATGTTATGTAGTGGGTCGAAGCATGCTGCTTATTGCTCCATGATGCTCACACCCCTCAAGTCTCATTCAACCCCCTTATGTGCCTCAGCTTCTCTCCCAGCTATCAAAGCTACCAGAAGGCCTCTAGCCACTTTGGCTCAGTGGGTAGAATGCAGGCCCTTAGAGGTCCTGGGTTTGATTGCAGGTCAAAGGCATGTACCTTGGTTGCAGCTTGATCCCTCACCCTTGTTGGGGTGTGTGTGGGAGGCAACCAATCTATATGTCTCTCTCATTTTCTCTCTCTGTATCTCCCCCTCCCAGTCCAGTCTCTCTAAAAACCAATGGCAAAAATATACTAGAATGAGGGCAAATAAATAAATTAAAAAAAAATAAAACAACAGGAAGGGCTAGGAATGCTGATGGACCAAACCCTATGGGCTCTCCCCCAGAAGAGCCAGTCAGTTGAATTACAGTTGAGTTGGAATTTCCCTATGGGGCTCCTGCTTGGCATGAGGAATGACCTCTGACACCTTGCAAAGATTCTTTTTATTTTTTATTTTTATTGTCTAAAGTTTTACATATGGCTCCTCCCCCAACCTCCATTGACCACCTCCTCCCCTCCCTCCCCAAGCCATTCCCACCCTGGAAAAGCCCCCACCGCCCCAGCATCTGTGTCCATTGGTTATGCTAATATGCATGCATACACGTCCTTAATTGCTTAAGAACAACTGAGATTCGGGTCAGAAGGAGGATGTGTCCTGTTATCTTTGAAGCTGAGCAAATTCAACTGTCACTTATACAGTGAAGGTTTTCTGCTCAGATTCTCAGAAAGCAATTCCAAATGAAAATCCATAATTAAAAATCAGCTACCCATGTTTCCTCTTGTCTCTCCTTAGACTGGGTTCTGTCAACCCTTAACCTTAATTCCACCTTGAGGATTTAAAAATACAGCTCAAATAAAGTCAGACCCTCTACCACAAGCAAAAGATCTTGGATATAATAGACAACTTAGCCAAATTCACCTGACAGGCAGGGAACCGGTGGGCACAATGGGCCCTTTGTTAGGTCCGAGCACCGGGTCTGGGTCTGCAGGGCGGTCCTGTGTCAGCTTCTTTGGAATCCTGCCACAGGAAGCAAGTAAATATCAATGTAAGCCGCATTCAACCCTGTGCAGAGTTTCTCTGAGTTTATTGGAGCCCAACTGTCAAGAATGGCCAGAAAACAAAATCTCACTATTTTGAGGTAGTGCTCCAGAGAATGGCAGTATTGCACCTGCTTTTACACATTACAATCAAAAGTGGAGATGTATGTGGGTTACATGGAATCCATTGCTTAGAGAGGCAGGAGAAAACAAAGCAGGGAAATCTCTGGGATTAGATAAAAACTAAAACGATAGACACATGCCTCTCTTATACAGGTGCCTAGAGGCTAGTTAGCAGTCAGCAATGAACTCAATAGCAATGAGCAGATTTGTGGTGTCTGCAGAGCACAGAGAAGTGCCTGTGCTTGGAGGTGTCCAGAAAAAGGGAAATTCCTTTGACATTCCAAAGGTGTGTTATCCTGGATGCCAAAAGACAATAGACAGGCTCAGTTAAGGTAAAGATTGACCTTTGTCAGGGAAGACGCTGGCCTCGCACATGACCACACACCATAAACTGCTTTTAGATAACAAGTACTGATTTTAGGCCAACTTTGTGGTTAATTTAGGTCTCTGAGTTTGAAAGGCCACCATGCAGGCCTTACCTGTGCTAGTCACAGGCGAGCGTGTGACCATTTTTCATGCACTCTCTCCTTCGATCACTTGTGTCCCATCTCTTGCCACCAATCATGTCCCTCCTTTGTCCCACCACAGGGGGAGAAACCATTAAGTACCTGTATGCTGCAAGCAGCTGCAGCTTCCTCATCACCTGCAGGCCTGGCCCGCTCGCCCACTGTGCTCAACAGCCCAGTGCCCATGAACCTCTTCTCTACCTGGGAGGTGGACTGCTCCAGCCCCAGCTGCGTGCCCAGGTTGTGCAGCCTGACTTTAAAGAAGCTGGTGGTCTTGAAGGAGCTGGAGAAGGAGCTCATCTCCATGGTGATAGCAGTGCAGATGCAGGGCTCCAAGGGCATCTTGAGATCCCACGAGATTGTGCTGCCTACTAGTGGACCAGTAGAGACTGACCTGGTGCTGACCTTCACCCTGCAGTACCCCCACTTCCTCAAGAGAGAAGGCAACAAGCTACAGATCATGCTGCAGCAGAGGAAGTGCCATAACAACCAGATCATCCTGGGCTACAAGACTTTGGCCACAGGTGCCATCCACATGGCCGAAGTGATGCAGCGACCCCCCGAGGGTGGCCAGGTGCTGAGCCTCAGCAGCTGCATCCAGGAGTCCTCCATCAAGGTGGCTGAGATCTGGATCTCCTCCCTGTCCAGTCAGCCCGTTTATTACGAGGCTGGCACCATGCAGGCCAGGCCCAAGGACAAGTCCACAGATAGCTACACCGAGGGGAAATCTGAGAGCTTCTCTGAGCCGGAGGACAGCTACAAGGCGCCACACAGGCAGGACCTGGAAGAAGATGACTTCGACCTGGGGCAGTCCAAGAAGCAGCAGCAATGCATGCAAGGAAACTTGCAGCAGAAAGTCCTGGCTCTGCTTCCCGGGTCCAACATGTCGGAAGAGGTCCTAGACTCAGATCAGGACCCTACAGAGCATGTCCCCGAGGTGCAGGAGGACCTGGACCTCCTGTTTGACAACCTTGAGAATCCCAGTGACAGTGACCCAGACATAGAGGACGATGGTAGCATCCTCAGCAACACCAAGACCAAGACCAGACAATACTTTGAAGGCCTGGCACACTCCAGCTGGCAGACCGAGATGAGGAGCATACACGGTGCCCAGAGGCAGAAGGAGCCTCCTCGCCTGGCCGACATGCCTGAGAAGGCCCAGGGCCCGGGTAGCAAGCTATTCAGTGGCAGTGTCTCTGACTTGATGGCCTACAGCACCCCCACCACCATGGTGGACAAGACCCGGATCTTCTCCCTATCGAGCCACCCCGTCAACCACCTGGACAGTGCCATGCCAGCTAGCAACAAGGCGGAGTCCACAGATAACTTCTCCGAGGGAGACTCTGAGATCGTCTTCTCTGAGCTGGAGGTCAGCTACAATGCCGCCCACAGGCATGACCTGGACAAGGATGACTTGGGCCTGGAGAAGCCGATAGGAAGAAGGAGGTCCATGACCAGGCAACAGAACTACCAGCAGAAAGTCACAGAGTGGCTGTGCAGGTTTCAAATGACGGAGGAGGTCCTGGACTCAGAGCAGGACCCTGAGGAGCAAGTCCCCGATGTGGACAAGGACCTGGCTCGTCTGTTTTACAGGCTGGTGAACCCCAGCGACAGTAGCTCAGACATGGAGGATGATGACCGTCTCCTAACCCCTCCCATGCCTGAGCTCATGACATACTCTGATAGCCTGTCAAGCGGCCCAGATATGGAGGAGGATGACAGAGTCCAAGGCACCCCAAAGCCCAAGCCCAGGTCATCCTTTGAAAGCCTGTCAAGCGACAGTGGCTCCGAATGGGTGGCCCACAGCATGCCCAACCCTGGGGAGCAGTCGGCACAGCCTGAGGACAGCCCGGAGGCAGAGACCTCTGCCCAGGACATGCTCCCTAAGAAGCTGCCACCCAGCAGGCGCACCACCAAGACCGAGTCTCTGGTCATCCCCTCCAGCAGCTCCAAGGGGAAGCAGCCTGCCTGCCGGGGCTGGAGCAGGTCCCTGAATGAGTCGTCCAACAGCCTGATCAAGGAGCGCTGCCCAGTCCCACAGAGCCAATTGCAGGTCCCCAGGAAGACTGTGTACGATCAACTGAACCATATCCTCATCTCCAATGACTGTCTGCCCAAGAATATCATCCTCATCAGCACCTCTGACAGGCAGGGGCAGTTCCTGTCGGACGTCCTACAGCAGCACACGCTACCCGTAGTGTGCACCTGCTCCATGGTGGATGTCCAGGAGGCCTTCAGTTCCATCATCTCCTGGATACAAAGATACCGCAACTGCCATACTGAGGCCCCGATGCCAGTGAAGATCGCGGTGGCGGGGGCTCAGCACTACTTCAGCACAGTGCTGCGGGTCTTTGTGGAGCATCTGTCCCACCAGAGCCCTGACTGGCTGGGCTACCTGCACTTCCTGATCATCCTGCTGGGTTCCCACCCTGTGGCCAGCTACCTGAGCTCCGTGGATTACCGCTACAACAGCCTCTTCCAGGACCTGGCCTGGCTGGACATGTTCAACAACCTGGAGGCCCAGAGTGCTGTGCAGAACATAGTGTCAAGAATCACAGAGTACATCACAGGGGCCAACTGTGTCCATCAGCTGCCCATCGCAGAGGCCATGCTCATCTCTAAGCCGAAGAGCCCAGGCAAGTTGTCCTCACAGAAGTTCATTCCCTTTGTGGGGGCAGTGAAAGTTGGAAGAGTGCAACCAATTTCAGCCACGTCAGGAGACACAGATGATGCGGTCCCCTCATGCTCCAACGTGCTTTTGTCCACCGCCAGGGAGGCCTCACACAACCCAACCTCCTCCTCATCGGTGAGTGGAGGCCTATCTTCCCCCAGCCAGGGTGTCAGTGCTGAGCTGATGGAGCTGCAGGTGGATTACTGGATGGCAGCCCAGCCCACAAACAGGAAGAGAAACAGGGAGAAGGAAGACCTTCCTACCACCAAAAACACACTCCAGTGCACCTTCCGGTCTCTCCAGGTCAGCAGGCTGCCCAGCAGTGGCGAGGATGCAGGCACGCCCACAATGTCCATGACTGTGGTCACCAAGGAGAAGAAAAAGAAGGTGTTGTTTTTGCCCAAGAAAGACAAAGGCAAGGACTTGGGGTCCAAAAGCCAGTGCATCCAGGGCATCGGCCGCTTGGTCTGCTCAGCCAAGAACCAGGAGAACAGGCAGCGGGTCCTCATTGATGGCGTGGAGTGGAACGACGTGACGTTCTTCCAGCTGGCAGCCCAGTGGCCTTCCCACGTCAAGCACTTCCCCATCTGCATTTTCGGACACTCCAATTCCACCTTCTAGCCCTGCCCCTCCCCCTGCCCTTCACCCTGCCTGGGCCAAGCCCAGAAGGGCCCAGCTGCCTTTCTGTTAACAGTTCAGTTTACTACAGACACAGACTCTGGAAACACAGAGAAACTGTTTTAAGTTAGAATGTGCTCACAGCCTGGAACCTAAGGGGGTTGTCCCCACTGGGACCCCCAAATTCTCTGTTTAATAACCAGAACATTTCGGCAGCTGGGAGGTCAGGTGGGCACCGTTGAGCTGGAGTATCATGGAAGGTGTGTTTTAGCCTCAGGATCCGCAACACTTTCAGTGAAAAGGGTTCTGGCCTTGGAGACGTGCCCTCCCTGGAAACCAGGGCTCTGCTTAACCCTGGGAGCTGGCTGCAGCCTGTGTTCAGACTCAGAGCTGGGCCACCAGAGGCAAAGGGCTGGCCTCCCTTTGGGGCATCCGGAGCATAATATGGAGGCCGGCCAGCCCAGCCTTGGACCCAGGCTGCCAACTAGCCAAGTGGCCCCAGAACCATCCACTTATGGTTCCCAATGAACTCCCGCCTCACAGGGCGAAATAACAAAAAAGAGCTGCATGTGCAGACCCACAGGCACACGGGCTGGACAAACCAGTGCCCTCCTTCTTGGGCAGCGACCCACCTTCGTCCCTACCTCTTCATGTTATCACAGAACATTCGCAGCTACCCAACAGGTGTTGGACCAGCTATTGACAAGGTGAGCAACGAGCCTCTCCACAGCAGAACGGTCATTTGGCCACTTGCTGGCTGTGAACTCTCAGATCACTGCATCCCTCTGAGTGTTTGTTTCTAAGAACAGGAGGTGAACCAAGGAGCAACCTCACAGGGTTTTTGTAGGGACCCTGTAGGGTGTTCCCCTAAAGCCTTCTCTGGGAGCCTGGACAGTGGATAGGTCTGTGCTAATTGGTCCTTTTTCTTCCTCATATATGATTCTTCTTGGGGCCTTAGGCTAAGCTCTTTTCTCATGTCACAACGAGCCTGTAGATTCTGTTATTGGGTAAAGCCAGAGCAGAAACCCCACGGGTGAGCAGTGGGGCCCAGGCTAACCCAGCTATCTGTGATGGGGCTAGTTTGGGCTCACTCATTTAGCAAATATGTGAGAAGCCCTGGCAGGTACAGACACGTCTCTAGGCACTGACCATATCCAGTGCACAGAGAAGACCCCAAGCCTGCACTTCAGACCTCCTAGTCCAGAGCGATTCAGTCATACTAGGCTGCACAGGCTCATAGTGTCCACAGGACAGTTGATGTGACATCCTCCTGGCCTCCTCTACCTATGGCTGCATCTTCCAGTACTGTGAAGAGGATGGGAGACCTTTGTTCCAGCAGAAAACGTGAGTCAGTTTTGGATCAGAGCCAGGAGGGGAGTGTGGGGACTGTGAATTCTACGTGCTGGCAGAACCCTGGATCCCACACATGGTGGGGTTTCTGCAAGAGGGCAGAGGTCTGAGGGCTTCTCCTAGAACAAAGGGACGGAGTCAAAGAGAGCTGTGCATGTGGATATGGGTGGTGTGGGTGAGCAGTGGAGTTCAGTGGCAGAGTCAGCTTCTCAGAAAATTCATACCCGTCCGCTCCTAATCCAAGTCTGCCTGCACCCCTAATCAGGGACCATGATCACTAATTTGATAGAACCTCCTCAGTGGCAGCTTGAAAAGTATACTCCACCCTGTGGGAGTTGAGTTTCAGTGGGAGGTGAAGCTAGTGAATTAGGCAGCATGTAGGTGCAGGAGCCAAAGTTTGAGGTGATAGGAAGTTCCTGGGAAGCTAGGGATGGAGACAGAGTTTGTTTGCTTGCTCATTGGTCAGCTATTCCTGAAACACCTACTGCTTGTCTATAAGTGACATGAACAGGGAGGACACCAGCCCTCTCAGTCCTAATGGGAGGGTCATGGGAGAGAGCATGGACACTGAGAGAGCATGTTAGGTTTTTCGGAAGAAGGGGACAGGTGGTTCCATTATTAATCAAGAGCTGTCAGTTAGGAGGGCTTTCTGCCAGGCCCTCCTGGGCGACCAGGCGCATCTTTGCCAGGACTGCCAGAATGAAGGTGGACAAGGAGTAGGTCTGGCTTCTGAATGGGCAGGAGCCACAGACACAGGACCCCAGGCTCTCTGAGTGGTGCTCTGGGAGGGCTGTATGGAAGGAAAGGCCAGGCCTCAGACTCTGCTGTGCACCTCTCTCTCTCTCCAGGGCCATCTCCTGCACCCTGGGCATCTGGCTGGACCAGCACCTCCAGAATTTCCCAGCCTGATGATGCTGTTGGCCTCCATAGAACCAACATTCCAGTCTCTGACCTGCCAAACGAGGCCCAGTACCTCCAGTCATGGCGGGAGCACCTGAGCCCACTGAGGCCGAGACAGGAGGAGGAGGAGGCCTCCGGGGGTGGTGTGGGTGAGTGTGCCTTTGGAAGGCACACAAAAGGCAGTGAGGGTGGTAACATGTCCTCTTCTTGGATCTGCAGAACCAGCTCCAGAGCAAAATCAGGAAAACCCTCCAGAGGCAACGCCACCCTAGTGGCCTCTCCAGAGCCAGAGCCGGATCCAGGCCCAGCTTTCACTGAACTTCAAGAGGCAGAAGAACCACCTGCAGCATTTGAGCAACTCACCCAGCTCCTGCGAGGCCTGTGGTGTCAGATCCCGGGCCGTAGCGGGTGTCAGCTGCCATGGCAGAGAGGGCACCCCACCCCCATTTAGATGCAGTGTTAAACATTTTGTGTTCATGTTACATGTGCTTATAATTTTACTGTATTCTTTATGATATTTAGTAACAGAGTGTATTGTTGAGAACATGTAATGAAATACTCGTAAACATAGCCTTAATTTAGATTCTATAAAATTTAACCCTATAAACCCTCAGAGCTTTGAGCAAGTCTGTTTTTCTGGACCCTGACTCACCCAGGGAGAATTGTCCTCACCTTCTCCAACTGCTCTTCCTGGAGTCAGGACTCTGCCTCCCAGGGAGCAGGCTTCCCCCGTGCCCAGACTCAGAGCTGGGTGGCTAGAGGCCAAGGGCTGGCCTCCCAGGGTGGGCATTCTGAGCCCAATATGGAGTTCAGTCAGCTCAGCCCTGGGCCTCAGCTGCCAACCAGCCAAGTGGCACCAGCACCACTCACTCTGGGTTCCAAATAAGCTTGACCCTCACAGGGGGAAAAAAAAAAGAAAGAAAAAGGAACTGTATGGTGCAGACTGCCCAGGAACACGGATTAGACAAACTGGTCAAATACTTGGTCCCCACCCACCCTTCTGTGTTAATACAGAACATTTGCTACTAACCAAGGTGTGTGGGACCAACCAAGGACCAGGTGAGCCCTGCCCCTCCACAGCACAGTGGTCACTCAGCCACGTGCTTGCTGTGAGAATTCAGGTCACTGCATCTCTCTGAGCGTTTGTTTCTGTGAACATGGGGAGAGCCTAGGCCCAACCTCATTGGGTTATTGTAGGGACTCGGTGGGAGGGGGGACCCCCTGGGAAAAGGCCCGCTGGGAGCCTGGACACTGGAGAGTTGGCTGGAGGGGCTGTGGTTGTTCTAATTGGCCATTTTCTCTTCTTCTTAAAGAAGCTTCTGCCTTATTTGTGATTCTCTTCAGGCTTTAGGCTAAGCTATTTTCTCTTTTGATAAAGACATTGGAGATTCCATTAGGGGTCCCTGTCCTGGGTGAAGCCAGATTAGAAATCGAGGGGTGAGCAGGGGGACCCCATGCTCACCCAACTACCTGAGATGGGGCTCATTTGGGCTCATTCATTCAGCAAATGCCCTGCCCCCAGGACTGCACTCCAGTGCTTCTTTCTAGGCAGGATTGACTCAGTCACACTAGGCTGCACAGGCAGGTAGCGTCCACAGGACAGTCAATGTGACTTCTTCCTCAAAGTATCGCTGCATCTACTACACGTATTGTGAAGCAGAAAGTATATCTCTAGACCAGCAGAAAAAGTGAGTGGGCTTTGAATCAGAGCCTTAAGGGGAATATGGGGACTGTGACTTGGAGAAGCTGGCAACACCCTGGGTCCCATGCCTTGTGGGATTTCTGCAAGATGGCAGAGGTCTGAGGGCTTCTCCTAGAAAAAATGGAAGGAGGCAGAGAGAGCTGTGTATGTGGATTTGGGTTGTGTGGGTGAGTGGGTAGGGCATGTGGCTGGATCACACAGGAAAGAGATCCCAGAGGATGGGTTTTTCAGGAGCACAGAGGGTCTTGAACTGGGACTTCAGTGATGGAGATGGGAGGTTTCCTTCCTTCGAAGGTGCACAAAAGGCAGTCATGGTGTAACATGTTCTCCTCTTGCATGTACAGAAGCAGCTCCAGAGCAAGATCAAGAAACACCTGAAGAGGAAACGCCAACTCTGGTGCCCTCTCCAGAGCCAGAGCAGGCTCCAGGCACAGCTGTCACTGAACTTCTGATGTGGAACCACCTGCATCATTTGAGCAACTCACCTCAGCTCCTTTGAGACCTGTGGTCCTAGATCCTGGGCCACAGCGTGTGTCAGCTGCCACGGCAGAGAGGGCTTTCCCTCATCCTTTATATGAAGTTTAAAAAATTTGTGTTCATCATATACATGTTTATAACTTCACTGTATTTTTCTTATACGATTCGGTAACCTACAGTCTAATGAAAGAAAATGTAATGAAATACTCCTAAACATAAATTTAATTTACATTAAATGAAATTTAACTCTATAAACCTTCAGAGCCTTGAGCAAGTCTGTTTCTTCTGGGCCTCCATGGTGTTACTATGAGACATAGGTTGGGAATAATTAGTGTCTCAGGAGCCACCTGCTCTAAGGATGTAACGTTCTTGAGCCCAGGACAATGGGACTTTGGGGGAAATCAAAGGATGAGCATTGGGGCAGGGACCCGTTATGTCAGGGCTGCCCCTGGGAACCCACATTTCATTTAACTTCATTTCCCACCAGTACATGGACAAAGCATGGCCTTACACGCCCTCTGGTGTCCACGTTGCAGAATGCGGTAGGGTTTAACCAGCAGCAAGCAGTTCCTGAACACTGACTGCCACCTGCACCTGGACAGAAACTCCACCCTCCCCCACTCTCACTGAACAGCATTCTTAGCATCTCCTTTGTTGGCCCATAGCACTGAAGAGGGGACAGGGAATGTCCCAGGGCCTGGGGTCCACAATCATCTCCTCCACAGGCACCGCTTCCAAGTCTCCTCTGGGGTCAGAGCCTCTCTCCGCCCTCACCCCCTGAGCTCTGGTTCTGCTGGGCTTTTTCCTGAGGCTATTCTGTCTCACCAGAGCCCAGCGGCCATTCCTTCTCATGGCCCAAGGCTGAACAAGGTTGTGGAAACAGCCTGGCTTCTCCTTTTAAATCAATCCTTTTCGATGCTCTGAACCACCCTGGTGAGGAGACTAACAGCCTTGTACAGCACCCCGCATGGCACAAGCTACAATGTCTCAGGACAAATGGGTATTAACTTTGGGCCACAGGCAGGGTCCTTGCTCTCAAGGAGTTCAGCCCTGTTGGTTGACACAGATAGAAAGGAAATTCTAATGGAGTGTGAGGAGTCCTAATGTTGACCCTGAGGTCCATAAGCACTGAGAACGTGAGCCCATCACGGGAACATTGTACAGACTCTCTTTAGGATGCAATTCCTAAACCAGAAAGAAGAGTAAGTACTTGTCTACCCTCTTCATCCTGATTTCACAATGGCAGCCGATGAAAGCTTTGTGAAATTAAATGGAGGTCTGGAAATCAAGGGGCAGGTCTACCTTAGAGGTCTGTGGTGATGGTCAGTGCACTTGTGCGCACTGGCAATGGGCCTGGAGGAGCAGCCACCCGCCTTGCGTGGAGCGTCTCCTCACCGTGGAAGCTCAGAACTGTGGTCTCAACAGATGCTGTTTCCTATTTTAAATTACACTTTTCAGTTTGGCTCTACTTTCCAGGGTCCTTTCCTAAGTTTCATAGCCATCCTCAAAACTGGAGGCAGAGGGTGTTAGAAATGAGAGGGTGGGGGCTGGAGGGACCTGGAAGGAGAAAAATGAGGGAGATAGGAGGGCAGGGCCTGGGCCTGGTGTGGGACGACCGTGCTAGTGATCTATTGCTGAGAGTTCCCCCACACTAGAGACTTAACCAACACACACTTATTAGCTCACAAGTCTGTGACGAGGAATCCTTCATGGCTCAGCTGGGACTACTGTGGTCTCAACTGAGGCAGGATCCGTGTCACTGAGGGTCTGAGCTCACTCGGGGGGTCTTTGGGATTCAGTTTGGATGGAAGGCCTGACTTCCTCTCTATCTGTTGGTCTCTTTCAGTGCTAGGCCATGTGTGTTTCTCCAGATAGCAACTCACAGCACAGAGGCTTTTCCTGTGGAGAGAGAGAGAGAGAGAGAGAGAGAGAGAGAGAGAGAGAGAGAGAAAGAACAGATCAGAGTGAGCAAGTGCGTAGGCACCAACTTTTAAAAAACTTTTCAGGGTGGGAAGAGATCAACCAAAGAACCTGTGTGCATATATGCATAACTCAGGGACACAGATAGTAGGGTGGTGAAGGCCTGGGTCGGGGTGTCAGGGATCAGCTAGAAGTGGTCAATGGGGAAAAAAGGGGACATATGTAACACTTTCAAAAATAAACATTAAAAAAATAAATGAAATGGATTTGCTTTAAAATGGATAAATTAATTTTTTTTTCAAAAAATTGACGAGAGAGAGAGAGAGAGAGAGAGAGAGAGAGAGCGCGCAACATCAATGTGAGAGAGGTGCATCAATTGGTTGCCTCCTGTATGCACCCTGATTGGGGCTCAAACCCATAACCTAGGTATGTGCCCTGACCAGGAACCGAACAGCAGTCTTTCAGTGCAGAGGATGATGCTCAACCACCCTGACTGGGCCGGACACGAGCTTTTTAGAACCAAATCATGGAGGTTGTGTTGGATTCCTTTGCTGTCTTCTATGGAGTCACTAATGACACACAGACTTAAGGGAAGGGCACACATTCACACCACATGAGAAAGGTGAAGACCATGGAGAGTCACTGAGGAGAGAACCGGTGACCCGAGGGGTTCATGCCTTGCCCAGGATAACAGAGGATGAGAATGCAGAGTGTGAGATAAACCCAGCTGTGTGTCCTCAAGGTGGGGTCTTTAGTGCACCTAGGTTTCCTCAGGGGCTCTGGGAAAGGCTGTGCTGGTGGAATCGTGTACAGACATGGAGATGGCATGGGGAAGATGGTGGGCATTTGGCAGCCTAGACAGTATTTGTCTGAAAAGGCACCCAGATCTGGAATCATGAAGGTGCACCTCAGTCCACAATCCACCCACAGTGGACAAAGTCGGGCCCCCTTATCCTGAGCTCATGCTTACGTAGTCCTGAATCACATCCTTTTTGGATAATTGGGAAACAGAAGCCCGTAGTTAGGCAGGGATTGGCCAGGGTACATGACATTCAGAGTTCAGAGTTCAGGAATGTTCAGACCTTCCAGGCCAAGGCTACCACCTTCCCCATAGAGGTGGTCTGGAAATTAGAAATCCTGACATACTGGGCAGCTCCTTCCTGTTCCTCCCTATGTGGGGGCTGTTTTGTTCTGGGATCCAGAAAGGGAGCACCGGCATGTGTGTGTGAGCGCGCGCGCACACACACACACACACACACACACACACACACACACACACATAGTCTAGATGAGATGACCTTGGGTGGGATTAGAGGAAAAGCAGACACAGTGGAGGTGACAACAGGAAGGAAAAAGAGGTTGGAAGCACTACCTACATGTGACAGTCGTTCTTCTACTTTACAGCTACTCCCCACATGAGCCTGAACATCCCTAAGAAGCACTTGCTCTGGGGGAAGGTCAATGGGGAAATAGAAGGAGATGTATGTACTACTATGTGCAATACTTTAAACAATAAAATAAAATTAAAAATAAAGAAGCACTTGCTGTATAACCCATTGTGCAGGCAGGAGAGAGACGGGCCCTGACAGGCACAATGACTTACCCAGGATCAAGAAGAGGTAAGAATGAGGGGTTAAGTCTTAGCCCAGGTCGGTTTCCTCAACTCTGGAACCCTGGCTGCACCCAGAGCTTCTAGAGGGCTGGGGAGAGGGGTGTGTTGGTACCCCTAGGGGTGTGTACTGATAAGGTGCTTCATGGAGAAGAGGGGTCTGCAGACAGCGGCCCACAGGACTATTTGCATAGCTGTCATGAGATGAGGGGTCTCAGGGAAGACAATCCCAGGAACTGAGGTCACTATCCAATAGAACTTGGCACCCCCGTAACCAGGCACCCACATCAGCCCCACAGGCAGCTCACTTGCCAAGAGGCATTTGCCAGTGCAAGATGTTCTCTTGCTGTGTTCCCAGTGATTGGTGCTCTTGCTTCCGGAGACCCCGCAGTGAGAGCTTTTCCAGACGGTGCAGACGTTGGTTCAACCCTCATCCCCGACGTATCTGGCCATTTTCTAGAATATGGCCTCAGGTAACACAAGGTGGCCTGGGTCAGACCCATTCAGGCCAGGCCACCTCTGTGCGCCATCTCTGTGAAGCCCACATCCCCTCCTCTTCATGTGGTGGGACGAGGGAACTGAAGGGAGATCCCTGGGGCAGGAACAGCTTTTGGGGCAGTGGATCACCTAGAGGTCCTGCTGTGATCACACCCCAGGGCAGGGCAGGCAGTTGGAGATGTGGTTCCAGAGGGGTCCCTTATCTGTGCCAATGGGAATCCTAGGCCCGCACGCTGTCATGCCTTTTCCTCCACAGTGGAGGTCTCAGCACATCACACTGTGTATGTGTGTCTGGAGTGGAGGGTCACAGGGGTCACAGAACCAGCAAATTAGGGCTCTGAGGCTTTCCCCTGGTGACTGGGAACTGTCTTTACAGAGCTCCACACAGGAGAACGGACCGGAGCCGTCACATGGGGTCCTCAACTCCATGCCCCTGCAGGAGGCACAGGTGCCCCATATCTCCTCCAGTGTGCAGCATGGCCGCAGGGTGAGTGCAGGTGCTGGGTTGACCCAGACTCCAGGATTCCATGTAGTTGAAGAGAGCCCTGGGTTCCAGAAGCTGCCCTGCTACTCCCCTAGGTCCCTCCTAGAGTCCAATTTCCAAAGGAATCTGGGGCCCGTATCCTCCCCACAACCCACTCTCACTGTCCAGCCCCTTTCAGAAGAGATGCAAAGTCACTGCCCACAAAGTGTTAGGAATATGAGAAGGGAGACTTTGCTCCATTTCACGTCATGCTCAGTCAAGAGTATTTTTGCATTTTTCTATAGACTTTCCCTTTTAATGCCCATCTCCACGTGTCCATGTTGTCCCGACAATCCTTACACACCTTCTCCCACTCTTACACATCATCGTGATTAGTAGGGATGCTTTTCCCAAAAGGACATGGGGATCAAGGTACCAAGTCTGTTGCTTTGCCCTTTGCAGCCCCGAGAACCAAATCCCCGTGGTCCATCCAGGTCAGGAGCTGGGGCCTCCCTGGGCTGCACAACATACCAGGAGGGAGACCTGTTATCAGGGCTGGCGATCCAACTTTTCACTGCTGTGGGACCTGGACGTGATCCCCTCCTGTTGTCATGTCAACTGTGCTGCCCTGAACACCCCAGTTGTCCTAATACCCAGACCCTCCCACCCCAGGAAAAGCCTCTGTGTTCCCATCTTAGAATGGGATATTCTGTCAGAAATCCCAGGGTGACCTTGTTAACACAGGGAGGTGCTGTCCATCTTCTGCTAAGAAATGATGAAGATACCAATGTGCCTCATCATCACTCACCTCCAAGTCTACGTTGCCTGCCGAGAACCTTTTCTCTTGTCCATGTAGAAAACATGGAAACCTGTGCAGAATTTTTCTGAGTTTATTTGAGCCAAAGTGTAGACAATTGCGGTGAAGCAAAATCTCAACCGAATGAGATAATAATGCTCTGGAGAATGGCAGCTTTGCACCTTGTTTTGTACATTACAATCAAAAGTGGAGACTTGTGTGGGTCCCATGAAATCCATTGGTGATAGATAGGGAAGCAGGAGAAATCACAGCAGGGAAATCTCTGGGACTGGAGAAAAGGTAAATTGGTAGACACGTATTTCTTTCACTCAGGCGTGTGTAGGATGTTAACAGTCAACGATGAACTCAATAACAATGAGGGGATGTGTGGTCTCTGCAGAGAGCAGAGCAGTGCCTGTGCTTTGAGGGGTCTGAATAAAGGAAAATGACTTTGACATTACAAAAATATGTTCTTATAGATGCAAAAAGACAATAGACAGGCTCAATTAAGATAAAGACAGACCTTTTTTCAAGGAAGATGACAACCTAGGACACCACTATCCACCAAAAGCTGCTTTTAGTTAAAAAAAAAACAAAAAAACACCACACACAACACTTATTCAGACCATCCTTTGTGGTCACTTTAGGTCTCTAGTTTGCAAGGCTGCCAGGTTAGCATGTGGTCCCTGCGATCACTCCTGTCCCACCTCTTGCCACCAATCACTGAGTGCTTGGGGTTCAGTCTGAGCTGCAGCCCCCAACCCACCAGATAGTTTATGAGCTGCCTCTGATGGCAATGTGCCCCCTCTCCCAACACAGGATAGAAATCATACTGTTATGTGGGCGACTGCGGGCCTGGACAGCATGCCCGCCGCACTCAACACACAGGTGCCCATGAACTTGTTTTCCACCTGGGAGGTGGAATGCTCCAGCCCCGCCTGCGTGTCCAGGCTGTGTAGCCTCACCTTAACCAAGCTGCTGATCTACAAGGAGCTGGAGAAGGAGCTCAGTGCTGTGGTGATCACTGTTAAAATGCAGGATTCCAAAAACATCTTCAGGTCTGACGAGATTCTGCTGCCCCCTAGTGGTCATGTGAAGACCGACCTGGCGCTGACCTTCTCCCTGCAGTACCCTCACTCCCTCAAGAGAGAAGGCAACAACTTACAGATCATACTGCAGCAGAAGCAGCGCCTTAAAAACCAGACCATCCTGGGTTACCAGACGCTCACCGTGGGCACCATCGACATGTTTGAGGTGATGCAGCGACCCCTCGAGGGTGGCCAGATGCTGAGCCTCCATAGCACCATCACGGGGGCATCTGCCCATGTGGCTGAGATCAGCATCTCCTCCCTGTCCAGCCAGCCCATCGACCCCGAGGACAGCACCCAGATGGCCGGCCTCAAGGCCAAGTCTAGAGTTCATTATCTGGAGATGGAGTATGAAATCTTCTCGGAACAGCAGGCCAACCATGATTCTGGGAATGGGCAGGACCAAGAGGAGGAGGACTTCGACTTTGAGGAGCCCAAAAAGAAGCGCCAAGGGGTAGTAAGATCGCCATTCATGACCAGGCAACAAGATGCCAACAAGAAAGTTGGGGCGTGGCTGTGCAGGGTGCAAGTGTGGAAGGAGGTCCTGGACTCAGAGCAGGAGTCTTCGGAGCAGGTCCCTGAGGTGGAGGACCTGGATCTGCTGTATGACTCACTAGGGAACCATGACAGTGGCCCATGAGCGTGTCCTCAGGACCCTGAAGCCCTGGCTCAGGCTATACTTGGAAGACCTGTCCCAGCCCAGCTCTCAGATGGAGAGCTAGAGTATCCACAGTGCCAGCGCCAGAAGGAGCCTCCAGGTCCAACCCAGGTGACAGAGAAGACAAGCCTCAAGCAACCAGTGGGCACATCACCATAACCGAGCCTCTCCTCATCCCCTCCACCAGATCCTAGGACCTAGGAGAAGCAGGCGGCTGCTGGGGCTGGAGCACATTCCCGAAGGAGTGGCAGGTGGCACAACCAAGAACAAGCGGGCCCACAGCCTGGACAACAAGCACTGCCGTGACCCACTGAGCCAGCTGCAGTTCCCCAGGGAGACGGTGTACGACCAGCTGAACCACATCATCATCTCTGACACCAGCTGCCCCAGAACATACTCCTCCTCAATGCTTCCGACTGGCAGGTGCAGTTTATGTCTGAGTCTTGCAGGAACACATGCTGCCCAGGGGTGCACCTGCTCCAAAGCTGAGGTCCAGGCAGCCTTCAGCACCATCATCTCGTGGATTCAGAGGTACTGTCACCTCAATTCCCAGCCCCCAAAGCCTGTGAAGATCGTGGTGGCAGGGGCACAGCAGTACATCAGCGCTTTGCTGTGGCTCTTCCTAGAGCTGCTGTCCTACAACCTGCTCCCCCCTGGCTGGGCTACATGCGCTTCCTGGTCATCCTCCTGGGTTTCCACCCCGTGGCCAGGTACCTGGGCTCCGTGCATTACTGTTACAAGAGCTTCTTCCAGGACCTGGCCTGGCAGGACCTGTTCTACAAGAAGGCCCAGAGGGCTGTGCACGACAGGCTGGGCATGGTGTTGAGAATCACACAGTACATCGCAGGGGCCAATTGTGTCCACCAACTGCCCATTGTGGAGGCCACACTCACCTACAAACAGAAGAGCCACAATGAGGAGTCCTTGACCATCATTCCCTGCGTGGGGGTGGTGGAACTTGGAATTGTGGGACAATTCTGGGTCGCATCAGAACACTGAGATTATGTGGCCCGCTTGGGCTCTAGCGTGCTGTTGTTCTCCCCCTTTCCCTGACTCGGCCATACAGTTCTGCAACAAACAAGGAGGCCTCTCACATCCTTCGGGGCTGGTGCTGATCTGATGGGGTTACAGGTGGATTACTGGATGGCAGCGCAGCCCACAGACAGAAAGAGAGACTCTGAGAACAAAGACCAGGCTACCGCCAGCAACACCCTCAAGTGCACCTTCCAGTCTCTGCTGGTCAGCAGGCTGCCCAGCAATGGTGAGGCTGCAGCCACGCCCTCCAGGTCCATGACTGTGGACAAGGAGAACAACAAGAAGGTGATGTGTTTGCCCAGGAAAACCAAGGACAAGGACGTGGAGTACCAGAGCCAGTGCCGGGAGGGCATCAGCCGCCTGATCTGCAGGGCCAAGCACCCTCAGGACGCACTGCGGGTCCTCTTTGACAGCGTTGAGTGGAACAACGTGAAGCTCCCAAGTCAAGCACTTGCCCACCTGCATCTTCAGACGCTCCAATCCCACCTTCGAGCCTGCCCGCCCCCTGCCCTTCCCCTGCCCTGGCCAAGCCCTGGAAGGACTAGAGGCTTTTCTGTTCACATTTCAGTTTAACACCGAGACAGACTCTGGAAACACAAAGTGGAACCCTTTTCAGTGTGAATGAGCTCACAACCTGGAAAGTAACGTGGAGGAGCCCACAGGGAGCCCCAGCTGCTCTGCTTATTACCCAGAACGCTCTGGTGAGTGGGGGGTCAGGCAGACAGTGTTGAGCTGAACAATCATTGAAGGTGATGGCCCTCAGGACCCAGAAACCGCCATTGAGAAAGGTTCTCACCTTCAAGACCTGCCCCTCCTGGAAGCCAGGACTCTGCTTCCCGGGGAGTCAGCCTCACTGTGTGCCCGACTCAGCGCTGCCCTCCCATGGGGGCAACTGACAGAACACGGAGGCCGGTCAGCCAGCCCTGGGCCCAGCTGTCACCAGCCCAGTGGCCCCAGTCCCACCCTCTCGTGGTGTCCAATAAACTCCCCCCTCACGAGGCAAAACACATGAGAAAAAGCAAAGGACCAGTGTGGTACTGACCACCTGGGCTCAAATACCGGTGCCCACCTTCCTGGGCAGGGACCCCACATTTGTCCCCACCTTTCCGTTTTATTATAGAGCATTTGCTACAACAGGTGAGGGACCAGCCATGTACCAGGTGAGTCCCTGCCCCTGCACAGCACAGTGGTCATTGGCCACCTGTTTGCTGTGAATCTTCAGGTCACCGCATGTCTCTGAGTGTCTGTTCCTCGGAACATGGAGAGTAATGAGGCCCAATAGGGTTATTGTACGGTGTCAGTGGGGTGCTTCTGGGTGTCTGGACAGTGGAGAGGTCTGTTGGAGGGGCTCTGTTTGAAGCAATTGGTCATTTTCACTTCCCATTAACAAAGTCTTGGCCAAATTTGTGATTCTCTTCAGGGCCCAGGGCTAAGCACTTTTCTCATTAGATAAAGAGATTGGAACTTCCATTATGGGTCCCTGTCCTGGGTGAAGCCAGATCAGAAACCCCAGGGGTGAGCAGTGGGGCCCAGGATCACCCAGCTATCTGAGATTGGGCTGGTTTGGGCTCACTCATTCAGCAAATATATGAGAAGCCCTGCCAGGTACAGACACATCTCTAGGCAATGACCATATACAGTGCACAGAGCAGATCCAAGTCTGCACTGCCGAGCTTCCTTCTAGTCTGGAACGATTCAGTCACAGTAGGCTGCACAGGCTTGTAGTGTCCACAGGAAAGCCGATGTGACGTCCTCCTGGCCTCCTCTACCTGTGGCTGCATCTTCCTGTATTGTGCAGAGGACGGTGGACCTCTGTTCCAGCAGAAAATGTGAGTCAGTTTTGGGTCAGAGCCAGGAGGGGAGTATGGGGACTGTGAATTCAAGGTGCTGGCAGAACCCTGTATCCTACTCATGGTGGGGTTTCTGCAAGAGGGTGGAGGTCTGAGGGCTTCTCCTAGAAAAAGAACAAGCCAGAGAGCTGTGCATGTGGATATGGGTGGTGTGGGCGAGTGGGGCGGTCAGTGGACAGAGTGAGCCCCTCAGAGAATTCATAGCCTTCTGGTTCTAATTCCAGCCCTGCCTGTACCCCTATCCAGGGACCTTGCTCACTAATCTGGTAGAACCTCCTCAGTGGCAGCTTGGCTGTTGCTCTCTACCCATGGGAGTTACCAGGTAAATGTCAATGGAGGAGAAGAACCCCACAGGCAGCTAGTGAATTAGGCCGCATGTAGGTGCAGGAGCCGAAGTCTGAGGTGTTAGGACGTCTCTGGGAAGCCAGGTGTAGATGGATTTTCCTTGTTCGCTCATTGGTCAGCTATTCCTGGAGCACCTACTGTGTGCCAATGAGTGACATGAACAGAGTGGACACCAGCCTTCCCTGTCCTCATGGAGTTGACATTTGGGGGGGGGAGGGTAGGGAGAGGGGACAGGGACACTGAGAGAGCATCTCAGGTTCCCCTGAAGAACGGGGACAAGTGGTTCCCTCATTGATCCAGATCTGTCAGTTAGGAGCGCTTTCTGCCAGCCCCTCCTGGGTGACCAGACACATCTCTGCCAGGACTGCCAGGTTGAAGGTGGACAAGGAGTAGGTCTGGCTTCTGGATGGGCAGGAGCAGCAGGCACAGGACCCCAGGCTCTCTGAGTGGTGCTCTGGGAGGGCTGTGTGGAATGAAAGGCCAGGCCTCCGACCCTGCTGTCCACCTCTCTCTCTCCCCAGGGCCATCTCCTGCACCTGGGCATCTGGCTGGACCAGTACCCTCAAGATTTTTATCGGCCTCCATAATTTCCCAGCCTTATCATGCTTTTGGCCTCCATAGAGATCAACTTTCCAGTCCCAGACCTGCCAGACCAGGCCCAGTATCTCCCTCACAGCTGGAGCACCTGAGCCCACTGAGGCGGAGACACAGGAGGAGGAGGAGTGGGTGGTGTGTGTGAGGGGCAGGGCATGCGGCTGGGCCACACAGAGAAGAGCTCCCAAAGGCTGGGGTTAGGCAGGAGTACAGAGCCGCTCAGGTCAGTGCCCATGGCCTGCAGTCTGGAGGACTTCCTGGGGTGGGGGCTTGAACTGGGACTTCAGTGATGGAGATGGGAGGTTCCCTTCCTTGGAAGATACACAAAAGGCAGTCATGGTGGTAACATGTTCTCTTCCTGGATCTACAGAAGCAGCTCCAGAGCAAGATGAAGAAACACCTAAAGAGAAAACGTCAACTCTGGTGCCCTCTCCAGAGCCAGAGCAGGCTCCAGGCACAGCTGTCACTGAACTTCCAGATGTGGAACCACCTGCAGCCTGTGAGCCACTCGCCTCAGCTCCTGGGAGGCCTGTGGTCCCAGGTCCTGGGCGGCAGCCTGTGTCAGCTGCCATGGCAGAGAGGGCTTCCCCTCCGCAAAATAACAGCTTTCAAAATGTTTGTGTTTATCTTACATATACTTTGAATTTGGTTTTTCTTATGCTATTGAGTAAAATCAAATGTATTTTGAATAAAATTTAATGAAATACTATTAAAAATAAATTTAACTTAAATTATATAAATTTTAGCTCTATGAACCTTCAAAGTGTAAATTCCAAATCAAGTACATTCACAATTTTTCGCAAGTGTTCCATAACATCACAAACACTTTCTAGTTCTAGTTCCAGAACATTTTCAGAACCTACAACCTAGGTATGTGTCCTGACCGGGAATCAAACCTGCAACCTTTTGGTGTATGGGATGACTCCCCAACCAACTGATGAGTCACCCTGTCCAGGGTGAGAAAGAGCAATATTTTCATCTGAATTTTTCACTCTGGTTTAAACTGCAGTTGGATATCTTTTACATATTTTTTGGCCTAGTCCTTGTTTTGGAATTTCAGTTTGAGACCCTTTGCCCTCTTTTCCATTGGATTGTTAGGTAATCTGAACTGTTATGGATATCAGCTTTTTGCCATGTAACTTGCAAATGATTTCTCTAGTTTGCCATTTGTCTCAATTTGATGCGATTTGCCAAATAGATGCATTACATTTTGGTGTGGTCAAATCTGTCTTCTCACTTTGAAGGGAAAAGACGTTTTCCATCTTAACAGGAAGATAGGCTAGGTTGTATTGTGCTAAAGAAGCTCTAAATCTCCGTGGTTTGCAACAGCAAAGGTTAATTTCACAGTCATAGTTAATTTCAGATGGATTGAAAGAGTTTCTGTTTTTTGGATTGTTCATCTCTTTTTAAATACTTTTTATTAATTTCAGAGAGGAAGGGAGAGGGTGAGTGAGATAGAAACATCAATGATGAGAGGGAATCATTGATTTGCTGCCTCTTGCATGCCGCTCCCCCCCACACACACACTGGGGATTGAGCCCACAACCTGGGCATGTGCCCTTGACCAGAATCGAACTTGGGACTCTTTAGTCTGCAGGCCGACCCTCTATCCACTAAGCCAAACCGCCCCGGGCATCTTTTTTTTTTTTTTTTTTTTTTTTATTGTAAGGATGAGAGTAAGGACTTCCAAGCTCTTATATGTCAGAGTGGAAACCACAAGTCAATATTTTATTTGACAATGGCCTGTGGTGGACATGACTTCCATTTCCCTCTTTCTAACAGCTGCCAATTTCCACATCCAGGTGGTTCTGGGGTGTGTGGGTCAGGGCCCTGGAGTTGAGGTATCAGCACATCTAACTGGTCAGACCACAGTGATGATGGTTGTATGTGGACATGTGATTTCAGTGAGTTTAATAAGATTCTTTATACTAGTGACTAGAAAATACTTCTGATGTTCTCAATTAAATTAGAGCAGCCAGCGAATGAGAGAAAGAGAGCTGTTAGCTATTAATAGTTGGCAGCCAGTGGACTGAAGGGTCTTGGGTTTGATTCTAGTCAAGGGTACATACCTCAATTGGAGGCTAGATCCTTGGCCCTGGTAGGAGCAAGCGCAGTAGGCAACCAATCGATGTCTCTTTCTCACATCTATGTTTCTCTCTCTGTGTCCCTCTCTTTCCCTTCCACTCTCTCTAAAAGTGAATGGAAACTAATTTTTGGGTGAGGATTAACTAAAAAAAAAATTAGTGAGAAGAATGGCACTGCCACTTGCATTGAAACCTAAGGCATGTTAGCTGAGTTCTTTAAGGCTTGTTCTTTTCAAGTGAAAAATGAGTTGCAAGGATAAAATTGAGTAATAAAGTTCTTAACACAAAGCGTTGGTATGTGGTGGGCACTCAATATACATGGCCCATTACTATTATAAATACACATGTATGTAAACAATCCTCAGGTGGAAATACAAAGTGTAACATCAACGAAACAATCTAAAGCAGTAAGATGTTAAGAGGAATTGCCCAGGGCCTTCTAATGCTCTATTTCTCCATTTAATCATAAATGCATGGACTTGCTAATTTCTGGATAGAAAGATAAAATATCGCAAAGGCACATATTCTCCTGAATTAATCTGAAATTTTTTGAAGTAAAAATCATAAGGATTTTGGGTAACAAAAACTATCCTAAATTTTATCTAAAAATAAATATGCAAAGAAATCAGGAAACAGTAGAAAAGAATATAAGAAGGGGACTTGCTCTGTCAAACAGACAGGCTTCTCAAGCAGTGCGGAATGGGTGCTGGAGTGAGCAGGCCACGGGAGCTGGGCAGCGACATCAGGAACAGGGCTGAGCACACGTGGGACTGAGTGGATCATTATGCGGGCCCTTTGGCAATAAATAGCACTGGGACAGCTGGTCAATTATTGAGGGGAAAACTTTAGATCAATATTTCAGATCTTACCAAAGACATTTTAAATGTATTTAAGATTAATATATTTTATTGTGTCTTTTTCCTTTTGAAAATTAATGCAGGTGGATTGAAAAATAAAAAATGAGAGAATATAAATAGACTCTATTTACTTTCATGATATAGAGATAGGGAACACTTTCCACATGTTGATGTTTTTTTGGGGTTAGATGTAAAGGAGAAAAAAGTCAGTCCTATGAAGTCCTGAGGAAAGAGCCTGCAGACAGAGAGGTGTGTGTGCCAAGGCCTGAGGTGGAGAAGGGCTCACTGGGTTGAAGGGATGAAATAGGGCCCGTGTGGCTGGAGGAAAGAGGAGAGTATGAGACAGGAAGTTGTGCAGGCCAATGGGGTCCCGAGCCTGCAGAGTCTTGTTCAGGCTGTAAAATTTATTCCAAGTGCCATGAGGCCTTTTAGAGGATTTTAAGTGAAAGATATTTAGCAACTATCTGTTTGTGCATTGACAATAGTACTTCAATAATCAGATATGGCTGTTGTATTTTTGATCAGATGCTTTTTTAGTGCCTAGCACATTTTATTCACTTTTATAAAGATACGTTTTTAAATTTCATTTATTTTTATTTTTATTTTTTTGCAATTTTTTTATTAAGGTATTATATGTGTACATATCTTACCAGTGCCCCACCCACCCACCCACTCCCATACATGCCCTCACCCCCCAATGTTTTGCTTCGGTTGGTTATTCTTATATGCATGCATATAAGCCCTTCAGTTGATCTCTTATATCCCCCATCTCTCCTTAACCTTCCCGCTGTAATTTGACAGTCTGTTTGATGCTTTACTGCCTCTGTATCTATCTTTTTGTTCATCAGTTTATAATGTTTTTTATTATCCACAAATCAGTGAGATCATGTGGTATTTTTCTTTCATTGACTGGCTTATTTCACTTAGCATAATGTTCTCTAATTCCATCCAGGTTGCTACAAATGGTAAGAATTCCTTCTTTTTATGGCAGCATAGTATTTCATTGAGTAGATGTACCATAGTTTTCTGATCCAGTCATCTGCTGACCGGTACCTAGGCTGTTTGCAAATCTTAGCTATTGTAAATTGTGCTGCTATGAACATAGGGGTGCATATATCCTTTCTGGTTGGTGTTTCTAGTTTCTTAGGATATATTCCTAGGAGTGGGATTACTGAGTCAAATGGGAGTTCCATTTTAAGTTTCTTGAGGAAACTCCATACTATTCTCCACAGTAGCTTCACCGGTCTGCATTCCCACCAGCAGTGCACGAGGGTTCCTTTTTCTCCACATCCTCGCCAACACTTGTTGTTTGTTGATTTGTTGATGATAGCCATTCTGACAGGTGTGAGATGGTATCGCATTGTCGTTTTGATTTGCATCTCTCGGATAATTAGTGACTTTGAGCATGTTTTCATGTGTCTCTTGGCCTTCCTTATGTCTTCTTTCGAAAAGATTCTATTTAGGTTTGTTGCCCATTTTTTTTTATTGGATCATTTATCTTCCTTTTATTAAGTTGTATAAGCTGCCTGTAGATGTTGGAGATTAAACATTTATCAGTGATAACATTTGCAAATATGTTCTCCCATACAGTGGGGTTTCTTGTTGTTTTGTTGATGGTTTCTTTTGCAGTGCAAAAGCTTTTTATTTTGATGTAGTCCCATTTGTTTATTTTCTCTTTGGCTTCCATTGCCCTAGGGGCAGTATCAGTGAAGAAGTTCTTTCAGCATATGTCTGAGATTCTGCTGCCTGTGGATTCCTCTAGTATTTTTATGGTTTCCAGTATTATGTTTAAGTCCTGTACGGATTTTGAGTTTATTTTTGTGTATGGTGTAATTTGGTGATCTAGTTTCATTTTTTGCATGTATCTGTCCAATTTTCCCAACACCATTTATTGAAGAGACTGTCTTGACTCCATTGTAGGTTCATGCCTCCTTTGTCAAATATTAATTACACATAGTGGTTTGGGTCAATATCTGGATTCTCTATTCTATTCCATTGACCTATATGTGCCAGTACCAGGCTGTTTTGAGGACAGTGGCTTTGTAATACAGCTTGAAATCTGGCATTGAGATCCCTCCTACTTTATTCTTCTTTCTCAGGATTGCTCTGGCTGTTTGAGGTCTTTTTTTATTCCAGATGAATTTTTGGAGAGTTCTTTCTAGGTCTGTGAAATATGCCATTGGTATTTTCATGGGGAGTGCATTGAATCTATAGATTGCTCTGGGTAGTATGGACATTTTAATGATGTTGATTCTACCAATCCATGAACAGGATATGTTCTTCCATCTGTTTACGTCTTCCTGTATCTCTTTTTTTCAGTGTCCTGTAGTTTTCCGCATATAGGTCTTTTACCTCCTTGGTTAAGTTTATTCCTAGGTATCTTAATTTTTTTGGTGCGATGGTAAATGGGATTGCTTTTTTAGTCTCTCTTTCTGTAAGTTCACTATTGGTGTATAGAAATGCTATAGATTTCTTGGCATTAATTTTGTATCCTGCTACATTGCCGAATTCATTTATTAAGTCTGTTAGTTTTTTGATGGAGTCTTTTGGGTTTTTTATGTATAATATCATGTCATCTGCAAATAAGGGCAGCTTTACTTCTTTTCCAATTTGGATGCCTTTTATTTCTTCTTCTTGTCTAATTGCAATGGCTAATACTTCCAGTACTATGTCAAACAGGAGTGGTGAGAGTGGGCATCCCTGTCTGGTTCCTTTTCTTAGGGGAAATGGTTTTAGTTTTTGCCATTGAGTATGATGTTAACTATGGGTTTATCATATATGGCTTTTATTATGCTGAGGTATGATCCTTCTATTCCCACCTTGTTGAGAGTTTTTATCAAGAAAGGGTGTTGGATTTTGTCAAATGCTTTTTCTGCATCAATTGATATGACTATGTGATTTTTCTCTCAATTTGTTTATGTGATGTATCACGTTTATTGATTTGCAGATATTGTACCATCCTTGCATCCCTGGTATAAATCCTACTTGGTCATGGTGTATGATCTTTCTGATGTACTGCTGGATCCGATTTGCTAGAATTTTGTTGAGGATTTTGCCATCTACGTTCATGAGGGATATTGGCCTGTAATTCTCTTTCATTGTGTTGCCTTTATCTGCTTTTGGTATTAGGGTGATGCTGGCTTCATAGAAGGAGCTTGGAAGTGTTCCTTCCTCTTGAATTTTTTGGAATAGTCTGAAGAGGATAGGTTTTAGTTCTTCCTTGAATGTTTGGTAAAAGTCTCCTGTGAAGCCGTCTGGCCCTGGGCTTTTGTTTGCCGGAAGCTCTTTGATGACTGCTTCAATTTCTTCCATAGTTACTGGCATATTGAGCTGTTTAGATTCTTCCTGATTGAGTTTTGGAAGGTTATATTTTTCTAGGAATATGTCCATTTCCTCCAGGTTGTCTAGTTTGTTGGAATAGAGTCATTCATAGTATTTTTTAACAGTCCTTTGTATTTCGGTGGGATCTGTTGTTATTTCACCTCTTTCATTTCTGATTTTGTTTATTTGGGTCCTCTCTCTTTGCTTCTTGGTGAGCCTGGCTAGAGGCTTATTAATCTTGTTTATCCTTTCAAAGAACCAGCTCTTGGTTTTGTTGATCTTTCGTATTGTTTCTTTGGTCTCTATGTCGTTTTTCTCTGCTCAGATTTTTATTATTTTCTTCCTTCTGCTTACACTGGGCTTTTCTTGTTGCTCTTTTTCTAACTCTTTGAGTTGTAGGGTTAGGTAATTTATTACCATCATTACTTGTTTTTTGCAGTAGGCTGTAGAGCTATGAACTTCCCTCTCAAGACTGCTTTCGCTGTGTCCCATAGATTTTGGATTTTTGTGTTTTCATTGTCATTTGTTGCCATGATGTTTTTTATTTCTTCCTTGATCTCTCTGGTAACCCAGTCATTGTTTAATAGCATGCTGTTTAGTCCTCCATGTGTTTGATTTATTTGGATTGTTTTTATTGTAGTTGATTTCCAGTTTTATGCCACTGTGGTCTGAGAAGATGCTTGATATGATTTCTATCTTGAATTTGAAGAGACTTTGCCTATGTCCCAACATATGGTTTATCTTTGAAAATGACCCATGTGCACTTGAGAAGAATGTATATTCTGTGGCTTTGGGGTGAACTGTTCTGAAGATGTCAATTCCATCTGGTCTAGTGAGTCATTTAGGATTGATGTTTCTTTGCTGATTTTTGTTTAGAGGACTTGTCCAATGGTGATAGTGGGGTATTAAAGTCTCCTACTATGATTGTATTGCTGCCAATCTCTCCCTTGATATCCTCCAGGAGTTTTTTTATGTATTTGGGTGCTCCTGTATTGGGTGCATATATGTTTACCAGAGTTATTTCTTCTTGTTGGATTGCTCCTTTTAGTATTATGAAGTGGCATTCCTTATCTCTTGCTATGTCCTTCACTTTCAGATCTAATTTGTCAGATATAAGTATTGCTACCCCAGCTTTTTTTTCATTTCTATTTGACTGGAAGACCTTTTTCCATCCCTTCACCCTCTGTCTGTGTGAGTCTTTTCTTCTGAGGTGGGTTTCTTGTAGATAGAAGTTATATGGGTCTTGTTTTCTTATACAATCCGTTACCCTATGTCTTTTGATTGGGGCATTTAATCCATTTACATTTAAAGGTATTATTGATAGGTACTTATTTGTTGCAGTTTTTATTTTTTACTTCTGTGTTCCTTCTTTGCTTCCTATTTCACTTTTTTTTACAGCAGACCCTTTAGCATTTTTTGCATTGCTGGTTTGGTGGTAATAAATTCCCTTAGTCTTTTTTTGTCTGTGAAGCTCCTGATTTCACCTTCAATTTTGTTTGATAGCCTTGCTGGGTACAGTATTCTTGGATTCAGACCCTTCCTTTGCATGACTTTGTATATTTCTTTCCATTCCCTTCTGGCCTGATGAGTTTCTGTTGAGAAATCATTTGCTAGTCTGATGGGGGTTCCTTTGTATGTAACTTTCTGTCTCTCTCTTGCCGCTTTTTAGATTCTTATTTTGTCATTGGTGTTTGCCAATTTAATTATAATGTGCCTTGGCATTGGTCTTTTGGGGTTCATTTTGCTTGCAACTCTGTGTGCTCCATGGATTTGTGTGGGTTTTTTTCTTCCCTATATCATGGAAGTTTTCTGTCATTATTTCTTCAAACAGGTTTTCTATTCCTTGCTCAGTTTCCTTTCTTTCTGGAACCCCTATTATGCGGATGTTGTTTTGTTTCATGTTGTCCCAAAGTTCCCTTAGGCTCTCCTCATGCTTTTTAATTTTTTTTCTAGAAGCTGCTCTACTTGGGTATTTTTTTCCATCTTGTCTTCTAGCTCACCTATGCGGTCCTCTGCTTCTTCTAGTCTACTCTTGATGCTTTCTATTGAGTTCTTTACAGCAGCGGTGTCATTTTTCATTTCTTCTTGGTTCTTCTTCATTTCCTCTTAGCTCTTACTCATATTGTCGAATTTGTCTTCCATTCTTTCAGCCACCTTATGACCATTTCTCTGAATTCTTTCTCTGGAAGGTTGCTTGCCTCCATTTCGTTTACTTCCTTTTCTGGTGATGCTTGCTTTTCTTTCATATGTGGGCTGTTCTTTGTCTCCCCATCGTCTCTCTTCTCTGGGTGTCTGATTATGTAGTTCTCTCTCTCCTGCGTTGATTTAAAGGCACAAAATACAACACAACCAGGTACAACACACAAGGCACTGAACAGAAATGTATTCACGATATTAATAACCTCCAATAAAGTTGACCACCAGAGATAGGCAAATTGGGGAATAGGGGAGAAAGAAGAAGAGGAAAAAGAAAGAAAGAAAAAAAAAAGGAGTGTCAAAATGGAATTGCGAAAAGGAAAAAAAAAGTAAGAGAGACAAGAAAGAGACTAAGAGAGAAAGGGAAACAAACTATATATATGGGGAGAAAACTGCAATAGAACAACCATTAATCCCAGCAAATGCCAGCAGCAAGTACCTGGGGATTAATACAAACTACAACACCATCTAATATCAAGTGAGGCAAGGGAAAACAGAAGCAAAAAACAAACAGAAACAAAGAAACAAAAAAACAAATGAACAAAAAAAAGAAAAAGCAAAACAATCCCACAAAAAATCATAGAAATTCGATACAATCAACATTCAAGCAAACAACAACAAAAGGACAGAAAGACAATTTTTGGATAGTTAAGACAGTGAAGAGAGAGGTATGTATGGACTTGGAGCAGGGGATTGGAGATTAGATATATAAGTAGGGTGAAATTTTAACGGGGTAAACAGAAAGAATAGGGAAAATCTAAAGCAGGAAAGGGGTAAGATAAACAGGACACCAAAAGGGGAAAGGTTAGGAAGAGAGTGATTACATAAAGGCAGAACTGAGATAGAGTAAAACGATCCTAAAGGAAAAATGAAACTATAATGTAGAACACTAATCCCAAAGTAAAATAAAGAGAAAATAAGATGATAATTTTTTTTTAAAAAAAGGTAAAATAGTAGTAGTAATGATACTGATTGAATATAAAAATGTAATAATTAAAAAGGTAACATCAAGTGAGGAAAAAAGAAAATATTTTCTTGAGTAAAAGATGCAAAAAATGAAAATAAAAAAATAAAAATAAAAAATAAAATAAATAAAATGTGCAGTAGTGAAGGTCATTCGCTTCCTCTATTGTTCTTTTTGGCATGCCTGTTTCTCAGTCTGGACAGTATTGCACTTCCCTGCATTCTACTGCTCCTCAGTGTTGTAAGCCAGTCCTGATTTTTAAGCAGGCGGTGTGTCTTAATTTCTCCTATTCCTTTATTTTTGATTACACAAGAGTCAATTTGTGATTCAGCCCCTGGGTGGCAGTGTTTCTGGATTGACTTCCAGATCTCTTTGGCCTCTCTAGCCTGTATTTACATCCTTCTTTCCCTGTGGCACTCAATACCGGTTTGTGGAAGTGGGCTGCCTCAGAGCTGGCTCTCTGATGGTCCCTCCCTGCTCTGATCCCCAGGTTCCAGAAAAACACTTTCCCCTGCAGTCTCCCAGGGTGTCCCCAACTGGGTGATCCTCTGTAGTGGGCTTAGTAATGAGAAGCAAGGATTTGAAGAGGAAAAAGCCCAAGTGTGTGAACAATGGGTCTGCGCGCAAATCTAAGCAGCCGGCACACCTTTGAAATTCTTAGGCTGTCCCTGCATGTCAGATCAAAATGGCTTGCTTTTTAGAGACTCCTTCTGTTAGCAGCTCTGAGGACCCCCTTCCACATTCACGGATCCCACCAGCCCCAACAGCCACGGATTTTCCTAGGCATAGACTTCCCTGGTCCTCCAACTGCCACAAAACGCGCGTTCCTCTCTCCTGCTGGGACCAGAGACCTCACCTTACCCCAGGCGAAATCTGACCTTTCTCTGGTGGAGTGTAGAGCTCCTCTGAATCCGCATGTTTGCGCCAATTGGGGACTGGTGTTCTGGGGCTCACCGCTGTTCCATGGGTGCCGTAGTTGTGTTTTAGGCTTCCGTTAAGCTCTACTTTACCTTTCAAGATGGCGCAGACTCTGCGTCTAGCCAGTAGCTCCGGGAGGGGTCCCAGCTGCAGTGGGGGCTGCCCAGTTGGGGGAACCCCATCTAGCAGTTCCCCACCTTCTCCTGGAGTTTAGCTGTCCCTTAACTTGCCAACAAACACTCCTTGTGCGACCCTCAGCTGTTCTCTCTTTCTGCTCTGGAACAAGGCTCGGAACACATCTGTCTATTCCGCTGCCATTTTTTCCCCCTGCATAAACATAGATTTAAAAATAGCTCTCATTTATCCACTGCAAAGCATGACAGTTGCAGCCTGGATAACTAAAATACACAGATATGTGAATAGACTCCAAACTATGGAGCTCACATAAAGCTATTTTTTATACAGAAATATAATCTTGGAGTCATGGAAACAGATATAGATGCAACATTCTGCTGTCAGATGCAGCATTCTGCCCTGGGTACATTTTTCTAGTTTTCAGAAAGCACATACCTCTGAGAGGAATAAAGGCTTTCAGGTATATGAAACCTCTGTCCATCTCCATTGGGAATGGCAAAACAGGTCCTAGCCACAAGATAGTCTTAAAATTAATGGTGCCAAACTTCTCTATTACCTACTTTATATTGGGACCAGGTAGGTGGGGTAACAAAAGAAGATTGAATTCTTTCTTGAGGGACTCAGGGTCAGGTTTCTCCCACTTGGTGAATATGTACCCCAAAAGAGGACTCTCAAATTACTGTGGGCTGGTTCTCCATCTATAGAGAGACGTAAGAGCAAGCCAAGTGTTAGAGGCATCTCTGCATGTGTCTGGGCTGTTTGGGGCCATTCTGAGTAGGTGGGTACCCTGTGAAGCCATCTCTCAGGCTCTCGTGGAAGGTAATGAAGAAAAGATGATTAGCAAACGTTTGGTCAGTCTCAAGGTTAGTTTCCTCCTGGAATTTTTCTTTAAAATCATTACTTTCCTTTTTGGTTCAGTATCTGGTTCATTTATTCTATGTATGTATGTAAGTATTCTGGAAAAAGCATATGTAAGCATCACTGATTTCATTAAAAAGAAAAAAAAAACCCCACTCAATTAACAGGTGAATTGGGGAAGATTTGATAAGCAAACCATATCCTATCTCAGTGGTTGGCAAACTGTGGCTTGTGAGCCACATGCGGCTCTTTGGCCCCTTGAGTGTGGCTCTTCCACAAAATACCACATGCGGGCGTGCACATACAGTGCGATTGAAACTTCGTGGCCCATGTGCAGAAGTCGGTTTTCGGCTCTCAAAAGAAATTTCAGTCGTTTTACTGTTGATATTTCGCTCTGTTGATTAATGAGTTTGCCGACCACTGTCCTATATAATAAAGAGGGAATATGCTAATTGACCATCACTCAGTCACAAAGATGGCTGCACCCACAGCTGAGGCCAAGTTCCCATAAGGAGCCTTAACAAGCAATCAGCAGGGACCTGAGGCTACACCCTCCCCCGCCCCCGTGGGGCTTTACAGGGAACCTCAGGCTGTGCCCCCTGCCCTGGCGTCAGGCTGGGGAACCTCAGGTCACACCCCCGCCCCAGTGCCAGGCCAGGGGACCTGAGGCCATGCTCCCCGCCCAGCGGGGCTTGATGGGGGACCTCAAGGTGCCCTTCCCGTCCTGGTGTTGGACTAGGGGACCTCAGGCCGTGCCCCCCACCAGGTGGGGCTTGACAGGAGACTTCAGGCCATGCCCCCCTCCCCAGCACCAGGCCGGGGGACCTCAGACCGCACCCCCCGCCCAATGGGGCTTGACAGGGGACCTCAGGCCGCGCCCCCCTGCCTGCCTGGGCTTAACAAGGGACCTAAGGCCGTGCCCCCCACCCAGTGGTGCTTGACAGGGGACCTCAAGGTGCACCCCCAGTGCTGGGTCAGGGGAACTCAGGCTGCGCCCCTGCCCAACGGGGCTTGACAGGGGAACTGAGGCTGCGACCCCTCCCAGTGCTGGGCTGGGGGACCTGAGGCTGGGCCCCCCATCCAGTGCTGGGCCGGGGGACTGAGGTTGTGCCCCCCCACCTGGCAGGGCTTGATGGAGGACCTCAAGGCACGCCTCCTGCCCCGGTCTGGGCTGGGGGACATCAGCCCCACCCCATCCTGGCACCGGGTCAGGGGACCTGAGGCTATGCCCCCTGCCGGGCAGGGCTTGACAAGGGTGGGACTGGCCGGGTCTGGATCTAGCCCAATGAGGGGGGTGGCCAGGTCTGGGTCTCTCATGATTTCGAGGTTCATGTGGGTGGGCGGGGACTTGACTCTGGGTCCCGTGGTGTGCCCCAGACTGACAGGAGGAAGGTTTTCTTATACATTTTACTAATTTTCTTTCATCTCTGACACTTCTATTATAGAGAAAGGGCAAATAGCAATATTAAATTATTTTCTCTAATTAATCCCCTTTTAATGTGCACAAATTTCGTGCACCGGGTCACTAGTATATATATATATATATATATATATATATATATATATATATATATATATTCCCATAACATTCCCTAGTTTGAAGGAAACAGGTTTTGATTAAAAAACAGGCATTTGTAGGGAAGCTTTATTCTGATGGTGAAAGCAATTAGTTGGGTGCAGTTAAGAACAAATAAAGTAGCCTTAGTATATACAGGGTACTTAGTGGCTTCTTCCCCACCCCCCCCCCCCTTTTAAAAATAGATTTTTATTGATTTCAGAGAGGAAGGGAGAGGGAGAGATAGAAACATCAATGATGAGAATCATCAATTGGCTGCCTCTTGTATGCCCCCTACTGGGGAATAGAGCCTACACCTGGGCATGTGCCCTTGACCAGAATGAAACCTGGGACCCTTCAGTCTGTAGGCCAATGCTCTATCCCCTGAACCAAACTGGCTAGGGCAGTGGCTTCCCTTTTAATGATAATTTAAAATTCTCCCAAAGTATCAGTGAGAAGGAGAAACACTCGTGGAGCAAACCTATGCTTGTTTTTGTTTGTTTACTTTTATTAAATCCTATTTCAGTTTACTATAATCCTTAAAGTGGGAAGACTTCTCTATAGGAATTTTCTTACAACCTTATTTAGTAATTCTGCTGCTGTGCTCCCAGAAACCAGGGGTATATTAATTGGAATAGGTTAGAATTGCCAGGATTGCATGTTCTATCAGTTAAATTTCTCTGTGAACTAATCAGGGCCATAGAGAAAATCGAGAACAATTGCTGGTTCCACTCTGGCTGAGAGCAGTTTCTCTCCAATGGGAGCTGGTAGAATTCCTATTCTCATTTTTCCATTAAGTCAGTAGGGAGGGGTAGTGGAGGGGACAGAAGGGGAAGGAAGAAGGGAAGGGAAAGAACATGTCTGGACAAGGAAGCTCAGAGAGTAAAAGATGTAGTAGAAGTGCTGTAGAAGGGGGAGATGGGGTGTTAGCATTTATTAGCTTCAGGAGAGTTCAGAGATAAACTCTGAAATTTCTTATTTCTTTTTTAAAGAGAATTTATCTGTGCTTCTCCTTAGAAGTTTCTAATTTCCAAATCAAGATATGTGTCCCATTCATTCAATCAGCTTAATTTTCAGGCCAGGATTTTTCTAGTTTTTTTTTTGTTGTTGTTGTTGTTTGTTTGTTTGTTTGTTTGTTTTGCCTGTGAAAAATTAATTTAGGCACCAAAGACAACTCTATATTGGCCATTTTTCAGTTGATATTTTCTAGTTAAATCTTCCCATTTCTGTAAAGCACTTGCAAGTCAAGGCTCCCTATCAGGGATATTAATGAGGGCTGGAGTCTGGGAGTTCCCAGCCGTGGAGGCACAACTTCCCATGTTAACTAGAGGTGTGTTTGCTGCTGTTGTTTTTATTGTTGTTTGGTGTCTGCAGAGTCTCAGCACATTTTTGAGGGTGTGATGTAGTGGGTTGAAGTGTGTTGGTTTGTGGGTTGAGCTGCACGATGCTCACTTCCTAGAGTCTCATTCAACCCTCTTATGTGCCTCGGTTTCTCTCCCTGCTGTGTAAAACAACCAGAAGGGCTACCAGTGCAGGTGGACCACACCTGATTAGTGCTCCCCATGAAGAGCGAGTTTGTTTAGTTACAGTTGTGTGGGAGTTTCCCTATGGGGCTCGGGCATGTTGTGAGGAATGACCTCTGACACATCCGCAAAGATCCTCAGTTGTCTAAGAACACCTGAGATTCCTGGGGGAGGGAGGATGTGCCCCTTTATCTTCCGAGCTGAACAAGATCAGCTCTCATTTATACAGCCAAGGTGTTGTCCCCAGTCTCTCAAAAGGCAATTCCAATAGAAAACACAGAACCAGGCCCATTTTTCCTCCTGTCTCTCCTTAGCCTGGGATCTGTCAACCGTCAACCTTAGTTCCACCAAGAGTATTCAAAAATACGGCTCAAATAAAGTCAGCAGCACAAGCAAGGGAAGGTCCTGGATCCAAGAGACAACTCACACAAGTTCACCCAACGGGCAGGAAACTGGTGGGTCAATGGGCTCTTTGCTGCAGCACCAGGTGTAGGTCTGCAGGGTGGTGCTGGGCAAGCTTTTCTGGGATCCTGCTGTATTGTGCCAAGTAAACGTCAATGTAAGAAGCGGTCAAAACTGTGAACGATTGTTGCGATTTTATCTGAGCCAAACTGTCAATTGCCTTGAAGCAAAATCTCAATGGATTGAAATAATGCTCTGGAGAATGGCAGTTTTCACCTTATTTAAGATATTACAGTCAAAAGTGAAGATGTATGTAGGTTGCATGAAATCCATTGGTGATAGATTGGATAAAAAGTAAAATGATAGACACATACTTCTTTTCCATAGGTGGATATAGGATAGAACAGCCAACAATGAACTCAATAACAATGAGGGGATTTGTGTTCTCCGCAGAGCACAGAGTGTCCAGAACAAGGAAAATCCCTGTGACATTCCAAAGCTATATTCTTGTAGATTCCAAAAGACAATAGACAGGCTCAGTTAAGGTAAAGATTGACCTTTTTTTTAGAGAAGATTCCAGCCTATGACATGGCGATCCATCATAAACTGCTTTTAGTTAAAAAGTTTTAACTTCAGAACATCCTTTGTGATAATTTTAGGTCTCTGAAGGCCTTCCCTGACCTAATCACAAGTTAGCAGGTGGCCACTTTTTGTGTGAACACATTCTTCTTCCATCACTTATGCCCCACCTCTTGCCACCAATCATGTCCCTCTTCTGTCGCATCACAGGAGGACAAACCATCAACCCTGAGTAGGAAAAGGACCAGTACAGTGCCAGCAGCTGCAGCTTCCTCACGAACTCTGGGCCTGGCCAGCACATCCACTGTGCTCAAAACACAGGTACCCCAGAAGCTGTTCGCCACCTGGGAGGTGGACTGCTCCAGCCCCACCTGTGTGCCCAGGTGGTGCAGCCTCACTTTAAAGAAGCTAGTAATCTTCAAGGAGCTGGCGAAGGACCTCATCTCTGTGGTGATTTCCGTGAAGATGCAGGACTCCAAGGGCATCCTGAGGTCCCAAGAGATTGTGCTGCCTCCGAGTGGACCAGTGGAGACCGACCTGGCACTGACCTTCTCCCTGCAGTACTCCCACTTCCTCAAGGGAGAAGGCAACAAGCTATAGATCATGCTGGAGCAGAGGAAGCGCTGTAAGAACAGGACTGTCCTGGGCTACAAGACACTGGCCACGGGCACCATCCACATGGCTGAGGTAATGCAGCAAAACCCCAAACATGGCCAAATGCTGAGCCTCTACAGCAGCGTCAAGGAGTCCTCCACCAAGGTGGCCGAGATCTGGATCTCCTCCCTGTGCAGTCAGCCCATCGAACATGAGGACGGTGCCATGCAGGCCAGCCAGAAGGCCAAGTCTGCAGGTAACTACACCGAGGGGCAGGATGAGAGCTCCTTTTCTGAGCGGGAGGCCAGCTGCAGTAGAAAGCACAGACAGGACCTGCACAAGGATGACTTTGAGAAGGGGGAGACAAAGAAGCAGCGGCAATCAATACGAGGAAACTTGAAGCGAAAAGTCCTGGCGCTGTTTCACAGGTCCAAAGTGTCAGAGAGGGACCGTCAGTCTGACATGATGGGGAACCCCAGGAAAAGTGACCCATACATGGAGGATGATGAGAGCGTCCTCAGCATCCCCAGGCCCAAGCTCAGGCCATATTTTGAAGGCCTGTCAGACTCCAGCTTGCAGATGGAGATGTGGGGCAGCCACAGTGACAGGACCCAAACAGAGCCTCTGAGCCTGGCCCACATGCCAGAGAAGGCATGGGCCCTGGAAGGCAAGTAGCCACGTGAGAGTGACAATGCATTTGTGGCCTACAGCATACCCACCAGCAAGGTGGACAAAATCCGGATGGTCTCTTTGTCCAGGCCCCCCATTGACCACGAGGACAGCGCCAGGCAAGCCAGTCCAAGGCTGAGTCCTCGGATAACTACTCTGAGTGCAAGTGTGAGGACTTCTTCTCGAAGCTGGAGGCCAGCTCCAATGACACCCACAGGCAGGATCAGGAGGAGGATGACTTCAACGAGGGGAATCCGGTAGTCAGAAGGAGGACCATGACCGGGCAACAGAACTACCACCAGAAAGTCCTGTTATGGCTGCACACAGTCCAAGTGTTGGAGGAGGTCCTGGATCCCAAGCAGGACCATGGGGAGCATGTCCCAGAGGTGGAGGAGGACCTGGACCTCCTGTATGACATGCTGGAGAACCCCAGTGACAGTGGCCCAGACATTGAGGACGATGACAGCGTCCTCAGCACCCCCACACCTAAGCTCAGGCCATACTTTGAAGGCCTATCTAGTGGCCCAGACATGAAGGACAATCACAGTGTCCTCAGCAGCCCCAATCCCGAGCTCAGGCCATACATCAAAGGCCTGTCAGACTTCAGCTTGCAGATGGAGATATGGGGCCTCCACAGTGCCAGGATCCGAAAGGAGCCTCTGAGTCTGGCCCACCTGCCTGAGAACACATGCGCCCCGGGAGGCAAGCAGCCAAGCCACAGTGACTCCAACTTTGTGGCCGACAGCACACCTACCACTAAGGTGGACAAGATCCAGATGGCCTCCCTGTCCAGCCAGCCCATCGATCATGAGGCCAGGCAGGCCAGCACCAAGGCCCAGACCTCACCTAATGACTCTGCTGGCCCGTCTGAGAGCTTCTTCTTTGAGAAGATGGCCAGCTACAATGCCACCCACAGGCAGTCCCAGGAGAAGAACTTTGAGGAAGGGAACCTAATAGTAAGAAGGAGGTGCATGATCAGGCAACAGAATTACCACAAGAAAGCCGTGGCATCTATATTCATGGTTCAAGTGTCGAAGGAGTTCGTGTCCTCAGAACAGGCCCTTGTGAAGCATGTTCCCAAAGTGGAGAAGGCCCTGGACCATCGGTATGACATTGTGGAGAGCTCCAGCGAGAGTAGCCTAGGCATGGAAGATGATATCAGCGTCCCCAGCACCCCAAAGCCCAAGCTCAGGCAATACTTTGACAGCATGTTAAGTAATAGTGGCTCTGACTCAATGGCCCACAGAATTTGCTCCCCTGGGGAGGAGCTGGCACAGCTGGAGGACAGCCGGGAGGCAGAGTCCTCCACCTGGGGTTGGTTCACCAAGAAGCTGCCATCCGTAGTGCGCTTCACCAAGTCTCCAGTCATCCCCTCCAGCAGGTCCAAGAGGAAGCAGGTTGGCCACCAGGGCTGCACCACATCCCTGAATGAGTGGTTCAACAGACCAGACAACGAGGACCCAGAATCACAGAGCCAGGGGCAGATCCCCAGGAAGCTCGTATGTGACCAGCTAAACAACATCCTCATTTCCCACGACAAGCTGCCCAAGAACATCATCCTGGTTAACACCTCAGACTGGCAGGGCCAGTTACTTTCGGACATCCTGCAGGGGCACACGCTGCCCGTGGTGTGCACTTGCTCCACAGATGACATCCAGGAGGCCTTCAGCATCATCGTCTCCTGGATGCAGAGATACTGCAACTGCACTTCCCAGGCCCTGACGCCTGTGAAGATCGTGGTGGCAGGAGCACAGCCCTATTTCAGCGCTGTGCTGGGGGTCTTTGTGGAGCAGCTGTCCCACCAGCCACCCCAATGGCTGGACTACATGCGCTTCCTGGTCATCCCACTGGGTTCCCACCCCTTGGCCAGCTACCTGGGCTCCATGGATTGCCGCTACTACAAGTTCTTCCAGGACCTGTACTGGTTGGACATGTTCAACAACCTGGAGTCTCTGAACACCTTTCAGGACACACAGGACGTTGTGTCAAGAATCACAGAGTATGTTGCGGGGGCCAACTGTGTCTACCTGCTGCCCATCGCAGAGGCCGTGCTAACTGTGTCTACCTGCTGCCCATCGCAGAGGCCGTGCTCATGTCTAAGCAGCAGCGCCCCAACGAGAACTCCTCAAAGAAGTTCATCCCCTTTGTGGGGGCAGTGAAGGTTGGAAGAGTGGAACCATCTTCAGCCATGTCAGGAGACTCAAATGATGGGGCCCCCTCATGCTCCAGTGAGCTTCTGTCCCCTGCCAGAAAGGCCTCATCCAACACACTCTCCCCCCATCAATGAGTGGGAGCCTGTCCTCCCCCAGCAAGAGTGTCCATGCAGAGATGATGGAGCTGCAGGTGGATTACTGGATGGCAGCCCAGCCAATAGACACGAAGAGAGTCGTGGAGAAGAAAGACCTGCCTACCGCCAAAAACACACTCAAGGGCTTCTTCCAGTCTGTCCAGGTCAGCAGGCTGCCCCAGCAGTGGTGAGGGCACAGCAATATCTGCCATGTCCATGACAGTGGTCACCAAGGAGAAGAAAAAGAAGGTGCCCAAGAAAACCAAGGACGAGGATGTGGAGTCCAAAAGCCAGTGCACCCAGGGCACCAGTCGCCTGGTTTGCAAGGCCAAGCACCAGCAGAACATGCTGCCAGTCATCAACGATGGTGTGGAGTGGAACGACGTGACGTTCTTCCAGCTGGCAGCCCAGTGGCCCTCCCAAGTCAAGCACTTCCCCATCTGCATCTTTGGACACTCCAATTCCACCTTCTAGCCCTGCCCCTCCCCCTGCCCTTCACCCTGCCTTGGCCTTGCCCAGAAGGACCCAGCTGCTTTTCTGTGAACAGTTCAGTTTACTACAGACACAGACCCTGGCAACCAAAGGGAAACCTTTTTGGGTTTGAATGCGCTCACAGCCTGGAACCTAAGGGGGTTGCCCCTCACTGGGAGCTCCTCACTGCTCTGTTCAATAACCAGAACGCTCTGGCAGGTGGGAGTCAGGAGGGCAGTGTTGAGCTGGAGAATCATGGGAGATGTATTTTGGCCTCAGGATGCCCAACATTCCTAGCTAGAAGGTTCTGGCCTTGAAGACCTGCCCTTCCTGGAAGCCAGGACTCTGCTTCCCTGGGAGCCAGCTCCAGCCTGTGCCCAGACTCAGAGCTGGGTGGCAAGAGGTCAAGGGCTGGTCTCTGATTGCGGGCATCTGAGCAGAACACCGAGGCCAGTCAGCTTAACCTTAGGATCCAGCTGCCAACCAGCCAACTGGCCCTAGTACCACATACTGGAGTTTCGCAATGAACTTCGGCCTCACAGGGAGAAAAAAAAAAGACCTGTATGGTGCGCATCGCCCCGGCACACTGTCTGGACAAAGTGGTCGAATTCCTGAGCAGGGAACCCACCTTCATTCCTGTCTGTTACTACAGAACATTTGCTACCACCCAACAGCTGTGGGACCAATTATTTACCAGGTGAGCCCCTCTCCCTCCAGAGCACATGGTCACCAGGCCACCTGTTGGCTGTTTGCCTTCAGGTCACTGCACTCCCTGAGTGTTTGTTCCTCTGAACCCTCGGTGATCCCGGGAGCCAGCTCATAGGGTTATTGTAGGGACTGGCTGGGGTCCTACAGGTAAGTTTTCTCTGGGTGCCTAGACAGTGGAGAGGTCTGCTGGAGGGGCTGTGATTGAGCCAGTTGGTCATTTCCTCTTCCTGTTGAGGAAGCCTCTGCCAAATTTGTGATTCTCTTTGGGGCCTTGGGCTAAGCTCTTTTCTCATTTCATAAAGAGATTGGAGATCCCATTAGGGGTCCCTGTCCCAGGTGACTCCAGATCAGAGATGCCAGAAGTGAGTAGTGGGGCCCGAGGGTCACCCAGCTATCTGAGATGGAGCTGGTTTGGGCTCATTCATTCAGCAAAAATATTAGAAGCCCAGCCAGGTACAGACTCATCTCTAGGCACTGACCATAATCCAGTGCACAGAGCAGATCCTAAGCCTGCACTCCAGAGCTTCCTTCTAGTCAGGAGCGATTCAGTCACACTAGGCTGCACAGGCTCGTGGTGTCCACAGGACAGCCGATGTGACGTCCTCCTGGCCTCCTCTACTTGTGGCTGCATCTTCCTGTCTTGTGAAGAGGAAGGTGAACCTCTGTTCCAGCAGAAAACGTGAGTCAGTTTTGGGTCAGAGCCAGGAGGGGAGTATGCGGACTGTGACTTCAAGGTTCTGGCAGAACCCTGGATCCCACACATGGTGGGATTTCTGCAAGAGGGCAGAGGTCTGAGGGCTTCTCCTAGAAAAAAGGACATGAATCAGAGAGCTGTGCATGTGGATATGGGTGGTGTGGGCGAGCAGTGGGAGCTCAGTGAGAGAGTCAGACCCTCAGAAAATTCATACCCTTCCGCTCCTAATCCCAGCCCTGCCTGCACCCCTATCCCGGGATTTTGCTCACTAATCTGGTAGAACCTTCTCAGTGGCAGCTTGTCAGGTGTACCCCAGCAGGTGGGAGTTCAGTTTCAGTGGGAGGCAAAGAACCACACAGCACAGCTAGTGAATTATGCGGCATGTAGGTGCAGGAGCCAAAGTTTGAGGTGATAGGAAGGCCCTGGGGTTCGTTTGTTCGCTCATTGGTCAGTATTCCTGAAGCACCTACTCTGTGCCATTGAATGACATGAACAAGGTGGACACCAGCCCTCTCAGTCCTAATGGGAGGGAACAGGGACTCTGAGAGACCATGTCAGGTTCCTTTGAAGAAGGGGACAGGTGGTTCCCTCACTGATCCAGAGCTGTCAGTTAGGAGTGCTTTCTGCCAGCGCCTCCTGGGTGACCAGGCGCGTCTCTGCCAGGACTGCCAGACTGAAGGTGGACAAGGAGTCGGTCTGGCTTCTGGGTGGGCAGGAGCAGGAGGCAAAGGACCTCTGGGAGGGCCGTGTGGAAGGAATGGGCACACCTCAGACTCTGCTGCCCACCTCTCTCTCTCCCCAGGGCCATCTCCTGCACGCTGGGCATCTGGCTGGACCAGCACCTCCAGAATTTCCCAGCCTGATGATGCTGTTGGCCTCCATAGAGCTCAACTTTCCAGTCCTTAACCTGCCAAACCAGGCCCAGTACCTCCAGTCACAGCGGGAGCACCTGAGCCCACTGAGGCCGAGACAGGAGGAGGAAGAGGCCTCTGGAGGTGGTGTGGGTGAGTGTGCCTTTGGAAGGCACACAAAAGGCAGTGAGGGTGGTAACATGTCCTCTTCTTGGATCTACAGAACCCGTTCCAGAGCAACATCAGGAAAACCCTCAAGAGGCAACGCCACCCAAGTGGCCTCTCCAGAGCCAGAGCCGGATCCAGGCCCAGCTTTCACTGAACTTCTAGAGGCAGAAGAACCACCTGCAGCATTTGAGCAACTCACCCAACTTCTGTGAGGCCTGTGGTGCCAGAACCCAGGCCACAGCGATTGTCAACTGCCATGGAAGAAAGGGCACCCCCACCCCTATTTAGATGTAGTGTTAAACGTTTTGTGTTCATGTTACATGTGTTTACAATTTTACTGTATTTTTTATGATATTTAGTAACATAGAGTGTATTTAGAGAACATTTAATGAAATATTCCTAAACATAAACTTAATTTAGATTCTATAAAATTTAACCCTATAAACCCTCAGAGCTTTGAGCAAGTCTGTTTTTCTGGACCCTGACCCACGTAGGGAGAACTGTCCTCACCTTCTCCACCTGCCCTCCCTGGAGCCAGGACTCTGCTTCCCAGGGTGCTGGCTCCATCCTGTGCCCAGACTCAGAGCTGGGTGGCCAGAGGCCAAGGACTGGCCTCCCTGGGGGGCATCCTGAGCCCAACATGGAGGCCAGACATCCCAGCCCTGGGCCTTCATATTGACCCCAACACCACTCACTCAGGCTTCCAAATAAACTTGACCCTTACAGGGCAAAAATAAAATAAAATAGAAGGATGTACAGTGCAGGCTGCCCAGGAACAGTGACTGGGCAAACTGATCAAGTACTTGGTGCCCAGCTTCCTGGGCAGCGGCCCCACCATCGTCCCCACCCACCCTTCTGTGTTAATACAGAACATTTGCTACTAACCAAAGTGTGTGGGACCAACCATGTACCAGGTGAGCCCTGCCCCTCCACAGCACAGTGGCCACTCAGCCACCTGCTTGCTGTGAGTCTTCAGGTCACTGCATCTTTCTGAGTGTTTGTTTCTCTGAACATGGGGAGAGCCTAGGCCCAGCCTCATAGGGTTATTGTAGGGACTCAGGGGGGTAGGGGGGTGGTTCCTCCTGGGAAAAGGCCCTCTGGGTGCCTGGACACTGGAGAGGTGGCTGGAGGGGCTATGGTTGTTCTAATTGGCCATTTTCTTCTTAAAGAAGCTTCTGCCTTATTTGTGATTCTCCTCAGGCCTTAGGCTAAGCTATTTTCTCTTGTGATAAAGAGATTGGAGATTCCATTATGCATCCCTGTAGTGGGTCAAGTCGATTAGAAATCCTAGGGGTGAGAAATGGGACCCCAGGCTCACCCATCTATCTGAGATGAGGCTGGTTTGGGCTCATTCATTCAGCAAATGCCCTGCCCACAGACTGCACTCCAGTGCTTCCTTCTAGTCAGGAGTGAGTCAGTCACACTAGGCTGCACAGGCAGGTAGCGTCCACAGGACAGTCAATGTGACTTCTTCCTCGAAGTATCCCCGCATATTCTCATATTTTGAAGCAAAAAGTGGGTCTCTGGACCAGCAGAAAAAAGTGAATGGGCTTTGGATCAGAGCCTTTAGGAGAGTATGGGGACTGTGACTTGGAGAAGGTGGCAACACCCTGGTTCCCACATATGGTGGGATTTCTGCAAGATAGCAGAGGTTTAAGGGCTTCTCCTAGAAAAAAGGGAGGGAGTCAAAGAGAGCTGTGCATGTGGATTTGGGAAGTGTGGGTGAGTGGGGAGTGGATGGGGCTGGGCCACACAGGGAAGAGCTCCCAGAGGCTGGGTTAGGCAGGAGCACAGAGTCGCTCAGGTCAGGGACTGTGGCCTGCAGTCTGGAGGACTTCCTGGGGTGGGGGCTTGAACTGGGACTTCAGTGATGGAGATGGGATGTTCCCTTCCTAGAAAGGCACAAAAAAGGCAGTTATGGTGGTAACATGTTCTCTTCTTGTATCTACAGAAGCAGCTCAGAGCAAGATGAAGAAACACCTAAAGAGGAAATGCCAACTCTAGTGCCCTCTCCAGAGCCAGAGCAGGCTCCAGGCACAGCCGTCACTGAACTTCCAGATGTGGAACCACCTGCACCTTGTGGGCAACTCACCTCAGCTCCTGGGAAGCCTGTGGTCCCAGGTCCTGGGCCAGAGCGCATGTCAGCTGCCATGGCAGATGGGGCTCCTACAAGCCCTATAGATTCAGTTTTAAAATATTTGTGTCTATTTTATATATGCTAACAATGTTACTCTATTTTTCTCATACTATTGAATAATCTACAGTCTATTTTAAAGAAAATTTAATGAAATACTCTTAAACATAAATTTAATTTAGATTCTATAAAATTTAACTTTATAAACCTTCAGAGCCTTGAGCAAGTCTGTTTCTTCTGGGCCTCCAGCGTGTTAGTATGACTTAAAGGTTGGGAATAATTAGTCTCTCAGGAACCATCTGCTCTACAAATGTGACATTCTTGAGGCTCAGGACAATGGGACTTTGGGGGAAATTGACTGAAGAGCATTGGAGCAGGGACCCTTTATGTCAGGGCTGCCCCTGGGAACCCACATTTTGTTTGACTTCATCGCCCACCAGTACATGGGCAAAATATGGTCTTAAGTGCCCCCTGGTGTCCACGTTGCAGAATGCTGTAGGGTTTAACCAGCAGCAAGCAGTTCCTGAACACTGACTGCCACCTGCACCTGGACAGAAACTCCACCCTGCTCCACTTGCACTGAACAGCATTCTGAGCATCTCCGCTATTGGCCCATAGCACTGAAGAGGGGACAGGGAATGTCCCAGGGCCCGGTGTCCACACTCATCTCCTCCACAGGCACCGTTTCCAAATCTCTTCTGGGGTCAGAGCCTCTCTCCGCCCTCAGCCCCTGAGCCCTGGTTTAGCTGAGCTTTTTCCTGTGGCTCTTCCGTCTCACCAGAGCCCAGCGGCCATTCCTTCTCATGGCCCAAGGCTGAACGAGGTTGTGGATCAGCCTGGCTTCTCCTTTTAAATCAATCCTTTTCGATGCTCTGAACCACCCTGGTGAGGATAGACTAACAGCCTTGTACGGCACCCCGCATGGCACAAGCTAAAATGTCTCAGGACAAATGGGTATTAACTTTGGACCACACCCAGGGTCCCTGCTCTCAAGGAGTTTAGCCCTGTTGGTTGACACGGATAGAAAGGAAATTCTAATGGAGTGTGAGGAGTGCTAACGTTGACCCTGAGGACCATAAGCACTGAGAAAGTGAGCCCATCGCGGGAACATTGTACAGACTCTCTTTAGGGTGCAATTCCTAAACCAGAAAGAAGAGTAAGTACTTGTCTACCTTCTTCATCCTGATTTCACAATGGCAGCTGATGAAAGCTTTGTGAAATTAAATGGAGGTCTGGAAATCAAGGGGCAGGTCTACCTTAGAGGTCTGTGGTGATGGTCAGTGCACTTGTGCGCACTGGCAATGGGCCTGGAGGAACAGCCACCCTCCTTGCATGGAGCGTCTCCTCACCTTGGAAGCTCAGAACTGTGGTCTCAACAGATGCTGTTTCCTATTTTAAATTACACTTTTCAGTTTGGCTCTACTTTCCAGGGTCCTTTCCTAAGTTTCACAGCCATGCTCAAAACTGGAGGCAGAGGGTGTTAGAAATGAGAGGGTGGGGGCTGGAGGGACCTGGAAGGAGAAAAATGAGGGAGATAGGAGGGCAGGGCCAGGGCCTGATGTGGGACGACGTGGTAGTGATCTATTGCTGAGAGTTCCGCCACATTAGAGACTTAACCAAGACACACTTATTAGCTCACACGTCTGTGACGAGGAATCCTACATGGCTCAGCTGGAACTACTGTGGTGTCACCTGAGGCAGGATCTGTGTCACTGAGGGTCTGAGCTCACTTGGGGGCACTCTGGGATTCAGTTTGGATGGAAGGCCTGACTTCCTCTCTGTCTGTTGGTCTCATTCAGTGCTAGGCCATGTGGGTCTCTCCAGATAGCAGCTCACAGCACAGAGGCTTATTCCTCAGTGTGTGTGTGTGGGGAAGAGAACAGATCAGAGTGAGCAAGTGGTAGGCACTGACTTTTTAAAAAACTTTTCAGGGTGGGAAGAGATCAACCAAAGAACTTGAATGCATGTAGCATAACCCAGGGACACAGACAATAGGGTGGTGAAGGCCTGGGGTGGGGGGCAGGGATTGGTTAGAAGAGATCAATGGGGGAAAAAGGGGACATATGTAACACTTTCAACAATAAAGATTAAAAAATAAATAAAATGAATTTGCTTTAAAATTGTTAAATTAAATTTCTTTTTCAAAAAATTGACTTGAGGCAGAGCGGGGCGGGAGGGGGTGAGGGGGGGGAGAGAGAGAGAGAGAGAGAGGAACATCAATGTGAGAGAGAAGTATCAATTGGTTGCCTCCTGTATGCACTCCAACTAGGGATCAAACCCACAACCTAGGTACGTGCCCTGACCAGGAACCAAACAGTAAACTTTCAGTGCCCAGAATGATGCTCAACCACTCTGGCTGGGCTAGGCACTAACTTTTAGAACCAAATCATGGAGGTCATGTTGAATCCTTTTGCCATCTTCTATGGAGTCACGACTGACACCGACACTTAAGGGGAGGGCACACATTCACACCACATGAGGAAGGTGAAGACCATGGGGAGTCATTGAGGAGAGAACCGGTGACCCGAGAGGTCCATACCTTGCCCAGGATCACAGATGGTCAGAATGCAGAGCGTGAGATAAACCCAGCTGTGTGTCCTCAAGGTGGGGTCCTAGGTGCACCCAGGTTCCATCAGGGGCTCTGGAAAAGGCTGTGCTGGTGGAATCGTGTACAGACATGGAAATGGCCTGGGGGAGACGGTGAGCATTTGGCAGCCTAGACAGTATTTGTCTGAAAAGGCGCCCAGATCTGGAATCACAAAGGTGCACCTCAGTCCACAATCCACCCATGGTGGAGAAAGCTGAGGCTGGGCCCCCTTATGCTGAGCTCATGCTTACACAGTCCTGAATCACACCCTCATTGTATAAGTGGGAAACCGAAGCCCATAGTCAGGCAGGGATTGGACAGGGTACATGATATTCAGAGTCCAGAGTTCAGGAATGTTCAGACCTTCCAGGCCAAGGCTCCCACCTCCCCCACAGAGTTGGTCTGGAAATTAGAAATCCTGACGTACTGGGCAGCTCCTGCCTGTTCCTCCCTATGTGGGGCTGTTTTGTTCTGGGATCCATAAATGGAGCACTGGCATGCAGGCGCGCGCGCACACACACACACACACACACACACACACTCTAGATGTGATGATCTTGGGTAGGATTAGAAGAAAAGCAGACTCAGAGGAGGTGACAACAGGAAGGAAAAAGAGCTTGAGGCACTACCTACATGTGACAGTCCTCCTCCTACTTTACAGCTACCCCCACATGAGCCTGAACAGCCCTCAGAAGCACTTGCTGCATAACCCATTGTGCAGGCAGGAGAGAGATGGGCCCTGATAGGCACAATGACTTATCCACGATCCTGAAGAAGTAAGAATGAGGGGTTGAGTCTGAGCCCAGGTCAGTTTCCTCAACTCTGGGATCCTGGCTGCACCCAGAGTTTCTAGGCGGCTAGGGGTGTGTTGGTGCCACTGTGTACAGGTCAGGTGCTTCACGGGGAAGAGAGGTCCACTGACAGCGCCCACAGGACTATTTGCATAGCTGTCATGAGATGAGGGGACTCAGGCAAGACAATCCCAGGTACTGAGGTCACTAACCAATAGAACTTGGAAACCCTGTAACCAGGCCCCCACATCAAGCCCCACAGGCAGCTCACTTGCCAAGAGGCATTTGCCAATGCAAGATGTTCTCTTGCTGTGTTCCCAGTGATTGGTGCTCTTGCTTTCGGAGACCCCGCAGTGAGAGCTTTTCCAGATGGTGCAGACGTTGGTTCAACCCTCGTCCCCGACGTTTTTGGCCATTTTCAAAAATATGGCCTCAGGTAACACAAGGTGGGCTGGGTCAGACCCATTCAGGCCAGGCCACCTCTGTGCACCATCCCTGTGCAACCCACATCCCCTCCTCTTCATGTATTGGGAAGAGGAACCTGAAGGGAGACCCCTGGGGCAGGTACAGCTTTTGGGGCAGCGGATCACCTAGAGGCTCTGCTGTGATCACACCCCAGGGCAGGGCAGGGCAGGCCCTTGGAGATGGGCTTCCAGAGGGGTCCCTTATCTGTGCCAATGGGAGTCCTAGCCCTCAGGCTGTCACTGCTTTTCCTCTTCAGTGGAGGTCTGAACGGATCACACTGTGTGTGTGTCTGGAGTGGAGGGTCACAGGGGTCACAGAACCAGGAAAACAGGGCTCTGAGGCTTTCCCCTGGTGACTGGGAACTCTTTACAGAGCTCCACACAGGAGAATGGACCGGAGGCATCAGATGGGTCCTCAACTCCATGCCCCTGCAGGAGGCACAGGTGCCCCATCCATCCTCCAGTGTGCAGCATGGCTGCGGGGTGAGTGCAGGTGCTGAGGTGACCCAGACTCCAGGATCCCATGTAGTTGAAGAGAGCCCTGGGTTCCAGAAGCTGCTCTGCTAGGCCCCTAGGTCCCTCCTAGAGTCCAATTTCCAAAGGAATCTGGGGCCCGTATCCTCCCCACAACCCACTCTCACTGTCCAGCCCCTTTCAGAAGAGATGCAAAGTCACTGCCCACAAAGTGTTAGGAATATCAGAGGAGAGACATTGTTCCATTTCACTTTATTCTCAGTCAAGAGTATTTTTGCATTTTTCTACAGACTTTCTCTTTTTAACGCCCATCTCCACGTGTCCATGTTGTTCTGACAATCCTTACACACCTTCTCCCACACTTACACATCATCGTGATTAGTGGGGATGCTTTTACCAAAAGGACATGGGGCTCAAGGAACCAAGTCTGTTGCTTTACCCTTTGCTGCCCCGAGAACCACATCCCCATAGACCCTCCAGGTCAGGAGCTGGGGTCTCCTTGGGCTGCACAACATACCAGGAGGGAGACCTGTTATCAAGGCTAGCGATCCATCTCTTCACTGCTGTGGGACCTGGATATGATCCCGTCCTATTGACATGTCAGCTGTGCTGCCCTGTTGACATGTCAATTGTGGGATCACATACAAGTCCCACCCCATTGTCCTAATATCCAGACCCTCCCACCCCAGGAAAAGCCTCTGTGTTCCCATCTTAGAATGAGATGTTTTGTCAGAAATCCTAGGACTGATGCTGTTAATACAGGGAGGTGCTGTCCATCCTCCGCTAAGAAATGACCTAAGGTACTAATGTGTTTCATCATTCCTCCCCTATAATTCTACTTTTCCTGTCAAGTATCTTTTCTCATGTCAATGTAAAAAATTTTCAAACCTGTGAAGTATTTTTGTGAATTTATTTGAGCCAAAGTGTCACCAATTGCTAGGAAACAAAATCTCAAATGGATGGAGATAATGCTCTGGAGAATGGCAGCTTTGCACCTTATTTTATACATTAAAATTCAAACAGGAGACCTCTGTGGGTCCCATGAAATCCATTGGTGATAGACTAGGGAGCCAAGAGAAAGCAAAGTGGGGAAAACTCTGAGGCTGGATGAATAGTAAAATGGTGACTTCTTTCACTTGGGTGTGTGCAGGGTAGTTAACAGTCAACAACGAACCCAATAACAATGAGGGGATGTGTGGTCTCTGCAGAGAGCAGAGCGGCGCTTGTGCTTTGAGGGATCTGAATAAAGGAAAATTGTGTTGACATTCAGAGGATATGTTATTCTAGATGCAAAAAGACAATAGGCTCAGTTAAGGTAAAGATTGACCCTCGTCAGGGAAGATGTAGGCCTAGGACTTGACTACCCACCACAAACTGCATTTAGTTAAGTTTTAATTTCAGACCATCCTTTGTGGTCACTTTAGGTCTCTGAGTTTGCAAGGCCGCCAGGTTAGCATGTGGCACCTGTGGTCACTTCTGTCCCACCTCCTGCTGCCAATCACTGAGTGCCTGGAAGTTCGGTCTGAGCTGCAGCCCCCAACTCACCTGGCAGTTTATGAGCTGCCTCTGATGGCATGTGCCCCCTCTCCCAACACAGGGTAGAAATCAGAATGCTATGTTGGCGCCTGCGGGCCTGGACAGCATGCTCACCGCACTCAACACACAAGTGCCCATGAACTTGTTTTTGAATGCTCCAGCCCCACCTGCGTTCCCAGGCTGTGTAGCCTCACCTTAGCCAAGCTGCTGATCTACAAGAAGTTGGAGAAGGAGCTCAGCGCTGTGGAGATAACTGTGAAACTGCAGGGCTCCAAAAACATCTTGAGGTCAGACGAGATTCTGCTGCCCCCCTAGCGGTCACGTGAAGACCGACCTGGCACTGACCTCACTGCAGTACCCTCACTTCCTAAAGAGAGAAGGCAACAGCTTACAGATCATGCTGCAGCAGAAGCAGCGTCGTAAAAACCAGACCATCCTGGGTTACCGGAAGCTCGCCCTGGGCACCAACGACATGGCTGAGGTGATGCAGCGACCCCTTGAGGGTGGCCAGATGCTGAGCCTACATAGCACCATCATGGAGGCAGGAGCACAGAGTCGCTCAGGTCAGGGACTGTGGCCTGCAGTCTGGAGGACTTCCTGGGGTGGGGGCTTGAACTGGGACTTCAGTGATGGAGATGGGAGGTTCCCTTCCTAGAAAGGCACAAAAAAGGCAGTTATGGTGGTAACATGTTCTCTTCTTGTATCTACAGAAGCAGCTCAGAGCAAGATGAAGAAACACCTAAAGAGGAAATGCCAACTCTAGTACCCTCTCCAGAGCCATAGCAGGCTCCAGGCACAGCCGTCACTGAACTTCCAGATGTGGAACCACCTGCACCTTGTGGGCAACTCACCTCAGCTCCTGGGAAGCCTGTGGTCCCAGGTCCTGGGCCAGAGCGCATGTCAGCTGCCATGGCAGATGGGGCTCCTACAAACCCTATAGATACAGTTTTAAAATATTTGTGTCTATTTTATATATGCTCACAATGTTACTCTATTTTTCTCATACTATTGAGTAATCTACAGTCTATTTTAAAGAAAATTTAATGAAATACTCTTAAACATAAATTTAATTTAGATTCTATAAAATTTAACTTTATAAACCTTCAGAGCCTTGAGCAAGTCTGTTTCTTCTGGGCCTCCAGCGTGTTACTATGACTTATAGGTTGGGAATAATTAGTCTCTGAGGAACCATCTGCTCTACAAATGTGACGTTCTTGAGGCTCAGGACAATGGGACTTTGGGGGAAATTGACTGATGAGCATTGGGGCAGGGACCCTTTATGTCAGGGCTGCCCCTGGGAACCCACATTTTGTTTGACTTCATCTCCCACCAGTACATGGGGAAAATATGGTCTTAAGTGCCCCCTGGCGTCCACGTTGCAGAATGCTGTAGGGTTTAACCAGCAGCAAGCAGTTCCTGAACACTGACTGCCACCTGCACCTGGACAGAAACTCCACCCTGCTCCACTTGCACTGAACAGCATTCTGAGCATCTCCTCTGTTGGCCCATAGCACTGAAGAGGGGACAGGGAATGTCCCAGGGCCCGGTGTCCACACTCATCTCCTCTACAGGCACCGCTCCAAATCTCTTCTGGGGTCAGAGCCTCTCTCCGCCCTCAGCCCCTGAGATCTGGTTCAGCTGAGCTTTTTCCTGAGGCTCTTGCATCTCACCAGATCCCAGAGGCAATTCTTTCTCACGCCCCAAGGCTGAACAAGGTTGTGGATACAGATGGCTTCTCCCTTTACACCAATCCTCTTCAGTGCTCCAAACCACCCTGTAGAGATGGGACTAACACCCTTTTAGGCTCCTTGCCCTGCAAAAAGCTGCAATGTCTCAGGACAAATGGGAATAAGCTTTGGACCAGGCACACAGTCCATGCCCTCAAGGTGAGCACCTCTCTGGGCTGACAGGGATATTAAGGAAATTCTAGTGGGGTGTGATGAGTCCTACGGTTGACCTGGTATCACAAGCATTGAGAACACGAGCCCGTCTGCGGATCACACAAGGCTCCTTAGGATGGGATTCCTAAAGCAAACCAGAAGATGAATAAGGATTTGTCTACCCACTGTATCCTGCTTTTTCATGCACCATGGCAATTGAGGGAAGCATTGTGAGATTAAACAAAGGCTGGAGAAGTAAAGGGAGGCTAGGTCTACCTTAGAGGCCATGGGCCTTTTTACCTTTAGGATTGCTGGTAACAGTAGATGGGATGGACCAGAATTTGAACAAATACATTTTAACAAAAAATGGTTTTAGAGTAAGTCCTGTGTGCTGGAACTGCTAAGTACTAGAGACCAGTGATGGTAAAGTCTTTTCCATCACCATTCTCATTGGAATACAGATATATGAGGACAATGATGCCATGTGGTTCCCATAGCACAAGTGGGCTTAGGGTGACAGGAAGAGGACATTTCTCTATGGAGAAGTATTGTGTGTCCACTTCCAAAGAGAGTCCCTAAAGAGAACTTGCCATTTCTAGTCTGTGGAGATATACGATGTTAACCAGGTAAGCCAGGCATTGAGAGACATTTCAGGCAGAGGGAAGAATTAGAAAAACAGAATTGAGTCAGGATACAGTCAGGGATGTGGGGGTGGGGTTGCAATTTCTGGGATCATCAGGAGGTTGGTTCCCAGGACAGGAACAGGGATGGTTGAGCAGAGAGCAAGTCAGACACCAGCTCTGGGAGCCCTGGCATGATGTTTCAAGGCATGATAGTTCCTGAGCAGTCCTGGTGAGGAGGAGAGAGGGGAAGCAGATGTTCCTGAGTTTGAGAGCGGGTGGAATGAGAAGGGGAAGGGAATGGACAATAGTAAGGGGAGAGTGAGGCATAGGCGGGGAGAAGTCAGACATGTCCTTAATGATGACAAGCTGCGGAGTATGGTGAGGACAGGATGTCCCTGAAGTGGAGGGAGGTGATTGTCTCAGCACTGAGGTGCTAATGAAATGGTGAGAGTAGGAGGTGGAGGAGGCAACCTTATGGACAAGTACTGAGTTTCCTGCAGGTGGAACAGAAGAAGATTTTGGAGACAGTTGCCTAATTTGTCCCTAAAGAATGTGGCCTGATTGAGGGGTTAGTAGGAGACTGTGGTAGGAGGTAGGAGTGACCCACCGGGATGATGGGATCTCAAGGAGGGGGGCTCCTGAAGCGACAGAAGCATGTCTGGAGGTGGCCCTGTGTATACAGATGAGTGCTGACTGGCCTGCTGGCACCACGGAGACACCCCCACCTGTGGGAGGTAGCTGTGCTAGGGACTGCTGATCTGGAGGTGCCTGCACAGGCTGGGTTACTGAAAGGGCCAGTCCCGATCTGGGTGCATGGCGCCCCCTGGAGGTTGTATGGATGGCTCTGGAGGAACATCTGGATGGAGAGGAGCAGTGGGCAGTGGTATATGGATGTGGAGCTTGGGGTAGAGATCCGGGCCGGGCCAGGAGTCAGGTAGAGCTGGGAGGGTGGGGCAGCCCACGGAGAAGGGGCAGAGGGAAGAGAGCAGAGGGCTGGGCATTGAGCTGTAGTGTCAATTGCGACATTTGTGAGCGTGGAGCCCGCCTGGCCTGAGGTCCACACCGTCACCAAGATGCACTTGGCCCCAAGAGCAGTCCTCAGCCAGGCATCTGGAGCCCCCTCTGCTCTCAGTGCCTGCTCCACAAACTCCTCCCTCCTCCCTCTCAGGACCGGACGAGGGCTGCCCTCTTGGACAACCTTCATGATGAGCTCCATGCCCACACACAGGCCATGCTGGGACTTGGCCCGGAAGAGGACAAGTTTGAGAACGGGGGCCACGGGGGATTCCTGGAGTCCTTCAAGGTACAGGCACAAGGGCGGCTGCCGATTGCTGTGGCCGGGAGGGTCGGGACAAACAAGGGAAGAAGTCCAAGATCCACATGATCCTGACCCCAGAGCCCAGTGCCAGCCAGATGTGGCAGGACCAGCAGGGGCACTGCAGGGGTTGGCAGAGGACAAGGGCATCAGGAAGTGTGAGTGCGAATGTCTTGACCTGGATCCTCTCCTGCTGGCCCGGAGTCTGGGGCTGGGGGAAGAGTTAGCAGGGGAGAAGCCAGTGCAAACCAAGAACACTCCTGCTCCCACCTGCCTCCTTCTGTGGTCAGGCGCCCAGGGCAGAATGACGGGAGCAAGGACACAGGTCGTCGCTGTCTTCAGCAGCTGGTGTGGGGTTCCGCAAGGATTTCTCCAGCTGGCAGGGCACCGAGGACCTGGCCAGGGCCAGTGTGATGGAGTTAGAGGCAAGTCCCTGAGGACTTTGCAAAGGGAAGGACTTTCTAGCCAGAATGAGCTGCTAAAATAAGTAGCGAGCTCCCTGTCCCTGGGAGTATTCAAGGGGATCTGGGACTGCCACTTCGCTGGCCTGGCATAAAGAAGATCCGTTGTCATGTGCTTGCCAAGCGCTTGCTGGTCCACACAGCACTGACATCCAGCATCTGATCTGAGCCTGGCTGTTACCCTTCCGGTTAGCACGGGCCTTGCTATTTCCACTCCCACACAGGGGACAGGACGAGAGGCCACAGGAGTGCTCAAAACCTACACCCACTGCCTGGCCGGCGTGGCTCAGTGGGTGAGTGTTGACCCATGAACCAGGAGGTCATGGTTAGATTCCTGGTAAGGAGGGCGCATGCTCAGTTTGCGGGCTCGATTCCCCAGTAGGGGCCATGCAGGAGGCAGCCTATCGATGATTCTCTCTCATCATTGATGTTTCTATCTCTTTCTCCCTCTCCCTTCCTCTCTGAAATCAATAAAAACATATTTTAAAAAACCCACAAAAAAACCTCACACCCGCTCAGAGGTAAAGCCTTGTTTCAAACCCGGGTTTTCTGGTTCTTAGTCAATGTTCTGTTGATTGCCCGTGGCAGAAGGATTTATAAAGCTACCGTTTTGGGGACAGTGTGTGTGGTTGGGGTTGGACCTGCCTGTATTAGAATCCCAGCTGTGTGATCCTGGGCACAGTCTTTCAAGTCTCTGAGCTACATTAACAGCACAGGGATGATCAACGGGACCTGTGTCTTGGCACTGTTGGGAGAATTCATGGAAATAGTCTGAAGAGGTCGCATAGCCCGGAATACAGTCAATGCCCGGTGAACATGTACGCTGTTAGCTTTGCCCTGTAAAGTGAAAGCTTAACACCCATCATCCCTCTAAACTCTCACGGCTGCTCCCTATGCCCGGTGCAAGGCTGGGATTATGGGTAGAATCACTGATACTCAGTTTTAATAATTAGGAGTGTAATTTTGCATATGAGGAAACGGAGACCCGAAGAAACAGAATAATTTGTCCCAAGTCACCCAACAGATTCGGGAATCGAAGCTGTGTCTGGCAGATTCCGAAGCGTGTGTTCCCAATTGCCACATGACACCGCCTCTGGGTCCCAACTCAATTGAGATACCACCCACTAGCCTGGCCCGGGCAAGCCTGGGGTCTGCCCCCCTGCCAGGCAGTGGCACAGAGCACAGGGCAGGGCCTGCTGGCCCCAAGGGCCAGCTGCCGAGATTCCTCACGCGGGTGCAGGCAGGAGCCGAACTGCATGTCCAGGCTGGTGGGAGATTCCTGGGACATCTGTCTCAGCCCTGATGGACAGTGGCGGCCAGGGTGAAAAGGGAGAAATGGAGATTCAGAGGAAAGGGGGATGGGGGGAAGCGGAGGGGGGAGGAGAGGGAGCCAGGGCAGCTAGCCCTGCAGAGGGAGGGGTGAATGGGAGACCAGGTAACTAGGAACACCTCCGTGGGCTCCGCCCACATCCTGGTAAGCATGTCAAATGCTCCCTGCTCCAGAGCAGATGTAATTTATACATGACTCGAGCTGTTGCTGACTGCAGACATCTAGTGATTTGCTGCTTTCCGTTTTGCAGGTTTCTCTCTGCCTTTTGGAGTTAACAATAGTTTTTTCAGTTTTCAAATATTTCTGTAACCTGTCAACTCCTGCAGGCCGTGGACACCATGCCCACGGTGCCCAGCGGATAAAACGGCCCGGCAGCGACCTCAGGTTGTGGGTCTAAAGGTGACGCGAGGCCATTTCCCAGTCCCCTGCCTCTGGGCCGACTCCAGTGGCTTGACTACGGGGAGGGAGATCTTCAGGCCTTGCCCATTCCTTGTCTCTGATCCAGTAATCCAGGGAAGTTTTCTCTTCAACCATAACTCCTTCCAACTGTGGGCTGAGGACAGTCCCTTCTACCTTCTGCTTCCATGCCCGTGTCCGAGGGGCACTGTGGGGTGAGGGAGGGGCCGTCACGGTCAGTCGCCCAAAGCACACCTTCCCAGCTCTGCCGGATATGAGTAGCTTTGTTTCCTCCTCCCGTCGGGGCACGAGCTCTTTGCCCTATGCGTTCCATCACTGCCTTAGGTGGGTGTCCCAGGCTGTGGTCTTCCCCAGCTCAGGAAACTGTCTTTAGTTTCGCTATTTCTTCCCAGGCACCTTGGACGGTGCTGTGGTGTCAGAATTATTGGCATTCCTCTTGGCGTTCCGTCTGGACTGCCACGAAGTCCTTGCAAGAGTGGTGCATGAAACAGTTCCAGGAGGAGAAGTTCCTGCTGTCTCCTTGCTGTCACAGGTCTCCTCACACAGATACACAGAAACATAATCGAGAAGTCCCAGGGCTCACAGCGACCCCAGTCACCCATCCCTGCCTCTGTGGCTGTTCCCCCTCCCCTACAGCCCAGGGACCCTTTGTCCCTCTGCCTAGAAGCAGACCCGTCGCTGCCCCAGGCTGTGCTCCTGGCTCCTCACACCACTTAGAGTAGCTCTTCTCCTCTCCACGTCTGGCTTCAGTTCACTGGCTGTCGGCTTAGTGTTTCTTCCATGAGAAACAGAACAGTTAGTTCATGGACGCCTAGACCTGCTTCTGAGAAGCTTGGGGATATTCTCGGGAATCCTCCAGTTCTACAAACACTTACACATTTTGCATTTTTACATAGTGGATGATATAAAAAATCCATTTCCAGTCGAGATTAAACTTTGGCAGTGAGACTCACCATCGAAAGACAAAAGTAAGTAGGCAGGGGCCAGTGCAGCCGGCGCCACCGGTGCTGGGGGTGTATGGACATAGTCTTGGAGTCTTGCAAGAATAGTTTTATTTGAAAAACATATACATTAGTTATTGTTGACAGTGTTACAGATGTCCCGCATTCCTTCCCCCATCGCCCTCCTCCACCCAGAATAGTTTTCTTTTTCAAGCAGCTGGGTATTACTCACATTTGAAAAATATTGATCTCTGAACTGTTGTTCTCAAATGCCATGCTCAGCCACTGCCCGCTGTTGAAGTTTCTGTTGGTCCCTAATAAAATGAAAGGCAAAGGGATGCTACTTGATGTATCAACATATGTACACAAGGCACGTGGGAGCCACATTTTGAGAAATCCTGAGCTAGCCCAACCCTCTGATGACCTCATGCAGAAGGGGACCCTGAGGGCCAGAGGAGAGTGTCACCACCAACCCCAGAACTGGGACAAAGGAGAGCAGGAGTATTGGGTGAATGTCTCTCCACCTGTGAGGGGCTGGCAGCCAATGCACTGGTCTGCTCTGACCCCTAGTGGCCAGAGTGCCACTCTGCAAGTAACTCCTGCAAAGTGCCCTCCCTGGCTGGGGCAGCTCATGGATTGGAGCTCTGGTCTGACTGAAAGGAGACATGGAGGGATATTTCCTACTCCCATCAGCCTTCCTCCTTTATTTGTGCTGCCAAAGGGGCAGAAGACCCTGTTTTTGACCTCAGATTCTTCTGATTAGGGGGCCATCACAGCTGGCAAGAAATTAGCATCTTTCTCTCCGTCGGCCCTGCTTCTGTTGCTTACTTGGTACAGATAAGCATGCGTTTCCCTTAGTGTTATCCTTGTGCATTGAGTCCCCCAAGTTGAATTTGTTAGATTGAAACAGCTCACAAAACCCATTTGTAAAGAAGTGGGGTTTGGGGTAGGCCCGGAGGAGACGGGCTCCCTCTGTGACACTAGCTGGTGTGACACACGCAGACATGCGGGAGTGACTCCACCCCTCTTTTCTCACTCCCCCCAAGGTGTGCTGAGGTCTGGGAAACCGCGGTGACTCAGGGTGGGGGACAGAACCAGAGGTGATGAGCTTGGAGGAGAGCATCTGAGGACAGATAGGGATAGTTGTGTGAAGTATGGAACAGACTAGTCCATGGCGCCAACATCTGGAAATGGTAAGATTTCAGCATGGTGTGCAGAAGATCTTTTCAAAGGCCAGGGTGTTCGCCCACGAAGGCAGTGAGCAGCCCATCCCTGGGAAGGTGCAAGTGGAGAGGATATGAACTGTGGCCTGGATGTGCAGGGCCTGAGTGGGAGAGGTGCCAGGTGGTCCCTGGAGACCTACTGATGCCCTGGCAAAGGCTTCATGGGCCTGTCCTCTTCTCTCCTGCCTCCCTCTGTCCACATCACTGCCCTCTGTCCTCTTCTTCGCCCTGTACCTGACTCTTCTGACCGATTTGAAAAGGCTAGTGTGTCCAGCTCTACCTCAGATTGACATGTGACATTCTTTAGACCATGTCACTGCGTGATTTTGTCCAAATGGAGCATCATTGTAGGGTTTCAAGGTAGCCATCACCTCTTTTCCCATCCCTAAGAGTGGGGAGGAGAGATGACCTTGAGTAAGCAGGTGTCACGCCAGGGATTGGTCATCCATCGTGTCATGCTCTCGTGGGGACCATCACCACGCTATACAGGGGAGAAGACTGTCTCAGAGAGGCTCACATACCAAGTGCCGTTGGAAACCAGGAGTCAAGCCCCGCACATCCCTGGAGTTCCCTGCCAGCCACTATGTCCTCAGACTTACCTCACTGACTCAGCAGCACCACGGCTTTTGAGGACATGAGTCCTCCCTAATGTCAAGGAGGCCAAAATCACTTGGTTTCGAATCACCCTCAGTCCATCAACCAGTTGAATTATATGTTCAAGCTGGGCTGGTTTTTGGGACCCTTTCATCTGGAACCCAGGGTCCTGGTTCCATCTCTTACCTTTGGTGTGACCTCCCTCGGCAGTCCTTTGCGTTTCAGGACCTTTTCTCTGTGTCTGTCTTCTCTGCATCTCAGAGCTGGAAGGATGCAATAAGATCACGTGTGTGAAGCTCAGTGGATCAGCTGCCGTCACGCAGGGCTCATTTAATCTCCTCTGCAGAGAGACCGTGAGAAAGCATCCGAATATAAATGATTCATTGACATATCACAGTTGATGACGATGGTGGTGGCGGCACACACGAGGCACCAACAGAATGGAATGAGGTTGAGTTGATGGAGCACATGACTCATTTAAGGAAACTGTTTATCCAAGGACACCTCCTAGTGGTGCCACGCCTTCCCTGCCTTCAGTTTTCCCAAGGGCACACGTCTGACTGATCTTTGGGTGGTGGAATGAAGAGAAGGTGCTGGCTGTTTATCCATGTTGCTAGGTGACGCTCTTCTGTGGTCTAGAAAGAGAGAGAGTTGAAGTCCCTCGAGGGGGCATCTTTGGCTCAGACAGGCCAGGCCAGATGAATGCCATCAGGGATCCACGGCTGGTGGGCTCCCTGCCTCGTTCAAGGGGAGCTCGCCTCCAGGACCATCATCTTTGCAAACGGCCCTCCTTTCTGAGTCAGCTTCCTTCCCAGGATTGAAAGGCAGGCAGGGTGCGGTCCTCGGCCATTCCTGAGCTTGGCAAATTCCTGACATTGGGGAGAGCTCCCGGGGGACCTGCGATTTGGGGTGGGTGCAGCATTCCTGCTGCTTTCTTGGGACGACCTTTCTGTAGACTCAATGCTTCAAGGGAGGGAAGGGCGGCCGTTCCATGTAGGTGGACACGTGGAGCGTGTAAACAGACACATGGGTTCACGCGGGGTGTGAACCAGGTGAGGATGGGGGCAGTGTCCCACCTTTGTCCTTCTGCATCAGTGTTTTGAAGCTGAGGTTTCCGAGAACTCCCCACCTCAGCTGACTCACGCAATGAGGAAGATCCACTAGCTCACTTAACCAGAAGGCCCAGGTGGCTCATGGCTCCGCGTGGTCAGTGGCAGGCAGGTTCCATCCCCTTGCCCCTCTGCCATCCCCATCTTGTTAGCTTCGCCCGTAGGCTTGACCCCTCACAGCCCATGGCGGCTGCTGCGGTCCTAGGCGCAGAGGTGTCACACCTCTTTTGGGAATCAGAGGAGATCTTTCCTCGAAGCCCACAGTGACGTCCCCTCATGTCCCACTGGCAAGGGCTTGGATGATGTGACTGCCTGAGAGGGTCATGATTTACTCCTTTGTCCTGTGGAGGAAGAGGAGACGTTGGGCCAGACTGTGGCTCTGCCAGCAAGGAACATGGGAGGATGGCACTTGTATGTGAGCAACTAGTAATGTCTGCATCCGTGAGTCTTTGCATGTGGCTCTGAGGCCGTGGGGGCCTGGACAGCTGGTTAACACAGCGGCTCTGGGCCTTTTCCATTGCCCTAAGTTTAGGGATGTTTTGTTTCCCTGCTGACTGTACACTCCTTGGAGGCAGGGGCCATCTCTCCTACGTCTTTGACTCCCCTCCTACAATTCTCCCAGTTTCTGCAGTGCTGGGCACACAGGTAGCACGTGACAAATGCTTGCTATTAACAAGAAGAGCAGCCACATTGATTGGGTACTTAGTATGTGCCGGGTGCTCTGCTAAGAGCTTTGTATGTGTGGCCACCTGGCCGCATTATCGAGGGACTGAATGACTGGTCAAAGGGAAACGATGTGGGGTTTGTGGGATCCTGGAGAGAAACTTCCCTCCCTAGAACTCCTGTCGTCTTTGAAGGCCTTCAGAACCAGGGAGCATCGTCCACATGGTGGGTGGAAGCCTCTAGGACTTCCCGTGTCAGGAAATCCTCCCTCGGGTCCAGGTGGGATCTGTCTGCCTCACTCTAACCTTGGGTCAGGTTCCAGAGCAACACAGGTGGCCGGCAGAGCTCTGCCGAGCAGTCCGAGAGCAGCCGGCACCTCCCCGCCCTCTCCCTGCTGTGGGCGCAGCAATCTTCATTTTAACTGTACTCATCCTTGCAGGCACCGGGACTAGTGACTGTCCTGATTGTCCCCTCCTGGACACTGCGATGTATACAGATGGGCCCTTCGTTCTTTGGTGGCCCTAAGTGGCCACAGGGCTCCACGCGGCCTGAGAAGCTCCGGGCCCTCTGAGGCCGCAAGCCTGGAGTCTGAGAGTGCATGTGCTGTGTCGGCAGCGGCACCAGCCGCTGGCTCATCTCTAGCCGCTGCGGGTGTGGTGTGGCTCAGTGTACGGACCCGGAAGTGCTCTGGCCACAGTGCACCAACTGCGAACATACACCAAGTTGTAGCAGGCACACTTTGGGGTGACGCAGAATGGATACCCGGTATTTAAATATAGGAGAATGCTTAGTTTTCTGCTGCTTGGACCATGTCATTCCTGACTTGCAGATGAGGAAGCTCAGGCTTGGTAAGCTCTCCAAGCCTCACTTTCCTTCCCTGTAACAACCTTTGTCCACCTTGCAGGGCATCTGGGGCACTGACCCCTCAGACTCCTCTGTCCAGTGTCCTCCCTCGCCTCTGCCTGCAGAGTGCCACGTGCCCAGAGCCTCTGAAAGTCCTCTGCAGACTGTAGTGATTAGCATGTGGGCCGCCGAGAGAGAGGGAGAGAGAAAGAGAGAGCGAGAGAGAGAGAGAGGAGCGAGGAGAGCCTGGAGTGTGTCTGCAGATCCCACTGAGGCAGCGGGGTCATCTGGAGAGGCCTGGCTCCAACTCTCAGGCCTCCCTCACCTGCTGTCCCCACAGAGGGCCATCCGCGTGCGCAGCCACTCCATGGAGACCATGGTGACCAGCCAGAAGAAGCCGCACGGCGGGGGCCTCCCTGGCAGCCTCAGCGGGGGCATCTCCCACAACAGCGTGGAGGTCACCAAGACCACCTTCTCGGTGAGTGTCTGCGGGCCCTGGGGTCCCCCAGGCCTTGGTGGGGGCAGGGGTGTGTTCACCCAGGTTTGGGCCAGGTGATCAGCAGGGCGAGCTGAATGATGGGGAGGGAGACTGAGGCTGCCCAGGGGCGACCCCTCCCCTTGAAGTGAGAGCCTCCAGCCAGGCAGCACTTGGGGCTGGCCCAGACCGGAGCGCACCTGTTGTCCTGCTCGGAGTTTCCTTGACACCTGGGCCTCCTCAGGACCAGCCCTGCGCAGTGGTCCTGGGCCCTGGGACTGTGAGAGGGCCCTCCCTTTGTTATTCCTAATGACATGCAGCTGCCCCCTGCTTGCGGTGCCCCAGGCACTGAGCTAAGTAACTCATGGGTCCCTGTGACAGCTGTCTGAGGGAGGTGCTGAGTGTTCTCCATTGCACATCTGAGGAAGGGGAGGCCCCGAGGGGTTAGGTAACTTGCTGGAGGTCACCCAGCTATGCCAAAGAACTGGGATTCGCGTTTAGGTTGCCCAAATCCTAAGTCTCTGCTCTTAATCGCTGTGTGTACAGTTCTAAGAAAAGAGAGCCCGGCCGGTCCCGGTTTTGGGTCTGGTCAGCTTGCACCAGGAGCTGGCCAGGTGAGGGGACCAGCGTCCCTCCTTTTATAAAGCAAAGTGGCTTTGTGTTTGTGCACGTTGGGGTTTTCTTGTTCTTTTTTGTAATAGCAGAACATACCCACCACGATACTGACAATTGGCATTGTAAACTATCGTGTGTAATGCATTTGATTTACCAAATAGTGTTTTCATAGCTATTATCTTGTTCCTCCCAGCGGGTCTGTGAAGGGAGCAGGGCCGGGCAATTATCTCCAATCTGTGGGTGAGACTGGGGCCCAGAGAATTCTTCCACTTGCCCAAGGCTGCACCGCGTGTGAATGGCAAACACTGGGGCCTGCCTGGCTTAGAGGCCTGGCGGGCTCCCAACTACCCGTTCTCATTCTGCCACCCCCCGTCCGTCGTCCCCCACACGTGGCAGAAGCAGAGCCACATGCTTGGCAGGCTCTCTCTGCCTGTGGGTGCGTGTGGACCACATGCTAGTCCTGCCAGGGATTTGCTACGTGACCTTGACCAAATTCCCTCGCCCCTCGACTCCTCCAGGACCTCCTCGGTAAAGCGAGGAGTTGGACCAGGGCACTCCCAGGACTCTCTCAGCTTTGTGGTTCCCAGTCTGTGACCCCCTCAGTCATCCCGTCCTCTCAGTACCTGGGGTTCTCCTTAGGGTGGCTCTGACCCCATGTTCCTCCAAGAATTCTGTTCTAGCGATTACTGCTGTGTTTCTGGGGATCTATCCAGACCAGCTGTGGGGGTGGGAGGTGGTGCACAGGCTCTTGTAGACCAGGAAGGGGGGTGAAGGGAAGGAGACCTGGGTTTGGGGAGTGAGCGCTCATTTTGGTGGTCACATTGGCAGCCTCCAGTGGCGGCGGCAACTGCGAAGAACCAGTCGCGGAGCCCCATCAAGCGGTGGTCGGGGCTCTTCCCCCCGTCTGCACACGGGCTCTGAAGGCCAAGGGGACAGCCGGACGCGGTGGTGAGTGTCCACGTGGCGTGGGTGGGCTCCCTCGGGAGGGCTGCCCGCAGCTTCAGCTTCGAGCGATGGCTTCCATCTAACCCTGGTCCCCACGTCAGGCCCCCACGTCCCCCGTCACTCATTCAGTGCTTCGTCCCCCAATATCCCCGGCCACTCATTCAGTGCTTCGTCCCCCAATATCCCCCGTCACTCATTCAGTGCTTCGTCCCCCAATATCCCCCATCACTCATTCAGTGCTTCGTTCCCCAATATCCCCCGTCACTCATTCAGTGCTTCGTCCCCCAATATCCCCCGTCACTCATTCAGTGCTTCGTCCCCCAATAACCCCGTCACTCATTCAGTGCTTCGTCCCCCAATATCCCCCGTCACTCATTCAATGCTTCGTCCCCCACGTCCCCCGTCACTCATTCAGTGCTTCGTCCCCCAATATCCCCTGTCACTCATTCAGTGTTTCGTCCCCCAATATCCCCCGTCACTCATTCAGTGCTTTGTTCCCCAATATCTCCCATCACACATTCAGTGCTTCATCCCCCAATATCCCCCGTCACTCATTCAGTGCTTCGTCCCCCACTATCCCCCGTCACTCATTCAGTGCTTCGTCCCCCAATATCCCCCGTCACTCATTCAGTGCTTCGTCCCCCAATATCCCCCGTCACTCATTCAATGCTTCGTCCCCCAATATCCCCCGTCACTCATTCAGTGCTTCATCCCCCACGTCCCCCGTCACTCATTCAGTGCTTTGTCCCCCAATATCCTCTGTCACTCATTCAGTGCTTTGTCCCCCGCGTCCCCCGTCACTCATTCAGTGCTTCGTCCCCCACATCCCCCGTCACTCATTCAGTGCTTCGTCCCCCACGTCCCCCGTCACTCATTCAGTGCATTGTCCCCCATGTCCCCCCGTCACTCATTCAGTGCTTTGTCCCCTATGTCCTCTGTCACTCATGCAGTGCATCGTCCACTCGGGCAGCTTTGAGGTCCCTGCACCTGACAGAATGGGTCTCGCAGTTTGGCCCCAGCTAGAAATGCGGCTCAGAGTCGTTTCTTTCTGTGCTTCCTTTTGCGAAGCTCACTCACATGTCCCTTTATGGAAGCCTCCCCTGATTCTGACAGCAGAGTTCGTGGAACATGCCTTTGGACTTCCAGAGTTTGTTTCCTTCCTTCCTTCTTTCCTTCCTCCCTCCCTTCCTTCCTTTCTTCCTTCCTCCCTCCCTTTCTTTCTTTCTTCCTTCCTTTTTTAGAATTTATTTTATTGTTTATTACAGATGTCCCCCATTTCTCCCCGCTTTGCTCCCTCCACCCTGCTCCTACCCCTCCCAGGACTTCACCGCACTGCTGGCTGTGTCCATGGCTGTGCATATATGCATATAGGTCCTTTGGTTAATCTCTCCCGCCCCGCCCGCTCCCTCTGAGATCTCTGTCAGTTCCATGTTTCCATGTCTGTTTGTTCGTGAGCTTATTCTGTTCATTAGATCCCACGTGTAAGTGAGATCATGTGATAGTTGCCTCTCTCTGACTGGCTTATTTTGCTTAGCATAAAGCAAAGGGAAAAGTAAACAGAGGGGACTACCTGAAACTGAAAAGCTTCTGCACAGCAAAAGAATCCACCCACCAAAGGAAGGGGAGCCCACTGTATGGGAGAACATATTATCCAATGAACATCTGAGAAGGGGTTAATTTCCAAAATATGTAAAGAACTCACACAGCTCAACAGCTCTCATATCCTACTTACCCCGTTCTTGCTAATTGTCTTTCTGATCCTTTAGTCAGTGAGCCCACCTGGTGTTGAATTCGGCAAGCAGCATCCCTCGAGTGCCTGGTGTGTGGGAGCTCAGAGCTCAGACAGGAGCTCCAAAGACTCAAACCTGCCCTCCAGGAGCTTACAGTCTCACGAAGGAAAGGGAGGCAGGCAGGTTGACCTCCACGTGTACAAGTGCCTTCCTGTAGCCCTGGCGGTGGTGCCAGCCCCGGGCGTGGGCACGCAGGACGAGGGCGGTGATGGAGGAGGATGCAGAGCTCTGTTTGGAAGCTGTGTGTGTGAGTGAGTCCTTGTGGCCCACTCAGTAGGGAGACCCAGGGCTCTGAGTGCTCAGAATTGCTGGTCTTGAGCTTGGGAGAGACTTGGTGACTGAAGGAGAGGTGGGAGTCACTGGGAGGTGGGAGGAGGTGGTGCTTAAGATGAATCAATGAATATGCTCGCCCAAGGGGGTGTGGAGAATGCCTGGGGAACACCAGCACTTAAGGGCAAGTGGAGAAAGGAGGCAGAGCCAGTGAAAAAGACAGGGAAGGAAGGGGAGCGAGGAGGAAGACAGCCTGGGGAGGGGGGACCCTCGGAAGCTAGGGCAGGAGACCTTGCAGGAGAGAGGCCTGCAGTGGCAGCCGAGCAGAGCACAGTGACCCCAGCCCCTGGTGGGGTGGACAGTGAGGAGGTCCCTGGTGACCTCGTTAGAAGTACATCGGGGCACCTCATGCCTCCAGGATGGTTAATACAGAAGACAAGAAGGAAGTGTTGGCAAGGACGTAGGGAAACTGGAACCTCGTGCATGGCTGGTGGGAATGTGAACTGGTGAGGCTGCTTTGGACCACGGCCTGGCAGCTCCTCAGAGGGTTAACTGTGCCGTTGCCACAAGGCCCAGCAATTCCCTGCCAGGTGCACTCCCAAGGGAAAGAACACAAGTGTCTGCATAAGCACCAGCACACGGATGTCCGTGGCAGCATTGTCATAGTAGCCCCAAGCGGAAATGATCCACATGCCCTCCCAAAAAGTGAAGTATTACCTTGCAATAAAAAGGAGTGAAGCTTGATGGACACATGCTACAACATAGATGAGCCTTTAAAACACTAGCTGAGTGAAAGAAGCCATTCACAAAAAGACCACACCGTATTGTATGGCTCCATTCACATGCAATGTCCAGAATAGGCAAATCCATAGGGACAGGAAGTAGATTCTGTCAGGGGCTGGAGGGAGGGAGGAATGGGAGTGGTTGTGAGTGAGTGGGGTTTCTTTGAGGGAGGGTAGAAATGTTCTAAAATTAGATGGTAGTCATGGTTGTGAATATACTAAAAACCATTGAATTGCACAATTTAAATGAGTGAGTTGTATGTGGATTGTATGTCCATGAAGCTGTCATGAAAATAAAAGTACATTAGTGACAGGGCCCCAACAGTGGACACTGAGCAACTGATGGGCAGTGTTTGTGGCCTTTGTTAAACGGCAGAAGGAAACCCTTGGCGCTGGCTGGGAGTAGCCTGTTTACCCAGAAGCCCTTCCCAGCACTCAGCACACGTATCCGGGGAGCCATTTTGTAGTCTGTGTGAAGGGTGTCCCCTGGCGTTCTGCAGCCGTGGCCCTGCCGGGGCCCCGAGGGGTGCGTGTGTGCTGGCTGTGATGGTGGATGTCCCAGACCTCACTCCATTCCCTCTGTGGCCAGCCCTTGACCCAGAGCTCTGCCAGCTGGGATGGACTTGGGCTCGGTGGCCTCAAGCTGGGACTCCTGCCTGGTAGCTCTGGACTCTCACCCAGGAGCCTGCAGGGGAGGGACCCTGGCAAAGCAGAAAACCCTGTTGTCTGATGGGGGCATGGTGGGATAGATGGCCCGGAGGCTGTGCTCTGTCGGGGATGCTGTGACCCCACAGGACCCCATGGTGCAGTCTCGGGCCTGGAGTGAGGTGGGAGTTGGGAACCAGCTCACCTCTCTTCATCCTCATCTCCTCAGTGACAGTGCATCCAGCAACCCCAAGACTGTGGACGGTGGGCACTCTTCTCAGGAGATAAAGTCTGAGACCTCGTCCAACCCCAGCTCTCCGGAGATCTGCCCCAGCAAGGAGAAGTAAGAGTGAAGCTGGCTCTAGCCCCGCGGGACCTGGAATAGGTCTCTGCTCTGGCATCTCCCGCTTTGGGGACCCCCTGGAATGCACAAGCCAGCAGGCAGGGCCACGGGGAGCCACTCAGTCTCTGCGGGGCCTGCCCTGCCCTCGGCTCCCACGTGTGAACAGGGCCGCCTTCCCGCCCCCCTGCAGGCCCTTCATGAAGTTGAAGGAGATCGGCCGGGCCAACATTTCCCGTTCCTCCTCCAGCACCAGCAGCTTCAGCAGCACGGCCGGGGAGGGCGAGGCCATGGAGGAGTGTGACAGTGGGGTAGGTGCGGCCTGGCCAACCTGGGCAGCAGGGAGGCACCTGGGCCCACCGCTCGGTGTGTTAAAACAGCTCCTGTGGGCAGAGCCCCCTCCAGGCTCCGGGGAGAGCGGGGAGTATGGAAACAAGAGGTGGCCCACCCAGCCATCTCCACCCTCTGGCAGCGGTGGTTTGGGGTCTCCCTGGGGTGACAGAGGAGCAGCAGCAGCAGAGGGTCAGAGGTCAGGCTGAGCGTGTCCCTGCCGTGGAGTTCTTGGCTGGAGAGGAGAGGGCTCAGCGCTGCATGGGTGTGGTCAGGGGCACTGCCTGGGGATGGAGGGGAGCCAGGGCTGGAGGGGAGCCAGGGCTGGAGGCAGCAGGAGGAAAGAGCATGTCCAAGTGGGCAGTGGGAGGCAGGGGCTGCCCAGGTCAGCTGAGGGTGGGCCCACCTCGCTCACCCGGCCTCTCTCCCCAGAGCAGCCAGCCATCCACAACCTCGCCCTTCAAGCAGGTGTTTGTCTACAGCTCGTCCCCAAGCAGCGAGAGCCCCAGCCTGGGGGCGGCCACCACCCCCATCATCATGAGCCGGAGTCCGACAGGTCGGTGTGCACCACGTGGTGTGCACCACGCAGCCAGGGCGGGGGCTGTGCCCTGAGCACTGTTTGTGGGGCGCCAGCCCCAGGTGTCTGTAACTGGCCAGTCTCGGTCCAACCCCAGTGTGAGGCCTTGAGCTCTGCTCCCTCACTGTGTCTGTGCATCAGCCTTCAGGGCCTGTTCTTGTCCTCTCGTTACTCACGGGAACCGAGCTCAGAGGGGAGTTGGGACTGTGTGAGTCGAAAGCCGAGGTTCTTTCCACGGACCTCTCGCTCCTCCCCATCTCCGACTCAGGGCCCCCCATCACAGCGATGGTCCTCAAAATGCAAGGGTACCAGGTGGGGAGAGCATTGCAGGTGGAAGGAACAGCACATGAGAGGCCGTGATCTGGAACCACACGTGGGTCAGGGGGGCTGGAGTTCACAGTGGTGACGGGACAGGTGAGAGAGGAGTCAGTGGTTAGGGGACAGAGCCAGGGTGCTAGGGGACAGGTTAGAGAGGAGACCATGGTTAGGGGACAGGGCCAGGGCTGCCCCTGGTGAGGATTTGGGCTCTGTCCTGCAGGCTGTGGAGGCCATGGGAAGGTCTTAAGTCTTTGAAGGTTCTTAAGTAGAGAAGCGCCATCTGGTGTTGAGAAAGACCATTCTGTGGCTGCAGCTGGCCCAGGAGGAAGGACTGGTTGGAGCAGGTGCAGGGGGGAAGATCAGCGAGGGTCACAGTGAGTGGTGAGGGGTGATGGGCCGTGGATTGTGGGGTGATGGAGCATTGGATTCAAGAGATGCCAAGGAGGTAAATCTTCGGGGCTCAGTAGCAGGGGGCTTCAGGGAGAGCAAGGAGTCTGGGCCTTCGGGGTTCTGGGATCCCTGCAGTTGGACAGAGTAGGAGGAACCGGCTCTGGGGAGAAGGTGAAAGTTGGCACCTGAGGGGCGTGTCGGTAGACGTGCCTGGTAGGCACTGATGGGCTCTGTGGGTGCCCAGAAGTCAGAGTCTTGGTCCCGCCCTCCAGGAGGGCAGCACGGTGGGGTGGGGGCAAGCACAGGACCCTGGGTCCACCACTGACGAGTGATGTGACATTGGACACGTTCCTCAGCCTTCCCATGCCTCAAATACCGGAAGAATATTTACTCAGTTTTCCGTGTTATTCGCAGTGCTATAGACACATACACTTTCACATTGCATCTATATTGCTAATATTCTCTCCATTAGTTTCTGAAGTCTCAGCAACAAAACAGCAGATTAAGTTGATTGGTAGCATTTGCTGATCTCAAGCCACCTATGTGACTGATGTAAATAACCTTAAAAGAATAGGGAGTGGTAAAATGTAGTGAAATAACGAGGAAACGATGACTTTTGAGTATTTATTACCTTTGACGAATATCACTTAATTATAAGATTATAATTAATTTTTTTTTATTAATCCTCACTGGAGGATCTTTTTTCCATTGATTTTTTTTAGAGAGAGTGGAAAGGAGGGAGGAAGAGAGAGAGAGGGAGAGGAACATTGATGTGAGAGAAATACATTGATTGTTTGCCTCCTGTGTATGCCCCAAACTAGGGTTGGGGATCAAACCTGCAACCCAGGTACATGCCCTTAACCGGGAATCGCTCAGGCTGCCGCTCTAACCGCTGAGCAACCGGTCAGGGCTAAGCTTGTGACTGTGTGTGTAACAACCAGCTCACAACATTTGTAAAAATTTAAGGGTTGGCTCTTGTGAATTGGTGTGTTAGCTAGAGTGTCTCATGGAGGGGAGCGCCCCTTCTGGCCTCCCTGCCCAGTTCCCCAGCAGCCCATGACTGCCACAGCCCCACCCTCTTCATGGGCATTCTTCTTTTTCCTAGATGCCAAAGGCCGAAATTCCCCGAGGTCAAACCTGAAATTCCGCTTTGATAAGCTCAGCCATGCGAGCTCCAGTGCGGTAAGGATCTATGGGTGTGGGGGTGGCAGCAGGAGCCTCCTGCATCCCACATTCCAACCTCCTCCCAGCCAGCCTTCCTTCTGGGCACCTCACAGCGGGGGGAGGAACCTCTGGTCCCACCTGGGGGTGAGGCTGTTGGTGCCACGTGGTGCAGCAGCCTGGGGGTCGCCAGCCACCTCTGCCCCATGTCCTGTGTTAGAGCCACACCCTCGGACACACACAGATGTGAGTTGTGAATGGTTGGCTCCTGGGGCCTTGGGTCCCTTCCAAGCTCACTGGAGAGTGGAGAGCTGGGCGCACAGAAGGTGCAGTCGGCAGGGGTTATGTTGCCTAGTTTTATAAAACTCTCCCGTGGATTTTTCTTGAAACAGGGTCACTAATGCGAAAGAGGAGACCTTCGCCTGTCAAAGGTGGGTCAAGTGTGTGTCCTGCTGTGGCCACGGGGCCTGCTAACCCGACACTGTCCCGAGACCCTGACGGCTGGGGAGGGTAGTCGCCTCTTCTGAAGCCTCTGTGATGGGGCCCAGGATGGGAAGAAGGCGGGTGGCCTCGGTGTGGATGGGAAGGGTTGTGTGGGTCTGGGCCGGACTCACTGAGTTGGTCTCCTTGCCCCAGAGGTGCCTGGCTGGGGCAGTCGCCCAGAGCTGCTTCCTCTCCTGGAGGGAGAGGTGTCCGTTTGCCCCTGCCTTTCTGCCATCAGTGGCCTTTCCCAGGGCTCTGGGCTGAGCTCTCCTACCCGAGTCTCCAGAGATGCCTCAGCACCCTACACACTGTGAGGCGCCCCAAGGGAGGACCCTGCTGGCAGCCACAGCCAGTTGGGGGCGGGCAGGAGTGTGTGGTTTTCAGCACATCGGGCCTGGGCCCAGCTCCCCCCAAGGCCTGAACGTGTGCGGGTGAAGTTAGCAGAGACCCTCTGATTTCCGCCCTGCTACGGGGCTGCAGGGCTGAGAGTCACAGTTGGAACCAAGGGGAGGGCCAGAGTTGAGCCCATTTGTACAAACCTGATCTGTAGAAAAGCAGGTGAGCTGGGGGTGCCGGCACGCTCAGCTCCCATCCTGCACTGCAGACCCTGTTCACCAGGTTCCTTTCGATGCCCAACTGCTCGGCTGTCTGACGCCGGGTACCCAGTGTGGGGCCCTCCTGTCCGAGCATATCCATGGGCTGTGGCCATGGGCACACGTGTCTGCCCTTCCTTCCTTCACCCAGTGTTTGATCGCCTCCCTCCTTCTTGTCTCCTCCAGGGAAGCCCTGATTCTGTCTTGGAGATGCTCCTATCCTAGCAGTTTGGGGTGCCATTCACTACTCTGACCGTCACAGGCCTGTTGCTCCACCGGCCACCTGCCCACCAGAACAGCTACCTTTCCCAGTGCCCCGACCTGCACAGCCCTGCCCACTCCTTTGCCAAGACACCCTGCGAGCACCTCCCCATCTCTGGACAAGGCCTCATTCCTCCAGGCTCCCCTGCTCCTGACCCCCCATGTGCTGTGTGTCTGGGTCATTTGTTACCTTGTTTTTGTCTGCAGCAGCCAGTGTTGGGTGAGAGGGGTCTGGGTACTGGGGACTCAGAGAGCCGAGAGGCAGAGCCTGGTGTGGTGGGGAGTAGAGGCCCGGAGGGGGCTGCGCCTGGGGAGGGGCGGCGCAGGGTCCTGACAGGCAGGCATTTTGTGCTGCTGGAGGGAGCACTTTTCCAGCAGCCGAGTCTGTAGCTCCTTGAGGATGTCCTGGTAGAAGTCGGCTCTGTCGCTCCCACATTTCTGGAGCTCCCAACATCTGTTTGCTTCTGTGCTAGGAGCTTCTTCCCCATCTGCTGACAGCTGCCGAGGCCTCTGTCTCTGCTGCCCGGGCATGGCTGGGTGAAGCTGCGACAGGGCTGGGCGTGTGGGAGCGGGCGCCACACTCTTCCTCGTGGCCTCATTCACACAGGCTCCTGTGTGGTTGCTGTGGGAGAGGCCGGAGCCAGTCTCTCCCTTTGAGCAGATGCTTTTCCCACGAAGGGGTGGGTGCCAGGAGAGGAGGAGCTGGGAAGGGGCAAGGCAGTGAGCGCCTGGGCCTTGGCTGGAGACCCTGAGACCCAGGCCAGGCCAGGATCCCTGTCCCTGCGGGTGGCGGAGGTTCGTAGGTTCGTGGGGAGTTACTTCAACCCACCTCTTGGTGAGAGCGGGGAGGTGAGGGGGGAGGACTCAGGTGCGGTCAGGCCTTGGCTAGGGAGGAGGACTCAGGTGAGGGGAAGGGGCGGCCTCCCTCTGCGCTTACGTTCTGGCATCTGTGGGAGGCCTAGTGCTGCCCGGGGGCTGTGTCCTTGGGCTGTCGGGCTCGATCTCTGCCACCGCCCCCCCCCCCAGTCTCCTCTTCCCCTTTCCACTGTGGGTCTCCAGGCAGCTGTCACACCGGTGGGATTCCTGCAGCCTGGGCCCCAGCTGATGCAGTTGAGACACTGCCTGCCAGGGCCCCTCAGCCAGAGCCACCTCCCCGGGGGTGAGCCAGCGTGCTCTCTGTGGGACAGCCCCCTCCTTGGCTGCTCCCCACCCCCGAGTCCTCGGTGGTTTCTGAGTGTCCTCCAGGAAAACGGAGTCTGAAGAGCAGACCCTTGGAGGTGCGGAAGTTTCAAGTGCACCTGGGCCCTCTGTGACATGGGCGGCCAGGGCTTTAACGAGCAGATGACAAGGGTCTCCTGCCCAGTGCTTTATTTGCATCAGATCTGGGCTTATTCCTGAGTAAGGCATATAAATGTTACACCTGCTTTTGTGACCGTTTCCCTGTTGCTTTTGCAATGAGAGCAAAACCTCGGTCCTTCGTCCCCCACTCACGTGGACCCTGTGGGGTCCTGTTTGCAGGCCGGTGGGCCCCTCCCCTCACACTGTCTGGGAAACTTGTTTACTTCAAGTCCTAGCCCCGTGGAATTTATTCCGGTTAGAAGGTCAACAAATGTCTGCGTGGCGTGGATTAATCGTTCCTGCAGCAGCACCCGCTGCAGTGACGAGGCCTGCAGGTCCTGGCGGCGTCCTGTTGGCTGGGTTTCTGAAGGAACTTGGAAGGTCGAACTGCATTTCTTTAAAAACAACCCCAGGCTCTGGCTTGCTTCTCTGGAGAGCTGGTTTTTGCAGCTGCTGGGTGGTGGTGCTGTGTTCATGGTCTGGGGGGGTCCTCTGGGGTTTCCAGGTGGTCCCCGCTCCGTCCTGCTTCGGAACCTCATACCCACCTTCCCCCACCGTTCGCCCCCCACCCTCCTGCAGCCCTCGCCTCCCAGGTCGGCCTTGCTCCTGCCTCTTGAGCCCGGGGCTAGGGTGGCTGGGCGTGTCCCGGAAACCAAGAGGCACAGATCTGCCCCAAGAATCGCAGGCCTGAGCAGTGGGTCTACCCTCTGCTAAGGGGGATGCCTGGGAAGGATCTGAAAGGTCCCTCCCTCTGTGTCTGCATCACCATCTTTAGCAAGTCCATCCTGTAGCTTCCAGAATGTACATGGCCAGGGCGAGGGGAGAGGAGAGGAGAAGCAGGACCCGCAGTCGTCCCAGGCCCTCGGGACCACTGGGCAGGCAGCTTGCGTGCCTGGACAGTCTCCTTGCATCTGCTCTGGGCTCAGATGTCTTTCCGTTAATTGCTGCGCCCAGTTTTGGGCTCATAGATGTGCTGAAGCCTCACGGGTCCTTGTAACTAGATCCGTCCCAATGGTGCTCATGCTGGTACCCGAGGGGCTCTGTTTGTGGCCCCCGACACAGGAGAAGTGTTTCCCGCTCGCGCCTCTTGCTGCGGGAATCGCCTGGCTCACTCAAGGAAGAAACTGCCCATGGGCTCTGTAGGCACCCAGGTGCCTCTGCTCAGATGATGCTTAAAAACGGAGGCAGGAAGAGCTTCTGCGGGGTCTTAGCTGGAGCTTCTGTCATGAGTGGAACACGGGGTTTCCTGAAAACGATTCTGTGGTTCAGCCTTGTCGGGAGCATTTTGCTGTTCACGCCCCCCCGGCTTCTTTGAGCATCGAATCCAGCCAGGCCACTGTCCAGAGGAGAAGCCTCAGCCCCTGAGAGGGAAGCATAACTTGCTTGAGGCCACATGACCAGCCAGCGGCAAAGCCGGGCTGAGAACACGCAACCCAGGGCCCTTCCTCGGCACCGCCTATGTGGCTGGCGCAGCAAGTGGCTGCGTGTGCTGGGGTCCTGAGGTGTGGGAGCCGGTGAGCTGGGGTCTGGGCCCTGGCTGGGGGGTGTGAGCCGCCCAGGGTGCTGGTGGGGCTGTTCATCGGGAGAGATATTCGCTGGGACTTTTCAGAGAGGCCCTGGGGCTCTGATGCAGCTTTGGGCCCTGAAGACGAGGCGGGAAAAGAGATTTCAGTGGCTTGTTCCTCAGTGACATTGGCCCTTCCACTGGGGAGTGTAAGCAGGGAGGAGGCCAGGGCGTAGACGCAGTTATCCGACACTCAGTTTCCCTTTTGTTCAGTTAAGAAAAGTGTAAGAGAAAACCCTTTGATTCTCTCTGATCCTTAAACCATGGTGGTTAGTGAAAATGTAGACGCAGGTGACCAGGCGGGACTGGAGGGAGCCTGTTTCAGTTTCTCGCCCTGAGGGTTTAAGGTGCCAATGCAAACACTACCTTCTTCATTCAGTCGTGAGGCGCCAGAGGCAGGTCTGTGGTGGGGGGGATGGTTGGGGTTCAGGCAGATCTTAGGGCTGCAGCTTTCTGGCAGGGACCTGGCCGCTCAGGACCCCGCGGCTCCTCCCAGCCTCTGGCTACCCCTCCTTCAAGGGCAAGGGTGGGTCAGTGGGGTTTGCCAAGCCTGTCCTACAGCCTGCCAGGGGCGGTTGGGGCATTCTCTAGTACAAGTTCTGATATCTGTTTCATCACGAGCCCTTTGACCAACCCAAACCCACATGTCCCCCCTTTTAGCTGGACCATGGGCCCCTGGGGAAGGAAGGAGACAGCCCCCAGCAGGGCCAAGGACCAGGAGCCCTGCCTAGGGAGAGGTGCTGGGGCAGCGGCTCTGCTCTGTGCCTTACCAGTCCCGGGGAGAGGGTGTTTGGTGGGAAGGCTGGAACTTCAAAGCTGTTGTCTTTGATCTTGTGACATTTCCGCTTGGAAGGGTCAGTCCCCCCTCGCTGCTCCTTCGCATGTGCACCAACGCTCCCTGTCATGTGCTCCCCTTCCACACCCCGGCCCGGGGAAGGATGCCGTTCTGTGTGAGCGCTTCCTCTGGGCAGGCGCAGGGCCTGAGGGGTGCAGCTTGGCCCTGAGGCCCCCCGTGGTGGTGACTTCCCTTCCTTCCCTCTTTGTGAGGGGGTGACTTGTGGACCCTGACTGCCTATGTCATGTAAATAGTGTACATTTAATTTATTGCTATGGTAGCACATTGTATTTGTTAATGTATAAAACAAATTCTAAAAGGTTGACAAATGTATATTTTGTTGCTTAAATGTGTCTTTGCAGAAATTGACAATAAATAACATATTTTGTGTCCATCAGTGTTCAGACTTCTTTGCTTGGGGCCCCACCCCCGAGTGAGCGTCACCTTTAACTCACCAGAGGTTGAATACTGGCAGCCCCCGGGCCATGTGGGGCCTGCAGATGTGTTACTTTAGCCTCGAAAGTGTTTTAAATTTTCCCAATGAGTTGCTGATGTTTAAAAACCTGACTACAGCCTGGCCGGTCATGGCTCAGTGTTTGAGTGTCAACCTATGAACCAGGAGGTCACCGTTTGATTCCCGGTCAGGACGCGTGCCTGAGTTGTGGGCTCCATCCTCAGTGTGGGGCATGCAGGAGGCAGCCAATCAATTATTCTCTCTCATCATTGATGTGTCTCTCTCTTTCCCTCTCCTTTCCTCTGTGAAATCAACAAACATATATTAAAAAAAAAATAAACAAAATACTGACCACAAACATTTTTTGAAAACCTAGAAAATCACAGAAACTTCCCACTTCTGTTACAAATCCGATGCGGTATCCACGCCTGTGGAGTGGCAGGGATTGCTCAGAGCTTACAGAGGCCCCTAGGTGGGGCCTGTGCACCGTAGTTCCCTCGGTTACACCTGGAGGATCTCACCCTTTCCTGCTATTGCTGGGCCTGGCCCAGGTGGGCATCTGAGTTTGAGACCCCTGCCATTCACCGATTTGTCTTCAACCTGGGGTTTTCTTCCTTCTGCCCACTTTCTCTCCAGAGTCCCAGTTTATTTCTTCAGGGATTCTTTCATGATTAAGTGCCCTCCCTCCTATCCCCTTTGACTCCTGCATGGCCACACTCTTACATAGATACACTTTGTTTTATAATGTTTGGAGGTTTTGTGTGTGTGTGTGTGTGTGTTTGTGTGTGTGTGTGTGTGTGTGTGTGTGTGTGTGTGTTTTCCCTTAAGAAATCTGAAGGCAAGGAACAGGCCTTTATTTATTGGGACTTGGTTGTGTGATCTTGGGCAAATTTTTTAACCTCTTGGATTTGCATTTTCTTTTATGTGTAATTGGAAAAACCATCTACAAGGGAAGCATGAGGAGAGAAGTGAGTTTATAATTGGGAAAGAGCTTTGAAAAAAACTGGCAAGTGTTATTCAAGCGCCAGAGGTTCCATGATGATTGTTATTGTAATAACTGGAACAGCAGCTGACATGTATTGACTGTTACCACGAGGTTAAGTGTTGTACATATTCAGCCAGTTTTCCTGTAACACAACATATTAGTTCCTAAAAAAATCACAACACTGTGCAAAGTTGTGCAAGTGGGAAAAACAGAGCGAAGGACATAACACTTACAAACGCTGTCAGTGACACATAAAAATAAAAATTCATTCACTAGTCCTGGTTCGTATGGCTCAGTTGGTTGGAGCGTCCTCCTGTATACCTAAAGGTTGCCGGTTCGATTCCCTGTCCCGGCACATTCCCTATCACAGTTGTGGGTTTGATCCCTGGTCGGGGTGCGTACGGGAGGCAACTGACCAATGTTCCTCTCACAGCTTGTTCTCTCTCTTTCTCTTTTCCTCTCTCTCTAAAAATCAATGGACATATCCTTGGGTGAGGATTAAAAAAAATTCATGGTTTGTGAAGGTCTGGGGCGGGGGACAGGGGTGGGCTGGAGGGGGTCCATGGGGGAAAAAGAGGGACATAGGTAATTCTTTCAACAATGAAGATGAAAACAACAAACAAAAAACTTGCTTTTAGAGTTGGAAATTGCATTTATGAAAATTATCAAGTAGATTCTATTGTAATTCAAATAAAACAGCATTGCTAATTAAAAAAATTCATTCACTACTGAGTGGAAACGGTAGCACAGTTTTACACGTTAGAGGATTAAGAAATATATAAACTCTACAATAAACACGGTGTTCTTACTTTGAGTCAGACCTGAAGTTTGATTGTGAAGGCCGGTGTTGGAAGGGTTGCCGTGTGTGAGTTACCGAGAGGTGGAGTAAGAGTTTCTGAAACCCCGGGACAGCAGTAACGCCAGATGTGGAGGGGTGCAGCTCATAACAGTGGTGTGCCCTGAGGCTGGTGGATGTTGGAGCTGTGTCCATGTGGGCTTTGTGTGTTCCTATGCAGCTCGATTTAGCTGGGTGCGGTTTTCCGCGTGCACCTAATATTCTCATGGGAGGGTTGCATATTCAAACATACAGTTTGTGTTATATTTTCTTCTAATATATCAATGGCATTGGACCAAACTACCATTTTCAAAACAAGTATTTCAGCAGAACTGACTGTATTATCTCACTTAGTCATCCAAACAGCCCATTAAAGTGTGTGTTATTGTCTCCATGTTGTTAAAGAACCAGGATCAAATTTCAGTTTGGAATGCAAGTTTGGTGCAGGGTGTGTTCTGGACTGGGGTTCCAGACACATCGGGATGGACCCGGTAAAGTGCATCCAGCCCTCTGGCTCCTCTGCCCGGCTCGGAGCTGCAGTCCGGGAATCATGTCTGCAGTATCCTGGGCCGCTGTGGTCACACCCACGTCATGTGGGGCTCCGTGGTCACTCCCACGTCATGTGGGGCCCTGTGGTCACTCCCACGTCACGTGGGGCCTCCCCCGAGCCTGTGGTCTCAGGCTTCCTATTTCTCAGATTTTAGGTTCCATCTGCGGAGTCCCCATGGCTGCAAGTGAAGCTGCATCTTCTACACCAACATCCAGGCCCGTCTGCACCTCATGGGTTGTCTGCTTCCTGGGTTCATGCGTTCTTCCCAGACGCGGGGGGATCGCTGATTCCATGGAGCTCTGTGGAGGGTGACTGTTTCCTGTCTGTGTGGGAAGGGTTGTCGGGGGCAGGGATGACTCCAGCTGGGCCAGTTACAGGTCCTCTGACCAGGGGAGGGGCACCTCTTTTCTGCCGAGGGCCATGTGGATATTTACAACATCATTCTCGGGCCACACAAAACTACCAGCTTAGAAAGTGGCCTGCTGTATCTGGTCAAACATTTAATTAACTCACCCCTAGTGCCTGGAAGGGCCGGACCAATGACTTCTCCGGCCTTGTGCGGCCTGTGAGCCGGACGTCCCCACCCTCGCTAAACCTTCAGCTGGGCCTGTTCAGTTCCTTTAAACCTTCAGATTCTCAGCAAGCTCACCTGGGTTTGTTCAGGTGTGCCCCCACTAGATGGGGCACTCTGCCAAGTTAGGGGCTGGGTCTTCAGACTCTTGCCACCTGTTCCCCCACCTCAGTGTCCAGCAGCTCGCAGCAGTCATCAGACATCCTGGGCCATCACTCAGCCTCCCCACGGGGAGAGGCCCCTGCAGCTGCTCGGCTGGGTCTTCCTTCTCACTCTCCAAGTGCCTGCTGTGCCTGTGGTCCTGCCAGCGGAGTGCCAGCCAACCCGCCTCTGCCCCCGGGGTAGCTGGCGCCAATACCACTACCGCAGTCCAATTCTCTCACTTTGCAGTAGCAGCCAGTTATTAAAACAGGGCCATTTCAGTTCACTCAGTCCTGTTTGTTTTAAACATCAGCTCACATCCCGTTCTAGCATCCCCACCAACCTTCTAGGGCAGGTTAGCCTGTTGGGCCCAGGGTCCTGTGTGTGGCAAAGACCCCCTCCTTGACCACATCTCTGAGCCCCCTTTTCAGCTAGTTGTCATCTTTGGCCCGTCCTCGGCCTGCCCAGCCCTGTTTTAGCAAAGCATCCCATTAAACTGGTTTATCAAGAATCCTCCCCACTCATCACCTTTGATATCCAAGTTGCCCTTCCCCAGCCTTTGATACATAACCAAGTTCCTCGTAGTAATTTTCCATCCAATCGCTCACCCTGCCTGCTGGCTAGAACTCCCCACTCGTTCCTGTTGTATGTGGAGCTGCGGTCAATCTCGCTCCCCTATTGCAATAGTCTTCAATACAGTCCTCCTTGCCTGTTGAACTCATTGACTCATTGGGTGCAGATTTTTGACTGGTAGCTGCTTCCCCTGCCCGCTATGTCCAAGCCCCTCCTTCCTCTGCACTTCTCCTCCAGTGTTGGGGTGGGGAAGGGAGAGGCAAAGAGGCCTCTCCTTTGGGGACTGCCCCTGAAAGACCTCCATGCTAGTCTGGGTACTCTGAGAAGCAGACATCCCCAGGGGAATAGGAATGTAGAGGAATGACCTGTGAGAGGAAATGGGGAAGGAGCTGGAGAAGGCTGGAGAGCCCTCAGGCTGTGATGCAGGCTTGCCCCTGGTGAAGGAGAGATGGGAGAACCATGGCAGGATGGAGGCATCTTTGATATCAGTCCATTTCTAAGAAAAATTCAGCAAGGCTGCTTCCTGGGTGGGTGCCGGGGGGTGGGGGGTGGGGGGCGGGGGGTGGTGGTGGGGCCGGGGGAAGCCCTAGCCAAAGTCTCCCACCGGTGGAGTCCTGCATATCACTAGAATGAGCCTTCATCACTCTGCCCGCCACGCCCAGTCCCTGGGGGAGAGCAGCCTGTGGGGGCCTGGCAGTGATGTGAACGCAGCGATGGGTCTCAGAGCGCGGCAGCTGGGGCCACTGGTCAGCCATGCCCCCTGCAGTTGGACACCTGAGAGGCACAGTCTCATGGTCGCCGTAGGCACGGCCCCAGTTTTGGTGGTTGACAGTATCCCCTCCTTAGTAGAGAGGCCCTCACTAGTTTAGGGGGAGGTGAGGCCCCCTTTCTCTTGGTTCTCTCTGCCTCTCAGTCCTTTTGCGTGGCGGGCATTCCAGTGCTGCTGCTTTGTCACAAGGCCTCTGCCATGAGAGACGGGGCTCAGGCGGGACCACGTCTCCCCTTTCTCAGCCCCTGCTCTGAGAGGTCTGCCTTGCAACCTTTGGCTAATGGTGTGAACTGCAAGCCCCGCTGCCTCCTCGGTGCCACTCAGCCCTCAGGATGTGCCCTCATCCCGACCACCCCAGTGGGTAGCGATGTCTGCTGTGCGGTGCCACACCCTAACATGCTTTCACCTCACCCGGAGTCTCCTTCCTCCTTCCTCCAGACCCTCCAGCGACAGGTGGTCTTGGCAATGTAAAGATAATCACCACACCATGACCCATTGGGGGCGTGTTTGGAGGACCCTCAATCTTGTAGAAATAGAGAGACATGTCAAATGTTCTCCTTCCCACACAGAGCCAGGGCTCCTCTTCCACTGTCTGGAATGAGGCAGGGTGTTCCGATGAAATGGTGCCTCTCCACAGTGTGGACTGGCTCCATGGCTGGTTCCTGTGACTCCAGCAGTTCCCTGAATTTGAAATGTGAATTGGGTGGCTTACTGCTATGGCCCATTCAAACATCTGCCCTTAGATATTTAATGGTGTTCTCATGGTAGGCACTGCTTATGGGAGCCAAGCTCATGTTCCAGAGAGGAACTCTGAGACCTAGTCATGCCACCTAAGGCCAGTGATCCTCAGAAGGGGACGTGATTTCAGAGAGGAACAGAGAGGGAGGGAGAGAGAGAAGAGAGAGAGAGAGAGAGAGAGAGAGAGAGAGAGAGAGAGAGAGATCAGTGATGTGAGAGAATCATTGATCTGCTGCCTCCTCCACGCCCCCTACTGTGAATCGAGCCTGCAACCCGAGCATATGCCCTAACTGGGAATTAAACCACGACCTCCTGGTACATAGGTCGATGCTCAACCACTGAGCCACACCGGCCGGGCGGTTTCCAATTCCTTAGGCAGAGATAATACCTGCTGGAAACATACCTGGAGATAACACCTGGAGAAACTTTGTAGAAGGTCATCCCCAACTTCAGAGCAGCCCTCTCCACTCAGAACAGGATGCTGCTCCCAGCTGTGGAGGGAGGCCTTCTCTAGCAGCTCAGCCTCAGGGCACATAGGAATCCCTGGAGTGATGTTAACATGCAGATTCCAGAGACTAGAACTCACTGGACAGGGTGGGCCCCGGGGCCTGTATCTCACCAAGCACAGGAGGGGTTCTGCTGTGGCCTTTCCCTTTGGGAACCACTGATCCAGTGTGCAGGCTCTGTGTAAGCCTCTCTCCTGTTACAGTGTCTCAGGCCCAGTGAGGAAGCCGTGGGGGAATTGAGGGTGCAAGGGAGTTGAAAGATGCCGGCCCCCCACCTAAGGGACTGTCATAATCATTGTCACACAAATGTCTTGTGTCCCAGCGAGGCACAAGATCTTGCAGGAAAATGAAAGGGAGTTGCCAGAGAGAACAGAATAGAGAAATATGCATCAAATAAAGCTTGTAAGGAGTAGTTTCAGGGGAGAATGGACTATGGCTGCATGGAGGACATTACAGGGCAGCCTGTAATAGGAACATTGGGAGAAAAGATGAGCATCATGCAGGAAGCAGAAGGAATTTGGTGAAAAGGAAAATCAGATACTGAGAGAATCAAAAGTTAAATGGAAACTTAAAATTGAAAACAGCTAGAGCCCCTTTCTTCAAATCAAAACAAATGATCAGATGAGAGATGGGATGTGAGACTGCGGAAACCTACTTGCCGTGTAGAAATGAAATCGCTACTGGGAAAAGCTGAAGACACCCAGGGTTAAGTGTGTGTGGCACTAATGGTGTTAAAGGTGAGTGAATCTCGTAACTCCAGTAGGCGAAGAATGTGGTTGATGAATTGACTCCATCGAGTGGATGAATAACATGACACAGCCCCTATGAAAGAGGGAATAAAAAGAAATGCAACCTAAATGGGTCCACATGAGAACATACAGATGAAGATGGGATAGATGCAGCAAGACTGTACTATGGAAAGGCGTGTTTATGAGAAAGAGGGTAGAGAACTTGCTCAAATTATTGGGTCAGATGAATCTTAGTAATCTCCTGCAAGGTATTATATTTAAGGAATTTAAATATAAAACTGACAAGGAAGTCTTTATACCTTTGCTCTAAAATATCAATCGGCAGGTTTTACAAGAATTTGTCACTAGTAAGGGATCCCAGAAAACGTCCAGGGAAAATGGACAAGGAGGCCCAGATGTCATCCAGCTACTTAGAGTGCAATAATGAATATAATGAAAAAAGATTTTAACTTCTTTATTATAGAATTTTCCCCTAGGGAAGAAAGCTTCCCCAAACTGCAAAGGTTAAAATTCCAGAGATACCAACAGTTACAAACTATTACAAGGACTCAGCGATGATAAAATTATCTAAGATTTTAATTCAGTGACTTGTTGCCAGCTTGTATTGATTAGGCTGACTTTGTGGCAGGGCTTCAAGCCAGCTCCAGCTAGTTTAAGCTGACAGAAAAGGAGGCATTCATTCAAAAGAGACAGGGGTGTCTTCTAGAATCAAAGGGCAGGGGTGCAGCTGAGCCCCCGGAAGGACAGCAAAGGTCCTATCTGCCTCCGCTTTCAGCTTTTCTCTGTGCTTCTCCATATTTCTTTTCTTTCTATTGGGTGGTTGGACTTTTCCTTACGGGTTTGTGATAATTTTTTGTTTACCTTTATTCTCGCCCTGAAGAGCAGCTGAGCTGGTCTCAGCACCAAGTTTTCCCTTCAGGCCTAGACTGTGAAATGGATCCAGTCATGTTTCCCTTGTCAACTGGCACCATGTTCATCTTTGCCAGTAGAGGGCGCAAGAGTCATGTTTCCCTTGTCAACTGGCACCATGTTCAGCTTTGCCAGTAGAGGGCGGAAGAGGCACGTTGCAGGAGAAGGCTTCTGTTTCTGGTTCTGTGCTTGCTGGGCAAACTCTGGGACACAGGCACATGCGTGGGGCTCAGGTCTGGCTCCTGCAGCCTGGGCAGCGCATCCAATCCTAGGTTCCTGCAGCTCATTCAGTGTCCGGCTCCTGCGGTGACCGGCAGCCAGCAGCACCTGGGGCCCGCTGCTTCTCTGGGCAGCAACCTCTTCCTCAGCCCAGTTGGTCAGTAACCTTGGAGTTCACTGGGTGAAATCTGATAGTTAGACAAAGGGGTGGGGGCTGAGGAGCCAGTGAAAGGAGGTTCAGGTAGAGCAGGAGGAACTGTGTTCCCCTAGGAGGTGGGATGAGATGCTCACGAGGTACAGGTTGGGACCAAGGCTGGGATGGGGCCCGTGCAGGTCAGGGTCCAGAGGAAATGGAGGAGAAAACAGAAGTGCATGGAGGTTAGGACCACAGGAGGCAGAAGCAGAGAGGGGAGGGGTCAACCACAAGGAGAAGGAATGAAGCCCCAGGTGGGGCGCCGAGCCCAACAGAGCATTTAGACACCCCCCACGCTTCCAGAAGCACCGAGTTAATCTCCAGCATCAATGTCAGGGTTGGGTCTCTGGACAAAATAACATCTGAACGATCTGGTCTGACCCTACTGGGCTTGAACAAGGTCCCCTGAGGGCTGACCAGACCATACAGCAAGAGCTGCGTGAAGTGGGCTGGTGAGTAGGATGGTGAGTGTGAGCAGAGAAACACAGCCCTGTCCTGGGCCCCGGTGGAAACCTTATGGGGCCACCCGTGGGCGAGAGAAAGAGGGACTAGGAGCCAGGCTCAGGTTTATGAGAAGAGAAACACCTGCCCCGGATCTTAGGCTGTTGAGTGGAAGTGAGCTGGGATCCTTGGGTTGTCTATTATTGGGGATTATTTGTCCTTTGTGTCTCCCTGCTCTCTGGAACTAAAAGTCTAGACCACATTTAAATAAAGAGAACATCCTGTAGCCTAAAGCTGGTAATTTCCCCAATACTCTGGATCTAAAGCCAGAGAAATGGGACAGTGCTGCCCTCACATCACAGAATTACCAAAGCACCCAGGAAGTGCCCATGGCTTACACGGGTGCCCACAAGCCACCATCTTCTACTGATCTGGGAGAAACTTCCCTATTGTTATTCGCTAAGTGGAGCTAGCCAAGGCTCCTGTCAACTGGGCCAAGTGCAGAGCTGAGGCTTGTGCCTAGGAGGTCACCATCATTCCCTCAGGCAGAGAGGAGGTTGGGGATCTTTTTGGATCAGTCCCTGACCCAGGTAAGGGCAGGTCTCGTCACCAGGGCAAGGAGAATGGAGGTCCCAGGCCTGGGGTTAGGAGAATCTTCAAGGATTCGGAAGGGACAGCCACTCTACCTTGAGGTTGGGTGCACAGTGGGTCTACAGCAATCTGGGGCCTGACAGTTCGCTGAGTCCAGAGAGAGAGAAGACAAGGAGGAGAGGGAGGGTCATGTCCTCAGTTACAACTGGGGATGTTCCACAAGGGTTGTCACAGGGAGCCAACAGAGCAATGGGGAAGGTCTGGTCCCTTCATCTTGCTGCAGAAGAGGACCTCAGTGTGAAGCCTCAGCCCCATGGGAGGCAGAGCGGAGACTGGGCCCAGGCTCCTGAATCCTCTCCCATCACTGCTTCCCCTGCTCCTGCAGACAGCAGACATGCTGGGCCCTGAGAACCCCACCTGGTGCAGACTTCCTGGAGCCGAGGAGGCAGTGCTGAGGGGAAGGATGAGTGTGCAGTGCATCTGGGCAAAGACTGGTCCCTTTATAAAGCTCAGCCTGGACCACTGTCTCACTCAGGTGGGTGGGACACACCTAGGCGTGTGTTCAGCCTTTCCTGGTAAAATTCCATGCAACCCCCAAGCGACAACACCTAGAATTGTCTCCTGTCCCAAAATTGAATGGGGCTGGGGGGCGGGGAGGGGGTGCAGTGGGATGCATCATAACAGGACAAGAAATTTGGAATAGAAACTGGGTTTCTGGACATAAAGAGGGTGGGACTCTGAAGGCAGCATGCTCTGTTGACTCATCCCCAGTTGTCCTGCAGGTTTGTTCTGACAGCTGGCAGGAACTCCTCCCACCGTCAATGAGCCCTTAAATGTGCCAGGAATCACGATACCTGCCGTCTAACATCCTCCTTGACCTTCACAGCCTTATGCGATGGAGCTGTTATCCTCATGTTGAGGAGGAAACGGAGATTTCATTTCCATGTAAGCCCTGGTGTAGCTTTTGGATTTTGCATGTCAAAATGCTTACAATAAGTTATTCATTTTTATATTGAAGGTTTTCCTTTTGTACAATCTTGGCCTCAGTTTCAGAGTCTGAGCTATTTCTAATCCTCAACTCCAGGAATCTAAACATCATTGATCTGTTGATGTTGAAGTCCTTCTCTTACTTTATTCATCCTTTTATTTTCCTCATACCTCCATTCCCATTCAGTTCCCCACCCAAAAGCAGTTTATTTTTCTGCTTACTTTTACGCACTATTGCAAATGCAGATAGTTGTATTGGTGTACATGCTACTTGTTATTTGTGTTTGGTATAGATCAAACACGGGGAAATATAGGAAAAGCACAATGTGCTGTCCAATGAATTACCTCTGCACCTGGGACTGTTGCCCGGGTCAATGAACAGAACATTATGGACGTCTCTCCGGCTACTGCCACCCCCTCTCTTTCCATAGCCGCCATCTGAACTTTTATGATAAGGCTCTCTCTTTATTTTCTTTGTATTTTACCGAGAACTAAAAGGTAGCCTGGCCGGCGTGGCTCAGTGGTTGAGCATTGACCTATGAATCAGGAGGTCACGGTTCGATTCCCGGTCAGGCACATGCCTGGGTTGCAGGCTTGATTCCCTGTGTCTGGTGTGTAGGAGGCAGCCGATAAATGATTCACTCTCATCAATGATGCTTCGATCTCTCTCTTCCTCTCGTCTTCCTCTCTGAAATCAATACAAATATATTTAAATAAAAAAAAGAACTAAAATGTACTCAGACAATGTGGGGAGAAAACAAAAGCAAATGGAGAAGATGCCCATCAGGGAGGGGTGGTTTGATCGCCCCCTGTCACCCTCTTCAAAGACACAGCCTCCGAGCTGGAACTCAGCACAGAGGGGCGGTGTGCAGGCCTCTGCTGTGATCTCACCCTCTGGGAGGACAAAGGGCACAGGTGAACCCTAATCCTGGTGTGCGTTGATGTCCTCTGGGAAGCCCCATCTTGGTATGAAGTGGAGCATGATGAGTCCTGCCCACTCTACAGTTCAGCATCGCCCACCACGCAGTGGTCTGTGAAGACGGCCTAGAGGGGTGGGATGCAGCAGGCGTCTGGCATCCCTCTAGGGGTCAACTCTTCCCATCCTCAAGCCCAGCCCTGGAATTGGGGGAAGAGAGCACCGGGTTACCCTCCTTTTCCAGGGGAGTGAGGACGTCGCTGCTAGTGGGCCACCAACGTCCTTGGTTAAAACTCAGGTTGGCTGCATGAGGGATAGAGAGCATAATTAAGTACCCAAACCCTATGAATCCCATTAACGAGGTTCCTAGATTAGTATCCTTCATAGAGACAGAAAGATTCATGGTCATCAGGGTCTGGGAGGAGCAGGGCAAGGAGGAGTTATTCAATGGATATAGTTACAATTTATAAGATGCATTTTATTTATTTACTTAAATATATTTTTATTGATTTCAGAGAGGAAGGGAGAGGGAGAGAGAGATAGAAACATCAATGATGAGAGAGAATCATTGATTGGCTGCCTCCTCCTGGGAACTGAGCTCACAACCCAGGCACGTGCCCCGACCAGAATCAAACCGTGACCTCCTGGTTCATAGGTCAATGCTCAACTGTCATCTGTATTTTCCCCCAAAGAAGAATATCAGAGCTAAAGTGTGATGGGAGATGGCCCAACCTGCCTCTGCATTAACATGGAGAGATGCCAAAACACAAACATGAACAATAGCAGCAGCAGCAGCAGCAACAACAACAACAACAAACCATGGCTAATGTCTCGAGAGGAAAAGCAGTGCAGGGGCCACGCTCACTCACTGAGTTTCCTTTCTCTTGGGGGTCTGGATCTGCCATTCCTGGCTGACGTGGTTGCTTTCTTATGGCCACACAGAAACTATTTACGAAGCTGGATCCAGCTTTTCTCTATGTTTTATTGAAATAATCGGTCTCCTGCAGTAATGTACCATAGCCAGAGCAGGCCTATTGGCAGTACTCAGAGTTTCAGGAACTCTTGGTACTGCTGGTGAGGATGTATCCGTCCAGCTAAGAACACAGGTAAATCGTGTCCCAGACATTCTACTCTAGAGTACAGGCTCCAAGGAAATGTTCACAGAGCCATAGGGACCAGATAATTATGTTTGTTTTGTGTAGAACAAAGCATTTGTGGTGGTCGGGACTTGGAGGTAATATGAATGGAGGGTTAACGGTGGGGAGCAAAATATGGTGACTTCACATCACAGAGCAAAAGCAGCACAGAGGTTATCAACTAGATGTACGTGGAGCAGCAGGGATGCCAGCGGCTGCTCCTCTCCACATCTGAAGGCTGCTTTGTTGGATTGCACGAGGCAGGGGTCCCGTCCTCTGCTACATGATTCCCACAGAACCTGGTTGGCTCACTTGGACTGCGTTCATGTAGCTTTTTAAATTTTAAATCGTTTTATTGATTTCAGAGAGGAAGGGAGAGGGATAGAGAGATAGAAACATCAATGATGAGAGAGAATCATTGATCAGCTGCCTCTTGCATGCCCTACACTGGGAATTGAGCCTGCAACCTGGTCATGTACTCCGACTGGGAATCAGACCAGGAATCGAACCGTGATCTCCTGGTTCATAGGTTGATGCTCAACCACTGAGCAACACCAGCTGGGCTAGTTTTTAATAGTTCAGTAGGACAAGGAAAAGTATTTTTTATTTTAAGAATAAAAACACAAAGCAAAGAAATCAAAGGCTTCATTTGAGATTCAGCAATTGACTCTGAAACTGAGGACCATGGGAAATAAAAGGAAGCTCTGAATGAAAAGTAGCAATTATTTTATCCCATAATATTGAGGCAAATGGAAGCAGAGCACTGAAGCTTACACTGTGCTGAATCCTGTTTGGAGCAACCATGAGATATTATCTTACACTTAGTTCCAACACATATTCTCTAGGATCTGACAATCCTTTCCTGGCCGAGGATGGTGGCAAGGTGTGGGGAACAATCTGGGTGTGGATCAAACCCAGCAGCTCTTTTGGGATGTTCTGCTCCCCCCCACCGCCGCCCCGCTGTTCCCTTTGCACTCTTTCCACCTGCAGAACTGAGCTCACCTTTCAGGACCCCATTCTACAGCCACCTGTTCTGTGAGGCCCTATGAATCTCCCGAATGGTTTTTATTGCTTCTTGCAGAATCCCATGACAGCTTTGCATCACTATTTTCAACGCCTGTATTTTTTCTGATAATATTGATGTACTGCCCTCCCCACAACCTGGCAAGGAACTGCCCGAGGAGCAGGGTTCTGGCACACGACAGACTCTCACTGAGTACTCATCGGATGAATGAAAAGACAAATCACAAGAAGATGTGATTAGAGGCCCTGGCCTAGTAGCTCCATTGGTTAGAGCATCATCCCGATACACCAAGTTTGCAGGTTTGATCCCCAGTCAGGGCACATACAGGAATCAACCAACGAGTGCACAAATAAGTGGAACAATTGATTGATGACTCTCTCTCTCTCTCTCTCTCTCTCTCTCTCTCTCTCCTCTCCCCCCCTCTAAAAATCAATCAATAAATCTAAAAAATGGGAATAGAACTTAACAACTTGTCCCAGGGTCAGGATTTCTGAGCTCCAGTCGCAGCTCCACCATAACTCTCTGTGTGACTCAGGGGAGAGACTCACCTTGTCTTGGTTTAGCAGAGTGTCAAAGAGGAATAAGAATCATTCCCCACAGGATACTCAACTCAATCACATGAGATAAAGGGTGTAAAAGTGCCCATCAAATGTAGTGAGGTAATAGTACTCATCTAAAGTTGAGGAAATCAATGGAAGACAGGTTAGCAATTTGCAAAGGCTGGAACCAGCATGAGTGTTCACTGAGAATCAGGGGACCGTCCTTGTGGTCAGCACTGTCACCAAACAACCTTCATAATATTGAGCAAGTCAGTTTTTCTCTGGGCCTTGGTTGTGTTACCGTAAGTTAAGGTTAGGAATAGATTGTCCCCGAAGAGCCACCTGCTTTAAGGATGTGACATTCTTGAGACCGAGGACAATGGGACTCTGGGTGGAACTGACTGATGTGCATTGGGGCAGGGACCCTTTATGTCACGAATGTCCTTAGGAATCCACATTTCATTTGACTTCATCTCCCACCAGCACATGGGCAAAGCATGGTCTTAAGCACCCCCTGGCTTCCACGTTGCAGAATGCTGTAGGGTTTAACCAGCAGCAAGCTGTTCCTGAACACTGACTGCCACCTGCACCTGGACAGAAACTCCACCCTCCTCCACTTGCACTGAATAGCATTCCAAGCATCTCCTATGTTGGCCCATAGCACTGAAGAGGGGACAGGGAATGTCCCAGGGCCCGGGGTCCACACTCATCTCCTCCACAGGTACCGCTTCCAAGTTTTCTTTGGGGTCAGAGCCTCTCTCCGACCTCAGCCCCTGAGCCCTGGTTCAGCTGAGCTTTTTCCTGAGGCTCTTCCGTCTCACCAGAGCCCAGCGGCCATTCCTTCTCATGGCCCAAGGCTGAACGAGGTTGTGGATCAGCCTGGCTTCTCCCTTTACATCAATCCTCTTCGAAGCTCTGAACCACCGGGTAAGGATAGACTAACAGCCTCGTATGGCACCCTGCATGACACAAGCTACACTGTCTCAGGACAAATGGGTGTTAACTTTGGACCACACCCAGGGTCCCTGCTCTCAAGGAGTTCAGCCCTGTTGGTGACACGGATAGGAAGGAAATTCTAATGGAGTGTGAGGAGTCCTACCGTTGACCCTGAGGACCATAAGCACTGAGAACGTGAGCCCATCGCGGGAACATTGTACAGACTCTCTTTAGGGTGCAATTCCTAAACCAGAAAGAAGAGTAAGTACTTGTCTACCCTCTTCATCCTGATTTCACAATGGCAGCTGATGAAAGCTTTGTGAAATTAAATGGAGGTCTGGAAATCAAGGGGCAGGTCTACCTTAGAGGTCTGTGGTGATGGTCAGTGCACTTGTGCGCACTGGCAATGGGCCTGGAGGAACAGCCACACGCCTTGTGTGGAGCGTCTCCTCACCTTGGAAGCTCAGAACTGTGGTCTCAACAGATGCTGTTTCCTATTTTAAATTACACTTTTCAGTTTGGCTCTACTTTCCAGGGTCCTTTCCTAAGTTTCACAGCCATCCTCAAAACTGGAGGCAGAGGGTGTTAGAAATGAGAGGGTGGGGGCTGGAGGGACCTGGAAGGAGAAAAATGAGGGAGATAGGAGGGCAGAGCCAGGGCCTGATGTGGGATGACCGTGCTAGTGATCTATTGCTGAGAGTTCCCCCACATTAGAGACTTAACCAAGACACACTTATTAGCTCACACGTCTGTGACGAGGAATCCTACATGGCTCAGCTGGAACTACTGTGGTGTCACCTGAGGCAGGATCCATGTCACTGAGGGTCTGAGCTCACTCGGGGGGACTCTGGGATTCAGTTTGGATGGAAGGCCTGACTTCCTCTCTGTCTGTTGGTCTCATTCAGTGCTAGGCCATGGGGGTCTCTCCAGATAGCAGCTCACAGCACAGAGGCTTATTCCTCAGTGTGTGTGTGTGGGGAAGAGAACAGATCAGAGTGAGCAAGTGGTAGGCACTGACTTTTTAAAAAACTTTTCAGGGTGGGAAGAGATCAACCAAAGAACTTGAATGCATGTAGCATAACCCAGGGACACAGACAATAGGGTGGTGAAGGCCTGGGGTGGGGGCAGGGATTGGCTAGAAGAGATCAATGGGGGAAAAAGGGGACATATGTAACACTTTCAACAATAAAGATTAAAAAATAAAAAAAATGAATTTGCTTTAAAATTGTTAAATTAAATTTCTTTTTCAAAAAATTGACTTGAGGCAGAGCGGGGCGTGAGGGGGGGAAGAGAGAGAGAGAGAGGAGAGAGAGAGAGAGGAACATCAATGTGAGAGAGAAGTATCAATTGGTTGCCTCCTGTATGCACCCCAACTAGGGATCAAACCCACAACCTAGGTACGTGCCCTGACCAGGAACCAAACAGCAAACTTTCAGTGCCCAGAATGATGCTCAACCACTCTGGCTGGGCTAGGCACTAACTTTTAGAACCAAATCATGGAGGTCATTGGATCCTTTTGCCATCTTCTATGGAGTCACTACTGACACCCACACTTAAGGGGAGGGCACACATTCACACCACATGAGGAAGGTGAAGACCATGGGGAGTCACTGAGGAGAGAACCGGTGACCCGAGAGGTCCATGCCTTGCCCAGGATCACAGATGGTCAGAATGCAGAGCGTGAGATAAACCCAGCTGTGTGTCCTCAAGGTGGGGTCCTAGGTGCACCCAGGTTCCATCAGGGGCTCTGGAAAAGGCGGTGCTGGTGGAATCGTGTACAGACATGGAAATGGCCTGGGGGAGACGGTGAGCATTTGGCAGCCTAGACAGTATTTGTCTGAAAAGGCGCCCAGATCTGGAATCACAAAGGTGCACCTCAGTCCACAACCTACCCATGGTGGAGAAAGCTGAGGCTGGGCCCCCTTATGCTCAGCTCATGCTTACACAGTCCTGAATCACACCCTCATTGGATAAGTGGGAAACAGAAGCCCATAGTCAGGCAGGGATTGGACAGGGTACATGATATTCAGAGTCCAGAGTTCAGGAATGTTCATACCTTCCAGGCCAAGGCTCCCACCTCCCCCACAGAGTTGGTCTGGAAATTAGAAATCCTGACTTACTGGGCAGCTCCTGCCTGTTCCTCCCTATGTGGGGCTGTTTTGTTCTGGGATCCAGAAAGGGAGCACTGGCATGCACACGCGCACGCACACACACACACACACACTCTAGATGTGATGATCTTGGGTGGGATTAGAAGAAAAGCAGACTCAGAGGAGGTGATAACAGGAGGGAAAAAGAGGTTGGAGGCACTACCTACATGTGACAGTCCTCCTCCTACTTTACAGCTACTCCCCACATGAGCCTGAACAGCCCTAAGAAGCACTTGCTGCATAACCCATTGTGCGGGCAGGAGAAAGACGAACCCTGACAGGCACAATGACTTATCCAGGATCCAGAAGAAGTAAGAATGAGGGGTTGAGTCTGAGCCCAAGTCAGTTTCCTCAACTCTGGGATCCTGGCTGCACCCAGAGTTTCTAGGGGGCTAGGGGTGTGTTGGTGCCACTGTGTACAGATCAGGTGCTTCACGGGGAAGAGAGGTCCACTGACAGCGCCCACAGGACTATTTGCATAGCTGTCATGAGATGAGGGGACTCAGGCAAGACAATCCCAGGTACTGAGGTCACTAACCAATAGAACTTGGAAACCCTGTAACCAGGCCCCCACATCTAGCCCCACAGGCAGCTCACTTGCCAAGAGGCATTTGCCAATGCAAGATGTTCTCTTGCTGTGTTCCCAGTGATTGGTGCTCTTGCTTCCGGAGACCCTGCAGTGAGAGCTTTTCCAGATGGTGCAGACGTTGGTTCAACCCTCGTCCCTGACGTTTTTTGGCATTTTCAAAAATATGGCCTCAGGTAACACAAGGTGGGCTGGGTCAGACCCATTCAGGCCAGGCCACCTCTGTGCACCATCCCTGTGCAACCCACATCCCCTCCTCTTCATGTATTGGGAAGAGGAACCTGAAGGGAGAACCCTGGGGCAGGTACAGCTTTTGGGGCAGAGGATCACCTAGAGGCTCTGCTGTGATCACACCCCAGGGCAGGGCAGGGCAGGCCGTTGGAGATGGGCTTCCAGAGGGGTCCCTTATCTGCGCCAATGGGAGTCCTAGGCCCTCAGGCTGTCACTCCTTTTCCTCTGCAGTGGAGGTCTGAACAGATCACACTGTGTGTGTTTCTGGAGTGGAGGGTCACAGGGGTCACAGAACCAGCAAAACAGGGCTCTGAGGCTTTCCCCTGGTGACTGGGAACTGTCTTTACAGAGCTCCACACAGGAGAACGGACTGGAGGCATCAGATGGGGTCCTCAACTCCATGCCCCTGCAGGAGGCACAGGTGCCCCATCCATCCTCCAGTGTGCAGCACGGCTGCGGGGTGAGTGCAGGTGCTGAGGTGACCCAGACTCCAGGATCCCATGTAGTTGAAGAGAGCCCTGGGTTCCAGAAGCTGCTCTGCTAGGCCCCTAGGTCCCTCCTAGAGTCCAATTTCCAAAAGAATTTGGGGCCCGTATCCTCCCCACAACCCACTCTCACTGTCCAGCCCCTTTCAGAAGAGATGCAAAGTCACTGCCCACAAAGTGTTAGGAATACCAGAGGAGAGACATTGTTCCATTTCACTTTATTCTCAGTCAAGAGTATTTTTGCATTTTTCTACAGACTTTCTCTTTTTAACGCCCATCTCCATGTGTCCATGTTGTTCTGACAATCCTTACACACCTTCTCCCACTCTTACACATCATCGTGATTAGTGGGGATGCTTTTGCCAAAAGGACATGGGGCTCAGGGTACCAAGTCTTTTGCTTTACCCTTTGCTGCCCCGAGAACCACATCCCCATAGACCCTCCAGGTCAGGAGCTGAGGTCTCCTTGGGCTGCACAACATACCAGGAGGGAGACCTGTTATCAAGGCTAGCGATCCATCTCTTCACTGCTGTGGGACCTGGATATGATCCCGTCCTGTTGACATGTCAGCTGTGCTGCCCTGTTGACATGTCAATTGTGGGATCACATACAAGTCCCACCCCATTGTCCTAATATCCAGACCCTCCCACCCCAGGAAAAGCCTCTGTGTTCCCATCTTAGAATGAGATGTTTTGTCAGAAATCCCAGGACTGATGCTGTCAATACAGGGAGGTGCTGTCCATCCTCTGCTAAGAAATGACCTAAGGTACTAATGTTTTTCATCATTCCTCCCCTACAATTCTACTTTTCCTGTCAAGTATCTTTTCTCATGTCAATGTAAAAAATTTTCAAACCTGTGAAAAATTTTTGTGAATTTATTTGAGCCAAAGTGTCACCAATTGCTGGGAAACAAAATCTCAAATGGATGGAGATAATGCTCTGGAGAATGGCAGCTTTGCACCTTATTTATACATTAAAATTCAAACAGGAGACCTCTGTGGGTCCCATGAAATCCATTGGTGATAGACTAGGGAGCCAGGAGAAAGCAAAGTGGGGAAAACTCTGAGGTTGGATGAATAGTAAAATGGTGACACGTACTTCTTTCACTTGGGTGTGTGCAGGGTAGTTAACAGTCAACAACGAACCCAATAACAATGAGGGGATGTGTGGTCTCTGCAGAGAGCAGAGCGGCGCTTGTGCTTTGAGGGATCTGAATAAAGGAAAATTATGTTGACATTCAGAGGATATGTTATTCTAGATGCAAAAAGACAATAAGCTCAGTTAAGGTAAAGATTGACCCTCGTCAGGGAAGATGCAGGCCTAGGACTTGACTACCCACCACAAACTGCATTTAGTTAAGTTTTAATTTCAGACCATCCTTTGTGGTCACTTTAGGTCTCTGAGTTTGCAAGGCCGCCAGGTTAGCATGTGGCACCTGTGGTCACTTCTGTCCCACCTCCTGCTACCAATCACTGAGTGCCTGGAAGTTCGGTCTGAGCTGCAGCCCCCAACTCACCTGGCAGTTTATGAGCTGCCTCTGATGGCATGTGCCCCCTCTCCCAACACAGGGTAGAAATCAGAATGCTATGTTGGCACCTGCGGGCCTGGACAGCATGCTCACCGCACTCAACACACAAGTGCCCATGAACTTGTTTTTGAATGCTCCAGCCCCACCTGCGTGCCCAGACTGTGTAGCCTCACCTTATCCAAGCTGCTGATCTACAAGAAGTTGGTGAAGGAGCTCAGCCCTGTGGGGATCACTGTGAAACTGCAGGGCTCCAAAAACATCTTGAGGTCAGACGAGATTCTGCTGCCCCCTAGCGGTCACGTGAAGACCGACCTGGCACTGACCTCACTGCAGTACCCTCACTTCCTAAAGAGAGAAGGCAACAGCTTACAGATCATGCTGCAGCAGAAGCAGCGTCTTAAAAACCAGACCATCCTGGGTTACCGGAAGCTTGCCCTGGGCACCATCGACATGGCTGAGGTGATGCAGCGACCCCTTGAGGGTGGCCAGATGCTGAGCCTCCATAGCACCATCATGGAGGCATGTGCCCACGTGCCTGAGGTCAGCATCGCCTCCCTGTCCAGCAAGCCCATTGACCCCGAGGACAGCACCGGGCAGGCCGGTCCCAAGACCCAGTCCAGGGTTCATTACTCAGAGATGGAGTATGAAATCTTCTCGGAGCAACATGCCAGCCATGATTCCAGGCACGGGCAGGACCAGGAGGAGGAGGACTTCGACTTTGAGGCACCCAAAAAGCAGCGCCAAGGAGAAGTAAGATCGCCATTCATGACCAGGCAACAAGATGCCAACAAGAAAGTTGGGGCATGGCTGCGCAAGGTGCAAGTGTGGAAGGAGGTCCTGGACTCAGAGCAGGAGTCTTCGGAGCAGGTCCCTGAGGTGGAGGACCTGGATCTGCTGTATGACTCACTAGGGAGCCCCAGGGACAGTGGCCCATGAGCGTGTCCTCAGGACCCCGAAGCCCTGGCTCAGGCCATACTTGGAAGACCTGTCCCAGCCCAGCTCTCAGATGGAGAGCTAGAGCATCCACAGTGCCAGTGCCAGGAGGAGCCTCCAGGTCCAAACCATGTGCCTGAGAAGATGAGCCCCAAGCAACCAGTGGGCGCATCACCAAGACCGAGTCTCTCTTCATCCCCTCCACCAGATCCCAGAGGAGCAGGAGGGCTGCTGGGGCTGAAGCACATCCCTGAAGGAGCGGCAGGAAGCACAGCCAGGAACAAGTGGGTCCACAGCCTGGACAACAAGCACTGCCCCGACCCGCTGAGCCACCTGCAGATCCCCAGGGAGACGATGTACGACCAGCTGAACCACATCCTCATCTCTGACACCAGCTGCCCCAGAACATCCTCCTCCTCAACGCCTCCGACTGGCAGGGGCAGTTCCCGTCTGAGTTCTGCAGCAACACATGCTGCCCGGGTGTGCACCTGCTCCAAGGCTGAGGTCCAGGCGGCCTTCAGCACCATCATCTCGTGGATACAGAGGTACTGTCACCTCAATTCCCAGCCCCTGAAGCCTGTGAAGATCGTGGTGGCAGGGGCACAGCACTACTTCAGCGCTGTGCTGTGGCTCTTCCTAGAGCTGCTGTCCTACAACCTGACCCCCCACCCCCTGGCTGGGCTACATTCGCTTCCTGGTAATCCTGATGGGTTCCCACCCTGTGTCCAGGTACCTGGGCTCCGTGCATTACTGTTACAAGAGCTTCTTCCAGGACCTGGCCTGGAAGGACCTGTTCTACAAGGAGGCCCACAGGGCTGTGCACGACACGCTGGGCTTGGTGTTGAGAATCACACAGTATGTCTCAGGGGCCAATTGTGCCCACCAACTGCCCATCGTGGAGGCCACACTCACCTACAAACAGAAGAGCCCCAATGAGGATTCCTTGACCATCATTCCCTTCGTGGGGGTGATGGAACTGGAATTGTGGGACCATTCTGGGTCTCATCAGGACACTGAGATTATGTGGCCCGTTTGGGCTCTAGCGTGCTGTCGTCCACCCCGCCACACAGGTCTGTGGCAAACAAGGAGGCCTCGCACATCCTTCCCTCCTCCCCTTCTGTGAGTGGAGACAAGTCCTCCTCCAGCCAGGGTGCTGGTGCTGAGCTGATGGGGCTGCAGGTGGATTACTGGACGGCAGCGCAGCCCACAGACAGGAAGAGAGACACCGAGAACAAAGACCAGGCTACTGCCAACAGCACCCTCAAGTGCACCTTCCAGTCTCTGCAGCTCAGCAGGCTGCCCAGCAGGGGTGAGGCTGCAGCCACGCCCTCCAGGTCCATGACTGTGGACAAGGAGAACAACAAGAAGGTGATGTGTTTGCCCAGGAAAACCAAGGACAAGGATGTGGAGTACCAGAGCCAGTGCCGGGAGGGCATCAGCCGCCTGATCTGCAGGGCCAAGCACCCTCAGGACGCACTGCGGGTCCTCATCGACGGCGTTGAGTGGAACAACGTGAAGCTCCCAAGTCAAGCACTTCCCCACCTGCATCTTCAGATGCTCCAATCCCACCTTTGAGCCTGCCCGTCCCCTGCCCTTCCCCTGCCCTGGCCAAGCCCGGGAAGGACCAGCCGCTTTTCTGTTCACATTTCAGTTTAGCACCGAGACAGACTCTGGAAACACAAAGTGGAACCCTTTTCAGTGTGAATGAGCTCACAACCTGGAAAGTAACATGGTGGAGCCCCCAGGGAGCCCCCAGCTGCTCTGCTTATTACCCAGAACGCTCTGGCAAGTGGGGGGCCAGGCAGACAGGGTTGAGCTGGACAATCATTGAAGGTGATGGCCCTCAGGACCCAGAAACCGCCATTGTGAAAGGTTCTCCCGTCAAGACCTGCCCCTCCTGGAAGCCAGGACTCTGCTTCCCGGGGAGTCAGCCTCACTGTGTGCCCGACTCAGCGCTGGCCTCCCATGGGAGCACCTGACAGAACACGGAGGCCGGTCAGCCAGCCCTGGGCCCAGCTGCCACCAGCCCAGTGGCCCTAGTCCCAGCCTCTCGTGGTGTCCAATAAACTCCCTCCTCACAAGGCAAAACAGAAGAGAGAAAGCAAAGGACCAGTGTGGTACTGACCACCTGGGCTGAAATACTGGTGCCCACCTTCCTGGGCAGGGACCCCACATTTGTCCCCACCTTTCCGTGTTATTATAGAGCATTTGCTACAACAGGTGAGGGACCAGCCATGTACCAGGTGAGCCGATGCCCCTGCACAGCACAGTGGTCATTTGACCACCTGTTTGCTGTGAAACTTCAGGTCACTGCATGTCTCTGAGTCTTTGTTCCTCGGAACATGGGGAGAAATGAGGCCCAATAGGTTATTGTAGGGTCTCAGTGGGGTGCCTCTGGGTGTCTGGACAGTGGAGAGGTCTGCTGGAGGGGCTGTGTTTGAGCCAATTGGTCATTTTCTCTTACTATTGACAAAGTCTCTGCCAAATTCATGATTCTCCTCAAGGCCCAGGGCTAAGCACTTTTCTCATTAGATAAAGAGATTGGAAATTCCATTATGGGTCCCTGTCCTGGGTGAAGCCAGATCAGAAACTCCAGGGGTGAGCAGTGGGGCCCAGGCTCACCCAGCTATCTGAGATGGGGCTGGTTTGGGCTCAGTCACTCAGCAAATATATGAGAAGTCTGCCAGGTACAGACACATCTCTAGGCACTGACCATATCCAGTGCTCAGAGCAGACCCCAAGCCTGCACTGCAGAGCTTCCTTCTAATCGGGAGCGATTCTGCAGTTGGCTCAGCGATTCAGTCACAGGCTCATAGTGTCCACAGGACAGCCGATGTGACATCATCCTGGCCTCCTCTACCTATGGCGCATCTTCCCGTACTGTGAAGAGGACAGTGGACCTCTGTTCCAGCAGAAAACGTGAGTCAGTTTTGGGTCAGAGCCAGGAGAGGAGTATGGGGAGTGTGAATTCAAGGTGCTGGCAGAACCCTGGATCCCACTCATGGTGGGATTTCTGCAAGAGGGCAGAGGTCTGAGGGCTTCTCCTAGAGAAAAGGACATGAATCAGAGAGCTGTGCATGTGGATATGGGTGGTGTGGGCGAGTGGGGATGTCAGTGGACAGAGTGAGCCCCTCAGAAAATTCATACCCATCCACTCCTAATCCCAGCCCTGCCTGCACCCCTATCCAGGGACCTTGCTCACTAATCTGTAGAACCTCCTCAGTGGCAGTGTGGCTGTTGCTCTCTACCCATGGGAGGTAAATGTCAACGGGAGGAGAAGAACCCCACAGGCAGCTAGTGAATCAGGCAGCTAGTGAATTAGGCAGCATGTAGGTCCAGAAGCCAAAGTCTGAGTTGTTAGGAGTCAGCAGAGGTGGAGACGGTTTTTCTTTGTTCGCTCATTGGTCAGCTATTCCTGGAGCACCTACTGTGTGCCAATGAGTGACATGAACAGAGCAGACACCAGCCCTCCCTGTCCTCATGGAGTTGACATTTGGGTGGGAGGGTAGGGGGAGGGAACAGGGACACTGAGAGAGCATGTCAGGTTCCCATGAAGAAGGGGTACAAGTGGTTCCTTCATTGATCCAGAGCTGTCAGTTAGGAGGGCTTTCTGCCAGCCCCTCCTGGGTGACCAGGCGCGTCTCTGCCAGGACTGCCAGGTTGAAGGTGGACAAGGAGTAGGTCTGGCTTCTGGATGGGCAGGAGCAGCAGGCACAGGACCCCAGTCTCTCTGAGTGGTGCTCTGGGAGGCCGTGTGGAAGGAAAGGCCAGGCCTCAGACCCTGCTGTCCATCTCTCTCTCTTCCTGGGGCCATCTTCTGCACCCTGGGCATCTGGCTGGACCAGTACCCTTAAGATTTTTATCGGCCGCCAGAATTTCCCAGCCTGATCATGCTTTTGGCCTCCATAGAGCTCACCTTTCCAGTCCCAGACCTGCCAAACCAGGCCCAGTATGTCCCTCACAGCTGGAGCACCTGAGCCCACTGAGGCGGAGACACAGGAGGAGGAGGAGTGGGTGGTGTGTGTGAGGGGGTGGGATGGGGCTGGACCACACAGAGAAGAGCTCCCAGAGGCTGGGGTTGGGCAGGAGCACAGAGTTGCTCAGGTCAGTGCCCATGGCCTGCAGTCTGGAGGACTTCCTGGGTTTGGGTTTGAACTGGGATTTTAGTGATGGAGATGGGAGGTTCCCTTCCTTGGAAGGTACACAAAAGGCAGTCATGGTGTAACATATTCTCTTCCTGGATCTCTAGAAGCAGCTCCAGAATAAGATGAAGAAATACCTAAAGAGGAAACGCCAACTCTGGTGCCTTCTCCAGAGCCAGAGCAGGCTCCAGGCACAGCTGTCACTGAATTTTCAGATGTGGACCCACCTCAGCTTGTGAGCAACTCGCCTCAGCTCCTGCGAGGCCTGTGGTCCCAGGTCCTGGTCGGCAGCCTGTGTCAGCTGCCATGGCAGAGAGGGCTTCCCCTCCCCAATAATAGCAATTTAAAACATTTTTGTGTTTATCTTACACATACTGAGAACTTTAGTGCATTTTCCTTATACTATTGAGTAAAATAAAATGTATTTTAAATATTATATTAAAAGAAATTTAAATTATATAAATTTTAGTTCTTTGATCCTTCCAAGTATAAATTCCAACATCAAGTACATTCACAATTTTTTGCAACTGTTCCATAACATCACAAACACTCTGTAGTTCCAGAACATTTTCAGAACCCACAACCTAGGTATGTGTCCTGACCGGGAATCAAACCTGCAACCTTTTGGTGTATGGGATGACTCCGCAACCAACTGATGAGGCACCCTGTCCAGGGTGAGAAAGAGCAATATTTTCATTTGAATTGTTCATTCTGGTTTAAACTGCAGTTGGATATCTTTTACATACTTTTTTTTGCCTATTCCTTGTTTTGGAATTTCGGTTTGAGACCCTTTGCCCTCTTTTCCATTGGATTGCTAGGAAATCTGAACTGTTATGGATATCAGCTTTTTGCCATGTAACTTGCAAATGGTTTCTCTAGTTTGCCATTTGTCTCAATTTGATGTGTGTTTTGCCAAATAGAGGTGTTACATTTTGATGTGTTCAGATCTGTCTTCTCTTATGCTTTTTTATTTTGTCTCTCACTTTGAGTGGAAAAGATGTTTTCCATCTTATCAGGAAGATAGGCTAGCTTGTATTGTATTTCACAGTCATAGTTAATTTCAGAAGGATTGAAAAAGAGTTTCTGTTTTTCGGATTGTTCATCTTTTTTTTTCTTGTAAGGATAAGAGTAAGGACTTCCAAGCTCTTATATGTCAGAGTGGGAACCAGAAGTCAATGTTTTATTTGACAATGTCCTGTGGTGGACATGACTTCCATTTCCCCCTTTCTAACAGCTGCCAATTTCCACATCCAGGTGGTTCTGGGGTGAGTGGTCCAGGGCCCCAGAGTGGAGGTATCAGCACATCTCACTGGCCAGACCACAGTGATGATGGTTGTATGTGGACATGTGACTTCAGTGAGTTTAATGAAATTCTTTTTATTAGTCACAAGAAAAAAAATTCTGTTTTCATATGTCTCTTGTCCTTATGAAAATATGCTCAAAGCCACTAATCATCCAAGAGATGCAAATCAAAACAACAATGAGTGCCCTAGCCAGTTTGGCTCAGTGGATAGAGTGTCGGCCTGCGGACTGAAAGGTCCAGGGTTCTATTGCAGTTAAGGGCACATGACCAGGGTGGGGGATCGATCCCCAATAGTGGGTGTGCAGGAGGCAACCAATCAATGATTCTCTCATCACTGATCTTTCTATTCCTCTCTGAATCAATAAAAATATATTAAAAAAACCCACAATGAGATACCATCACACCTGTTAGAGTGGCTATCATCAACAAATCAAGAAAGGACAAATACTGGTGAGGATGTGGAGGAAAAGGAACCCTTATGCATTGCTGGTGGGAATGCACATTGGTGCAGCCAATGTGGAAAACAGTATGGAGTTTGTTTAAAAAATTAAAAATGGAACTCCCATTTGACCCAGTAATTCCACTTCTAGAAATATATCCCAAGAAATCAGAAACAACAATCAGAAAGCATATATGCACCCATATATTCATAGCAGCACAATAGCTAAGATTTGGAAACAGCTAAGTGCCCATCAGCAAATGAGTGGATAAAAAACTGTGGTACATCTGCACAATCGAATACTGTGCTGCTGTGAAAAAAGGAAGAACTCTTACCATTCACAACAGCTTGGATGGACATGGCAAGCATTATGGTAAGCGAAATAAGCCAGTCGGAGAAAAATAAATATCACATGATCTCACTCATTTGTGGAATATAATGAACAACATAAACTGATGAACAAAAATAGATCCAGAGACAGAGAAGCATCGAACCGATTCTCAAATCTCAATGGGAAGGCAGGGGAGCGTGGGGGGGGGGGCGGTGGGGAGAGTAAGAGTTCAACCAAAGGACGTGTATGCATGCATATAGGCATAACCAATGGACACAGACACTGGGGGTATGGGAGCATGTGCTAGCGGTGGGAGTGCCTGCGCAGGGGTCCATGAGGGGAAATGGAAACAAATATAATACTTTAAACAATAAAAAAATAATAAAATAAAAATTACTCTTTGGAAAAAAAAAAAGCTAGTGCTCTTTCTGGATCCCAGAGCAAAGCACCCCCTCCCTCCCACCCTAGGCCCTAGATACAGAAGAATAGGCAGGAGCTTCCCAGTATGTCAGGATTTCTAATGTCCAGACCAACTCTGCTGGAGAGGTGGGATCCTTGGCCTGGAAGGTCTGAACACTCCTGAACTCTGGGCTCTGAATGTCATGGACATTGGGTAACATCTGCCACTCTATGGACACCAGTTTCCCCATTTTCCATTGAGGGTTGGGTTCAGAACTGCATAAGCCTGACCTCAGAACAAAGGGGCCCAGCTCCCTCCCCCCTGGGTGGGTATAGGACAGAGGTACATGTATGTGGTTCCAACTCTGGGCTCCTTTTCAGACAAATGTTGGCCAGATGCCCCTCTTGCCTGCTGAATGCTCACCATCTCCCCCATGCCTCTCCATGTCTGTGCATGACTCCACCAGCAGATCCTTTTCCAGAGCCCCTGAGGAAACCTGGGTGCAGCCAGGACCCCAACTTTAAGGACACCCCACTGGATTCATCTGAGGCTCTGTTGGGTTCGGTATCTTGTTCATTTATTTCTAAATGCATATTACCCTTCTATAAAAAGCAAGTATGGGTATCACTGATTTCATAAAACAAATTAACAAACAAAACACTTCTCCCTATCAGTTGGATTGGGGCAGATTTTATTAGCAAAGATATATATTTGCTAATATTGCTGTAACATTCCCTAGTTGGAAACAGGTTTTGATTAAAAACAGACATTGGTTAAATATTCCTGCCATTTGCACAGAAGCTTTACTCTGACCAATGGACACAGACACTGGGGGTGTGGGAGCATGCGCAAGGGGTTGGGAGTGGCTGGGGAGGGACCCATGGGGGGGGGAAAGGAAACATATGTAATACTTTAAACAATAAAAAGAATAATAAAATAAAATAAGAATTCCTCTTATTTGGATGTGGTTAGGAACAAATAAAGTAGCCCCAGTATCTACAGGGGTCTTAGTGGCTTCCCTTTCTATGATCATTTTAACTTCTCCCAAACTATCAGTGAGAAGGAGAAACACCCTTGGGTCAACCCTATGGTTGTTTTGTGTTTTTTTTTTTTTTTTTTTTTCTTTTTCTACATCCTATTTCAGTTTCCTATGATTCTAACAGTGGGTAGACTTCGCTACAGGAATTTTCTTGCAAACCTTATTTAGAAATTGTGTTGCATTTGTTGGCAGAAACCATTAGCTATATCCATTGGAATTGGTTAGAATAGCCAGGATTATATGTTCTAACAGTTAAATGTCTTTGTAAACCCATCAGGGTCATTGAGAAAATCAGGAACAATTGCTGGTTCCTCTTTTGCTGAGACAAGCTTTTCTCCAAAGGAAGCTGTTGGAATTCCTATTCTCATTATTCCTTAAGTCAGTGGGGAGTGGTAGTGGAGGGGACTGAAGGGGAAGGAAGAATGGAGGGAAAGGGCGAAGGATGTAGTGGTGAAGCTAGAGAAGGCGGAAGAATAGGGTGTTGGCATTCATTAGCTTGGGAAGAGTTCAGAGACAGTCTCTAAAATTTCTAATTCCTTAATTTTTTTAAAAAGAATTTATATGTGCTTCTCCTTAGAATCTCCTCATTTACAAATCAAGATATGCTTCCATTCATTCATTCAGTTTAATGTTAGACCTGGCATTTTTCTTGCATGCCAAAAATTAATTTAGGCACGCAAATAAAACTGCATTTTGGACATTTTTAGTAGAATATTTTCTAGTTAAATCTTCCCATTTCTGTAAAGCACTTCCAAGTAAAAGCTTCCTATCAGGAGTATTAATGAGGGCTGGGATCTGGCATCTCCTGGCCTTGGAGGCACAATTCCATGTTAATTTTAGGTGTGTTTTGTTTTTGTTGTTTTGTAGTTGTGTGTGTGTGTGTGTGTGTGTGTGTGTGTGTGTTATTGTTGTTGTTTTGTTTGTTTGTTTTTCTGATATCTGCAGAATCTGAGCAAATTTTCTAGGATTGTTATATAATGTAGCTGGTCAACATGCATTGCTTATGGTTGAGCTCCATGAGGCTCTCACCCCTCAAGTCACATTCAACCCTCTTATTTGCCTTGGTTTATCTCCCTGCTGTCTAAAACAACCAGAGGGTTCAGGGAACTAGTTGACCAAAACTTATGGGTGCTCCCCCACCAGAACCAGTCACTTTAATTGCAGTTGAGTTGAAATTTTTGCTTTGGGGCCCCTGCATGTCATGAGGAATGACCTGACACCTCCACAGAGATTCTTAGTCACCTGAGAATACCCGATATTCAGGCTGGAGGGAGGACATGCCCCTGTATTTTTGGAGCTGATCGAGTTCAACTTTTATTTATACAGCAAAGGTTAATTTTTCTCAGATTCTCAGAAAGCAATTCCAATTGGAAAGCCACAATATAAAACCAGCCACTCATTGTTCCTTCTGTCTTGTCTTAGCCTAAGTTCCCTCAACGCTTAATCTTAGTTACACCTAGAATATTTAAAAATACAGCTCAAATAAATCAAACCCTCTACCACCAGTAAGGGAAAGTCCTAGATCTAAGGCACAATTCACCCAGGTTCACCTGATGGGTGGGGAACCAGTGGGTTCAATGGGTCTTTTGTTGAATCCTAGCACCAGGTCCACAGTATGGTCCGGGAAGCGGTGTGTGTGTGTGTGGGGGGGGGGGGGGGGCGGGCGGGCAGTTCTTTGGAATCCTGACCCACTTCGCCAAGTAAGTGTCAAAGTAAGAAACACTCAAACTTGTGAAGAATTTTTGTGAGTTTATTTAAGCCCAGCTGTCAACAATTGGTGGGAAGAAAAACTCAGTGGATTGAGAGAATGCTCTGGAGAATGGCGGTTGTGCATCTTATTTTATACATTACAATCAAAACAGGAGATGTTGGTAACATGAAATCCAGTGGTGATACATTAGGGTCCCAGAGAAATCAAAGTGGGGAATCCTATGTGACTGGATAAACATTAAAATGACACAGACATATTTCTTTCACATAGGTGGATATAGGAGAGTTACAAGTCAACAATTAACTCGGGTACAATGAGGGCATTTGTGGTTTCCACAGAGCATTGTCTATGCTTTGAGGGGTCCGGAAAAAGGGAAATTCCTTTGACATTCCAAAGATATGTTATTGTAGATGCCAATAGACAATAGACAGGCTCAGTTAAGGTAAAGATTGACCTTTGTCAGGGAAGATGCCAGCCTAGGACATGACTACCCACCATAAACTGCATTTAGCTTAAAAGTTTTCACTTCAGAACATCCTTTGTAATAACTTTAGGTCTCTGAGTTTGCAAGAACACCGCACAGGCCTTCCCTGAACTAGTCAGTGAGCATGTGGTCCCTTTTCACACACACTGTCCTTGGATCACTCGTGTCCCACCTCCTGACAATAATCACTGAGTGCTTAGGGGTTCAGTCTGAACTATAGCCCCCAAGCCACCTGGCAGTTCATAAGCTGCCCCTGATGGAATGTCTCTCTTCTGTCCCAACACAGGAAGAGAAACCATCACCCCAGAATACAGAAAGGACCTGCATGGGGCAAGCAGCTGCAGCTTCCTTGATGCCCACAGTCCTGGTCTCCACAACCCCCTGCACCCCCAGCCCTGTGCCCAGGCTCAACACACCAATGCCCAAGAAACTGTTTGCTACCCAGGAGTTGGACAGCCCCAGCCTCAGATTTGTGCCCAGGTTGTGCAACCTGACCTTAGTGAAGATGGTGGTCTTCAAAGAGCTGGAGAAGGACTTCATCTCCATGGTGATTGCCGTGAAGATGCAGGGCTCCAACCTCATATCAATGGTGATCATCATGAAAATGCAGGGCTACAAGCACATCCTATGAGAGTGTGCTGTTCCCTAGTGGACAACTGGAGACAGACCTGGGGCTGACCTCACTGCAAGACCCCAACTTCCTCAGGGGAGAAGACAACAAGCTACAACAAGCTACAGGTCCTGTGCACTGGAGGAAGCGCTTTAAGAACCAGATCATCTGGAGCTACAAGACACTCCCTGTGGGCTCCATCCACATGGCCGAGGTCAGGCAGCAACCACTCAAGGGTGGCAGGGGCTGTGCCTCTGCAGCAGCATCAAGGAGGCTTGTGCCAAAGTGGCTGAGATGTGGATCTGCTCCCTGTCAGCCCGCTCATCCTCCAAGAGGACAGTGCCATACAGGCCAGATGCAAGGCCAAGTCAAGGGTTAACTACTCCAAGGGGGTATATCAGAGCTTCTCCTCTGAACAACAGGCCAGCAACAATGCCACCCATGGGCTAGACCTGGCTTTGGAGGGCATTGTCATGGGGATGCCCAAGAAGCAGAGGCCATGGATATTAGGAAAGACGTCCATTACCAGGCCACAAAATATCAAGGAGAAAGTCGTGGCATGGCTGGGCAAGTTCAAAGTGTCAGAGGAGGTTGTGGACTCGAGCATGTCCCCAGGTTGCAGGAGGATCTGGACCTTCTATTCGACACACTAGAAAACTCCAGAGACAGTGACCCAGACATGGAGGATGATAACAGCACCCTCAGCACTCCCAAGCCCAAGCTCAGGCTGTACTTTGAAGGCTTGGCACACTCCAGCTCACAGTCAAAGATGGGGAGCATCCACAGGGCCCAGAGCCAACAGTAGCCTGCAAATCTGGCCAAAGTGTGAGAGAACACATGAGCCTCAGGCATCAAATAGCCCATCGACAGTGTTTGGAACACGGTGGCCCACAGCACCCTCAACCCCAAGGTCTCCTGGGCCTGTACCTTCTCCATGACTAGCATGAGGACAGTGCCATGCAGGCTGGCCCAAGGCCAAGTCCACAGATCACTACTCAAAGGAGGAGTATGAGAGCTTCTCAGAGCAGGAGGCCAGTGAAGATGCCGCCCATGGGTAGGACCCAGACCAGGATGACTTTGACATGAGGGAGCCCAGTTAGCAGCGACTATTGAAAGTCACAACCATGTCCATGACAAGGCATCCAAACTTAAATCAGAATGTCATGGCTTGGCTGAGTAGGGCCCAAGTGTCAGAGGAGGTCCTACACTCAGAGCAGGACCTTGCAGATCATGTCCCCGAGTGGAGGAGGACCTGCACCTTCTGTCTAAGATGCTGGAGAACCAGCGACAGTAGCCTAGACAGGGAGGAAGATGACAGCCTTCTCAGTACCATCAAGCCTAAGCTCTGGCCATACTGAGAAGGCCTGTCACATTTCAGTTCGAAAAAGGACATGGGGAGCATCCAAGGTGCCCAGCTCCAGGAGGAGCTTCCAAGCCTTGTAGGTTTCACTGAGGGCTAATGTGTTGGCCCCTGGACTACAGGGTCCAGGGTTCGATTGTGGTCAAGGGCACACCTGTCTCAATTACAGGCTTGATCTCCAGCCCTGGTCATGGCACATGCAGGAGGCAACCAATCCATGTGTCTCTCTCACATTGATGCTTCTCTCCTTCTCTGTCTCTCCCCCTCGCTTCAACTTTCTAAAAAATCAGTGGAAAAATAACCTCCAGTGCAGGTTAACAAAACAAAGAAAGGAGCCTCCTAGTCTGGCCGCAGTGCCCGAGAAGACCAAGCCCAGGCAGCAATAGCCAAGTGACAGGGTCTCCCACTTAGCGCCTCAGAGCATGCCCACCCAGGGCAGCAGCCAGTACAGCCCAAGGACAGCCCCGAGGTAGAGACCTCAGCCCTGGACATGCTCACCAAGAAGCTACTGCCCAGTGGGTGCATCACCAAGACCGAAGCTCTCATCATCCCCTACACCAAGGCCAAGGGGAAGCATCAAAGCCACCATGACTGGGGCAGGTACCTGAAGGAGCGGCAGACGGCACAGCCACAGAACAAGCAGGTCAACAGCCTACCAGGGGTCCTCAAATTTTTTAAACAGGGGCCAGTTCACTGTCCCTCAGACCGTTGGAGGGCCGGACTATAGTTTAAAAAAACAACTATGAACAAATTCCTATGCTCACTGCGGGCCTGGGACGAGCCGGCTGCTAAGCAGGACAGGCAGCGGCATCCGGTGGGGCGGATAAATGTCCTCGGCGGGCCCATGTGGCCAGCTGGCCGTAGTTTGATGACGCCTGGGCCCTAGACACTGAGCGCTGCCCGGACTCAGGGAGTCAGCTGCAGATCCCCAGGAAGACCATGTACAACCAGCTGAACCACATCCTCATCTCTGATGACCAGCTGCCGGAGAACATCATCCTCGTTAACACCTCCAACTGGCAGGGTCAGTTCCCCTCGGACACCCTGCAAGGGCACACGATGCCCTGCTGTGCACCTGCTTCATGGCTGACGTCCAGGCAGCCTTCAGCTCCATCATCTGGCAGATACAGAGATACTGTCACTATAATTCCCAGCCCCCGAAGCCGGTGAAGATCCTCGTGGCAGGGGCACAACTACTTCAGCGCTATGCTGCGCTTCTTCCTGGAGCTGCTGTCCTACAAGATGCTGGACTGGCTGGGATACATGTACTTCCTGGTCATCCCGCTGGGTTCCCACCCCATGGCCGGGCACCTGGGCTCCATGCATTACCTCTACAACAGCTTCTTCCAGGATCTGGCCTGGCGGGACCTGTTCCACAAGCTGGAGGCCCAGAGCGCCATGCAGGACACACTGGACATCGTGACGAGAATCACACAGTACATCATGGGGACAACTGTGCCTACCAGCTGCCCGTCGAGGAAGCCCTGCTCTCCTACAAGCAGAATAGCCCCCACGAGGAGTCCTTATGGTTCATTCCCTTCGGGGAGGGGGTGAAAGTTGGGATAGTGCAACAGTCCTCAGACACGTCAGGAGACTCAGATAATGGGCCCCCTTGGGCTGCAGCATGCTTTCGTTCATCCCTCTCTCCATACCTCTGGTTGCCAATGAGGCCTTGTCACCCCCCTCTGCACCCCGTCAGTGACTGGGGCTTGTCCACCTCCAGCCAGGGCGATGGCACGAAGCTGATGGAGCGGCAGGTGGATTACTGGACTGCAGCCCAGCCCACAGACAGGAAGAGAGACTCGAAGAAGAAAGACCTGCCTACCACCAACAACACCCTCAAGTGCACCTTCCACTCTCTCCAGGTCAGTAGGCTGCACAGCAGGGGAGAGGCTGCAGCAACACCCACCATGTGCATGACAGGGCTCACCAAGGAGAAGAAAAAGAAGGTGCTGTTTTTGCCCAAGAAAACCAAGGACAAGGTTGTGGAGTCCAAAAGCCAGTGCCTGGAGGGCATAAGCTGCCTGGTCTGCAGGGCCAGCACCAGCAGAACATGCTGCGGGTCCTCATCAAAGGTGTGGTGTGGAATGACCTGAAGTTCTTCCAGCTGGCAGCCCGGGGTCCTCCCATGTCCAGCACTTCCCCATCTGCATCTCCAGACATTCCGACTCCACCTTCCAGCCCTGCCTGTGGCCCTGCTGACGCCAAGCACAGGAGGGCCCAGCTGCTTTTCTGTGGACGTTTCAGTTTAGTACAGAGACCGACCCTGGAAACACAAAGAGAAACCTTCTTAAGTGCGAATGTGCTCACAACCCAGAAACTAATGTGGTGCCCCCAGTGGGAGCCCCCAACTGCTCTGCTGATTACCCAGAACTCTCTGGTGGTGTTAGGTTAGGCAGGCAGTGCTGAGCTGGAGACTCATGGGAGGTGAGTTTGGCCTCAGGACCCCTAACACTCCCAGCGAGAAGGACTCTCACCTTCTCCACGTGCCCTTCCTGGAAGCCAGGACTCTGCCCCCACAGAACTCAGAGCTGGTGGTCAGATGCCAAGGGCTGGCCTCCCAATGGGGGAGTCCTAAGCAGAACATGGAGGCCAGTCAGCCCAGCCCTGAGCCCCAGCTGCCAACCACCCAGTGGCCCTAGCACCACCCACTCGTGGTTCCCTAAAAAAATACCTCTGTGGTGCAGACCTCCAGGCACACCAACTAGACAAACTGGTGGAATACAAGCTGCCCGCCTTCCTGAGCAGGGACTCCACTTCCACCCTCATATTTCTGTGTTATTACAGAACATTTGTACCACCAAACAGGTCGGGGACCATCCATTTACCAGGTGAGCACCCTGCCCCTCCACGGCACAGTGGTCACTTGGCCACCTGCTTGCTGTGAGCCTTCAGGTCACTTTGTGTCTCTGAGTGCTTGTGCCTCTAAACACGGGCTGAGCTTAGGATCAAGCTCACAGGTTTATTGTAGAGACTCAGTGGGGTCCTCCCTGGAAAGCGCTGTCTGGGTGCCTGGACAGTGGAGAGGTCTGCTGGACGGGCTGTGGTTGAGCTCATTGGCCATTTTCTCTTCCTCGTGACAAAGCCTCTGCCTCATTTGTGATTCTCCACGAGGTCTTGGGCTAAGCTCTTTTCTCCTGAGATACAGAGATTAGAGATTCTATGAGGGGTCCATGTCCTGGGTGAAGCCAGAACCAAAAATCCCAGGAGTGAGCAATGGGGCCCCATGCTAAGTTTATTCTTGACTAAAAGAATACAGAAAAAGTGTGAAAAAAATTTTAAAATACCAGTTAGTGTCAGCACTGTGTAGTGGATGAGGGACAGCATGTTAAAGAGCGTGTCTTGCTGAGGAAAAAATAGACATGTGTAAGAAACCACAGGGATACATTTAACTGAATGTGTTTTAACTTAAGGGAAAGCATCCTGTCTTGCAAAATAGAATGTGTTAATTTTTAACCTCCTTTAAGAAATAAGACCTATTAAATGAGAAGCAATAAATGATTTTCTAAAAATCAGAAGAAAATTTGACAAATGGAAGTTATTGTTTGCTTTGTTATACATAGACTAACAGATTATACCCAGTCTTTTAAACAAAATAAATCATTACCACGTAGTATGCCACATAGAAAGTCTCAATAAATTTCAGTGAAGAAATATATGTTTGTTCTCCATTGACATGTTCATGAACCATAATGCATAATGCATGATGCATATGTGTTCTCTAACATAATGCATTAAGGTAAGAAGTTAATAATAAAGGATAACTTTAAAATTCCCAAATATCTGGACACTGAAGAAGGTATAACTGAAGCTGAAGTGAAGTATATTCTACATAAACCCTGAGTTCAAAGGAAATCATGAGTGAGATTATGGAATACTCACAACTAAAAAACAATAAAGAAAAACTGCCAATCAAAGCAGCTATAGAAGAGAGTTTTAGTTTTAAATAGACTTCTAAGGGAAGAATTACAGCTGTGAAGAGAGATCTAAGTCTCCAAATAGTAAATTAGAGAGAGCAATAGAGTGACCTTGAAGAAACAAGGAAGGGGGAAAACATAATGGCAGAAATCAGTAAAACAAAGAATTTCAAAACAGCCCTCAACAAACTGGAAAACTGCTTCTCTAGAAATATTGGTAAAATAAACAGATTTCTAGCCAGACTGACCAAGAAACAGAAGAGCGCTGTGCACATAGTTCCAACAGGTTAGGTGAAATGACCGATTCCTGGAAAGAAACAAACTATACAACCTTCCTCAGAAGAAAGTGATGCGCTGACTAGTCTATTAAAGAGACTGAATTTGTAGTTAAAGCATTCTAATGAGGGGCTTCCAGGCCCAGGTGGTTTCACTGGAGAATTAAACGGAATAAATGAACAGACACTTCACTGAAGAGGCTATAACATGTCACATGCGCACTTGAAAAGTTCAACATCATAAGCCATTAGGAAAAGGTTAATTAAACCACAAGGAGACTAACTAAAATAAACGACTGTGATAACACTCGATGCTGGTGAGGATGTGGAGAAACTCACTCATTCAGGGCTGGTGGGAATGTAGACCATTACAGCCACTGGGGAAAGCAGTTTGGTCGTTTCTTATAAAACTAAACATGCAACTACCGCACAACCCAGCTATTGCACTCCTGGGCACTTATCCCAGAGAAATGGAAACTTTCATCCACTCAAAAACCTGAGCACAAATGCCTATAGGAGCTCCATCTTAAAACTTGCAAGCTTTCTCTGAAATCCCTTGTTGGGATTAATATCTAGAGTTTCTAAGAAATGTCTGTCACATAAAAAATGGGTAGAGTATATGAAAAGGGAATTTCATAAAGGGAAACCCAAAACGTTAACAAGATATGAAGAGACGTTAAATTGCACTTGTAGTCAGAGAAGTAATGAGGCGCTCTTTACACCAATCTGCATGACGATTAGAATGTGATGATGCCAAGTGTTGGTGAGTCTATGGGACAAATGGAAACATCGTGGAATGATGGGACTGTAAACTAGTACAGGCACCCAAGAGGCCCATCTATAAGTACTTAGCAAAATTAAAATTAAATATGCTCTTAGATATTTGAATATTCACATATATAATTTTGCTAAGTCCAAAGAACATGAAGAATCACCGTAGGACAGTGGTTGGCAAACCCATTAGTCAACAGAGCCCAATATCAATAGTACAACGATTGAAATTTCTTTTGAGAGCCAAATTTTTTAAACTTAAATTTCTTCTAACGCCACTTCTTCAAAATAGATTCACCCAGGCCGAAAACCGACTTCTGCGCATGGGCCATGAAGTTTCAATTGCACTGTACGTGCACACCCGCACGTGGTATTTTGTGGAAGAGCCACACTCAAGGCCAAAGACCCGCATGTGGCTCGCGAGCCGCGGTTTGCTGACCACTGCTGTAGGAGAACCTATAACATAGGCCTCTCATTCTCAAGCTTGAACTGATCACTTTTTGAATAACATTTCCTCGGCTGGGACACAGGGGAAAAGCAGGGCTTCTGTGTCAAAATATAGCCCCCCAGAGTCTAAGAGCATGAACCTGGTTCTTCTGATCAGCATCACTGGGTGGGAATGGACCACTGGAAATATTTGATAGAATACATAGCAAAGAGACAGCTGGAATAAGTGGGTTTCCAAACCTTATCCTATCAATTCCCTCTCAAAAACATTAGCCTTTTTATGAGTATTTTTCCACTGACATAAACATCCTTCCGCGATGTTAATCATATTGTATATGAACGCATGGCTAACAAACTCATGTGTCATGATGAAACGTGGCAAGGTGTTGTGATGGAGCCTAAAAAAGGAAAATGGATCATCTGTGTACTTGTTTCTGTTGTTATTTGCAAGTAAAATGATAATGCAGGAAAAACAAGAAGTATCACTGTAGGTGTACATACAGCCACATAAATATTTTTTATAATTTTAAAGTGTGAATATTATGGATTAAATGTAAAAGAATAAAATATATGTAGAATAAATTATGATCACCTGTGTTACTACTGAATCTTAAAATGCTGCCATTCCTGTGTGTCTTTAAATAGAACATTAGGGTGAGAGTTGGGAGACAGTTGAACTCCTGATTCCATCCCAGTTTTTCCTTCCCCAGATCTAGTTACTATCATCCACTTTGTGCTTGTCCTTAAGTCGGTTTCTATAATTTTACTCAAAAGTTGTGTAGACACAAGTTATATTTAGTGTTGGTTTTTCACTCAAACCATGCTTTATGAGATTTGTCCACGTTGCTACACATACTCCAGTCCACTACTTTTACCGCTTTACTAGGTATTTACTATGATTACTTTATTCTCTTGTTGAAGGACATTTAGGTTATCTCTAGTTTTCCACCATCATAAACAATGCTAAAATTGACTTCTTGTATCCTTCTTCATGGGCACGTGAATGAAGGTTCTCTAGAGTATGTTGCTAAGAATGAACTTCTAGCAGGAAGGCCATGTATGCCTTAGGTTTTACTAGTGGGTGCAACTTCACTGGCTGGTTCAGCCATCCCCGCCTCCCAGCTGCTTGGATGTTGGCTGCTCATGGCTCCTGACAGCCCTTTCCCTGTCCAGAGGGGGTAGGTGCTCCCCCTCTACTGCCCTGGGATGTAGGCTCAGCCAGAGGCCAGTAATGACTGGCACTGGGTAGACAAGCCTGGCTCCTTTCCTCCAATGGGACTCATTCAATGGGTACCATTCCTGTCCCAGATTTCCTCTTAAGACCAGGCTGAACGTAACGTGCTGAGTCCACATCTCTGCTCACCTCCCTCCATCTTCTCCTTCTGCGGTCACTCCTTCACTAAACTCTGTCGCAGTTCCCAGGAGTCACTGCTTCCAGGGAGCCTGGCGCAAGATGACTAATATTGACAAGGTCTCTCCAAAAGGGCTGCACCAGTGTCCACAGTTAGGAGAGGCTTGAAGGCTGAGAAAGAGGAAGCCCTTCCAAGAGATGAGGTGGGGGAGGGGGAGAAGGCAAAGGCTCTGAGATGAAAGAGCTTTGTGAATTCCACAAACTGAGTGAAAGCCAGTATGGCTGAAGTGTGGGGAGCAGAAGAAGGAGAAGGACACTGGTTGAGGTTAGAGATGTATGTAGGAGCCAACAAGTAGACCTCATAGGCTAGTTTCCTTTATTTTTAATTGTAATGGGAAGTTCTTTAAATGCTTTGAGCAAGAAATTGATGGGGTTTGATTTAGACTAAGAAAATTCGTCTGTGTATAGAGAGAATGGTTTGGAAAAAGATAAAAGAAGCAGGTATTTGAGTATCCACACAGCAAGCAGAGTGGATCATAAAAATTATAATGTTAGCTCAGAAAGTAAGAAACACTATGGGGTTTATAGCACAACACTGTGTGTATATAAAACACACAAGCATACAAAGACATGAATTATTCAAGTGCAATACCTATTTTTAAGTGGCTACCTTTGTGGAGGGAGAAGGGAATGGAGATTCGATGTAATAAAAGACAATAATATTAAGAAGATATCTTGCAAGGAATGGTGGTGACGAGGTGTCATGAATTGAGGCATATGATTTACGGAGACCTGAACCAAGAAAACAAAAATCAAAACAGCAACCACCCTCCTCCCTACCCATTATTTTCCTTCGCCCTGTGGAGACCCATGTCTGGGATGGGGAACATGTTTTCTGAGAAACTTTCCAAATAATTTAACTTTTACCCACTAAGTGGGTTAACCTGGATGGCAGAGACCTTCCTAGTGATTAATGCAGCATCTGAGTCAAGGAACCTGGAGGGAGGAGGAAGCAGAACCTCCCTGGAGCCGCATTAGTGAGGGCACAGATGGTTGCACTGAGGCAGTCTCATGCCTGACCTGGTGGGTGCTCCTGATGCTCCCTCTCACCCTAGTTCCTCCTTTCCCTGGGGGCTCCATGGAGCCTGGTCTTATCTCTGGGATCAGAGATAATCCAGGTTAACACGTCCTGTTATTTCGCCTTTGCACAAGTTTCTGACCTGGTCCCAGGAGATCTGGGGACCAAACTTCTACCATGTCTGGTAGCCTGTGCCTAGGTGCCCAGGGCAGCAGTAGACACCCATTAGGTATCAATAAATGGCTGTGGATCAAAGTGATCCCTTGAATCTTTGACTAGGGGCAAGGACCCTGAGACTTCCCTTGACATTTTTCTTCAAGTGCCCAGAGAAGCACATGGCATGCTCTGCAATTGCATTTGTCAGTTGGCGTTCAAAGAGTTTGCTGAGTTGGTGCCTTTGTTTCGCTGACTGGCCCTGAGAGACAAAATCCCAGTGGATAGAATAGAGTGGATGCTGGCTTTACCCAATGGCATGCTGCTCTGAGGCACTCCAGAGCGACCCTCTGGCAATATGTATAAAAATGAAGTGTGCTTCCCTTTGAATGTACCTAGAAATATATCCAAAAATAATGTACAAAGACATTTACTGATTCATTGTCTGTAGTAGGAAAAACAGGAAAAAAGCTAAATATTATCATCACAATATTGATTAAAAATATATCTGATGCAATCATAAAATGTAATAGCATGCATCCATTAAAAATGATGAAAATATTTACAGAGTATGTTCACCAGCACATTGAGTGAATAAAAATAATTTAGTAAGAAAACAAAATTGGAAGAATTTTCACGAAAATGTAAACAGGACCTGGAGTGATTTTTACTTCCTTTACATTTTATACTTAAGGATATTAAAGAAAATTCAACAAAATCCAAATATTAGAAAATAAACATATGTGAGTGCAAATTCAATATGGAAGTTAATGCAACAGATATCGTAATAAGAAGTAAGTTTGGCACACACAAAATACCAGCTGTGGACCAACTTATTAATAAATATGACTACAAAAGCCTAAATAAAACATTAGCATATCTACTTCATTAGGTTATACTGGAACACAAGTATGGTTTAATATTAGGAGAGCTTCTAAAAGCCCTGCCTCTATGCTCTACCCCTATGTTCACTGCAGCATTATTTGCAATAGCCGAGATACGGAAGTAACCTAGGTGTCCATCAACAGATGAATGGATGAAGATGATGTGGTGCATATGTACAACAGAATATTACTGGATCATAAAGAAGAAGGAAATCTTACCATTTGCAACAACATGGGTGGGTCTAGAGCAGGGGTGGGCAAACTTTTTGACTCGAGGGCCACAATGGGTTCTTAAACTGGACCGGAGGGCTGGAACAAAAGCATGGACGGAGTGTTTGTGTGAACTAATATAAATTCAAAATAAACATCATTACATAAAAGGGTACGGTCTTTTTTTTTTATTTCAATAGTTTTATTCATTTCAAACATTTTAACAAGAAGAATGTAAACACTAATTATTATAATTTGAAACTTCAAAAAATGGAGGAATCATAGCACAATAACATACCTTATATTGAAGATGGCAAAGGCAAAATAAAATTGCCTAACAAAGAAAAGGTACAATAGCCTTTCAAATGAAACTTAAATATAATAAAATAATTTAAAACTAAAACAAATAGAAAAGAACAAAATGTGTAAACAGTAAATTAAACATTTTCTTTAGTGCAACTTCCAAATTATGCCCGGGACGTAGATGTAGGTGGCAATGTAGACTGGGTTGAAAGGGTTTTGGTCTTTAAAACATCAACTTCAGTGGGAACAGTGTTGTTGGTCTCCTTTTTAGCTAATGCTCTGATACTGTGCTCTCCAGGGGCGTGTCTCCCTACATCACCACCATAACATGTCTACTCATTCCCAGGGTGATGTCGGGGGACCCGTCCGCGGGCATTACAAGGAGCCTCTGGAAGATTGAGAGGTTGTTCCTTCTACTGAATGGGCGGATATAAATCTGCCCACTCAGAAGAAGGAGCTGTGGCCGTGTTTCCCGACGTTGCCATGTTAACACTGCTGCTGGTGAAGGAGCAGAGGGGAGAGCAAGAGAACCCTCCGCTCTTTCGGCTCCGTGGGCCCGATAGAACAGCCGATCGGGCCGGATCTGGCCCACAGGCCGTAGTTTGCCCACAGCTGGTCTAGAGAGTATTATACTAAGCGAACTAACTCAGGCAGCAAAAGACAATTACCATAGAATTTTATTTATATGTGGACTCTAAAAACAAAACAAAACACAGACTCATTAAAAAAAAAAAAGAGAGAGAAAAAGGAATAGTTACCAGAAGGGACAGTGTGGGGGATGGGTGAAAGGGGAAGGGGAATATAGTCAATAATATTGTGATAAGTTTGCATGGTGACAGATTGATTATAAGAATTGGTGAGGTGATAAAATGGTCCAATTACTATATCATACACCTGAAACAATATTTATACTAATAAAAGGGTAATATGCTAATCAAACCGGGAGACCTTCTGGACATCCTCCCGGCCAAAGCCATGGTGGCAGGGTCAAGGCAGAGTTGTTTAGGGGCGATCAGGCCAGGAGGGGAGGGCAGTTGGGGGCGCGCAGGCTGGCAGGGAGGACCAGCTGGGGGCAAGCAGGGCAGCAGGGGGGGGACACTTGGAGGCGAGAAGGCTGGCAGGGGGGCACAGTTGGGGGTGATCAGGCCGGCAGGGGGGGGCAGTTGGAGGCGAGTAGGTCAGCAGGCAGAATGGTTAGGGGCAATCAGGCAGGCAGGCAGGTGAGCGGTTAGGAGCCAGCGGTCCCGGATTGTGAGAGGGATGTCTGACTGCCGGTTTAGGCTTGATCCCGCAGTTGAACATCTCCTGAGGGGTCCCAGATTGGAGAGGGTGCAGGCCAGGCTGAGGGACACAACCCTCCGCCCCCTGTGCACAAATTTTGTGCACCAGGCCACTAGTAACCATATAAGATTGTATATCAACTATACTTAAATTAAAAATAAAAAATAAATTTCTCAGATGCTGTAGGATTTTTAGAAAATTAAACCTAGGAATAAATATTCTAAAATTTAAAAACGTATCTTAATAAAAGTTAATAAAAAGTGATAGGCACTTGAAAAGCGTCTGATCAAAAATGCAACAGCCATATCTGATTATTAAAGTACTATTGTCAAATACAAACGGAAAGATAGTTGCTAAATGTCTTTCACTTGAAACCCTCTAAAAGGCCTCATTGCACTTGGTATAAATTTTACAGCCTGAACAAGACTCTGCAGGCTCTGCACCCCTTTGGCCTGCACAACTTCCTGTCTCACACTCTCCTCTTTACTCCAGCCACACTGGCCCTATTTCATTCCTTTAACCCAGTGAGCCCTTCTCCACCTCAGGCCTTGGCACACACACCTCTCTGTCTGCAAGGCTCTTTGTTCAGGACTTCATAGGACTGACTTTTTTCTCCTTTACATCTCACCCAAAAAAGACATCAACATGTGGAAAGTGTTCTCTATCTCTATATCATGGAATTAAATAGAGTCTATTTATATTCTCTCATTTTTTATTTTTAAAATTTTAATTCCAAATGCATTAGATTTTCAAAAGGAAAAAGGCACAGGAAAATGTATTAATTTAAAATACATTTAAATGTTTTCTGTAAGATCTGAAATATTGATCTAAAGTTTTCCCCTCAATCCCCCAATTGTTTTGGCTCAGTGGATCAGCCTGTGGACTGAAGGGTCCCAGGTTCGATTCCAGTCAAGGGCATGTACCTTGGTTGAGGGAACATCCCCAGTGCGGGGTGTGCAGGAGGCAGCTGATCGATGTTTCTAACTCTCTATCCCTCTCCCTTCCTCTCTGTAAAAAATCAATAAAATATACTTAAAAAATAAATAAAGTTTTCCCCTCAATATCTGAGCAACTGTCACAGTGCTATTTATTGCCAAAGGGCCTCCATAATGATCCACTCAGTCCTATCTGTGCTCAGCCCTGTTCCTGATGTTGCTGCCCAGCTCCCGTGGCCTGCTCACTCCAGCACCCATTCCGCACTGCTTGAGAATCCTGTCTATTTGACAGAGCAAGTCCCCTTATATTCTTTTCAACTGTTTGCTGCTTTGTTTGCATATTTATTTTTAGATAAGGTTTAGAATACTTTTTGTTTCCCCAAAATCCTGTTATGATTTTTACTTCAAATAAGTAAATTTTAGACTAATTCAGGAGAACATGTGCCTTTGCCATATTTTATCTTTCTATCCAGAAATTAGTAAGTCCGTGCATTTATGATTAAATGGAGAAATAGAGCATTGGAAGGTCCTGGGCAATTCCTGTTAACATCTTACTGCTTTAGATTATTTTGTCGATGTCACACTTTGTATTTCCACCTGATGATTGTTTACATACATATCCTATATAATAAAGAGCTAATATACTAATTAGACCGAACAGCCGAATGACTGTCCGGACGACATTCCTGATGAAGCCGGTGCTGTGAGTACCTGCGAGGGCCAAGCCCCTTGCACGAATTTTGTGCATCAGGCCTCTATTGTATTTATAATAGTAATGGGCAATATATATTGAGTGCCCACCACATGCCAATCTTTATGTTAAGCACTTTATTACTCAATTTTATTCTTGCAACTCATCTTTCACGTGAAAAAAAAACAAGCCTTAATGAACTCAGCTAACAGTCCTGAGGTTTCAATGCAAGTGGCAGTGCCATTCTTCTCACTAAAAATATTTTTAGTTAATTCTCACTCAAGGATAAGTTTCCCTTGGTTTTTAAAGAGATTGGGAGGGAGGGAGGAAGACAGAGAGAGAGAGAAACATTGATGTGAGAAAGAGAGACATTGATTGGCTGCCTGCTTCGCTTGCCCAGACCAGGGCTAAAGATCAAGCCTGCAACTGAGTATGTACCCTTAACTGGAATCAAACCCAAGACCCTTCAGTCCACTGGCTCCCAACTATTACAGGCGAACAGCTCTGTCTCTTTCTCTCACTCGCTGGCTGCTCTAATTTAGTTGAGAACATCCAGAATTTTCTTCTGGTCACAAGTATAAAGAATCTTATTAAACTCACTGAAGTCACATATCCACATACAACCATCATCACTGTGGTCTGACCAAAGAAATGTGCTGATACCTCCACTCTGGGGCCCTGACCCACACACCCCAGAACCAGCTGGATGTAGAAATTAGCAGCTATTAGAAAGGGGGAATTGGAAGTCATGTCCACCACAGGCCATTGTCAAATAAAACATTGACTTCTGGTTTCCACTCTGACATATAAGAGCTTGGAAGTCCTTACTGTTATCCTTACAAGAAGAGAAAAGATGAACAATCCAAAAGACTGGAACTCTTTTTAGATCCATCAGATCATTGAAGTCACATGGCTATCAAATTAACCTTTGCTGCTGCAAACCACTGAGATTCAGGGCTCTGTTAACACAATACAACCTAGCACTAGCTCTTGTGTGTGTGTGCGCACAGACGGAAGAAAAGCAGACACCGAGGAGGTGACAATAGGAAGAAAAAGAGTTTGGAGGCACATTTGCCTGTGACAGTCCTCCTCCTACTTGATAGCTACTCCCCCTCATGAGCCTGAACATTGCTAAGAAGCACATGCTGCAATAACCCATTGGGCAGGCAGGGGAGAGACAGGCCCTGACAGGTACAGTGACTTATCCAGGATCAAGATGAGGTAAAAATGAGGGGTTGAGTCTTAGCCCAGGTCTGTCTCCTCAAATCTGGGACCTTGGCTATAGCCAGATCTTCTAGGGGCTGTGGAGAGGGGTGTGTTGGTGTCACTGTGTACACTGTTGGTATTCCATGGAGAAGGTGGGTGAGCAGTCAGCAGCCCACAGGACTATCTATAGCTGTTATTAGGTGAGGGGTGTTGGGGGGGGTTGGCAATCCCAGGAAGTGAGGTCACTTCCTAATAGAACTTGGAACCCCCGTAACCAGGCACCCACTTTCTAGCAACTGCCCAACCGCCACTCACTTGGCAAGAGACGGTTGACAGTTCAAGATGTTCTCTTGTTGTGTTCCCAGTTATCAGGGCTCTGGTTCCCAGAGACCCTGCAGTGAGAGTTGTTCCAGACTCTGTAGACGGTTCAACACTCGTGCCCGACACCTCTGGCCGTTTTCAAGAAGATCCCGTCAGGTAAGAGAAGGTGGCCTGGGTCAGACCCATTCACGCCAGGCCAGCCTCCTCTGTGGGCCATCCCTGTGCAGCCCACATGCCTTCCCTTCATGTGGTGGGAAGAGGGACCTGAAGGGAGACCCCTGGGGCAGGAACAGTTTTTGGGGCAGCGGATCACCTAGAGCAGTGGTTCTCAATCTTTCTAATGCCGCGACCCTTTAATACACTTCCTCATGTTGTGGTGACCCCAACCATAAAATTATGTTCGTTGCTACTTCATAACTGTAATTTTGCTACTGTTATGAATCGTAATGTAAATATCTGTGTTTTCCAGTGGTCTTAGGCGACCCTGCTAGTGGTTCTCAACCTGTGGGTTGCGACCCACAGGTTGAGAACCGCTGCTTTAGAGCCTAAAACCATCAAAAAACACAGGTATTTACATTACGATTCATTAGCAGTAGCAAAATTACAGTTATGAAGTAGCAACGAACATAATTTTATGGTTGGTGGTCACCACAAAGGAGGAACTGTATTAAAGGGTCGCGGCATTAGAAAGGTTGAGAACCACTGACCTAGAGGTCCTGCTATGATCACACCCCAGGGTAGGGCAGGGCAGTTAGTTGGAGATGGGCTTCTAGAGGGGTCTCTATCTGTGCAAATGGGAGTCCTAGTCCTCAGGCTGTCACGCCTTTTCCTCGCCAGTGGAGGTCTCAGCAGATCACAGTGTGTGTGTGTGTCTGGAGTGGAGGGTCACAGGGGTCACAGAACCAGCAAAACAGGGCTCTGAGGCTTCCCCTGGTGACTGGGAACTGTCTTTACAGAGCTCCGCACAGGAGAACAGAGAGGAGCTGACAGATGGGGTCCTCAACTCCATGCCCCTGCAGGAGGCGCAGGTGCCCCATACCTCCTCCAGCGTGCAGCATGGCCGCAGGGTGAGTATAGGTGCCCAGTTGATCCAGACTCCAGAACCCCTGGGTGTCAACAGGACCTGAGTTCCAGAAGGCACCCTGCTCCTCCCCTAAGATCCCTCCTAGTGTCCAGTTCCCAAAGGGATCTGGGTCCCTGTATCCTCCAGGTCAGGAACTGGGCCTCCCTGAGCTGCACATTGTACCAGGACGGGGACTGGTTATCACGGCGATTCATGTCTTCATTTCTGTGGGACCTGGACCTTATAACCTTCTGTTGCCATGACAACGGTGCCACCCTGAACAATCCACATGTCCTAATATCCAGACCCTCCACCCCACGAAAAGCCTCTGTGTCTCATCTTACATTGGGATGTTTTGTCAGAAATCACACGGTGACACTGTTAATACAGCATGTGCTGTCTGTCCTCTGCTAAGAAAATGACCTAAGATACTAATGTGTTTCATATTCCTTACCTCCAATTCTACTTTTCCTGACAAGAACCTTTTCTCTTATCAATGTGAAAAACTTTCAAAGCTGTGAAAAAGTTTTGTGCCTTTATTTGATCCAAAGTGTCGACAATTGCCAGAGAGCAAAATCTCAATGGGTTGAGAGAACGCACGGGAGAATGACAATTTTGCACCTTATGTTATAAGTTACAAGCAGCCGAAACCGGTTTGGCTCAGTGGATAGAGCGTCGGCCTGCGGACTCAAGGGTCCCAGGTTCGATTCCGGTCAAGGGCATGTACTGTGGTTGCGGGCACATCCCCAGTGGGAGGTGTGCAGGAGGCAGCTGATCGATGTTTCTCTCTCATCGATGTTTCTAGCTCTCTATCCCTCTCCCTTCCTCTCTGTAAAATATCAATAAAATATATTTAAAAAAAAATAAGTTACAAGCAAAGTGCAGACATATGTGGGTCACATGAAATCCATGGGTGATAGATTAGGCAGACAGGAGAAAGCAAAGTGTGGAAACTTCTGTGATTGGATCACCGGTACAATGATAGGCACATACTTCCATAGGTGGATGTAGGATAGCTTCAAGTCAACAATGAACTCAATAACAACGAAGGGATTTGTGATGTCTGCAGAGCACAGAGTGGTGCCTGTGCATGAGTTGTCCAAAATAAGGAAGATTCCTTTCATAATCCAAAGACATGTTATCATAGATGCAAAAAGGCAGTACATAGACTCTGTTAGGGTAAAGATGGACCTTTGTCAGGGAAGATGCCAGACTACGACATGACTACCCACCATGAGCTCCATTGAGTTAGTGTTTTAATTTCAGACCATCCTTTGTAATTACTTAAGGTCTCTGAGTTTGCAAGGACTCCACACAGGACTTCCCTGACGTAGTCAGGTGAGCATGTGGCCCCTTTTTTCGTCCACACATTCTCCTTTTGTTCATAAATCAATACACATTATGCATTGATGATCAGTGTTAGTGTTTTGTCTTGCTGAACAATGGATCATTGGGGATGAGACAAGACCTTAAATAAACGTAAATGGCTTTCAAGGTGTAATTTTTATTATTATTTAAAATAAAAGTAAGGTGAATGGGAGGCCATGAGATCCTCTATGTCCTTGTTACAAAATATTCCGGATCAATTTTAAATTTTGAGCTACCATGAGCAGGGTCCTTTTGCTGCTTGTCTTAAGTTTTAGTATTTTGCATCGAGTATAATATTTCCATACCAAGAACAAAAGCAACAGTATTAAAGCAGTAACACCATTTAGGAATAGAAAATATCTAGTGCTAGACTGAGGGGAATAAGCATCTCAGCCAACCAAAAAACCCTTTGCATGCATTATCATAATGGTTCATTAAGCTAAGTATATGTTTTCCTCCTTCATCCACTGTCACTTGTACTTATGCTATGTTTGGCCAGATGAATTAAGACTCTCTACTCTTTCGTTATCATAACTGATCATCAGAATGTCATTATCTAGTAGATGGGAAAAATTAGCAGGTATCCAAATTCAACTTTTCATGTGTAATAAGGGAGGGACCTGGGGAGACAGATATTGTTTCCATTAGGAAACCATAAAGAGGGTCATAACAATAAAAAGTCAGTTGATGTACATTTAATCAATAACAATTAGGAGACAGAAGAACAAGGTTTGAGCAGCAGTAATTTGTGAGCATCCAGGCCTTGTTGACTTCTTGGGATAGCTGTCAGCCCGCATGGCCAGTGGTTTCTCACCCTTGAAAAGTCTTCAATCTCCATGGTGGATGGCGACCAGTGTCAGAGACAAATGTCCATTTGTGCTTAGGCATCTGATAAGGTAACACCCTTTTTTTCCACATTGGAGAGAGTCTTTAATTAATGTTTCAATAAATAAAAATTTCCTGGTTGTACGTTTTGGTCTTTAAAGTCTTTGTCTCTTGGGAGTACTATGAAATGAATGTCACTCATTTCAGGCCTATAACCTTAGTGAGTCATTGATAGTAATATAGAATGTCTGCTTTTAGTTTCCCTTACATTTGGAAATCAAAAAGATTTAAAAATCAGCAGTATTTTAAACAGAGTCATAACAACAATAATCATCTTCACTTCATTTAGTTCCATACCCATTTTTTTTGTTTATCCTGATTATTTGCCAGTATTTTCATGAATTCAGTTATTCCTTAGAATTCTATACTTCTTCATTCAGTTCAAAGATGTGACCTGCTTAGAAACCTGTAATTTAGAGTAAGTCAGAGTCCTTTTCATGGATTTTTCTATAGATGTAACATATTTGAAAATTCATTAGAATAAAACAATAACTACGAATGACAAAACAAAGTGGCATGGTTATAGTTTTGATTGTAATGCAATTGATAAAAAACTTTGCTTTTTTTGTAAACTATAACATTTCAAGGCAATAATTTTTGGAAAATAATAATTACTATAAAATGACAGAGAATAATATGAAAATATGTAAGTATATGTATATATTTGGATTCAATACACAATTGCAATATAAAAAGAACAAATATTATGTAAGATTTTAAAACATTGTCCATGGCTTCTTGTATTGAGCATTGGGTATAATTCATAAACTTCCAATTTTTGAGCCACAAATAACCAGAGTCCCATTGCCAGATGCCCTCATAGGGAACCATCCCTCTTGGCTGGCCTGGTGTCGTTGATACCAAGACCCCTGTTACATCTGAGAGTTTCCAATTTGAACTTTTCTTTGAATCTTTCTATGTTCCTTCCTAGGACAGGTTGAAATCTTTAGAACATCCATTTTAATAAAAATATATGTACACAAATAGCACAGTTGTTTTCATTTTTTTAATTTGGCAAAGCTTCTCAAGTAATTTCAAGCATATTAAGTAGGACTAATTCAGTTCAACAATGGCCCTTTAATAAGGAGAGAGAATATATCCTTGAGGTATTCCAGGGCCCATTGGAATTAACTCAAAGCCATCTTTTTTTTAAAAAAATTATTTTTATTATTATTTTTTTACATATGTGTCCTTATTCCCCCATTACCTCCCACCCCCCACTCATGCCCCACCCGCTTGTTGTCTGCATCCATTGATTAGGCTCATATGCATGCACACAAGTCCCTTGGTTGATCTCTCTCCCTTATCCCACCGACCCCCTCCTTCCCTGAGGTTTGAGGTTCTGATCGACATTTCTCAGTCTCTGGATCTGTTCTTGTTCATCAGTCTATGCCGTTGATTATATTCCACAAATGAGTGAGATCATGTGACATTTATCTTTTTCTGCCTGGCTTATTTCACTTAGCATAATGCTCTCCATCTCCATCCATGTTGTTGCAAATGGTAGGAACTCCTTCTTTTTTACTGCAACATAGTATTCCACTGTGTAGATGTACCACAGTTTTTTAATCCACTCATCTGCTGATGGGCATTAGGCTGTTTCCAAATCTTAGCTATGGTGAATTGTGCTGCTATGAACATAGGGGTGCATATATCCTTTCTGATTCGTGTTTCTAGTTTCTTGGGATATATTCCTAGAAGTGGGATCTCTAGGTCAAATGGGAGTTACATTTTTAGTTTTTTTGAGGAGACTCTATACTGTTCTCCACAGTTGCTACACCAGTCTGCATTCCACCAGTAGTGCAAAAGAGTTCCTTTTTCTCTGCATCCTTGCCAACACAGCCATCTTTTGTTTAAAAAGTCTTTTAAGCCCTAACCGGTTTCGATCAGTGGATAGATCAGCGGCCTGTGGACTGAAGGGTCCCAGGTTAGATTCCAGTCAAGGGCATGTATCTTGGTTGCAGGTGCATCCCCAGTAGGAGGTGTGCAGGAGGCAGCTGATCGATGTTTCTCTCTCATTTATGTTTCTAGTTCTCTATCTCTCTCCCTTCCTCTCTGTAAATAATTAATAAAATATATATTTTTTAAAAAAGTCTCTTAAAATGGGAACTTTAGGAAGGTTGTCAAATATACATATGCAAAAGATTATACCTTGTACTTTTTGTAAATCTAAGTAAAGCAAACACAGTCTTATGGTAATAAATCTAAAGACATGAATCATACTTACAAACAGTTTTTTTTTTTAATATTTTTTTTATTGATTTTTTACAGAGAGGAAGAGAGAGGGATAGAAAGTTAGAAACATCGATGAGAGACATCGATCAGCCGCCTCCTGCACGCCCCCTACTGGGGATGTGCCCGCAACCCAGGTACATGCCCTTGACCGGAATCGAACCCGGGACCCTTCAGTCCGCAGGCCGATGATCCATCCACTGAGCCAAACCGGTCAGGGCACAAACAGTTTTAATATTAAATATTTTGTCCAGACTACAGAATTCACCTTAATTTACATAAGTATTTAATCTTTTAGGTAAAAGATTGTATCCTACTAATGACATCTGGAGGCTGAAAATTCACCACACATATCACATAGATGAAAACATATCACATAAAGGCTATACACATAATTTTTTTCAGAGAAAATACTAGAATATTTTATATAAAACTTTCACAAAAGTTTATAGCCTGTACCCTCTTTTACAAAGATTTCATGAAATTTCACAAACCTTCTTACCCATTCAGAAATCACTATCCTTAGAGAAAATTACATTTGTGCTTTTCCTTCAAATATGACTCCCCATACCTCAACCCTTCTATTAGCACAACTATATAATTTCTTCCAACTTAACTGGAACTTTTAACTCTTAGGAGCCTTAATTTCCAGTGATAAGCACAAAAGTGAACAACCAGCATTCCTTAGATTGATGTTGATGAACATATTTTAATCACACTCTCATGTTCAAGAAACACACCTTTGGGAGGAGAAACCAAGATGGCGGCATAGGTAAACACCTAAACTGCTGCCTCGCACAACAATTTCAAAACTACAACTAAAAGACAAAACGGACATCATCCAGAAACACAGCAAGGTTGGCTGAGTGAAAATTCTACAACTAGAAGGGTAGAGAAAAGCACACTGAGACTCAGAGGAACTGCTGGAGGCAGAGGTACTGAGACGCACACGGGGAGAGGACTGGCAACTGAGTGTGCGGCTGGCTTTATCAAGCGGGAGGGAGACAAAAGCTCCCAACTGCGCTGAACTCCAGTTCCGGGTGAGACTCTGGGGACCCGGACTCATAAGGGGTGAAACTGGACTCTCAGGAAAGAGAAAAGTATACTGAGACTCAGAGGAACTGTGGAAGGCAGAGGTACTGAGGCGCATGGGCGTGGTGAGGGCGGGCCACTGAATACGCGGCTGGCTTTTTCAATCTGGAGGGAGACAAAAGCTCCCAACTGCACTGAACTCCAGTTCCAGGAGAGACTCTGGGGACCCAGACTCATTCAGGGAGAAACTGGACTGTCTGGCAGCAGGTGGAACTTGAGGGCGGCTTTCCCTCAGAGGCGCTTGCAGCGATTACCATGAGACACTGAGACACAGGGGCCTATTAGGGCAGGGCTGACAGGAAACCAATGCTGTCTGCTCTGCCCTGAGACTCTGCCCCATCCAAGCTGAGCACAGAGGCTTTTGCAAGTCTTGTCCCATAAGGGTGTCTCCAGCACAGAAGTTCTCCCAGCGAAGACACAGCTGATCCTCACAGCCATTTGGCCTGGAGGTCAATTCGTCCCAGTGATACCAGTAACAATCAAGGCTTAAATACAGCAAGATTGTGCACACAGCCCACAAAGGGGTGCACCAAGAGTGTCCACCTCAGGTAACTGGGGAGGCTGAGCCACTGGCCCTATAGGACACCTAGCACACAAAGCCACTCTATCAACTCAGGGAAGCAGCCAAAATGCGGAGACAAAGAAACAGATCACAAATGAAAGAAATGGAGGAAAGCAAACGACTGGATATAGAGTTCAAAACATATAAGGTTTTTCAAGAATTTTCTAGAAAAGGCCAATAAATTTAGCGAGACCCTCGAGGATATGAAAAAGGACCAACTAGAAATTAAACATACACTGACTGGAATAAAAAATAATACAGAGATCTAACAGCAGACTAGAGGTTCGCAAGAATCAAGTCAAAGATTTGAAATACGAAGAAGCAAAAAACACTCAACCGGAAAAGCAAAAAGAAAAAAAAAATCCAAAAATATGAAGATAGTGTAAGGAGCCTCTAGGACAACTTCAAGTGTACCAACATCAGAATTATGGGGGTGCTAGAAGAAGAGAGAGAGCAAGATACTGAAAACCTACTTGAAGAAATAAGGACCGAAAACCTCCCCCACCTCGTGAAAGAAATAGACTTACAAGTCCAGGAAGCACAGAGAACACCAAACAAAAGGAATCCAAAGAGGACCACACCAAGACACATCACAATTAAAATGCCAAGGGCAAAAGACAAAGAGAGAATCTTAAAAGCAGCAAGAGAAAAACAGTTAGTTACCTACAAGGGGAGCACCCATACAGCTGTCTGCTGATTTCTCAACAGAAACTATGCAGGCCAGACGTGAGTGGCAAGAAATATTCAAAGTGATGAAGAGCAAGAACCTACAACCAAGATTACTCTGCCCAGCAAATCTATCATTTAGAATTGAAGTGCAGATAAAGAGCTTCACAGATAAGAAAAAGCTAAAGGAGTTCATCACCACCAAACCAGTATTATATGAAATGCTGAAAGGTATTCTTTAAGAAGAGGAAGAAGAAGCAAAAGCTAAAGATTAAAATTATGAAAAATACATATCTATCAACAAGTGAATCTAAAAATCAAGTGAATAAAAAAATCTGATGAACAGAATAAACTGGTGAATATAATAAAATCAGGGGCATAGAAAGGGAGTGGACTGACAATTCTCGGGAGAAAAGGGGTGTGGGGAGTGACGGAAGAGCCTGGACAAAAATCGTACACCTATGGATGAGGACAGTGGGGGAGGGTAAGGGCAGAGGAAGGGTGGGAACTGGGTGGAGGGGAGCTATGGGGAAAAAAGAGGAACAATTGTAATAATTTGAACAATAAAGATTTATTAAATTAAAACAACAACAAAAAAACACACAAAATAAGTTAAAAAAAAAAAAAGAAACACACCTTCAACAAAGCACAAAACATTACATCAACAGCTCCAAATCAATTTTACAGACCTGTAATAAAAAACCCAAAAGCAGGGGAACTTAAGACTTGTCTAGCAATCAGTGTTTCAGTATTTCATGTTATTTCAAAATATCTAGATATTCTATAACTTTCATTAAAACTTACTAAGTTAGAAAGAAATAGTTGAAATAAGCTAAAGTGATTTGTGTAGGTGGGTAAGATATTTTTTTTCTATTGGGATAAGATATATCTTCCAGAGATTTGTATTTTTAAAATGGCCTAGACAAGAGGTCTTGGTGAACTCAGGTATTTCCACTTCAAAGGTTCTGGGACTTTGGTTGCATAAAGCCAATTATCTACAAGCCTCTGAAATGAATAGGGGAGGTTTGTGGAAGGTAAAAGGAGTTGATGGGCTTTGAATTGTTTCTGGAGCCAAACCTCAGGCCCCTTGAAAACTTCATTTGTGAAATAAGGATAGTCATTTTCAATACCTCAGGGACTGGGTTGCCACTCATATGTTGGCAAGGGACTGACCAAATCATTCACTCATTTTTTGAATGTTTCTTTCTATTTGGGTACATTTTTCTAGTTTCCAGAAAGCACATACCTCTGAGAGGAATAAAGGCTTTCAGGTATATGAAACCTCTGTCCATCTCCCTTGGGAATGGCAAAACAGGTCCTAGCTGCAAGATAGTCTTGAAATTAATGGTGTGAAACCTCTCTATCACCCACTTTATATTGGGACCAGGTAGGTGGGGTAACAAATGAAGGTTGGATTCTTTCTTGAAGGACTCAGGGTCAAGTTTCTCCCATTTGGTGAATATGTACCCCAAAAGAGGATTCTCAAGTCACTGTGGGCTGGTTCCCCATTTATAGAGAGACAGAAGAGCAAGCCAAGTGTTATAGGCAGGTGTTTGGGCTGTTTGGGGCCATTCTGAGTAGGGTGGGGACCCTGTGAAGCCATCTCTCAGGCTCTCGTGGAAGATAATAATGAAGAAAAGATGATTAGCAAACGTTCGGTCAATCTCAAGCTTAGTTTCCTCCTGCAAGGTTCCTTTAAAATCATTAATTTCCCTTTTGGTTCAGTATCTGGTTCACTTATTCTGAGTATATATGTAACTATTCTGGAAAAAGCATATATAAGCATCACTGATTTCATTAAAAAGAAAACCCCCCACTCATTTAACAGGTGAATTGGGGAAGATTTGATAAGCAACCCATATAAATATATAAATATATATATATTCCCATAACATTCCCTAGTTGGAAGGAAACAGGTTTTGATTAAAAAACAGACATTTGTAGGGAAGCTTTATTTAGATGGTGAAAGCAATTGGGCGCGGTTAAGAACAAATAAAGCAACCGTAGTATATACAGGGTACTTAGTGGCTTCTCCCCTCCCCCCATTTTTAAAATAGATTTTTATTGAATTCAGAGAGGAAGGGAGAGGGAGAGAGAGATAGAAACATCAATGATGAGAGAGAATCATTAATTGGCTGACTCCTGCACGCCTCCTACTGGGGATAGAGCCCGCATCCTGGGCTTGTGCCCTTGACCAGAATCAAACATGGGACCCTTCAGTCTGCACGCCGATACTCTATCTCCTGAGCCAAACTGGCTAGGGCAGTGGCTTCCCTTTTAATGATAATTTAAAATTCTGCCAAAGTATCAGTGAGAAGGTGAAACACACTTGGAGCAACCTATGCTTGTTTGTGTTTGTTTACTTTTTCTAAATCCTATTTCAGTTTCCTATAATCCTTCAACTGGACAGACTTCTCTACAGGAGTTTTCTTACAACCTTATTTAGTAATTCTGTTGCTTTTGCTCCCAGGCACCAGGAGTATATTAATTGGGATAGGTTAGAATAGCCAGGATTACATGTTCTAACAGTGAAATTTCTTTGTGAACCAATCAGGGCCATAGAGAAAATCGAGAACAATTGTTGGTTCCTCCCTGGCTGAGAGCAGCTTTTCTCCAAAGGGAGCTGGTAGGAGTCCTATTCTCATTTTCCCTTAAGTCAGTAGGGAGTGGTAGTGGAGGAGACAGAAGAGGAATGAAGAAGGGAAGGGAAAGAACACGTCTGGACAAGGAAGCTCAGAGAGCAAAAGATGGAGAGGAAGTGCTATAGAAGGGGGAGATGGGGTGTTAGCATTTATTAGCTTCAGGAGAGTTCAGAGATAATCTCTGAAATTTCATTTTTTTTTTTTTTTTTTTTTTTTAAAATATGGGTTTTTTTTTTGTTTGTTTGTTTTTTTTTTAATATATTTTATTGATTTTTTACAGAGAGGAAGGAAGAGGGATAGATAGTCAGAAACATCGATGAGAGAGAAACATCGATCAGCTGCCTCCTGCACATCTCCCACTGGGGATGTGCCCGCAACCAAGTCACATGCCCTTGACCGGAATCGAACCCGGGACCCCCCAGTCCGCAGGCCGACGCTCCACCCACTGAGCCAAACCGGTTTTGGCGGAAATTTCATTTTTTAAAAATAAATCTTTATTGTTCAGATTATTACAGTTGTTTCTCTTTTTCCCCCCATAGCTCCCCTCCACTCAGTTCCCACCCCACCCCATGCCCTTACCCCCACCCCCCTCATTGTCCTTGTCCATAGGTATAAGCTTTTTGTCCAATCTCTTCCCGCACCCCCCACACCTCCTTCCCCCCCGAGAATTGTCAGTCCATTCCCTTTCTATGCCCCTGATTCTATTATATTCACCAGTTTATCTGTTCTTCAGATTTTTTATTCACTTGATTTTTAGATTCACTTGTTGATAGACATATATTTGTTGTCACTTTGTTGTTCATAATTTTTATCTTTACCTTTTTCTTTCTCTTCTTAGAGAATACCCTTCAGCATTTCATATAATACTGGTTTGGTGGTGATGAACTCATTTACTTTTTCTTGTCTGTGAAGCTCTTTATCTGACCTCAATTCTGAATGATAGCTTTGCTGCGTAATCTTGGTTGTAGGTTCTTGCTATTCATCACTTTGTATATTTCTTGCCACTCCCTTCTGGCCTGCATAGTTTCTGTTGAGAAATCAGCTGACAGTCATATGGGTACTCCCTTGTAGGTAACTAACTGTTTTTCTCTTGCTGCTTTTAAGATTCTCTCTTTGTCTTTTGCCCTTGGCATTTTAATCGTGATGCGTCTTGTTGTGGTCCTCTTAGATTCCTTTTGTTTGGGGTTCTCTGCACTTCCTGGACTTGTAAGTCTATTTCTTTCACCAGGTAGGGGAAGTTTTCTGTCATTATTTCTTCAAATAGGTTTTCAATATCTTGCTCTCTCTCTTCTTCTGGCACCCCCATAATTTGGATGTTGGTATGCTTAAAGTTGTCCCAGAGGCTCCTTACACTATCTTCATATTTTTGGATTCTTTTTTTCATTTTGCTTTTCCAGTTGGGTGTATTTTGCTTCTTCGTATTTCAAATCTTTGGCTTGATTCTTGGGATTCTCTAGTCTGCTGTTGGATCTCTATATTATTCTTAATTTCAGTCAGTGTATACTTTATTTCTGATTGGTCCTTTTTCATATCCTTGAGGTTCTCACTAAACTTCTCTGAGGTTTCTAGAAGATTCTTGAGTAACCTTATAACTGTGGCTTTGAACTCTATATCCAGTATTTTGTTTTTATCCATTTCTTTCATTTGTGACTTGTTTCTTTGTCTCCACATTTTTGCTGCTTCCCTGTGTTTGTTTCTATGTACTGGGTAGCTGCTAAGTCTCCTTGAGTTGATAGAGTGGCCTTGTGTGTTTATTGTCCTATAGGGCTCAATGGTTCAGCCTCCCCAGTCACCCGAGGTGGACACTCTTGGTGCACCCCTTTGGGGGCTGTTTGCACAGCCTTGTTGTAGTTAACCCTTGATTGCTGTTGATATCACTGGGATGAATTGACCTCCAGGCCAATAGGCTGTGATGACCAGTTGTGTCTACACTGGAAGTTCTGTTGCACAGGACACACCCTTACGGGGCAGAACTTGCTTCCGTGGGGCTTTGGTGCTCACTGAGTCTGCTCCTTGAGCGTGTGTCTCTTAGGGATGTGAAGAGTTGTAATCCAGTATGGTCTCACTCTGACCACTGAGTACACTGGCTCTTGGATCTCCAAGGAGGTGCAAGGTCAGTCATTGTCTGGGGCCGCCCAGCAGGAGCTACAGAGACATCTGCAGATTCCTCCTCTTTGTATGGGGTTTGGAAGTGCCCAGACAAGGCCCAGCTGTGAAGCAAGGCCACTGCTGCTGCCAGGTGGTGGGCCTTCTTTTGGAATCTCTGGGTCTCTCTGACCCAGCTGTAGTTTGTTTTAGGCAAAAGGACAGGCCATTCATATGCAAAAGCTGCTGCACACAGCTTGGGTGGGGTTGTAAATGGCATGGGGCGGGGTCTCTGAGAATCACCAGGACAGAGCAAACAGCAATGGCTGCCCTGAACTGGAACTTCCCAGGTTCTCTGAGTCCTGCGCCCCCCATGCAGAACAATGATTGCTGTGGGCATCTCTAAGAGTAAGCCGCCCTCGCGTTCCTGTCCCAATGCCAGACAGTCCAGTTTCACCCCGTATGTACCTGGATCCTCCAGAGTCTCGCCTGGAACTGGAGTTCAGAGCAAGCGGGAGCTTTTATCTCCTGGTTTAAAGAGCAGCACATCCAGGTGCCAGCACTTTCCTCGCCTCTGCACCTCTTACTGGTCTCAATGCGCTTTCTTCACCTCTCTAGTTGTGGAACTTCCACTCAGCCAGCTTTCCCGCAGTTCTGGGTGGTAGTTGTTCTGCCATTTAGTCATGGTTTTGATGTGGTTGTGAGAGGCAGCAAGTATAGGTGATTACCTATGCCGCCATCTTAATTTCTTATTAATTTCTTTTTTAAGGAGAGTTTATTGGTGCTTCTCCTTAGAAGTTTCTAATTTCCAAATCAAGATATGCATCCTATTCATTCAATCAGTTTAATTTTCAGGCCGGCATTTTTCTAGTTTTTCTTTTTTCCCTGCGAAAAAATAACTTAGGCACGCAAAGACAACTGTGTATTGGTCACTTTATAGTTGCTATTTTTTAGATAAATCTTCCTATTTCTGTAAAGCACTTGCAAGTCAAGGCTCCCTATCAGGGATATTAATGAGGGCTGGAGTCTGGGAGTTCCCAGCCGTGGAGGCACAACTTCCCATGTTAACTAGAGGTTTGTTTGCTGCTATTGTTTTTATTGTTGTTTGGTGTCTGCAGAGTCTCAGCACATTTTTGAGGGTGTGATGTAGTGGGTTGAAGTGTGTTGCTTTGTGGGTTGAGCTGCACAATGCTCATCCCCTAGAGTCTCATTCAACCCTCTTCTGTGCCTCGGTTTCTCTCCCTGCTGTGTAAAACAACCAGAAGGGCTACCAGTGCAGATGGACCACACCTTATTAGTGCTCCCCGTGATGAGCGAGTTGGTTTAGTTACAGTTGTGTGGGAGTTTCCCTACGGGGCTCGGGCATGTTGTGAGGAATGACCTCTGACACATCCGCAAAGATCCTCAGTTGTCTAAGAACACCTGAAATTCGTGTAGCAAGGAGGATGTGCCCCTTTATCTTCCTAGGTGAACCAGATCAGCTCTCATTTATATAGCCAAGGTGTTGTCCCCAATCTCTCAAAAGGCAATTCCACTAGAAAACACAGAACCAGGCCCATTTTTCCTCCTGTCTCTCCTTAGCCTGGGATCTGTCAACCATTAACCTTAGTTCCACCAAGAGTATTCAAAAATATGGCTCAAATAAAGTCAGCAGCACAAGCAAGGGAAGGGCCTGGATCCAAGAGACAACTCACACAAGTTCACCCAACGGGCAGGGAACTGGTGGGTCAATGGGCCCTTTGCTGCATCCCAGCACCAGGTGTAGGTCTGCAGGGTGGTGCTGGGCAAGCTTTTCTGGGATCCTGCTGTATTGTGCCAAGTAAACCTCAATGTAAGAAGCAGTCAAAACTGTGAATGATTGTTGCAATTTTATCTGAGCCAAACTGTCAATTGCCTTGAAGCAAAATCTCAATGGATTGAAATAATGCTCTGGAGAATGGCAGTTTTCACCTTATTTTAGATATTACAGTCAAAAGTGGAGATGTATGTGGGTTGCATGAAATCCATTGGTGATAGATTGGATAAAAAGTAAAATGATAGACACATACTTCTTTCCATAGGTGGATATAGGATAGAATAGCCAACAATGAACTCAATAACAATGAGGGGATTTGTGGTCTCCACAGAGCACAGAGTGTCCAGAACAAGGAAAATTCCTTTGACATTCTAAAGCTATGTTCAGTTAAGTTAAAGGCATGTTCAGTGAAGGTAAAGATTGACTTTTTTTAAGAGAGGATTCCAGCCTAGCACATGGCGACCCACCATAAATTGCTTTTAGTTAAAAAGTTTTAACTTTAGGACATCCTTTGTGACAACTTCAGGTCTCTGAGTTTAAAAGACCACCACCCAGGCCTTCCCTGACCTAATCACAGGTTAGCGAGTGGTCACTTTTTGTGTCTCCACACTCGATCACTTATGCCCCACCTCTTGTCACCAATCATGTCCCTCCTCTGTCCCACCACAGGAGGACAAACCATCAACCCTGAGTAGGAAAAGGACCAGTAAGGTGCCAGCAGCTGCAGCTTCCTCACGAACTGTGGGCCTGGCCAGCACATCCACTGTGCTCAAAACACAGGTACCCCAGAAGCTGTTCGCCATCTGGGCGGTGGACTGCTCCAGACCCGGCTGCGTGCCCAGGTGGTGCAGTCTCACTTTAAAGAAGCTAGTGATCTTCAAGGAGCTGGCAAAAGACCTCAACTCTGTGGTGATTTCTGTGAAGATGCAGGACTCCAAGGGCATCCTGAGGTCCCAAGAGATTGTGCTGCCTCCCAGTGGACCAGTGGAGACCGACCTGGCGCTGACCTTCTCCCTGCAGTACTCCCACTTCCTCAAGGGAGAAGGCAACAAGCTACAGGTCATGCTGGAGCAGAGGAAGCGCTATAAGAACAGGACTGCCGTGCGCTACAAGACACTGGCCACGGGCGCCATCCACATGGCTGAGGTCATGCAGCAAAACCCCAAGTGTGGCCAGATGCTGAGCCTCTACAGCAGTGTCCAGGAGTCCTCCACCAAGGTGGCCAAGATCTGGATCTCCTCCCTGTGCAGTCAGCCCATCGAACATGAGGACGGTGCCATGCAGGCCAGCCCGAAGGCCAAGTCCGCAGGTAACTACACCGAGGGGCAGGGTGAGAGCTCCTTTTCTGAGCGGGAGGCCAGCTGCAGTAGAAAGCACAGACAGGACCTGCACAAGGATGACTTTGAGAAGGGGAAGCCAAAGAAGCAGCGGCGATCAATACGAGGAAACTTGAAGCGAAAAGTCCTGGCGCTGTTTCACAGGTCCAAAGTGTCAGAGAGGGACCGTCAGTCTGACATGATGGGGAACCCCAGGAAAAGTGACCCATACATGGAGGATGATGAGAGCGTCCTCAGCATCCCCAGGCCCAAGCTCAGGCCATACTTTGAAGGCCCGTCAGACTCTAGCTCGCAGACAGAGATGTGGGGCAGCCACAGTGACATGACCCAAACGGAGCCTCTGAGTCTGGCCCAAATGCCAGAGAATGCGTGGGCCTTGGGAGGCAAGCAGCCATGTGAGAGTGACAATGCATTTGTGTCCTATAGCACACCCACCAGCAAGGTGGACAAGATCCGGATGGCCTCCCTGTCCAGGCCGCCCATCGACCATGAGGAGAGCGCCAGGCAAGCCAGTCCCAAGGCTGAGTCCTCGGATAACTACTCTGAGTGCAAGTGTGAGGACTTCTTCTCCAAGCTGGAGGCCAGCTCCAATGATGCCCACAGGCAGGACCAGGAGGAGGATGACTTCAATGAGGGGAATCTGGTAGTGAGAGAGAGGACCATGACCGGGCAACAGAACTACCACCAGAAAGTCCTGTTATGGCTGCACACAGTCCAAGTGTTGGAGGAGGTCCTGGACCCTGAGCAGGACCATGGGGAGCATGTCCCGGAGGTGGAGGAGGACCTGGACCTCCTGTATGACATGCTGGAGAACCCCAGTGACAGTGGCCCAGACATTGAGGACGATGACAGCGTCCTCAGCACTCCCACACCTAAGCTCAGGCCATACTTCAAAGGCCTGTCTAGCGGCCCAGACATGAAGGACAATCACAGTGTCCTCAGCAGCCCCAATCCCAAGCTCAGGCCATGCATCGAAGGCCTGTCAGACTCTAGCTTGCAGATGGAGATGTGGGGCCTCCACAGCGCCAGGATCCGAAAGGAACCTCTGAGTCTGGCCCACCTGCCTGAGAACACGTGCTCCCCGGGAGGCAAGCAGCCAAGCCACAGTGACTCCAAATTTGTGGCCTACAGCACACCCACCACTAAGGTGGACAAGATCCGGATGGCCTCCCTGTCCAGCCAGCCCATCGATCATGAGGCCAGTGCCAGGCAGGCCAGCACCACGGCCCAGACCTCGCCTATCGACTCTGCCGGCCAGTCTGAGAGATTCTTTCACCAGGTGGCCAGCTACAGTGCTGCCCACAGGCAGTCCCAGGAGAAGAACTTTGAGGAAGGGAACCTGATAGTAAGAAGGAGGTGCATGACCTGGCAACAGAATTACCACCAGAAAGCCGTGGCATCTATGCTCATGGCCCAAGTGTCGGAGAAGGTCGCGTCCTCAGAACAGGCCCTTGTGAGACATGTCCCCAAAGTGGAGAAGGCCCTGGACCGTCGGTATGACATTGTGGAGAGCTCAAGCGAGAGTAGCCTGGACATGGAGAACGATATCAGCGTCCCCAGCACCCCAAAGCCCAAGCTCAGGCGATACTTTCACAGCACGTCAAGTGATAGTGGCTCTGACTCAATGGTCCATAGAATTCGCTCCCCTGGGGAGCAGCTGGCACAGCTGGAGGACAGCCGGGAGGCAGAGTCCTCCGCCCGGGGTTGGTTCACCAGGAAGCTGCCATCCATAGTGCGCTTCACCAAGTCTCTAGGCATCCCCTCCAGGAGGTCCAAGAGGAAGCAGTCTGGCCACCGGGGCTGCAGCACATCCCTGAATGAGTGGTGCAACAGACCGGACAACGAGGACCCAGAACCACAGAGACAGCGGCAGATCCCCAGGAAGCCCGTGTGTGACCAGCTAAACAACATCCTCATTTCCCACGACAAGCTGCCTGAGAACATCATCCTGGTTAACATCTCAGAATGGCAGGGCCAGTTACTTTCGGACATCCTGCAGGGGCACACGCTGCCCGTGGTGTGCACTTGCTCCACAGATGACGTCCAGGAGGCCTTCAGCATCATCGTCTCCTGGATGCAGAGATACTGCAACTGCAATTCCCAGGCTCTGACACCTGTGAAGATCGCGGTGGCAGGAGCACAGCCCTACTTCAGCGCTGTGCTGGGGGTCTTCGTGGAGCAGCTGTCCCACCAGCCACCCCAATGGCTAGACTACATGCGCTTCCTGGTCATCCCACTGGGTTCCCACCCCTTGGCCAGCTACCTGGGCTCCATGGATTGCCGCTACTACAACTTCTTCCATGACCTGTACTGGTGGGACATGTTCAACAACCTGGAGTCTCTGAACACCTTGCAGGACACACAGGACGTTGTGTCGAGAATCACAGAATACGTCGCGGGGGCCAACTGTGTCTACCTGCTGCCCATCGCAGAGGCCATGCTCATGTCTAAGCAGCAGCGCCCCAACGACAAGTCCTCAAAGAAGTTCATCCCCTTTGTGGGGACAGTGAAGGTTGGAAGAGTGGAACCATCTTCATCCATGTCAGGAGACTCAGGTGATGCGGCCCCCTCATGCTCCAGTGAGTTTCCGACCCCTGCCAGGAAGGCCTCATCCAACACACTCTCCCCCCCGTCAATGAGTGGGGGCCTGTCCTCCCGCAGCCAGAGTGTCCATGCAGAGATGATGGAGCTGCAGGTGGATTACTGGACGGCAGCCCAGCCAATACACACAAAGAGAGTCGTGGAGAAGAAAGACCTGCCTACCGCCAAAAGCACACTCAAGTGCTTCTTCCAGTCTGTCCAGGTCAGCAGGCTGCACAGCAGTGGAAAGGCCACAGCAACACCTACCATGTCCATGACAGTGGTCACCAAGGAGAAAACAAAGAAGGCGCCCAAGAAAACCAAGGACGAGGATGTGGAGTCCAATAGCCAGTGCATCAAGGGCATCCGTCGCCTGGTTTGCAAGGCCAAGCACCAGCAGAACATGCTGCCGGTCATCATCGACGATGTGGAGTGGAACGACGTGACATTTCTCCAGCTGGCAGCCCAGTGGTCCTCCCACGTCAAGCACTTCCCCGTCTGCATCTTTGGACACTCCAGTTCCACCTTCTAGCCCTGCCCCGCCCCCTCCCCCCCCCCCCCCCCCCCGCCCTTCACCCTGCCTTGGCCTTGCCCAGAAGGACCCAGCTGCTTTTCTGTGAACAGTTCAGTTTACTACAGACACAGACCCTGGAAACCAAAGGGAAACCTTTTGGGTTTGAATGCGCTCACAGCCTGGAACCTAAGGGGGTTGCCCCTCACTGGGAGCTCCTCACTGCTCTGTTCAATAACCAGAACGCTCTGGCAGGTGGGAGTCAGGAGGGCAGTGTTGAGCTGGAGAATCATGGGAGATGTGTTTTGGCCTCAGGATGCCCAACATTCCTAGAGAGAAGGTTCTGGCCTTGAAGACCTGCCCTTCCTGGAAGCCAGGACTCTGCTTCCCTGGGAGCCAGCTCCAGCCTGTGCCCAGACTCAGAGCTGGGTGGCAAGAGGTCAAGGGCTGGTCTCTGATTGCGGGCATCTGAGCAGAACACCGAGGCCAGTCAGCTTAACCTTAGGATCCAGCTGCCAACCAGCCAACTGGCCCTAGTACCACATACTGGAGTTTCGCAATGAACTTCGGCCTCACAGGGAGAAAAAAAAAAAGACCTGTATGGTGCGCATCGCCCCGGCACACTGTCTGGACAAAGTGGTCGAATTCCTGAGCAGGGAACCCACCTTCATTCCTGTCTGTTACTACAGAACATTTGCTACCACCCAACAGCTGTGGGACCAATTATTTACCAGGTGAGCCCCTCTCCCTCCAGAGCACATGGTCACCAGGCCACCTGTTGGCTGTTTGCCTTCAGGTCACCACTCCCTGAGTGTTTGTTCCTCTGAACCCTCGGTGATGCCTGGAGCCAGCTCATAAGGTTATTGTAGGGACTGGCTGGGGTCCTACAGGTAAGTTTTCTCTGGGTGCCTAGACAGTGGAGAGGTCTGCTGGAGGGGCTGTGATTGAGCCAGTTGGTCATTTCCTCTTCCTGTTGAGGAAGCCTCTGCCAAATTTGTGATTCTCTTTGGGGCCTTGGGCTAAGCTCTTTTCTCATTTCATAAAGAGATTGGAGATCCCATTAGGGGTCCCTGTCCCAGGTGACTCCAGATCAGAGATGCCAGAGGTGAGTAGTGGGGCCCCAGGGTCACCCAGCTATCTGAGATGGGGCTGGTTTGGGCTCATTCATTCAGCAAAAATATTAGAAGCCAGGCCAGGTACAGACTCATCTCTAGGCACTGACCATAATCCAGGGCACAGAGCAGATCCTAAGCCTGCACTCCAGAGCTTCCTTCTAGTCAGGAGCGATTCAGTCACACTAGGCTGCACAGGCTCGTGGTGTCCACAGGAGAGCCGATGTGACGTCCTCCTGGCCTCCTCTACCTGTGGCTGCATCTTCCTGTCTTGTGAAGAGGAAGGTGAACCTCTGTTCCAGCAGAAAACGTGAGTCAGTTTTGGGTCAGAGCCAGGAGGGGAGTATGCGGACTGTGACTTCAAGGTTCTGGCAGAACCCTGGATCCCACACATGGTGGGATTTCTGCAAGAGGGCAGAGGTCTGAGGGCTTCTCCTAGAAAAAAGGACATGAATCAGAGAGCTGTGCATGTGGATATGGGTGGTGTGGGCGAGCAGTGGGAGCTCAGTGAGAGAGTCAGACCCTCAGAAAATTCATACCCTTCCGCTCCTAATCCCAGCCCTGCCTGCACCCCTATCCCGGGATTTTGCTCACTAATCTGGTAGAACCTTCTCAGTGGCAGCTTGTCAGGTGTACCCCAGCAGTTGGGAGTTCAGTTTCAGTGGGAGGCAAAGAACCACACAGCACAGCTAGTGAATTATGCAGCATGTAGGTGCAGGAGCCAAAGTTTGAGGTGATAGGAAGGCCCTGGGGTTCGTTTGTTCGCTCATTGGTCAGTATTCCTGAAGCACCTACTCTGTGCCATTGAATGACATGAACAAGGTGGACACCAGCCCTCTCAGTCCTAATGGGAGGGAACAGGGACTCTGAGAGACCATGTCAGGTTCCTTTGAAGAAGGGGACAGGTGGTTCCCTCACTGATCCAGAGCTGTCAGTTAGGAGTGCTTTCTGCCAGCGCCTCCTGGGTGACCAGGCGCGTCTCTGCCAGGACTGCCAGACTGAAGGTGGACAAGGAGTCGGTCTGGCTTCTGGGTGGGCAGGAGCAGGAGGCAAAGGACCTCTGGGAGGGCCGTGTGGAAGGAATGGGCACACCTCAGACTCTGCTGCCCACCTCTCTCTCTCCCCAGGGCCATCTCCTGCACGCTGGGCATCTGGCTGGACCAGCACCTCCAGAATTTCCCAGCCTGATGATGCTGTTGGCCTCCATAGGGCTCAACTTTCCAGTCCTCAACCTGCCAAACCAGGCCCAGTACCTCCAGTCACAGCGGGAGCACCTGAGCCCACTGAGGCCGAGACAGGAGGAGGAAGAGGCCTCTGGAGGTGGTGTGGGTGAGTGTGCCTTTGGAAGGCACACAAAAGGCAGTGAGGGTGGTAACATGTCCTCTTCTTGGATCTACAGAACCCGTTCCAGAGCAACATCAGGAAAACCCTCAAGAGGCAACGCCACCCAAGTGGCCTCTCCAGAGCCAGAGCCGGATCCAGGCCCAGCTTTCACTGAACTTCTAGAGGCAGAAGAACCACCTGCAGCATTTGAGAAACTCACCCAACTTCTGTGAGGCCTGTGGTGCCAGATCCCAGGCCACAGCGATTGTCAACTGCCATGGAAGAAAGGGCACCCCCACCCCCATATAGATGTAGTGTTAAATGTTTTGTGTTCATGTTACATGTGTTTACAATTTTACTGTATTTTTTATGATACTTAGTAACATAGAGTGTATTTAGAGAACATTTAATGAAATATTCCTAAACATAAACTTAATTTAGATTCTATAAAATTTAACCCTATAAACCCTCAGAGCTTTGAGCAAGTCTGTTTTTCTGGACCCTGACCCACGTAGGGAGAACTGTCCTCACCTTCTCCACCTGCCCTCCCTGGAGCCAGGACTCTGCTTCCCAGGGTGCTGGCTCCATCCTGTGCCCAGACTCAGAGCTGGGTGGCCAGAGGCCAAGGACTGGCCTCCCTGGGGGGCATCCTGAGCCCAACATGGAGGCCAGACATCACAGCCCTGGGCCTTCATATTGACCCCAACACCACTCACTCAGGCTTCCAAATAAACTTGACCCTTACAGGGCAAAAATAAAATAAAATAGAAGGATGTACAGTACAGGCTGCCCAGGAACAGTGACTGGGCAAACTGATCAAGTACTTGGTGCCCAGCTTCCTGGGCAGCGGCCCCACCATCATCCCCACCCACCCTTCTGTGTTAATACAGAACATTTGCTACTAACCAACGTGTGTGGGACCAACCATGTACCAGGTGAGCCCTGCCCCTCCACAGCACAGTGGCCACTCAGCCACCTGCTTGCTGTGAGTCTTCAGGTCACTGCATCTTTCTGAGTGTTTGTTTCTCTGAACATGGGGAGAGCCTAGGCCCAGCCTCATAGGGTTATTGTAGGGACTCAGGGGGGTATGGGGGTGGTTCCTCCTGGGAAAAGGCCCTCTGCGTGCCTGGACACTGGAGAGGTGGCTGGAGGGGCTATGGTTGTTCTAATTGGCCATTTTCTTCTTAAAGAAGCTTCTGCCTTATTTGTGATTCTCCTCAGGCCTTAGGCTAAGCTATTTTCTCTTGTGATAGAGAGATTGGAGATTCCATTATGCACCCCTGTAGTGCTTCAAGTCGATTAGAAATCCTAGGGGTGAGAAATGGGAACCCAGGCTCACCCAGCTATCTGAGATGAGGCTGGTTTGGGCTCATTCATTCAGCAAATGCCCTGTCCCCAGACTGCACTCCAGCGCTTTCTTCTAGTCAGGAGTGAGTCAGTCACACTAGGCTGCACAGGCAGGTAGCGTCCACAGGACAGTCAATGTGACTTCTTCCTCGGAGTATCGCCGCATCTTCTATATTTTGAAGCAGAAAGTGGATCTATGGACCAGCAGAAAAAGTGAATGGGCTTTGGATCAGAGCCTTAAGGAGAGTATGGGGACTGTGACTTGGAGAAGGTGGCAACACCCTGGTTCCCACATATGGTGGGATTTCTGCAAGATGGCAGCGGTCTGAGGGCTTCTCCTAGAAAAAAGGGAGGGAGTCAAAGAGAGCTGTGCATGTGGAATTGGGAAGTGTGGGTGAGTGGGGAGGGGATGGGACTGGGCCACACAGGGAAGAGCTCCCAGAGGCTGGGGTTAGGCAGGAGCACAGAGTCGCTCAGGTCAGGGACTGTGGCCTGCAGTCTGGAGGACTTCCTGGGGTGGGGGCTTGAACTGGGACTTCAGTGATGGAGATGGGAGGTTCCCTTCCTAGAAAGGCACAAAAAAGGCAGTTATGGTGGTAACATGTTCTCTTCTTGTATCTACAGAAGCAGCTCAGAGCAAGATGAAGAAACACCTAAAGAGGAAATGCCAACTCTAGTGCCCTCTCCAGAGCCAGAGCAGGCTCCAGGCACAGCCGTCACTGAACTTCCAGATGTGGAACCACCTGCACCTTGTGGGCAACTCACCTCAGCTCCTGGGAAGCCTGTGGTCCCAGGTCCTGGGCCAGAGCGCATGTCAGCTGCCATGGCAGATGGGGCTCTTACAAGCCCTATAGATACAGTTTTAAAATATTTGTGTCTATTTTATATATGCTAACAATGTTACTCTATTTTTCTCATACTATTGAGTAATCTACAGTCTATTTTAAAGAAAATTTAATGAAGTACTCTTAAACATAAATTTAATTTAGATTCTATAAAATTTAACTTTATAAACCTTCAGAGCCTTGAGCAAGTCTGTTTCTTCTGGGCCTCCAGCGTGTTACCATGAGTTATAGGTTGGGAATAATTAGTCTCTCAGGAACCATCTGCTCTACAAATGTGACATTCTTGAGGCTCAGGACAATGGTACTTTGGGGGAAATTGACTGATGAGCATTGGGGCAGGGACCCTTTATGTCAGGGCTGCCCCTGGAAACCCACATTTTGTTTGACTTCATCTCCCACCAGTACATGGGCAAAATATGGTCTTAAGTGCCCCCTGGCGTCCACGTTGCAGAATGCTGTAGGGTTTAACCAGCAGCAAGCAGTTCCTGAACAGGGACTGCCACCTGCACCTGGACAGAAACTCCACCCTGCTCCACTTGCACTGAACAGCATTCTGAGCATCTCCTCTGTTGGCCCATAGCACTGAAGAGGGGACAGGGAATGTCCTAGGATCCGGGGTCCACACTCATCTACTCCCCAGGCACCGCTTCCAAATCTCTTCTGGGGTCAGAGCCTCTCTCCGCCCTCAGCCCCTGAGCTCTGGTTCAGCTGAGCTTTTTCCTGAGGCTCTTGCATCTCACCAGATCCCAGAGGCAATTCTTTCTCACGCCCCAAGGCTGAACAAGGTTTTGGAGACAGCCTGGCTTCTCCCTTTACACCAATCCTCTTCAGTGCTCCAAACCACCCTGTAGAGATGGCACTAACACCCTTTTAGGCTCCTTGCCCTGCAAAAAGCTGCAATGTCTCAGGACAAATGGGAATAAGCTTTGGACCAGGCACACAGTCCATGCCCTCAAGGTGAGCACCTCTCTGGGCTGACAGGGATATTAAGGAAATTCTAGTGGGGTGTGATGAGTCCTATGGTTGACCTGGTATCACAAGCATTGAGAACACGAGCCCGTCTGGGGATCACACAAGGCTCCTTAGGATGGGATTCCTAAAGCAAACCAGAAGATGAATAAGGATTTGTCTACCCACTGTATCCTGCTTTTTCATGCACCATGGCAATTGAGGGAAGCACTGTGAGATTAAACAAAGGCTGGAGAAGTAAAGGGAGGCTAGGTCTACCTTAGAGGCCATGGGCCTTTTTACATTTAGGATTGCTGGTAACAGTAGATGGGATGGACCAGAATTTGAACAAATACATTTTAACAAAAAATGGTTTTAGAGTAAGTCCTGTGTGCTGGAACTGCTAAGTACTAGAGACCAGTGATGGTAAAGTCTTTTCCATCACCATTCTCATTGGAATACAGATATATGAGGACAAAGATGCCATGTGGTTCCCATAGCACAAGTGGGCTTAGGGTGACAGGAAGAGGACATTTCTCTATGGAGAAGTATTGTGTGTCCACTTCCAAAGAGAGTCCCTAAAGAGAACTTGCCATTTCTAGTCTGTGGAGATATAGGATGTTAACCAGGTAAGCCAGGCATTGAGAGACATTTCAGGCAGAGTGAAGAATTGGAAAAACAGAATTGAGTCAGGATACAGTCAGGGATGTGGGGGTGGGGTTGCAATTACTGGGATCATCAGGAGGTTGGTTCCCAGGACAGGAACAGGGATGGCTGAGCAGAGAGCAAGTCAGACACCAGCTCTGGGAGCCCTGGCATGATGGTTCCAGGCATGATAGTTCCTGAGCAGTCCTGGTGAGGAGGAGAGAGGGGAAGCAGATGTTCCTGAGTTTGAGAGCAGGTGGAATGAGAAGGGGAAGGGAATGGACAATAGTAAGGGGAGAGTGAGGCATAGGCGGGGAGAAGTCAGACATGTCCTAAATGATGACAAGCTGCGGAGTATGGTGAAGACAGGATGTCCCTGAAGTGGAGGGAGGGATGGTCTCAGCACTGAGGTGCTAATGAAATGGTGAGAGTAGGAGGTGGAGGAGGCAACCTCATGGACAAGTACCGAGTTTCCTGCAGGTGGAACAGAAGAAGATTTTGGAGACAGTTGCCTAATTTGTCCCTAAAGAATGTGGCCTGATTGAGGGGTTAGTAGGAGACTGTGGTAGGAGGTAGGAGTGACCCACCGGGATGATGGGATCTCAAGGAGGGGGGCTCCTGAAGCAACAGAAGCATGTCTGGAGGTGGCCCTGTGTATACAGGTGAGTGCTGACTGGCCTGCTGGCACCACGGAGACACCCCCACCTGTGGGAGGTAGCTGTGCTAGGGACTGCTGATCTGGAGGTGCCTGCACAGGCTGGGTTACTGAAAGGGCCAGTCCTGATCTGGGTGCATGGCGCCCCCTGGAAGTTGTATGGATGGCTCTGGAGGAACATCTGGATGGAGAGGAGCAGTGGGCAGTGGTATATGGATGTGGAGCTTGGGGTAGAGATCTGGGCCGGGCCAGGAGTCAGGTAGAGCTGGGAGGGTGGAGCGGCCCACCGAGAAGGGGCAGAGGGAAGAGAGCAGAGGGCTGGGCATTGAGCTGTAGTGTCAATTGTGACATTTGTGAGCGTGGAGCCCAGCCTGGCCTGAGGTCCACACCGTCACCAAGATGCACTTGGCCCCAAGAGCAGTCCTCATCCAGGCATCTGGAGCCCCCTCTGCTCTCAGTGCCTGCTCCACAAACTCCACCCTCCTCCCTCTCAGGACCGGACGAGGGCTGCCCTCTTGGACAACCTTCATGATGAGCTCCATGCCCACACACAGGCCATGCTGGGACTCTGCCCGGAAGAGGACAAGTTTGAGAACGGGGGCCACGGGGGATTCCTGGAGTCCTTCAAGGTACAGGCACAAGGGCGGCTGCCGATTGCTGTGGCCGGGAGGGTCGGGACAAATAAGGGAAGAGGTCCAAGATCCACATGATCCTGACCCCAGAGCCCAGTGCCAGCCAGATGTGGCAGGACCAGCAGGGGCACTGCAGGGGTTGGCAGAGGACAAGGGCATCAGGAAGTGTGAGTGCGAGTGTCTTGACCTGGATCCTCTCCTGCTGGCCCGGAGTCTGGGGCTGGGGGAAGAGTTAGCAGGGGAGAAGCCAGTGCAAACCAAGAACACTCCTGCTCCCACCTGCCTCCTTCTGTGGTCAAGCGCCCAGGGCAGAATGACGGGAGCAAGGACACAGGTCTTCGCTGTCTTCAGCAGCTGGTGTGGGGTTCCGCAAGGATTTCTCCAGCTGGCAGGGCACCGAGGACCTGGCCAGGGCCAGTGTGATGGAGTTAGAGGCAAGTCCCTGAGGACTTTGCAAAGGGAAGGACTTTCTAGCCAGAATGAGCTGCTAAAATAAGTAGCGAGCTCCCTGTCCCTGGGAGTATTCAAGGGGATCTGAGACTGCCACTTCGCTGGCCTGGCATAAAGAAGATCCGTTGTCATGTGCTTGCCAAGCGCTTGCTGGTCCACACAGCACTGACATCCAGCATCTGATCTGAGCCTGGCTGTTACCCTTCCGGTTAGCACGGGCCTTGCTATTTCCACTCCCACACAGGGGACAGGATGAGAGGCCACAGGATTGCTCAAAACCTACACCCACTGCCTGGCCGGCGTGGCTCAGTGGGTGGGTGTTGACCCATGAACCAGGAGGTTATGGTTCGATTCCTGGTCAGGAGGGCGCATGCCCAGTTTGCGGGCTCGATCCCCAGTAGGGGCCATGCAGGAGGCAGCCTATCGATGATTCTCTCTCATCATTGATGTTTCTATCTCTTTCTCCCTCTCCCTTCCTCTCTGAAAGCAATAAAAACATATTTTAAAAAACCCACAAAAAAACCTCACACCCGCTCAGAGGTAAAGCCTTGTTTCAAACCCGGGTTTTCTGGTTCTTAGTCAATGTTCTGTTGATTGCCCGTGGCAGAAGGATTTATAAAGCTACCGTTTTGGGGACAGTGTGTGTGGTTGGGGTTGGACCTGCCTGTATTAGAATCCCAGCTGTGTGATCCTGGGCACAGTCTTTCAAGTCTCTGAGCTACATTAACAGCACAGGGATGATCAACGGGACCTGTGTCTTGGCACTGTTGGGAGAATTCATGGAAATAGTCTGAAGAGGTCGCATGGCCCGGAATACAGTCAATGCCTGGTGAACATGTGCGCTGTTAGCTTTGCCCTGTAAAGTGAAAGCTTAACACCCATCATCCCTCTAAACTCTCACGGCTGCTCCCTATGCCCGGTGCAAGGCTGGGATTATGGGTAGAATCACTGATACTCAGTTTCAATAATTAGGAGTGTAATTTTGCATATGAGGAAACGGAGACCCGAAGAAACAGAATAATTTGTCCCAAGTCACCCAACAGATTCGGGAATCGAAGCTGTGTCTGGCAGATTCCGAAGCGTGTGTTCCCAATTGCCACATGACACCGCCTCTGGGTCCCAACTCAATTGAGATTCCACTCACTAGCCTGGCCCGGGCAAGCCTGGGGTCTGCCCCCCTGCCAGGCAGTGGCACAGAGCACAGGGCAGGGCCTGCTGGCCCCAAGGGCCAGCTGCCGAGATTCCTCACTAGGGTGCAGGCAGGAGCCGAACTGCATGTCCAGGCTGGTGGGAGATTCCTGGGACATCTGTCTCAGCCCTGATGGACAGTGGCGGCCAGGGTGAAACGGGAGAAATGGAGATTCAGAGGAAAGGGGGATGGGGGAGATGAGGAGGGGGGAGGAGAGGGAGCCAGGGCAGCTAGCCCAGCAGAGGGAGGGGTGAATGGGAGACCAGGTAACTAGGAACACCTCCGTGGGCTCCGCCCACATCCTGGTAAGCATGTCAAATGCTCCTGGCTCCAGAGCAGATGTAATTTATTCATGACTGGAGCTGTCGCTGACTGCAGACATCTAGTGATTTGCTGCTTTCCGTTTTGCAGGTTTCTCTCTGCCTTTTGGAGTTAACAATAGTTTTTTCAGTTTTCAAATATTTCTGTAACCTGTCAACTCCTGCAGGCCGTGGACACCATGCCCACGGTGCCCAATGGATAAAACGGCCCGGCAGCGACCTCAGGTTGTGGGTCTAAAGGACAGTGACGCGAGGCCATTTCCCAGTCCCCTGCCTCTGGGCCGACTCCAGTGGCTTGACTACGGGGAGGGAGATCTTCAGGCCTTGCCCATTCCTTGTCTCTGATCCAGTAATCCAGGGAAGTTTTCTCTTCAACCCTAACTCCTTCCAACTGTGGGCTGAGGACAGTCCCTTCTACCTTCTGCTTCCATGCCCGTGTCCGAGGGGCACTGTGGGGTGAGGGAGGGGCCGTCATGGTCAGTCGCCCAAAGCACACCTTCCCAGCTCTGCCGGATATGAGTAGCTTTGTTTCCTCCTCCCGTCGGGGCACGAGCTCTTTGCCCTATGAGTTCCATCACTGCCTTCGGTGGGTGTCCCAGGCTGTGGTCTGCCCCAGCTCAGGAAACTGTCTTTAGTTTCGCTATTTCTTCCCAGGCACCTTGGACGGTGCTGTGGTGTCAGAATCATTGGCATTCCTCTTGGCGTTCCGTCTGGACTGCCACGAAGTCCTTGCAAGAGTGGTGCATGAAACAGTTCCAGGAGGAGAAGTTCCTGCTGTCTCCTTGCTGTCACAGGTCTCCTCACACAGATACACAGAAACATAATCGAGAAGTCCCAGGGCTCACAGCGACCCCAGTCACCCATCCCTGCCTCTGTGGCTGTTCCCCCTCCCCTACAGCCCAGGGACCCTTTGTCCCTCTACCTAGAAGCAGACCCGTCGCTGCCCCAGGCTGTGCTCCTGGCTCCTCACACCACTTAGAGTAGCTCTTCTCCTCTCCATGTCTGGCTTCAGTTCACTGGCTGTCGGCTTAGTGTTTCTTCCATGAGAAACAGAACAGTTAGTTCATGGACGCCTAGACCTGCTTCTGAGAAGCTTGGGGATATTCTCGGGAATCCTCCAGTTCTACAAACATTTACACATTTTGCATTTTTACATAGCGGATGATATAAAAAATGCATTTCCAGTCGAGATTAAACTTTGGCAGTGAGACTCACCATCGAAAGACAAAAGTAAGTAGGCAGGGGCCAGTGCAGCCGGCGCCACCGGTGCTGGGGGTGTATGGACATAGTCTTGGAGTCTTGCAAGAATAGTTTTATTTGAAAAACATATACATTAGTTATTGTTGACAGTGTTACAGATGTCCCGCATTCCTTCCCCCATCGCCCTCCTCCTCCCAGAATAGTTTTCTTTTTCAAGCAGCTGGGTATTACTCACATTTGAAAAATATTGATCTCTGAACTGTTGTTCTCAAATGCCATGCTCAGCCACTGCCCGCTGTTGAAGTTTCTGTTGGTCCCTAATAAAATGGAAAGGCAAAGGGATGCTACTTGATGTATCAACATATGTACACAAGGCACGTGGGAGCCACATTTTGAGAAACCCTGAGCTAGCCCAACCCTCTGATGACCTCATGCAGAAGGGGGCCCTGAGGGCCAGAGGAGAGTGTCACCACCAACCCCAGAACTGGGACAAAGGAGAGCAGGAGTATTGGGTGAATGTCTCTCCACCTGTGAGGGGCTGGCAGCCAATGCACTGGTCTGCTCTGACCCCTAGTGGCCAGAGTGCCACTCTGCAAGTAACTCTGGCAAAGTGCCCTCCCTGGCTGGGGCTGCTCATGGATTGGAGCTCTGATCTGTCTGAAAGGAGACATGGAGGGATATTTCCTACTCCCATCAGCCTTCCTCCTTTATTTGTGCTGCCAAAGGGGCAGAAGACCCTGTTTTGGACCTCAGATTCTTCTGATTATGGGGCCATCACAGCTGTCAAGAAATTACCGTCTTTCTCTCCGTCGGCCCTGCCTCTGTTGCTTACTTGGTACAGATAAGCATGCATTTCCCTTAGTGTTATCCTTGTGCATTGGTTCCCCCAAGTTGAATTTGTTAGATTGAAACAGCTCACAAAACCCATTTGTAAAGAAGAGGGGTTTGGGGTAGGCCCTGAGGAGACGGGCTCCCTCTGTGACACTAGCTGGTGTGACACACGCAGACATGCGGGAGTGACTCCACCCCTCTTTTCTCACTCCCCCCAAGGTGTGCTGAGGGCTGGGAAACCGCGGTGACTCAGGGTGGGGGACAGAACAAAAGGTGATGAGCTTGGAGGAGAGCATCTGAGGACAGATAGGGATAGTTGTGTGAAGTATGGAACAGACTACTCCATGGCGCCAACATCTGGAAATGGTAAGATTTCAGCTTGGTGTGCAGAAGATCTTTTCAAAGGCCAGGGTGTTCGCCCACGAAGGCAGTGAGCAGCCCATCCCTGGGAAGGTGCAAGTGGAGAGGACATGAACTGTGGCCTGGATGTGCAGGGCCTGAGTGGGAGAGGGGCCAGGTGGTCCCTGGAGACCTCCTGATGCCCCAGCAAAGGCTTCATGGGCCTGTCCTCTTCTCTCCTGCCTCCCTCTGTCCACATCACCGCCCTCTGTCCTCTTCTTCGCCCTGTACCTGACTCTTCTGACCGATTTGAAAAGGCTAGTGTGTCCAGCTCTACCTCAGATTGACATGTGACATTCTTTAGACCATGTCACTGCGTGATTTTGTCCAAATGGAGCATTATTGTAGGGTTTCAAGGTAGCCATCACCTCTTTTCCCATCCCTAAGAGTGGGGAGGAGAGATGACCTTGAGTAAGCAGGTGTCACGCCAGGGATTGGTCATCCATTGTGTCATGCTCATGTGGGGACCATCACCACGCTATACAGGGGAGAAGACTGTCTCAGAGAGGCTCACATACCGTGCTGGGGGGAACCAGGAGTCAAGCCCCACACATCCCTGGAGTTCCCTGCCAGCCACTGTGTCCTCAGACTTACCTCACTGACTCAGCAGCACCACGGCTTTTGAGGACACGAGTCCTCCCTAATGTCAAGGAGGCCAAAATCACTTGGTTTCTAATCACCCTCAGTCCATCAACCAGTTGAATTATATGTTCAAGCTGGGCTGGTTTTTGGGACCCTTTCATCTGGAGCCCAGGGTCCTGGTTCCATCTCTTACCTTTGGTGTGACCTCGGCAGTCCTTTGCGTTTCAGGACCTTTTCTCTGTGTCTGTCTTCTCTGCATCTCAGAGCTGGAAGGATGCAATAAGATCATGTGTGTGAAGCTCAGTGGACCAGCTGCCGTCACGCAGGGCTCATTTAATCTCCTCTGCAGAGAGACAGTGAGAAAGCATCCGAACATAAATGATTCATTGACATATCACAGTTGATGACGATGGTGGTGGCGGCACACACGAGGTACCAACAGAATGGAATGAGGTTGAGTTGATGCAGCACGTGACTCATTTAAGGAAACTGTTTATCCAAGGACACCTCCCAGTGGTGCCACGCCTTCCCTGCCTTCAGTTTTCCCAAGGGCACACGTCTGACTGATCTTTGGGTGGTGGAATGAAGAGAAGGTGCTGGCTGTTTATCCATGTTGCTAGGTGTCGCTCTTCTGTGGTCTAGAAAGAGAGAGAGTTGATGTCCCTCGAGGGGGCATCTTCGGCTCAGACAGGCCAGGCCAGATGAATGCCATCAGGGATCCACGGCTGGTGGGCTCCCTGCCTCGTTCAAGGGGAGCTCGCCTCCAGGACCATCATCTTTGCAAACGGCCCTCCTTCCTGAGTCAGCTTCCTTCCCAGGATTGAAGGCAGGCAGGGTGCGGTCCTCGGCCATTCCTGAGCTTGGCAAATTCCTGACATTGGGGAGAGCTCCCGGGGGACCTGCGATTTGGGGTGGGTACAGTATTCCTGCTGCTTTCTTGGGACGACCTTTCTGTAGACTCAATGCTTCAAGGGAGGGAAGGGTGTCCGTTCCATGTAGGTGGACACATGGAGCATGTAAACAGACACATGGGGTTCACGAGGGGTGTGAACCAGGTGAGGATGGAGGCAGTGTCCCACCTTTGTCCTTCTGCATCAGTTTTTTTAAGCTGAGGTTTCCGAGAACTCCCCGCCTCAGCTGACTCATGCAATGAGGAAGATCCACTAGCTCACTTAACCAGAAGGCCCAGGTGGCTCGTGGCTCTGCGTGGTCAGTGGCAGGCAGGTTCCATCCCCTTGCCCCTCTGCCATCCCCATCTTGTCAGCTTCGCCTGTAGGCTTGACCCCTCACAGCCCATGGCGGCTGCTGCGGTCCTAGGCGCAGAGGTGTCACACCTCTTTTGGGAATCACTGAGGAGATCTTTCCTCGAAGCCCTCAGTGACGTCCCCTCATGTCCCACTGGCAAGGGCATGGATGATGTGACTGCCTGAGAGGGTCATGATTTACTCCTTTGTCCTGTGGAGGAAGAGGGGACGTTGGGCCAGACTGTGGCTCTGCCAGCAAGGAACGTGGGGGGATGGCACTTGTATGTGAGCAACTAGTAATGTCTGCATCCGTGAGTCTTTGCATGTGGCTCTGAGGCCGTGGGGGCCTGGACAGCTGGTTAACACAGTGGCTCTGGGCCTTTTCCATTGCCCTAAGTTTAGGGGTGTTTTGTTTCCCTGCTGACTGTACACTCCTTGGAGGCAGGGGCCATCTCTCCTACGTCTTTGACTCCCCTCCTACAATTCTCCCAGTTTCTGCAGTGCTGGGCACACAGGAAGCACGTGACAAATGCTTGCTATTAACAAGAAGAGCAGCCACATTGATTGGATACTTAGTATGTGCTGGGTGCTCTGCTAAGAGCTTTGTATGTGTGGCCACCTGGCCGCATTATCGAGGGACTGAATGACTGGTCAAAGGGAAACGATGTGGGGTTTGGGGGATCCTGGAGAGAAACTTCCCTTTCTAGAACTCCTGTCCTCTTTGAAGGCCTTCAGAACCGGGGAGCATCGTCCACGTGGTGAGTGGAAGCCTCTAGGACTTCCCGTGTCAGGAAATCCTCCCTCGGGTCCACGTGGGATCTGTCTGCCTCACTCTAACCTTGGGTCAGGCTCCAGAACAACGCAGGTGGCCGGCAGAGCTCTGCCGAGAGGTCCGAGAGCAGCCGGCACCTCCCCGCCCTCTCCCTGCTGTGGGCGCAGCAATCTTCGTTTTAACTGTTATCATCCTTGCAGGCACCGGGACCAGTGACTGTCCTGGTTGTCCCCTCCTGTACACCGCGATGTGTACAGATGGGCCCTTCGTTCTTTGGTGGCCCTAAGTGGCCACAGGGCTCCACGCGGCCTGAGCAGCTCCGGGCCCTCTGAGGCCGCAAGCCTGGAGTCTGAGAGTGCATGTGCTGTGTCGGCAGCCGCACCAGCTGCGGGCTCATCTTTAGCCACTGCGAGTGTGGGGTGGCTCAGTGTACGGACCCGGAAGTGCTCTGGCCACAGTGCACCAACTGCGAACATACACCAAGTTGTAGCAGGCACACTTTGGGGTGACAGCAGAAGGGATACCCGGTATTTAAATATAGGAGGACGCTTAGTTTTCTGCTGCTTGGACCATGTCATTCCTGACTTGCAGATGAGGAAGCTCAGGCTTGGTAAGCTCTCCAAGCCTCACTTTCCTTCCCGGTAACAACCTTTGTCCACCTTGCAGGGCATCTGGGGCACTGACCCCTCAGACTCCTCTGTCCAGTGTCCTCCCTCACCTCTGCCTGCAGAGTGCCACATGCCCAGAGCCTCTGAAAGTCCTCTGCAGACTGTAGTGATTAGCATGTGGGCCGCCGAGAGAGAGGGAGAGAGAGAGAGAGCAAGAGCGAGAGAGAGAGAGAGAGAGAGAGAGTGAGAGAGAGAGAGAGAGGAGCGAGGAGAGCCTGGAGTGTGTCTGCAGATCCCACTGAGGCAGCGGGGTCATCTGGAGAGGCCTGGCTCCAACTCTCAGGCCTCCCTCACCTGCTGTCCCCACAGAGGGCCATCCGCGTGCGCAGCCACTCCATGGAGACCATGGTGACCAGCCAGAAGAAGCCGCACGGCGGGGGCCTCCCCGGCAGCCTCAGCGGGGGCATCTCCCACAACAGCGTGGAGGTCACCAAGACCACCTTCTCGGTGAGTGTCTGCGGGCCCTGGGGTCCCCCAGGCCTTGGTGGGGGCAGGGGTGTGTTCACCCAGGTTTGGGCCAGGTGATCAGCAGGGCGAGCTGAATGATGGGGAGGGAGACTGAGGCTGCCCAGGGGCGACCCCTCCCCTTGAAGTGAGAGCTTCCAGCCAAGCAGCACTTGGGGCTGGCCCAGACCGGAGCGCACCTGTTGTCCTGCTCTCGGAGTTTCCTTGACACCTGGGCCTCCTCAGGACCAGCCCTGCGCAGTGGTCCTGGGCCCTGGGACTGTGAGAGGGCCCTCCCTTTGTTATTCCTAATGACAAGCAGCTGCCCCCTGCTTGCGGTGCACCAGGCACTGAGCTAAGTAACTCATGGGTCCCTGTGACAGCTGTCTGAGGGAGGTGCTGAGTGCTCTCCATTGCACATCTGAGGAAGGGGAGGCCCCGAGGGGTTAGGTAACTTGCTGGAGGTCACCCAGCTACGCCGAAGAACTGGGATTCGTGTTTAGGTCACCCAGATCCTAAGTCTCTGCTCTTAATCGCTGTGTGTACAGTTCTAAGAAAAGAGAGCCCGGCCGGTCCGGGGTTTGGGTCTGGTCAGCTTGCACCAGGAGCTGGCCAGGTGAGGGGACCAGCGTCCCTCCTTTTATAAAGCAAAGTGGCTTTGTGTTTGTGCACGTTGGGGTTTTCTTGTTCTTTTTTGTAATAGCAGAACATACACACCACGATACTGACAATTGGCATTGTAAACGATCGTGTGTAATGCATTTGATTTACCAAATAGTGTTTTCATAGCTATTACCTTGTTCCTCCCAGCGGGTCTGTGAAGGGAGCAGGGCCGGGCAATTATCTCCAATCTGTGGGTGAGACTGGGGCCCAGAGAATTCTCCCACTTGCTCAAGGCAGCACCGCGTGTGAATGGCAAACACTGGGGCCTGCCTGGCTTAGAGGCCTGGCGGGCTCCCATCTCCCCCTTCTCATTCTGCCACCCTCCGTCCGTCATCCCCCACACGTGGCAGAAGCAGAGCCACATGCTTGGCAGGCTCTCTCTGCCTGTGGGTGCGTGTGGACCGCATGCTTGTCCTGCCAGGGATTTGCTACGTGACCTTGACCAAATTCCCTCGCCCCTCGACTCCTCCAGGACCTCCTCAGTAAAGCGAGGAGTTGGACCAGGGCACTCCCAGGACTCTCTCAGCTTTGTGGTTCCCAGTCTGTGACCCCCTCAGTCATCCCGTCCTCTCAGTACCTGGGGTTCTCCTTAGGGTGGCCCTGACCCCATGTTCCTCCAAGAATTCTGTTCTAGCGATTACCTGCTGTGTTTCTGGGATCTCCCAGACCAGCTGTGGGGGTGGGAGGTGGTGCACAGGCTCTTGTAGACCGGGAAGGGGGGTGAAGGGAAGGAGACCTGGGTTTGGGGAGTGAGCGCTCATTTTGGTGGTCGCATTGGCAGCCTCCGGTGGTGGCGGCAACTGCGAAGAACCAGTCGCGGAGCCCCATCAAGCGGCGGTCGGGGCTCTTCCCCCGTCTGCACACGGGCTCTGAAGGCCAAGGGGACAGCCGGACACGGTGGTGAGTGTCCATGTGGCGTGGGTGGGCTCCCTCGGGAGGGCTGCCCGCAGCTTCAGCTTCGAGCGATGGCTTCCGTCTAACCCTGGTCCCCACGTCAGGCCCCCACGTCCCCCGTCACTCATTCAGTGCTTCGTCCCCCAATATCCCCGTCACTCATTCAGTGCATTGTCCCCCAATATCCCCCGTACTCATTCAGTGCTTCGTCCCCCAATATCCCCCGTCACTCATTCAGTGCTTCGTCCCCCAATATCCCCCGTCACTCATTCAGTGCTTCATCCCCCAATATCCCCCGTCACTCATTCAGTGCTTCGTCCCCAATATCCCCCGTCACTCATTCAGTGCTTCGTCCCCCACGTCCCCCGTCACTCATTCAGTGCATTGTCCCCTACGTCCCCCCGTCACTCATTCAGTGCTTCGTCCCCCAATATCCCCCGTCACTCATTCAGTGCTTCGTCCCCCAATATCCCCTGTCACTCATTCAGTGCTTCGTCCCCCAATATCCCACGTCACTCATTCAGTGCTTCGTCCCCCAATAACCCCGTCAATCATTCAGTGCTTTGTCCCCCAATATCCCCCGTCACTCATTCAGTGCTTCGTCCCCCAATATCCCCCGTCACTCATTCAGTGCTTCGTCCCCCAATATCCCCCGTCACTCATTCAGTGCTTCGTCCCCCACGTCCCCCGTCACTCATTCAGTGCTTCGTCTCCAATATCCCCTGTCACTCATTCAGTGCTTCGTCCCCCAATATCCCCCGTCACTCATTCAGTGCTTTGTTCCCCAATATCCCCCGTCACTCATTCAGTGCTTCGTCCCCCACGTCCCCCGTCACTCATTCAGTGCTTCGTCCCCCAATATCCCACGTCACTCATTCAGTGCTTTGTCCCCAATCCCCCGTGACTCATTCAGTGGTTCGTCCCCCAATATCCCCCGTCACTCATTCAGTGCTTCGTCCCCCAATATCCCCCGTTACTCATTCAGTGCTTTGTCCCCCAATATCCCCTGTCACTCATTCAGTGCTTCGTCCCCCAATATCCCCCGTCACTCATTCAGTGCTTCGTCCCCCACGTCCCCCGTCACTCATTCAGTGCTTCGTCCCCCAATATCCCCCGTCACTCATTCAGTGCTTCGTCCCCCAATATCCCCAGTCACTCATTCAGTGCTTTGTCCCCTATGTCCCCTGTCACTCATTCAGTGCTTCGTACCCCATGTCCCCCGTCACTCATTTAGTGCTTCGTCCCCTATGTCCCCCGTCACTCATTCAGTGCTTCGTCCCCCAATATCCCCCGTAACTCATTCAGTGCTTCGTCCCCCACATCCTCCGTCACTCATTCAGTGCTTCGTCCCCTATGTCCCCCGTCACTCATTCCGTGCTTCGTCCCCCAATATCCCCCGTAACTCATTCAGTGCTTCGTCCCCCACATCCTCCGTCACTCAGTCAGTGCTTCGTCCCCTATGTCCCCCGTCACTCATTCAGTGCTTCGTCCACTCGGGCATCTTTGAGGTCCCTGCACCCGACAATGAGAATGGGTCTCGCAGTTTGGCCCCCGCTGGAAATGCGGCTCAGAGTCGTTTCTTTCTGTGCTTCCTTTTGCGAAGCTCACTCACATGTCCCTTTATGGAAGCCTCCCCTGATTCTGACAGCAGAGTTCATGGAACATGCCTTTGGCCCCAGAGTTTGTTTCCTTCCTTCCTTCTTTCCTTCCTCCCTCCCTCCCTTCCTTCCTTTCTTCCTTCTTTCCTTCCTCCCTCCCTCCCTTCCTTCCTTCTTTCTTTCCTTTCTTCCTTCCTTCCTCCTTTCCTTCCTCCCCCCCTTCCTTCCTTTCTTCCTTTCTTCCTTCCTTTTTTAGAATTTATTTTTATTGTTTAATACAGATGTCCCCCATTTCTCCCCGCTTTGCTCCCTCCACCCTGCTCCTACCCCTCCCAGGACTTCACCGCACTGCTGGCTGTGTCCATGGCTGTGCATATATGCATATAGGTCCTTTGGTTAATCTCTCCCTCCCAGCCCGCTCCCTCTGAGATCTCTCAGTCTGTTCCATGTTTCCATGTCTGTTTGTTCGTCAGTTTATTCTGTTCATTAGATCCCACGTGTAAGTGAGATCATGTGATAGTTGCCTCTCTCTGACTGGCTTATTTTGCTTAGCATAAAGCAAAGGGAAAAGTAAACAGAGGGGACTACCTGAAACTGAAAAGCTTCTGCACAGCAAAAGAATCCACCCACCAAAGGAAGGGGAGCCCACTGTATGGGAGAACATATTATCCAATGAACATCTGAGAAGGGGTTAACTTCCAAAATATGTAAAGAACTCACACAGCTCAACAGCTCTCATATCCTACTTACCCCGTTCTTGCTAATTGTCTTTCTGATCCTTTAGTCAGTGAGCCCACCTGGTGTTTAATTCGACAAGCAGCATCCCTCGAGTGCCTGGTGTGTGGGGGCTCAGAGCTCAGACAGGAGCTCCAAAGACACAAACCTGCCCTCCAGGAGCTTACAGTCTCACGAAGGAAAGGGAGGCAGGCAGGTTGACCTCCACGTGTACAAGTGCCTTCCTGTAGCCCTGGCGGTGGTGCCAGCCCCGGGCGTGGGCACGCAGGACGAGGGCGGTGATGGAGGAGGATGCAGAGCTCTGTTTGGAAGCTGTGTGTGTGAGTGAGTCCTTGTGGCCCACTCAGTAGGGAGACCCAGGGCTCTGAGTGCTCAGAATTGCTGGTCTTGAGCTTGGGAGAGACTTGGTGACTGAAGGAGAGGTGGGAGTCACTGGGAGGTGGGAGGAGGTGGTGCTTAAGATGAATCAATGAATATGCTCGCCCAAGGGGGTGTGGAGAATGCCTGGGGAACACCAGCACTTAAGGGCAAGTGGAGAAAGGAGGCAGAGCCAGTGAAAATGACAGGGAAGGAAGGGGAGCGAGGAGGAAGAGAGCCTGGGGAGGGGGGGCCCTCGGAAGCTAGGGCAGGAGACCTTGCAGGAGAGAGGCCTGCAGTGGCAGCCGAGCAGAGCACAGTGACCCCAGCCCCTGGTGGGGTGGACAGTGAGGAGGTCCCTGGTGACCTCGTTAGAAGTACATCGGGGCACCTCATGCCTCCAGGATGGCTATAATACAGAAGACAAGAAGGAAGTGTTGGCAAGGACGTAGGGAAACTGGAACCTCGTGCATGGCTGGTGGGAATGTGAACTGGTGAGGCTGCTTTGGACCACGGCCTGGCAGCTCCTCAGAGGGTTAACCGTGCCGTTGCCACAAGGCCCAGCAATTCCCCGCCAGGTGCACACCCAAGGGAAAGAACACAAGTGTCTGCATAAGCACCAGCACACGGATGTCCGTGGCAGCATTGTCATAGTAGCCCCAAGTGGAAACGATCCACATGCCCTCCCAAAAAGTGAAGTATTACCTTGCAATAAAAAGGAGTGAAGCTTGATGGACACATGCTACAACATAGATGAGCCTTTAAAACACTAGCTGAGTGAAAGAAGCCATTCACAAAAAGACCACACCGTATTGTATGGCTCCATTCACATGCAATGTCCAGAATAGGCAAATCCATAGGGACAGGAAGTAGATTCTGTCAGGGGCTGGGGGGAGGGAGGAATGGGAGTGGTTGTGAGTGAGTGGGGTTTCTTTGAGGGAGGGTAGAAATGTTCTAAAATTAGATGGTAGTCATGGTTGTGAATATACTAAAAACCATTGAATTGCACAATTTAAATGAGTGAGTTGTATGTGGATTGTATGTCCATGAAGCTGTCATGAAAATAAAAGTACATTAGGGACAGGGCCCCAACAGTGGACACTGAGCAACTGATGGGCAGTGTTTGTGGCCTTTGTTAAACGGCAGAAGGAAACCCTTGGCGCTGGCTGGGAGTAGCCTGTTTACCCAGAAGCCCTTCCCAGCACTCAGCACACGTATCCGGGGAGCCATTTTGTAGTCTGTGTGAAGGGTGTCCCCTGGCGTTCTGCAGCCGTGGCCCTGCCGGGGCCCCGAGGGGTGCGTGTGTGCTGGCTGTGATGGTGGATGTCCCAGACCTCACTCCATTCCCTCTGTGGCCAGCCCTTGACCCAGAGCTCTGCCAGCTGGGATGGACTTGGGCTCGGTGGCCTCAAGCTGGGACTCCTGCCTGGTAGCTCTGGACTCTCACCCAGGAGCCTGCAGGGGAGGGACCCTGGCAAAGCAGAAAACCCTGTTGTCTGATGGGGGCATGGTGGGATAGATGGCCCGGAGGCTGTGCTCTGTCGGGGATGCTGTGACCCCACAGGACCCCATGGTGCAGTCTCGGGCCTGGAGTGAGGTGGGAGTTGGGAACCAGCTCACCTCTCTTCATCCTCATCTCCTCAGTGACAGTGCATCCAGCAACCCCAAGACTGTGGACGGTGGGCACTCTTCTCAGGAGATAAAGTCTGAGACCTCGTCCAACCCCAGCTCTCCGGAGATCTGCCCCAGCAAGGAGAAGTAAGAGTGAAGCTGGCTCTAGCCCCGCGGGACCTGGAATAGGTCTCTGCTCTGGCATCTCCCGCTTTGGGGACCCCCTGGAATGCACAAGCCAGCAGGCAGGGCCACGGGGAGCCACTCAGTCTCTGCGGGGCCTGCCCTGCCCTCGGCTCCCACGTGTGACCAGGGCCGCCTTCCCGCCCCCGTGCAGGCCCTTCATGAAGTTGAAGGAGATCGGCCAGGCCAACATCTCCCGTTCCTCCTCCAGCACCAGCAGCTTCAGCAGCACGGCCGGGGAGGGCGAGGCCATGGAGGAGTGTGACAGTGGGGTAGGTGCGGCCTGGCCAACCTGGGCAGCGGGGAGGCACCTGGGCCCACCGCTCGGTGTGTTAAAACAGCTCCTGTGGGCAGAGCCCCCTCCAGGCTCCGGGGAGAGCGGGGAGTATGGAAACAAGAGGTGGCCCACCCAGCCATCTCCACCCTCTGGCAGCGGTGGTTTAGGGTCTCCCTGGGGTGACAGAGGAGCAGCAGCAGCAGAGGGTCAGAGGTCAGGCTGAGCGTGTCCCTGCCGTGGAGTTCTTGGCTGGAGAGGAGAGGGCTCAGCGCTGCATGGGTGTGGTCAGGGGCACTGCCTGGGGATGGAGGGGAGCCAGGGCTGGAGGGGAGCCAGGGCTGGAGGCAGCAGGAGGAAAGAGCGTGTCCAAGTGGGCAGTGGGAGGCAGGGGCTGCCCAGGTCAGCTGAGGGTGGGCCCACCTCGCTCACCCGGCCTCTCTCCCCAGAGCAGCCAGCCGTCCACAACCTCGCCCTTCAAGCAGGAGGTGTTTGTCTACAGCTCGTCCCCAAGCAGCGAGAGCCCCAGCCTGGGGGCGGCCACCACCCCCATCATCATGAGCCGGAGTCCGACAGGTCGGTGTGCACCACGTGGTGTGCACCACGCAGCCAGGGCGGGGGCTGTGCCCTGAGCACTGTTTGTGGGGCGCCAGCCCCAGGTGTCTGTAACTGGCCAGTCTCGGTCCAACCCCAGTGTGAGGCCTTGAGCTCTGCTCCCTCACTGTGTCTGTACATCAGCCTTCAGGGCCTGTTCTTGTCCTCTCGTTACTCACGGGAACCGAGCTCAGAGGGGAGTTGGGACTGTGTGAGTCGAAAGCCGAGGTTCTTTCCACGGACCTCTCGCTCCTCCCCATCTCCGACTCAGGGCCCCCCATCACAGCGATGGTCCTCAAAATGCAAGGGTACCAGGTGGGGAGAGCGTTGCAGGTGGAGGGAACAGCACATGAGAGGCCGTGATCTGGAACCACATGTGGGTCAGGGGGGCTGGAGTTCACAATGGTGACGGGACAGGTGAGAGAGGAGTCAGTGGTTAGGGGACAGGGCCAGGGCTGCCCCTGGTGAGGATTTGGGCTCTGTCCTGCAGGCAGTGGAAGCCATGGGAAGGTCTTAAGTCTTTGAAGGTTCTTAAGTAGAGAAGCGCCATCTGGTGTTGAGAAAGACCATTTTGTGGCTGCAGCTGGCCCAGGAGGAAGGACTGGTTGGAGCAGGTGCAGGGGGGAAGATCAGCGAGGGTCACAGTGAGTGGTGAGGGGTGATGGGCCGTGGATTGTGGGGTGATAGAGCATTGGATTCAAGAGATGCCAAGGAGGTAAATCTTCGGGGCTCAGTAGCAGGGGCTTCAGGGAGAGCAAGGAGTCTGGGCCTTCGGGGTTCTGGGATCCCTGCAGTTGGACAGAGTAGGAGGAGCCGGCTCTGGGGAGAGGGTGAAGGTTGGCACCTGAGGGGCATGTAGGTAGACATGCCTGGTAGGCACTGATGGGCTCTGTGGGTGCCCAGAAGTCAGAGCCTTGGTCCCGCCCTCCAGGAGGGCAGCACGGTGGGGTGGGGGCAAGCACAGGACCCTGGGTCCACCACTGACGAGCGATGTGACATTGGACACGTTCCTCAGCCTTCCCATGCCTCAAATACCGGAAGAATATTTACTCAGTTTTCCGTGTTATTCGCAGTGCTATAGACACATACACTTTCACATTGCATCTATATTGCTAATATTCTCTCCATTAGTTTCTGAAGTCTCAGCAACAAAACAGCAGATTAAGTTGATTTGTAGCATTTGCTGATCTCAAGCCACCAATGTGACTGATGTAAATAACCTTAAAAGAATAGGGAGTGGTAAAATGTAGAGAAATAACGAGGAAGCGATGACTTCTGAGTATTTATTACCTTTGATGAATATCACTTAATTATAAGCTTATAATTAATTTTTTTTATTAATCCCCAATGGAGGATATTTTTTCCATTGATTTTTTTTAGAGAGAGTGGAAAGGAGGGAGGAAGGGAGAGAGGGAGAGGAACATTGATGTGAGAGAAATACATTGATTGGTTGCGTCCTGCATATGCCCCAAACTAGGGCTGGGGATCAAACCTGCAACCCAGGTACATGCCCTTGACCAGGAATCGCTCAGGCTGCCGCTCTAACCGCTGAGCCACTGGTCAGGGCTAAGCTTGTGACTGTGTGTGTAACAACCAGCTCACAACATTTGTAAAAATTTAAGGGTTGGCTCTTGGGAATTGGTGTGTTAGCTAGAGTGTCTCGTGGAGGGGAGCGCCCCTTCTGGCCTCCCTGCCCAGTTCCCCAGCAGCCCATGACCGCCACAGCCCCACCCTCTTCATGGGCATTCTTCTTTTTCCTAGATGCCAAAGGCCGAAATTCCCCGAGGTCAAACCTGAAATTCCGCTTTGATAAGCTCAGCCATGCGAGCTCCAGTGCAGTAAGGATCTATGGGTGTGGGGGTGGCAGCGGGAGCCTCCCGCATCCCACATTCCAACCTCTTCCCAGCCAGCCTTCCTTCCTGGGCATGTCACAGCGGGGGGAGGAACCTCTGGTCCCACCTGGGGGTGAGGCTGTTGGTGCCACGTGGTGCAGCAGCCTGGGGGTCGCCAGCCAACTCTGCCCCATGTCCTGTGTTAGAGCCGCACCCTCGGACACACACAGATGTGAGTTGTGAATGGTTGGCTCCCGGGGCCTTGGGTCCCTTCCGAGCTCACTGGAGAGTGGAGAGCTGGGCGCACAGAAGGTGCAGTCGGCAGGGGTTATGTTGCCTAGTTTTATAAAACTCTCCCGTGGATTTTTCTTGAAACAGGGTCACTAATGCGAAAGAGGAGACCTTCGCCTGTCAAAGGTGGGTCAAGTGTGTGTCCTGCTGTGGCCACGGGGCCTGCTAACCCGACACTGTCCCGAGACCCTGACGGCTGGGGAGGGTAGTCGCCTCTTCTGAAGCCTCTGTGATGGGGCCCAGGATGGGAGGAAGGCGGGTGGCCTCGGTGTGGATGGGAAGGGTTGTGTGGGTCTGGGCCGGACTCACTGAGTTGGTCTCCTTGCCCCAGAGGTGCCTGGCTGGGGCAGTCGCCCACAGCTGCTTCCTCTCCTGGAGGGAGAGGTGTCCGTTTGCCCCTGCCTTTCTGCCATCAGTGGCCTTTCCCAGGGCTCTGGGCTGAGCTCTCCTACCTGAGTGTCCAGAGATGCCTCAGCACCCTAAACACTGTGAGGCGCCCCAAGGGAGGACCCTGCTGGCAGCCACAGCCAGTTGGGGGCAGGCAGGAGTGTGTGGTTTTCAGCACATCGGGCCTGGGCCCAGCTCCCCCCAAGGCCTGAATGTGTGCGGGTGAAGTTAGCAGAGACCCTCTGATTTCCGCCCTGCCACGGGGCTGCAGGGCTGAGAGTCACAGTTGGAACCAAGGGGAGGGGCAGAGCTGAGCCCATTTGTACAAACCTGATCTGTAAAAAAGCAGGTGAGCTGGGGGTGCCGGCACGCTCAGCTCCCATCCTGTACTGCAGACCCTGTTCACCAGGTTCCTGTCGATGCCCACCTGCTCGGCTGTCTGACGCCGGGTACCCAGTGTGGGCCCCTCCTGTCTGAGCATATCCATGGGCTGTGGCCATGGGCACACGTGTCTGCCCTTCCTTCCTTCACCCAGTGTTTGATCGCCTCCCTCCTTCTTGTCTCCTCCAGGGAAGCCCTGATTCTGTCTTGGAGATGCTCCTATCCTAGCAGTTTGGGGGTGCCATTCACTACTCTGACCGTCACAGGCCTGTTGCTCCACCGGCCACCTGCCCACCAGACCAGCTACCTGTCCCAGTGCCCCGACCGGCACAGCCCTGCCCACTCCTTTGCCAAGACACCCTGCGAGCACCTCCCCATCTCTGGACAAGGCCTCATTCCTCCAGGCTCCCCTGCTCCTGACCCCCCATGTGCTGTGTGTCTGGGTCATTTGTTACCTTGTTTTTGTCTGCAGCAGCCAGTGTTGGGTGAGAGGGGTCTGGGTACTGGGGACTCAGAGAGCCGAGAGGCAGAGCCTGGTGTGGTGGGGAGCAGAGGCCCGGAGGGGACTGTGCCTGGGGAGGGGCGGCGCTGGGTCCTGACAGGCAGGCATTTTGTGCTGCTGGAGGGAGCACTTTTCCAGCAGCCGAGTCTGTAGCTCCTTGAGGATGTCCTGGTAGAAGTCGGCTCTGTCGCTCCCACATTTCTGGAGCTCCCAACATCTGTTTGCTTCTGTGCTAGGAGCTTCTTCCCCATCTGCTGACAGCTGCCGGGGCCTCTGTCCCTGCTGCCCGGGCATGGCTGGGTGAAGCTGCGACAGGGCTGGGCATGTGGGAGCGGGCGCCACACTCTTCCTCGTGGCCTCATTCACACAGGCTCCTGTGTGGTTGCTGTGGGAGAGGCCGGAGCCAGTCTCTCCCTTTGAGCAGATGCTTTTCCCAGGAAGGGGTGGGTGCCAGGAGAGGAGGAGCTGGGAGGGAGCAAGGCAGTGAGCGCCTGGGCCTTGGCTGGAGACCCTGAGACCCAGGCCAGACCAGGATCCCTGTCCCTGCGGGTGGTGGAGGTTCATAGGTTCGTGGGGAGTTACTTCAACCCACCTCTTGGTGAGAGCGGGGAGGTGAGGTGGGAGGACTCAGGTGCGGTCAGGCCTTGGCGAGGGAGGAGGACTCAGGTGAGGGGAAGGGGCGGCCTCCTTCTGCACTTACGTTCTGGCATCTGTGGGAGGCCTAGTGCTGCCCGGGGGCTGTGCCCTTGGGCTGTCGGGCTCGATCTCTGCCACCGCCCCCCCCCCCAGTCTCCTCTTCCCCTTTCCACTGTGGGTCTCCAGGCAGCTGTCACACCGGTGGGATTCCTGCAGCCTGGGCCCCAGCTGATGCAGTTGAGACACTGCCTGCCAGGGCCCCTCAGCCAGAGCCACCTCCCCGGGGGTGAGCCAGCGTGCTCTCTGTGGGACAGCCCCCTCCTTGGCTGCTCCCCACCCCCGAGTCCTCGGTGGTTTCTGAGTGTCCTCCAGGAAAACGGAGTCTGAAGAGCAGACCCTTGGAGGTGCGGAAGTTTCAAGTGCACCTGGGCCCTCTGTGACACGGGCGGCCAGGGCTTTAACGAGCAGATGACAAGGGTCTCCTGCCCAGTGCTTTATTTGCATCAGATCTGGGCTTATTCCTGAGTAAGGCATATAAATGTTACACCTGCTTTTGTGACCGTTTCCCCGTTGCTTTTGCAATGAGAGCAAAACCTCAGTCCTTTGTCCCCCACTCACGTGGACCCTGTGGGGTCCTGTTTGCAGGCCGGTGGGCCCCTCCCCTCACACTGTCTGGGAAACGTGTCTACTTCAAGTCCTAGCCCCGTGGAATTTATTCCGGTTAGAAGGTCAACAAATGTCTGCGTGGCGTAGATTAAACGTTCCTGCAGCAGCACCCGCTGCAGTGACGAGGCCTGCAGGTCCTGGCGGCGTCCTGTTGGCTGGGTTTCTGAAGGAACTTGGAAGGTCGAACTGCATTTCTTTAAAAACAACCCCAGGCTCTGGCTTGCTTCTCTGGAGAGCTGGTATTTGCAGCTGCTGGGTGGTGGTGCTGTGTTCGTGGTCTGGGGGGTGGGGGGTCCTCTGGGGTTTCCAGGTGGTCCCCGCTCTGTCCTGCTTCGGAACCTCATACCCACCTTCCCCCACCGTTCGCCCCCACGGCCTTGCTCCTGCAGCCCTCGCCTCCCAGGACGGCCTTGCTTCTGCCTCTGAGCCCGGGGCCAGGCTGGCTGGGCATGTCCAGGAAACCGAGAGGCACAGGTCTGCCCCAAGAATCGCAGGCCTGAGCAGTGGGTCTACCCTCTGCTAACGGGGATGCCTGGGAAGGATCTGAAAGGTCCCTTCCACTGTGTCTGCATCACCATCTTTAGCAAGTCCATCCTGTAGCTTCCAGAATGTACATGGCCAGGGCGAGGGGAGAGGAGAGGAGAAGCAGGACCCGCAGTCGTCCCCGGCCCTCAGGACCACGGGGCAGGCAGCTTGCGTGCCTGGACAGTCTCCTTGCATCTGCTCTGGGCTCAGATGTCTTTCCGTTAATTGCTGTGCCCACTTTTGGGGCTCATAGATGTGCTGAAGCCTCACGGGTTCTTGTAACTAGATCCGTCCGATGGTGCTCATGCTGGTACCCGAGGGGCTCTGTGTGTGGCCCCCGACACAGGAGAAGTGTTTCCCGCTCGCGCCTCTGGCTGCGGGAACCGCCTGGCTCACTCAAGGAAGAAACTGCCCATGGGCTCTGTAGGCACCCAGGTGCCTCTGCTCAGATGATGCTTAAAAACGGAGGCTCTTAGCTGGGGTTTCTGTCATGAGTGGAACACGGTGTTTCCTGAAAACGATTCTGTGGTTCAGCCTTGTCAGCAGCATCTTGCTGTCCACACCCCCTGGGCTTCTTTTAGCATCGAATCCAGCCAGGCCACTGTCCAGAGGAGAAGCCTCAGCCCCCGAGAGGGGAGCATAACTTGCTTGAGGCCACATGACCAGCCAGCGGCAAAGCCGGGCTGAGAACATGCAACCCAGGGCCCTTCCTTGCACCGCCTACGTGGCTGGCGCAGCAAGTGGCTGCGTGTGCTGGGGCCCTGAGGTGTGGGAGCCGGTGAGCTGGGGTCTGGGCCCTGGCTGGGGGGTGTGAGCCGCCCAGGGTGCTGGTGGGGCTGTTCATCGGGAGAGATATTCCTGGGACTTTTCAGAGAGGCCCTGGGGCTCTGATGCAGCTTTGGGCCCTGAAGACGAGGCGGGAAAAGAGATTTCAGTGGCTTGTTCCTCAGTGACATTGGCCCTTCCACTCTGGCGTGTAAGGGGGGAGGAGGCCAGGGCGTAGACGCAGTTATTCAACACTCAGTTTCCCTTTTTTTCAGTTAAGAAAAGTGTAAGAGAAAACCCTTTGATTCTCCCTGATCCTTAAGCCAAGGTCGTTAGTGAAAATGTAGATGCAGGTGACCAGGCTGGACAGGAGGGAGCCTGTTTCAGTTTCTAGCCCTGAGGGTTTAAGGTGCCAATGCAAACACTACCTTCTTCATTCAGTCCTGAGGCGCCAGAGGCAGATCTGTGGTGGGGGGGATGGTTGGGGTTCAGGCAGATCTTAGGGCTGCAGCTGTCTGGCAGGGACCTGGCCACTCAGGACCCCGAGGCTCCTCCCAGCCTCTGGCTACCCCTCCCTCAAGGGCAAGGGTGGGTCAGTGGGGTTTGCCAAGCCTGTCCTGCAGCCTGCCAGGGGCGGTTGGGGCATTCTCTAGTACAAGTTCTGATATCTGTTTCATCACGAGCCCTTTGCCCAACCCAAACCCACATGTCCCCCCTTTTAGCTGGACCATGGGCCCCTGGGGAAGGAAGGAGACAGCCCCCAGCAGGGCCAAGGACCAGGAGCCCTGCCTAGGGAGAGGTGCTGGGGCAGCGGCTCTGCTCTGTGCCTTACCAGTCCCGGGGAGAGGGTGTTTGGTGGGAAGGCTGGAACTTCAACGCTGTTGTCTTTGATCTTGTGACATTTCCGCTTGGAAGGGTCAGTCCCCCCTCGCTGCTCCTTCGCATGTGCGCCAGTGCTCCCTGTCATGTGCTCCCCTTCCACACCCCGGCCCGGGGAAGGATGCCGTTCCGTGTGAGCGCTTCCTCTGGGCAGGCGCAGGGCCCGAGGGGTGCAGCTTGGCCCTGAGGCCCCCGTGGTGGTGACTTCCCTTCCTTCCCTCTTCCTGCGGGGGTGACTTGTGGACCCTGACTGACTATGTCATGTAAATAGTGTACATTTAATTTATTGCTATGGTAGCACATTGTATTTGTTAATGTATAAAACAAATTCTAAAAGGTTGACAAATGTATATTTTGTTGCTTAAATGTGTCTTTGCAGAAATTGACAATAAATAACATATTTTGTGTCCATCAGTGTTCAGACTTCTTTGCTTGGGGCCCCACCCCCGGGTGAGCGTCACCTTTAACTCACCAGAGGTTGAATACTGGCAGCCCCCGGGTCATGTGGGGCCTGCAGATGTGTTACTTTAGCCTCGAAAGTGTTTTAAATTTTCCCAATGAGTTGCTGATGTTTAAAAAACTGACTACAGCCTTGCCGGTCATGGCTCAGTGTTTGAGTGTCAACCTATGAACCAGGAGGTCACCGTTTGATTCCCGGTCAGGACGCGTGCCTGAGTTGTGGGCTCCATCCTCAGTGTGGGGCATGCAGGAGGCAGCCAATCAATTATTCTCTCTCATCATTGATGTGTCTCTCTCTTTCCCTCTCCTTTCCTCTGTGAAATCAACAAACATATATTAAAAAAAAAATAAACAAAATACTGACCACAAACATTTTTTGAAAACCTAGAAAATCACAGAAACTTCCCACTTCTGTTACAAATCCGATGCGGTATCCACGCCTGTGGAGTGGCAGGGATTGCTCAGAGCTTACAGAGGCCCGTAGGTGGGGCCTGTGCACCGTAGTTCCCTCGGTTGCACCTGGAGGATCTCACCCTTTCCTGCTATTGCTGGGCCTGGCCCAGGTGGGCATCTGAGTTTGAGACCCCTGCCATTCACCGATTTGTCTTCAACCTGGGGTTTTCTTCCTTCTGCCCACTTTCTCTCCAGAGTCCCAGTTTATTTCTTCAGGGATTCTTTCATGATTAAGTGCCCTCCCTCCTATCCCCTTTGACTCCTGCATGGCCACACTCTTACATAGATACACTTTGTTTTATAATGTTTGGAGGTTGTGTGTGTGTGTGTGTGTGTGTGTGTGTGTGTGTTTTCCCTTAAGAAATCTGAAGGCAAGGAACAGGCCTTTATTTATTGGGACTTGGTTGTGTGATCTTGGGCAAATTTTTTAACCTCTTGGATTTGCATTTTCTTTTATGTGTAATTGGAAAAACCATCTACAAGGGAAGCATGAGGAGAGAAGTGAGTTTATAATTGGGAAAGAGCTTTGAAAAAAACTGGCAAGTGTTATTCAGAGGTTCCATGATGATTGTTATTGTAATAACTGGAACAGCAGCTGACATGTATTGACTGTTACCACGAGGTTAAGTGTTGTACATATTCAGCCAGTTTTCCTGTAACACGACATATTAGTTCCTAAAAAATTACAACACTGTGCAAAGTTGTGCAAGTCGGAAAAACAGAGCGAGGGACATAACACTTACAGTGTTTTGTGTCAGTGACACATAAAAATAAAAATTCATTCACTAGTCCTGGTTCGTATGGCTCAGTTGGTTGGAGCGTCCTCCTGTATACCTAAAGGTTGCCGGTTCGATTCCCTGTCACGGCACATTCCCTATCACGGTTGTGGGTTTGATCCCTGGTCGGGGTGCGTACGGGAGGCAACTGACCAATGTTCCTCTCACAGCTTGTTCTCTCTCTTTCTCTTTTCCTCTCTCTCTAAAAATCAATGGACATATCCTTGGGTGAGGATTAAAAAAAATTCATGGTTTGTGAAGGTCTGGGGCGGGGGACAGGGGTGGGCTGGAGGGGGTCCATGGGGGAAAAAGAGGGACATAGGTAATTCTTTCTACAATGAAGATGAAAACAACAAACAAAAAACTTGCTTTTAGAGTTGGAAATTGCATTTTTGAAAATTATCAAGTAGATTCTATTGTAATTCAAATAAAACAGCATTGCTAATTAAAAAAATTCATTCACTACTGAGTGGAAACGGTAGCACAGTTTTACACGTTAGAGGATTAAGAAATATATAAACTCTACAATAAACACGGTGTTCTTACTTTGAGTCAGACCTGAAGTTTGATTGTGAAGGCCGGTGTTGGAAGGGTTGCCGCGTGTGAGTTACCGAGAGGTGGAGTAAGAGTTTCTGAAACCCGGGACAGCAGTAACGCCAGATGTGGAGGGGTGCAGCTCATAACCGTGGTGTGCCCTGAGGCTGGTGGATGTTGGAGCTGTGTCCATGTGGGCTTTGTGTGTTCCTATGCAGCTCAATTTAGCTGGGTGCGGTTTTCCGCGTGCACCTAATATTCTCATGGGAGGGTTGCATATTCAAACATGCAGTTTGTGTTATATTTTATTCTAATTTATCAATGGCATTGGACCAAACTACCATTTTCAAAACAAGTATTTCAGCAGAACTGACTGTATTATCTCACTTAGTCATCCAAACAGCCCACTAAAGTGTGTGTTATTGTCTCCATATTGTTAAAGAACCAGGATCAAATTTCAGTTTGGAATGCAAGTTTGGTGCAGGGTGTGTTCTGGACTGGGGTTCCAGACGCATCGGGATGGACCCGGTAAAGTGCATCCAGCCCTCTGGCTCCTCTGCCCGGCTCGGAGCTGCAGTCCGGGAATCATGTCTGCAGTGTCCTGGGCCGCTGTGGTCACTCCCACGTCATGTGGGGCCGCCGTGATCACTCCCACGTCATGTGGGGCCCCATGGTCACTCCCACATCATGTGGTGCTCCGTGGTCACTCCCACGTTATGTGGGGCCTCCCCCGAGCCTGTGGTCTCAGGCTTCCTATTTCTCAGATTTTAGGTTCCATCTGCAGAGTCCCCATGGCTGCAAGTGAAGCTGCATCTTCTACACTAACATCCAGGCCCGTCTGCACCTCATGGGTTGTCTGCTTCCTGGGTTCATGCGTTCTTCCCAGACGCGGGGGGATCGCTGATTCCATGGAGCTCTGTGGAGGGTGACTGTTTCCTGTCTGTGTGGGAAGGGCTGTCGGGGGCAGGGATGACTCCAGCTGGGCCAGTTACAGGTCCTCTGACCAGGGGAGGGGCACTTCTTTTCTGCCGAGGGCCATGTGGATATTTACAACATCATTCTCAGGCCACACAAAAGTACCAGCTTAGAAAGTGGCCTGCTGTATCTGGTCAAACATTTAATTAACTCACCCCTAGTGCCTGGAAGGGCCGGACCAAATGACTTCTCCGGCCTTGTGCGGCCTGTGAGCCGGACGTCCCCACCCTCGCTAAACCTTCAGCTGGGCCTGTTCAGTTCCTTTAAACCTTCAGATTCTCAGCAAGCTCACCTGGGTCTGTTCAGGTGTGCCCCCAATAGATGGGGCACTCTGCCAAGTTAGGGGCTGGGTCTTCAGACTCTTGCCACCTGTTCCCCCACCTCAGTGTCCAGCAGCTCACAGCAGTCATCAGACATCCTGGGCCATCACTCAGCCTCCCCACGGGGAGAGGCCCCTGCAGCTGCTCGGCTGGGTCTTCCTTCTCACTCTCCAAGTGCCTGCTGTGCCTGTGGTCCTGCCAGCGGTGTGCCAGCCAACCCGCCTCTGCCCCCTGGGTAGCTGGCGCCAATACCACTACCGCAGTCCAATTCTCTCACTTTGCAGTAGCAGCCAGTTATTAAAACAGGGCCATTTCAGTTCACTCAGTCCTGTTTGTTTTAAACATCAGCTCACATCCCGTTCTAGCATCCCCACCAACCTTCTGGGGCAGGTTAGCCTGTTGGGCCCAGGGTCCTGTGTGTGGCAAAGACCCCCTCCTTGACCTCATCTCTGAGCCCCCTTTTCAGCTAGTTGTCATCTTTGGCCCGTCCTCGGCCTGCCCAGCCCTGTTTTAGCAAAGCATCCCATTAAACTGGTTTATCAAGAATCCTCCCCACTCATCACCTTTGATATCCAAGTTGCCCTTCCCCAGCCTTTGATATATAACCAAGTTCCTCGTAGTAATTTTCCATCCAATCGATCACCCTGCCTGCTGGCTAGAACTCCCCACTCGTTCCTGTTGTATGTGGAGCTGCGGTCAATCTCGCTCCCCTATTGCAATAGTCTTCAATACAGTCCTCCTTGCCTGTTGAACTCATTGACTCATTGGGTGCAGATTTTTGACTGGTAGCTGCTTCCCCTGCCCGCTATGTCCAAGCCCCTCCTTCCTCTGCACTTCTCCTCCAGTGTTGGGGTGGGGAAGAGAGAGGCAAAGAGGCCTCTCCTTTGGGGACTGCCTCTGAAAGACCTCCATGCTAGTCTGGGTACTCTGAGAAGCAGACATCCCGAGGGGAATAAGGAATGTAGAGGAACAACCTGTGAGAGGAAATGGGGAAGGAGCTGGAGAAGCTGGAGAGCCCTCAGGCTGTGATGCAGGCTTGCCCCTGGTGAAGGCGAGATGGGAGAACCAAGGTGGGATGGAGGCATCTTTGATATCAGTCCATTTCTAAGAAAAATTCAGCAAGGCTGCTTGCTGGGTGGGTGCGGGGGTGGAGGGGCGGGGGGAGGGTGGGGAGTGGTGGTGAGGCCGGGGGAAGCCCTAGCCAAAGTCTCCCACCAGTGGAGTCCCTCATATCACGAGAGTGAGCCTTCATCACTCTGCCCGCCACGCCCAGTCCCTGGGGGAGAGCAGCCTGTGGGGGCCTGGCAGCGATGTGAATGCAGTAATGGGTCTCAGAGCGCGGCAGCTGGGGCCACTGGTCAGCCATGCTCCCTGCAGTTGGACACCTGAGAGGCACAGTCTCATGGTCGCCATAGGCATGGCCCCAGTTTTGGTGGTTGACAGTATCCCCTCCTTAGTAGAGAGGCCCTCACTAGTTTAGGGGGAGGTGAGGCCCCCTTTCTCTTGGTTCTCTCTGCCTCTCAGTCCTTTTGCGTGGCGGGCGTTCCAGTGCTGCTGCTTTGTCACAAGGCCTCTGCCATGAGAGACGGGGCTCAGGCGGGACCACGTGTCCCCTTTCTCAGCCCCTGCTCTGAGAGGTCTGCCTTGCAACCTTTGGCTAATGGTGTGAACTGCAAGCCCCGCTGCCTCCTCGGTGCCACTCAGCCCTCAGGATGTGCCCTCATCCCGACCACCCCAGCGGGTAGCGATGTCTGCTGTGCGGTGCCACACCCTAACACGCTTTCACCTCACCTGGAGTCTCCTTCCTCCTTCCTCCAGACCCTCCAGCGACAGGTGGTCTTGGCAATGTAAAGACAATCACCACACCATGACCCATTGGGGGGGCGTGTTTGGAGGACCCTCAATCTTGTAGAAATAGAGAGACATGTCAAATGTTCTCCTTCCCACACAGAGCCAGGGCTCCTCTTCCACTGTCTGGAATGAGGCAGGGTGTTCCGATGAAATGGTGCCTCTACACAGTGTGGACTGGCTCCATGGCTGGTTCCTGTGACTCCAGCAGTTCCCTGAATTTGAAATGTGAATTGGGTGGCTTACTGCTATGGCCCATTCAAACATCTGCCCTTAGATATTTAATGGTGTTCTCATGGTAGGCACTGCTTATGGGAGCCAAGCTCATGTTCCAGAGAGGAACTCTGAGACCTATTCATGCCACCTAAGGCCAGTGATCCTCAGAAGGGGACGTGATTTCAGAGAGGAACAGAGAGGGAGGGAGAGAGAGAAGAGAGAGAGAGAGAGAGAGAGAGAGAGAGAGAGAGAGAGAGGGAGATATCAGTGATGTGAGAGAATCATTGATCTGCTGCCTCCTCCATGCCCCCTACTGGGAATTGAGCCTGCAACCTGAGCATATGCCCTAACTGGGAATTAAACCACGACCTCCTGGTTCATAGGTCTATGCTCAACCACTGAGCCACACCGGCCGGGCGGTTTCCACTTCCTTAGGCAGAGATAATACCTGCTGGAAACATACCTGGAGATAACACCTGGAGAAACTTTGTAGAAGGTCATCCCCAACTTCAGAGCAGCCCCATCCACTCAGAACAGGATGCTGCTCCCAGCTGTGGAGGGAGGCCTTCTCTAGCAGCTCAGCCTCAGGGCACATAGGAATCCCTGGAGTGATGTTAACATGCAGATTCCAGAGACTAGAACTCACTGGACTGGGTGGGCCCCGGGGCCTGTATCTCACCAAGCACAGGAGGGGTTCTGCTGTGGCCTTTCCCTTTGGGAACCACTGATCCAGTGTGCAGGCTCTGTGTAAGCCTCTCTCCTGTTACAGTGTCTCAGGCCCAGTGAGGAAGCGGTGGGGGAATTGAGGGTGCAGGGGAGTTGAAAGATGCCGGCCCCCCACCTAAGGGACTGTCATAATCATTGTCACACAAATGTCTTGTGTCCCAGCGAGGCACAAGATCTTGCAGGAAAATGAAAGGGAGTTGCCAGAGAGAACAGAATAGAGAAATATGCATCAAATAAAGCTTGTAAGGAGTAGTTCCAGGGGAGAATGGACTATGGCTGCATGGAGGACATTACAGGGCAGCCTGTAATAGGAACATTGGGAGAAAAGATGAGCATCATGCAGGAAGCAGAAGGAATTTGGTGAAAAGGAAAATCAGATACTGAGAGAATCAAAAGTTAAATGGAAACTTAAAATTGAAAACAGCTAGAGCCCCTTTCTTCAAACCAAAACAAATGATCAGATGAGAGATGGGATGTGAGACTGTGGAAACCTACCTGCCGTCTAGGTATGAAATCGCTGCTGGGAAAAGCTGAAGACACCCAGGGTGAAGTGTGCGTGGCACTAATGGTGTTAAAGGTGAGTGAATCTCATAACTCCAGCAGGCGAAGAATGTGGTTGATGAATTGACTCCATCGAGTGGATGAATAACATGACACAGCCCCTATGAAAGAGGGAATAAAAAGAACTGCAACATAAATGGGTCCACAGGAAAACATACACATGAAGACGGGATAGATGCAGCAAGACTGTACTATGGAAAGGCGTGTTTATGAGAAAGAGGGTAGAGAACTTGCTCAAATTATTGGGTCAGATGAATCTTAGTAATCTCCTGCAAGATATTATATTTAAGGAATTTAAATATAAAACTGACAAGGAAGTCTTTATACCTTTGCTCTAAAATATCAATCGGCAGGTTTTACAAGAATTTGTCACTAGTAAGGGCTCTCAGAAAACGTCCAGGGAAAATGGACAAGGAGGCCCAGATGTCATCCAGCTACTTAGAGTGCAATAATGAATATAATGAAAAAAAAATTTTAACTTCTTTATTATAGAATTTTCCCCTAGGGAAGAAAGTTTCCCCAAACTGCAAAGGTTAAAATTCCAGAGATACCAACAGTTACAAACTTTTACAAGGACTCAGCGATGATAAAATTATCTAAGATTTTAATTCAGTGACTTGTTGCCAGCTTGTATTGATTAGGCTGACTTTGTGGCAGGGCTTCAAGCCAGCTCCAGCTAGTTTAAGCTGACAGAAAAGGAGGCATTCATTCAAAAGAGACAGGGGTGTCTTCTAGAATCAAAGGGCAGGGGTGCAGCTGAGCCCCCGGAAGGACAGCAAAGGTCCTATCTGCCTCCGCTTTCAGCTTTTCTCTGTGCTTCTCCGTATTTCTTTTCTTTCTATTGGGTGGTTGGTCTTTTCCTTACGGGTTTGTGATAATTTTTTGTTTACCTTTATTCTCGCCCTGAAGAGCAGCTGAGCTGGTCTCAGCACCAAGTTTTTCCTTCAGGCCTAGACTGTGAAATGGATCCAGTCATGTTTCCCTTGTCAACTGGCACCATGTTCATCTTTGCCAGTAGAGGGCGTAAGAGTCATGTTTCCCTTGTCAACTGGCACCATGTTCAGCTTTGCCAGTAGAGGGCGCAAGAGGCACGTTGCAGGAGAAGGGTTCTGTTTCTGGTTCTGTGCTTGCTGGGCAAACTCTGGGACACAGGCACATGCGTGGGGCTCAGGTCTGGCTCCTGCAGCCTGGGCAGCGCATCCAATCCTAGGTTCCTGCAGCTCATTCAGTGTCCGGCTCCTGCGGTGCCCGGCAGCCAGCAGCACCCGGGGCACCGCCGCTTCTCTGGGCAGCAACCTCTTCCTGAGCCCAGTTGGTCAGTAACCTCGGAGTTCACTGGGTGAAATCTGATAGTTATACAAAGGGGTGGGGGCTGAGGAGCCAATGAAATGAGGTTCAGGTAGAGCAGGAGGAACTGTGTTCCCCTAGGAGGTGGGATGAGATGCTCACGAGGTACAGGTTGGGACCAAGGCTGGGATGGGGCCCGTGCAGGTCAGGGTCCAGAGGAAATGGAGGAGAAAACAGAAGTGCATGGAGGATAGGACCACAGGAGGCAGAAGCAGAGAGGGGAGGGGTCAACCACACGGAGAAGGAATGAAGCCCGAGGTGGGGCGCCGAGCCCAACAGAGCATTTAGACACCCCCCACACTTCCAGTAGCACCGAGTTAATCTCCAGCATCAATGTCAGGGTTGGGTCTCTGGACAAAATAACATCTGAACGATCTGGTCTGACCCTACTGGGCTTGAACAATGTCCCCTGAGGGCTGACCAGACCATACAGCAAGAGCTGTGTGAAGTGGGCTGGGGAAGGTCCCAGGCATGAGCGTGGGTAGGATGGTGAGTGTGAGCAGAGAAACACAGCCCTGTCCTGGGCCCCGGTGGAAACCTTATGGGGCCACCCGTGGGCGAGAGAAAGAGGGACTAGGAGCCAGGCTCAGGTTTATGAGAAGAGAAACACCTGCCCCGGATCTTAGGCTGTTGGGTGGAAGGGAGCTGGGATCCTTGGGTTGTCTGTTATTGGGGATTATTTGTCCTTTGTGTCTCCCTGCTCTCTGGAACTAAAAGTCTAGACCACATTTAAATAAAGAGAACATCCTGTAGCCTAAAGCTGGTAATTTCCCCAATACTCTGGATCTAAAGCCAGAGAAATGGGACAGTGCTGCCCTCACATCACAGAATTACCAAAGCACCCAGGAAGTGCCCATGGCTCACACGGGTGCCCACAAGCCACCATCTTCTACTGATCTGGGAGAAAGTTCCCTATTGTTATTCGCTAACTGGAGCTAGCCAAGGCCCCTGTCAGCTGGGCCAAGTGCAGAGCTGAGGCTTGTGCCTAGGAGGTCACCATCATTCCCCCAGGCGGAGAGGAGGTTGGGGATTTTTGTGGATCAGTCCCTGACCCAGGTAAGGGCAGGTCTCGTCACCAGGGCAAGGAGAGTGGGGGTCCCAGGCCTGGGGTTAGGAGAATCTTCAAGGATTTGGCAGGGATAGCCACTCTACCTTGAGGTTGGGTGCACAGTGGGTCTACAGCAATCTGGGGCCTGACAGTTCGCTGAGTCCAGAGAGAGAGAAGACATGGAGGAGAGGGAGGGTCATGTCCTCAGTTACAACTGGGGATGTTCCACAAGGGTTGTCACAGGGAGACAACAGAGCAATGGGGAAGGTCTGGTCCCGTCATCTTGCTGCAGAAGAGGACCTCAGTGTGAAGCCTCAGCCCCATGGGAGGCAGAGCGGAGACTGGGCCCAGGCTCCTGAATCCTCTCCCATCACTGCTTCCCCTGCTCCTGCAGACAGCAGACATGCTGGGCCCTGAGAACCCCACCTGGTGCAGACTTCCTGGAGCCGAGGAGGCAGTGCTGAGGGGAAGGATGAGTGTGCAGTGCATCTGGACAAAGACTGGTCCCTTTATAAAGCTCAGCCTGGACCACTGTCTCACTCAGGTGGGTGGGACACACCTAGGCGTGTGTTCAGCATTTCCTGGTAAAATCCCATGCAACCCCCAAGCGACAACACCTAGAATTGTCTCCTGTCCCAAAATTGAATGGGGCTGGGGGGCGAGGAGTGGGTGCACTGGGATGCATCATAACAGGACAGGAAATTTGGAATAGAAACTGGGTTTCTGGACATAAAGAGGGTGGGACTCTGAAGGCAGCATGCTCTGTTGACTCATCCCCAGTTGTCCTGCAGATTTGTTCTGACAGCTGGCAGGAACTCCTCCCACCGTCAATGAGCCCTTAAATGTGCCAGGAATCACGGTACCTGCCGTCTAACATCCTCCTTGACCTTCACAGCCTTATGCGATGGAGCTGTTATCCTCATGTTGAGGAAGAAACGGAGATTTCATTTCCATGTAAGCCCTGGTGTAGCTTTTGGATTTTGCATGTCAAAATGCTTACAATAAGTTATTAATTTTTATATTGAAGGTTTTCCTTTTGTACAATCTTGGCCTCAGTTTCAGAGTCTGAGATATTTCTAATCCTCAACTCCAGGAATCTAAACATCATTGATCTGTTGATGTTGAAGTCCTTCTCTTACTTTATTCATCCTTTTATTTTCCTCATATCTCCATTCCCATTCAGTTCCCCACCCAAAAGCAGTTTATTTTTCTGCTTACTTTTACGCACTATTGCAAATGCAGATAGTTGTATTGGTGTACATGCTACTTGTTATTTGTGTTTGGTATAGATCAAACACGGGGAAATATAGGAAAAGCACAATGTGCTGTCCAATGAATTCCCTCTGCGCCTGGGACTGTCGCCCGGGTCAATGAACAGAACATTATGGACGTCTCTCCAGCTACTGCCACCCCCTCTCTTTCCATAGCCGCCATCTGAACTTTTATGATAAGGCTCTCTCTTTATTTTCTTTGTATTTTACCGAGAACTAAAAGGTAGCCTGGCCGGCGTGGCTCAGTGGTTGAGCATTGACCTATGAATCAGGAGGTCACGGTTCGATTCCCGGTCAGGCACATGCCTGGGTTGCAGGCTTGATTCCCTGTGTCTGGTGTGCAGGAGGCAGCCGATAAATGATTCACTCTCATCAATGATGCTTCGATTTCTCTCTTCCTCTCGTCTTCCTCTCTGAAATCAATACAAATATATTTAAATAGAAAAAAGAACTAAAAGGTACTCAGACAATGTGGGGAGAAAACAAAAGCAAATGGAGAAGATGCCCATCAGGGAGAGGTGGCTTGATTAGCCCCTGTCACCCTCTTCAAAGACACAGCCTCTGAGCTGGAACCCAGCACAGAGGGGCGGTGTGCAAGCCTCTGCTGTGATCTCACCCTCTGGAAGGACAAAGGGCACAGGTGAGCCCTAATCCTGGTGTGCGTTGATGTCCTCTGGGAAGCCCCATCTTGGTATGAAGTGGAGCGTGATGAGTCCTGCCCACTCCGCAGTTCAGCATCGCCCACCACGCAGTGGTCTGTGAAGACGGCCGAGAGGGGTGGGATGCAGCAGGTGTCTGGTGTCCCTGTAGGGGTCAACTCTTCCCATCCTCAAGCCCAGCCCTGGAATTGGGGGAAGAGAGCACCAGGTTATCCTCCTTTTCCAGGGGAGTGAGGACGTCGCTGCTAGTGGGCCACCGACGTCGTTGGTTAAAACTCAGGTTGGCTGCATGAGGGATAGAGAGCATAAGTAAGAACCCAAACCCCATGAATCCTATTAATGAGGTTCCTAGATTAGTATCCTTCATAGAGACAGAAAGATTCATGGTCATCAGGGTCTGGGAGGAGCAGGGCAAGGAGGAGTTATTCAATGGATATAGTTACAATTTATAGGATGCCTTTTATTTATTTATTTAAATATATTTTTATTGATTTCAGAGAGGAAGGGAGAGGGAGAGAGAGATAGAAACATCAATGATGAGAGAGAATCATTGATTGGCTGCCTCCTCCTGGGAACTGAGCCCACAACCCAGGCATGTGCCCCGACCAGAATCAAACCGTGACCTCCTGGTTCATAGGTCAATGCTCAACTGTCATCTGTATTTTCCCCCAAAGAAGAATGTCAGAGCTAAAGTGTGATGGGAGATCACCCAACCTGCCTCTGCATTAACATGGAGAGATGCCAAAACACAAACATGAACAACAGCAGCAGCAGCAGCAGCAGCAGCAACAACAACAACAACAACAACAACAACAACAACAAACCATGACTGATGTCTTGAGAGGAAAAGCAGTGCAGGGGCCGTGCTCACTCACTGAGTTTCCTTTCTCTTGGGGGTCCTGGATCTGCCATTCCTGGCTGACATGGTTGCTTTCTTATGGCCACACAGAAACTATTTACGAAGCTGGATCCAGCTTTTCTCTATGTTTTATTGAAATAATCAGTCTCCTGCAGAAATGTACCATAGCCAGAGCAGGCCTATTGGCGGTACTCAGAGTTTCAGGAACTCTTGGTACTGCTGGTGTGGATGTATCCGTCCAGCTAAGAACACAGGTAAATCGTGTCCCAGACATTCTACTCTAGAGTACAGGCTCCAAGGAAATGTTCACAGAGCCATAGGGACCAGATAATTATGTTTGTTTTGTGTAGAATAAAACATTTGTGGTGGTCGGGACTTGGAGGTAATATGAATGGAGGGTTAACAGTGGGGAGCAAAATATGGTGACTTCACATCACAGAGCAAAAGCAGCACAGAGGTTATCAACTAGATGTACGTGGAGCAGCAGGGATGCCAGAGGCTGCTCCTCTTTACATCTGAAGGCTGCTTTGTTGGATTGCACGAGGCAGGGGTCCCGTCCTCTGCTACATGATTCCCACAGAACCTGGTTGGCTCACTTGGACTGCGTTCATTTAGCTTTTTAAATTTTAAATCGTTTTATTGATTTCAGAGAGGAAGGGAGAGGGATAGAGAGATAGAAACATCAATGATGAGAAAGAATCATTGATCAGCAGCCTCCTGCATGCCCTACACTGGAAATTGAGCCTGCAACCTGGGCATGTACTGCGACTGGGAATCAGACCAGGAATCGAACCGTGATCTCCTAGTTCATAGGTTGATGCTCAACCACTGAGCCACACCAGCTGGGCTAGTTTTTAACAGTTCAGTAGGACAAGGAAAAGTATTTTTTATTTTAAGAATAAAAACACAAAGCAAAGAAATCAAAGGCTTCATTTGAGATTCAGCAATTGACTCTGAAACTGAGGACCATGGGAAATAAAAGGAAGCTCTGAATGAAAAGTAGCAATTATTTTATCCCATAATATTGAGGCAAATGGAAGCAGAGCACTGAAGCTTACACTGTGCTGAATCCTGTTTGGAGCAACCATGAGATATTATCTTACACTTAGTTCCAACACATATTCTCTAGGATCTGACAATCCTTTCCTGGGCGAGGATGGTGGCAAGGTGTGGGGAACAATCTGGGTGTGGATCAAACCCAGCAGCTCTTTTGAGATGTTCTGCTCCCCCTCCACACTGTTCTCTTTGCACTCTTTCCACCTGCAGAACTGAGCTCACCTTTCAGGACCCCATTCTACAGCCACCTGTTCTGTGAGGCCCTATGAATCTCCCGAATGGTTTTTATTGCTTCTTGCAGAATCCCATGACAGCTTTGCATCACTATTTTCAACGCCTGTATTTTTTCTGATAATATTGATGTACTGCCCTTCCCACAACCGGGCAAGGAACTGCCCGAGGAGCAGGGTTCTGGCACACGACAGACTCTCACTGAGTACTCATAGGATGAATGAAAAGATAAATTACAAGAAGATGTGATTAGAGGCCCTGGCCTAGTAGCTCCATTGGTTAGAGCATCATCCCGATACACCAAGTTTGCAGGTTTGATCCCCAGTCAGGGCACATACAGTAATCAACCAACGAGTGCACAAATAAGTGGAACAATTGATTGATGACTCTCTCTTTCTCTCTCTCTCTCTCTCTCTCTCTCTCTCTCTCTCTCTCTCTCTCCCTCTAAAAATCAATCAATAAATCTAAAAAATGGGAATAGAACTTAACAACTTGTCCCAGGGTCAGGATTTCTGAGCTCCAGTCGCAGCTCCACCATAACTCTCTGTGTGACTCAGGGGAGAGACTCATCTTGTCTTGGTTTAGCAGAGTGTCAAAGAGGAATAAGAATCATTCTCCACAGGATACTCAACTCAATCACATGAGATAAAAGGTGTAAAAGTGCCCATCAAATGTAGTGAGGTAATAGTACTCATCTAAAGTTGAGGAAATCAGTGGAAGACAGGTTAGCAATTTGCAAAGGCTGGAACCAGCATGAGTGTTCACTGAGAATCAGGGGACTTTCCTTGTGGTCAACACTGTCACCAAACAACCTTCATAATATTGAGCAAGTCAGTTTTTCTCTGGGCCTTGGTTGTGTTACCGTAAGTTAAGGTTAGGAATAGATTGTCCCCGAAGAGCCACCTGCTTTAAGGATGTGACATTCTTGAGACCGAGGACAATGGGACTGTGGGTGGAACTGACTGATGTGCATTGGGGCAGGGACCCTTTATGTCACGAATGTCCTTAGGAATCCACATTTCATTTGACTTCATCTCCCACCAGCACATGGGCAAAGCATGGTCTTAAGCACCCCCTGGCTTCCACGTTGCAGAATGCTGTAGGGTTTAACCAGCAGCAAGCAGTTCCTGAACACTGACTGCCACCTGCACCTGGACAGAAACTCCACCCTGTTCCACTAGCACTGAACAGCCTTCTGAGCATCTCCTCTGTTGGCCCATAGCACTGAAGAGGGGACAGGGAATGTCCCAGGGCCCAGGGTCCACACTCATCTCCTCCACAGGCACCGCTTCCAAATCTCCTCTGGGGTAAGAGCCTCTCTCCGCCCTCAGCCCCTGAGCCCTGGTTCAGCTGAGCTTTTTCCTGAGGCTCTTCCGTCTTACCAGAGCCCAGCAGCCATTCTTTCTCAGGCCCCAAGGCTGAACGAGGTTGTGGATCAGCCTGGCTTCTCCCTTTACATCAATCCTCTTCGATGCTCTGAACCACCGGGTGAGGATGGACTAATAGCCTCGTATGGCGCCCAGCCATGGCACAAGCTACACTGTCTCAGGACAAATGGGTATTAACTTTGGACCACATGCACGGTCCCTGCTTTCATGGAGTTCAGCCCTGTTGGTTGACACAGATAGAAAGGAAATTCTAATGGAGTGTGAGGAGTCCTACCATTGACCCTGAGGACCATAAGCACTGAGAATGTGAGCCCATCGCGGGAACACTGTACAGACTCTCTTTAGGATGCAATTCCTAAACCAGAAAGAAGAATAAGTACTTGTCTACCCTCTTCATCCTGATTTCACAATGGCAGCTGATGAAAACTTTGTGGAATTAAATGGAGGTCTGGAAATCAAGGGGCAGGTCTACCTTAGAGGTCCATGGTGATGGTCAGTGCACTTGTGCGCACTGGCAATGGGCCTGGAGGGGCAGCCACCCGCCTCCCGTGGAGCGTCTCCTCACCTTGGAAGCTCAGAACTGTGGTCTCAACAGATGCTGTTTCCTATTTTAAATTACACTTTTCAGTTTGGCTCTACTTTCCAGGGTCCTTTCCTAAGTTTCACAGCCATCCTCAAAACTGGAGGCAGAGGGTGTTAGAAATGAGGGGGTGGGGACTGGAGGGAACTGGGAGGAGAAAAATGAGGGAGATAGGAGGGCAGGGCAGGGCCTGGTGTGGGACGACCATGCTAGTGATCTATTGCTGAGAGTTACCCCACACTAGAGACTTAACCAACACACACTTACTAGCTCACACATCTCTGACGAGGAATCCCGCATGGCTCAGCTGGGACTACTGTGGTGTCACCTGAGGCAGGATCTGTGTCACTGAGGGTCTGAGCTCACTCGGGGGGACTCTGGGATTCAGTTTGGATGGAAGGCCTGACTTCCTCTCTGTCTGTTGGTCTCATTCAGTGCTAGGCCATGTGGGTCTCTCCAGATAGCAGCTCACAGCACAGAGGCTTATTCCTGTGTGTGTGTGGGGAAGAGAACAGATCAGAGTGAGCAAGTGGTAGGCACTGACTTTTATTTTATTTTTATTTATTTTTTAAAAAATATATTTTATTAATTTTTTACAGAGAGGAAGGAAGAGGGATAGATAGTCAGAAACATCGATGAGAGAGAAACATCGATCAGCTGCCTCTTGCACACCTCCTACTGGGGATGTGCCCGCAACCAAGTTACATGCCTTTGACCGGAATCGAACCTGGGACCTTTCAGTCCACAGGCTGACGCTCTATCCATTGAGTCAAACCAGTTTTGGCCATGGCACTGACTTTTAAAAAAACTTTTCAGGGTGGGAAGGGATCAACCAAAGAACTTGAATGCATGTAGCATAACCCAGGGACACAGACAATAGGGTGGTGAAGGCCTGGGGTGGGGGGCAGGGATTGGCTAGAAGAGACCAATGGGGGAAAAAGGGGACATATGTAACACTTTCAACAATAAAGATTAAAAAATAAATAAAATGCATTTGCTTTAAAATTGTTAAATTAAATTTCTTTTTCAAAAAATTGACTTGAGGCGGGGGGGGGAGAGAGGGGAGAGAGAGAGAGAGAGAGAAAGAGAGAGAGAGAGAGAGAGAGAGAGAGAGAGAGAGAGAGAGAGAGACATCAGTGTGAGAGAGAAGTATCAATTGGTTGCCTCCTGTATGCACCCCAACTAGGGATCAAACCCACAACCTAGGTACGTGCCCTGACCAGGAACCAAACAGCAAACTTTCAGTGCCCAGAATGATGCTCAACCACTCTGGCTGGGCTAGGCACTGACTTTTAGAACCATATCATGGAGGTCATGTTGGATCCCTTTGCCATCTTCTATGGAGTCACTACTGACACCCACACTTAAGGGGAGGGCACACATTCACACCACATGAGGAAGGTGAAGACCATGGGGAGTCACTGAGGAGAGAACCGGTGACCCGAGAGGTCCATGCCTTGCCCAGGATCACAGATGGTCAGAATGCAGAGCGTGAGATAAACCCAGCTGTGTGTCCTCAAGGTGGGGTCCTAGGTGCACCCAGGTTCCATCAGGGGCTCTGGAAAAGGCTGTGCTGGTGGAATCGTGTACAGACATGGAAATGGCCTGGGGGAGACGGTGAGCATTTGGCAGCCTAGACAGTATTTGTCTGAAAAGGCGCCCAGATCTGGAATCACAAAGGTGCACCTCTGTCCACAACCCACCCGCAGTGGAGAAAGCTGGGGCTGGGCCCCCTTATGCTGAGCTCATGCTTACTCAGTCCTGAATCACACCCTCATTGGATAAGTGGGAAACAGAAGCCCATAGTCAGGCAGGGATTGGCTAGGGTACATGACATTCAGAGTCCAGAGTTCAGGAATGTTCAGACCTTCCAGGCCAAGGCTCCCACCTCCCCCACAGAGTTGGTCTGGAAATTAGAAATCCTGACATACTGGGCAGCTCCTGCCTGTTCCTCCCTATGTGGGGCTGTTTTGTTCTGGGATCCAGAAAGGGAGCACTGGCATGCACGCGCGTGCGTGCGCGCGCACACAAACACACACACACACACACACACACACACACACACACTCTAGATGTGATGACCTTGGGTGGGATTAGAAGAAAAGCAGACTCAGAAGAGGTGACAACAGGAAGGAAAAAGAGGTTGGAGGCACTACCTACATGCGACAGTCCTCCTCCTACTTTACAGCTACCCCCACATGAGCCTGAACAGCCCTCAGAAGCACTTGCTGCATAACCCATGGTGCAGGCAGGAGAAAGACGGGCCCTGACAGGCACAATGACTTATCCAGGATCCAGAAGAGGTAAGAATGAGGGGTTGAGTCTGAGCCCAGGTCAGTTTCCTCAACTCTGGGATCCTGGCTGCACCCAGAGTTTCTAGGGAGCTAGGGGTGTGTTGGTGCCACTGTGTACAGATCAGGTGCTTCACGGGGAAGAGAGGTCCACAGACAGCGCCCACAGGACTATTTGCATAGCTGTCATGAGATGAGGGGACTCAGGCAAGACAATCCCAGGTATTGAGGTCACTATCCAATAGAACTTGGAAACCCTGTATCCAGGCCCCCACATCTAGCCCCACAGGCAGCTCACTTGCCAAGAGGCATTTGCCAGTGCAAGATGTTCTCTTGCTGTGTTCCCAGTGATTGGTGCTCTTGCTTCCGGAGACCCCGCAGTGAGAGCTTTTCCAGACGGTGCAGACGTTGGTTCAACCCTCGTCCCCGACGTTGCTGGCCATTTTTAAAAATATGGCCTCAGGTAACACAAGGTGGGCTGGGTCAGACCCATTCAGGCAGGCCACCTCTGTGCACCATCCCTGTGCAACCCACATCCCCTCCTCTTCATGTATTGGGAAGAGTAACCTGAAGGGAGAACCCTGGGACAGGAACAGCTTTTGGGGCAGCGGAGCACTTAGAGGCTCTGCTGTGATCACACCCCAGGGCAGGGCAGGGCAGGCCCTTGGAGATGGGCTTCCAGAGGGGTCCCTTATCTGCGCCAATGGGAGTCCTAGGCCCTCAGGCTGTCACTGCTTTTCCTCCGCAGTGGAGGCCTGAACGGATCACACTGTGTGTGTGTCTGGAGTGGAGGGTCACAGGGGTCACAGAACCAGCAAAACCGGGCTCTGAGGCTTTCCCCTGGTGACTGGGAACTGTCTTTACAGAGCTCCACACAGGAGAACAGAGAGGAGCCAACAGATGGGGTCCTCAACTCCATGCCCCTGCAGGAGGCACAGGTGCCCCATCCATCCTCCAGTGTGCAGCACGGCTGCGGGGTGAGTGCAGGTGCTGAGGTGACCCAGACTCCAGGATCCCATGTAGTTGAAGAGAGCCCTGGGTTCCAGAAGCTGCTCTGCTAGGCCCCTAGGTCCCTCCTAGAGTCCAATTTCCAAAGGAATCTGGGGCCCGTATCCTCCCCACAACCCACTCTCACTGTCCAGCCCCTTTCAGAAGAGATGCAAAGTCACTGCCCACAAAGTGTTAGGAATATCAGAGGAGAGACATTGTTCCATTTCACTTTATTCTCAGTCAAGAGTATTTTTGCATTTTTCTACAGACTCCCCCCCCCCCTTTTTTTTTAAAAAAAAGTATTTTATTGATTTTTTACAGAGAGGAAGGGAGAGGGAGAGAGAGTTAGAAAAATTGATGAGAGAGTAACATCAATCAGCAGCCTCCTGCACACCCCCCACTGGGGATGTGCCCGCAACCAAGGTACACGCCCTTGACTGGAATTGAACCTGGGACCCTTGAGTCCACAGGCTGACACTCCATCCACTGAGTCAAACCGGTCAGGGCCAGACTTTCCCTTTTTAACACCCATCTCCACGTGTCCATGTTGTCCTGACAATCCTTACACACCTTCTCTCACTCTTACACATCATTGTGATTAGTAGGGATGCTTTTGCCAAAAGGACATGGGGCTCAAGGTACCAAGTCTGTTGCTTTGCTTTTTGCTGCCTTGGGGACCACATCCCCATGGTCCCTCCCTGTCAGGAGCTGGGTCCTCCCTGGGCTGCACAACATACCAGGAGGGGGACATGTTACCAGGGCTGGTGATCCATCTCTTCACTGCTGTGGGACTTGTACGTGATCCCCTCCTGTTGTCATGTCAGTGGTGCTGCCCTGAACACCCCACTTGTCCTAATACCCAGACCCTCCCACCCCAGGAAAAGCCTCTGTGTTCCCATCTTAGAATGGGATGTTCTGTCAGAAATCTCAGGGTTACCTTGTTAACACAGGGAGGTGCTGTCCATCTTCTGCTAAGAAATGACTAAGATACCAATGTGTCTCATCATCACTCACCTCCAAATCTACTTTGCCTGCCGAGAACCTTTTCTCTTGTCCATGTAGAAAACATGAAAACCTGTGCAGAATTTTTCTGAGTTTAGTTGAGCCAAAGTGTAGACAATTGCACTGAAGCAAAATCTCAACCGAATGAGATAATAATGCTCCGGAGAATGGCAGCTTTGCACCTTATTTTATACATTACAATCAAAAGTGGAGACTTGTGTGGGTTTCATGAAATCCATTGGTGATATATTAGGGAAGCAGGAGAAATCACAGCAGGGAAATCTCTGGGACTGGATAAAAGGTAATAAATATGATAGATACTGAGGGCAAGTGCAGGGTGGTAGGGGAGGCCGGGGTAGGTCACTGGGGGGAAGGGGTGGAAAGAGACATATGTACTACTATTTTTAATACCTTAAACAATAAAATTAAAGAAATCAATATTAAAAAAATTTATTATGCCCCCCCCCCCAAATAAAATAAAATAAAATGATAGACATGTACTTCTTTCACTTAGGTGTGTGCAGGATGTTAACAGTCAACAATGAACTCAATGAGGGGATGTGTGGTCTTTGCAGAGAGCAGAGCAGTGCCTGTGCTTTGAGGGGTCTGAATAAAGGAAAATTATTTTGACATTACAAAATTATGTTGTTACTAGTGGCCCAGTACACGAAATTCATGCATATTAAAAGGGAATTAATTAGAGGAAATATTTTAATATTGCTATTTGCCCTTCTCTATAATAGAAGTGTCAGAGATGAAAGAAACTTAGTAAAATGTATATGAAAATCTCCCCCTGTCAGAGTCTGGGGAGTGCCGCAGGACCCAGAGTCAAGTCCCTGCCCACCTGCGCAAGTCTTGAAATTGCATGAGACCCAGACCCAGCTAGCACCACCCCCGTCAAGCCCCCAGGACAGAGGGTGCAGCCTCAGGTCCCCCGTCAAACCCTGTCGGGTGGGGGGCACGGCCTCAGGTCCCCTGGCCTGGCCTCAGGTACCCCGGCCGTGGTGCTGGGGACGGGGGGCACATAGCATCAGGTCCCCCATCAAGCCCTGCCAGGTGGGGGACACAGCCTCAGGTCCCCTGGCCTGGTGCCAGGGTGGGGGGTGCAACCTCAGGTCCCCCATCAAGGCCCACTGGGTGGGGGGCACAGCCTCAGGTCCCCCATCAAGCCCCACCAGGCAGGGGGTGCAGCCTCAGGTCCCCTGGCCTGGTGCTAGGTTGGGGGTGCGGCCTCAAGTTCCCAGGCCCCGCTGCGAGGGCATGATTACCATTTGCATATTAACTCTTTATTATAAACTGAGTGGCCAGATTATTATGATCTCTGAATGCATAATAATCTGGCCACTCAGTGTATATCCTATATAATAAAAGGCTAATATGCAAATTGTCCCCTCGACCAGGAGTTCGACCAGCAGGCAGGCTGGCCAGCCACCCATGTCCCCTCCCGGACTCCGGGATCCCTTGCAGTCAAAGGAGTCCCTGGGTTCCAGAAGCTGCCCTGCTATTCCCTCGAGATCCCTCCCGGATTCCAATTTCCAAAGGCATCTGGGTCTCCATCTCCTCCTCCCAACCCACTCTCACTGTCCAGCCCCTTTCAGAAGAGATGTAAAGTCACTGCCCACAAAGTGTTAGGAATATGAGAAGGGAGACTTTGCTCCATTTCATGTCATGCTCAGTCAAGAGTATTTTTGCATTTTTCTACAGACTTTCTCTTTTTAACGCCCATCTCCACGTGTCCATGTTGTCCTGACAATCCTTACACACCTTCTCCCACTCTTACACATCATCGTGATTAGTGGGGATGCTTTTGCCAAAAGGACATGGGGCTCAAGGTACCAAGTCTGTTGCTTTACCCTTTGCTGCCCTGAGAACCACATCCCAGACCCTCCATGTCAGGAGCTGGGGCCTCCTTGGGCTGCACAACATACCAGGAGGGAGACCTGTTATCAAGGCTAGTGATCCATCTCTTCATTGCTGTGGGACCTGGATATGATCCCGTCCTGTTGACATGTCAGCTGTGCTGCCCTGTTGACATGTCAATTGGGGGATCACATACCAGTCCCACCCCATTGTCCTAATATCCAGACCCTCCCACCCCAGGAAAAGCCTCTGTGTTCCCATCTTAGAATGAGATGTTTTGTCAGAAATCCCAGGACTGATGCTGTTAATACAGGGAGGTGCTGTCCATCCTCTGCTAAGAAATGACCTAAGGTACTAATGTTTTTCATCATTCCTCCCCTACAATTCTACTTTTCCTGTCAAGTATCATTTATCATGTCAATGTAAAAAATTTTCAAACCTGTGAAGAATTTTTGTGAGTTTATTTGAGACAAAGTGTCACCAATTGCTGGGAAACAAAATCTCAAATGGATGGAGATAATGCTCTGGAGAATGGCAGCTTTGCACCTTATTTATACATTAAAATTCAAACAGGAGACCTCTGTGGGTCCCATGAAATCCATTGGTGATAGACTAGGGAGCCAGGAGAAAGCAAAGTGGGGAAAACTCTGAGGTTGGATGAATAGTAAAATGGTGACTTCTTTCACTTGGGTGTGTGCAGGGTAGTTAACAGTCAACAACGAAACAATAACAATGAGGGGATGTGTGGTCTCTACAGAGAGCAGAGCGGTGCCTGTGCTTTGAGGGATCTGAATAAAGGAAAATTACGTTGACATTCCGAGGATATGTTATTCTAGATGCAAAAAGACAATAGGCTCAGTTAAGGTAAAGATTGACCCTAGTCAGGGAAGATACAGGCCTAGGACTTGACTACCCACCACAAACTGCATTTAGTTAAGTTTTAATTTCAGACCATCCTTTGTGGTCACTTTAGGTCTCTGAGTTTGCAAGGCCGCCAGGTTAGCATGTGGCACCTGTGGTCACTTCTGCCCCAACTCCTGCTACCAATCCTGCTACCAACTCCTAGAAGTTCGGTCTGAGCTGCAGCCCCCAACTCACCTGGCAGTTTATGAGCTGCCTCTGATGGCATGTGCCCTCTCTGTCTCAACACAGGATAGAAATCAGAATGCTATATGGGCGCCTGCGGGCCTGGACAGCATGCCCACCGCACTCAACACACAAGTGCCCATGAACTTGTTTTTGAATGCTCCAGCCCCACCTGCGTGCCCAGGCTGTGTAGCCTCACCTTAGCCAAGCTGCTGATCTACAAGAAGCTGGAGAAGGAGCTCAGTGCTGTGGGGATCACTGTGAAACTGCAGGGCTCCAAAAACATCTTGAGGTCAGACGAGATTCTGCTGCCCCCTAGCAGTCACGTGAAGACCGACCTGGCGCTGACCTCCCTGCAGTACCCTCGCTTCCTAAAGAGAGAAGGCAACAGCTTACAGATCATGCTGCAGCAGAAGCAGCGTCTTAAAAACCAGACCATCCTGTGTTACCGGAAGCTCGCCCTGGGCACCATTGACATGGCTCAGGTGATGCAGCGACCCCTTGAAGGTGGCCAGATGCTGAGCCTCCATAGCACCATCATGGAGGCATGTGCCCACGTGGGTGAGGTCAGCATCGCCTCCCTGTCCAGCCAGCCCATTGACCCCGAGGACAGCACCGGGCAGGCCAGCCCCAAGACCCAGTCCAGGGTTCATTACTCAGAGATGGAGTATGAAATCTTCTTGGAGCAACAGACCAGCCATGATTCCGGGCACGTGCAGGACCAGGAGGAGGAGGACTTCGACTTTGAGGAGCCCAAAAAGCAGCGCCAAGGAGAAGTAAGATCGCCATTCATGACCAGGCAACAAGATGCCAACAAGAAAGTTGGGGCGTGGCTGCGCAGGGTGCAAGTGTGGGAGAAAGACCTGGACTCAGAGCAGGAGTCTTCGGAGCAGGTCCCTGAGGTGAAGGACCTGGATCTGCTATATGACTCACTAGGGAGCCCCAGGGACAGTGGCCCATGAGTGTGTCCTCAGGACCCCGAAGCCCTGGCTCAGGCCATACTTGGAAGACCTGTCCCAGCCCAGCTCTCAGATGGAGAGCTAGAGCATCCACAGTGCCAGTGCCAGGAGGAGCCTCCAGGTCCAACCCATGTGCCTGAGAAGACGAGCCCCAAGCAACCAGTGGGCGCATCACCAAGACCGAGTCTCTCCTCATCCCTTCCACCAGTTCCCAGAGGAGCAGGAGGGCTGCTGGGGCTGGAGCACATTCCTGAAGGGGCGGCAGGTGGCACAGCCTGGAACAAGTGGGTCCACAGCCTGGACAACAAGCACTGCCCCGACCCGCTGAGCCAGCTGCAGATCCCCAGGGAGACGGTGTATGACCAGCTGAACGACATCCTTATTTCTGACACCAGCTGCCCCAGAACATCCTCCTCCTCAACGCCTCCGACTGGCAGGGGCAGTTCCCGTCTGAGTCCTGCAGCAACACATGCTGCCCGGGGTGTGCACCTGCTCCAAGGCTGAGGTCCAGGCGGCCTTCAGCACCATCATCTCGTGGATTCAGAGGTACTGTCACCTCAATTCCCATCCCCCGAAGCCTGTGAAGATCGTGGTGGCAGGGGCACAGCACTACTTCAGCGCTGTGCTGTGGCTCTTCCTAGAGCTGCTGTCCTACAACCTGACCCCCCCTGGCTGGGCTACATGTGCTTCCTGGTCATCTGCTGGGTATCCCACCCTGTGGCCAGGTACCTGGGCTCCGTGCATTACTGTTACAAGAGCTTCTTCCAGGACCTGGCCTGGCAGGACCTGTTCTACAAGGAGGCCCACAGGGCTGTCCACGACACGCTGGGCATGGTGTTGAGAATCACACAGTACGTCTCAGGGGCCAATTGTGCCCACCAACTGCCCATCGTGGAGGCCACACTCACCTACAAACAGAAGAGCCCCAATGAGGATTCTTTGACCATCATTCCCTTCGTGGGGGTGGTGGAACTGGAATTGTGGGACCATTCTGGGCCGCATCAGGACACTGAGATTATGTGGCCCGCTTGGGCTCTAGTGTACTGTCGTCCACCCCGCCACACAGGTCTGTGGCAAACAAGGAGGCCTCACACATCTTCCCTCCTCCCCTTCTGTGAGTGGAGACGAGTGCTCCTCCAGCCAGGGTGCTGGCGCTGAGCTGATGGGGCCGCAGGTGGATTACTGGACGGCAGCGCAGCCCACAGACAGGAAGAGAGACACCGAGAACAAAGACCAGGCTACTGCCAACAACACCCTCAAGTGCACCTTCCAGTCTCTGCAGCTCAGCAGGCTGCCCAGCAGGGGTGAGGCTGCAGCCACGCCCTCCAGGTCCATGACTGTGGACAAGGAGAACAACAAGAAGGTAATGTGTTTGCCCAGGAAAACCAAGGACAAGGACGTGGAGTACCAGAGCCAGTGCCGGAAGGCATCAGCCGCCTGATCTGCAGGGCCAAGCACCCTCAGGACGCACTGCGGGTCCTCTTTGACGGCATGGAGTGAAACAACGTGAAGCTCCCACGTCAAGCACTTCCCCACCTGCATCTTCAGACGCTCCAATCCCACCTTCAAGCCTGCCCGTCCCATGCCCTTCCCCTGCCCTGGCCAAGCCCGGGAAGGACCAGCCGCTTTTCTGTTCACATTTCAGTTTAGCACCGAGACAGACTCTGGAAACACAAAGTGGAACCCTTTTCAGTGTGAATGAGCTCACAACCTGGAAAGTAACGTGGTGGAGCCCACAGGGAGCCCCCAGCTGCTCTGCTTATTACCCAGAACGCTCTGGCGAGTGGGGGGTCAGGCAGACAGGGTTGATCTGGACAATCATTGAAGGTGATGGCCCTCAGGACCCAGAAACCGCCATTGAGAAAGGTTCTCACCGTCAAGACCTGCCCCTCCTGGAAGCCAGGACTCTGCTTCCCGGGGAGTCAGCCTCACTGTGTGCCCGACTCAGCGCTGTCCTCCCATGGGAGCACCTGACAGAACACGGAGGCCGGTCAGCCAGCCCTGGGCCCAGCTGCAACCAGCCCAGTGGCCCCAGTCCCACCCTCTCATGGTGTCCAATAAACTCCTTCCTCACGAGGCAAAACAGAAGAGAAAAAGCAAAGGACCAGTGTGGTACTGACCACCTGGGCTCAAATACCGGTGCCCACCTTCCTGGGCAGGGACCCCACATTTGTCCCCACCTTTCCGTGTTATTGTAGAGCATTTGCTACAACAGGTGAGGGACTAGCCATGTACCAGTTGAGCCCCTGCCCCTGCACAGCACAGTGGTCATTGGCCACCTGTTTGCTGTGAATCTTCAGGTCACTGCATGACTCTGAGTCTTTGTTCCTTGGAACATGGGGAGAAATGAGGCCCAATAGGTTATTGTAGGGTCTCAGTTGGGTGCCTCTGGGTGTCTGGACAGTGGAGAGGTCTGCTGGAGGGGCTGTGATTGAGCCAATTGGTCATTTTCTCTTACTATTGACAAAATCTCTGCCAAATGCGTGATTCTCCTCAAGGCCTAGGGCTAAGCACTTTTCTCATTAGATAAAGAGATTGGAAATTCCATTATGGGTCCCTTTCCTGGGTGAAGCCAGATCAGAAACCCCAGGGGTGAGCAGTAGGGCCCAGGCTCGCCCAGCTATCCGAGATGGGGCTGGTTTGGGCTCACTCATTCAGCAAATATATGAGAAGTCTGCCAGGTACAGACACGTCTTTAGGCACTGACCATATCCAGTGCTCAGAGCAGACCCCAAGCCTGCACTGCAGAGCTTCATTCTAGTCGGGAGCGATTCTGCAGTTGGCTCAGCGATTCAGTCACAGGTTCATAGTGTCCACAGGACAGCCGATGTGACATCATCCTGGCCTCCTCTACCTATGGCACATCTTCCCGTATTGTGAAGAGGATGGCGGACCTCTGTTCCAGCAGAAAACGTGAGTCAGTTTTGGGTCAGAGCCAGGAGAGGAGTATGGGGAGTGTGAATTCAAGGTGCTGGCAGAACCCTGGATCCCACTCATGGTGGGATTTCTGCAAGAGGGCAGAGGTCTGAGGGCTTCTCCTAGAGAAAAGGACATGAATCAGAGAGCTGTGCATGTGGATATGGGTGGTGTGGGCGAGTGGGGAGGTCAGTGGACAGAGTGAGCCCCTCAGAAAATTCATACCCGTCCACTCCTAATCCCAGCCCTGCCTGCACCCCTATCCAGGGACCTTGCTCACTAATCTGTAGAACCTCCTCAGTGGCAGTGTGGCTGTTGCTCTCTACCCATGGGAGGTAAATGTCAACGGGAGGAGAAGAACCCCACAGGCAGCTAGTGAATTAGGCAGCATGTAGGTCCAGGAGCCAAAGTCTGAGGTGTTAGGAGGTCTCTGGGTCGGCAGAGGTGGAGACGGATTTTCTTTGTTCGCTCATTGGTCAGCTATTCCTGGAGCACCTACTGTGTGCCAATGAGTGACATGAACAGAGCAGACACCAGCCCTCCCTGTCCTCATGGAGTTGACATTTGGGTGGGAGGGTAGGGGGAGGGAACGGGGACACTGAGAGAGCATGTCAGGTTCCCATGAAGAAGGGGTACAAGTGGTTCCCTCATTGATCCAGAGCTGTCAGTTAGGAGGGCTTTCTGCCAGCCCCTCCTGGGTGACCAGACACATCTCTGCCAGGACTGCCAGGATGAAGGTGGACAAGGAGTAGGTCTGGCTTCTGGATGGGCAGGAGCAACAGGCACAGGACCCCAGGCTCTCTGAGTGGTGCTCTGGGAGGCCGTGTGGAAGGAAAGGCCAGGCCTCAGACCCTGCTGTCCATCTCTCTCTCTTCCTGGGGCCATCTTCTGCACCCTGGGCATCAGGCTGGACCAATACCCTCAAGATTTTTATCGGCCTCCAGAATTTCCCAGCCTGATCATGCTTTTGGCCTCCATAGAGCTCACCTATCCAGTCCCAGACCTGCCAAACCAGGCCCAGTATCTCCCTCACAGCTGGAGCACCTGAGCCCACTGAAGCTGAGACACAGAAGGAGGAGGAGTGGGTGGTGTGTGTGAGGGGGTGGGATGGGGCTGGACCACACAGACAAGAGCTCCCAGAGGCTGGGGTTAGGCAGGAACACAGAGTTGCTCAGGTCAGTGCCCATGGCCTGCAGTCTGGACGACTTCCTGGGTTTGGGCTTGAACTGGGATTTTAGTGATGGAGATGGGAGGTTCCCTTCCTTGGAAGGTACACAAAAGGCAGTCATGGTGTAACATATTCTCTTCCTGGATCCCTAGAAGCAGCTCCAGAATAAGATGAAGAAATACCTAAAGAGGAAACGCCAACTCTGGTGCCGTCTCCAGAGCCAGAGCAGGCTCCAGGCACAGCTGTCACTGAATTTTCAGATGTGGACCCACCTCAGCTTGTGAGCAACTCGCCTCAGCTCCTGCGAGGCATGTGGTCCCAGGTCCTGGTCGGCAGCCTGTTTCAGCTGCCATGGCAGAGAGGGCTTCCCCTCCCCAATAATAGCAATTTAAAACATTTTTGTGTTTATCTTACACATACTTAGAACTTTAGTGCATTTTCCTTATACTATTGAGTAAAATAAAATGTATTTTAAATATTATATTAAAAGAAATTTAAATTATATAAATTTTAGTTCTTTGATCCTTCCAAGTATAAATTCCAACATCAAGTACATTCACAATTTTTTGCAACTGTTCCATAACATCACAAACACTCTCTAGTTCCAGAACATTTTCAGAACCCACAACCTAGGTATGTGTCCTGACCGGGAATCAAACCTGCAACCTTTTGGTGTATGGGATGACTCCCCAACCAACTGATGAGGCACCCTGTCCAGGATGAGAAAGAGCAATATTTTCATCTGAATTTTTCACTCTGGTTTAAACTGCAGTTGGATATCCTTTACATACTTTTTTGGCCTATTCCTTGTTTTGGAATTTCGGTTTGAGACCCTTTGCCCTCTTTTCCATTGGATTGCTAGGAAATCTGAACTGTTATGGATATCAGCTTTTTGCCATGTAACTTGCAAATGGTTTCTCTAGTTTGCCATTTGTCTCAATTTGATGTGTGTTTTGCCAAATAGAGGTGTTACATTTTGATGTGTTCAGATCTGTCTTCTCTTATGCTTTTTTATTTTGTCTCTCACTTTGAGTGGAAAAGATGTTTTCCATCTTATCAGGAAGATAGGCTAGCTTGTATTGTACTTCACAGTCATAGTTAATTTCAGATGGATTGAAAAAGAGTTTCTGTTTTTTGGATTGTTCATCTTTTTTTTTCTTGTAAGGATGAGAGTAAGGACTTCCAAGCTCTTATATGTCAGAGTGGGAACCAGAAGTCAATGTTTTATTTGACAATGGCCTGTGGTGGACATGACTTCCATTTCCCCCTTTCTAACAGCTCCCAATTTCCACATCCAGGTGGTTCTGGGGTGTGTGGTTCAGGGCCCCAGAGTGGAGGTATCAGCACATCTCACTGGCCAGACCACAGTGATGATGGTTGTATGTGGACATGTGACTTCAGTGAGTTTAATAAAATTCTTTTTATTAGTCACAAGAAAAAAAATTCTGTTTTCATATGTCTCTTGTCCATATGAAAATATGCTCAAAGCCACTAATCATCCAAGAGTTGCAAATCAAAACAACAATGAGTGCCCTAGCCGGTTTGGCTCAGTGGATAGAGTGTCGGCCTGCGGACTGAAAGGTCCAGGGTTCTATTGTAGTTAAGGGCACATGCCTAGGGTGGGGGATCGATCCCCAATAGTGGGTGTGCAGGAGGCAACCAATCAATGATTCTCTCATCATTGATGTTTATATTCCTCTCTGAAATCAATAAAAATATATTAAAAAAAAACCCACAATGAGATACCATCACACCTGTCAGAGTGGCTATCATCAACAAATCAAGAAAGAACAAATTCTGGTGAGGATGTGGAGGAAAAGGAACCCTTGTGCACTGCTGGTGGGAATGCAGATTAGTGCAGCCAATGTGGAAAACAGTATGGAGTTTGTTTAAAAAATTAAAAATGGAACTCCCATTTGACCCAGTAATTCCACTTCTAGGAATATATCCCAAGAAATCAGAAACACCAATCAGAAAGCATATATGCACCCATATATTCATAGCAGCACAATAGCTAAGATTTGGAAACAGCTAAGTGCCCATCAGCAGATCAGTGGATAAAAAACTGTGGTACATCTGCACAATCGAATACTGTGCTGCTGTGAAAAAAGAAAGAACTCTTACCATTCACAACAGCTTGGATGGACATGGCAAGCATTATGCTAAGTGAAATAAGCCAGTCGGAGAAAAATAAATATCACATGATCTCACTCATTTGTGGAATATAATGAACAACATAAACTGATGAACAAAAATAGATCCAGAGACAGAGAAGCATCGAACCGATTCTCAAATCTCAATGGGAAGGCAGGGGAGAGTGGGGGGGTGGGGTGGGGGGGGGCGGGGAGTGGGTTGGAGAGAGTAACAGTTCAACCAAAGGACGTGTATGCATGCATATAGGCATAACCAATGGACACAGACACTGGGGGTATGGGAGCATGTGCTAGCGGGTGGGAGTGCCTGCGCAGGGGTCCATGAGGGGAAATGGAAACATATATAATACTTTAAACAATAAAAAAATAATAAAATAAAAATTCCTCTTTGGAAAAAAAAAAGAGCTAGTGCTCTTTCTGGATCCCAGAACAAAGCACCCCCTCCCCAGCCCACTCCCCAGCTCCCAGATACAGAGGAATAGGCAGGAGCTTCCCAGTATGTCAGGATTTCTAATGTCCAGACCAACTCTGTTGGAGAGGTGGGATCCTTGGCCTGGAAGGTCTGAACACTCCTGAACTCTGGGCTCTGAATGTCATGGACATTGGGTAACATCTGCCACTCTATGGACATCAGTTTCCTCATTTTCCATTGAGGGTTGGGTTCAGAACTGCATAAGCCTGACCTCAGAACAAAGGGGCCCAGCTCTCTCCCCCCTGGGTGGGTACTGGACAGAGGTGCATGTATGTGGTTCCAACTCTGAGCTCCTTTTCAGACAAATGTTGGCCAGATGCCCATCTTGCCTGCTGAATGCTCACCATCTCCCCCATGCCTCTCCATGTCTGTGCATGACTCCACCAGCAGATCCTTTTCCAGAGCCCCTGAGGAAACCTGGGTGCAGCCAGGACCCCAACTTTAAGGACACCCCGCTGGATTCATCTGAGGCTCTGTTGGGTTCGGTATCTTGTTCATTAATTTCTAATGCATATTACCCTTCTGTAAAAAGCAAGTGTGAGTATCACTGATTTCATAAAACAAATTAACAAACAAAACACCTCTCCCTATCAGTTGAATTGGGGCAGATTTTATTAGCAAAGATATATATTTGCTAATATTGCTGTAACATTCCCTAGTTGGAAACAGGTTTTGATTAAAAACAGATATTGGTTAAATATTCCTGCCTTTTGCACAGAAGCTTTACTCTGACCAGTGGACACAGACACTGGGGGTGTGGGAGCATGCGCAAGGGGTTGGGAGTGGCTGGGGAGGGACCCATGGCAGGGGGGGGCGGGGAGAAGGAAACATATGTAATACTTTAAACAATAAAAAGAATAATAAAATAAAATAAAAATTCCTCTTAGTTGGATGTGGTTAGGAACAAATAAAGTAGCCCCAGTATCTACAGGGGTCTTAGTGGCTTCCCTTTCTATGATCATTTTAACTTCTCCCAAACTATCAGTGAGAAGGGGAAACACGCTTGGGTCAACCCTATGGTTGTTTTGTGGTTTGTTTTTTTTTTTTCCTTTTTCTACATCCTATTTCAGTTTCCTATGATTCTAACAGTGGGCAGACTTCGCTACAGGAATTTTCTTGCAAACCTTATTTAGAAATTGTGTTGCATTTGCTGGCAGAAACCATTAGCTATATCCATTGGAATTGGTTAGAATAGCCAGGATTGCATGTTCTAACAGTTAAATGTCTTTGTGAACCCATCAGGGTCATTGAGAAAATCAGGAACAATTGTTGGTTCCTCTTTTGCTGAGACAAGCTTTTCTCCAAAGGAAGCTGTTGGAATTCCTATTCTCATTATTCCTTAAGTCAGTGGGGAGTGGTAGTGGAGGGGAATGAAGGGGAAGGAAGAAGGGAGGGAAAGGGCAAAGGATGTAGTGGTGGAACTAGAGAAGGCGGAAGAATAGGGTGTTGGCATTCATTAGCTTCGGAAGAGTTCAGAGACAGTCTCTAAAATTTCTAATTCCTTAATTTTTTAAAAAAGAATTTATATGTGCTTCTCCTTAGAATCTCCTCATTTCCAAATCAAGATATGCTTCCATTCATTCATTCAGTTTAATGTTAGACCTGGCATTTTTCTTGCATGCCAAAAATTAAATTAGGCACGCAAATAAAACTGCATTTTGGCCATTTTTAGTAGGATATTTTCTAGTTAAATCTTCCCATTTCTGTAAAGCACTTGCAAGTAAAAGCTTCCTATCAGGAGTGTTAATGAGGGCTGGGATCTGGCATCTCCTGGCCTTGGAGGCACAATCCCATGTTAATTTCAGGTGTGTTTTGTTTTTGTTGTTTTGTAGTTGTGTGTGTGTGTGTGTGTGTGTGTGTGTGTGTGTTATTGTTGTTGTTTTGTTTGTTTGTTTTTCTGATATCTGCAGAATCTGAGCAAATTTTCTAGGATTGTTATATAATGTAGCTGGTCAACATGCATTGCTTATGGTTGAGCTCCATGAGGCTCTCACCCCTCAAGTCACATTCAACCCTCTTATTTGCCTTGGTTTATCTCCCTGCTGTCTAAAACAGCCAGAGGGTTCAGGGAACTAGTTGACCAAAACTTATGGGTGCTCCCCCACCAGAACCAGTCACTTTAATTGCAGTTGAGTTGAAATTTTTGCTTTGGGGCCCCTGCATGTCATGAGGAATGACCTGACACCTCCACAGAGATTCTTAGTCACCTGAGAATACCCGATATTCAGGCTGGAGGGAGAACATGCCCCTGTATTTTTGGAGCTGATCAAGTTCAACTTTTATTTATACAGCAAAGGTTAATTTTTCTCAGATTCTCAGAAAGCAATTCCAATTGGAAAACCACAGTATAAAAACAGGCACCCATTGTTCCTTCTGTCTTGTCTTAGCCTAAGTTCCCTTAACCCTTAATCTTAGTTACACCTGGAGTATTTAAAAATACAGCTCAAATAAATCAAACCCTCTATGACCATAGAGGGTAAGTCCTAGATCTGAGACACAATTCACCCAGGCTCACCTGATGGGTGGGGAACCAGTGGGTTCAATGGATTTTTTGTTGAATCATAGCACCGGGTCCACGTTTGGTCCAGGAGGGGGGTGGAGCGGGTTCTTTGGAATCCTAACCCACTATGCCAAGTAAGTGTCAAAGTAAGAAACACTCAAACTTGTGAAGAATTTTTGTGAGTTTATTTAAGCCCAGCTGTCAACAATTGGTGGGAAGAAAATCTCAGTGGATTGAGAGAATGCTCTGGAGAATGGCGGTTGTGCATCTTATTTTATACATTACAATCAAAACAGGAGATGTATGTTGGTAACATGAAATCCAGTGGTGATACATTAGGGTCCCAGAGAAATCAAAGTGGGGAATCCTATGTGACTGGATAAACATTAAAATGACACAGACATATTTCTTTTACATAGGTGGATATAGGAGAGTTACAAGTCAACAATTAACTCGGGTACAATGAGGGCATTTGTGGTCTCCACAGAGCATTGTCTATGCTTTGAGGGGTCCGGAAAAAGGGAAATTCCTTTGACATTCCAAAGATATGTTATTGTAGATGCCAATAGACAATAGACAGGCTCAGTTAAGGTAAAGATTGACCTTTGTCAGGGAAGATGCCAGCCTAGGACATGACTACCCACCATAAACTGCATTTAGCTTAAAAGTTTTCATTTCAGAACATCCTTTGTAATAACTTCAGGTCTCTGAGTTTGCAAGAACACCGCACAGGCCTTCCCTGAGCTAGTCAGTGAGCATGTGGTCCCTTTTCGCATACGCTGTCCTTGGATCACTCGTGTCCCACCTCCTGACAATAATCACTGAGTGCTTAGGGGTTCAGTCTGAACTATAGCCCCCAAGCCACCTGGCAGTTCATAAGCTGCCCCTGATGGAATGTCTCTCTTCTGTCCCAACACAGGAAGAGAAACCATCACCCCAGAAAACAGAAAGGACCTGCATGGGGCAAGCAGCTGCAGCTTCCTTGATGCCCACAGTCCTGGTCTCCACCCCTGCACCCCCAGCCCCGTGTCCAGGCTCAACACACCAATGCCCAAGAACCTGTTTGCTACCCAGGAGTTGGGACAGCCCCAGCCTCAATTCGTGCCCAGGTTGTGCAACCTGACCTTAGTGAAGATGGTGGTCTTCAAAGAGCTGGAGAAGGACTTCATCTCCATGGTGATTGCTATGAAGATGCAGGGCTCCAACCTCATATCAATGGTGATCACCATGAAAATGCAGGGCTACAAGCACATCCTATGAGAGTGTGCTGTTCCCCAGTGGACAACTGGAGACAGACCTGGGGCTGACCTCACTGCAAGACCCCAACTTCCTCAGGGGAGAAGACAACAAGCTACAACAAGCTACAGGTCCTGTGCACTGGAGGAAGCGCTTTAAGAACCAGATCATCTGGAGCTACAAGACACTCCCTGTGGGCACCATCCACATGGCCGAGGTCAGGCAGCAACCCCTCAAGCGTGGCCAGGGACTGTGCCTCTGCAGCAGCATCAAGGAGGCTTCTGCCAAAGTGGCTGAGATGTGGATCTGCTCCCTGTCAGCCAGCCCATCATCCAAGAGGACAGTGCTATACAGGCCAGATGCAAGGCCAAGTCAAGGGTTAACTACTCCAAGGGGGTATATCAGAGCTTCTCCTCTGAACAACAGGCCAGCAACAATGCTACCCATGGGCTAGACCTGGCTGAGGAGGGCATTGACATGGGGATGCCCAAGAAGCAGAGGCCATGGATATTAGGAAAGACGTCCATTACCAGGCCACAAAATATCAAGGAGAAAGTCGTGGCATGGTTGGGCAAGTTCAAAGTGTCAGAGGAGGTTGTGGACTCGAGCATGTCCCCAGGTTGGAGGAGGATCTGGACCTTCTATTCGACACACTAGAAAACTCCAGCGACAGTGACCCAGACATGGAGGATGATAACAGCACCCTCAGCACCCCCAAGCCCAAGCTCAGGCTGTACTTTGAAGGCTTGGCACACTCCAGCTCACAGACAAAGATGGGGAGCATCCACAGGGCCCGGAGCCAACAGTAGCCTGCAAATCTGGCCAAAGCGTGAGAGAACACATGAGCCTCAGGCATCAAACAGCCCATCGACAGTGTTTGGAACATGGTGGCCCACATCACCCTCAATCCCAAGGTCTCCTGTGTCTGTACCTTCTCCATGACTAGCATGAGGACAGTGCCATGCAGGCCGGCCCAAGGCCAAGTCCACAAATCCCTACTCAAAGGATGAGTATGAGAGCTTCTCAGAGCAGGAGGCCAGTGAAGATGCCGCCCATGGGTAGGACCCGGACCAGGACGACTTTGACATGGGGGAGCCCAGGAAGCAGCGACTATTGAAAGTCACAATCATGTCCATGACAAGGCATCCAAACTTAAATCAGAATGTCATGGCTTGGCTGAGCAGGGCCCAAGTGTCAGAGGAGGTCCTACACTCAGAGCAGGACCTTGCAGATCATGTCCCCGAGTAAAGGAGGACCTGCACTTTCTGTCTAAGATGCTGGAGAACCAGCGACAGTAGCCCAGACAGGGAGGAAGATGACAGCCTTCTCAGCACCATCAAGGCCAAGCTCTGGCCATACTGAGAAGGCCTGTCACATTTCAGTTTGAAAAAGGACATGGGGAGTATCCATGGTACCCAGCTCCAGGAGGAGCTTCCAAGCCTTAGTAGGTTTCACTAAGGGCTAATGTGTTGGCCCATGGACTAAAGGTCCCAGGTTCGATTCTGGTCAAGGGCACACCTGTCTCGATTACAGGCTTGATCTCCAGCCCTGGTCATGGCACATGCAGGAGGCAACCAATCCATGTGTCTCTCTCACATTGATGCTTCTCTCCTTCTCGGTCTCTCCCCCTTGCTTCAACTTTCTCAAAAATCAGTGGAAAAATAACCTCCAGTGCAGGTTAACAAAACAAACAAAGGAGCCTCCTAGTCTGGCCGCAGTGCCCGAGAAGACCAAGCCCAGGCAGCAATAGCCAAGTGACAGGGTCTCCCACTTAGCACCTCAGAGCATGCCCACCCAGGGCAGCAGCCAGCACAGCCCAAGGACAGCCCCGAGGTAGAGACCTCAGCCCTGGATATGCTCACCAAGAAGCTACTGCCCAGTGGGTGCATCACTAAGACCGAAGCTCTCATCATCCCCTCCACCAAGGCCAAGTGGAAGCATCCCAGCCACCATGACTGGGGCAGGTACCTGAAGGAGCGGCAGACGGCACAGCCACAGAACAAGCAGGTAAACAGCCTACCAGGGTCCTCAAACTTTTTAAACAGGGGGCCAGTTCACTGTCCCTCAGACCATTGGAGGGCCGGACTATAGTTTAAAAAAAAACTGTGAACAAATTCCTATGCTCACTGCGGGCCTGGGACGAGCCGGCTGCTAAGCAGGACAGGCAGCGGCACCCGGTCGGCCAGATAAATGTCCTCGGCGGGCCGCATGTAGCCAGCGGGTCATAGTTTGAGGACGCCTGGGCCCTAGACAATGAGTGCTGCCCGGACACAGGGAGTCAGCTGCAGATCCCCAGGAAGACCACGTACAACCAGCTGAACCACATCCTCATCTCTGATGACCAGCTGCCAGAGAACATCATCCTCGTCAACACCTCCAACTGGCAGGGCCAGTTCCCCTCGGACACCCTGCAAGGGCACACGCTGCCTTGCTGTGCACCTGCTCCATGGCTGACGTCCAGGCAGCCTTCAGCTCCATCATCTGGCAGATACAGAGATACTGTCACTATAATTCCCAGCCCCCGAAGCCGGTGAAGATCCTGGTGGCAGGGGCACCACTACTTCAGCGCTGTGCTGCGCATCTTCCTGGAGCTGCTGTCCTACAAGATGCTCGACTGGCTGGGATACATGTACTTCCAGGTCATCTCGCTGGGTTCCCACCCCATGGCCAGGCACCTGGGCTCCATGCATTACCTCTACAACAGCTTCTTCCAGGATCTGGCCTGGCGGGACCTGTTCCACAAGCTGGAGGCCCAGAGCGCCATGCAGGACACACTGGACATCGTGACGAGAATCACACAGTACATCACGGAGACAACTGTGCCTACCAGCTGCCCGTTGAGGAAGCCGTGCTCTCCTACAAGCAGAAGAGCCCCCACGAGGAGTCCTTATGGTTCATTCCCTTCGGGGGAGGGGGTGAAAGTTGGGATAGTGCAACAGTCCTCAGACACGTCAGGAGATTCAGATAATGGGCCCCCTTGGGCTGCAGCATGCTTTCGTTCATCCCTCTCTCCATACCTCTGGTTGCCAATGAGGCCTTGTCACCCCCCTCTGCTCCCTGTCAGTGACTGGGGCTTGTCCACCTCCAGCCAGGGCGATGGCACGAAGCTGATGGAGCGGCAGGTGGATTACTGGACTGCAGCCCAGCCCACAGACAGGAAGAGAGACTCGAAGAAGAAAGACCTGCCTGCCCCCAACAACACCCTCAAGTGCACCTTCCACTCTCTCCAGGTCAGTAGGCTGCACAGCAGGGGAGAGGCTGCAGCAACACCCACCATGTGCATGACAGGGCTCACCAAGGAGAAGAAAAAGAAGGTGCTGTTTTTGCCTAAGAAAACCAAGGACAAGGTTGTGGAGTCCAAAAGCTAGAGCCTGGAGGGCATAAGCCGCCTGGTCTGCAGGGCCAGCACCAGCAGAACATTCTGCGGGTCCTCATCAAGGGTGTGGTGTGGAATGACGTGAAGTTCTTCCAGCTGGCAGCCCAGGGTCCTCCTACGTCCAGCACTTCCCCATCTGCAACTCCAGACACTCCGACTCCACCTTCCAGCCCTGCATGTGGCCTGCTGACGCCAAACACAGGAGGGCCCAACTGCTTTTCTGTGGATGTTTCAGTTTAGTACAGAGACTGACCCTGGAAACACAAAGAGAAACCTTCTTAAGTGCGAATGTGCTCACAACCCAGAAACTAATGTAGTGCCCCCAGTGGGAGCCCCCAACTGCTCTGCTGAACTCTCTGGTGGTGGGAGGTCAGGCGGGCAGTGCTGAGCTGGAGACTCATGGGAGGTGAGCTTGGCCTCAGGACCCCTAACACTCCCAGTGAGAAGGGCTCTCACCTTCTCCACGTGCCCTTCCTGGAAGCCAGGACTCTGCCCCCACAGAACTCAGAGCTGGTGGTCAGATGCCAAGGGCTGGCCTCCCAAGGGGGGCGTCCTGAGCAGAACACGGAGGCCAGTCAGCCCAGCCCTGGGCCCCAGCTGCCAACCACCCAGTGGCCCTAGCACCACCCACTCGTGGTTCCCTAAAAAAAATACCTCTGTGGTGCAGACCTCCAGGCACACCAACTAGACAAACTGGTGGAATACCAGCTGCCCGCCTTCCTGAGCAGGGACTCCACTTCCGCCTTCATTTTTCTGTGTTATTACAGAACATTTGTACCACCCAACAGGTGGGGGACCATCTATTTACCAGGTGAGCACCCTGCCCCTCCACAGCACAGTGGTCACTTGGCCACCTGCTTGCTGTGAGCCTTCAGGTTACTTCGTGTCTCTGAGTGCTTGTGCCTCTAAACACGGGGTGAGCCTAGGATCAAGCTCACAGGTTTATTGTAGAGACTCAGTGGGGTCCTCCCTGGAAAGTGCTGTCTGGGTGCCTGGACAGTGGAGAGGTCTGCTGTACGGGCTGTGGTTGAGCTCATTGGCCATTTTCTCTTCCTCGTGACAAAGCCTCTGCCTCATTTGTGATTCTCCACGAGGTCTTGGGCTAAGCTCTTTTCTCCTGAGATACAGAGATTAGAGATTCTATGAGGGGTCCATGACCTGGGTGAAGCCAGAACCAAAAATCCCAGGAGTGAGCAATGGGGCCCCATGCTAAGTTTATTCTTGACTAAAAGAATACAGAAAAAGTGTGAAAATTCTAAAATACTAGTTAGTGTCAGCACTGTGTAGTGGATGAGGGACAGCATGTTAAAGAGCGTGTCTTGCTGAGGAAAATATAGACATGTGTAAGAAACCACAAGGATACATTTAACTGAATGTGTTTTAACTTAAGGGAAAGCATCCTGTCTTGCAAAATAGAATGCGTTAATTTTTAACCTCCTTTAAGAAATAGGACCTATTAAATGAGAAGCAATAAGTGATTTTCTAAAAATCAGAAGAAAATTTGACAAATGGAAGTTATTGTTTGCTTTGTTATACATAGACTAACAGATTATACCCAGTCTTTTAAACAAAATAAATCATTACCATGTGCTATGCCACATAGGAAGTCTCAATGAATTCCAAAGAAGAAATATATATTTCTTCTCCATTGACATATTCATGAACCATAATGCATAATGCATGATGCATATGTGTTCTCTAACATAATGCATTAAGGTAAGAAGTTAATAATAAAGGATAACTTTAAAATTCCCAAATATCTGGACAGTGAAGAAGGTATAAGTGAAGCTGAAGTGAAGTATATTCTACATAAACCCTGAGTTCAAAAGAAATCATGATTGAGATTATGGAATATTCACAACTAAAAAACAATAAAGAAAAACTGCCCATCAAAGCAGCTATAGAAGAGAGTTTTAGTTTTAAATAGACTTCTAAGGGAAGAATTACAGCTGTGAAGAGAGATCTAAGTCTCCAAATAGTAAATTAGAGAGAGCAATAGAGTGACCTTGAAGAAACAAGGAAGGGGGAAAACATAGGCCAAAGACCCGCATGTGGCTCGCGAGCCGCGGTTTGCTGACCACTGGTGTAGGAGAACCTATAACATAAGCCTCTCATTCTCAAGCTTGAACTGATCACTTTTTGAATAACATTTCCTCGGCTGGGACACAGGGGAAAAGCAGGGCTTCTGTGTCAAAATATAGCCCCCCAGAGTCTAAGAGCATGAACCTGGTTCTTCTGATCAGCATCACTGGGTGGGAATGGACCACTGGAAATATTTGATAGAATACATAGCAAAGAGACAGCTGGATAAGTGGGTTTCCAAACCTTATCCTATCAATTCCCTCTCAAAAACATTAGCCTTTTTATGAGTATTTTTCCACTGACATAAACATCCTTCCGAGATGTTAATCATATTGTATATGAACGCATGGCTAACAAACTCATGTGTCATGATGAAACGTGGCAAGGTGTTGTGATGGAGCCTAAAAAAGGAAAGTGGATCATCTGTGTACTTGTTTCTGTTGTTATTTGCAAGTAAAATGATAATGCAGGAAAAACAAAAAGTATCACTGTAGGTGTACATATAGCCACATAAATATTTTTTATAATTTTAAAGTGTGAATATTATGGATTAAATGTAAAAGAATAAAATATATGTAGAATAAATTATGATCACCTGTGTTACTACTGAATCTTAAAATGCTGCCATTGCCTGTGTGTCTTTAAACAGAACATTAGGGTGACAGTTGGGAGACAGTTGAACTCCTGATTCCATTCCAGTTTTTCCTTCCTCAGAGCTAGTTACTATCATCCACTTTGTGCTTGTCCTTAAGTCGATTTCTATAATTTTACACTAAAGTTGTGTAGACACAAGTTATATTTAGTGTTGGATTTTCACTCAAACCATGCTTTATGAGATTTGTCCACTTTGCTACACATGCTCCAGTCCACTACTTTTACCGCTTTACTAGGTATTTACTATGATTACTTTATTCTCTTGTTGAAGGACATTTAGGTTATCTCTAGTTTTCCACCATCATAAACAATGCTAAAATTGACTTCTTGTATCCTTCTTCATGGGCACGTGAATGAAGGTTCTCTAGAGTATGTTGCTAAGAATGAACTTCTAGCAGGAAGGCCATGTATGCCTTAGGTTTTACTAGTGGGTGCAACTTCACTGGCTGGTTCAGCCATCCCTGCCTCCCAGCTGCTTGGATGTTGGCTGCTCATGGCTCCTGACTGCCCTTTCCCTGTCCAGAGGGGGTAGGTGCTCCCCCTCTACTGCCCTGGGATGTAGGCTCAGCCAGAGGCCAGTAATGACTGGCACTGGGTAGACAAGCCTGGCTCCTTACCTCCAATGGGACTCATTCAATGGGTACCATTCCTGTCCCAGATTTCCTCTTAAGACCAGGCTGAACGTAAGGTGTTGAGTCCACATCTCTGCTCACCTCCCTCCATCTTCTCCTTCTGCGGTCACTCCTTCACTAAACTCTGTCCCAGTTCCCAGGAGTCACTGCCTCCAGGGAGCCTGGCGCAAGATGACTAATATTGCCAAGGTCTCTCCAAAAGGGCTGCACCAGTGTCCACAGTTAGGAGAGGCTTGAAGGCTGAGAACGAGGAAGCCCTTCCAAGAGATGAGGTGGGGGAGGGGGAGAAGGCAAAGGCTCTGAGATGAAAGAGCTTTGTGAATTCCACAAACTGAGTGAAAGCCAGTATGGCTGAAGTGTGGGGAGCAGAAGAAGGAGAAGGACACTGGTTGAGGTTGGAGATGTATGTAGGAGCCAACAAGTAGACCTCATAGGCTAGTTTCCTTTATTTTTAATTGTAATGGGAAGTTCTTTAAATGCTTTGAGCAAGAAATTGATAGGGTTTGATTTAGACTAAGAAAATTCGTCTGTGTATAGAGAGAATGGTTTGGAAAAAGATAAAAGAAGCAGGGATTTGAGTATCCACACAGCAAGCAGAGTGGATCATAAAAATTATAGTGTTAGCTCAGAAAGTAAGAAACACTATGGGGTTTATAGCACAACACTGTGTGTATATAAAATACACAAGCATACAAAGACATGAATTATTCAAGTGCAATACCTATTTTTAAGTGGCTACCTTTGTGGAGGAGAAGGGAATGGAGATTCGATGTAATAAAAGACAATAATATTAAGAAGATATCTTGCAAGGAATGGTGGTGACGAGGTGTCATGAATTGAGGCATATGATTTACGGAGACCTGAACCAAGAAAACAAAAATCAAAACAGCAACCACCCTCCTTCCTACCCATTATTTTCCTTCGCCCTGTGGAGACCCATGTCTGGGATGGGGAACAGGTTTTCTGAGAAACTTTCCAAATAATCCAACTTTTACCCACTAAGTGGGTTAACCTGGATGGCAGAGACCTTCATAGTGATTAATGCAGCATCTGAGTCAAGGAACCTGGAGGGAGGAGGAGGCAGAACCTCCCTGGAGCTGCATTAGTGAGGGCACAGATGGTTGCACTGAGGCAGTCTCATGCCTGACCTGGTGGGTGCTCCTGATGCTCCCTCTCACCCTAGTTCCTCCTTTCCCTGGGGGCTCCATGGAGCCCGGTCTTATCTCTGGGATTAGAGATAATCCAGGTTAACACGTCCTGTTATTTCGCCTTTGCACAAGTTTATGACCTGGTCCCAGGAGATCGGGGGACCAAACTTCTACCATGTCTGGTAGCCTGTGCCTAGGTTCCCAGGGCAGCAGTAGACACCCATTAGGTATCAATAAATGGCTGTGGATCAAAGTGATCCCTTGAATCTTTGACTGGGGGCAAGGACCCTGAGACTTCCCTTGACATTTTTCTTCAAGTGCCCAGAGAAGCACATGGCATGCTCTGCAAATGCATTTGTCAGTTGGCGTTCAAAGAGTTTGCTGAGTTGGTGCCTTTGTTTCGCTGTCTAGCCCTGAGAGACAAAATCCCAGTGGATAGAATAGAGTGGATGCTGGCTTTACCCAATGGCATGCTGCTCTGAGGCACTCCAGAGCGACCCTCTGGCAATATGTATAAAAATGAAGTGTGCTTCCCTTTGAATGTACCTAGAAATATATCCAAAAATAATGTACAAAGACATTTACTGATTCATTGTCTGTAGTAGGAAAAACAGGAAAAAAGCTAAATATTATCATCACAATATTGATTAAAATATATCTGATGCAATCATAAAATGTAATAGCATGCATCCATTAAAAATGATGAAAATATTTACAGAGTATGTTCACCAGCACATTGAGTGAATAAAAATAATTTAGTAAGAAAACAAAATTGGAAGAATTTTCACGAAAATGTAAACAGGATCTGGAGTAATTTTTACTTCCTTTACATTTTATACTTAAGGATATTAAAGAAAATTTAACAAAATCCAAATATTAGAAAATAAACATATGTGAATGCTAATTCAATATGGAAGTTAATGCAACAGATATCGTAATAAGAAGTAAGTTTGGCACACACAAAAAACCAGCTGTGGACCAACTTATTAATAAATATGACTACAAAAGCCTAAATAAAACATTAGCATATCTACTTCATTAGGTTATACTGGAACACAAGTATGGTTTAATATTAGGAGAGCTTCTAAAAGCCCTGCCTCTATGCACTACCCCTATGTTCACTGCAGCATTATTTGCAATAGCCGAGTTACGGAAGTAACCTAGGTGTCCATCAACAGATGAATGGATGAAGATGATGTGGTGCATATGTACAACAGAATATTACTGGATCATAAAGAAGAAGGAAATCTTACCATTTGCAACAACATGGGTGGGTCTAGAGCAGGGGTGGGCAAACTTTTTGACTCTAGGGTCCCAATGGGTTCTTAAACTGGACCGGAGGGCTGGAACAAAAGCATGGACGGAGTGTTTGTGTGAACTAATATAAATTCAAAATAAACATCATTACATAAAAGGGTACGGTCTTTTTTTTTTATTTCAATAGTTTTATTCATTTCAAACATTTTAACAAGAAGAATGTAAACACTAATTTTTATAATTTGAAACTTCAAAAAATGGAGGAATCATAGCACAATAACATACTTTATATTGAAGATGGCAAAGGCAAAATAAAATTGCCTAACAAAGGAAAGGTACAAAAGCCTTTCAAATGAAACTTAAATATAATAAAATAATTTAAAACTAAAACAAATAGAAAAGAACAAAATGTGTAAACAGTAAATTAAACATTTTCTTTAGTGCAACTTCCAAATTATGCCCGGGACGTAGATGTAGATGGCAATGTAGACTGGGTTGAAAGGTTTTTGGTCTTTAAAACATCAACTTCAGTGGGAACAGTGTTGTTGGTCTCCTTTTTAGCTAATGCTCTGATACTGTGCTCTCCAGGGGCGTGTCTCCCTACATCACCACCATAACATGTCTACTCATTCCCAGGGTGATGTCGGGGGACCCGTCCGCGGGCATTACAAGGAGCCTCTGGAAGATCGAGAGGTTGTTCCTTCTACTGAATGGGCGGATATAAATCTGCCCACTCAGAAGAAGGAGCTGTGGCCGTGTTTCCCAACGTTGCTATGTTAACACTGCTGCTGGTGAAGGATCAGAGGGGAGAGCAAGAGAACCCTCCGCTCTTTCGTCTCCACGGGCCAGATAGAACAGCCGAACGGGCCGGATCCGGCCCGCGGGCCATAGTTTGCCCACGGCTGGTCTAGAGAGTATTATACTAAGTGAACTAACTCAGGCAGCAAAAGACAATTACCATAGAATTTTATTTATATGTGGACTCTAAAAACAAAACAAAACACAGACTCATTAAAAAAAAAAGAGAGAGAGAAAAAGGAATAGTTACCAGAAGGGACAGTGTGGGGGATGGGTGAAAGGGGAAGGGGAATATAGTCAATAATATTGTGATAAGTTTGCATGGTGACAGATTGATTATAAGAATTGGTGAGGTGATAAAATGGTCCAATTACTATATCATACACCTGAAACAATATTTATACTAATAAAAGGGTAATATGCTAATCAAACCGGGAGACCTTCTGGACATCCTCCCGGCCAAAGCCATGGTGGCAGGGTCAAGGCAGAGTTGTTTAGGGGCGATCAGGCCAGGAGGGGAGGGCAGTTGGGGGCGCGCAGGCTGGCAGGGAGGACCAGCTGGGGGCAAGCAGGGCAGCAGTGGGGGGTCACTTGGAGGCGAGAAGGCTGGCAGGGGGGCACAGTTGGGGGTGATCAGGCCGGCAGGGGGGGGGGCAGTTGGAGGCGAGCAGGTCAGCAGGCAGAATGGTTAGGGGCAATCAGGCAGGCAGGCAGGTGAGCGGTTAGGAGCCAGCGGTCCCGGATTGTGAGAGGGATGTCTGACTGCCGGTTTAGGCTTGATCCCGCAGTCGAACATCTCCTGAGGGGTCCCAGATTGGAGAGGGTGCAGAACAGGCTGAGGGACACAACCCTCCGCCCCCTGTGCACAAATTTTGTGCACCAGGCCACTAGTAACCATATAAAATTGTATATCAACTATACTTAAATTAAAAATAAAAAATAAATTTCTCAGATGCTGTAGGATTTTTAGAAAATTAAACCTAGGAATAAATATTCTAAAATTTAAAAACGTATCTTAATAAAAGTTAATAAAAAGTGATAGGCACTGAAAAAGTGTCTGATCAAAAATGCAACAGCCATATCTGATTATTAAAGTACTATTGTCAAATACAAAAGGAAAGATAGTTGCTAAATGTCTTTCACTTGAAACCCTCTAAAAGGCCTCATTGCACTTGGAATAAATTTTACAGCCTGAACAAGACTCTGCAGGCTCTGCACCCCTTTGGCCTGCACAACTTCCTGTCTCACACTCTCCTCTTTACTCCAGCCACACTGGCCCTATTTCATTCCTTCAACCCAGTGAGCCCTTCTCCACCTCAGGCCTTGGCACACACACCTCTCTGTCTGCAAGGCTCTTTGTTCAGGACTTCATAGGACTGACTTTTTTCTCCTTTACATCTCACCCAAAAAAGACATCAACATGTGGAAAGTGTTCTCTATCTCTATATCATGGAATTAAATAGAGTCTATTTATATTCTCTCATTTTTTATTTTTAAAATTTTCATTTCACCTGCATTAGATTTTCAAAAGGAAAAAGGCACAGGAAAATGTATTAATTTAAAATACATTTAAATGTTTTCTGTAAGATCTGAAATATTGATCTAAAGTTTTCCCCTCAATCCCCCAATTGTTTTGGCTCAGTGGATCAGCCTGTGGACTGAAGGATCCCAGGTTCGATTCCAGTCAAGGGCATGTACCTTGGTTGCGGGAACATCCCCAGTGCAGGGTGTGCAGGAGGCAGCTGATCAATGTTTCTAACTCTCTATCCCTCTCCCTTCCTCTCTGTAAAAAATCAATAAAATATACTTAAAAAATAAATAAAGTTTTCCCCTCAATATCTGAGCAACTGTCACAGTGCTATTTATTGCCAAAGGGCCTCCATAATGATCCACTCAGTCCTATCTGTGCTCAGCCCTGTTCCTGATGTCGCTGCCCAGCTCCCGTGGCCTGCTCACTCCAGCACCCATTCCGCACTGCTTGAGAATCCTGTCTATTTGACAGAGCAAGTCCCCTTATATTCTTTTCAACTGTTTGCTGCTTTGTTTGCATATTTATTTTTAGATAAGGTTTAGAATACTTTTTGTTTCTCCAAAATCCTGTTATGATTTTTACTTCAAATAAGTAAATTTTAGACTAATTCAGGAGAACATGTGCCTTTGCGATATTTTATCTTTCTATCCAGAAATTAGTAAGTCCGTGCATTTATGATTAAATGGAGAAATAGAGCATTGGAAGGTCCTGGGCAATTCCTGTTAAAATCTTACTGCTTTAGATTATTTTGTCGATGTCACACTTTGTATTTCCACCTGATGATTGTTTACATACATATCCTATATAATAAAGAGCTAATATACTAATTAGACCGAACAGCCGAATGACTGTCCGGACGACATTCCTGATGAAGCCAGTGCTGTGAGTAGCTGCGAGGGCCAAGCCCCTTGCACGAATTTTGTGCATCAGGCCTCTATTGTATTTATAATAGTAATGGGCAATATATATTGAGTGCCCACCACATGCCAATCTTTATGTTAAGCACTTTATTACTCAATTTTATTCTTGCAACTCATCTTTCACGTGAAAAAAAACAAGCCTTAATGAACTCAGCTAACAGTCCTGAGGTTTCAATGCAAGTGGCAGTGCCATTCTTCTCACTAAAAATATTTTTAGTTAATTCTCACTCAAGGATAAGTTTCCCTTGGTTTTTAGAGAGATTGGGAGGGAGGGAGGAAGACAGAGAGAAACATTGATGTGAGAAAGAGAGACATTGATTGGCTGCCTGCTTCGCTTGCCCAGACCAGGGCTAAGGATCTAGCCTGCAACTGAGTATGTACCCTTAACTGGAATCAAACCCAAGATCCTTCAGTCCACTGGCTCCCAACTATTACAGGCGAACAGCTCTGTCTCTTTCTCTCACTCGCTTACTGCTCTAATTTAGTTGAGAACATCCAGAATTTTCTTCTGGTCACAAGTATAAAGAATCTTATTAAACTCACTGAAGTCACATGTCCACATACAACCATCATCACTGTGGTCTGACCAAAGAAATGTGCTGATACCTCCACTCTGGGGCCCTGACCCACATACCCCAGAACCAGCTGGATGTGGAAATTGGCAGCTATTAGAAAGGGGGAATTGGAAGTCATGTCCACCACAGGCCATTGTCAAATAAAACATTGACTTCTGGTTTCCACTCTGACATATAAGAGCTTGGAAGTCCTTACTGTTATCCTTACAAGAAGAGAAAAGATGAACAATCCAAAAGATAGGAACTCTTTTTAGATCCATCAGATCATTGAAGTCACATGGCTATCAAATTAACCTTTGCTGCTGCAAACCACTGAGATTCAGGGCTCTGTTAACACAATGCAACCTAGCACTAGCTCTTGTGTGTGTGTGCGCACAGACAGAAGAAAAGCAGACACCGAGGAGGTGACAATAGGAAGAAAAAGAGTTTGGAGGCACATTTGCCTGTGAGAGTCCTCCTCCTACTTGATAGCTACTCCCCCTCATGAGCCTGAACATCGCTAAGAAGCACATGCTGCAATAACCCATTGGGCAGGCAGGGGAGAGACAGGCCCTGACAGGTACAGTGACTTATCCAGGATCAAGAAGTGGTAAAAATGAGGGGTTGAGTTTTAGCCCAGGTCTGTCTCCTCAAATCTGGGACCTTGGCTATAGCCAAATCTTCTAGGGGCTGTGGAGAGGGGTGTGTTGGTGTCACTGTGTACACTGTTGGTATTCCATGGAGAAGGTGGGTGAGCAGTCAGTAGCCCACAGGACTATCTATAGCTGTTATTAGGTGAGGGGTGTTGGGGGGGGTGGCAATCCCAGGAAGTGAGGTCACTTCCTAATAGAACTTGGAACCCCCGTAACCAGGCACCCACTTTCTAGCAACTGCCCAACCGCCACTCACTTGGCAAGAGACGGTTGACAGTTCAAGATGTTCTCTTGTTGTGTTCCCAGTTATCAGGGCTCTGGTTCCCAGAGACCCTGCAGTGAGAGTTGTTCCAGACTCTGTAGACGGTTCAACACTCGTGCCCGACACCTCTGGCCGTTTTCAAGAAGATCCCGTCAGGTAAGAGAAGGTGGCCTGGGTCAGACCCATTCACGCCAGGCCTGCCTCCTCTGTGGGCCATCCCTGTGCAGCCCACATGCCTTCCCTTCATGTGGTGGGAAGAGGGACCTGAAGGGAGACCACTGGGGCAGGAACAGTTTTGGGGGCAGCGGATCACCTAGAGCAGTGGTTTTCAATCTTTCTAATGCCGCGACCCTTTAATACAGTTCCTCATGTTGTGGTGACCCCAACCATAAAATTATTTTTTTTGGTACTTCATAACTGTAATTTTGCTACTGTTATGAATCGCAATGTAAATATCTGTGTTTTCCAATGGTCTTAGGCGACCCTGCTAGTGGTTCTCAACCTGTGGGTTGCAACCCACAGGTTGAGAACCGCTGCTTTAGAGCCTAAGACCATCAAAAAACACAGGTATTTACATTATGATTCATTAACAGTAGCAAAATTACAGTTATGAAGTAGCAACGAACATAATTTTATGGTTGGTGGTCACCACAAAGGAGGAACTGTATTAAAGGGTCGCGGCATTAGAAAGGTTGAGAACCACTGACCTAGAGGTCCTGCTGTGATCACACCCCAGGGTAGGGCAGGGCAGGTAGTTGGAGATGGGCTTCTAGAGGGGTCTCTATCTGTGCCAATGGGAGTCCTAGTCCTCAGGCTGTCACGCCTTTTCCTCGTCAGTGGAGGTCTCAGCAGATCACAGTGTGTGTGTGTGTCTGGAGTGGAGGGTCACAGGGGTCACAGAACCAGCAAAACAGGGCTCTGAGGCTTTCCCCTGGTGACTGGGAACTGTCTTTACAGAGCTCCGCACAGGAGAACAGAGAGGAGCTGACAGATGGGGTCCTCAACTCCATGCCCCTGCAGGAGGCGCAGGTGCCCCATACCTCCTCCAGCATGCAGCATGGCCGCAGGGTGAGTATAGGTGCCCAGTTGATCCAGACTCCAGAACCCCTGGGTGTCAATAGGACCTGAGTTCCAGAAGGCACCCTGCTCCTCCCCTAAGATCCCTCCTAGTGTCCAGTTCCCAAAGGGATCTGGGTCCCTGTATCCTCCAGGTCAGGAGCTGGGGCCTCCCTGAGCTGCACATTGTACCAGGACGGGGACTGGTTATCAAGGTGATTCATGTCTTCATTTCTGTGGGACCTAGACCTTATAACCTTCTGTTGCCATGACAACGGTGCCACCCTGAACAATCCACATGTCCTAATATCCAGACCCTCCACCCCACGAAAAGCCTCTGTGTCTCATCTTACATTGGGATGTTTTGTCAGAAATCACACGGTGACACTGTTAATACATCATGTGCTGTCTGTCCTCTGCTAAGAAAATGACCTAAGATACTAATGTGTTTCATATTCCTTACCTCCAATTCTACTTTTCCTGCCAAGAACCTTTTCTCTTATCAATGTGAAAAACTTTCAAAGCTGTGAAGAAGTTTTGTGCCTTTATTTGATCCAAAGTGTCGACAATTGCCAGAGAGCAAAATCTCAATGGGTTGAGAGAACGCACGGGAGAATGACAATTTTGCACCTTATGTTATAAGTTACAAGCAGCCGAAACCGGTTTGGCTCAGTGGATAGAGCGTCGGCCTGCGGACTCAAGGGTCCCAGGTTCGATTCCGGTCAAGGGCATGTACTGTGGTTGCGGGCACATCCCCAGTGGGAGGTGTGCAGGAGGCAGCTGATCGATGTTTCTCTCTCATCGATGTTTCTAGCTCTCTATCCCTCTCCCTTCCTCTCTGTAAAATATCAATAAAATATATTTAAAAAAAAAATAAGTTACAAGCAAAGTGCAGACATATGTGGGTCACATGAAATCCATGGGTGATAGATTAGGCAGACAGGAGAAAGCAAAGTGTGGAAACTTCTGTGATTGGATCACCGGTACAATGATAGGCACATACTTCCATAGGTGGATGTAGGATAGCTTCAAGTCAACAATGAACTCAATAACAACGAAGGGATTTGTGATCTCTGCAGAGCACAGAGTGGTGCCTGTGCATGAGTTGTCCAAAATAAGGAAGATTCCTTTGATAATCCAAAGACATGTTATCATAGATGCAAAAAGGCAGTACATAGACTCTGTTAGGGTAAAGATGGACCTTTGTCAGGGAAGATGCCAGACTACGACATGACTACCCACCATGAGCTCCATTGAGTTAGTGTTTTAATTTCAGACCATCCTTTGTAATTACTTAAGGTCTCTGAGTTTGCAAGGACTCCACACAGGACTTCCCTGACGTAGTCAGGTGAGCATGTGGCCCCTTTTTTCGTCCACACATTCTCCTTTTGTTCATAAATCAATACACATTATGCATTGATGATCAGTGTTAGTGTTTTGTCTTGCTGAACAATGGATCATTGGGGATGAGACAAGACCTTAAATAAACTTAAATGGCTTTCAAGGTGTAATTTTTATTATTATTTAAAATAAAAGGCAGGTGAATGGGAGGCCATGAGATCCTCTATGTCCTTGTTACAAAATATTCTGGATCAATTTTAAATTTTGAGCTACCATGAGCAGGGTACTTTTGCTGCTTGTCTTAAGTTTTAGTATTTTGCATCGAGTATAATATTTCCATACCAAGAACAAAAGCAACAGTATTAAAGCAGTAACACCATTTAGGAATAGAAAATATCTAGTGCTAGACTGAGGGGAATAAGCATCTCAGCCAACCAAAAAACCCTTTGCATGCATTATCATAATGGTTCATTAAGCTAAGTATATGTTTTCCTCCTTCATCCACTGTCACTTGTACTTATGCTATGTTTGGCCAGATGAATTAAGACTCTCTACTCTTTCGTTATCATAACTGATCATCATAATGTCATTGTCTAGTAGATGGGAAAAATTAGCAGGTATCCAAATTCAACTTTTCATGTGTAATAAGGGAGGGGCCTGGGGAGACAGATATTGTTTCCATTAGGAAACCATAAAGAGGGTCATAACAATATAAAGTCAGTTGATGTACATTTAATCAATAACAATTAGGAGATAGAAGAACAAGGTTTGAGCAGCAGTAATTTGTGAGCATCCAGGCCTTGTTGACTTCTTGGGATAGCTGTCAGCCCCCATGGCCAGTGGTTTCTCACCCTTGAAAAGTCTTCAATCTCCATGGTGGATGGAGGCCAGTGTCAGAGACAGATGTCCATTTGTGGTAGGGCATCTGATAAGGTAACACCCTTTTTTCCACATTGGAGAGAGTCTTTAATTAATGTTTCAATAAATAAAAATCTCCTGGTTGTAAGTTTTGGTCTTTAAAGTCTTTGTCTCTTGGGAGTACTATGAAATGAATGTCACTCATTTCAGGCCTATAACCTTAGTGAGTCATTGATAGTAATATAGAATGTCTGCTTTTATTTTCCCTTACATTTGGAAATAAAAAAGATTTAAAAATCAGCAGTATTTTAAACAGAGTCATAACAACAATAATCATCTTCACTTCATTTAGTTCCATACCCATTTTTTTTTGTTTATCCTGATTATTTGCCAGTATTTTCATGAATTCAGTTATTCCTTAGAATTCTATACTTCTTCATTCAGTTCAAAGATGTGACCTGCTTAGTAACCTGTAATTTAGAGTAAGTCACAGTCCTTTTCATGGATTTTTCTAAAGATGTAACATATTTGAAAATTCATTAGAATAAAACAATAACTACGAATGACAAAACAAAGTGGCATGGTTATAGTTTTTATTGTAATGCAATTGATAAAAAACTTTGCTTTTTTTGTAAACTATAACATTTCAAGGCAATAATTTTTGGAAAATAATAATTACTATAAAATGACAGAGAATAATATGAAAATATATAAGTATATGTATATATTTGGATTCAATACACAATTTCAATATAAAAAGAACAAATAATATGTAAGATTTTAAAACATTGTCCATGGCTTCTTGTATTGAGCATTGGGTATAATTCATAAACTTCCAATGTTTGAGCCACAAATAACCAGAGTCCCACTGCCAGATGTCCTCATGGGGAACCATCCCTCTTGGCTGGCCTGGTGTCGCTGACACCAAGACCCCTGTTACATCTGAGAGTTTCCAATTTGAACTTTTCTTTGAATCTTTCTATGTTCCTTCCTAGGACAGGTTGAAATCTTTAGAACATCCATTTTAATAAAAATATATGTACACAAATAGCACAGTTGTTTTCATTTTTTAATTTGGCAAAGCTTCTCAAGTAATTTCAAGCATATTAAGTAGGACTATTTCAGTTCAACAATGGCCCTTTAATAAGGAGAGAGAATATATCCTTGAGGTATTCCAGGGCCCATTGGAATTAACTCAAAGCCACCTTTTTTAAAAAAAATTATTTTTATTATTATTTTTTTACATATGTGTCCTTATTCCCCCATTACCTCCCACCCCCCACTCATGCCCCACCCGCCTGTTGTCTGCATCCATTGATTAGGCTCATATGCATGCACACAAGTCCCTTGGTTGATCTCTCTCCCTTATTCCACCGACCCCCTCCTTCCCTGAGGTTTGAGGTTCTGATCGACATTTCTCAGTCTCTGGATCTGTTCTTGTTCATCAGTCTATGCCGTTGATTATATGCCACAAATGAGTGAGATCATGTGACATTTATCTTTTTCTGCCTGGCTTATTTCACTTAGCATAATGCTCTCCATCTCCATCCATGTTGTTGCAAATGGTAGGAACTCCTTCTTTTTTACTGCAACGTAGTATTCCATTGTGTAGATGTACCACAGTTTTTTAATCCACTCATCTGCTGATGGGCATTTAGGCTGTTTCCAAATCTTAGCTATGGTGAATTGTGCTGCTATGAACATAGGGGTGCATATATCCTTTCTGATTCGTGTTTCTAGTTTCTTGGGATATATTCCTAGAAGTGGGATCACTAGGTCAAATGGGAGTTACATTTTTAGTTTTTTGAGGAAACTCCATACTGTTCTCCACAGTTGCTGCACCAGTCTGCATTCCACCAGCAGTGCAAAAGAGTTCCTTTTTCTCTGCATCCTTACCAACACAGCCACCTTTTGTATAAAAAGTCTTTTAAGCCCTAACCGGTTTTGATCAGTGGATAGATCATCGGCATGTGGACTGAAGGGTCCCAGGTTAGATTCCGGTCAAGGGAATGTATCTTGGTTGCAGGTGCATCCCCAGTAGGAGGTGTGCAGGAGGAAGCTGATCGATGTTTCTCTCTCATTTATGTTTCTAGTTCTCTATCTCTCTCCCTTCCTCTCTGTAAATAATTAATAAAATATATATTTTTTAAAAAAGTCTCTTAAAATGGGAACTTTAGGAAGGTTGTCAAATATACATATGCAAAAGATTATACCTTGTCCTTTTTGTAAATCTAAGTAAAGCAAACACAGGCTTATGGTAATAACTCTAAAGACATTAATCATACTTACAAACAGTTTTAATATTAAATATTTAGTCCAGACTACAGAATTCACCTTAATTTACATAAGTATTTAATCTTTTAGGTAAAAGATTATATCCTACTAATGACATCTGGAGGCTGAAAATTCACCACACATATCACATCGATGAACACATATCACATAAAGGCTATACACATAATTTTTTTCAGAGAAAATACAAGAATATTTTATATAAAACTTTCACAAAAGTTTATAGCCCGTACCCCCTTTTACAAACCTTTCATGAACTTTCACAAACCTTCTTACCCATTCAGAAATCACTATCCTTAGAGAAAATTACATTTGTGCTTTTCCTTCAAATATGACTCCCCATACCTCAAGCCTTCTATTAGCACAACTATATAATTTCTTCCAACTTAACTGGAACTTTTAACTCTTAGGAGCCTTAATTTCCAGTGATAAGCACAAAAGTGAACAACCAGCGTTCCTTAGACTTATGTTGATGAACATATTTTAGTCACACTCTCACGTTCAAGAAACACACCTTTGGGAGGAGAAACCAAGATGGCGGCATAGGTAAAAACCTAAACTGCTGCCTTGCACAACAATTTCAAAACTACAACTAAAAGACAAAATGGACATCATCCAGAAACACGGCAAGGCTGGCTGAGTGAAAATTCTACAACTAGAAGGGTAGAGAAAAGCACACTGAGACTCAGAGGAACTGCTGGAGGCAGAGGTACTGAGACGCACGCGCGGAGAGGACTGGCAACTGAGTGTGCTGCTGGCTTTATCAAGCGGGAGGGAGACAAAAGCTCCCAACTGCGCTGAACTCCAGTTCCGGGCAAGACTCTGGGAACCCAGACTCATAAGGGGTGAAACTGGACTGTCAGGAAAGAGAAAAGTATACTGAGACTCAGAGGAACTGCGGAAGGCAGAGGTACTGAGGCACATGGGCGTGGTGAGGGCTGGCAACTGAATACGCGGCTGGCTTTTTCAATCCGGAGGGAGACAAAAGCTCCCAACTGCACTGAACTCCAGTTCCGGGAGAGACTCTGGGGACCCAGACTCATTCAGGGAGAAACTGGACTGTCTGGCAGCAGGTGGAACTTGAGTGCGGCTTTCCCTCAGAGGTGCTTGCAGCGATTACCATGGGACACTGTGACACAGGGGCCTATTAGGGCACGGCTAATGGGAAACCAATGCTGTCTGCTCTGCCCTGAGACTCTGCCCAATCCAAGCTGAGCACAGAGGCTTTTGCAAGTCTTGTCTCATAAGGGTGTCTCCAGCACAGAAGTTCTCCCAGCGAAGACAGAGCTGATCCTCACAGCCATTTGGCCTGGAGGTCAATTCCTCCCAGTGATACCAATAACAATCAAGGCTTAAATACAGCAAGATTGTGCACACAGCCCACAAAGGGGTGCACCAAGAGTGTCCACCTCAGGTAACTGGGGAGGCTGAGCCACTGGCCCTATAGGACACCTAGCACACAAAGCCACTCTATCAACTCAGGGAAGCAGCCAAAATGTGGAGACAAAGAAACAGATCACAAATGAAAGAAATGGAGGAAAGCAAACAACTGGATATAGAGTTCAAAACTTATAAGGTTTTTCAAGAATTTTCTAGAAAAGGCCAATAAATTTAGCAAGACCCTCGAGCATATGAAAAAGGACCAACTAGAAATCAAACATTCACTGACTGAAATAAAAAATATTATACAGAGATCTAACAGCAGACTAGAGGTTCGCAAGAATCAAGTCAAAGATTTAAAATACGAAGAAGCAAAAAACACTCAACTGGGAAAGCAAAAAGAAAAAAAAAATCCAAAAAGTTGAAGATAGTGTAAGGAGCCTCTGGGACAACTTCAAGCATACCAACATCAGAATTATGGGGGTGCCAGAAGAAGAGAGAGAGCAAGATACTGAAAACCTATTTGAAGAAATAACGACCGAAAACTTCCCCCACCTGGTGAAAGAAATAGACTTACAAGTCCAGGAAGCACAGAGAACCCCAAACAAAAGGAATCCAAAGAGGACCACACCAAGACACATCAAAATTAAAATGCCAAGGGCAAAAGACAAAGAGAGAATCTTAAAAGCAGCAAGAGAAAAACAGTTAGTTACCTATAAGGGGAGCACCCATACAGCTGTCTGCTGATTTCTCATGCAGGCCAGACGGGAGTGGCAAGAAATATTCAAAGTGATGAAGAGCAAGAACCTACAACCAAGATTACTCTGCCCAGCAAATCTATCATTCAGAATTGAAGGGCAGATAAAGACCTTCACAGATAAGAAAAAGCTAAAGGAGTTCATCACCACCAAACCAGTATTATATGAAATGCTGAAAGGTATTCTTTAAGAAGAGGAAGAAGAAGCAAAAGGTAAAGATAAAAATTATGAAAAACAAATACATATCTATCAACAAGTGAATCTAAAAATCAAGTGAATAAAAAAATCTGATGAACAGAATAAACTGGTGAATATAATAGAATCAGGGGCATAGAAAGGGAGTGGACTGACAATTCTCGGGAGAAAAAGGGTGTGGGGGATGACGGAAGAGCCTGGACAAAAATCGTACACCTATGGATGAGGACAGTGCGGGAGGGTAAGGGCAGAGGATTGGTGGGAACCGGGTGGAGGGGAGCTATGGGGAAAAAAGAGGAACAATTGTAATAATTTGAACAATAAAGATTTATTAAATTAAAAAAACAACAAAAAAACACACAAAATAAGTTAAAAAAAAAAAAAAGAAACACACCTTCAACAAAGCACAAAACATTACATCAACAGCTCCAAATCAATTTTACAGTCCTGTAATAAAAAACCCAAAAGCAGGGGAACTTAAGACTTGTCTAGCAATCAATGTTTCAGTATTTCATGTTATTTCAAAATATCTAGATATTCTATAACTTTCATTAAAACTTACTAAGTTAGAAAGAAATAGTTGAAATAAGCTAAAGTGATTTGTGTTGGTTGGTAAGATATTTTTTTCTATTGGGATAAGACATATCTTCCAGAGATTTGTTTTTTTAAAAATGGCCTAGACAAGAGGTCTTGGTGAACTCAGGTATTACCACTACAAAGGTTCTGGGACTTTGGTTGCATAAAGCCAATTATCTACAAGCCTCTGAAATGAATAGGGGAGGTTTGTGGAAGGTAAAAGGAGTTGATGGGCTTTGAATTGTTTCTAGAGCCAAACCTCTGGCCCCTTGACAACTTCATTTGTCAAACAAGGATAGTCATTTTCAATACCTCAGGGACTGGGTTGCCACTCAAATGTTGGCAAGGGACTGACCAAATCATTCACTCATTTTTTGAATGTTTCTTTCTATTTGGGTACATTTTTCTAGTTTCCAGAAAGCACATACGTCTGAGAGGAATAAAGGCTTTCAGGTATATGAAACCTCTGTCCATCTCCCTTGGGAATGGCAAAACAGGTCCTAGCTGCAAGATAATCTTGAAATTAATGGTGTGAAACCTCTCTATCACCCACTTTATATTGGGACCAGGTAGGTGGGGTAACAAATGAAGGTTGGATTCTTTCTTGAAGGACTCAGGGTCAAGTTTCTCCCATTTGGTGAATATGTACCCCAAAAGAGGATTCTCAAGTCACTGTGGGCTGGTTCCCCATTTATAGAGAGACATAAGAGCAAGCCAAGTGTTACAGGCAGGTGTTTGGGCTGTTTGAGGCCATTCTGAGTAGGGTGGGGACCCTGTGAAGCCATCTCTCAGGCTCTTGTGGAAGATAATAATGAAGAAAAGATGATTAGCAAACGTTCGGTCAATCTCAAGCTTAGTTTCCTCCTGCAAGGTTCCTTTAAAATCATTAATTTCCCTTTTGGTTCAGTATCTGGTTCACTTATTCTGAGTATATATGTAACTATTCTGGAAAAAGCATATATAAGCATCACTGATTTCATTAAAAAGAAAAACCCCCACTCATTTAACAGGTGAATTGGGGAAGATTTGATAAGCAACCTATATAAATATATAAATATATATATATATATTCCCATAACATTCCCTAGTTGGAAGGAAACAGGTTTTGATTAAAAAACAGACATTTGTAGGGAAGCTTTATTTAGATGGTGAAAGCAATTGGGCGCGGTTAAGAACAAATAAAGCAACCGTAGTATATACAGGGTACTTAGTGGCTTCTCCCCTCCCCCCATTTTTAAATAGATTTTTATTGAATTCAGAGAGGAAGGGAGAGGGAGAGAGAGATAGAAACATCAATGATGAGAGAGAATCATTAATTGGCTGACTCCTGCACGCCTCCTACTGGGGATAGAGCCCGCATCCTGGGCTTGTGCCCTTGACCAGAATCAAACATGGGACCCTTCAGTCTGCAAGCCGATACTCTATCTCCTGAGCCAAACTGGCTAGGGCAGTGGCTTCCCTTTTAATGATAATTTAAAATTCTGCCAAAGTATCAGTGAGAAGGTGAAACACACTTGGAGCAACCTATGCTTGTTTGTGTTTGTTTACTTTTTCTAAATCCTATTTCAGTTTCCTATAATCTTTCACGTGGACAGACTTCTCTACAGGAGTTTTCTTACAACCTTATTTAGTAATTCTGTTGCTTTTGCTCCCAGGCACCAGGAGTATATTAATTGGGATAGGTTAGAATAGCCAGGATTACATGTTCTAACAGTGAAATTTCTTTGTGAACCAATCAGGGCCATAGAGAAAATCGAGAACAATTGCTGGTTGCTCCCTGGCTGAGAGCAGCTTTTCTCCAAAGGGAGCTGGTAGGATTCCTATTCTCATTTTCCCTTAAGTCAGTAGGGAGTGGTAGTGGAGGAGACAGAAGAGGAATGAAGAAGGGAAGGGAAAGAACACGTCTGGACAAGGAAGCTCAGAGAGCAAAAGATGGAGTGGAAGTGCTATAGAAGGGGGAGATGGGGTGTTAGCATTTATTAGCTTCAGGAGAGTTCAGAGATAATCTCTGAAATTTCATTTTTTAAAAATAAATCTTTATTGTTCAGATTATTACAGTTGTTTCTCTTTTTCCCCCCATAGCTCCCCTCCACTCAGTTCCCACCCCACCCCATGCCCTTACCCCCACCCCCCTCATTGTCCTTGTCCATAGGTATAAGCTTTTTGTCCAATCTCTTCCCGCACCCCCCACACCTCCTTCCCCCCCGAGAATTGTCAGTCCATTCCCTTTCTATGCCCCTGATTCTATTATATTCACCAGTTTATCTGTTCTTCAGATTTTTTATTCACTTGATTTTTAGATTCACTTGTTGATAGACATATATTTGTTGTCACTTTGTTGTTCATAATTTTTATCTTTACCTTTTTCTTTCTCTTCTTAGAGAATACCCTTCAGCATTTCATATAATACTGGTTTGGTGGTGATGAACTCATTTACTTTTTCTTGTCTGTGAAACTCTTTATCTGACCTTCAATTCTGAATGATAGCTTTGCTGCATAATCTTGGTTGTAGGTTCTTGCTATTCATCACTTTGTATATTTCTTGCCACTCCCTTCTGGCCTGCATAGTTTCTGTTGAGAAATCAGCTGACAGTCGTATGTGTACTCCCTTGTAGGTAACTAACTGTTTTTCTCTTGCTGCTTTTAAGATTCTCTCTTTGTCTTTTGCCCTTGGCATTTTAATTGTGATGCGTCTTGTTGTGGTCCTCTTTAGATTCCTTTTGTTTGGGGTTCTCTGCACTTCCTGGACTTGTAAGTCTATTTCTTTCACCAGGTAGGGGAAGTTTTCTGTCATTATTTCTTCAAATAGGTTTTCAATATCTTGCTCTCTCTCTTCTTCTGGCACCCCCATAATTTGGATGTTGGTATGCTTAAAGTTGTCCCAGAGGCTCCTTACACTATCTTCATATTTTTGGATTCTTTTTTTCATTTTGCTTTTCCAGTTGGGTGTATTTTGCTTCTTCGTATTTCAAATCTTTGGCTTGATTCTTGGGATTCTGTAGTCTGCTGTTGGATCTCTGTATATTATTCTTAATTTCAGTCAGTGTATACTTTTTTTCTGATTGGTCCTTTTTCATATCCTTGAGGTTCTCACTAAACTTCTCTGAGGTTTCTAGAAGTTTCTTGAGTAACCTTATAACTGTGGCTTTGAACTCTATATCCAGTATTTTGTTTTTATCCATTTCTTTCATTTGTGACTTGTTTCTTTGTCTCCACACTTTTGCTGCTTCCCTGTGTTTGTTTCTATGTACTGGGTAGCTGCTAAGTGTCCTTGAGTTGATAGAGTGGCCTTGTGTGGTTATTGTCCTATAGGGCTCAGTGGTTCAGCCTCCCCAGTCACCCGAGGTGGACACTCTTGTTGCACCCCTTTGGGGGCTGTTTGCACAGCCTTGTTGTAGTTAACCCTTGATTGCTGTTGATATCACTGGAACGAATTGACCTCCAGGCCAATAGGCTGTGATGACCAGCTGTGTCTACACTGGAAGATCTGTTGCACAGGACACACCCTTACGGGGCAGAACTTGCTTCAGTGGGGCTTTGGTGCTCACTGAGTCTGCTCCTTGTGTGTGTGTCTCTTAGGGATGTGAAGAGTTGTAATCCAGTATGGTCTCACTCTGACCACTGGGTACACTGGCTCTTGGATCTCCAAGGAGGTGCAAGGTCAGTCATTGTCTGGGGCCGCCCAGCAGGAGCTACAGAGACATCTGCAGATTCCTCCTCTTTGTATGGGGTTTGGAAGTGCCCAGACAAGGCCCAGCTGTGAAGCAAGGCCGCTGCTGCTGCCAGGTGGTGGGAATCTCTTCTTTTGGAATCTCTGGGTCTCTCTGACCCAGCTGTAGTTTGTTTTAGGCTAAAGGACAGGCCATTCATATGCAAAAGCTGCTGCACACAGCTTGGGTGGGGTTGTAAATGGCATGGGGCGGGGTCTCTGAGAATCACCAGGACAGAGCAAACAGCAATGGCTGCCCTGAACTGGAAAGTCCCAGGTTCTCTGCGTCCTGCGCCCCCATGCAGGAACAATGATCGCTGCGGGCATCTCTAAGAGTAAGCCGCCCTCGCGTTCCTGTCCCAATGCCAGACAGTCCAGTTTCACCCCGTATGTACCTGGGTCCCCCAGAGTCTCGCAGGGAACTGGAGTTCAGAGCAAGTGGGAGCTTTTATCTCTAGGTTTAAAGAGCAGCACATCCAGGTGCCAGCACTTTCCTCGCCTCTGCACCTCTTACTGGTCTCAATGCGCTTTCTTCACCTCTCTAGTTGTGGAACTTCCACTCAGCCAGCTTTCCCGCAGTTCTGGGTGGTAGTTGTTCTGCCATTTAGTCATGGTTTTGATGTGGTTGTGAGAGGCAGCAAGTATAGGTGATTACCTATGCCGCCATCTTAATTTCTTATTAATTTCTTTTTGAAGGAGAGTTTATTGGTGCTTCTCCTTAGAAGTTTCTAATTTCCAAATCAAGATATGCGTCCTATTCATTCAATCAGTTTAATTTTCAGACCGGCATTTTTCTAGTTTTTCTTTTTTCCCTGCGAAAAATTAACTTAGGCACGCAAAGACAACTGTGTATTGGTCACTTTATAGTTGCTATTTTCTAGATAAATCTTCCTATTTCTGTAAAGCACTTGCAAGTCAAGGCTCCGTATCAGGGATATTAATGAGGGCTGGAGTCTGGGAGTTCCCAGCCGTGGAGGCACAACTTCCCATGTTAAATAGAGGTTTGTTTGCTGCTGTTGTTTTTATTGTTGTTTGGTGTCTGCAGAGTCTCAGCACATTTTTGAGGGTGTGATGTAGTGGGTTGAAGTGTGTTGCTTTGTGGGTTGAGCTGCACGATGCTCATCCCCTAGAGTCTCATTCAACCCTATTCTGTGCCTCGGTTTCTCTCCATGCTGTGTAAAACAACAAGAAGGGCTACCAGTGCAGATGGACCACACCTTATTAGTGCTCTCCGTGAAGAGCGAGTTGGTTTAGTTACAGTTGTGTTGGAGTTTCCCTACGGGGCTCGGGCATGTTGTGAGGAATGACCTCTGACACATCTGCAAAGATCCTCAGTTGTCTAAGAACACCTGAAATTCGTGTAGCTAGGAGGATGTGCCCCTTTATCTTCCTAGGTGAACCAGATCAGCTCTCATTTATACAGCCAAGGTGTTGTCCCCAGTCTCTCAAAAGGCAATTCCACTAGAAAACACAGAACCAGGCCCATTTTTCCTCCTGTCTCTCCTTAGCCTGGGATCTGTCAACCATTAACCTTAGTTCCACCAAGAGTATTCAAAAATATGGCTCAAATAAAGTCAGCAGCACAAGCAAGGGAAGGGCCTGGATCCAAGAGACAACTCACACAAGTTCACCCAACGGGCAGGGAACTGGTGGGTTAATGGGCCCTTTTCTGCATCCCAGTACCAGGTGTAGGTCTGCAGGGTGGTGCTGGGCAAGCTTTTCTGGGATCCTGCTGTATTGTGCCAAGTAAATGTCAATGTAAGAAGCAGTCAAAACTGTGAACAATTGTTGCGATTTTATCTGAGCCAAACTGTCAATTGCCTTGAAGCAAAATCTCAATGGATTGAAATAATGCTCTGGAGAATGGCAGTTTTCACCTTATTTTAGATATTACAGTCAAAAGTGGAGATGTATGTGGGTTGCATGAAATCCATTGGTGATAGATTGGATAAAAAGTAAAATGATAGACACATACTTCTTTCCATAGGTGGATATAGGATAGAACAGCCAACAATGAACTCAATAACAATGAGGGGATTTGTGGTCTCCACAGAGCACAGAGTGTCCAGAACAAGGAAAATTCCTTTGACATTCTAAAGCTATGTTCAGTTAAGTTAAGGCATGTTCAGTGAAGGTAAAGATTGACTTTTTTTAAGAGAGGATTCCAGCCTAGCACATGGCGACCCACCATAATTTGCTTTTAGATAAAAAGTTTTAACTTTAGGACATCCTTTGTGACAACTTCAGGTCTCTGAGTTTAAAAGACCACCACCCAGGCCTTCCCTGACCTAATTACAGGTTAGCGAGTGGCCACTTTTTGTGTCTCCACACTCGATCACTTATGCCCCACCTCTTGTCACCAATCATGTCCCTCCTCTGTCCCACCACAGGAGGACAAACCATCAACCCTGAGTAGGAAAAGGACCAGTAAGGTGCCAGCAGCTGCAGCTTCCTCACGAACTGTGGGCCTGGCCAGCACATCCACTGTGCTCAAAACACAGGTACCCCAGAAGCTGTTCGCCATCTGGGCGGTGGACTGCTCCAGACCCGGCTGCGTGCCCAGGTGGTGCAGTCTCACTTTAAAGAAGCTAGTGATCTTCAAGGAGCTGGCAAAAGACCTCAACTCTGTGGTGATTTCTGTGAAGATGCAGGACTCCAAGTGCATCCTGAGGTCCCAAGAGATTGTGCTGCCTCCCAGTGGACCAGTGGAGACCGGCCTGGCACTGACCTTCTCCCTGCAGTACTCCCACTTCCTCAAGGGAGAAGGCAACAAGCTACAGGTCATGCTGGAGCAGAGGAAGCGTTATAAGAACAGGACTGCCGTGCACTACAAGACACTGGCCACGGGCGCCATCCACATGGCTGAGGTCATGCAGCAAAACCCCAAGTGTGGCCAGATGCTGAGCCTCTACAGCAGTGTCAAGCAGTCCTCCACCAAGGTGGCCAAGATCTGGATCTCCTCCCTGTGCAGTCAGCCCATCGAACATGAGGACGTTGCCATGCAGGCCAGCCCGAAGGCCAAGTCCACAGGTAACTACACCGGGGGGCAGGATGATAGCTCCTTTTCTGAGCGGGAGGCCAGCTGCAGTAGAAAGCACAGACAGGACCTGCACAAGGATGACTTTGAGAAGGGGAAGCCAAAGAAGCAGCGGCGATCAATACGAGGAAACTTGAAGCGAAAAGTCCTGGCGCTGTTTCACAGGTCCAAAGTGTCAGAGAGGGACCGTCAGTCTGACATGATGGGGAACCCCAGGAAAAGTGACCCATACATGGAGGATGATTAGAGCGTCCTCAGCATCCCCAGGCCCAAGCTCAGGCCATACTTTGAAGGCCCGTCAGACTCTAGCTCGCAGACGGAGATGTGGGGCAGCTACAGTGACATGACCCAAATGGAGCCTCTGAGTCTGGCCCAAATGCCAGAGAATGCGTGGGCCTTGGGAGGCAAGCAGCCATGTGAGAGTGACAATACATTTGTGTCCTATAGCACACCCACCAGCAAGGTGGACAAGATCCAGATGGCCTCCCTGTCCAGGCCGCCCATCGACCATGAGGAGAGCGCCAGGCAAGCCAGTCCCAAGGCTGAGTCCTCGGATAACTACTCTGAGTGCAAGTGTGAGGACTTCTTCTCCAAGCTGGAGGCCAGTTCCAATGATGCCTACAGGCAGGACCAGGAGGAGGATGACTTCAATGAGGGGAATCCGGAAGTGAGAGAGAGGACCATGACCGGGCAACAGAACTACCACCAGAAAGTCCTGTTATGGCTGCACACAGTCCAAGTGTGGGAGGAGGTCCTGGACCCTGAGCAGGACCATGGGGAGCATGTCCCGGAGGTGGAGGAGGACCTGGACCTCCTGTATGACATGCTGGAGAACCCCAGTGACAGTGGCCCAGACATTGAGGACGATGACAGCGTCCTCAGCACTCCCATACCTAAGCTCAGGCCATACTTCAAAGGCCTGTCTAGCGGCCCAGACATGAAGGACAATCACAGTGTCCTCAGCAGCCCCAATCCCAAGCTCAGGCCATGCATCGAAGGCCTGTCAGACTCTAGCTTGCAGATGGAGATGTGGGGCCTCCACAGCGCCAGGATCCGAAAGGAACCTCTGAGTCTGGCCCACCTGCCTGAGAACACGTGCTCCCCGGGAGGCAAGCAGCCAAGCCACAGTGACTCCAAATTTGTGGCCTACAGCACACCCACCACTAAGGTGGACAAGATCCGGATGGCCTCCCTGTCCAGCCAGCCCATCGATCATGAGGCCAGTGCCAGGCAGGCCAGCACCACGGCCCAGACCTCGCCAACCGACTCTGCCGGCCAGTCTGAGAGATTCTTTCACCAGGTGGCCAGCTACAGTGCTGCCCACAGGCAGTCCCAGGAGAAGAACTTTGAGGAAGGGAACCTGATAGTAAGAAGGAGGTGCATGACCTGGCAACAGAATTACCACCAGAAAGCCGTGGCATCTATGCTCACGGCCCAAGTGTCGGAGAAGGTCGCGTCCTCAGAACAGGCCCTTGTGAGACATGTCCCCAAAGTGGAGAAGGCCCTGGACCGTCGGTATGACATTGTGGAGAGCTCAAGCGAGAGTAGCCTGGACATGGAGAACGATATCAGCGTCCCCAGCACCCCAAAGCCCAAGCTCAGGCGATACTTTGACAGCACGTCAAGTGATAGTGGCTCTGACTCAATGGCCCATAGAATTCGCTCCCCTGGGGAGCAGCTGGCACAGCTGGAGGACAGCCGGGAGGCAGAGTCCTCCGCCCGGGGTTGGTTCACCAGGAAGCTGCCATCCATAGTGCGCTTCACCAAGTCTCTAGGCATCCCCTCCAGGAGGTCCAAGAGGAAGCAGTCTGGCCACCGGGGCTGCAGCACATCCCTGAATGAGTGGTGCAACAGACCGGACAACGAGGACCCAGAACCACAGAGACAGCGGCAGATCCCCAGGAAGCCCGTGTGTGACCAGCTAAACAACATCCTCATTTCCCACGATAAGCTGCCTGAGAACATCATCCTGGTTAACATCTCAGAATGGCAGGGCCAGTTACTTTCGGACATCCTGCAGGGGCACACGCTGCCCGTGGTGTGCACTTGCTCCACAGATGACGTCCAGGAGGCCTTCAGCATCATCGTCTCCTGGATGCAGAGATACTGCAACTGCAATTCCCAGGCTCTGACACCTGTGAAGATCGCGGTGGCAGGAGCACAGCCCTACTTCAGCGCTGTGCTGGGGGTCTTCGTGGAGCAGCTGTCCCACCAGCCACCCCAATGGCTAGACTACATGCGCTTCCTGGTCATCCCACTGGGTTCCCACCCCTTGGCCAGCTACCTGGGCTCCATGGATTGCCGCTACTACAACTTCTTCCATGACCTGTACTGGTGGGACATGTTCAACAACCTGGAGTCTCTGAACACCTTGCAGGACACACAGGACGTTGTGTCGAGAATCACAGAATACGTCGCGGGGGCCAACTGTGTCTACCTGCTGCCCATCGCAGAGGCCATGCTCATGTCTAAGCAGCAGCGCCCCAACAAGAAGTCCTCAAAGAAGTTCATCCCCTTTGTGGGGGCAGTGAAGGTTGGAAGAGTGGAACCATCTTCATCCATGTCAGGAGACTCAGGTGATGCGGCCCCCTCATGCTCCAGTGAGTTTCCGACCCCTGCCAGGAAGGCCTCATCCAACACACTCTCCCCCCCGTCAATGAGTGGGGGCCTGTCCTCCCACAGCCAGAGTGTCCATGCAGAGATGATGGAGCTGCAGGTGGATTACTGGACGGCAGCCCAGCCAATACACACAAAGAGAGTCGTGGAGAAGAAAGACCTGCCTACCGCCAAAAGCACACTCAAGTGCTTCTTCCAGTCTGTCCAGGTCAGCAGGCTGCACAGCAGTGGCAAGGCCACAGCAACACCTGCCATGTCCATGACAGTGGTCACCAAGGAGAAAACAAAGAAGGCGCCCAAGGAAACCAAGGACGAGGATGTGGAGTCCAATAGCCAGTGCATCAAGGGCATCCATCGCCTGGTTTGCAAGGCCAAGCACCAGCAGAACATGCTGCCGGTCATCATCGACAATGTGGAGTGGAACGACGTGACATTTCTCCAGCTGGCAGCCCAGTGGTCCTCCCACGTCAAGCACTTCCCCGTCTGCATCTTTGGACACTCCAGTTCCACCTTCTAGCTCTGCCCCGCCTCGCCCCCCCCCCCCCCTCCGCCCTTCACCCTGCCTTGGCCTTGCCCAGAAGGACCCAGCTGCTTTTCTGTGAACAGTTCAGTTTACTACAGACACAGACCCTGGAGACCAAAGGGAAACCTTTTTGGGTTTGAATGCGCTCACAGCCTGGAACCTAAGGGGGTTGCCCCTCACTGGGAGCTCCTCATTGCTCTGTTCAATAACCAGAACGCTCTGGCAGGTGGGAGTCAGGAGGACAGTGTTGAGCTGGAGAATCATGGGAGATGTGTTTTGGCCTCAGGATGCCCAACATTCCTAGCGAGAAGGTTCTGGCCTTGAAGACCTGCCCTTCCTGGAAGCCAGGACTCTGCTTCCCTGGGAGCCAGCTCCAGCCTGTGCCCAGACTCAGAGCTGGGTGGCAAGAGGTCAAGGGCTGGTCTCTGATTGCGGGCATCTGAGCAGAACACCGAGGCCAGTCAGCTTAACCTTAGGATCCAGCTGCCAACCAGCCAACTGGCCCTAGTACCACATACTGGAGTTTCGCAATGAACTTCGGCCTCACAGGGAGAAAAAAAAAAAGACCTGTATGGTGCGCATCGCCCCGGCACACTGTCTGGACAAAGTGGTCGAATTCCTGAGCAGGGAACCCACCTTCATTCCTGTCTGTTACTACAGAACATTTGCTACCACCCAACAGCTGTGGGACCAATTATTTACCAGGTGAGCCCCTCTTTCTCCAGAGCACATGGTCACCAGGCCACCTGTTGGCTGTTTGCCTTCAGGTCACTGCACTCCCTCAGTGTTTGTTCCTCTGAACCCTCGGTGATCCCGGGAGCCAGCTCATAGGGTTATTGTAGGGACTGGCTGGGGTCCTACAGGTAAGTTTTCTCTGGGTGCCTAGACAGTGGAGAGGTCTGCAGGAGGGGCTGTGATTGAGCCAGTTGGTCATTTCCTCTTCCTGTTGAGGAAGCCTCTGCCAAATTTGTGATTCTCTTTGGGGCCTTGGGCTAAGCTCTTTTCTCATTTCATAAAGAGATTGGAGATCCCATTAGGGGTCCCTGTCCCAGGTGACTCCAGATCAGAGATGCCAGAGGTGAGTAGTGGGGCCCCAGGGTCACCCAGCTATCTGAGATGGGGCTGGTTTGGGCTCATTCATTCAGCAAAAATATTAGAAGCCCAGCCAGGTACAGACTCATCTCTAGGCACTGACCATAACCCAGTGCACAGAGCAGATCCTAAGCCTGCACTCCAGAGCTTCCTTCTAGTCAGGAGCTATTCAGTCACACTAGGCTGCACAGGCTCGTGGTGTCCACAGGACAGCCGATGTGACGTCCTCCTGGCCTCCTCTACCTGTGGCTGCATCTTCCTGTCTTGTGAAGAGGAAGGTGAACCTCTGTTCCAGCAGAAAACGTGAGTCAGTTTTGGGTCAGAGCCAGGAGGGGAGTATGCGGACTGTGAATTCAAGGTTCTGGCAGAACCCTGGATCCCACACATGGTGGGATTTCTGCAAGAGGGCAGAGGTCTGAGGGCTTCTCCTAGAAAAAAGGACATGAATCATAGAGCTGTGCATGTGGATATGGGTGGTGTGGGCGAGCAGTGGGAGCTCAGTGAGAGAGTCAGACCCTCAGAAAATTCATACCCTTCCGCTCCTAATCCCAGCCCTGCCTGCACCGCTATCCAGGGATTTTGCTCACTAATCTGGTAGAACCTTCTCAGTGGCAGCTTGTCAGGTGTACCCCAGCAGTTGGGAGTTCAGTTTCAGTGGGAGGCAAAGAACCACACAGCACAGCTAGTGAATTATGCAGCATGTAGGTGCAGGAGCCAAAGTTTGAGGTGATAGGAAGGCCCTGGGGTTCGTTTGTTCGCTCATTGGTCAGTATTCCTGAAGCACCTACTCTGTGCCATTGAATGACATGAACAAGGTGGACACCAGCCCTCTCAGTCCTAATGGGAGGGAACAGGGACTCTGAGAGACCATGTCAGGTTCCTTTGAAGAAGGGGACAGGTGGTTCCCTCATTGATCCAGAGCTGTCAGTTAGGAGTGCTTTCTGCCAGCGCCTCCTGGGTGACCAGGCGCGTCTCTGCCAGGACTGCCAGACTGAAGGTGGATAAGGAGTCGGTCTGGCTTCTGGGTGGGCAGGAGCAGGAGGCAAAGGACCTCTGGGAGGGCCGTGTGGAAGGAATGGGCACACCTCAGACTCTGCTGCCCACCTCTCTCTCTCCCCAGGGCCATCTCCTGCACGCTGGGCATCTGGCTGGACCAGCACCTCCAGAATTTCCCAGCCTGATGATGCTGTTGGCCTCCATAGAGCTCAACTTTCCAGTCCTCAACCTGCCAAACCAGGCCCAGTACCTCCAGTCACAGCGGGAGCACCTGAGCCCACTGAGGCCGAGACAGGAGGAGGAAGAGGCCTCTGGAGGTGGTGTGGGTGAGTGTGCCTTTGGAAGGCACACAAAAGGCAGTGAGGGTGGTAACATGTCCTCTTCTTGGATCTACAGAACCCGTTCCAGAGCAACATCAGGAAAACCCTCAAGAGGCAACGCCACCCAAGTGGCCTCTCCAGAGCCAGAGCCGGATCCAGGCCCAGCTTTCACTGAACTTCTAGAGGCAGAAGAACCACCTGCAGCATTTGAGAAACTCACCCAACTTCTGGGAGGCCTGTGGTGCCAGAACCCAGGCCACAGCGATTGTCAACTGCCATGGAAGAAAGGGCACCCCCACCCCCATTTAGATGTAGTGTTAAATGTTTTGTGTTCATGTTACATGTGTTTACAATTTTACTGTATTTTTTATGATATTTAGTAACATAGAGTGTATTTAGAGAACATTTAATGAAATATTCCTAAACATAAACTTAATTTAGATTCTATAAAATTTAACCCTATAAACCCTCAGAGCTTTGAGCAAGTCTGTTTTTCTGGACCCTGACCCACGTAGGGAGAACTGTCCTCACCTTCTCCACCTGCCCTCCCTGGAGCCAGGACTCTGCTTCCCAGGGTGCTGGCTCCATCCTGTGCCCAGACTCAGAGCTGGGTGGCCAGAGGCCAAGGACTGGCCTCCCTGGGGGGCATCCTGAGCCCAACATGGAGGCCAGACATCCCAGCCCTGGGCCTTCATATTGACCCCAACACCACTCACTCAGGCTTCCAAATAAACTTGACCCTTACAGGGCAAAAATAAAATAAAATAGACGGATGTACAGTACAGGCTGCCCAGGAACAGTGACTGGGCAAACTGATCAAGTACTTGGTGCCCAGCTTCCTGGGCAGCAGCCCCACCATCGTCCCCACCCACCCTTCTGTGTTAATACAGAACATTTGCTACTAACCAACGTGTGTGGGACCAACCATGTACCAGGTGAGCCCTGCCCCTCCACAGCACAGTGGCCACTCAGCCACCTGCTTGCTGTGAGTCTTCAGGTCACTGCATCTTTCTGAGTGTTTGTTTCTCTGAACATGGGGAGAGCCTAGGCCCAGCCTCATAGGGTTATTGTAGGGACTCAGGGGGGTAGGGGGGTGGTTCCTCCTGGGAAAAGGCCCTCTGGGTGCCTCGACACTGGAGAGGTGGCTGGAGGGTCTATGGTTGTTCTAATTGGCCATTTTCTTCTTAAAGAAGCTTCTGCCTTATTTGTGATTCTCCTCAGGCCTTAGGCTAAGCTATTTTCTCTTGTGATAAAGAGATTGGAGATTCCATTATGCATCCCTGTAGTGGGTCAAGTCAATTAGAAATCCTAGGGGTGAGAAATGGGACCCCAGGCTCACCCATCTATCTGAGATGAGGCTGGTTTGGGCTCATTCATTCAGCAAATGCTCTGTCCCCAGACTGCACTCCAGCGCTTCCTTCTAGTCAGGAGTGACTCAGTCACACTAGGCTGCACAGGCAGGTAGAGTCCACAGGACAGTCAATGTGACTTCTTCCTCGAAGTATCCCCGCATCTTCTCATATTTTGAAGCAGAAAGTGGATCTCTGGACCAGCAGAAAAAGTGAATGGGCTTTGGATCAGAGCCTTAAGGAGAGTATGGGGACTGTGACTTGGAGAAGGTGGAAACACCCTGGTTCCCACATATGGTGGGATTTCTGCAAGATGGCAGCGGTCTGAGGGCTTCTCCTAGAAAAAAGGGAGGGAGTCAAAGAGAGCTGTGCATGTGGAATTGGGAAGTGTGGGTGAGTGGGGAGGGGATGGGGCTGGGCCACACAGGGAAGAGCTCCCAGAGGCTGGGTTAGGCAGGAGCACAGAGTCGCTCAGGTCAGGGACTGTGGCCTGCAGTCTGGAGGACTTCCTGGGGTGGGGGCTTGAACTGGGACTTCAGTGATGGAGATGGGAGGTTCCCTTCCTAGAAAGGCACAAAAAAGGCAGTTATGGTGGTAACATGTTCTCTTCTTGTATCTACAGAAGCAGCTCAGAGCAAGATGAAGAAACACCTAAAGAGGAAATGCCAACTCTAGTACCCTCTCCAGAGCCATAGCAGGCTCCAGGCACAGCCGTCACTGAACTTCCAGATGTGGAACCACCTGCACCTTGTGGGCAACTCACCTCAGCTCCTGGGAAGCCTGTGGTCCCAGGTCCTGGGCCAGAGCGCATGTCAGCTGCCATGGCAGATGGGGCTCCTACAAGCCCTATAGATACAGTTTTAAAATATTTGTGTCTATTTTATATATGCTAACAATGTTACTCTATTTTTCTCATACTATTGAGTAATCTACAGTCTATTTTAAAGAAAATTTAATGAAATACTCTTAAACATAAATTTAATTTAGATTCTATAAAATTTAACTTTATAAACCTTCAGAGCCTTGAGCAAGTCTGTTTCTTCTGGGCCTCCAGCGTGTTACTATGACTTATAGGTTGGGAATAATTAGTCTCTGAGGAACCATCTGCTCTACAAATGTGACGTTCTTGAGGCTCAGGACAATGGGACTTTGGGGGAAATTGACTGATGAGCATTGGGGCAGGGACCCTTTATGTCAGGGCTGCCCCTGGGAACCCACATTTTGTTTGACTTCATCTCCCACCAGTACATGGGCAAAATATGGTCTTAAGTGCCCCCTGGCGTCCACGTTGCAGAATGCTGTAGGGTTTAACCAGCAGCAAGCAGTTCCTGAACACTGACTGCCACCTGCACCTGGACAGAAACTCCACCCTGCTCCACTTGCACTGAACAGCATTCTGAGCATCTCCTCTGTTGGCCCATAGCACTGAAGAGGGGACAGGGAATGTCCCAGGGCCCGGTGTCCACACTCATCTCCTCTACAGGCACCGCTTCCAAATCTCTTCTGGGGTCAGAGCCTCTCTCCGCCCTCAGCCCCTGAGCTCTGGTTCAGCTGAGCTTTTTCCTGTGGCTCTTGCATCTCACCAGAGCCCAGAGGCAATTCTTTCTCACGCCCCAAGGCTGAACAAGGTTTTGGAGACAGCCTGGCTTCTCCCTTTACACCAATCCTCTTCAGTGCTCCAAACCACCCTGTAGAGATGGCACTAACACCCTTTTAGGCTCCTTGCCCTGCAAAAAGCTGCAATGTCTCAGGACAAATGGGAATAAGCTTTGGACCAGGCACACAGTCCATGCCCTCAAGGTGAGCACCTCTCTGGGCTGACAGGGATATTAAGGAAATTCTAGTGGGGTGTGATGAGTCCTATGGTTGACCTAGTATCACAAGCATTGAGAACACGAGCCCGTCTGCGGATCACACAAGGCTCCTTAGGATGGGATTCCTAAAGCAAACCAGAAGATGAATAAGGATTTGTCTACCCACTGTATCCTGCTTTTTCATGCACCATGGCAATTGAGGGAAGCATTGTGAGATTAAACAAAGGCTGGAGAAGTAAAGGGAGGCTAGGTCTACCTTAGAGGCCATGGGCCTTTTTACCTTTAGGATTGCTGGTAACAGTAGATGGGATGGACCAGAATTTGAACAAATACATTTTAACAAAAAATGGTTTTAGAGTAAGTCCAGTGTGCTGGAACTGCTAAGTACTAGAGACCAGTGATGGTAAAGTCTTTTCCATCACCATTCTCATTGGAATACAGATATATGAGGACAATGATGCCATGTGGTTCCCATAGCACAAGTGGGCTTAGGGTGACAGGAAGAGGACATTTCTCTATGGAGAAGTATTGTGTGTCCACTTCCAAAGAGAGTCCCTAAAGAGAACTTGCCATTTCTAGTCTGTGGAGATATAGGATGTTAACCAGGTAAGCCAGGCATTGAGAGACATTTCAGGCAGAGGGAAGAATTAGAAAAACAGAATTGAGTCAGGATACAGTCAGGGATGTGGGGGTGGGGTTGCAATTTCTGGGATCATCAGGAGGTTGGTTCCCAGGACAGGAACAGGGATGGTTGAGCAGAGAGCAAGTCAGACACCAGCTCTGGGAGCCCTGGCATGATGGTTCAAGGCATGATAGTTCCTGAGCAGTCCTGGTGAGGAGGAGAGAGGGGAAGCAGATGTTCCTGAGTTTGAGAGCGGGTGGAATGAGAAGGGGAAGGGAATGGACAATAGTAAGGGGAGAGTGAGGCATAGGCGGGGAGAAGTCAGACATGTCCTTAATGATGACAAGCTGCGGAGTATGGTGAGGACAGGATGTCCCTGAAGTGGAGGAAGGTGATTGTCTCAGCACTGAGGTGCTAATGAAATGGTGAGAGTAGGAGGTGGAGGAGGCAACCTTATGGACAAGTACTGAGTTTCCTGCAGGTGGAACAGAAGAAGATTTTGGAGACAGTTGCCTAATTTGTCCCTAAAGAATGTGGCCTGATTGAGGGGTTAGTAGGAGACTGTGGTAGGAGGTAGGAGTGACCCACCGGGATGATGGGATCTCAAGGAGGGGGGCTCCTGAAGCGACAGAAGCATGTCTGGAGGTGGCCCTGTGTATACAGATGAGTGCTGACTGGCCTGCTGGCACCACGGAGACACCCCCACCTGTGGGAGGTAGCTGTGCTAGGGACTGCTGATCTGGAGGTGCCTGCACAGGCTGGGTTACTGAAAGGGCCAGTCCCGATCTGGGTGCATGGCGCCCCCTGGAGGTTGTATGGATGGCTCTGGAGGAACATCTGGATGGAGAGGAGCAGTGGGCAGTGGTATATGGATGTGGAGCTTGGGGTAGAGATCCGGGCCGGGCCAGGAGTCAGGTAGAGCTGGGAGGGTGGGGCAGCCCACGGAGAAGGGGCAGAGGGAAGAGAGCAGAGGGCTGGGCATTGAGCTGTAGTGTCAATTGCGACATTTGTGAGCGTGGAGCCCGCCTGGCCTGAGGTCCACACCGTCACCAAGATGCACTTGGCCCCAAGAGCAGTCCTCAGCCAGGCATCTGGAGCCCCCTCTGCTCTCAGTGCCTGCTCCACAAACTCCACCCTCCTCCCTCTCAGGACCGGACGAGGGCTGCCCTCTTGGACAACCTTCATGATGAGCTCCATGCCCACACACAGGCCATGCTGGGACTTGGCCCGGAAGAGGACAAGTTTGAGAACGGGGGCCACGGGGGATTCCTGGAGTCCTTCAAGGTACAGGCACAAGGGCGGCTGCCGATTGCTGTGGCCGGGAGGGTCGGGACAAACAAGGGAAGAAGTCCAAGATCCACATGATCCTGACCCCAGAGCCCAGTGCCAGCCAGATGTGGCAGGACCAGCAGGGGCACTGCAGGGGTTGGCAGAGGACAAGGGCATCAGGAAGTGTGAGTGCGAGTGTCTTGACCTGGATCCTCTCCTGCTGGCCCGGAGTCTGGGGCTGGGGGAAGAGTTAGCAGGGGAGAAGCCAGTGCAAACCAAGAACACTCCTGCTCCCACCTGCCTCCTTCTGTGGTCAGGCGCCCAGGGCAGAATGACGGGAGCAAGGACACAGGTCTTCGCTGTCTTCAGCAGCTGGTGTGGGGTTCCGCAAGGATTTCTCCAGCTGGCAGGGCACCGAGGACCTGGCCAGGGCCAGTGTGATGGAGTTAGAGGCAAGTCCCTGAGGACTTTGCAAAGGGAAGGACTTTCTAGCCAGAATGAGCTGCTAAAATAAGTAGCGAGCTCCCTGTCCCTGGGAGTATTCAAGGGGATCTGGGACTGCCACTTCGCTGGCCTGGCATAAAGAAGATCCGTTGTCATGTGCTTGCCAAGCGCTTGCTGGTCCACACAGCACTGACATCCAGCATCTGATCTGAGCCTGGCTGTTACCCTTCCGGTTAGCACGGGCCTTGCTATTTCCACTCCCACACAGGGGACAGGACGAGAGGCCACAGGATTGCTCAAAACCTACACCCACTGCCTGGCCGGCGTGGCTCAGTGGGTGAGTGTTGACCCATGAACCAGGAGGTCATGGTTAGATTCCTGGTAAGGAGGGCGCATGCTCAGTTTGCGGGCTCGATTCCCCAGTAGGGGCCATGCAGGAGGCAGCCTATCGATGATTCTCTCTCATCATTGATGTTTCTATCTCTTTCTCCCTCTCCCTTCCTCTCTGAAATCAATAAAAACATATTTTAAAAAACCCACAAAAAAACCTCACACCCGCTCAGAGGTAAAGCCTTGTTTCAAACCCGGGTTTTCTGGTTCTTAGTCAATGTTCTGTTGATTGCCCGTGGCAGAAGGATTTATAAAGCTACCGTTTTGGGGACAGTGTGTGTGGTTGGGGTTGGACCTGCCTGTATTAGAATCCCAGCTGTGTGATCCTGGGCACAGTCTTTCAAGTCTCTGAGCTACATTAACAGCACAGGGATGATCAACGGGACCTGTGTCTTGGCACTGTTGGGAGAATTCATGGAAATAGTCTGAAGAGGTCGCATAGCCCGGAATACAGTCAATGCCCGGTGAACATGTACGCTGTTAGCTTTGCCCTGTAAAGTGAAAGCTTAACACCCATCATCCCTCTAAACTCTCACGGCTGCTCCCTATGCCCGGTGCAAGGCTGGGATTATGGGTAGAATCACTGATACTCAGTTTTAATAATTAGGAGTGTAATTTTGCATATGAGGAAACGGAGACCCGAAGAAACAGAATAATTTGTCCCAAGTCACCCAACAGATTCGGGAATCGAAGCTGTGTCTGGCAGATTCCGAAGCGTGTGTTCCCAATTGCCACATGACACCGCCTCTGGGTCCCAACTCAATTGAGATTCCACCCACTAGCCTGGCCCGGGCAAGCCTGGGGTCTGCCCCCCTGCCAGGCAGTGGCACAGAGCACAGGGCAGGGCCTGCTGGCCCCAAGGGCCAGCTGCCGAGATTCCTCACGCGGGTGCAGGCAGGAGCCGAACTGCATGTCCAGGCTGGTGGGAGATTCCTGGGACATCTGTCTCAGCCCTGATGGACAGTGGCGGCCAGGGTGAAATGGGAGAAATGGAGATTCAGAGGAAAGGGGGATGGGGGGAAGCGGAGGGGGGAGGAGAGGGAGCCAGGGCAGCTAGCCCGGCAGAGGGAGGGGTGAATGGGAGACCAGGTAACTAGGAACACCTCCGTGGGCTCCGCCCACATCCTGGTAAGCATGTCAAATGCTCCAGGCTCCATAGCAGATGTAATTTATACATGACTCGAGCTGTTGCTGACTGCAGACATCTAGTGATTTGCTGCTTTCCGTTTTGCAGGTTTCTCTCTGCCTTTTGGAGTTAACAATAGTTTTTTCAGTTTTCAAATATTTCTGTAACCTGTCAACTCCTGCAGGCCGTGGACACCATGCCCACGGTGCCCAGCGGATAAAACGGCCCGGCAGCGACCTCAGGTTGTGGGTCTAAAGGACAGTGACACGAGGCCATTTCCCAGTCCCCTGCCTCTGGGCCGACTCCAGTGGCTTGACTACGGGGAGGGAGATCTTCAGGCCTTGCCCATTCCTTGTCTCTGATCCAGTAATCCAGGGAAGTTTTCTCTTCAACCCTAACTCCTTCCAACTGTGGGCTGAGGACAGTCCCTTCTACCTTCTGCTTCCATGCCCGTGTCCGAGGGGCACTGTGGGGTGAGGGAGGGGCCGTCACGGTCAGTCGCCCAAAGCACACCTTCCCAGCTCTGCCGGATATGAGTAGCTTTGTTTCCTCCTCCCGTCGGGGCACTAGCTCTTTGCCCTATGCGTTCCATCACTGCCTTCGGTGGGTGTCCCAGGCTGTGGTCTGCCCCAGCTCAGGAAACTGTCTTTAGTTTCGCTATTTCTTCCCAGGCACCTTGGACGGTGCTGTGGTGTCAGAATTATTGGCATTCCTCTTGGCGTTCCGTCTGGACTGCCACGAAGTCCTTGCAAGAGTGGTGCATGAAACAGTTCCAGGAGGAGAAGTTCCTGCTGTCTCCTTGCTGTCACAGGTCTCCTCACACAGATACACAGAAACATAATCGAGAAGTCCCAGGGCTCACAGCGACCCCAGTCACCCATCCCTGCCTCTGTGGCTGTTCCCCCTCCCCTACAGCCCAGGGACCCTTTGTCCCTCTGCCTAGAAGCAGACCCGTCGCTGCCCCAGGCTGTGCTCCTGGCTCCTCACACCACTTAGAGTAGCTCTTCTCCTCTCCACGTCTGGCTTCAGTTCACTGGCTGTCGGCTTAGTGTTTCTTCCATGAGAAACAGAACAGTTAGTTCATGGACGCCTAGACCTGCTTCTGAGAAGCTTGGGGATATTCTCGGGAATCCTCCAGTTCTACAAACACTTACACATTTTGCATTTTTACATAGTGGATGATATAAAAAATCCATTTCCAGTCGAGATTAAACTTTGGCAGTGAGACTCACCATCGAAAGACAAAATTAAGTAGGTAGGGGCCAGTGCAGCCGGCGCCACCGGTGCTGGGGGTGTATGGACATAGTCTTGGAGTCTTGCAAGAATAGTTTTATTTGAAAAACATATACATTAGTTATTGTTGACAGTGTTACAGATGTCCCGCATTCCTTCCCCCATCGCCCTCCTCCACCCAGAATAGTTTTCTTTTTCAAGCAGCTGGGTATTACTCACATTTGAAAAATATTGATCTCTGAACTGTTGTTCTCAAATGCCATGCTCAGCCACTGCCCGCTGTTGAAGTTTCTGTTGGTCCCTAATAAAATGAAAGGCAAAGGGATGCTACTTGATGTATCAACATATGTACACAAGGCACGTGGGAGCCACATTTTGAGAAATCCTGAGCTAGCCCAACCCTCTGATGACCTCATGCAGAAGGGGACCCTGAGGGCCAGAGGAGAGTGTCACCACCAACCCCAGAACTGGGACAAAGGAGAGCAGGAGTATTGGGTGAATGTCTCTCCACCTGTGAGGGGCTGGCAGCCGATGCACTGGTCTGCTCTGACCCCTAGTGGCCAGAGTGCCACTCTGCAAGTAACTCTGGCAAAGTGCCCTCCCTGGCTGGGGCAGCTCATGGATTGGAGCTCTGGTCTGACTGAAAGGAGACATGGAGGGATATTTCCTACTCCCATCAGCCTTCCTCCTTTATTTGTGCTGCCAAAGGGGCAGAAGACCCTGTTTTGGACCTCAGATTCTTCTGATTAGGGGGCCATCACAGCTGGCAAGAAATTAGCATCTTTCTCTCCGTCGGCCCTGCTTCTGTTGCTTACTTGGTACAGATAAGCATGCGTTTCCCTTAGTGTTATCCTTGTGCATTGAGTCCCCCAAGTTGAATTTGTTAGATTGAAACAGCTCACAAAACCCATTTGTAAAGAAGTGGGGTTTGGGGTAGGCCCGGAGGAGACGGGCTCCCTCTGTGACACTAGCTGGTGTGACACACGCAGACATGCGGGAGTGACTCCACCCCTCTTTTCTCACTCCCCCCAAGGTGTGCTGAGGTCTGGGAAACCGCGGTGACTCAGGGTGGGGGGCAGAACCAGAGGTGATGAGCTTGGAGGAGAGCATCTGAGGACAGATAGGGATAGTTGTGTGAAGTATGGAACAGACTAGTCCATGGCGCCAACATCTGGAAATGGTAAGATTTCAGCATGGTGTGCAGAAGATCTTTTCAAAGGCCAGGGTGTTCGCCCACGAAGGCAGTGAGCAGCCCATCCCTGGGAAGGTGCAAGTGGAGAGGACATGAACTGTGGCCTGGATATGCAGGGCCTGAGTGGGAGAGGTGCCAGGTGGTCCCTGGAGACCTACTGATGCCCTGGCAAAGGCTTCATGGGCCTGTCCTCTTCTCTCCTGCCTCCCTCTGTCCACATCACTGCCCTCTGTCCTCTTCTTCGCCCTGTACCTGACTCTTCTGACCGATTTGAAAAGGCTAGTGTGTCCAGCTCTACCTCAGATTGACATGTGACATTCTTTAGACCATGTCACTGCGTGATTTTGTCCAAATGGAGCATCATTGTAGGGTTTCAAGGTAGCCATCACCTCTTTTCCCATCCCTAAGAGTGGGGAGGAGAGATGACCTTGAGTAAGCAGGTGTCACGCCAGGGATTGGTCATCCATCGTGTCATGCTCACGTGGGGACCATCACCACGCTATACAGGGGAGAAGACTGTCTCAGAGAGGCTCACATACCAAGTGCCATTGGAAACCAGGAGTCAAGCCCCGCACATCCCTGGAGTTCCCTGCCAGCCACTATGTCCTCAGACTTACCTCACTGACTCAGCAGCACCACGGCTTTTGAGGACACGAGTCCTCCCTAATGTCAAGGAGGCCAAAATCACTTGGTTTCTAATCACCCTCAGTCCATCAACCAGTTGAATTATATGTTCAAGCTGGGCTGGTTTTTGGGACCCTTTCATCTGGAACCCAGGGTCCTGATTCCATCTATTACCTTTGGTGTGACCTCCCTCGGCAGTCCTTTGCGTTTCAGGACCTTTTCTCTGTGTCTGTCTTCTCTGCATCTCAGAGCTGGAAGGATGCAATAAGATCACGTGTGTGAAGCTCAGTGGATCAGCTGCCGTCACGCAGGGCTCATTTAATCTCCTCTGCAGAGAGACCGTGAGAAAGCATCCGAATATAAATGATTCATTGACATATCACAGTTGATGACGATGGTGGTGGCGGCACACACGAGGCACCAACAGAATGGAATGAGGTTGAGTTGATGGAGCACGTGACTCATTTAAGGAAACTGTTTATCCAAGGACACCTCCGAGTGGTGCCACGCCTTCCCTGCCTTCAGTTTTCCCAAGGGCACACGTCTGACTGATCTTTGGGTGGTGGAATGAAGAGAAGGTGCTGGCTGTTTATCCATGTTGCTAGGTGACGCTCTTCTGTGGTCTAGAAAGAGAGAGAGTTGAAGTCCCTCGAGGGGGCATCTTTGGCTCAGACAGGCCAGGCCAGATGAATGCCATCAGGGATCCACGGCTGGTGGGCTCCCTGCCTCGTTCAAGGGGAGCTCGCCTCCAGGACCATCATCTTTGCAAACGGCCCTCCTTTCTGAGTCAGCTTCCTTCCCAGGATTGAAAGGCAGGCAGGGTGCGGTCCTCGGCCATTCCTGAGCTTGGCAAATTCCTGACATTGGGGAGAGCTCCCGGGGGACCTGCGATTTGGGGTGGGTGCAGCATTCCTGCTGCTTTCTTGGGACGACCTTTCTGTAGACTCAATGCTTCAAGGGAGGGAAGGGCGGCCGTTCCACGTAGGTGGACACGTGGAGCGTGTAAACAGACACATGGGTTCACGCGGGGTGTGAACCAGGTGAGGATGGGGGCAGTGTCCCACCTTTGTCCTTCTGCATCAGTGTTTTGAAGCTGAGGTTTCCGAGAACTCCCCACCTCAGCTGACTCACGCAATGAGGAAGATCCACTAGCTCACTTAACCAGAAGGCCCAGGTGGCTCATGGCTCCGCGTGGTCAGTGGCAGGCAGGTTCCATCCCCTTGCCCCTCTGCCATCCCCATCTTGTTAGCTTTGCCCGTAGGCTTGACCCCTCACAGCCCATGGCGGCTGCTGCGGTCCTAGGCGCAGAGGTGTCACACCTCTTTTGGGAATCAGAGGAGATCTTTCCTCGAAGCCCACAGTGACGTCCCCTCATGTCCCACTGGCAAGGGCTTGGATGATGTGACTGCCTGAGAGGGTCATGATTTACTCCTTTGTCCTGTGGAGGAAGAGGAGACGTTGGGCCAGACTGTGGCTCTGCCAGCAAGGAACATGGGAGGATGGCACTTGTATGTGAGCAACTAGTAATGTCTGCATCCGTGAGTCTTTGCATGTGGCTCTGAGGCCGTGGGGACCTGGACAGCTGGTTAACACAGCGGCTCTGGGCCTTTTCCATTGCCCTAAGTTTAGGGATGTTTTGTTTCCCTGCTGACTGTACACTCCTTGGAGGCAGGGGCCATCTCTCCTACGTCTTTGACTCCCCTCCTACAATTCTCCCAGTTTCTGCAGTGCTGGGCACACAGGTAGCACGTGACAAATGCTTGCTATTAACAAGAAGAGCAGCCACATTGATTGGGTACTTAGTTTGTGCCGGGTGCTCTGCTAAGAGATTTGTATGTGTGGCCACCTGGCCGCATTATCGAGGGACTGAATGACTGGTCAAAGGGAAACGATGTGGGGTTTGTGGGATCCTGGAGAGAAACTTCCCTCCCTAGAACTCCTGTCGTCTTTGAAGGCCTTCAGAACCAGGGAGCATCGTCCACATGGTGGGTGGAAGCCTCTAGGACTTCCCGTGTCAGGAAATCCTCCCTCGGGTCCACGTGGGATCTGTCTGCCTCACTCTAACCTTGGGTCAGGTTCCAGAGCAACACAGGTGGCCGGCAGAGCTCTGCCGAGCAGTCCGAGAGCAGCCGGCACCTCCCCGCCCTCTCCCTGCTGTGGGCGCAACAATCTTCATTTTAACTGTACTCATCCTTGCAGGCACCGGGACCAGTGACTGTCCTGATTGTCCCCTCCTGGACACTGCGATGTGTACAGATGGGCCCTTCGTTCTTTGGTGGCCCTAAGTGGCCACAGGGCTCCACGCGGCCTGAGAAGCTCCGGGCCCTCTGAGGCCGAAAGCCTGGAGTCTGAGATGCGTATGCTGTGTCGGCAGCGGCACCAGCTGCGGGCTCATCTCTAGCCTCTGCGGGTGTGGTGTGGCTCAGTGTACGGACCCGGAAGTGCTCTGGCCACAGTGCACCAACTGCGAACATACACCAAGTTGTAGCAGGCACACTTTGGGGTGACGCAGAATGGATACCCGGTATTTAAATATAGGAGAATGCTTAGTTTTCTGCTGCTTGGACCATGTCATTCCTGACTTGCAGATGAGGAAGCTCAGGCTTGGTAAGCTCTCCAAGCCTCACTTTCCTTCCCTGTAACAACCTTTGTCCACCTTGCAGGGCATCTGGGGCACTGACCCCTCAGACTCCTCTGTCCAGTGTCCTCCCTCGCCTCTGCCTGCAGAGTGCCACGTGTCCAGAGCCTCTGAAAGTCCTCTGCAGACTGTAGTGATTAGCATGTGGGCCGCCAAGAGAGAGGGAGAGAGAAAGAGAGAGCGAGAGCGAGAGAGAGGAGCGAGGAGAGCCTGGAGTGTGTCTGCAGATCCCACTGAGGCAGCGGGGTCATCTGGAGAGGCCTGGCTCCAACTCTCAGGCCTCCCTCACCTGCTGTCCCCACAGAGGGCCATCCGCGTGCGCAGCCACTCCATGGAGACCATGGTGACCAGCCAGAAGAAGCCGCACGGCGGGGGCCTCCCCGGCAGCCTCAGCGGGGGCATCTCCCACAACAGCGTGGAGGTCACCAAGACCACCTTCTCGGTGAGTGTCTGCGGGCCCTGGGGTCCCCCAGGCCTTGGTGGGGGCAGGGGTGTGTTCACCCAGGTTTGGGCCAGGTGATCAGCAGGGCGAGCTGAATGATGGGGAGGGAGACTGAGGCTGCCCAGGGGCGACCCCTCCCCTTGAAGTGAGAGCCTCCAGCCAGGCAGCACTTGGGGCTGGCCCAGACCGGAGCGCACCTGTTGTCCTTCTCTCGGGGTTTCCTTGACACCTGGGCCTCCTCAGGACCAGCCCTGCGCAGTGGTCCTGGGCCCTGGGACTGTGAGAGGGCCCTCCCTTTGTTATTCCTAATGACACGCAGCTGCCCCCTGCTTGCGGTGCCCCAGGCACTGAGCTAAGTAACTCATGGGTCCCTGTGACAGCTGTCTGAGGGAGGTGCTGAGTGTTCTCCATTGCACATCTGAGGAAGGGGAGGCCCCGAGGGGTTAGGTAACTTGCTGGAGGTCACCCAGCTATGCCAAAGAACTGGGATTCGCGTTTAGGTTGCCCAGATCCTAAGTCTCTGCTCTTAATCGCTGTGTGTACAGTTCTAAGAAAAGAGAGCCCGGCCGGTCCCGGTTTTGGGTCTGGTCAGCTTGCACCAGGAGCTGGCCAGGTGAGGGGACCAGCGTCCCTCCTTTTATAAAGCAAAGTGGCTTTGTGTTTGTGCACGTTGGGGTTTTCTTGTTCTTTTTTGTAATAGCAGAACATACCCACCACGATACTGACAATTGGTATTGTAAACGATCGTGTGTAATGCATTTGATTTACCAAATAGTGTTTTCATAGCTATTATCTTGTTCCTCCCAGCGGGTCTGTGAAGGGAGCAGGGCCGGGCAATTATCTCCAATCTGTGGTTGAGACTGGGGCCCAGAGAATTCTTCCACTTGCCCAAGGCTGCACCGCGTGTGAATGGCAAACACTGGGGCCTGCCTGGTTTAGAGGCCTGGCGGGCTCCCATCTCCCCCTTCTCATTCTGCCACCCTCCGTCCGTCGTCCCCCACATGTGGCAGAAGCAGAGCCACATGCTTGGCAGGCTCTCTCTGCCTGTGGGTGCATGTGGACCGCATGCTTGTCCTGCCAGGGATTTGCTACGTGACCTTGACCAAATTCCCTCGCCCCTCGACTCCTCCAGGACCTCCTCAGTAAAGCGAGGAGTTGGACCAGGGCACTCCCAGGACTCTCTCAGCTTTGTGGTTCCCAGTCTGTGACCCCCTCAGTCATCCCGTCCTCTCAGTACCTGGGGTTCTCCTTAGGGTGGCTCTGACCCCATGTTCCTCCAAGAATTCTGTTCTAGTGATTACTGCTGTGTTTCTGGGGATCTATCCAGACCAGCTGTGGGGGTGGGAGGTGGTGCACAGGCTCTTGTAGACCAGGAAGGGGGGTGAAGGGAAGGAGACCTGGGTTTGGGGAGTGAGCGCTCATTTTGGTGGTCACATTGGCAGCCTCCAGTGGCGGCGGCAACTGCGAAGAACCAGTCGCGGAGCCCCATCAAGCGGTGGTCGGGGCTCTTCCCCCGTCTGCACACGGGCTCTGAAGGCCAAGGGGACAGCCGGCCGCGGTGGTGAGTGTCCACGTGGCGTGGGTGGGCTCCGTCGGGAGGGCTGCCCGCAGCTTCAGCTTCGAGCGATGGCTTCCATCTAACCCTGGTCCCCACGTCAGGCCCCCACGTCCCCCGTCACTCATTCAGTGCATTGTCCCCCAATATCCCCGTCACTCATTCAGTGCTTCGTCCCCCATGTCCCCCGTCACTCATTCAGTGCTTCGTCCCCCAATATCCCCCGTCACTCATTCAGTGCTTCGTCCCCCAATATCCCCCATCACTCATTCAGTGCTTCGTCCCCCAATATCCCCTGTCACTCATTCAGTGCTTTGTTCCCCAATATCTCCCATCACTCATTCAGTGCTTCGTCCCCCAATATCCCCCGTCACTCATTCAGTGCTTCGTCCCCCACTATCCCCCGTCACTCATTCAATGCTTCGTCCCCCAATATCCCCCGTCACTCATTCAGTGCTTCATCCCCCACGTCCCCCGTCACTCATTCAGTGCTTTGTCCCCCAATATCCCCTGTCACTCATTCAGTGCTTCATCCCCCACGTCCCCCGTCACTCATTCAGTGCATTGTCCCCCATGTCCCCCCATCACTCATTCAGTGCTTTGTCCCCTATGTCCTCTGTCACTCATGCAGTGCATCGTCCACTCGGGCAGCTTTGAGGTCCCTGCACCTGACAGAATGGGTCTCGCAGTTTGGCCCCAGCTAGAAATGCGGCTCAGAGTCGTTTCTTTCTGTGCTTCCTTTTGCGAAGCTCACTCACATGTCCCTTTATGGAAGCCTCCCCTGATTCTGACAGCAGAGTTCGTGGAACATGCCTTTGGACTTCCAGAGTTTGTTTCCTTCCTTCCTTCTTTCCTTCCTCCCTCCCTTCCTTCCTTTCTTCCTTCCTCCCTCCCTTTCTTTCTTTCTTCCTTCCTTTTTTAGAATTTATTTTTATTGTTTATTACAGATGTCCCCCATTTCTCCCCGCTTTGCTCCCTCCACCCTGCTCCTACCCCTCCCAGGACTTCACCGCACTGCTGGCTGTGTCCATGGCTGTGCATATATGCATATAGGTCCTTTGGTTAATCTCTCCCGCCCCGCCCGCTCCCTCTGAGATCTCTGTCAGTTCCATGTTTCCATGTCTGTTTGTTCGTGAGTTTATTCTGTTCATTAGATCCCACGTGTAAGTGAGATCATGTGATAGTTGCCTCTCTCTGACTGGCTTATTTTGCTTAGCATAAAGCAAAGGGAAAAGTAAACAGAGGGGACTACCTGAAACTGAAAAGCTTCTGCACAGCAAAAGAATCCACCCACCAAAGGAAGGGGAGCCCACTGTATGGGAGAACATATTATCCAATGAACATCTGAGAAGGGGTTAATTTCCAAAATATGTAAAGAACTCACACAGCTCAACAGCTCTCATATCCTACTTACCCCGTTCTTGCTAATTGTCTTTCTGATCCTTTAGTCAGTGAGCCCACCTGGTGTTGAATTCGGCAAGCAGCATCCCTCGAGTGCCTGGTGTGTGGGAGCTCAGAGCTCAGACAGGAGCTCCAAAGACTCAAACCTGCCCTCCAGGAGCTTACAGTCTCACGAAGGAAAGGGAGGCAGGCAGGTTGACCTCCACGTGTACAAGTGCCTTCCTGTAGCCCTGGCGGTGGTGCCAGCCCCGGGCGTGGGCACGCAGGACGAGGGCGGTGATGGAGGAGGATGCAGAGCTCTGTTTGGAAGCTGTGTGTGTGAGTGAGTCCTTGTGGCCCACTCAGTAGGGAGACCCAGGGCTCTGAGTGCTCAGAATTGCTCATCTTGAGCTTGGGAGAGAGGCGGTAACTAAAGGAGAGGTGGGAGTCACTGGGAGGTGGGAGGAGGTGGTGCTTAAGATGAATCAATGAATATGCTCACCCAAGGGGGTGTGGAGAATGCCTGGGGAACACCAGCACTTAAGGGCAAGTGGAGAAAGGAGGCAGAGCCAGTGAAAAAGACAGGGAAGGAAGGGGAGCGAGGAGGAAGAGAGCCTGGGGAGGGGGGACCCTCGGAAGCTAGGGCAGGAGACCTTGCAGGAGAGAGGCCTGCAGTGGCAGCCGAGCAGAGCACAGTGACCCCAGCCCCTGGTGGGGTGGACAGTGAGGAGGTCCCTGTTGACCTCGTTAGAAGTACATCGGGGCACCTCATGCCTCCAGGATGGCTATAATACAGAAGACAAGAAGGAAGTGTTGGCAAGGACGTAGGGAAACTGGAACCTCGTGCATGGCTGGTGGGAATGTGAACTGGTGAGGCTGCTTTGGACCACGGCCTGGCAGCTCCTCAGAGGGTTAACCGTGCCGTTGCCACAAGGCCCAGCAATTCCCCGCCAGGTGCACACCCAAGGGAAAGAACACAAGTGTCTGCATAAGCACCAGCACACGGATGTCCGTGGCAGCATTGTCATAGTAGCCCCAAGCGGAAACGATCCACATGCCCTCCCAAAAAGTGAAGTATTACCTTGCAATAAAAAGGAGTGAAGCTTGATGGACACATGCTACAACATAGATGAGCCTTTAAAACACTAGCTGAGTGAAAGAAGCCATTCACAAAAAGACCACACCGTATTGTATGGCTCCATTCACATGCAATGTCCAGAATAGGCAAATCCATAGGGACAGGAAGTAGATTCTGTCAGGGGCTGGGGGGAGGGAGGAATGGGAGTGGTTGTGAGTGAGTGGGGTTTCTTTGAGGGAGGGTAGAAATGTTCTAAAATTAGATGGTAGTCATGGTTGTGAATATACTAAAAACCATTGAATTGCACAATTTAAATGAGTGAGTTGTATGTGGATTGTATGTCCATGAAGCTGTCATGAAAATAAAAGTACATTAGGGACAGGGCCCCAACAGTGGACACTGAGCAACTGATGGGCAGTGTTTGTGGCCTTTGTTAAACGGCAGAAGGAAACCCTTGGCGCTGGCTGGGAGTAGCCTGTTTACCCAGAAGCCCTTCCCAGCACTCAGCACACGTATCCGGGGAGCCATTTTGTAGTCTGTGTGAAGGGTGTCCCCTGGCGTTCTGCAGCCGTGGCCCTGCCGGGGCCCCGAGGGGTGCGTGTGTGCTGGCTGTGATGGTGGATGTCCCAGACCTCACTCCATTCCCTCTGTGGCCAGCCCTTGACCCAGAGCTCTGCCAGCTGGGATGGACTTGGGCTCGGTGGCCTCAAGCTGGGACTCCTGCCTGGTAGCTCTGGACTCTCACCCAGGAGCCTGCAGGGGAGGGACCCTGGCAAAGCAGAAAACCCTGTTGTCTGATGGGGGCATGGTGGGATAGATGGCCCGGAGGCTGTGCTCTGTCGGGGATGCTGTGACCCCACAGGACCCCATGGTGCAGTCTCGGGCCTGGAGTGAGGTGGGAGTTGGGAACCAGCTCACCTCTCTTCATCCTCATCTCCTCAGTGACAGTGCATCCAGCAACCCCAAGACTGTGGACGGTGGGCACTCTTCTCAGGAGATAAAGTCTGAGACCTCGTCCAACCCCAGCTCTCCGGAGATCTGCCCCAGCAAGGAGAAGTAAGAGTGAAGCTGGCTCTAGCCCCGCGGGACCTGGAATAGGTCTCTGCTCTGGCATCTCCCGCTTTGGGGACCCCCTGGAATGCACAAGCCAGCAGGCAGGGCCACGGGGAGCCACTCAGTCTCTGCGGGGCCTGCCCTGCCCTCGGCTCCCACGTGTGACCAGGGCCGCCTTCCCGCCCCCCTGCAGGCCCTTCATGAAGTTGAAGGAGATCGGCCGGGCCAACATCTCCCGTTCCTCCTCCAGCACCAGCAGCTTCAGCAGCACGGCCGGGGAGGGCGAAGCCATGGAGGAGTGTGACAGTGGGGTAGGTGCGGCCTGGCCAACCTGGGCAGCGGGGAGGCACCTGGGCCCACCGCTCGGTGTGTTAAAACAGCTCCTGTGGGCAGAGCCCCCTCCAGGCTCCGGGGAGAGCGGGGAGTATGGAAACAAGAGGTGGCCCACCCAGCCATCTCCACCCTCTGGCAGCGGTGGTTTAGGGTCTCCCTGGGGTGACAGAGGAGCAGCAGCAGCAGAGGGTCAGAGGTCAGGCTGAGCGTGTCCCTGCCGTGGAGTTCTTGGCTGGAGAGGAGAGGGCTCAGCGCTGCATGGGTGTGGTCAGGGGCACTGCCTGGGGATGGAGGGGAGCCAGGGCTGGAGGGGAGCCAGGGCTGGAGGCAGCAGGAGGAAAGAGCGTGTCCAAGTGGGCAGTGGGAGGCAGGGGCTGCCCAGGTCAGCTGAGGGTGGGCCCACCTCGCTCACCCGGCCTCTCTCCCCAGAGCAGCCAGCCGTCCACAACCTCGCCCTTCAAGCAGGAGGTGTTTGTCTACAGCTCGTCCCCAAGCAGCGAGAGCCCCAGCCTGGGGGCGGCCACCACCCCCATCATCATGAGCCGGAGTCCGACAGGTCGGTGTGCACCACGTGGTGTGCACCACGCAGCCAGGGCGGGGGCTGTGCCCTGAGCACTGTTTGTGGGGCGCCAGCCCCAGGTGTCTGTAACTGGCCAGTCTCGGTCCAACCCCAGTGTGAGGCCTTGAGCTCTGCTCCCTCACTGTGTCTGTACATCAGCCTTCAGGGCCTGTTCTTGTCCTCTCGTTACTCACGGGAACCGAGCTCAGAGGGGAGTTGGGACTGTGTGAGTCGAAAGCCGAGGTTCTTTCCACGGACCTCTCGCTCCTCCCCATCTCCGACTCAGGGCCCCCCATCACAGCGATGGTCCTCAAAATGCAAGGGTACCAGGTGGGGAGAGCGTTGCAGGTGGAGGGAACAGCACATGAGAGGCCGTGATCTGGAACCACATGTGGGTCAGGGGGGCTGGAGTTCACAATGGTGACGGGACAGGTGAGAGAGGAGTCAGTGGTTAGGGGACAGGGCCAGGGTGCTAGGGGACAGGTGAAAGAGGAGACCATGGTTAGGGGACAGGGCCAGGGCTGCCCCTGGTGAGGATTTGGGCTCTGTCCTGCAGGCAGTGGAAGCCATGGGAAGGTCTTAAGTCTTTGAAGGTTCTTAAGTAGAGAAGCGCCATCTGGTGTTGAGAAAGACCATTTTGTGGCTGCAGCTGGCCCAGGAGGAAGGACTGGTTGGAGCAGGTGCAGGGGGGAAGATCAGCGAGGGTCACAGTGAGTGGTGAGGGGTGATGGGCCGTGGATTGTGGGGTGATAGAGCATTGGATTCAAGAGATGCCAAGGAGGTAAATCTTCGGGGCTCAGTAGCAGGGGCTTCAGGGAGAGCAAGGAGTCTGGGCCTTCGGGGTTCTGGGATCCCTGCAGTTGGACAGAGTAGGAGGAGCCGGCTCTGGGGAGAGGGTGAAGGTTGGCACCTGAGGGGCATGTCGGTAGACATGCCTGGTAGGCACTGATGGGCTCTGTGGGTGCCCAGAAGTCAGAGCCTTGGTCCCGCCCTCCAGGAGGGCAGCACGGTGGGGTGGGGGCAAGCACAGGACCCTGGGTCCACCACTGACGAGCGATGTGACATTGGACACGTTCCTCAGCCTTCCCATGCCTCAAGTACCGGAAGAATATTTACTCAGTTTTCCGTGTTATTCGCAGTGCTATAGACACATACACTTTCACATTGCATCTATATTGCTAATATTCTCTCCATTAGTTTCTGAAGTCTCAGCAACAAAACAGCAGATTAAGTTGATTGGTAGCATTTGCTGATCTCAAGCCACCAATGTGACTGATGTAAATAACCTTAAAAGAATAGGGAGTGGTAAAATGTAGAGAAATAACGAGGAAGCGATGACTTCTGAGTATTTATTACCTTTGATGAATATCACTTAATTATAAGCTTATAATTAATTTTTTTTATTAATCCCCACTGGAGGATATTTTTTCCATTGATTTTTTTTAGAGAGAGTGGAAAGGAGGGAGGAAGGGAGAGAGGGAGAGGAACATTGATGTGAGAGAAATACATTGATTGGTTGCGTCCTGCATATGCCCCAAACTAGGGTTGGGGATCAAACCTGCAACCCAGGTACATGCCCTTGACCAGGAATCGCTCAGGCTGCCGCTCTAACCGCTGAGCCACCGGTCAGGGCTAAGCTTGTGACTGTGTGTGTAACAACCAGCTCACAACATTTGTAAAAATTTAAGGGTTGGCTCTTGTGAATTGGTGTGTTAGCTAGAGTGTCTCGTGGAGGGGAGCGCCCCTTCTGGCCTCCCTGCCCAGTTCCCCAGCAGCCCATGACCGCCACAGCCCCACCCTCTTCATGGGCATTCTTCTTTTTCCTAGATGCCAAAGGCCGAAATTCCCCGAGGTCAAACCTGAAATTCCGCTTTGATAAGCTCAGCCATGCGAGCTCCAGTGCAGTAAGGATCTATGGGTGTGGGGGTGGCAGCGGGAGCCTCCCGCATCCCACATTCCAACCTCTTCCCAGCCAGCCTTCCTTCCTGGGCATGTCACAGCGGGGGGAGGAACCTCTGGTCCCACCTGGGGGTGAGGCTGTTGGTGCCACGTGGTGCAGCAGCCTGGGGGTCGCCAGCCACCTCTGCCCCATGTCCTGGGTTAGAGCCGCACCCTCGGACACACACAGATGTGAGTTGTGAATGGTTGGCTCCCGGGGCCTTGGGTCCCTTCCGAGCTCACTGGAGAGTGGAGAGCTGGGCGCACAGAAGGTGCAGTCGGCAGGGGTTATGTTGCCTAGTTTTATAAAACTCTCCCGTGGATTTTTCTTGAAACAGGGTCACTAATGTGAAAGAGGAGACCTTCGCCTGTCAAAGGTGGGTCAAGTGTGTGTCCTGCTGTGGCCACGGGGCCTGCTAACCCGACACTGTCCCGAGACCCTGACGGCTGGGGAGGGTAGTCACCTCTTCTGAAGCCTCTGTGATGGGGCCCAGGATGGGAAGAAGGCGGGTGGCCTCGGTGTGGATGGGAAGGGTTGTGTGGGTCTGGGCCGGACTCACTGAGTTGGTCTCCTTGCCCCAGAGGTGCCTGGCTGGGGCAGTCGCCCACAGCTGCTTCCTCTCCTGGAGGGAGAGGTGTCCGTTTGCCCCTGCCTTTCTGCCATCAGTGGCCTTTCCCAGGGCTCTGGGCTGAGCTCTCCTACCTGAGTGTCCAGAGATGCCTCAGCACCCTAAACACTGTGAGGCGCCCCAAGGGAGGACCCTGCTGGCAGCCACAGCCAGTTGGGGCGGGCAGGAGTGTGTGGTTTTCAGCACATCGGGCCTGGGCCCAGCTCCCCCCAAGGCCTGAATGTGTGCGGGTGAAGTTAGCAGAGACCCTCTGATTTCCGCCCTGCTACGGGGCTGCAGGGCTGAGAGTCACAGTTGGAACCAAGGGGAGGGGCAGAGCTGAGCCCATTTGTACAAACCTGATCTGTAGAAAAGCAGGTGAGCTGGGGGTGCCGGCAAGCTCAGCTCCCATCCTGCACTGCAGACCCTGTTCACCAGGTTCCTGTCGATGCCCAACTGCTCGGCTGTCTGACGCCGGGTACCCAGTGTGGGCCCCTCCTGTCCGAGCATATCCATGGGCTGTGGCCATGGGCACACGTGTCTGCCCTTCCTTCCTTCACCCAGTGTTTGATCGCCTCCCTCCTTCTTGTCTCCTCCAGGGAAGCCCTGATTCTGTCTTGGAGATGCTCCTATCCTAGCAGTTTGGGGTGCCATTCACTACTCTGACCGTCACAGGCCTGTTGCTCCACCGGCCACCTGCCCACCAGAACAGCTACCTTTCCCAGTGCCCCGACCTGCACAGCCCTGCCCACTCTTTGCCAAGACACCCTGCGAGCACCTCCCCATCTCTGGACAAGGCCTCATTCCTCCAGGCTCCCCTGCTCCTGACCCCCCATGTGCTGTGTGTCTGGGTCATTTGTTACCTTGTTTTTGTCTGCAGCAGCCAGTGTTGGGTGAGAGGGGTCTGGGTACTGGGGACTCAGAGAGCCGAGAGGCAGAGCCTGGTGTGGTGGGGAGTAGAGGCCCGGAGGGGGCTGCGCCTGGGGAGGGGCGGCGCCGGTTCCTGACAGGCAGGCATTTTGTGCTGCTGGAGGGAGCACTTTTCCAGCAGCCGAGTCTGTAGCTCCTTGAGGATGTCCTGGTAGAAGTCGGCTCTGTCGCTCCCACATTTCTGGAGCTCCCAACATCTGTTTGCTTCTGTGCTAGGAGCTTCTTCCCCATCTGCTGACAGCTGCCGGGGCCTCTGTCTCTGCTGCCCGGGCATGGCTGGGTGAAGCTGCGACAGGGCTGGGCATGTGGGAGCGGGCGCCACACTCTTCCTCGTGGCCTCATTCACACAGGCTCCTGTGTGGTTGCTGTGGGAGAGGCCGGAGCCAGTCTCTCCCTTTGAGCAGATGCTTTTCCCACGAAGGGGTGGGTGCCAGGAGAGGAGGAGCTGGGAAGGGGCAAGGCAGTGAGCGCCTGGGCCTTGGCTGGAGACCCTGAGACCCAGGCCAGGCCAGGATCCCTGTCCCTGCGGGTGGCGGAGGTTCGTAGGTTCGTGGGGAGTTACTTCAACCCACCTCTTGGTGAGAGCGGAGAGGTGAGGGGGAGGACTCAGGTGCGGTCAGGCCTTGGCGAGGGAGGAGGACTCAGGTGAGGGGAAGGGGCGGCCTCCCTCTGCGCTTACGTTCTGGCATCTGTGGGAGGCCTAGTGCTGCCCGGGGGCTGTGTCCTTGGGCTGTCGGCTCGATCTCTGCCACCCCCCCCCCCCCAGTCTCCTCTTCCCCTTTCCACTGTGGGTCTCCAGGCAGCTGTCACACCGGTGGGATTCCTGCAGCCTGGGCCCCAGCTGATGCAGTTGAGACACTGCCTGCCAGGGCCCCTCAGCCAGAGCCACCTCCCCGGGGGTGAGCCAGCGTGCTCTCTGTGGGACAGCCCGCTCTTTGGCTGCTCCCCACCCCTGAGTCCTCGGTGGTTTCTGAGTGTCCTCCAGGAAAACGGAGTCTGAAGAGCAGACCCTTGGAGGTGCGGCAGTTTCAAGTGCACCTGGGCCCTCTGTGACACGGGCGGCCAGGGCTTTAACGAGCAGATGACAAGGGTCTCCTGCCCAGTGCTTTATTTGCATCAGATCTGGGCTTATTCCTGAGTAAGGCATATAAATGTTACACCTGCTTTTGTGACCGTTTCCCTGTTGCTTTTGCAATGAGAGCAAAACCTCGGTCCTTCGTCCCCCACTCACGTGGACCCTGTGGGGTCCTGTTTGCAGGCCGGTGGGCCCCTCCCCTCACACTGTCTGGGAAACTTGTTTACTTCAAGTCCTAGCCCCGTGGAATTTATTCTGGTTAGAAGGTCAACAAATGTCTGCGTGGCGTGGATTAATCGTTCCTGCAGCAGCACCCGCTGCAGTGACGAGGCCTGCAGGTCCTGGCGGCGTCCTGTTGGCTGGGTTTCTGAAGGAACTTGGAAGGTCGAACTGCATTTCTTTAAAAACAACCCCAGGCTCTGGCTTGCTTCTCTGGAGAGCTGGTATTTGCAGCTGCTGGGTGGTGGTGCTGTGTTCATGGTCTGGGGGGTCCTCTGGGGTTTCCAGGTGGTCCCCGCTCCGTCCTGCTTCGGAACCTCATACCCACCTTCCCCCACCGTTCTCCCCCCACCCTCCTGCAGCCCTCGCCTCCCAGGTCGGCCTTGCTCCTGCCTCTTGAGCCCGGGGCTAGGGTGGCTGGGCGTGTCCCGGAAACCAAGAGGCACAGATCTGCCCCAAGAATCGCAGGCCTGAGCAGTGGGTCTACCCTCTGCTAACGGGGATGCCTGGGAAGGATCTGAAAGGTCCCTCCCTCTGTGTCTGCATCACCATCTTTAGCAAGTCCATCCTGTAGCTTCCAGAATGTACATGGCCAGGGCGAGGGGAGAGGAGAGGAGAAGCAGGACCCGCAGTCGTCCCAGGCCCTCGGGACCACGGGGCAGGCAGCTTGCGTGCCTGGACAGTCTCCTTGCATCTGCTCTGGGCTCAGATGTCTTTCCGTTAATTGCTGCGCCCAGTTTTGGGCTCATAGATGTGCTGAAGCCTCACGGGTCCTTGTAACTAGATCCGTCCCGATGGTGCTCATGCTGGTACCTGAGGGGCTCTGTTTGTGGCCCCCGACACAGGAGAAGTGTTTCCCGCTCGCGCCTCTTGCTGCGGGAATCGCCTGGCTCACTCAAGGAAGAAACTGCCCATGGGCTCTGTAGGCACCCAGGTGCCTCTGCTCAGATGATGCTTAAAAACGGAGGCAGGAAGAGCTTCTGCGGGGTCTTAGCTGGAGCTTCTGTCATGAGTGGAACACGGGGTTTCCTGAAAACGATTCTGTGGTTCAGCCTTGTCGGGAGCATTTTGCTGTTCACGCTCCCCCGGCTTCTTTGAGCATCGAATCCAGCCAGGCCACTGTCCAGAGGAGAAGCCTCAGCCCCTGAGAGGGAAGCATAACTTGCTTGAGGCCACATGACCAGCCAGCGGCAAAGCCGGGCTGAGAACACGCAACCCAGGGCCCTTCCTCGCACCGCCTACGTGGCTGGCGCAGCAAGTGGCTGCGTGTGCTGGGGCCCTGAGGTGTGGGAGCCGGTGAGCTGGGGTCTGGGCCCTGGCTGGGGGGTGTGAGCCGCCCAGGGTGCTGGTGGGGCTGTTCATCGGGAGAGATATTCGCTGGGACTTTTCAGAGAGGGCCTGGGGCTCTGATGCAGCTTTGGGCCCTGAAGACGAGGCGGGAAAAGAGATTTCAGTGGCTTGTTCCTCAGTGACATTGGCCCTTCCACTGGGGCGTGTAAGGGGGAAGGAGGCCAGGGCGTAGACGCAGTTATCCAACACTCAGTTTCCCTTTTTTTCAGTTAAGAAAAGTGTAAGAGAAAACCCTTTGATTCTCTCTGATCCTTAAACCATGGTGGTTAGTGAAAATGTAGACGCAGGTGACCAGGCGGGACGGGAGGGAGCCTGTTTCAGTTTCTCGCCCTGAGGGTTTAAGGTGCCAATGCAAACACTACCTTCTTCATTCAGTCGTGAGGCGCCAGAGGCAGGTCTGTGGTGGGGGGGATGGTTGGGGTTCAGGCAGATCTTAGGGCTGCAGCTGTCTGGCAGGGACCTGGCCGCTCAGGACCCCGAGGCTCCTCCCAGCCTCTTTCTACCCCTCCCTCAAGGGCAAGGGTGGGTCAGTGGGGTTTGCCAAGCCTGTCCTGCAGCCTGCCAGGGGCGGTTGGGGCATTCTCTAGTACAAGTTCTGATATCTGTTTCATCACGAGCCCTTTGCCCAACCCAAACCCACATGTCCCCCCTTTTAGCTGGACCATGGGCCCCTGGGGAAGGAAGGAGACAGCCCCCAGCAGGGCCAAGGACCAGGAGCCCTGCCTAGGGAGAGGTGCTGGGGCAGCGGCTCTGCTCTGTGCCTTACCAGTCCCGGGGAGAGGGTGTTTGGTGGGAAGGCTGGAACTTCAAAGCTGTTGTCTTTGATCTTGTGACATTTCCGCTTGGAAGGGTCAGTCCCCCCTCGCTGCTCCTTCGCATGTGCACCAACGCTCCCTGTCATGTGCTCCCCTTCCACACCCCGGCCCGGGGAAGGATGCCGTTCCGTGTGAGCGCTTCCTCTGGGCAGGCGCAGGGCCCGAGGGGTGCAGCTTGGCCCTGAGGCCCCCCGTGGTGGTGACTTCCCTTCCTTCCCTCTTTGTGAGGGGGTCACTTGTGGACCCTGACTGCCTATGTCATGTAAATAGTGTACATTTAATTTATTGCTATGGTAGCACATTGTATTTGTTAATGTATAAAACAAATTCTAAAAGGTTGACAAATGTATATTTTGTTGCTTAAATGTGTCTTTGCAGAAATTGACAATAAATAACATATTTTGTGTCCATCAGTGTTCAGACTTCTTTGCTTGGGGCCCCACCCCCGAGTGAGCGTCACCTTTAACTCACCAGAGGTTGAATACTGGCAGCCCCCGGGCCATGTGGGGCCTGCAGATGTGTTACTTTAGCCTCGAAAGTGTTTTAAATTTTCCCAATGAGTTGCTGATGTTTAAAAAACTGACTACAGCCTGGCCGGTCATGGCTCAGTGTTGGAGTGTCAACCTATGAACCAGGAGGTCACCGTTTGATTCCCGGTCAGGACGCGTGCCTGAGTTGTGGGCTCCATCCTCAGTGTGGGGCATGCAGGAGGCAGCCAATCAATTATTCTCTCTCATCATTGATGTGTCTCTCTCTTTCCCTCTCCTTTCCTCTGTGAAATCAACAAACATATATTAAAAAAAAATAAACAAAATACTGACCACAAACATTTTTTGAAAACCTAGAAAATCACAGAAACTTCCCACTTCTGTTACAAATCCGATGCGGTATCCACGCCTGTGGAGTGGCAGGGATTGCTCAGAGCTTACAGAGGCCCCTAGGTGGGGCCTGTGCACCGTAGTTCCCTTGTTTACACCTGGAGGATCTCACCCTTTCCTGCTATTGCTGGGCCTGGCCCAGGTGGGCATCTGAGTTTGAGACCCCTGCCATTCACCGATTTGTCTTCAACCTGGGGTTTTCTTCCTTCTGCCCACTTTCTCTCCAGAGTCCCAGTTTATTTCTTCAGGGATTCTTTCATGATTAAGTGCCCTCCCTCCTATCCCCTTTGACTCCTGCATGGCCACACTCTTACATAGATACACTTTGTTTTATAATGTTTGGAGGTTTTGTGTGTGTGTGTGTGTGTGTTTGTGTGTGTGTGTGTGTGTGTGTGTGTGTGTGTTTTCCCTTAAGAAATCTGAAGGCAAGGAACAGGCCTTTATTTATTGGGACTTGGTTGTGTGATCTTGGGCAAATTTTTTAACCTCTTGGATTTGCATTTTCTTTTATGTGTAATTGGAAAAACCATCTACAAGGGAAGCATGAGGAGAGAAGTGAGTTTATAATTGGGAAAGAGCTTTGAAAAAAACTGGCAAGTGTTATTCAAGCGCCAGAGGTTCCATGATGATTGTTATTGTAATAACTGGAACAGCAGCTGACATGTATTGACTGTTACCACGAGGTTAAGTGTTGTACATATTCAGCCAGTTTTCCTGTAACACAACATATTAGTTCCTAAAAAAATCACAACACTGTGCAAAGTTGTGCAAGTGGGAAAAACAGAGCGAAGGACATAACACTTACAAACGCTGTCAGTGACACATAAAAATAAAAATTCATTCACTAGTCCTGGTTCGTATGGCTCAGTTGGTTGGAGCGTCCTCCTGTATACCTAAAGGTTGCCGGTTCGATTCCCTGTCACGGCACATTCCCTATCACGGTTGTGGGTTTGATCCCTGGTTGGGGTGCGTACGGGAGGCAACTGACCAATGTTCCTCTCACAGCTTGTTCTCTCTCTTTCTCTTTTCCTCTCTCTCTAAAAATCAATGGACATATCCTTGGGTGAGGATTAAAAAAAATTCATGGTTTGTGAAGGTCTGGGGCGGGGGACAGGGGTGGGCTGGAGGGGGTCCATGGGGGAAAAAGAGGGACATAGGTAATTCTTTCAACAATGAAGATGAAAACAACAAACAAAAAACTTGCTTTTAGAGTTGGAAATTGCATTTATGAAAATTATCAAGTAGATTCTATTGTAATTCAAATAAAACAGCATTGCTAATTAAAAAAATTCATTCACTACTGAGTGGAAACGGTAGCACAGTTTTACACGTTAGAGGATTAAGAAATATATAAACTCTACAATAAACACGGTGTTCTTACTTTGAGTCAGACCTGAAGTTTGATTGTGAAGGCCGGTGTTGGAAGGGTTGCCGTGTGTGAGTTACCGAGAGGTGGAGTAAGAGTTTCTGAAACCCCGGGACAGCAGTAACGCCAGATGTGGAGGGGTGCAGCTCATAACAGTGGTGTGCCCTGAGGCTGGTGGATGTTGGAGCTGTGTCCATGTGGGCTTTGTGTGTTCCTATGCAGCTCGATTTAGCTGGGTGCGGTTTTCCGCGTGCACCTAATATTCTCATGGGAGGGTTGCATATTCAAACATGCAGTTTGTGTTATATTTTCTTCTAATATATCAATGGCATTGGACCAAACTACCATTTTCAAAACAAGTATTTCAGCAGAACTGACTGTATTATCTCACTTAGTCATCCAAACAGCCCATTAAAGTGTGTGTTATTGTCTCCATGTTGTTAAAGAACCAGGATCAAATTTCAGTTTGGAATGCAAGTTTGGTGCAGGGTGTGTTCTGGACTGGGGTTCCAGACGCATCGGGATGGACCCGGTAAAGTGCATCCAGCCCTCTGGCTCCTCTGCCCGGCTCGGAGCTGCAGTCCGGGAATCATGTCTGCAGTATCCTGGGCCGCTGTGGTCACACCCACGTCATGTGGGGCTCCGTGGTCACTCCCACGTCATGTGGGGCCCTGTGGTCACTCCCACGTCACGTGGGGCCTCCCCCGAGCCTGTGGTCTCAGGCTTCCTATTTCTCAGATTTTAGGTTCCATCTGCGGAGTCCCCATGGCTGCAAGTGAAGCTGCATCTTCTACACCAACATCCAGGCCCGTCTGCACCTCATGGGTTGTCTGCTTCCTGGGTTCATGCGTTCTTCCCAGACGCGGGGGGATCGCTGATTCCATGGAGCTCTGTGGAGGGTGACTGTTTCCTGTCTGTGTGGGAAGGGCTGTCGGGGGCAGGGATGACTCCAGCTGGGCCAGTTACAGGTCCTCTGACCAGGGGAGGGGCACCTCTTTTCTGCCGAGGGCCATGTGGATATTTACAACATCATTCTCGGGCCACACAAAACTACCAGCTTAGAAAGTGGCCTGCTGTATCTGGTCAAACATTTAATTAACTCACCCCTACTGCCTGGAAGGGCTGGACCAATGACTTCTCCGGCCTTGTGCGGCCTGTGAGCCGGACGTCCCCACCCTCGCTAAACCTTCAGCTGGGCCTGTTCAGTTCCTTTAAACCTTCAGATTCTCAGCAAGCTCACCTGGGTCTGTTCAGGTGTGCCCCCACTAGATGGGGCACTCTGCCAAGTTAGGGGCTGGGTCTTCAGACTCTTGCCACCTGTTCCCCCACCTCAGTGTCCAGCAGCTCGCAGCAGTCATCAGACATCCTGGGCCATCACTCAGCCTCCCCACGGGGAGAGGCCCCTGCAGCTGCTCGGCTGGGTCTTCCTTCTCACTCTCCAAGTGCCTGCTGTGCCTGTGGTCCTGCCAGCAGAGTGCCAGCCAACCCGCCTCTGCCCCCGGGGTAGCTGGCGCCAATACCACTACCGCAGTCCAATTCTCTCACTTTGCAGTAGCAGCCAGTTATTAAAACAGGGCCATTTCAGTTCACTCAGTCCTGTTTGTTTTAAACATCAGCTCACATCCCGTTCTAGCATCCCCACCAACCTTCTAGGGCAGGTTAGCCTGTTGGGCCCAGGGTCCTGTGTGTGGCAAAGACCCCCTCCTTGACCACATCTCTGAGCCCCCTTTTCAGCTAGTTGTCATCTTTGGCCCGTCCTCGGCCTGCCCAGCCCTGTTTTAGCAAAGCATCCCATTAAACTGGTTTATCAAGAATCCTCCCCACTCATCACCTTTGATATCCAAGTTGCCCTTCCCCAGCCTTTGATACATAACCAAGTTCCTCGTAGTAATTTTCCATCCAATCGCTCACCCTGCCTGCTGGCTAGAACTCCCCACTCGTTCCTGTTGTATGTGGAGCTGCGGTCAATCTCGCTCCCCTATTGCAATAGTCTTCAATACAGTCCTCCTTGCCTGTTGAACTCATTGACTCATTGGGTGCAGATTTTTGACTGGTAGCTGCTTCCCCTGCCCGCTATGTCCAAGCCCCTCCTTCCTCTGCACTTCTCCTCCAGTGTTGGGGTGGGGAAGGGAGAGGCAAAGAGGCCTCTCCTTTGGGGACTGCCCCTGAAAGACCTCCATGCTAGTCTGGGTACTCTGAGAAGCAGACATCCCCAGGGGAATAGGAATGTAGAGGAATGACCTGTGAGAGGAAATGGGGAAGGAGCTGGAGAAGGCTGGAGAGCCCTCAGGCTGTGATGCAGGCTTGCCCCTGGTGAAGGAGAGATGGGAGAACCATGGCAGGATGGAGGCATCTTTGATATCAGTCCATTTCTAAGAAAAATTCAGCAAGGCTGCTTCCTGGGTGGGTGCCGGGGGGTGGGGGGTGGGGGGCGGGGAGTGGTGGTGGGGCCAGGGGAAGCCCTAGCCAAAGTCTCCCACCGGTGGAGTCCTGCATATCACGAGAATGAGCCTTCATCACTCTGCCCGCCACGCCCAGTCCCTGGGGGAGAGCAGCCTGTGGGGGCCTGGCAGTGATGTGAACGCAGCGATGGGTCTCAGAGCGCGGCAGCTGGGGCCACTGGTCAGCCATGCCCCCTGCAGTTGGACACCTGAGAGGCACAGTCTCATGGTCGCCGTAGGCAGGCCCCAGTTTTGGTGGTTGACAGTATCCCCTCCTTAGTAGAGAGGCCCTCACTAGTTTAGGGGGAGGTGAGGCCCCCTTTCTCTTGGTTCTCTCTGCCTCTCAGTCCTTTTGCGTGGCGGGCATTCCAGTGCTGCTGCTTTGTCACAAGGCCTCTGCCATGAGAGACGGGGCTCAGGCGGGACCACGTCTCCCCTTTCTCAGCCCCTGCTCTGAGAGGTCTGCCTTGCAACCTTTGGCTAATGGTGTGAACTGCAAGCCCCGCTGCCTCCTCGGTGCCACTCAGCCCTCAGGATGTGCCCTCATCCCGACCACCCCAGCGGGTAGCGATGTCTGCTGTGCGGTGCCACACCCTAACATGCTTTCACCTCACCCGGAGTCTCCTTCCTCCTTCCTCCAGACCCTCCAGCGACAGGTGGTCTTGGCAATGTAAAGACAATCACCACACCATGACCCATTGGGGGCGTGTTTGGAGGACCCTCAATCTTGTAGAAATAGAGAGACATGTCAAATGTTCTCCTTCCCACACAGAGCCAGGGCTCCTCTTCCACTGTCTGGAATGAGGCAGGGTGTTCCGATGAAATGGTGCCTCTCCACAGTGTGGACTGGCTCCATGGCTGGTTCCTGTGACTCCAGCAGTTCCCTGAATTTGAAATGTGAATTGGGTGGCTTACTGCTATGGCCCATTCAAACATCTGCCCTTAGATATTTAATGGTGTTCTCATGGTGGGCACTGCTTATGGGAGCCAAGCTGATGTTCCAGAGAAGAACTCTGAGACCTAGTCATGCCACCTAAGGCCAGTGATCCTCAGAAGGGGACGTGATTTCAGAGAGGAACAGAGAGGGAGGAGAGAGAGAGAGAGAGAGAGAGAGAGAGAGAGAGAGAGAGAGAGAGAGAGAGAGAGATCAGTGATGTGAGAGAATCATTGATCTGCTGCCTCCTCCACGCCCCCTACTGGGAATCGAGCCTGCAACCCGAGCATATGCCCTGACTGGGAATTAAACCACGACCTCCTGGTTCATAGGTCGATGCTCAACCACTGAGCCACACCGGCCGGGCGGTTTCCAATTCCTTAGGCAGAGATAATACCTGCTGGAAACATACCTGGAGATAACACCTGGAGAAACTTTGTAGAAGGTCATCCCCAACTTCAGAGCAGCCCTCTCCACTCAGAACAGGATGCTGCTCCCAGCTGTGGAGGGAGGCCTTCTCTAGCAGCTCAGCCTCAGGGCACATAGGAATCCCTGGAGTGATGTTAACATGCAGATTCCAGAGACTAGAACTCACTGGACAGGGTGGGCCCTGGGTCCTGTATCTCACCAAGCACAGGAGGGGTTCTGCTGTGGCCTTTCCCTTTGGGAACCACTGATCCAGTGTGCAGGCTCTGTGTAAGCCTCTCTCCTGTTACAGTGTCTCAGGCCCAGTGAGGAAGCCGTGGGGGAATTGAGGGTGCAAGGGAGTTGAAAGATGCCGGCCCCCCACCTAAGGGACTGTCATAATCATTGTCACACAAATGTCTTGTGTCCCAGCGAGGCACAAGATCTTGCAGGAAAATGAAAGGGAGTTGCCAGAGAGAACAGAATAGAGAAATATGCATCAAATAAAGCTTGTAAGGAGTAGTTTCAGGGGAGAATGGACTATGGCTGCATGGAGGACATTACAGGGCAGCCTGTAATAGGAACATTGGGAGAAAATATGAGCATCATGCAGGAAGCAGAAGGAATTTGGTGAAAAGGAAAATCAGATACTGAGAGAATCAAAAGTTAAATGGAAACTTAAAATTGAAAACAGCTAGAGCCCCTTTCTTCAAATCAAAACAAATGATCAGATGAGAGATGGGATGTGAGACTGCGGAAACCTACTTGCCATCTAGGAATGAAATCGCTGCTGGGAAAAGCTGAAGACACCCAGGGTTAAGTGTGTGTGGCACTAATGGTGTTAAAGGTGAGTGAATCTCGTAACTCCAGTAGGCGAAGAATGTGGTTGATGAATTGACTCCATCGAGTGGATGAATAACATGACACAGCCCCTATGAAAGAGGGAATAAAAAGAAATGCAACATAAATGGGTCCACATGAAAACATACAGATGAAGATGGGATAGATGCAGCAAGACTGTACTATGGAAAGGCGTGTTTATGAGAAAGAGGGTAGAGAACTTGCTCAAATTATTGGGTCAGATGAATCTTAGTAATCTCCTGCAAGGTATTATATTTAAGGAATTTAAATATAAAACTGACAAGGAAGTCTTTATACCTTTGCTCTAAAATATCAATCGGCAGGTTTTACAAGAATTTGTCACTAGTAAGGGCTCTCAGAAAACGTCCAGGGAAAATGGACAAGGAGGCCCAGATGTCATCCAGCTATTTAGAGTGCAATAATGAATATAATGAAAAAAGATTTTAACTTCTTTATTATAGAATTTTCCCCTAGGGAAGAAAGCTTCCCCAAACTGCAAAGGTTAAAATTCCAGAGATACCAACAGTTGCAAACTATTACAAGGACTCAGCGATGATAAAATTATCTAAGATTTTAATTCAGTGACTTGTTGCCAGCTTGTATTGATTAGGCTGACTTTGTGGCAGGGCTTCAAGCCAGCTCCAGCTAGTTTAAGCTGACAGAAAAGGAGGCATTCATTCAAAAGAGACAGGGGTGTCTTCTAGAATCAAAGGGCAGGGGTGCAGCTGAGCCCCCGGAAGGACAGCAAAGGTCCTATCTGCCTCCGCTTTCAGCTTTTCTCTGTGCTTCTCCGTATTTCTTTTCTTTCTATTGGGTGGTTGGTCTTTTCCTTACGGGTTTGTGATAATTTTTTGTTTACCTTTATTCTCGCCCTGAAGAGCAGCTGAGCTGGTCTCAGCACCAAGTTTTCCCTTCAGGCCTAGACTGTGAAATGGATCCAGTCATGTTTCCCTTGTCAACTGGCACCATGTTCATCTTTGCCAGTAGAGGGCGCAAGAGTCATGTTTCCCTTGTCAACTGGCACCATGTTCAGCTTTGCCAGTAGAGGGCGGAAGAGGCACGTTGCAGGAGAAGGCTTCTGTTTCTGGTTCTGTGCTTGCTGGGCAAACTCTGGGACACAGGCGCATGCTTGGGGCTCAGGTCTGGCTCCTGCAGCCTGGGCAGCGCATCCAATCCTAGGTTCCTGCAGCTCATTCAGTGTCTGGCTCCTGCGGTGCCCGGCAGCTAGCAGCACCTGGGGCCCGCTGCTTCTCTGGGCAGCAACCTCTTCCTGAGCCCAGTTGGTCAGTAACCTCAGAGTTCACTGGGTGAAATCTGATAGTTAGACAAAGGGGTGGGGGCTGAGGAGCCAGTGAAAGGAGGTTCAGGTAGAGCAGGAGGAACTGTGTTCCCCTAGGAGGTGGGATGAGATGCTCACGAGGTACAGGTTGGGACCAAGGCTGGGATGGGGCCCGTGCAGGTCAGGGTCCAGAGGAAATGGAGGAGAAAACAGAAGTGCATGGAGGTTAGGACCACAGGAGGCAGAAGCAGAGAGGGGAGGGGTCAACCACAAGGAGAAGGAATGAAGCCCCAGGTGGGGCGCCGAGCCCAACAGAGCATTTAGACACCCCCCACGCTTCCAGAAGCACCGAGTTAATCTCCAGCATCAATGTCAGGGTTGGGTCTCTGGACAAAATAACATCTGAACGATCTGGTCTGACCCTACTGGGCTTGAACAAGGTCCCCTGAGGGCTGACCAGACCATACAGCAAGAGCTGCGTGAAGTGGGCTGGTGAGTAGGATGGTGAGTGTGAGCAGAGAAACACAGCCCTGTCCTGGGCCCCGGTGGAAACCTTATGGGGCCACCCGTGGGCGAGAGAAAGAGGGACTAGGAGCCAGGCTCAGGTTTATGAGAAGAGAAACACCTGCCCCGGATCTTAGGCTGTTGAGTGGAAGTGAGCTGGGATCCTTGGGTTGTCTATTATTGGGGATTATTTGTCCTTTGTGTCTCCCTGCTCTCTGGAACTAAAAGTCTAGACCACATTTAAATAAAGAGAACATCCTGTAGCCTAAAGCTGGTAATTTCCCCAATACTCTGGATCTAAAGCCAGAGAAATGGGACAGTGCTGCCCTCACATCACAGAATTACCAAAGCACCCAGGAAGTGCCCATGGCTCACACGGGTGCCCACAAGCCACCATCTTCTACTGATCTGGGAGAAACTTCCCTATTGTTATTCGCTAAGTGGAGCTAGCCAAGGCTCCTGTCAACTGGGCCAAGTGCAGAGCTGAGGCTTGTGCCTAGGAGGTCACCATCATTCCCTCAGGCAGAGAGGAGGTTGGGGATCTTTTTGGATCAGTCCCTGACCCAGGTAAGGGCAGGTCTCGTCACCAGGGCAAGGAGAATGGAGGTCCCAGGCTTGGGGTTAGGAGAATCTTCAAGGATTCGGAAGGGACAGCCACTCTACCTTGAGGTTGGGTGCACAGTGGGTCTACAGCAATCTGGGGCCTGACAGTTCGCTGAGTCCAGAGAGAGAGAAGACAAGGAGGAGAGGGAGGGTCATGTCCTCAGTTACAACTGGGGATGTTCCACAAGGGTTGTCACAGGGAGCCAACAGAGCAATGGGGAAGGTCTGGTCCCTTCATCTTGCTGCAGAAGAGGACCTCAGTGTGAAGCCTCAGCCCCATGGGAGGCAGAGCGGAGACTGGGCCCAGGCTCCTGAATCCTCTCCCATCACTGCTTCCCCTGCTCCTGCAGACAGCAGACATGCTGGGCCCTGAGAACCCCACCTGGTGCAGACTTCCTGGAGCCGAGGAGGCAGTGCTGAGGGGAAGGATGAGTGTGCAGTGCATCTGGGCAAAGACTGGTCCCTTTATAAAGCTCAGCCTGGACCACTGTCTCACTCAGGTGGGTGGGACACACCTAGGCGTGTGTTCAGCATTTCCTGGTAAAATTCCATGCAACCCCCAAGCGACAACACCTAGAATTGTCTCCTGTCCCAAAATTGAATGGGGCTGGGGGGCGGGGAGGGGGTGCAGTGGGATGCATCATAACAGGACAAGAAATTTGGAATAGAAACTGGGTTTCTGGACATAAAGAGGGTGGGACTCTGAAGGCAGCATGCTCTGTTGACTCATCCCCAGTTGTCCTGCAGGTTTGTTCTGACAGCTGGCAGGAACTCCTCCCACCGTCAATGAGCCCTTAAATGTGCCAGGAATCACGATACCTGCCGTCTAACATCCTCCTTGACCTTCACAGCCTTATGCGATGGAGCTGTTATCCTCATGTTGAGGAGGAAACGGAGATTTCATTTCCATGTAAGCCCTGGTGTAGCTTTTGGATTTTGCATGTCAAAATGCTTACAATAAGTTATTCATTTTTATATTGAAGGTTTTCCTTTTGTACAATCTTGGCCTCAGTTTCAGAGTCTGAGCTATTTCTAATCCTCAACTCCAGGAATCTAAACATCATTGATCTGTTGATGTTGAAGTCCTTCTCTTACTTTATTCATCCTTTTATTTTCCTCATATCTCCATTCCCATTCAGTTCCCCACCCAAAAGCAGTTTATTTTTCTGCTTACTTTTACGCACTATTGCAAATGCAGATAGTTGTATTGGTGTACATGCTACTTGTTATTTGTGTTTGGTATAGATCAAACACCGGGAAATATAGGAAAAGCACAATGTGCTGTCCAATGAATTACCTCTGCGCCTGGGACTGTCGCCCGGGTCAATGAACAGAACATTATGGACGTCTCTCCGGCTACTGCCACCCCCTCTCTTTCCATAGCCGCCATCTGAACTTTTATGATAAGGCTCTCTCTTTATTTTCTTTGTATTTTACCGAGAACTAAAAGGTAGCCTGGCCGGCGTGGCTCAGAGGTTGAGCATTGACCTATGAATCAGGAGGTCACGGTTCGATTCCCGGTCAGGCACATGCCTGGGTTGCAGGCTTGATTCCCTGTGTCTGGTGTGCAGGAGGCAGCCGATAAATGATTCACTCTCATCAATGATGCTTCGATCTCTCTCTTCCTCTCGTCTTCCTCTCTGAAATCAATACAAATATATTTAAATAAAAAAAGGAACTAAAAGGTACTCAGACAATGTGGGGAGAAAACAAAAGCAAATGGAGAAGATGCCCATCAGGGAGGGGTGGTTTGATCGCCCCCTGTCACCCTCTTCAAAGACACAGCCTCCGAGCTGGAACTCAGCACAGAGGGGCGGTGTGCAGGCCTCTGCTGTGATCTCACCCTCTGGAAGGACAAAGGGCACAGGTGAACCCTAATCCTGGTGTGCGTTGATGTCCTCTGGGAAGCCCCATCTTAGTATGAAGTGGAGCATGATGAGTCCTGCCCACTCTACAGTTCAGCATCGCCCACCACGCAGTGGTCTGTGAAGACGGCCGAGAGGGGTGGGATGCAGCAGGCGTCTGGCATCCCTCTAGGGGTCAACTCTTCCCATCCTCAAGCCCAGCCCTGGAATTGGGGGAAGAGAGCACCGGGTTACCCTCCTTTTCCAGGGGAGTGAGGACGTCGCTGCTAGTGGGCCACCAACATCCTTGGTTAAAACTCAGGTTGGCTGCATGAGGGATAGAGAGCATAATTAAGTACCCAAACCCTATGAATCCCATTAACGAGGTTCCTAGATTAGTATCCTTCATAGAGACAGAAAGATTCATGGTCATCAGGGTCTGGGAGGAGCAGGGCAAGGAGGAGTTATTCAATGGATATAGTTACAATTTATAAGATGCATTTTATTTATTTACTTAAATATATTTTTATTGATTTCAGAGAGGAAGGGAGAGGGAGAGAGAGATAGAAACATCAATGATGAGAGAGAATCATTGATTGGCTGCCTCCTCCTGGGAACTGAGCTCACAACCCAGGCACGTGCCCCGACCAGAATCAAACCGTGACCTCCTGGTTCATAGGTCAATGCTCAACTGTCATCTGTATTTTCCCCCAAAGAAGAATATCAGAGCTAAAGTGTGATGGGAGATGGCCCAACCTGCCTCTGCATTAACATGGAGAGATGCCAAAACACAAACATGAACAACAGCAGCAGCAGCAGCAGCAGCAACAACAACAACAACAAACCATGGCTAATGTCTCGAGAGGAAAAGCAGTGCAGGGGCCACGCTCACTCACTGAGTTTCCTTTCTCTTGGGGGTCTGGATCTGCCATTCCTGGCTGACGTGGTTGCTTTCTTATGGCCACACAGAAACTATTTACGAAGCTGGATCCAGCTTTTCTCTATGTTTTATTGAAATAATCGGTCTCCTGCAATAATGTACCATAGCCAGAGCAGGCCTATTGGCAGTACTCAGAGTTTCAGGAACTCTTGGTACTGCTGGTGAGGATGTATCCGTCCAGCTAAGAACACAGGTAAATCGTGTCCCAGACATTCTACTCTAGAGTACAGGCTCCAAGGAAATGTTCACAGAGCCATAGGGACCAGATAATTATGTTTGTTTTGTGTAGAACAAAGCATTTGTGGTGGTCGGGACTTGGAGGTAATATGAATGGAGGGTTAACGGTGGGGAGCAAAATATGGTGACTTCACATCACAGAGCAAAAGCAGCACAGAGGTTATCAAATAGATGTACGTGGAGCAGCAGGGATGCCAGCGGCTGCTCCTCTCCACATCTGAAGGCTGCTTTGTTGGATTGCACGAGGCAGGGGTCCCGTCCTCTGCTACATGATTCCCACAGAACCTGGTTGGCTCACTTGGACTGCGTTCATGTAGCTTTTTAAATTTTAAATCGTTTTATTGATTTCAGAGAGGAAGGGAGAGGGATAGAGAGATAGAAACATCAATGATGAGAGAGAATCATTGATCAGCTGCCTCTTGCATGCCCTACACTGGGAATTGAGCCTGCAACCTGGTCATGTACTCCGACTGGGAATCAGACCAGGAATCGAACCGTGATCTCCTGGTTCATAGGTTGATGCTCAACCACTGAGCCACACCAGCTGGGCTAGTTTTTAATAGTTCAGTAGGACAAGGAAAAGTATTTTTTATTTTAAGAATAAAAACACAAAGCAAAGAAATCAAAGGCTTCATTTGAGATTCAGCAATTGACTCTGAAACTGAGGACCATGGGAAATAAAAGGAAGCTCTGAATGAAAAGTAGCAATTATTTTATCCCATAATATTGAGGCAAATGGAAGCAGAGCACTGAAGCTTACACTGTGCTGAATCCTGTTTGGAGCAACCATGAGATATTATCTTACACTTAGTTCCAACACATAGTCTCTAGGATCTGACAATCCTTTCCTGGGCGAGGATGGTGGCAAGGTGTGGGGAACAATCTGGGTGTGGATCAAACCCAGCAGCTCTTTTGGGATGTTCTGCTCCCCCCCACCGCCGCCCCGCTGTTCCCTTTGCACTCTTTCCACCTGCAGAACTGAGCTCACCTTTCAGGACCCCATTCTACAGCCACCTGTTCTGTGAGGCCCTATGAATCTCCCGAATGGTTTTTATTGCTTCTTGCAGAATCCCATGACAGCTTTGCATCACTATTTTCAACGCCTGTATTTTTTCTGATAATATTGATGTACTGCCCTCCCCACAACCTGGCAAGGAACTGCCCGAGGAGCAGGGTTCTGGCACACGACAGACTCTCACTGAGTACTCATCGGATGAATGAAAAGACAAATCACAAGAAGATGTGATTAGAGGCCCTGGCCTAGTAGCTCCATTGGTTAGAGCATCATCCCGATACACCAAGTTTGCAGGTTTGATCCCCAGTCAGGGCACATACAGGAATCAACCAACGAGTGCACAAATAAGTGGAACAATTGATTGATGACTCTCTCTCTCTCTCTCTCTCTCTCTCTCTCTCTCTCTCTCTCTCTCCTCTCCCCCCCTCTAAAAATCCATCAATAAATCTAAAAAATGGGAATAGAACTTAACAACTTGTCCCAGGGTCAGGATTTCTGAGCTCCAGTCGCAGCTCCACCATAACTCTCTGTGTGACTCAGGGGAGAGACTCACCTTGTCTTGGTTTAGCAGAGTGTCAAAGAGGAATAAGAATCATTCCCCACAGGATACTCAACTCAATCACATGAGATAAAGGGTGTAAAAGTGCCCATCAAATGTAGTGAGGTAATAGTACTCATCTAAAGTTGAGGAAATCAATGGAAGACAGGTTAGCAATTTGCAAAGGCTGGAACCAGCATGAGTGTTCACTGAGAATCAGGGGACTGTCCTTGTGGTCAGCAGTGTCACCAAACAACCTTCATAATATTGAGCAAGTCAGTTTTTCTCTGGGCCTTGGTTGTGTTACCGTAAGTTAAGGTTAGGAATAGATTGTCCCCGAAGAGCCACCTGCTTTAAGGATGTGACATTCTTGAGACCGAGGACAATGGGACTGTGGGTGGAACTGACTGATGTGCATTGGGGCAGGGACCCTTTATGTCACGAATGTCCTTAGGAATCCACATTTCATTTGACTTCATCTCCCACCAGCACATGGGCAAAGCATGGTCTTAAGCACCCCCTGGCTTCCACGTTGCAGAATGCTGTAGGGTTTAACCAGCAGCAAGCTGTTCCTGAACACTGACTGCCACCTGCACCTGGACAGAAACTCCACCCTCCTCCACTTGCACTGAATAGCATTCCAAGCATCTCCTATGTTGGCCCATAGCACTGAAGAGGGGACAGGGAATGTCCCAGGGCCCGGGGTCCACACTCATCTCCTCCACAGGTACCGCTTCCAAGTCTTCTTTGGGGTCAGAGCCTCTCTCCGACCTCAGCCCCTGAGCCCTGGTTCAGCTGAGCTTTTTCCTGAGGCTCTTCCGTCTCACCAGAGCCCAGCGGCCATTCCTTCTCATGGCCCAAGGCTGAACGAGGTTGTGGATCAGCCTGGCTTCTCCCTTTACATCAATCCTCTTCGAAGCTCTGAACCACCGGGTAAGGATAGACTAACAGCCTCGTATGGCACCCTGCATGACACAAGCTACACCGTCTCAGGACAAATGGGTGTTAACTTTGGACCACACCCAGGGTCCCTGCTCTCAAGGAGTTCAGCCCTGTTGGTGACACGGATAGGAAGGAAATTCTAATGGAGTGTGAGGAGTCCTACCGTTGACCCTGAGGACCATAAGCACTGAGAACGTGAGCCCATCGCGGGAACATTGTACAGACTCTCTTTAGGGTGCAATTCCTAAACCAGAAAGAAGAGTAAGTACTTGTCTACCCTCTTCATCCTGATTTCACAATGGCAGCCGATGAAAGCTTTGTGAAATTAAATGGAGGTCTGGAAATCAAGGGGCAGGTCTACCTTAGAGGTCTGTGGTGATGGTCAGTGCACTTGTGCGCACTGGCAATGGGCCTGGAGGAGCAGCCACCCGCCTTGCGTGGAGCGTCTCCTCACCTTGGAAGCTCAGAACTGTGGTCTCAACAGATGCTGTTTCCTATTTTAAATTACACTTTTCAGTTTGGCTCTACTTTCCAGGGTCCTTTCCTAAGTTTCACAGCCATCCTCAAAACTGGAGGCAGAGGGTGTTAGAAATTAGAGGGTGGGGGCTGGAGGGACCTGGAAGGAGAAAAATGAGGGAGATAGGAGGGCAGGGCCAGGGCCTGATGTGGGATGACCGTGCTAGTGATCTATTGCTGAGAGTTCCCCCACATTAGAGACTTAACCAAGACACACTTATTAGCTCACACGTCTGTGACGAGGAATCCTACATGGCTCAGCTGGAACTACTGTGGTGTCACCTGAGGCAGGATCCATGTCACTGAGGGTCTGAGCTCACTCGGGGGGGACTCTGGGATTCAGTTTGGATGGAAGGCCTGACTTCCTCTCTGTCTGTTGGTCTCATTCAGTGCTAGGCCATGGGGGTCTCTCCAGATAGCAGCTCACAGCACAGAGGCTTATTCCTCAGTGTGTGTGTGTGGGGAAGAGAACAGATCAGAGTGAGCAAGTGGTAGGCACTGACTTTTTAAAAAACTTTTCAGGGTGGGAAGAGATCAACCAAAGAACTTGAATGCATGTAGCATAACCCAGGGACACAGACAATAGGGTGGTGAAGGCCTGGGGTGGGGGCAGGGATTGGCTAGAAGAGATCAATGGGGGAAAAAGGGGACATATGTAACACTTTCAACAATAAAGATTAAAAAATAAAAAAAATGAATTTGCTTTAAAATTGTTAAATTAAATTTCTTTTTCAAAAAATTGACTTGAGGCAGAGCGGGGGGTGAGGAGGGGAAGAGAGAGAGAGAGAGGAGAGAGAGAGAGAGGAACATCAATGTGAGAGAGAAGTATCAATTGGTTGCCTCCTGTATGCACCCCAACTAGGGATCAAACCCACAACCTAGGTATGTGCCCTGACCAGGAACCAAACAGCAAACTTTCAGTGCCCAGAATGATGCTCAACCACTCTGGCTGGGCTAGGCACTAACTTTTAGAACCAAATCATGGAGGTCATTGGATCCTTTTGCCATCTTCTATGGAGTCACTACTGACACCCACACTTAAGGGGAGGGCACACATTCACACCACATGAGGAAGGTGAAGACCATGGGGAGTCACTGAGGAGAGAACCGGTGACCCGAGAGGTCCATGCCTTGCCCAGGATCACAGATGGTCAGAATGCAGAGCGTGAGATAAACCCAGCTGTGTGTCCTCAAGGTGGGGTCCTAGGTGCACCCAGGTTCCATCAGGGGCTCTGGAAAAGGCGGTGCTGGTGGAATCGTGTACAGACATGGAAATGGCCTGGGGGAGACGGTGAGCATTTGGCAGCCTAGACAGTATTTGTCTGAAAAGGCGCCCAGATCTGGAATCACAAAGGTGCACCTCAGTCCACAACCCACCCATGGTGGAGAAAGCTGAGGCTGGGCCCCCTTATGCTCAGCTCATGCTTACACAGTCCTGAATCACACCCTCATTGTATAAATGGGAAACAGAAGCCCATAGTCAGGCAGGGATTGGACAGGGTACATGATATTCAGAGTCCAGAGTTCAGGAATGTTCATACCTTCCAGGCCAAGGCTCCCACCTCCCCAACAGAGTTGGTCTGGAAATTAGAAATCCTGACTTACTGGGCAGCTCCTGCCTGTTCCTCCCTATGTGGGGCTGTTTTGTTCTGGGATCCAGAAAGGGAGCACTGGCATGGACACGCGCACGCACACACACACACACACACTCTAGATGTGATGATCTTGGGTGGGATTAGAAGAAAAGCAGACTCAGAGGAGGTGATAACAGGAGGGAAAAAGAGGTTGGAGGCACTACCTACATGTGACAGTCCTCCTCCTACTTTACAGCTACTCCCCACATGAGCCTGAACAGCCCTAAGAAGCACTTGCTGCATAACCCATTGTGCGGGCAGGAGAAAGACGAACCCTGACAGGCACAATGACTTATCCAGGATCCAGAAGAAGTAAGAATGAGGGGTTGAGTCTGAGCCCAAGTCAGTTTCCTCAACTCTGGGATCCTGGCTGCACCCAGAGTTTCTAGGGGGCTAGGGGTGTGTTGGTGCAACTGTGTACAGATCAGGTGCTTCACGGGGAAGAGAGGTCCACTGACAGCGCCCACAGGACTATTTGCATAGCTGTCATGAGATGAGGGGACTCAGGCAAGACAATCCCAGGTACTGAGGTCACTAACCAATAGAACTTGGAAACCCTGTAACCAGGCCCCCACATCTAGCCCCACAGGCAGCTCACTTGCCAAGAGGCATTTGCCAATGCAAGATGTTCTCTTGCTGTGTTCCCAGTGATTGGTGCTCTTGCTTCCGGAGACCCTGCAGTGAGAGCTTTTCCAGACGGTGCAGACGTTGGTTCAACCCTTGTCCCTGACGTTTTTTGGCATTTTCAAAAATATGGCCTCAGGTAACACAAGGTGGGCTGGGTCAGACCCATTCAGGCCAGGCCACCTCTGTGCACCATCCCTGTGCAACCCACATCCCCTCCTCTTCATGTATTGGGAAGAGGAACCTGAAGGGAGAACCCTGGGGCAGGTACAGCTTTTGGGGCAGAGGATCACCTAGAGGCTCTGCTGTGATCACACCCCAGGGCAGGGCAGGGCAGGCCATTGGAGATGGGCTTCCAGAGGGGTCCCTTATCTGCGCCAATGGGAGTCCTAGGCCCTCAGGCTGTCACTCCTTTTCCTCTGCAGTGGAGGTCTGAACGGATCACACTGTGTGTGTTTCTGGAGTGGAGGGTCACAGGGGTCACAGAACCAGCAAAACAGGGCTCTGAGGCTTTCCCCTGGTGACTGGGAACTGTCTTTACAGAGCTCCACACAGGAGAACGGACTGGAGGCATCAGATGGGGTCCTCAACTCCATGCCCCTGCAGGAGGCACAGGTGCCCCATCCATCCTCCAGTGTGCAGCACGGCTGCGGGGTGAGTGCAGGTGCTGAGGTGACCCTGACTCCAGGATCCCATGTAGTTGAAGAGAGCCCTGGGTTCCAGAAGCTGCTCTGCTAGGCCCCTAGGTCCCTCCTAGAGTCCAATTTCCAAAGGAATTTGGGGCCCGTATCCTCCCCACAACCCACTCTCACTGTCCAGCCCCTTTCAGAAGAGATGCAAAGTCACTGCCCACAAAGTGTTAGGAATACCAGAGGAGAGACATTGTTCCATTTCACTTTATTCTCAGTCAAGAGTATTTTTGCATTTTTCTACAGACTTTCTCTTTTTAACGCCCATCTCCATGTGTCCATGTTGTTCTGACAATCCTTACACACCTTCTCCCACTCTTACACATCATCGTGATTAGTGGGGATGCTTTTGCCAAAAGGACATGGGGCTCAGGGTACCAAGTCTTTTGCTTTACCCTTTGCTGCCCCGAGAACCACATCCCCATAGACCCTCCAGGTCAGGAGCTGAGGTCTCCTTGGGCTGCACAACATACCAGGAGGGAGACCTGTTATCAAGGCTAGCGATCCATCTCTTCACTGCTGTGGGACCTGGATATGATCCCGTCCTGTTGACATGTCAGCTGTGCTGCCCTGTTGACATGTCAATTGTGGGATCACATACAAGTCCCACCCCATTGTCCTAATATCCAGACCCTCCCACCCCAGGAAAAGCCTCTGTGTTCCCATCTTAGAATGAGATGTTTTGTCAGAAATCCCAGGACTGATGCTGTTAATACAGGGAGGTGCTGTCCATCCTCTGCTAAGAAATGACCTAAGGTACTAATGTTTTTCATCATTCCTCCCCTACAATTCTACTTTTCCTGTCAAGTATCTTTTCTCATGTCAATGTAAAAAATTTTCAAACCTGTGAAAAATTTTTGTGAATTTATTTGAGCCAAAGTGTCACCAATTGCTGGGAAACAAAATCTCAAATGGATGGAGATAATGCTCTGGAGAATGGCAGCTTTGCACCTTATTTATACATTAAAATTCAAACAGGAGACCTCTGTGGGTCCCATGAAATCCATTGGTGATAGACTAGGGAGCCAGGAGAAAGCAAAGTGGGGAAAACTCTGAGGTTGGATGAATAGTAAAATGGTGACACGTACTTCTTTCACTTGGGTGTGTGCAGGGTAGTTAACAGTCAACAACGAACCCAATAACAATGAGGGGATGTGTGGTCTCTGCAGAGAGCAGAGTGGCGCTTGTGCTTTGAGGGATCTGAATAAAGGAAAATTATGTTGACATTCAGAGGATATGTTATTCTAGATGCAAAAAGACAATAGGCTCAGTTAAGGTAAAGATTGACCCTCGTCAGGGAAGATGTAGGCCTAGGACTTGACTACCCACCACAAACTGCATTTAGTTAAGTTTTAATTTCAGACCATCCTTTGTGGTCACTTTAGGTCTCTGAGTTTGCAAGGCCGCCAGGTTAGCATGTGGCACCTGTGGTCACTTCTGTCCCACCTCCTGCTGCCAATCACTGAGTGCCTGGAAGTTCGGTCTGAGCTGCAGCCCCCAACTCACCTGGCAGTTTATGAGCTGCCTCTGATGGCATGTGCCCCCTCTCCCAACACAGGGTAGAAATCAGAATGCTATGTTGGCGCCTGCGGGCCTGGACAGCATGCTCACCGCACTCAACACACAAGTGCCCATGAACTTGTTTTTGAATGCTCCAGCCCCACCTGCCTGCCCAGGCTGTGTAGCCTCACCTTAGCCAAGCTGCTGATCTACAAGAAGTTGGAGAAGGAGCTCAGCGCTGTGGGGATCACTGTGAAACTGCAGGGCTCCAAAAACATCTTGAGGTCAGACGAGATTCTGCTGCCCCCCTCGCGGTCACGTGAAGACCGACCTGGCACTGACCTCACTGCAGTACCCTCACTTCCTAAAGAGAGAAGGCAACAGCTTACAGATCATGCTGCAGCAGAAGCAGTGTCTTAAAAACCAGACCATCCTGGGTTACCGGAAGCTCGCCCTGGGCACCATCGACATGGCTGAGGTGATGCAGCGACCCCTTGAGGGTGGCCAGATTCTGAGCCTCAGATAGCACCATCATGGAGGCATGTGCCCACGTGGGTGAGGTCAGCATCGCCTCCCCGTGCAGCCAGCCCATTGACCCCGAGGACAGCACCGGGCGGGCCGGCCCCAAGACCCAGTCCAGGGTTCATTACTCAGAGATGGAATATGAAATGTTCTCGGAGCAACATGCCAGCCATGATTGCAGGCACGGGCAGGACCAGGAGGAGGAGGACTTTGACTTTGAGTCACCCAAAAAGCAGCGCCAAGGAGAAGTAAGATCGCCATTCATGACCAGGCAACAAGATGCCAACAAGAAAGTTGGGGCGTGGCTGCGCAGGGTGCAAGTGTGGAAGGAGGTCCTGGACTCAGAGCAGGAGTCTTCGGAGCAGGTCCCTGAGGTGGAGGACCTGGATCTTCTGTATGACTCACTAGGGAGCCCCAGGGACAGTGGCCCATGAGCGTGTCCTCAGGACCCCGAAGCTCTGGCTCAGGCCATACTTGGAAGACATGTCCCAGCCCAGCTCTCATGGAGAGATAGAGCATCCACAGTGCCAGTGCCAGGAGGAGCCTCCAGGTCCAACCCATGTGCCTGAGAAGACGAGCCCCAAGCAACCAGTGGGCGCATCACCAAGACCGAGTCTCTCCTCATCCCCTCCACCAGATCCCAGAGGAGCAGGAGGGCTGCTGGGGCTGAAGCACATTCCTGAAGGAGCAGCAGGAGGCACAGCCAGGAACAAGTGGGTCCACAGCCTGGACAACAAGCACTGCCCCAACCCGCTGAGCCACCTGCAGATCCCCAGGGAGACGGTGTACGACCAGCTGAACCACATCCTCATCTCTGACACCAGCTGCCCCAGAACATCCTCCTCCTCAATGCCTCCGACTGGCAGGGGCAGTTCCCGTCTGAGTTCTGCAGCAACACATGCTGCCCGGGGTGTGCACCTGCTCCAAGGCTCAGGTCCAGGCGGCCTTCAGCACCATCATCTCGTGGATACAGAGGTACTGTCACCTCAATTCCCAGCCCCCGAAGCCTGTGAAGATCGTGGTGGCAGGGGCACTGCACTACTTCAGCGCTGTGCTGTGGCTCTTCCTAGAGCTGCTGTCCTACAATCTGCCCCCCCCGCCCCTCCCGGCTGGGCTACATTCGCTTCCTGGTAATCCTGATGGGTTCCCACACTGTGGCCAGGTACCTGGGCTCCGTGCGTTACTGTTACAAGAGCTTCTTCCAGGACCTGGCCTGGAAGGACCTGTTCTACAAGGAGGCCCACAGGGCTGTCCACGACACGCTGGGCTTGGTGTTGAGAATCACACAGTACGTCTCAGGGGCCAATTGTGCCCACCAACTGCTCATCGTGGAGGCCACACTCACCTACAAACAGAAGAGCCCCAATGAGGAGTCCTTGACCATCATTCCCTTTGTGGGGGTGGTGGAATTGGAATTGTGGGACCATTCTGGGTCGCATCAGGACACTGAGATTATGTGGCCCACTTGGGCTCTAGCGTGCTGTCGTCCACCCCGCCACACAGGTCTGTGGCAAACAAGGAGGCCTCACACATCCTTCCCTCCTCCCCTTCTGTGAGTGGAGACGAGTCCTCCTCCAGCCAGGGTGCTGGTGCTGAGCTGATGGGGCTGCAGGTGGATTACTGGATGGCAGGGCAGCCCACAGACAGGAAGAGAGACACCGAGAACAAAGACCAGGCTACTGCCAACAGCACCCTCAAGTGCACCTTCCAGTCTCTGCAGCTCAGCAGGCTGCCCAGCAGGGGTGAGGCTGCAGCCACGCCCTCCAGGTCCATGACTGTGGACAAGGAGAACAACAAGAAGGTGATGTGTTTGCCCAGGAAAACCAAGGACAAGGACGTGGAGTACCAGAGCCAGTGCCGGGAGGGCATCAGCCGCCTGATCTGCAGGGCCAAGCACCCTCAGGACACACTGCAGGTCCTCTTCGACGGCGTGGAGTGGAACAACGTGAAGCTCCCACGTCAAGCACTTCCCCACCTGCATCTTCAGACGCTCCAATCCCACCTTCAAGCCTGCCCGTCCCATGCCCTTCCCCTGCCCTGGCCAAGCCCGGGAAGGACCAGCCGCATTTTCTGTTCACATTTCAGTTTAGCACCGAGACAGACTCTGGAAACACAAAGTGGAACCCTTTTCAGTGTGAATGAGCTCACAACCTGGAAAGTAACGTGGTGGAGCCCACAGGGAGCCCCCAGCTGCTCTGCTTATTACCCAGAACACTCTGGCGAGTGGGGGGTCAGGCAGACGGGTTGAGCTGGACAATCATTGAAGGTGATGGCCCTCAGGACCCAGAAACCGTCATTGAGAAAGGTTCTCCCGTCAAGACCTGCCCCTCCTGGAAGCCAGGACTCTGCTTCCCGGGGAGTCAGCCTCACTGTGTGCCCGACTCAGCGCTGGCCTCCCATGGGAGCACCTGACAGAACACGGAGGCCGGTCAGCCAGCCCTGGGCCCAGCTGCAACCAGCCCAGTGGCCCCAGTCCCACCCTCTCTGGTGTCCAATAAACTCCCTCCTCACAAGGCAAAACAGAAGAGGAAAAGCAAAGGACCAGTGTGGTACTGACCACCTGGGCTCAAAAACCGGTGCCCACCTTCCTGGGCAGGGACCCCACATTTGTCCCCACCTTTCGTTGTTATTATAGAGCATTTGCTACAACAGGTGAGGGACCAGCCATGTACCAGGTGAGCTGCTGCCCCTGCACAGCACAGTGGTCATTTGACCACCTGTTTTCTGTGAAACTTCAGGTCACTGCATGTCTCTGAGTCTTTGTTCCTCGGAACATGGGGAGAAATGAGGCCCAATAGGTTATTGTAGGGTCTCAGTGGGGTGCCTCTGGGTGTCTGGACAGTGGAGATGTCTGCTGGAGGGGCTGTGTTTGAGCCAATTGGTCATTTTCTCTTACTATTGACAAAGTCTCTGCCAAATTCGTGATTCTCCTCAAGGCCTAGGGCTAAGCACTTTTTTCATTAGATAAAGAGTTTGGAAATTCCATTATGGGTCCCTGTCCTGGGTGAAGCCAGATCAGAAACCCCAGGGGTGAGCAGTGGGGCCCAGGCTCACCCAGCTATCTGAGATGGGGCTGGTTTGGGCTCACTCACTCAGCAAATATATGAGAAGTCTGCCAGGTACAGACATGTCTCTAGGCATTGACCATATCCAGTGCTCAGAGCAGACTCCAAGCCTGCACTGCAGAGCTTCCTTCTAATCGGGAGCGATTCTGCAGTTGGCTCAGCGATTCAGTCACAGGCTCATAGTGTCCACAGGACAGCCGATGTGACATCATCCTGGCCTCCTCTACCTATGGCGCATCTTCCCGTACTGTGAAGAGGACGGTGGACCTCTGTTCCAGCAGAAAACGTGAGTCAGTTTTGGGTCAGAGCCAGGAGAGGAGTATGGAAAGTGTGAATTCAAGGTGCTGGCAGAACCCTGGATCCCACTCATGGTGGGATTTCTGCAAGAGGGCAGAGGTCTGAGGGCTTCTCCTAGAGAAAAGGACATGAATCAGAGAGCTGTGCATGTGGATATGGGTGGTGTGGGCGAGTGGGGAGGTCAGTGGACAGAGTGAGCCCCTCAGAAAATTCATACCCGTCCACTCCTAATCCCAGCCCTGCCTGCACCCCTATCCAGGGACCTTGCTCACTAATCTGTAGAACCTCCTCAGTGGCAGTGTGGCTGTTGCTCTCTACCCATGGGAGGTAAATGTCAACGGGAGGAGAAGAACCCCACAGGCAGCTAGTGAATCAGGCAGCTAGTAAATTGGGCAGCATGTAGGTCCAGGAGCCAAAGTCTGAGGTGTTAGGAGGTCTCTGGGTCGGCAGAGGTGGAGACGGTTTTTCTTTGTTCGCTCATTGGTCAGCTATTCCTGGAGCACCTACTGTGTGCCAATGAGTGACATGAACAGAGCAGACACCAGCCCTCCCTGTCCTCATGAAGTTGACATTTGGGTGGGAGGGTAGGGGGAGGGAACAGGGACACTGAGAGAGCATGTCAGGTTCCCATGAAGAAGGGGTACAAGTGGTTCCCTCATTGATCCAGAGCTGTCAGTTAGGAGGGCTTTCTGCCAGCCCCTCCTGGGTGACCAGGCGCGTCTCTGCCAGGACTGCCAGGTTGAAGGTGGACAAGGAGTAGGTCTGGCTTCTGGATGGGCAGGAGCAGCAGGCACAGGACCCCAGTCTCTCTGAGTGGTGCTCTGGGAGGGCCATGTGGAATGAAAGGCCAGGCCTCAGACCCTGCTGTCCACCTCTCTCTCTCCCCAGGGCCATCTCCTGCACTCTGGGCATCTGGCTGGACCAGTACCCTCAAGATTTTTATCGGCCACCAGAATTTCCCAGCCTGATCACGCTTTTGGCCTCCATAGAGCTCACCTTTCCAGTCCCAGACCTGCCAAACCAGGCCCAGTATCTCCCTCACAGCTGGAGCACCTGAGCCCACTGAGGCTGAGACACAGAAGGAGGCGGAGTCAGAGAGGGTGGTGTGTGTGAGGGGGTGGGATGGGGCTGGACCACACAGAGAAGAGCTCCCAGAGGCTGGGGTTAGGCAGGAGCACAGAGTTGCTCAGGTCAGTGCCCATGGCCTGCAGTCTGGAGGACTTCCTGGGTTTGGGTTTGAACTGGGATTTTAGTGATGGAGATGGGAGGTTCCCTTCCTTGGAAGGTACACAAAAGGCAGTCATGGTGTAACATATTCTCTTCCTGGATCTCTAGAAGCAGCTCCAGAATAAGATGAAGAAATACCTAAAGAGGAAACGCCAACTCTGGTGCCGTCTCCAGAGCCAGAGCAGGCTCCAGGCACAGCTGTCACTGAATTTTCAGATGTGGACCCACCTCAGCTTGTGAGCAACTCGCCTCAGCTCCTGCGAGGCCTGTGGTCCCAGGTCCTGGGCGGCAGCCTGTTTCAGCTGCCATGGCAGAGAGGGCTTCCCCTCCCCAATAATAGCAATTTAAAACATTTTTGTGTTTATCTTACACATACTTAGAACTTTAGTGCATTTTCCTTATACTATTGAGTAAAATAAAATGTATTTTAAATATTATATTAAAAGAAATTTAAATTATATAAATTTTAGTTCTTTGATCCTTCCAAGTATAAATTCCAACATCAAGTACATTCACAATTTTTTGCAACTGTTCCATAACATCACAAACACTCTGTAGTTCCAGAACATTTTCAGAACCCACAACCTAGGTATGTGTCCTGACCGGGAATCAAACCTGCAACCTTTTGGTGTATGGGATGACTCCCCAACCAACTGATGAGGCACCCTGTCCAGGGTGAGAAAGAGCAATATTTTCATTTGAATTGTTCATTCTGGTTTAAACTGCAGTTGGATATCTTTTACATGCTTTTTTGGCCTATTCCTTGTTTTGGAATTTCGGTTTGAGACCCTTTGTCTTCTTTTCCATTGGATTGCTAGGAAATCTGAACTGTTATGGATATCACCTTTTTGCCATGTAACTTGCAAATGGTTTCTCTAGCTTACCATTTGTCTCAATTTGATGTGTGTTTTGCCAAATAGAGGTGTTACATTTTGATGTGTTCAGATCTGTCTTCTCTTATGCTTTTTTATTTTGTCTCTCACTTTGAGTGGAAAAGATGTTTTCCATCTTATCAGGAAGATAGGCTAGCTTGTATTGTACTTCACAGTCATAGTTAATTTCAGATGGATTGAAAAAGAGTTTCTGTTTTTTGGATTGTTCATCTTTTTTTTTTTTTTTTTTTTTTTTTTATTGTAAGAATGAGCGTAAGGACTTCCAAGCTCTTATATGTCAGAGTGGGAACCAGAAGTCAATGTTTTATTTGAAATGGCCTGTGGTGGACATGACTTCCATTTCCCCCTTTCTAACAGCTGCCAATTTCCACATCCAGGTGGTTCTGGGGTGTGTGGTTCAGGGCCCCAGAGTGGAGGTATCAGCACATCTCACTGGCCAGACCACAGTGATGATGGTTGTATGTGGACATGTGACTTCAGTGAGTTTAATAAAATTCTTTTTATTAGTCACAAGAAAAAAAATTCTATTTTCATATGTCTCTTGTCCTTATGAAAATATGCTCAAAGCCACTAATCATCCAAGAGATGCAAATCAAAACAACAATGAGTGCCCTAGCCGGTTTGGCTCAGTGGATAGAGTGTCGGCCTGCGGACTGAAAGGTCCAGGGTTCTATTGCAGTTAAGGGCACATGCCCAGGGTGGGGGATCGATCCCCAATAGTGGGTGTGCAGGAGGCAACCAATCAATGATTCTCTCATCATTGATGTTTCTATTCCTCTCTGAAATCAATAAAAATATATTAAAAAAAAACCACAATGAGATACCATCACACCTGTCAGAGTGGCTATCATCAACAAATCAAGAAAGGACAAATACTGGTGAGGATGTGGAGGAAAAGGAACCCTTGTGCACTGCTGGTGGGAATGCAGATTGGTGCAGCCAATGTGGAAAACAGTATGGAGTTTGTTTAAAAAATTAAAAATGGAACTCCCATTTGACCCAGTAATTCCACTTCTAGGAATATATCCCAAGAAATCAGAAACAACAATCAGAAAGCATATATGCACCCATATATTCATAGCAGCACAATAGCTAAGATTTGGAAACAGCTAAGTGCCCATCAGCAGATGAGTGGATAAAAAACTGTGGTACACCTGCACAATCGAATACTGTGCTGCTGTGAAAAAAGAAAGAACTCTTACCATTCACAACAGCTTGGATGGACATGGCAAGCATTATGCTAAGCAAAATAAGCCAGTCGGAGAAAAATAAATATCACAGGATCTCACTCATTTGTGGAATATAATGAACAACATAAACTGATGAACAAAAATAGATCCAGAGACAGAGAAGCATCGAACCGATTCTCAAATCTCAATGGGAAGGCAGGGGAGAGTGTGTGGGGGGCTGGGGGAGAGTAAGAGTTCAACCAAAGGACGTGTATGCATGCATATAGGCATAACCAATGGACACAGACACTGGGGGTATGGGAGCATGTGCTAGCGGGTGGGAGTGCCTGCGCCGGGGTCCATGAGGGGAAATGGAAACATATATAATACTTTAAACAATAAAAAAATAATAAAATAAAAATTCCTCTTTGGAAAAAAATAAAAAAAGAGCTAGTGCTCTTTCTGGATCCCAGAACAAAGCACCCCCTCCCTCCCACCCTAGGCCCTAGATACAGAAGAATAGGCAGGAGCTTCCCAGTATGTCAGGATTTCTAATGTCAAGACCAACTCTGTTGGAGAGGTGGGATCCTTGGCCTGGAAGGTCTGAACACTCCTGAACTCTGGGCTCTGAATGTCATGGACATTGGGTAACATCTACCACTCTATGGACATCAGTTTCCTCATTTTCCATTGAGGATTGGGTTCAGAACTGCATAAGCCTGAGCTCAGAACAAAGGGGCCCAGCTCCCTCCCCCCTGGGTGGGTATAGGACAGAGGTGCATGTATGTGGTTCCAACTCTGGGCTCCTTTTCAGACAAATGTTGGCCAAATGCCCATCTTGCCTGCTGAATGCTCACCATCTCCCCCATGCCTCTCCATGTCTGTGCATGACTCCACCAGCAGATCCTTTTCCAGAGCCCCTGAGGAAACCTGGTTGCAGCCAGGATCCCAACTTTAAGGACACCCTACTGGATTGATCTGAGGCTCTGTTGGGTTCGGTATCTTGTTCATTTATTTCTAAATGCATATTACCCTTCTGTAAAAAGCAAGTGTGGGTATCACTGATTTCATAAAACAAATTAAGAAACAAAACACTTCTCCCTATCAGTTGAATTGGGGCAGATTTTATTAGCAAAGATATATATTTGCTAATATTGCTATAACATTCCCTAGTTGGAAACAGGTTTTGATTAAAAACAGACATTGGTTAAATATTCCTGCCATTTACACAGAAGCTTTACTCTGACCAATGGACACAGACACTGGGGGTGTGGGAGCATGCACAAGGGGTTGGGAGTGGCTGGGGAGGGACCCATGGCGGGGGAAAAGGAAACATATGTAATACTTTAAACAATAAAAAGAATAATAAAATAAAATAAAAATTCCTTTTAGTTGGATGTGGTTAGGAACAAATAAAGTAGCCCCAGTATCTACAGGGGTCTTAGTGGCTTCCCTTTCTATGATCATTTTAACTTCTCCCAAACTATCAGTGAGAAGGAGAAACACCCTTGGGTCAACCCTATGGTTGTTTTGTGTTTTTTTTTTTTCTTTTTTTTTTCCTTTTTCTACATCCTATTTCAGTTTTCTATGATTCTAACAGTGGACAGACTTCGCTACAGGAATTTCCTTGCAAACCTTATTTAGAAATTGTGTTGCATTTGCTGGCAGAAACCATTAGCTATATCCATTGGAATTGGTTAGAATAGCCAGGATTACATGTTCTAACAGTTAAATGTCTTTGTGAACCCATCAGGGTCATTGAGAAAATCAGGAACAATTGCTGGTTCCTCTTTTGCTGAGACAAGCTTTTCTCCAAAGGAAGCTGTTGGAATTCCTATTCTCATTATTCCTTAAGTCAGTGGGGAGTGGTAGTGGAGGGGACTGAAGGGGAAGGAAGAAGGGAGGGAAAGGGCGAAGGATGTAGTGGTGGAACTAGAGAAGGCGGAAGAATAGGGTGTTGGCATTCATTAGCTTTGGAAGAGTTCAGAGACAGTCTCTAAAATTTCTAATTCCTTAATTTTTTAAAAAAGAATTTATATGTGCTTCTCCTTAGAATCTCCTCATTTCCAAATCAAGATATGCTTCCATTCATTCATTCAGTTTAATGTTAGACCTGGCATTTTTCTTGCATGCCAAAAATTAAATTAGGCACGCAAATAAAACTGCATTTTGGCCATTTTTAGTAGAATATTTTCTAGTTAAATCTTCCCATTTCTGTAAAACACTTGCAAGTAAAAGCTTCCTATCAGGAGTATTAATGAGGGCTGGGATCTGGCATCTCCTGGCCTTGGAGGCACAATCCCATGTTAATTTTAGGTGTGTTTTGTTTTTGTTGTTTTGTAGTTGTGTGTGTGTGTGGGTGTGTGTGTGTGTGTGTGTGTGTGTGTTATTGTTGTTGTTTTGTTTGTTTGTTTTTCTGATATCTGCAGAATCTGAGCAAATTTTCTAGGATTGTTATATAATGTAGCTGGTCAACATGCATTGCTTATGGTTGAGCTCCATGAGGCTCTCACCCCTCAAGTCACATTCAACCCTCTTATTTGCCTTGGTTTATCTCCCTGCTGTCTAAAACAACCAGAGGGTTCAGGGAACTAGTTGAACAAAACTTATGGGTGCTCCCCCACCAGAACCAGTCACTTTAATTGCAGTTGAGTTGAAATCTTTGCTTTGGGGCCCCTGCATGTCATGAGGAATGACCTGACACCTCCACAGAGATTCTTAGTCACCTGAGAATACCCGATATTCAGGCTGGAGGGAGGACATGCCCCTGTATTTTTGGAGCTGATCGAGTTCAACTTTAATTTATACAGCAAAGGTTAATTTTTCTCAGATTCTCAGAAAGCAATTCCAATTGGAAAACCACAGTATAAAACCAGGCACCCATTGTTCCTTCTGTCTTGTCTTAGCCTAAGTTCCCTCAACCCTTAATCTTAGTTACACCTGGAGTATTTAAAAATACAGCTCAGGCCGAAACCGGTTTGGCTCAGTGGATAGAGCGTCGGCCTGCGGACTGAAGGATTCCGGGTTCGATTCCGGTTAAGGGCATGTACCTTGGTTGCGGGCACATCCCCAGTGGGAGGTGTGCAGGAGGCAGCTGATCGATGTTTCTCTCTCATCGATGTTTCTAGCTCTCTATCCCTCTCCCTTCCTCTCTGTAAAATATCAATAAAATATATTAAAAAAAAATACAGCTCAAATAAATCAAACCCTCTATGACCATAGAGGGTAAGTCCTAGATCTAAGACACAATTCACCCAGGTTCACCTGATGGGTGGGGAACCAGTGGGTTCAATGGATTTTTTGTTGAATCCTAGCACCGGGTCCACAGTTTGGTCCAGGAGGGGGGTGGAGCGGGTTCTTTGGAATCCTAACCCACTATGCCAAGTAAGTGTCAAAGTAAGAAACACTCAAACTTGTGAAGAATTTTTGTGAGTTTATTTAAGTCCAGCTGTCAACAATTGGTGGGAAGAAAATCTCAGCAGATTGAGAGAATGCTCTGGAGAATGGCGGTTGTGCATCTTATTTTATACATTTCAATTAAAACAGGAGATGTATGTTGGTAACATGAAATCCAGTGGTGATACATTAGGGTCCCAGAGAAATCAAAGTGGGGAATTCTATGTGACTGGATAAACATTAAAATGATACAGACATATTTCTTTTACATAGGTGGATATAGGAGAGTTTCAAGTCACCAATTATCTAGGGTACAATGAGGGCATTTGTGGTCTCCACAGAGCATTGTCTATGCTTTGAGGGGTCCGGAAAAAGGGAAATTCCTTTGACATTCCAAAGATATGTTATTGTAGATGCCAATAGACAATAGACAGGCTCAGTTAAGGTAAAGATTGACCTTTGTCAGGGAAGATGCCAGCCTAGGACATGACTACCCACCATAAACTGCATTTAGCTTAAAAGTTTTCATTTCAGAACATCCTTTGTAATAACTTTAGGTCTCTGAGTTTGCAAGAACACCGCACAGGCCTTCCCTGAGCTAGTCAGTGAGCATGTGGTCCCTTTTCGCATACGCTGTCCTTGGATCACTCGTGTCCCACCTCCTGACAATAATAACTGAGTGCTTAGGGGTTCAGTCTGAACTATAGCCCCCAAGCCACCTTCATAAGCTGCCCCTGATGGAATGTCTCTCTTCTGTCCCAACACAGGAAGAGAAACTATCACCCCAGAATACAGAAAGGACCTGCATGGGGCAAGCAGCTGCAGCTTCCTTGATGCCCACAGTCCTGGTCTCCACAACACCCTGCACCCCAAGCCCCGTGCCCAGGCTCAACACATCAATGCCCAAGAACCTGTTTGCTACCCAGGAGTTGGACAGCCCCAGCCTCAGATTCGTGCCCAGGTTGTGCAACCTGACCTTAGTGAAGATGGTGGTCTTCAAAGAGCTCGAGAAGGACTTCATCTCCATGGTGATTGCCATGAAGATACAGGGCTCCAACCTCATATCAATGGTGATCACCATGAAAATGCAGGGCTACAAGCACATCCTATGAGAGTGTGCTGTTCCCTAGTGGACAACTGGAGACAGACCTGGGGCTGACCTCACTGCAAGACCCCAACTTCCTCGGGAGAAGACAACAAGCTACAACAAGCTACAGGTCCTGTGCACTGGAGGAAGCGCTTTAAGAACCAGATCATCTGGCCAAAACCGGTTTGGCTCAGTGGATAGAGCGTCGGCCTGCGGACTGAGAGGTCCCGGGTTCGATTCCGGTCAAGGGCACGTAACTTGGTTGCGGGCACATCCCCAGTAGGAGGTGTGCAGGAGGCAGCTGATCGATGTTTCTCTCTCATCGATGTTTCTAACTCTCTATCCCTCTCCTTTCCTCTCTGTAAAAAAATCAATAAAATATATTTAAAAAAAAAAAAAAAAAAAAAAGAACCAGATCATCTGGAGCTACAAGACACTCCCTGTGGGCACCATCCACATGGCCGAGGTCAGGCAGCAACCCCTCAAGGGTGGCCAGGGGCTGTGCCTCTGCAGCAGCATCAAGGAGGCTTCTGCCAAAGTGGCTGAGATGTGGATCTGCTCCCTGTCAGCCAGCCCATCCTCCAAGAGGACAGTGCTATACAGGCCAGATGCAAGGCCAAGTCAAGGGTTAACTACTCCAAGGGGGTATATCAGAGCTTCTCATCTGAACAACAGGCCAGCAACAATGCCACCCATGGCCTAGACCGGGCTGAGGAGGGCATTGTCATGGGGATGCCCAAGAAGCAGAGGCCATGGATATTAGGAAAGACGTCCATTACCAGGCCACAAAATATCAAGGAGAAAGTCGTGGCATGGCTGGACAAGTTCAAAGTGTCAGAGGAGGTTGTGGACTCGAGCATGTCCCCAGGTTGGAGGAGGATCTCGACCTTCTATTCGACACACTAGAAAACTCCAGAGACAGTGACCCAGACATGGAGGATGATAACAGCACCCTCAGCACTCCCAAGCCCAAGCTCAGGCTGTACTTTGAAGGCTTGGCACACTCCAGCTCACAGACAAAGATGGGGAGCATCCACAGGGCCCGGAACCAACAGTAGCCTGCAAAACTGGCCAAAGTGTGAGAGAACACATGAGCCTCAGGCATCAAATAGCCCATCGATAGTGTTTGGAACACGGTGGCCCACAGCACCCTCAACCCCAAGGTCTCCTGGGCCTGTACCTTCTCCATGACTTGCATGAGGACAGTGCCATGCAGGCCGGCCCAAGGCCAAGTCCACAGATCACTACTCAAAGGAGGAGTATGAGAGCTTCTCAGAGCAGGAGGCCAGTGAAGATGCCGCCCATGGGTAGGACCCAGACCAGGACGACTTTGACATGAGGGAGCCCACTTAGCAGCGACTATTGAAAGTCACAACCATGTCCATGACAAGGCATCCAAATTTAAATCAGAATGTCATGGCGTGGCTGAGCAGGGCCCAAGTGTCAGAGGAGGTCCTACACTCAGAGCAGGACCCTGCAGATCATGTCCCCGAATGGAGGAGGACCTGTACCTTCTGTCTAAGATGCTGGAGAACCAGCGACAGTAGCCTAGACAGGGAGGAAGATGACAGCCTTCTCAGTACCATCAAGCCTAAGCTCTGGCCATACTGAGAAGGCCTGTCATATTTCAGTTCGAAAATGGACATGGGGAGCATCCATGGTGCCCAGCTCCAAGAGGAGCTTCCAAGCCTGGTAGGTTTCACTGAGGGCTAATGTGTTGGCCCATGGACTAAAGGGTCCCGGGTTCAATTCTGGTCAAGGGCACACCTGTCTCGATTACAGGCTTGATCTCCAGCCCTGGTCATGGCACATGCAGGAGGCAACCAATCCATGTGTCTCTCTCACATTGATACTTCTCTCCTTCTCTGTCTCTCCCCCTCGCTTCAACTTTCTAAAAAATCAGTGGAAAAATAACCTCCAGTGAAGGTTAACAAAACAAAGGAGCCTCCTAGTCTGGCCGCAGTGCCCGAGAAGACCAAGCCCAGGCAGCAATAGCCAAGTGACAGTGTCTCCCACTTAGCGCCTCAGAGCATGCCCACCCAGGGCAGCAGCCAGCACGGCCCAAGGACAGCCCCGAGGTAGAGACCTCAGCCCTGGACATGCTCACCAAGAAGCTACTGCCCAGTGGGTGCATCACCAAGACCGAAGCTCTCATCATCCCCTCCACCAAGGCCAAGGGGAAGCATCCCAGCCACCATGACTGGGGCAGGTACCTGAAGGAGCGGCAGACGGCACAGCCACAGAACAAGCAGGTCAACAGCCTACCAGGGTCCTCAAACTTTTTAAACAGGGGGCCAGTTCACTGTCCCTCTGACCATTGGAGGGCCGGACTATGGTTTAAAAAAAAACTATGAACAAATTCCTATGCTCACTGCGGGCCTGGGACGAGTCGGCTGCTAAGCAGGACAGGCAGCGGCACCCGGTGGGCCATATAAATGTCTCGGTGGGCCGCATGTGGCCAGCGGGCTGTAGTTTGAGGACGCCTGGGCCCTAGACAATGAGCGCTGCCCGGACTCAGGGAGTCAGCTGCAGATCCCCAGGAAGACCACGTACAACCAGCTGAACCACATCCTCATCTCTGATGACCAGCTGCCGGAGAACATCATCCTCGTTAACACCTCCAACTGGCAGGGTCAGTTCCCCTCGGACACCCTGCAAGGGCACACGCTGCCTTGCTGTGCTCCTGCTTCATGGCTGACGTCCAGGCAGCCTTCATCTTCATCATCTGGCAGATACAGAGATACTGTCACTATAATTCCCAGCCCCCGAAGCCGGTGAAGATACTGGTGGCAGGGGCACAACTACTTCAGCGCTGTGCTGCGCATCTTCCTGGAGCTGCTGTCCTACAAGATGCTGGACTGGCTGTGATACATGTACTTCCTGGACATCCCGCTGGGTTCCCACCCTGTGGCCAGGCACCTGGGCTCCATGCATTACCTCTACAACAGCTTCTTCCAGGACCTGGCCTGGCGGGACCTGTTCCACAAGCTGGAGGCCCAGAGCGCCATGCAGGACACACTGGACATCGTGACGAGAATCACACAGTACATCATGGGGACAACTGTGCCTACCAGCTGCCCGTCGAGGAAGCCCTGCTCTCCTACAAGCAGAAGAGCCCCCACGAGGAATCCTTATGGTTCATTCCCTTCGGGGAGGGGGTGAAAGTTGGGATAGTGCAACAGTCCTCAGACATGTCAGGAGACTCAGATAATGGGCCCCCTTGGGCTGCAGCATGCTTTCGTTCATCCCTCTCTCCATACCTCTGGTTGCCAATGAGGCCTTGTCACCCCACTCTGCACCCGGTCAGTGACTGGGGCTTGTCCACCTCCAGCCAGGGCGATGGCACGAAGCTGATGGAGCGGCAGGTGGATTACTGGACTGCAGCCCAGCCCACAGACAGGAAGAGAGACTCGAAGAAGAAAGACCTGTCTACCACCAACAACACCCTCAAGTGCACCTTCCACTCTCTCCAGGTCAGTAGGCTGCACAGCAAGGGAGAGGCTGCAGCAACACCCACCATGTGCATGACAGTGCTCACCAAGGAGAAGAAAAAGAAGGTGCTCTTTTTGCCCAAGAAAACCAAGGACAAGGTCGTGGAGTCCAAAAGCCAGTGCCTGGAGGGCATAAGCTGCCTAGTCCGCAGGGCCAGCACCAGCAGAACATGCTGCGGGTCCTCATCAAAGGTGTGGTGTGGAATGACCTGAAGTTCTTCCAGCTGGCAGCCCGGGGTCCTCCCACGTCCAGCACTTCCCCATCTGCAACTCCAGACACTCCGACTCCACCTTCCAGCCCTGCCTGTGGCCCTGCTGACGCCAAGCACAGGAGGGCCCAGCTGCTTTTCTGTGGACGTTTCAGTTTAGTACAGAGACCGACCCTGGAAACACAAAAAGAAACCTTCTTAAGTGCGAATGTGCTCACAACCCAGAAACTAATGTGGTGCCCCCAGTGGGAGCCCCCAACTGCTCTGCTGATTACCCAGAACTCTCTGGTGGTGGGAGGTCAGGCGGGCAGTGCTGAGCTGGAGACTCATGGGAGGTGAGTTTGGCCTCAGGACCCCTAACACTCCCAGCGAGAAGGGCTCTCACCTTCTCTACCTGCCCTTCCTGGAAGCCAGGACTCTGCCCCCACAGAACTCAGAGCTGGTGGTCAGATGCCAAGGGCTGGCCTCCCAATGGGGGAGTCCTAAGCAGAACACGGAGGCCAGTCAGCCCAGCCCTGGGCCCCAGCTGCCAACCACCCAGTGGCCCTAGCACCACCCACTCGTGGTTCCCTAAAAAAATACCTCTATGGTGCAGACCTCCAGGAACACCGACTAGACAAACTGGTGGAATACCAGCTGCCCGCCTTCCTGAGCAGGGACTCCACTTCCACCCTCATATTTCTGTGTTATTACAGAACATTTGTACCACCAAACAGGTCTGGGACCATCTATTTACCAGGTGAGCACCCTGCCCCTCCACTGCACAGTGGTCACTTGGCCACCTGCTTGCTGTGAGCCTTCAGGTCACTTTGTGTCTCTGAGTGCTTGTGCCTCTAAACACGGGGTGAGCTTAGGATCAAGCTCACAGGTTTATTGTAGAGACTCAGTGGGGTCCTCCCTGGAAAGCGCTGTCTGGGTGCCTGGACAGTGGAGAGGTCTGCTGGACGGGCTGTGGTTGAGCTCATTGGCCATTTTCTCTTCCTCGTGACAAAGCCTCTATCTCATTTGTGATTCTCCACGAGGCCTTGGGCTAAGGTCTTTTCTCCTTAGATACAGAGATTAGAGATTCTATGAGGGGTCCATGTCCTGGGTGAAGCCAGAACCAAAAATCCCAGGAGTGAGCAATGGGGCCCCATGCTAAGTTTATTCTTGACTAAAAGAATACAGAAAAAGTGTGAAAAAAATTCTAAAATACCAGTTAGTGTCAGCACTGTGTAGTGGATGAGGGACAGCATGTTAAAGAGCGTGTCTTGCTGAGGAAAATATAGACATGTGTAAGAAACCACAGGGATACATTTAACTGAATGTGTTTTAACTTAAGGGAAAGCATCCTGTCTTGCAAAATAGAATGTGTTAATTTTTAACCTCCTTTAAGAAATAGGACCTATTAAATGAGAAGCAATAAATGATTTTCTAAAAATCAGAAGAAAATTTGACAAATGGAAGTTATTGTTTGCTTTGTTATACATAGACTAACAGATTATACCCAGTCTTTTAAACAAAATACATCATTACCACGTAGTATGCCACATAGGAAGTCTCAATAAATTTCAGTGAAGAAATATATGTTTGTTCTCCATTGACATGTTCATGAACCATAATGCATAATGCATGATGCATATGTGTTCTCTAACATAATGCATTAAGGTAAGAAGTTAATAATAAAGGATAACTTTAAAATTCCCAAATATCTGGACACTGAAGAAGGTATAACTGAAGCTGAAGTGAAGTATATTCTACATAAACCCTGAGTTCAAAGGAAATCATGAGTGAGATTATGGAATACTCACAACTAAAAAACAATAAAGAAAAGCTGCCAATCAAAGCAGCTATAGAAGAGACTTTTAGTTTTAAATAGACTTCTAAGGGAAGAATTACAGCTGTGAAGAGAGATCTAAGTCTCCAAATAGTAAATTAGAGAGAGCAATAGAGTGACCTTGAAGAAACAAGGAAGGGGGAAAACATAATGGCAGAAATCAGTAAAACAAAGAATTTCAAAACAGCCCTCAACAAACTGGAAAACTGCTTCTCTAGAAATATTGGTAAAATAAACAGATTTCTAGCCAGACTGACCAAGAAATAGAAGAGCGCTGTGCACATAGTTCCAACAGGTTAGGTGAAATGACCGATTCCTGGAAAGAAACAAACTATACAACCTTCCTCAGAAGAAAGTGATGCGCTGACTAGTCTATTAAAGAGACTGAATTTGTAGTTAAAGCATTCTAATGAGGGGCTTCCAGGCCCACGTGGTTTCACTGGAGAATTAAACGGAATAAATGAACAGACACTTCACTGAAGAGGCTATAACATGTCACATGCGCACTTGAAAAGTTCAACATCATAAGCCATTAGGAAAAGGTTAATTAAACCACAAGGAGACTAACTAAAATAAACGACTGTGATAACACTCAATGCTGGTGAGGATGTGGAGAAACTCACTCATTCAGGGCTGGTGGGAATGTAGACCATTACAGCCACTGGGGAAAGCAGTTTGGTTGTTTCTTATAAAACTAAACATGCAACTACCGCACAACCCAGCTATTGCACTCCTGGGCACTTATCCCAGAGAAATGGAAACTTTCATCCACTCAAAAACCTGAGCACAAATGCCTATAGGAGCTCCATCTTAAAACTTGCAAGCTTTCTCTGAAATCCCTTGTTGGGATTAATATCTAGAGTTTTTAAGAAATGTCTGTCACATAAAAAATGGGTAGAGTATATGAAAAGGGAATTTCATAAAGGGAAACCCAAAACGTTAACAAGATATGAAGAGACGTTAAATTGCACTTGTAGTCAGAGAAGTAATGAGGCGCTCTTTACACCAATCTGCATGACGATTAGAATGTGATGATGCCAAGTGTTGGTGAGTCTATGGGACAAATGGAAACATCGTGGACTGATGGGACTGTAAACTAGTACAGGCACCCAGGAGGCCCATCTATAAGTACTTAGCAAAATTAAAATTAAATATGCTCTTAGATATTTGAATATTCACATATATAATTATGCTAAGTCCAAAGAACATGAAGAATCACCGTAGGACAGTGGTCGGCAAACCCATTAGTCAACAGAGCCAAATATCAATAGTACAACGATTGAAATTTCTTTTGAGAGCCAAATTTTTTAAACTTAAATTTCTTCTAATGCCACTTCTTCAAAATAGATTCACCCAGGCCGAAAACCGACTTCTGCGCATGGGCCATGAAGTTTCAATTGCACTGTACGTGCACACCCGCACGTGGCATTTTGTGGAAGAGCCACACTCAAGGCCAAAGACCCGCATGTGGCTCGCGAGCCGCGGTTTGCTGACCACTGCTGTAGGAGAACCTATAACATAGGCCTCTCATTCTCAAGCTTGAACTGATCACTTTTTGAATAACATTTCCTCGGCTGGGACACAGGGGAAAAGCAGGGCTTCTGTGTCAAAATATAGCCCCCCAGAGTCTAAGAGCATGAACCTGGTTCTTTTTTTTTTTTTTTTTTTTTTTTTTTTTTTTTTCACTGTCACTCTCTTATGCCCTGCTGTTTTATTTCCTTTTTTTTTTTTTTTTTACATTTTTTTTAATTGTTTGAAGTATTAAAAATAGTAGTACATATGTCTCTTTTTTTCCCCCATTGACCTCCCCCCACCCTCCCCTTCCCCCCAGTACATGCCTTTACCTGCCCCCCCCCCCCCCCAGTGTCTTTTATCCATTGGTTATGCTTATATGCATGCGTACAAGTCCTTCGGTTGATCTCTTACAGCCCCCCTCCCCCCAAAACCTCCTCTGCCTTTCCACTGTAGTTGGACAGTCTGTTCAATGCTTCTTTGCTTCTGTATCTATTTTTCCCCCCTTTCTTCCCTTTAAAAAATCTTGCCTCTGCAGACTAGAAATAGACATAAAATAACAAATAAATGTTTGAGTCCCAATTTCAATGTCCAACAGTTCTGATTCCCCGTTTCAATGTCAAACAGTTCCTTATGTGTACATGTCAGCAATGATATCTGGATGGTGGGCACATGGTGGCAATACAGGTCCAATCCTCTCTGGTTTGGTCCAAGGCAAGTGCTGCGTCGCACAGCTTCTGACTGCTAGCGTGGCAAGGCGTCATCAGCGTCTCCCATCTCTGGACTGTTTCTCCTCTTGTCTTCATGGTTGGAGCAGACCTGTCAATTCCTCTCTGTTGCAGGAATCCACATGGTCTTGGAGTTGTTTTCTGAAAATATACAAACATATTCTCGACCAAAAGTTAATAAAGGAATCTTTTCTATATAATTGATTTGGGATCCTTTTTATTTTTGCCCAGACGATTTTCCTTTGTCTTATTTAGACACCATGTGTGTTTTGCTGTTAGCATTACAAATAGAAATTAATTTTGTAAAGTAAAAATTTTCTAGATGTAATTTACTTATAGGATATTTTTCCTTACATGATATTACCCTACTATCCCCCCTTTTTTGATTAATGGAGGCTTTTGTAAATTTTATAATGCAGTCTTGATAACTTTAAATTTTAACTTTTTGCACAAAAATATGACTGCTTTAGTTTCATTTGAACCTGGTTCTTCTGATCAGCATCACTGGGTGGGAATGGACCACTGGAAATATTTTATAGAATACATAGCAAAGAGACAGCTGGAATAAGTGGGTTTCCAAACCTTATCCTATCAATTCCCTCTCAAAAACATTAGCCTTTTTATGAGTATTTTTCCACTGACATAAACATCCTTCTGCGATGTTAATCATATTGTATATGAACAGCATGGCTAACAAACTCATGTGTCATGATGAAACGTGGCAAGGTGTTGTGATGGAGCCTAAAAAAGGAAAATGGATCATCCGTGTACTTGTTTCTGTTGTTATTTGCAAGTAAAATGATAATGCAGGAAAAACAAAAAGTATCACTGTAGGTGTACATATAGCCACATAAATATTTTTTATAATTTTAAAGTGTGAATATTATGGATTAAATGTAAAAGAATAAAATATATGTAGAATAAATTATGATCACCTGTGTTACTACTGAATCTTAAAATGCTGCCATTCCTGTGTGTCTTTAAATAGAACATTAGGGTGAGAGTTGGGAGACAGTTGAACTCCTGATTCCATCCCAGTTTTTCCTTCCCCAGATCTAGTTACTATCATCCACTTTGTGCTTGTCCTTAAGTCGGTTTCTATAATTTTACTCGAAAGTTGTGTAGACACAAGTTATATTTAGTGTTGGTTTTTCACTCAAACCATGCTTTATGAGATTTGTCCACGTTGCTACACATACTCAAGTCCACTACTTTTACCGCTTTACTAGGTATTTACTATGATTACTTTATTCTCTTGTTGAAGGACATTTAGGTTATCTTTAGATTTCCACCATCATAAACAATGCTAAAATTGACTTCTTGTATCCTTCTTCATGGGCACGTGAATGAAGGTTCTCTAGAGTATGTTGCTAAGAATGAACTTCTAGCAGAAAGGCCATGTATGCCTTAGTTTTTACTAGTGGGTGCAACTTCACTGGCTGGTTCAGCCATCCCCGCCTCCCAGCTGCTTGGATGTTGGCTGCTCATGGCTCCTGACTGCCCTTTCCCTGTCCAGAGGGGGTAGGTGCTCCCCCTCTACTGCCCTGGGATGTAGGCTCAGCCAGAGGCCAGTAATGACTGGCACTGGGTAGACAAGCCTGGCTCCTTACCTCCAATGGGACTCATTCAATGGGTACCATTCCTGTCCCAGATTTCCTCTTAAGACCAGGCTGAACGTAAGGTGTTGAGTCCACATCTCTGCTCACCTCCCTCCATCTTCTCCTTCTGCGGTCACTCCTTCACTAAACTCTGTCCCAGTTCCCAGGAGTCACTGCCTCCAGGGAGCCTGGCGCAAGATGACTAATATTGCCAAGGTCTCTCCAAAAGGGCTGCACCAGTGTCCACAGTTAGGAGAGGCTTGAAGGCTGAGAACGAGGAAGCCCTTCCAAGAGATGAGGTGGGGGAGGGGGAGAAGGCAAAGGCTCTGAGATGAAAGAGCTTTGTGAATTCCACAAACTGAGTGAAAGCCAGTATGGCTGAAGTGTGGGGAGCAGAAGAAGGAGAAGGACACTGGTTGAGGTTGGAGATGTATGTAGGAGCCAACAAGTAGACCTCATAGGCTAGTTTCCTTTATTTTTAATTGTAATGGGAAGTTCTTTAAATGCTTTGAGCAAGAAATAGATAGGGTTTGATTTAGAGTAAGAAAATTCATCTGTGTATAGAGAGAATGGTTTGGAAAAAGATAAAAGAAGCAGGTATTTGAGTATCCACACAGCAAGCAGAGTGGATCATAAAAATTATAATGTTAGCTCAGAAAGTAAGAAACACTATGGGGTTTATAGCACAACACTGTGTGTATATAAAACACACAAGCATACAAAGACATGAATTATTCAAGTGCAATACCTATTTTTAAGTGGCTACCTTTGTGGAGGGAGAAGGGAATGGAGATTCGATGTAATAAAAGACAATAATATTAAGAAGATATCTTGCAAGGAATGGTGGTGACGAGGTGTCATGAATTGAGGCATATGATTTACGGAGACCTGAACCAAGAAAACAAAAATCAAAACAGCAACCACCCTCCTCCCTACCCATTATTTTCCTTCGCCCTGTGGAGACCCATGTCTGGGATGGGGAATAGGTTTTCTGAGAAACTTTCCAAATAATCCAACTTTTACCCACTAAGTGGGTTGACCTGGATGGCAGAGACCTTCCTAGTGATTAATGCAGCATCTGAGTCAAGGAACCTGGAGGGAGGAGGAGGCAGAACCTCCCTGGAGCCGCATTAGTGAGGGCACAGATGGTTGCACTGAGGCAGTCTCATGCCTGACCTGGTGGGTGCTCCTGATGCTCCCTCTCACCCTAGTTCCTCCTTTCCCTGGGGGCTCCATGGAGCCTGGTCTTATCTCTGGGTTCAGAGATAATCCAGGTTAACACGTCCTGTTATTTCGCCTTTGCACAAGTTTCTGACCTGGTCCCAGGAGATCTGGGGACCAAACTTCTACCATGTCTGGTAGCCTGTGCCTAGGTGCCCAGGGCAGCAGTAGACACCCATTAGGTATCAATAAATGGCTGTGGATTAAAGTGATCCCTTGAATCTTTGACTGGGGGCAAGGACCCTGAGACTTCCCTTGACATTTTTCTTCAAGTGCCCAGAGAAGCACATGGCATGCTCTGCAAATGCATTTGTCAGTTGGCATTCAAAGAGTTTGCTGAGTTGGTGCCTTTGTTTTGCTGTCTGGCCCTGAGAGACAAAATCCCAGTGGATAGAATAGAGTGGATGCTGGCTTTACCAAATGGCATGCTGCTCTGAGGCACTCCAGAGCGACACTCTGGCAATATGTATAAAAATGAAGTGTGCTTCCCTTTGAATGTACCTAGAAATATATCCAAAAATAATGTACAAAGACATTTACTGATTCATTGTCTGTAGTAGGAAAAACAGGAAAAAAGCTAAATATTATCATCACAATATTGATTAAAAATATATCTGATGCAATCATAAAATGTAATAGCATGCATCCATTAAAAATGATGAAAATATTTACAGAGTATGTTCACCAGCACATTGAGTGAATAAAAATAATTTAGTAAGAAAACAAAATTGGAAGAATTTTCACGAAAATGTAAACAGGACCTGGAGTGATTTTTACTTCCTTTACATTTTATACTTAAGGATATTAAAGAAAATTCAACAAAATCCAAATATTAGAAAATAAACATATGTGAGTGCAAATTCAATATGGAAGTTAATGCAACAGATATCGTAATAAGAAGTAAGTTTGGCACACACAAAAAACCAGCTGTGGACCAACTTATTAATAAATATGACTACAAAAGCCTAAATAAAACATTAGCATATCTACTTCATTAGGTTATACTGGAACACAAGTATGGTTTAATATTAGGAGAGCTTCTAAAAGCCCTGCCTCTATGCTCTACCCCTATGTTCACTGCAGCATTATTTGCAATAGCCGAGATACGGAAGTAACCTAGGTGTCCATCAACAGATGAATGGATGAAGATGATGTGGTGCATATGTACAACAGAATATTACTGGATCATAAAGAAGAAGGAAATCTTACCATTTGCAACAACATGGGTGGGTCTAGAGCAGGGGTGGGCAAACTTTTTGACTCGAGGGCCCCAATGGGTTCTTAAACTGGACAGGAGGGCTGGAACAAAAGCATGGACGGAGTGTTTGTGTGAACTAATATAAATTCAAAATAAACATCATTACATAAAAGGGTACGGTCTTTTTTTTTATTTCAATAGTTTTATTCATTTCAAACATTTTAACAAGAAGAATGTAAACACTAATTATTATAATTTGAAACTTCAAAAAATGGAGGAATCATAGCACAATAACATACCTTATACTGAAGATGGCAAAGGCAAAATAAAATTGCCTAACAAAGGAAAGGTACAATAGCCTTTCAAATGAAACTTAAATATAATAAAATAATTTAAAACTAAAACAAATAGAAAAGAACAAAATGTGTAAACAGTAAATTAAACATTTTCTTTAGTGCAACTTCCAAATTATGCCCGGGACGTAGATGTAGATGGCAATGTAGACTGGGTTGAAAGGTTTTTGGTCTTTAAAACATCAACTTCAGTGGGAACAGTGCTGTTGGTCTCCTTTTTAGCTAATGCTCTGATACAGTGCTCTCCAGGGGCGTGTCTCCCTACATCACCACCATAACATGTCTACGCATTCCCAGGGTGATGTCGGGGGACCCGTCCGCGGGCATTACAAGGAGCCTCTGGAAGATTGAGAGGTTGTTCCTTCTACTGAATGGGCGGATATAAATCTGCCCACTCAGAAGAAGGAGCTGTTGGCCGTGTTTCCCGACGTTGCCATGTTAACACTGCTGCTGGTGAAGAAGCAGAGGGGAGAGCAAGAGAACCCTCCGCTCTTTCGGCTCCGTGGGCCCGATAGAACAGCCGATCAGGCCGGATCCGGCCTGCAGGCCGTAGTTTGCCCACAGCTGGTCTAGAGAGTATTATACTAAGCGAACTAACTCAGGCAGCAAAAGACAATTACCATAGAATTTTATTTATATGTGGACTCTAAAAACAAAACAAAACACAGACTCATTAAAAAAAAAAAAAAACAGAGAGAAAAAGGAATAGCTACCAGAAGGGACAGTGTGGGGGATGGGTGAAAGGGGAAGGGAAATATAGTCAATAATATTGTGATAAGTTTGCATGGTGACAGATTGATTATAAGAATTGGTGAGGTGATAAAATGGTCCAATTACTATATCATACACCTGAAACAATATTTATACTAATAAAAGGGTAATATGCTAATCAAACCGGGAGACCTTCTGGACATCCTCCCGGCCAAAGCCATGGTGGCAGGGTCAAGGCAGAGTTGTTTAGGGGCGATCAGGCCAGGAGGGGAGGGCAGTTGGGGGCGAGCAGGCTGGCAGGGAGGACCAGCTGGGGGCAAGCAGGGCAGCAGGGGGGGGACAGTTGGAGGCCAGAAGGCTGGCAGGGGGGCACAATTGGGGGTGATCAGGCCGGCAGGGGGGGGCAGTTGGAGGCGAGCAGGTCAGCAGGCAGAATGGTTAGGGGCAATCAGGCAGGCAGGCAGGTGAGCGGTTAGGAGCCAGCGGTCCCGGATTGTGAGAGGGATGTCTGACTGCCGGTTTAGGCTTGATCCCGCAGTCGAACATCTCCTGAGGGGTCCCAGATTGGAGAGGGTGCAGGCCAGGCTGAGGGACACAACCCTCCGCCCCCTGTGCACAAATTTTGTGCACCAGGCCACTAGTAACCATATAAGATTGTATATCAACTATACTTAAATTAAAAATAAAAAATAAATTTCTCAGATGCTGTAGGATTTTTATAAAATTAAACCTAGGAATAAATATTCTAAAATTTAAAAACGTATCTTAATAAAAGTTAATAAAAAGTGATAGGCACTGAAAAAGCGTCTGATCAAAAATGCAACAGCCATATCTGATTATTAAAGTACTATTGTCAAATACAAACGGAAAGATAGTTGCTAAATGTCTTTCACTTGAAACCCTCTAAAAGGCCTCATTGCACTTGGAATAAATTTTACAGCCTGAACAAGACTCTGCAGGCTCTGCACCCCTTTGGCCTGCACAACTTCCTGTCTCACACTCTCCTCTTTACTCCAGCCACACTGGCCCTATTTCATTCCTTCAACCCAGTGAGCCCTTCTCCACCTCAGGCCTTGGCACACACACCTCTCTGTCTGCAAGGCTCTTTGTTCAGGACTTCATAGGACTGACTTTTTTCTCCTTTACATCTCACCCAAAAAAGACATCAACATGTGGAAAGTGTTCTCTATCTCTATATCATGGAATTAAATAGAGTCTATTTATATTCTCTCATTTTTTATTTTTAAAATTTTCATTTCACCTGCATTAGATTTTCAAAAGGAAAAAGACACAGTAAAATGTATTAATTTAAAATACATTTAAATGTTTTCTGTAAGATCTGAAATATTGATCTAAAGTTTTCCCCTCAATCCCCCAATTGTTTTGGCTCAGTGGATCAGCCTGTGGACTGAAGGGTCCCAGGTTCGATTCCAGTCAAGGGCATGTACCTTGGTTGCGGGAACATCCCCAGTGCGGGGTGTGCAGGAGGCAGCTGATCGATGTTTCTAACTCTCTATCCCTCTCCCTTCCTCTCTGTAAAAATCAATAAAATATATTTAAAAAATAAATAAAGTTTTCCCCTCAATAACTGAGCAGCTGTCCCAGTGCTATTTATTGCCAAAGGGCCTCCATAATGATCCACTCAGTCCTATCTGTGCTCAGCCCTGTTCCTGATGTCGCTGCCCAGCTCCTGTGGCCTGCTCACTCCAGCACCCATTCCGCACTGCTTGAGAATCCTGTCTATTTGACAGAGCAAGTCCCATTACATTCTTTTCAACTGTTTGCTGATTTGTTTGCATATTTATTTTTAGATAAGGTTTAGAATATTTTTTGTTTCCCCAAAATCCTGTTATGATTTTTACTTCAAATAAGTAAATTTTAGACTAATTCAGGAGAACATGTGCCTTTGCGATATTTTATCTTTCTATTCAGAAATTAGTAAGTCCGTGCATTTATGATTAAATGGAGAAATAGAACATTGGAAGGTCCTGGGCAATTCCTGTTAACATCTTACTGCTTTAGATTATTTTGTCGATGTCACACTTTGTATTTCCACCTGATGATTGTTTACATACATATCCTATATAATAAAGAGCTAATATACTAATTAGACCAAAAAGCCGAATGACTGTCCGGACGACATTCCTGATGAAGCCGGTGCTGTGAGTAGCTGCGAGGGCCAAGCCCCTTGCACGAATTTTGTGCATCAGGCCTCTATTGTATTTATAATAGTAATGGGTAATATATATTGAGTGCCCACCACATGCCAACTCTTTATGTTAAGCACTTTATTACTCAATTTTATTCTTACAACTCATCTTTCAAGTGAAAAAAAACAAGCCTTAATGAACTCAGCTAACGTGCCTGAGGTTTCAATGCAAGTGGCAGTGCCATTCTTCTCACTAAAAATATTTTTAGTTAATTCTCACTCAAGGATAAGTTTCCCTTGGTTTTTAGAGAGATTGGGAGGGAGGGAGGAAGACAGAGAGAGAGAAACATTGATGTGAGAAAGAGAGACATTGATTGGCTGCCTACTTCGCTTGCCCAGACCAGGGCTAAGGATCTAGCCTGCAACTGAGTATGTACACTTAACTGGAATCAAACCCAAGACCCTTCAGTCCACTGGCTCCCAACTATTACAGGTGAACAGCTCTGTCTCTTTCTCTCACTCGCTGGCTGCTCTAATTTAGTTGAGAACATCCAGAATTTTCTTCTGGTCACAAGTATAAAGAATCTTATTAAACTCACTGAAGTCACATGTCCACATACAACCATCATCACTGTGGTCTGACCAAAGAAATGTGCTGATACCTCCACTCTGGGGCCCTGACCCACACACCCAGAACCACCTTGATGTGGAAATTGTCAGCTATTAGAAAGGGGAAATTGGAAGTCATGTCCACCACAGGCCATGTCAAATAAAACATTGACTTCTGGTTTCCACTCTGACATATAAGAGCTTGGAAGTCCTTACTCTTATCCTTACAAGAAGAGAAAAGATGAACAATCCAAAAGACAGGAACTCTTTTTAGATCCATCAGATCATTGAAGTCACATGGCTATCAAATTAAGCGTTGCTGCTGCAAACCACTGAGATTCAGGGCTCTGTTAACACAATACAACCTAGCACTAGCTCTTGTGTGTGTGTGCGCACAGACAGAAGAAAAGCAGACACCGAGGAGGTGACAATAGGAAGAAAAAGAGTTTGGAGGCACATTTGCCTGTGACAGTCCTCCTCCTACTTGATAGCTACTCCCCCTCATGAGCCTGAACATCGCTAAGAAGCACATGCTGCAATAACCCATTGTGCAGGCAGGGGAGAGACAGGCCCTGACAGGTACAGTGACTTATCCAGGATCAAGAAGAGGTAAAAATGAGGGGTTGAGTCTTAGCCCAGGTCTGTCTCCTCAAATCTGGGACCTTGGCTATAGCCAGATCTTCTAGGGGCTGTGGAGAGGGGTGTGTTGGTGTCACTGTGTACACTGTTGGTATTCCATGGAGAAGGTGCGTGAGCAGTCAGCAGCCCATAGGACTATCTATAGCTGTTATTATTTGAGGGGTGTTGCGGGGGTGGCAATCCCAGGAAGTGAGGTCACTTCCTAATAGAACTTGGAACCCCCGTAACCAGGCACCCACTTTCTAGCAACTGCCCAACTGCCACTCACTTGGCAAGAGACGGTTGACAGTTCAAGATGTTCTCTTGTTGTGTTCCCAGTTATCAGGGCTCTGGTTCCCAGAGACCCTGCAGTGAGAGTTGTTCCAGACTCTGTAGACGGTTCAACACTCGTGCCCGACACCTCTGGCCGTTTTCAAGAAGATCCCGTCAGGTAAGAGAAGGTGGCCTGGGTCAGACCCATTCACGCCAGGCCAGCCTCCTCTGTGGGCCATCCCTGTGCAGCCCACATGCCTTCCCTTCATGTGGTGGGAAGAGGGACCTGAAGGGAGACCCCTTGGGGCAGGAACAGTTTTTGGGGCAGCGGATCACCTAGAGCAGTGGTTCTCAATCTTTCTAATGCCGCGACCCTTTAATACAGTTCCTCATGTTGTGGTGACCCCAACCATAAAATTATTTTTTTTGCTACTTCATAACTGTAATTTTGCTACTGTTATGAATCGCAATGTAAATATCTGTGTTTTCCAATGGTCTTAGGCGACCCTGCTAGTGGTTCTCAACCTGTGGGTTGCGACCCACAGGTTGAGAACCGCTGCTTTAGAGCCTAAGACCATCAAAAAACACAGGTATTTACATTATGATTCATTAACAGTAGCAAAATTACAGTTATGAAGTAGCAACGAACATAATTTTATGGTTGGTGGTCACCACAACAGGAGGAACTGTATTAAAGGGTCGCGGCATTAGAAAGGTTGAGAACCACTGACCTAGAGGTCCTGCTGTGATCACACCCCAGGGTAGGGCAGGGCAGGTAGTTGGAGATGGGCTTCTAGAGGGGTCTCTATCTGTGCCAATGGGAGTCCTAGTCCTCAGGCTGTCACGCCTTTTCCTCGCCAGTGGAGGTCTCAGCAGATCACAGTGTGTGTGTGTGTGTCTGGAGTGGAGGGTCACAGGGGTCACAGAACCAGCAAAACAGGGCTCTGAGGCTTTCCCCTGGTGACTGGGAACTGTCTTTACAGAGCTCCGCACAGGAGAACAGAGAGGAGCTGACAGATGGGGTCCTCAACTCCATGCCCCTGCAGGAGGCGCAGGTGCCCCATACCTCCTCCAGCGTGCAGCATGGCCGCAGGGTGAGTATAGGTGCCCAGTTGATCCAGACTCCAGAACCCCTGGGTGTCAACAGGACCTGAGTTCCAGAAGGCACCCTGCTACTCCCCTAAGATCCCTCCTAGTGTCCAGTTCCCAAAAGGATCTGGGTCCCTGTATCCTCCAGGTCAGGAGCTGGGGCCTCCCTGAGCTGCACATTGTACCAGGACGGGCACTGGTTATCACGGCGATTCATGTCTTCATTTCTGTGGGACCTGGACCTTATAACCTTCTGTTGCCATGACAACAGTGCCACCCTGAGCACTCCACATGTCCTAATATCCAGACCCTCCACCCCACGAAAAGACTCTGTGTCTCATCTTACATTGGGATGTTTTGTCAGAAATCACACGGTGACACTGTTAATACAGCATGTGCTGTCTGTCCTCTGCTAAGAATATGACCTAAGATACTAATGTGTTTCATATTCCTTACCTCCAATTCTACTTTTCCTGCCAAGAACCTTTTCTCTTATCAATGTGAAAAACTTTCAAAGCTGTGAAAAAGTTTTGTGCCTTTATTTGATCCAAAGTGTCGACAATTGCCAGAGAGCAAAATCTCAATGGGTTGAGAGAACGCATGGGAGAATGACAATTTTGCACCTTACGTTATAAATTACAAGCAAAGTGCAGAGATATGTGGGTCACATGAAATCCATGGGTGATAGATTAGGCAGACAGGAGAAAGCAAAGTGTGGAAACTTCTGTAATTGGATCATCGGTAAAATGATAGGCAAATACTTCTTTTCCATAGGTGGATGTAGGATAGCTTCAAGTCAACAATGAACTCATTAACAACGGAGGGATTTGTGATCTCTGCAGAGCACAGAGTGGTGCCTGTGCATGAGTTGTCCAAAATAAGGAATATTCCTTTGATAATCCAAAGACATGTTATCATAGATGCAAAAAGGCAGTACATAGACTCTGTTAGGGTAAAGATTGACCTTTGTCAGGGAAGATGCCAGACTACGACATGACTACCCACCATGAGCTCCATTGAGTTAGTGTTTTAATTTCAGACCATCCTTTGTAATTACTTAAGGTCTCTGAGTTTGCAAGGACTCCACACAGGACTTCCCTGACGTAGTCAGGTTAGCATGTGGCCCCTTTTTTCGTCCACACATTCTCCTTTTGTTCATAAATCAATACACATTATGCATTGATGATCAGTGTTAGTGTTTTGTCTTGCTGAACAATGGATCATTGGGGATGAGGCAAGACCTTAAATAAACTTAAATGGCTTTCAAGGTGTAATTTTTATTATTATTCAAAATAAAAGTAAGGTGAATAGGAGGCCATGAGATCCTCTATGTCCTTGTTACAAAATATTCTGGATCAATTTTAAATTTTGAGCTACCATGAGCAGGGTCTTTTTGCTGCTTGTCTTAAGTTTTAGTATTTTGCTTCGAGTATAATATTTCCATACCAAGAACAAAAGCAACAGTATTAAAGCAGTAACACCATTTAGGAATAGAAAATATCTAGTGCTAGACTGAGGGGAATAAGCATCTCAGCCAACCAAAAAACCCTTTGCATGCATTATCATAATGGTTCATTAAGCTAAGTATATGTTTTCCTCCTTCATCCACTGTCACTTGTACTTATGCTATGTTTGGCCAGATGAATTAAGACTCTCTACTCTTTCGTTATCATAACTGATCATCAGAATGTCATTGTCTAGTAGATGGGAAAAATTAGGAGGTATCCAAATTCAACTTTCCATGTGTAATAAGGGAGGGGCCTGGGGAGACAGATATTGTTTCCATTAGGAAACCATAAAGAGGGTAATAACAATATAAAATCAGTTGATGTACATTTAATCAATAACAATTAGGAGATAGAATAACAAGGTTTGAGCAGCAGTAATTTGTGAGCATCCAGGCCTTGTTGACTTCTTGGGATAGCTGTCAGCCCCCATGGCCAGTGGTTTCTCACCCTTGAAAAGTCTTCAATCTCCATGGTGGATGGAGGCCAGTGTCAGAGACAGATGTCCATTTGTGGTAGGGCATCTGATAAGGTAACACCCTTTTTTCCACATTGGAGAGAGTCTTTAATTAATGTTTCAATAAATAAAAATCTCCTGGTTGTAAGTTTTGGTCTTTAAAGTCTTTGTCTCTTGGGAGTACTATGAAATGAATGTCACTCATTTCAGGCCTATAACCTTAGTGAGTCATTGATAGTAATATAGAATGTCTGCTTTTATTTTCCCTTACATTTGGAAATCAAAAAGATTTAAAAATCAGCAGTATTTTAAACAGAGTCATAACAACAATAATCATCTTCACTTCCTTTAGTTCCATACCCATTTTTTTTTTGTTTATCCTGATTATTTGCCAGTATTTTCATGAATTCAGTTATTCCTTAGAATTCTATACTTTTTCATTCAGTTCAAAGATGTGACCTGCTTAGAAACCTGTAATTTAGAGTAAGTCAGAGTCCTTTTCATGGATTTTTCTAAAGATGTAACATATTTGAAAATTCATTAGAATAAAACAATAACTACGAATGACAAAACAAAGTGGCATGGTTATAGTTTTGATTGTAATGCAATTGATAAAAAACTTTGCTTTTTTTGTAAACTATAACATTTCAAGGCAATAATTTTTGGAAAATAATAATTACTATAAAATGACAGAGAATAATATGAAAATATATAAGTATATGTATATATTTGGATTCAATATACAATTTCAATATAAAAAGAACAAATAAAATGTAAGATTTTAAAACATTGTCCATGGCTTCTTGTATTGAGCATTGGGTATAATTCATAAACTTCCAATGTTTGAGCCACAAATAACCAGAGTCCCACTGCCAGATGCCCTCATAGGGAACCATCCCTCTTGGCTGGCCTGGTGTCGCTGACACCAAGACCCCTGTTACATCTGAGAGTTTCCAATTTGAACTTTTCTTTGAATCTTTCTATGTTCCTTCCTAGGACAGGTTGAAATCATTAGAACATCCATTTTAATAAAAATATATGTACACAAATAGCACAGTTGTTTTCATTTTTTAATTTGGCAAAGCTTCTCAAGTAATTTCAAGCATATTAAGTAGGACTAATTCAGTTCAACAATGGCCCTTTAATAAGGAGAGAGAATATATCCTTGAGGTATTCCAGGGCCCATTGGAATTAACTCAAAGCCATCTTTTTTTAAAAAAATTATTTTTATTATTATTTTTTTACATATGTGTCCTTATTCCCCCATTACCTCCCACCCCCCACTCATGCCCCACCTGCCTGTTGTCTGCATCCATTGATTAGGCTCATATGTATGCACACAAGTCCTTGGTTGATCTCTCTCCCTTATCCCATCAACCCTCTCCTTCCCTGAGGTTTGAGGTTCTGATCGACATTTCTCAGTCTCTGGATCTGTTCTTGTTCATCAGTCTATTCCATTGATTATATTCCACAAATGAGTGAGATCATGTGACATTTATCTTTTTCTGCCTGGCTTATTTCACTTAGCATAATGCTCTCCATCTCCATCCATGTTGTTGCAAATGGTAGGAACTCCTTCTTTTTTACTGCAACGTAGTATTCCATTGTGTAGATGTACCACAGTTTTTTAATCCACTCATCTGCTGATGGGCATTTAGGCTGTTTCCAAATCTTAGCTATGGTGAATTGTGCTGCTATGAACATAGGGGTGCATATATCCTTTCTGATTCGTGTTTCTAGTTTCTTGGGATATATTCCTAGAAGTGGGATCACTAGGTCAAGTGGGAGTTACATTTTTAGTTTTTTGAGGAAACTCCATACTGTTCTCCACAGTTGCTGAACCAGTCTGCATTCCACCAGCAGTGCAAAAGAGTTCCTTTTTCTCTGCATCCTTGCCAACACAGCCATCTTTTGTTTAAAAAGTCTTTTAAGCCCTAACCAGTTTCGATCAGTGGATAGATCATCGGCCTGTGGACTGAAGGTTCCCAGGTTAGATTCCGGTCGAGGGCATGTATCTTGGTTGCAGGTGCATCCCCAGTAGGAGGTGTGCAGGAGGCAGCTGATCAATGTTTCTCTCTCATTTATGTTTCTAGTTCTCTATCTCTCTCCCTTCCTCTCTGTAAAAAATTAATAAATTATATATTTTTAAAAAAAGTCTCTTAAAATGGGAACTTTAGGAAGGTTGTCAAATATACATATGCAAAAGATTATACCTTGTACTTTTTGTAAATCTAAGTAAAGCAAACATAGGCTTATGGTAATAACTCTAAAGACATGAATCATACTTACAAACAGTTTTAATATTAAATATTTTGTCCAGACTACAGAATTCACCTTAATTTACATAAGTATTTAATCTTTTAGGTAAAAGTTTATATCCTACTAATGACATCTGGAGGCTGAAAAATCACCACACATATCACATAGATGAAAACATATCACATAAAGGCTATACACATAATTTTTTCAGAGAAAATACAAGAATATTTTATATAAAACTTTCACAAAAGTTTATAGCCTGTACCCCCTTTTACAAAACTTTCATGAACTTTCACAAACCTTCTTACACATTCAGAAATCACTATACTTAGAGAAAATTACATTTGTGCTTTTCCTTCAAATATGACTCCTTATACCTCAAGCTTTCTATTAGCACAACTATATAATTTCTTCCAACTTAACTGGAACTTTTAACTCTTAGGAGCCTTAATTTCCAGTGATAAGCACAAAAGTGAACAACCAGCATTCCTTAGATTGATGTTGATGATCATATTTTAATCACAATCTCACGTTCAAGAAACACACCTTTGGGAGGAGAAACCAAGATGGCGGCATAGGTAAAAACCTAAACTGCTGCCTTGCACAACAATTTCAAAACTACAACTAAAAGACAAAATGGACATCATCCAGAACCACAGCAAGGCTGGCTGAGTGAAAATTCTACAACTAGAAGGGTAGAGAAAAGCACACTGAGACTCGGAGGAACTGCTGGAGGCAGAGGTACTGAGACGCACGTGCGGAGAGGACTGGCAACTGAGTGTGCGGCTGGCTTTCTCAAGCGGGAGGGAGACAAAAGCTCCCAACTGCGCTGAACTCCAGTTCCGGGCGAGACTCTGGGGACCCAGACTCATAAGGGGTGAAACTGGACTGTCAGGAAAGAGAAAAGTATACTGAGACTCAGAGGAACTGTGGAAGGCAGGGGTACTAAGGCGCATGGGCGTGGTGAGGGCGGGCAACTGAATACGCAGTTGGCTTTTTCAATCCGGAGGGAGACAAAAGCTCCCAACTGCACTGAACTCCAGTTCCGGGAGAGACTCTGGGGACCCAGACTCATTCAGGGAGAAACTGGACTGTCTGGCAGCAGGTGGAACTTGAGGGCGGCTTTCCCTCAGAGGTGCTTGCAGCGATTACCATGGGACACTGAGACACAGGGGCCTATTAGGGCAGGGCTGACGGGAAACCAATGCTGTCTGCTCTGCCCTGAGACTCTGCCCCATCCAAGCTGAGCACAGAGGCTTTTGCAAGTCTTGTCTCATAAGGGTGTCTCCAGCACAGAAGTTCTCCCAGCGAAGACACAGCTGATCCTCACAGCCATTGGGCCTGGAGGTCAATTCCTCCCAGTGATACCAATAACAATCAAGGCTTAAATACAGCAAGATTGTGCACACAGCCCACAAAGGGGTGCACCAAGAGTGTCTACCTCAGGTAACTGGGGAGGCTGAGCCCTGGCCCTATAGGACACCTAGCACACAAAGCCACTCTATCAACTCAGGGAAGCAGCCAAAATGCAGAGACAAAGAAACAGATCACAAAAGAAAGAAATGGAGGAAAGCAAACGACTGGATATAGAGTTCAAAACTTATAAGGTTTTTCAAGAATTTTTTAGAAAAGGCCAATAAATTTAGCAAGACCCTCGAGGATATGAAAAAGGACCAACTAGAAATTAAACATACACTGACTGAAATAAAAAATATTATACAGAGATCTAACAGCAGACTAGAGGTTCACAAGAATCAAGTCAAAGATTTGAAATACGAAGAAGCAAAAAACACTCAACCAGAAAAGCAAAAAGAAAAAAAAATCCAAAAATATGAAGATAGTGTAAGGAGCCTCTAGGACAACTTCAAGTGTACCAACATCAGAATTATGGGGGTGCCAGAAGAAGAGAGAGAGCAAGATACTGAAAACATATTTGAAGAAATAATGACAGAAAACTTCCCCCACCTGGTGAAAGAAATAGACTTACAAGTCCAGGAAGCACAGAGAACCCCAAACAAAAGGAATCTAAAGAGGACCACAACAAGACACATCACAATTAAAATGCCAAGGGCAAAAGACAAAGAGAGAATCTTAAAAGCAGCAAGAGAAAAACAGTTAGTTACCTACAAGGGGAGCACCCATACAGCTGTCTGCTGATTTCTCAACAGAAACTATGCAGGCCAGACGGGAGTGGCAAGAAATATTCAAAGTTTTGAAGAGCAAGTACCTACAACCAAGATTACTCTGCCCAGCAAATCTATCATTCAGAATTGAAGGGCAGATAAAGAGCTTCACAGATAAGAAAAAGCTAAAGGAGTTCATCACCACCAAACCAGTATTATATGAAATGCTGAAAGGTATTCTTTAAGAAGAGGAAGAAGAAGCAAAAGGTAAAGATAAAAATTATGAAAAATACGTATCTATCAACAAGTGAATCTAAAAGTCAAGTGAATAAAAAATCTGATGAACAGAATAAACTGGTGAATATAATAGAATCAGGGGCATAGAAAGGGAGTGGACTGACAATTCTCGGGAGAAAAGGGGTGTGGGGGGTGACGGAAGAGCCTGGACAAAAATCGTACACCTATGGATGAGGACAGTGGGGGAGGGTAAGGACAGAGGATGGGTGGGAACCGGGTGGAGGGGAGCTATGGGGAAAAAAGAGGAACAATTGTAATAATTTGAACAATAAAGATTTATTAAATTAAAAAAACAACAAAAAAACACACAAAATAAGTTAAAAAAAAAAAGAAACACACCTTCAACAAAGCACAAAACATTACATCAACAGCTCCAAATCAATTTTACAGACCTGTAATAAAAAACCCAAAAGCAGGGGAACCTAAGACTTGTCTAGCAATCAATGTTTCAGTATTTCATGTTATTTCAAAATATCTAGATATTCTATAACTTTCATTAAAACTTACTAAGTTAGAAAGAAATAGTTGAAATAAGCTAAAGTGATTTGTGTAGGTGGGTAAGATATTTTTTTCTATTGGGATAAGACATATCTTCCAGAGATTTGTATTTATAAAAATGGCCCAGACAAGAGGTCTTGGTGAACTCAGGTATTTCCACTTCAAAGGTTCTGGGACTTTGGTTGCATAAAGCCAATTATCTACAAGCCTCTGAAATGAATAGGGGAGGTTTGGGGAAGGTAAAAGGAGTTGATGGGCTTTGAATTGTTTCTAGAGCCAAACCTCTGGCCCCTTGAAAACTTCATTTGTGAAACAAGGATAGTCATTTTCAATACTTCAGGGACTGGGTTGCCACTAAAATGTTGGCAAGGGACTGACCAAATCATTCACTCATTTTTTGAATGTTTCTTTCTATTTGGATACATTTTTCTAGTTTCCAGAAAGCACATACCTCTGAGAGGAATAAAGGCTTTCAGGTATATGAAACCTCTGTCCATCTCCCTTGGGAATGGCAAAACAGGTCCTAGCTGCAAGATAGTCTTGAAATTAATGGTGTGAAACCTCTCTATCACCCACTTTATATTGGGACCAGGTAGGTGGGGTAACAAATGAAGGTTGGATTCTTTCTTGAAGGACTCAGGGTCAAGTTTCTCCCATTTGGTGAATATGTACCCCAAAAGAGGATTCTCAAGTCACTGTGGGCTGGTTCCCCATTTATAGAGAGACAAAAGAGCAAGCCAAGTGTTACAGGCAGGTGTTTGGGCTGTTTGGGGCCATTCTGAGTAGGGTGGGTACCCTGTGAAGCCATCTCTCAGGCTCTCGTGGAAGATAATAATGAAGAAAAGATGATTAGCAAACGTTCGGTCAATCTCAAGCTTAGTTTCCTCCTGCAAAGTTCCTTTAAAATCATTAATTTCACTTTTGGTTCAGTATCTGGTTCACTTATTCTGAGTATATATGTAACTATTCTGGAAAAAGCATATATAAGCATCACTGATTTCATTAAAAAGAAAAACCCCCACTCATTTAACAGGTGAATTGGGGAAGATTTGATAAGCAACCCATATAAATATATAAATATATATATTCCCATAACATTCCCTAGTTGGAAGGAAACAGGTTTTGATTAAAAAACAGACATTTGTAGGGAAGCTTTATTTAGATGGTGAAAGCAATTGGGCGCGGTTAAGAACAAATAAAGCAACCGTAGTATATACAGGGTACTTAGTGGCTTCTCCCCTCCCCCCATTTTTAAAATAGATTTTTATTGAATTCAGAGAGGAAGGGAGAGGGAGAGAGAGATAGAAACATCAATGATGAGAGAGAATCATCAATTGGCTGACTCCTGCACGCCTCCTACTGGGGATAGAGCCCGCATCCTGGGCTTGTGCCCTTGACCAGAATCAAACCTGGGACCCTTCAGTCTGCACGCCGATACTCTATCTCCTGAGCCAAACTGGCTAGGGCAGTGGCTTCCCTTTTAATGATAATTTAAAATTCTGCCAAAGTATCAGTGAGAAGGTGAAACACACTTGGAGCTACCCTATGCTTGTTTGTGTTTGTTTACTTTTTCTAAATCCTATTTCAGTTTCCTATAATCCTTAAAGTGGACAGACTTCTCTACAGGAGTTTTCTTACAACCTTATTTAGTAATTCTGTTGCTTTTGCTCCCAGGTACCAGGAGTATATTAATTGGGATAGGTTAGAATAGCCAGGATTACATGTTCTAACAGTGAAATTTCTTTGTGAACCAATCAGGGCCATAGAGAAAATCGAGAACAATTGCTGGTTCCTCCCTGGCTGAGAGCAGCTTTTCTCCAAAGAGAGCTGGTAGGATTCCTATTCTCATTTTCCCTTAAGTCAGTAGGGAGTGGTAGTGGAGGAGACAGAAGAGCAATGAAGAAGGGAAGGGAAAGAACATGTCTGGACAAGGAAGCTCAGAGAGCAAAAGATGGAGTGGAAGTGCTATAGAAGGGGGAGATGGGGTGTTAGCATTTATTAGCTTCAGGAGAGTTCAGAGATAATCTCTGAAATTTTATTTTTTAAAAATAAATCTTTATTGTTCATATTATTACAGTTGTTTCTCTTTTTCCCCCCATAGCTCCCCTCCACTCAGTTCCCACCCCACCCCATGCCCTTACCCCCACCCCCCTCATTGTCCTTGTCCATAGGTATAAGCTTTTTGTCCAATCTCTTCCCGCACCCCCCACACCTCCTTCCCCCCCCCCCCCGAGAATTGTCAGTCCATTCCCTTTCTATGCCCCTGATTCTATTATATTCACCAGTTTATCTGTTCTTCAGATTTTTTATTCACTTGATTTTTAGATTCACTTGTTGATAGACATATATTTGTTGTCACTTTGTTGTTCATAATTTTTATCTTTACCTTTTTCTTTCTCTTCTTAGAGAATACCCTTCAGCATTTCATATAATACTGGTTTGGTGGTGATGAACTCATTTACTTTTTCTTGTCTGTGAAGCTCTTTATCTGACCTTCAATTCTAAATGATAGCTTTGCTGCGTAATCTTGGTTGTAGGTTCTTGCTATTCATCACTTTGTATATTTCTTGCCACTCCCTTCTGGCCTGCATAGTTTCTGTTGAGAAATCAGCTGACAGTCGTATGGGTACTCCCTTGTAGGTAACTAACTGTTTTTCTCTTGCTGCTTTTAAGATTCTCTCTTTGTCTTTTGCCCTTGGCATTTTAATTGTGATTCGTCTTGTTGTGGTCCTCTTTAGATTCCTTTTGTTTGGGGTTCTCTGTGCTTCCTGGACTTGTAAGTCTATTTCTTTCACCAGGTGGGGGAAGTTTTCTGTCATTATTTCTTCAAATAGGTTTTCAATATCTTGCTCTCTCTCTTCTTCTGGCACCCCCATAATTCAGATGTTGGTATGCTTGAAGTTGTCCCAGAGGTTCCTTACGCTATCTTCATATTTTTGGATTCTTTTTTTCATTTTGCTTTTCCAGTTGGGTGTATTTTGCTTCTTCGTATTTCAAATCTTTGGCTTGATTCTTGGGATTCTCTAGTCTGCTGTTGGATCTCTGTATATTATTCTTAATTTCAGTCAGTGTATACTTTATTTCTGATTGGTCCTTTTTCATATCCTTGAGGTTCTCACTAAACTTCTCTGAGGTTTCTAGAAGATTCTTGAGTAACCTTATAACTGTGGCTTTGAACTCTATATCCAGTATTTTGTTTTTATTCATTTCTTTCATTTGTAACTTGTTTCTTTGTCCTCACATTTTGCTGCTTCCCTGTGTTTGTTTCTATGTACTGGGTAGCTGCTAAGTCTACTTGAGTTGATAGAGTAGCCTTGTGTGGTTATTGTCCTATAGGGCTCAGTGGTTCAGCCTCCCCAGTCACCCGAGGTGGACACTCTTGGTGCACCCCTTTGGGGGCTGTTTGCGCAGCCTTGTTGTAGTTAACCCTTGATTGCTGTTGATATCACTGGGACGAATTGACCTCCAGGCCAATAGGCTGTGATGACCAGCTGTGTCTACACTGGAAGATCTGTTGCACAGGACACACCCTTATGGGGCAGAACTTGCTTCCGTGGGGCTTTGGTGCTCACTGAGTCTGCTCCTTGAGTGTGTGTCTCTTAGGGATGTGAAGAGTTGTAATCCAGTATGGTCTCACTCTGACCACTGGGTACACTGGCTCTTGGATCTCCAAGGAGGTGCAAGGTCAGTCATTGTCTGGGGCCGCCCAGCAGGAGCTACAGAGACATCTGCAGATTCCTCCTCTTTGTATGGGGTTTGGAAGTGCCCAGACAAGGCCCAGCTGTGAAGCAAGGCCGCTGCTGCTGCCAGGTGGTGGGCCTTCTTTTGGAATCTCTGGGTCTCTCTGACCCAGCTGTAGTTCCTTTTAGGCAAAAGGACAGGCCATTCATATGCAAAAGCTGCTGCTCACAGCTTGGGTGGGGTTGTAAATGGCATGGGGCGGGGTCTCTGAGAATCACCAGGACAGAGCAAACAGCAATGGCTGCCCTGAACTGGAACTTCCCAGGTTCTCTGAGTCCTGCGCCCCCCATGCAGGAACAATGATCGCTGCGGGCATCTCTAAGAGTAAGCCGCCCTCGCGTTCCTGTCCCAATGCCAGACAGTCCATTTTCACCCCGTATGTACCTGGGTCCCCCAGAGTCTCGCCGGGAACTGGAGTTCAGAGCAAGCGGGAGCTTTTATCTCCCGGTTTAAAGAGCAGCACATCCAGGTGCCAGCACTTTCCTCGCCTCTGCACCTCTTACTGGTCTCAATGCGCTTTCTTCACCTCTCTAGTTGTGGAACTTCCACTCAGCCAGCTTTCCCGCAGTTCTGGGTGGTAGTTGTTCTGCCATTTAGTCATGGTTTTGATGTGGTTGTGAGAGGCAGCAAGTATAGGTGATTACCTATGCCGCCATCTTAATTTCTTATTAATTTCTTTTTGAAGGAGAGTTTATTGGTGCTTCTCCTTAGAAGTTTCTAATTTCCAAATCAAGATATGCGTCCTATTCATTCAATCAGTTTAATTTTCAGGCCGGCATTTTTCTAGTTTTTCTTTTTTCCCTGCGAAAAATTAACTTAGGCACGCAAAGACAACTGTGTATTGGTCACTTTATAGTTGATATTTTCTAGATAAATCTTCCTATTTCTGTAAAGCACTTGCAAGTCAAGGCTCCCTATCAGGGATATTAATGAGGGCTGGAGTCTGGGAATTCCCAGCCGTGGAGGCACAACTTCCCATGTTAACTAGAGGTTTGTTTGCTGCTGTTGTTTTTATTGTTGTTTGGTGTCTGCAGAGTCTCAGCACATTTTTGAGGGTGTGATGTAGTGGGTTGAAGTGTGTTGCTTTGTGGGTTGAGCTGCACGATGCTCATCCCCTAGAGTCTCATTCAACCCTCTTCTGTGCCTCGGTTTCTCTCCCTGCTGTGTAAAACAACCAGAAGGGCTACCAGTGCAGATGGACCACACCTTATTAGTGCTCCCCGTGAAGAGCGATTTGGTTTAGTTACAGTTGTGTTGGAGTTTCCCTACGGGGCTCGGACATGTTGTGAGGAATGACCTCTGACACATCTGCAAAGATCCTCAGTTGTCTAAGAACACCTGAAATTCGTGTAGCTAGGAGGCTGTGCCCCTTTATCTCCCTAGGTGAACCAGATCATCTCTCATTTATACAGCCAAGGTGTTGTCCCCAGTCTCTCAAAAGGCAATTCCACTAGAAAACACAGAACCAGGCCCATTTTTCCTCCTGTCTCTCCTTAGCCTGGGATCTGTCAACCATTAACCTTAGTTCCACCAAGAGTATTCAAAAATATGGCTCAAATAAAGTCAGCAGCACAAGCAAGGGAAGGGCCTGGATCCAAGAGACAACTCACACAAGTTCACCCAACGGGCAGGGAACTGGTGGGTCAATGGGCCCTTTGCTGTATCCCAGCACCAGGTGTAGGTCTGCAGGGTGGTGCTGGGCAAGCTTTTCTGGGATCCTGCTGTATTGTGCCAAGTAAATGTCAATGTAAGAAGCAGTCAAAACTGTGAACGATTGTTGCGATTTTATCTGAGCCAAACTGTCAATTGCCTTGAAGCAAAATCTCAATGGATTGAAATAATGCTCTGGAGAATGGCAGTTTTCACCTTATTTTAGATATTACAGTCAAAAGTGGAGATGTATGTGGGTTGCATGAAATCCATTGGTGATAGATTGGATAAAAAGTAAAATGATAGACACATACTTCTTTCCATAGGTGGATATAGGATAGAACAGCCAACAATGAACTCAATAACAATGAGGGGATTTGTGGTCTCCACAGAGCACAGAGTGTCCAGAACAAGGAAAATTCCTTTGACATTCTAAAGCTATGTTCAGTTAAGTTAAAGGCATGTTCAGTGAAGGTAAAGATTGACTTTTTTTAAGAGAGGATTCCAGCCTAGCACATGGCGACCCACCATAAATTGCTTTTAGTTAAAAAGTTTTAACTTTAGGACATCCTTTGTGACAACTTCAGGTCTCTGAGTTTAAAAGACCACCACCCAGGCCTTCCCTGACCTAATCACAGGTTAGCGAGTGGCCACTTTTTGTGTCTCCACACTCGATCACTTATGCCCCACCTCTTGTCACCAATCATGTCCCTCCTCTGTCCCACCACAGGAGGACAAACCATCAACCCTGAGTAGGAAAAGGACCAGTAAGGTGCCAGCAGCTGCAGCTTCCTCACGAACTGTGGGCCTGGCCAGCACATCCACTGTGCTCAAAACACAGGTACCCCAGAAGCTGTTCGCCATCTGGGCGGTGGACTGCTCCAGACCCGGCTGCGTGCCCAGGTGGTGCAGTCTCACTTTAAAGAAGCTAGTGATCTTCAAGGAGCTGGCAAAAGACCTCAACTCTGTGGTGATTTCTGTGAAGCTGCAGGACTCCAAGGGCATCCTGAGGTCCCAAGAGATTGTGCTGCCTCCCAGTGGACCAGTGGAGACCGGCCTGGCACTGACCTTCTCCCTGCAGTACTCCCACTTCCTCAAGGGAGAAGGCAACAAGCTGCAGGTCATGCTGGAGCAGAGGAAGCGTTATAAGAACAGGACTGCCGTGCGCTACAAGACACTGGCCACTGGCGCCATCCACATGGCTGAGGTCATGCAGCAAAACCCCAAGTGTGGCCAGATGCTGAGCCTCTACAGCAGTGTCAAGCAGTCCTCCACCAAGGTGGCCAAGATCTGGATCTCCTCCCTGTGCAGTCAGCCCATCGAACATGAGGACGTTGCCATGCAGGCCAGCCCGAAGGCCAAGTCCGCAGGTAACTACACCGGGGGGCAGGATGAGAGCTCCTTTTCTGAGCGGGAGGCCAGCTGCAGTAGAAAGCACAGACAGGACCTGCACAAGGATGACTTTGAGAAGGGGAAGCCAAAGAAGCAGCGGCGATCAATACGAGGAAACTTGAAGCGAAAAGTCCTGGCGCTGTTTCACAGGTCCAAAGTGTCAGAGAGGGACCGTCAGTCTGACATGATGGGGAACCCCAGGAAAAGTGACCCATACATGGAGGATGATGACAGCGTCCTCAGCATCCCCAGGCCCAAGCTCAGGCCATACTTTGAAGGCCCGTCAGACTCTAGCTCGCAGACGGAGATGTGGGGCAGCCACAGTGACATGACCCAAACGGAGCCTCTGAGTCTGGCCCAAATGCCAGAGAATGCGTGGGCCTTGGGAGGCAAGCAGCCATGTGAGAGTGACAATGCATTTGTGTCCTATAGCACACCCACCAGCAAGGTGGACAAGATCCGGATGGCCTCCCTGTCCAGGCCGCCCATCGACCATGAGGACAGCGCCAGGCAAGCCAGTCCCAAGGCTGAGTCCTCGGATAACTACTCTGAGTGCAAGTGTGAGGACTTCTTCTCCAAGCTGGAGGCCAGCTCCAATGATGCCCACAGGCAGGACCAGGAGGAGGATGACTTCAATGAGGGGAATCCGGTAGTGAGAGAGAGGACCATGACCGGGCAACAGAACTACCACCAGAAAGTCCTGTTATGGCTGCACACAGTCCAAGTGTGGGAGGAGGTCCTGGACCCTGAGCAGGACCATGGGGAGCATGTCCCGGAGGTGGAGGAGGACCTGGACCTCCTGTATGACATGCTGGAGAACCCCAGTGACAGTGGCCCAGACATTGAGGACGATGACAGCGTCCTCAGCACTCCCACACCTAAGCTCAGGCCATACTTCAAAGGCCTGTCTAGCGGCCCAGACATGAAGGACAATCACAGTGTCCTCAGCAGCCCCAATCCCAAGCTCAGGCCATGCATCGAAGGCCTGTCAGACTCTAGCTTGCAGATGGAGATGTGGGGCCTCCACAGCGCCAGGATCCGAAAGGAACCTCTGAGTCTGGCCCACCTGCCTGAGAACACGTGCTCCCCGGGAGGCAAGCAGCCAAGCCACAGTGACTCCAAATTTGTGGCCTACAGCACACCCACCACTAAGGTGGACAAGATCCGGATGGCCTCCCTGTCCAGCCAGCCCATCGATCATGAGGCCAGTGCCAGGCAGGCCAGCACCACGGCCCAGACCTCGCCTACCGACTCTGCCGGCCAGTCTGAGAGATTCTTTCACCAGGTGGCCAGCTACAGTGCTGCCCACAGGCAGTCCCAGGAGAAGAACTTTGAGGAAGGGAACCTGATAGAAAGAAGGAGGTGCATGACCTGGCAACAGAATTACCACCAGAAAGCCGTGGCATCTATGCTCATGGCCCAAGTGTCGGAGAAGGTCGCGTCCTCAGAACAGGCCCTTGTGAGACATGTCCCCAAAGTGGAGAAGGCCCTGGACCGTCGGTATGACATTGTGGAGAGCTCAAGCGAGAGTAGTCTGGACATGGAGAACGATATCAGCGTCCCCAGCACCCCAAAGCCCAAGCTCAGGCGATACTTTGACAGCACGTCAAGTGATAGTGGCTCTGACTCAATGGCCCATAGAATTCGCTCCCCTGGGGAGCAGCTGGCACAGCTGGAGGACAGCCGGGAGGCAGAGTCCTCCGCCCGGGGTTGGTTCACCAGGAAGCTGCCATCCATAGTGCGCTTCACCAAGTCTCTAGGCATCCCCTCCAGGAGGTCCAAGAGGAAGCAGTCTGGCCACCGGGGCTGCAGCACATCCCTGAATGAGTGGTGCAACAGACCGGACAACGAGGACCCAGAACCACAGAGACAGCGGCAGATCCCCAGGAAGCCCGTGTGTGACCAGCTAAACAACATCCTCATTTCCCACGACAAGCTGCCTGAGAACATCATCCTGGTTAACATCTCAGAATGGCAGGGCCAGTTACTTTCGGACATCCTGCAGGGGCACACGCTGCCCGTGGTGTGCACTTGCTCCACAGATGACGTCCAGGAGGCCTTCAGCATCATCGTCTCCTGGATGCAGAGATACTGCAACTGCAATTCCCAGGCTCTGACACCTGTGAAGATCGCGGTGGCAGGAGCACAGCCCTACTTCAGCGCTGTGCTGGGGGTCTTCGTGGAGCAGCTGTCCCACCAGCCACCCCAATGGCTAGACTACATGCGCTTCCTGGTCATCCCACTGGGTTCCCACCCCTTGGCCAGCTACCTGGGCTCCATGGATTGCCGCTACTACAACTTCTTCCATGACCTGTACTGGTGGGACATGTTCAACAACCTGGAGTCTCTGAACACCTTGCAGGACACACAGGACGTTGTGTCGAGAATCACAGAATACGTCGCGGGGGCCAACTGTGTCTACCTGCTGCCCATCGCAGAGGCCATGCTCATGTCTAAGCAGCAGCGCCCCAACGACAAGTCCTCAAAGAAGTTCATCCCCTTTGTGGGGGCAGTGAAGGTTGGAAGAGTGGAACCATCTTCATCCATGTCAGGAGACTCAGGTGATGCGGCCCCCTCATGCTCCAGTGAGTTTCCGACCCCTGCCAGGAAGGCCTCATCCAACACACTCTCTCCCCCGACAACGAGTGGGGGCCTGTCCTCCCGCAGCCAGAGTGTCCATGCAGAGATGATGGAGCTGCAGGTGGATTACTGGACGGCAGCCCAGCCAATACACAGAAAGAGAGTCATGGAGAAGAAAGACCTGCCTACCGCCAAAAACACACTCAAGTGCTTCTTCCAGTCTGTCCAGGTCAGCAGGCTGCACAGCAGTAGCAAGGCCACAGCAACACCTGCCATGTCCATGACAGTGGTCACCAAGGAGAAAAAAAAGAAGGCGCCCAAGGAAACCAAGGACGAGGATGTGGAGTCCAATAGCCAGTGCATCAAGGGCATCCGTCGCCTGGTTTGCAAGGCCAAGCACCAGCAGAACATGCTGCCGGTCATCATCGACGATGTGGAGTGGAACGACGTGACATTTCTCCAGCTGGCAGCCCAGTGGTCCTCCCACGTCAAGCACTTCCCCGTCTGCATCTTTGGACACTCCAGTTCCACCTTCTAGCCCTGCTCCGCCCCCTGCCCTTCACCCTGCCTTGGCCTTGCCCAGAAGGACCCAGCTGCTTTTCTGTGAACAGTTCAGTTTACTACAGACACAGACCCTGGAAACCAAAGGGAAACCTTTTTGGGTTTGAATGCGCTCACAGCCTGGAACCTAAGGGGGTTGCCCCTCACTGGGAGCTCCTCACTGCTCTGTTCAATAACCAGAACGCTCTGGCAGGTGGGAGTCAGGAGGGCAGTGTTGAGCTGGAGAATCATGGGAGATGTGTTTTGGCCTCAGGATGCCCAACATTCCTAGCGAGAAGGTTCTGGCCTTGAAGACCTGCCCTTCCTGGAAGCCAGGACTCTGCTTCCCTGGGAGCCAGCTCCAGCCTGTGCCCAGACTCAGAGCTGGGTGGCAAGAGGTCAAGGGCTGGTCTCTGACTGCGGGCATCTGAGCAGAACACCGAGGCCAGTCAGCTTAACCTTAGGATCCAGCTGCCAACCAGCCAACTGGCCCTAGTACCACATACTGGAGTTTTGCAATGAACTTCGGCCTCACAGGGAGAAAAAAAAAAAGACCTGTATGGTGCTCATCGCCCCGGCACACTGTCTGGACAAAGTGGTCTAATTCCTGAGCAGGGAACCCACCTTCATTCCTGTCTGTTACTACAGAACATTTGCTACCACCCAACAGCTGTGGGACCAATTATTTACCAGGTGAGCCCCTCTCCCTCCAGAGCACATGGTCACCAGGCCACCTGTTGGCTGTTTGCCTTCAGGTCACTGCACTCCCTGAGTGTTTGTTCCTCTGAACCCTCGGTGATCCCGGGAGCCAGCTCATAGGGTTATTGTAGGGACTGGCTGGGGTCCTACAGGTAAGTTTTCTCTGGGTGCCTAGACAGTGGAGAGGTCTGCTGGAGGGGCTGTGATTGAGTCAGTTGGTCATTTTCTCTTCCTGTTGAGGAAGGCTCTGCCAAATTTGTGATTCTCTTTGGGGCCTTGGGCTAAGCTCTTTTCTCATTTCATAAAGAGATTGGAGATCCCATTAGGGGTCCCTGTCCCAGGTGACTCCAGATCAGAGATGCCAGAGGTGAGTAGTGGGGCCCCAGCGTCACCCAGCTATCTGAGATGGGGCTGGTTTGGGCTCATTCATTCATTAAAAATATTAGAAGCCCAGCCAGGTACAGACTCATCTCTAGGCACTGACCATAATACAGTGCACAGAGCAGATCCTAAGCCTGCACTCCAGAGCTTCCTTCTAGTCAGGAGCGGATTCAGTCACACTAGGCTGCACAGGCTCGTGGTGTCCACAGGACAGCCGATGTGACGTCCTCCTGGCCTCCTCTACCTGTGGCTGCATCTTCCTGTCTTGTGAAGAGGAAGGTGAACCTCTGTTCCAGCAGAAAACGTGAGTCAGTTTTGGGTCAGAGCCAGGAGGGGAGTATGCGGACTGTGAATTCAAGGTTCTGGCAGAACCCTGGTCCCACACATGGTGGGTTTTCTGCAAGAGGGCAGAGGTCTGAGGGCTTCTCCTAGAAAAAAGGACATGAATCAGAGAGCTGTGCATGTGGATATGGGTGGTGTGGGTGAGCAGTGGGAGCTCACTGAGAGAGTCAGACCCTCAGAAAATTCATACCCTTCTGCTCCTAATCCCAGCCCTGCCTGCACCGCTATCCCGGGATTTTGCTCACTAATCTGGTAGAACCTTCTCAGTGGCAGCTTGTCAGGTGTACCCCAGCAGGTGGGAGTTCAGTTTCAGTGGGAGGCAAAGAACCACACAGCACAGCTAGTGAATTATGCAGCATGTAGGTGCAGGAGCCAAAGTTTGAGGTGATAGGAAGGCCCTGGGGTTCGTTTGTTCGCTCATTGGTCAGTATTCCTGAAGCACCTACTCTGTGCCATTGAATGACATGAACAAGGTGGACACCAGCCCTCTCAGTCCTAATGGGAGGAAACAGGGACTCTGAGAGACCATGTCAGGTTCCTTTGAAGAAGGGGACAGGTGGTTCCCTCGTTGATCCAGAGCTGTCAGTTAGGAGTGCTTTCTGCCAGCGCCTCCTGGGTGACCAGGCGCGTCTCTGCCAGGACTGCCAGACTGAAGGTGGACAAGGAGTCGGTCTGGCTTCTGGGTGGGCAGGAGCAGGAGGCAAAGGACCTCTGGGAGGGCCGTGTGGAAGGAATGGGCACACCTCAGACTCTGCTGCCCACCTCTCTCTCTCCCCAGGGCCATCTCCTGCACGCTGGGCATCTGGCTGGACCAGCACCTCCAGAATTTCCCAGCCTGATGATGCTGTTGGCCTCCATAGAGCTCAACTTTCCAGTCCTTAACCTGCCAAACCAGGCCCAGTACCTCCAGTCACATTGGGAGCACCTGAGCCCACTGAGGCCGAGACAGGAGGAGGAAGAGGCCTCTGGAGGTGGTGTGGGTGAGTGTGCCTTTGGAAGGCACACAAAAGGCAGTGAGGGTGGTAACATGTCCTCTTCTTGGATCTACAGAACCCGTTCCAGAGCAACATCAGGAAAACCCTCAAGAGGCAACGCCACCCAAGTGGCCTCTCCAGAGCCAGAGCCGGATCCAGGCCCAGCTTTCACTGAACTTCTAGAGGCAGAAGAACCACCTGCAGCATTTGAGCAACTCACCCAACTTCTGTGAGGCCTGTGGTGCCAGAACCCAGGCCACAGCGATTGTCAACTGCCATGGAAGAAAGGGCACCCCCACCCCTATTTAGATGTAGTGTTAAACGTTTTGTGTTCATGTTACATGTGTTTACAATTTTACTGTATTTTTTATGATATTTAGTAACATAGAGTGTATTTAGAGAACATTTAATGAAATATTCCTAAACATAAACTTAATTTAGATTCTATAAAATTTAACCCTATAAACCCTCAGAGCTTTGAGCAAGTCTGTTTTTCTGGACCCTGACCCACGTAGGGAGAACTGTCCTCACCTTCTCCACCTGCCCTCCCTGGAGCCAGGACTCTGCTTCCCAGGGTGCGGGCTCCATCCTGTGCCCAGACTCAGAGCTGGGTGGCCAGAGGCCAAGGACTGGCCTCCCTGGGGGGCATCCTGAGCCCAACATGGAGGCCAGACATCCCAGCCCTGGGCCTTCATATTGACCCCAACACCACTCACTCAGGCTTCCAAATAAACTTGACCCTTACAGGGCAAAAATAAAATAAAATAGAAGTATGTACAGTACAGGCTGCCCAGGAACAGTGACTGGGCAAACTGATCAAGTACTTGGTGCCCAGCTTCCTGGGCAGCGGCCCCACCATCGTCCCCACCCACCCTTCTGTGTTAATACAGAACATTTGCTACTAACCAACGTGTGTGGGACCAACCATGTACCAGGTGAGCCCTGCCCCTTCACAGCACAGTGGCCACTCAGCCACCTGCTTGCTGTGAGTCTTCAGGTCACTACATATTTCTGAGTGTTTGTTTCTCTGAACATGGGGAGAGCCTAGGTCCAGCCTCATAGGGTTATTGTAGGGACTCAGGGGGGTAGGGGGGTGGTTCCTCCTGGGAAAAGGCCCTCTGGGTGCCTGGACACTGGAGAGGTGGCTGGAGGGGCTATGGTTGTTCTAATTGGCCATTTTCTTCTTAAAGAAGCTTCTGCCTTATTTGTGATTCTCCTCAGGCCTTAGGCTAAGCTATTTTCTCTTGTGATAAAGAGATTGGAGATTCCATTATGCATCCCTGTAGTGGGTCAAGTCGATTAGAAATCCTAGGGGTGAGAAATGGGACCCCAGGCTCACCCATCTATCTGAGATGAGGCTGGTTTGGACTCATTCATTCAGCAAATGCCCTGTCCCCAGACTGCACTCCAGCGCTTCCTTCTCGTCAGGAGTGAGTCAGTCACACTAGGCTGCACAGGCAGGTAGCGTCCACAGGACAGTCAATGTGACTTCTTCCTCGAAGTATCCCCGCATATTCTCATATTTTGAAGCAGAAAGTGGGTCTCTGGACCAGCAGAAAAAGTGAATGGGCTTTGGATCAGAGCCTTAAGGAGAGTATGGGGACTGTGACTTGGAGAAGGTGGCAACACCCTGGTTCCCACATATGGTGGGATTTCTGCAAGATGGCAGAGGTGTGAGGGCTTCTCCTAGAAAAAAGGGAGGGAGTCAAAGAGAGCTGTGCATGTGGATTTGGGAAGTGTGGGTGAGTGGGGAGGGGATGGGACTGGGCCACAGAGGAAAGAGCTCCCAGAGCCTGGGTTAGGCAGGAGCACAGAGTCGCTCAGGTCAGGGACTGTGGCCTGCAGTCTGGAGGACTTCCTGGGGTGGGGGCTTGAACTGAGACTTCAGTGATGGAGATGGGAGGTTCCCTTCCTAGAAAGGCACAAAAAAGGCAGTTATGGTGGTAACATGTTCTCTTCTTGTATCTACAGAAGCAGCTCAGAGCAAGATGAAGAAACACCTAAAGAGGAAATGCCAACTCTAGTGCCCTCTCCAGAGCCAGAGCAGGCTCCAGGCACAGCCGTCACTGAACTTCCAGATGTGGAACCACCTGCAGCTTGTGGGCAACTCACCTCAGCTCCTGGGAAGCCTGTGGTCCCAGGTCCTGGGCCAGAGCGCATGTCAGCTGCCATGGCAGATGGGGCTCCTACAAGCCCTATAGATACAGTTTTAAAATATTTGTGTCTATTTTATATATGCTAACAATGTTACTCTATTTTTCTCATACTATTGAGTAACCTACAGTCTATTTTAAAGAAAATTTAATGAAATACTCTTAAACATAAATTTAATTTAGATTCTATAAAATTTAACTTTATAAACCTTCAGAGCCTTGAGCAAGTCTGTTTCTTCTGGGCCTCCAGCGTGTTACTATGACTTATAGGTTGGGAATAATTAGTCTCTCAGGAACCATCTGCTCTACAAATGTGATGTTCTTGAGGCCCAGGATAATGGGACTTTGGGGGAAATTGACTGATGAGCATTGGGGCAGGGACCCTTTATGTCAGGGCTGCCCCTGGGAACCCACATTTTGTTTGACTTCATCTCCCACCAGTACACGGGCAAAATATGGTCTTAAGTGCCCCCTGCCGTCGACGTTGCAGAATGCTGTAGGGTTTAACCAGCAGCAAGCTGTTCCTGAACACTGACTGCCACCTGCACCTGGACAGAAACTCCACCCTGCTCCACTCGCACTGAACAGCATTCTGAGCATCTCCTCTGTTGGCCCATAGCACTGAAGAGGGGACAGGGAATGTCCCAGGGCCCGGGGTCCACACTCATCTTCTCCACAGGCACCGCTTCCAAATCTCTTCTGGGGTCAGAGCCTTTCTCTGCCCTCAGCCCCTGAGCTCTGGTTCAGCTCAGCTTTTTCCTGAGGCTCTTGCATCTCACCAGATCCCAGAGGCAATTATTTCTCACGCCCCAAGGCTGAACAAGGTTGTGGAGACAGCCTGGCTTCTCCCTTTACACCAATCCTCTTCAGTGCTCCAAACCACCCTGTAGAGATGGCACTAACACCCTTTTAGGCTCCTTGCCCTGCAAAAAGCTGCAATGTCTCAGGACAAATTGGAATAAGCTTTGGACCAGGCACACAGTCCATGCCCTCAATTTGAGCACCTCTCTGGGCTGACAGGGATATTAAGGAAATTCTAGTGGGGTGTGATGAGTCCTAGGGTTGACCGGGTACCACAAGCATTGAGAACACGAGCCCGACTGGGGATCACACAAGGCTCCTTAGGATGGGATTCCTAAAGCAAACCAGAAGATGAATAAGGATTTGTCTACCCACTGTATCCTGCTTTTTCATGCACCATGGCAATTGAGGGAAGCATTGTGAGATTAAACAAAGGCTGGCGAAGTAAAGGGAGGCTGCTAGGTCTACCTTAGAGGCCATTGGCCTTTTTACCTTTAGGATTGCTGGTAACAGTAGATGGGATGGACCAGAATTTGAACAAATACATTTTAACAAAAAATGGTTTTAGAGTAAGTCCTGTGTGCTGGAACTGCTAAGTACTAGAGACCAGTGATGGTAAAGTCTTTTCCATCACCATTCTCATTGGAATACAGATATATGAGGACAATGATGCCATGTGGTTCCCATAGCACAAGTGGGCTTAGGGTGACAGGAAGAGGACATTTCTCTATGGAGAAGTATTGTGTGTCCACTTCCAAAGAGAGTCCCTAAAGAGAACTTGCCATTTCTAGTCTGTGGAGATATAGAATGTTAACCAGGTAAGCCAGGCATTGAGAGACATTTCAGGCAGAGGGAAGAATTAGAAAAACAGAATTGAGTCAGGATACAGTCAGGGATGTGGGGGTGGGGTTGCAATTACTGGGATCATCAGGAGGTTGGTTCTCAGGACAGGAACAGGGATGGCTGAGCAGAGAGCAAGTCAGACACCAGCCCTGGGAGCCCTGGCATGATGGTTCCAGGCATGATAGTTCCTGAGCAGTCCTGGTGAGGAGGAGAGAGGGGAAGCAGATGTTCCTGAGTTTGAGAGCGGGTGGAATGAGAAGGGGAAGGGAATGGACAATAGTAAGGGGAGAGTGAGGCATAGGCGGGGAGAAGTCAGACATGTCCTAAATGATGACAAGCTGCGGAGTATGGTGAGGACAGGATGTCCCTGAAGTGGAGGGAGGTGATGGTCTCAGCACTGAGGTGCTAATGAAATGGTGAGAGTAGGAGGTGGAGGAGGCAACCTCATGGACAAGTACCGAGTTTCCTGCAGGTGGAACAGAAGAAGATTTTGGAGACAGTTGCCTAATTTGTCCCTAAAGAATGTGGCCTGATTGAGGGGTTAGTAGGAGACTGTGGTAGGAGGTAGGAGTGACCCACCGGGATGATGGGATCTCAAGGAGGGGGGCTCCTGAAGCAACAGAAGCATGTCTGGAGGTGGCCCTGTGTATACAGGTGAGTGCTGACTGGCCTGCTGGCACCACGGAGACACCCCCACCTGTGGGAGGTAGCTGTGCTAGGGACTGCTGATCTGGAGGTGCCTGCACAGGCTGGGTTACTGAAAGGGCCAGTCCCGATCTGGGTGCATGGCGCCCCCTGGAGGTTGTATGGATGGCTCTGGAGGAACATCTGGATGGAGAGGAGCAGTGGGCAGTGGTATATGGATGTGGAGCTTGGGGTAGAGATCTGGGCCAGGCCAGGAGTCAGGTAGAGCTGGGAGGGTGGGGCGGCCCACCGAGAAGGGGCAGAGGGAAGAGAGCAGAGGGCTGGGCATTGAGCTGTAGTGTCAATTGCGACATTTGTGAGCGTGGAGCCCAGCCTGGCCTGAGGTCCACACCGTCACCAAGATGCACTTGGCCCCAAGAGCAGTCCTCATGCAGGCATCTGGAGCCCCCTCTGCTCTCAGTGCCTGCTTCACAAACTCTACCCTCCTCCCTCTCAGGACCGGACGAGGGCTGCCCTCTTGGACAACCTTCATGATGAGCTCCATGCCCACACACAGGCCATGCTGGGACTTGGCCCGGAAGAGGACAAGTTTGAGAACGGGGGCCACGGGGGATTCCTGGAGTCCTTCAAGGTACAGGCACAAGGGCGGCTGCCGATTGCCGTGGCCGGGAGGGTCGGGACAAACAAGGGAAGAGGTCCAAGATCCACATGATCCTGACCCCAGAGCCCAGTGCCAGCCAGATGTGGCAGGACCAGCAGGGGCACTGCAGGGGTTGGCAGAGGACAGGGGCATCAGGAAGTGTGAGTGTGAGTGTCTTGACCTGGATCCTCTCCTGCTGGCCCGGAGTCTGGGGCTGGGGGAAGAGTTAGCAGGGGAGGAGCCAGTGCAAACCAAGAACACTCCTGCTCCCACCTGCCTCCTTCTGTGGTCAAGCGCCCAGGGCAGAATGACGGGAGCAAGGACACAGGTCTTCGCCGTCTTCAGCAGCTGGTGTGGGGTTCCGCAACGATTTCTCCAGCTGGCAGGGCACCGAGGACCTGGCCAGGGCCAGTGTGATGGAGTTAGAGGCAAGTCCCTGAGGACTTTGCAAAGGGAAGGACTTTCTAGCCAGAATGAGCTGCTAAAATAAGTAGCGAGCTCCCTGTCCCTGGGAGTATTCAAGGGGATCTGGGACTGCCACTTCGCTGGCCTGGCATAAAGAAGATCCGTTGTCATGTGCTTGCCAAGCGCTTGCTGGTCCACACAGCACTGACATCCAGCATCTGATCTGAGTCTGGCTGTTACCCTTCCGGTTAGCACAGGCCTTGCTATTTCCACTCCCACACAGGGGACAGGATGAGAGGCCACAGGATTTCTCAAAACCTACACCCACTGCCTGGCCGGCGTGGCTCAGTGGGTGAGTGTTGACCCATGAACCAGGAGGTCATGGTTCGATTCCTGGTCAGGAGGGCGCATGCCCAGTTTGCGGGCTCGATCCCCAGTAGGGGCCATGCAGGAGGCAGCCTATCGATGATTCTCTCTCATCATTGATGTTTCTATCTCTTTCTCCCTCTCCCTTCCTCTCTGAAATCAATAAAAACATATTTTAAAAAACCCACAAAAAAACCTCACACCCGCTCAGAGGTAAAGCCTTGTTTCAAACCCGGGTTTTCTGGTTCTTAGTCAATGTTCTGTTGATTGCCCGTGGCAGAAGGATTTATAAAGCTACCGTTTTGGGGACAGTGTGTGTGGTTGGGGTTGGACCTGCCTGAATTAGAATCCCAGCTGTGTGATCCTGGGCACAGTCTTTCAAGTCTCTGAGCTACATTAACAGCACAGGGATGATCAACGGGACCTGTGTCTTGGCATTGTTGGGAGAATTCATGGAAATAGTCCGAAGAGGTCGCATGGCCCGGAATACAGTCAATGCCCGGTGAACGTGTGCGCTGTTAGCATTGCCCTATAAAGTGAAAGCTTAACACCCATCATCCCTCTAAACTCTCACGGCTGCTCCCTATGCCCGGTGCAAGGCTGGGATTATGTGTAGAATCACTGATACTCAGTTTCAATAATTAGGAGTGTAATTTTGCATATGAGGAAACGGAGACCCGAAGAAACAGAATAATTTGTCCCAAGTCACCCAACAGATTCGGGAATCGAAGCTGTGTCTGGCAGATTCCGAAGCGTGTGTTCCCAATTGCCACATGACACCGCCTCTGGGTCCCAACTCAATTGAGATTCCACCCACTAGCCTGGCCCCGGCAAGCCTGGGGTCTGCCCCCCTGCCAGGCAGTGGCACAGAGCACAGGGCAGGGCCTGCTGGCCCCAAGGGCCAGCTGCCGAGATTACTCACGAGGGTGCAGGCAGGAGCCGAACTGCATGTCCAGGCTGGTGGGAGATTCCTGGGACATCTGTCTCAGCCCTGATGGACAGTGGCGGCCAGGGTGAAACAGGAGAAATGGAGATTCAGAGGAAAGGGGGATGGGGGGAAGCGGAGGGGGGAGGAGAGGGAGCCAGGGCAGCTGCCTGGCAGAGGGAGGGGTGAATGGGAGACCAGGTAACTAGGAACACCTCCGTGGGCTCCGCCCACATCCTGGTAAGCATGTCAAATGCTCCCGGCTCCATAGCCGATGTAATTTATTCATGACTCGAGCTGTTGCTGACTGCAGACATCTAGTGATTTGCTGCTTTCCGTTTTGCAGGTTTCTCTCTGCCTTTTGGAGTTAACAATAGTTTTTTCAGTTTTCAAATATTTCTGTAACCTGTGAACTCCTGCAGGCCGTGGACACCATGCCCACGGTGCCCAGCGGATAAAACGACCCGGCAGCGACCTCAGGTTGTGGGTCTAAAGGAAGTGTCGCGAGGCCATTTCCCAGTCCCCTGCCTCTGGGCCGACTCCAGTGGCTTGACTACGGGGAGGGAGATCTTCAGGCCTTGCCCATTCCTTGTCTCTGATCCAGTAATCCAGGGAAGTTTTCTCTTCAACCCTAACTCCTTCCAACTGTGGGCTGAGGACAGTCCCTTCTACCTTCTGCTTCCATGCCCGTGTCCGAGGGGCACTGTGGGGTGATGGAGGGGCCGTCACGGTCAGTCGCCCAAAACACACCTTCCCAGCTCTGCCGGATATGAGTAGCTTTGTTTCCTCCTCCCGTCGGGGCACGAGCTCTTTGCCCTATGCGTTCCATCACTGCCTTCGGTGGGTGTCCCAGGCTGTGGTCTGCCCCAGCTCAGGAAACTGTCTTTAGTTTCGCTATTTCTTCCCAGGCACCTTGGACGGTGCTGTGGTGTCAGAATTATTGGCATTCCTCTTGGCGTTCCGTCTGGACTGCCACGAAGTCCTTGCAAGAGTGGTGCATGAAACAGTTCCAGGAGGAGAAGTTCCTGCTGTCTCCTTGCTGTCACAGGTCTTACACATTTTGCATTTTTACATAGTGGATGATATAAAAAATGCATTTCCAGTCGAGATTAAACTTTGGCAGTGAGACTCACCATCGAAAGACAAAAGTAAGTAGGCAGGGGCCAGTGCAGCCGGCGCCACCGGTGCTGGGGGTGTATGGACATAGTCTTGGAGTCTTGCAAGAATAGTTTTATTTGAAAAACATTAGTTATTGTTGACACTGTTACAAATGTCCCGCATTCCTTCCCCCATCGCCCTCCTCCACCCAGAATCGTTTTCTTTTTCAAGCAGCTGGGTATTACTCACATTTGAAAAATATTGATCTCTGAACTGTTGTTCTCAAATGCCATGCTCAGCCACTGCCCGCTGTTGAAGTTTCTGTTGGTCCCTAATAAAATGGAAAGGCAAAGGGATGCTACTTGATGTATCAACATATGTACACAAGGCACGTGGGAGCCACATTTTGAGAAACCCTGAGCTAGCCCAACCCTCTGATGACCTCATGCAGAAGGGGGCCCTGAGGGCCAGAGGAGAGTGTCACCACCAATCCCAGAACTGGGACAAAGGAGAGCAGGAGTATTGGGTGAATGTCTCTCCACCTCTGAGGGGCTGGCAGCCTATGCACTGGTCTGCTCTGACCCCTAGTGGCCAGAGTGCCACTCTGCAAGTAACTCTGGCAAAGTGCCCTCCCTGGCTGGGGCAGCTCATGGATTGGAGCTCTGGTCTGTCTGAAAGGAGACATGGAGGGATATTTCCTACTCCCATCAGCCTTCCTCCTTTATTTGTGCTGCCAAAGGGGCAGAAGACCCTGTTTTGGACCTCAGATTCTTCTGATTAAGGGGCCATCACAGCTGGCAAGAAATTAGCATCTTTCTCTCCGTCGGCCCTGCCTCTGTTGCTCACTTGGTACAGATAAACATGCGTTTCCCTTAGTGTTATCCTTGTGCATTGGGTCCCCCAAGTTGAATTTGTTAGATTGAAACAGCTCACAAAACCCATTTGTAAAGAAGTGGGGTTTGGGGTAGGCCCGGAGGAGACGGGCTCCCTCTGTGACACTAGCTGGTGTGACACACGCAGACATGCGGGAGTGACTCCACCCCTCTTTTCTCACTCCCCCCAAGGTGTGCTGAGGGCTGGGAAACCGCGGTGACTCAGGGTGGGGGACAGAACCAGAGGTGATGAGCTTGGAGGAGAGCATCTGAGGACAGATAGGGATAGTTGTGTGAAGTATGGAACAGACTAGTCCATGGCGCCAACATCTGGAAATGGTAAGATTTCAGCGTGGTGTGCAGAAGATCTTTTCAAAGGCCAGAGTGTTCGGCCACGAAGGCAGTGAGCAGCCCATCCCTGGGAAGGTGCAAGTGGAGAGGATATGAACTGTGGCCTGGATATGCAGGACCTAAGTGGGAGAGGGGCCAGGTGGTCCCTGGAGACCTCCTGATGCCCCGGCAAAGGTTTCATGGGCCTGTCCTCTTCTCTCCTGCCTCCCTCTGTCCACATCACTGCCCTCTGTCCTCTTCTTCGCCCTGTACCTGACTCTTCTCTCCGATTTGAAAAGGCTAGTTTGTCCAGCTCTACCTCAGATTGACATGTGACATTCTTTAGACCATGTCACTGTGTGATTTTGTCCAAACGGAGCATCATTGTAGGGTTTCAAGGTAGCCATCATGTCTCTTTTCCCATCCCTAAGAGTGGGGAGGAGAGATGACCTTGAGTAAGCAGGTGTCACGCCAGGGATTGGTCATCCATCGTGTCATGCTCACGTAGGGATCATCACCACTCTGTACAGGGGAGAAGACTGTCTCAGAGAGGCTCACATACCGTGCCGGGGGGAACCAGGAGTCAAGCCCCGCACATCCCTGGAGTTCCCTGCCAGCCACTGTGTCCTCAGACTTACCTCACTGACTCAGCAGCACCATGGGCTTTTGAGGAGACTAGTCCCCTCTAATGTCAAGGAGGCCGAAATCATTTGGTTTCTAATCACCCTCAGTCCATCAACCAGTTGAATTATATGTTCAAGCTGGGCTGGTTTTTGGGACCCTTTCATCTGGAACCCAGGGTCCTGGTTCCATCTCTTACCTTTGGTGTGACCTCCCTCGGCAGTCCTTTGCGTTTCAGGACCTTTTCTCTGTGTCTGTCTTCTCTGCATCTCAGAGCTGGAAGGATGCAATAAGATCACGTGTGTGAAGCTCAGTGGACCAGCTGCCGTCACGCAGGGCTCATTTAATCTCCTCTGCAGAGAGACAGTGAGAAAGCATCCAAACATAAATGAGTCAGGGACACATCACAGTTGATGACGATGGTGGTGGCGGCACACACGAGGCACCAACAGAATGGAATGAGGTTGCGTTGATGCAGCACGTGACTCATTTAAGGAAACTGTTTATCCAAGGACACCTCCGAGTGGTGCCACGCCTTCCCTGCCTTCAGTTTTCCCAAGGGCACATGTCTGACTGATCTTTGGGTGGTGGAATGAAGAGAAGGTGCTGGCTGTTTATCCATGTTGCTAGGTGACGCTCTTCTGTGGTCTAGAAAGAGAGAGAGTTGAAGTCCCTCGAGGGGGCATCTTCGGCTCAGACAGGCCAGGCCAGATGAATGCCATCAGGGATCCACGGCTGGTGGGCTCCCTGCCTCGTTCAAGGGGAGCTCGCCTCCAGGACCATCATCTTTGCAAATGGCCCTCCTTCCTGAGTCAGCTTCCTTCCCAGGATTCAAAGGCAGGCAGGGTGTGGTCCTCGGCCATTCCTGAGCTTGGCAAATTCCTGACATTGGGGAGAGCTCCCGGGGGACCTGCGATTTGGGGTGGGTGCAGCATTCCTGCTGCTTTCTTGGGACGACCTTTCTGTTGACTCAATGCTTCAAGGGAGGGAAGGGCGGCCGTTCCACGTAGGTGGACACGTGGAGCGTGTAAACAGACACATGGGGTTCACGCGGGGTGTGAACCAGGTGAGGATGGGGGCAGTGTCCCACCTTTGTCCTTCTGCATCAGTGTTTTGAAGCTGAGGTTTCCGAGAACTCCCCGCCTCAGCTGACTCACGCAATGAGGAAGATCCACTAGCTCACTTAACCAGAAGGCCCAGGTGGCTCGTGGCTCCGCGTGGTCAGTGGCAGGCAGGTTCCATCCCCTTGCCCCTCTGCCATCCCCATGTTGTCAGCTTCGCCCATAGGCTTGACCCCTCACAGCCCATGGTGGCTGCTGCGGTCCTAGGCGCAGAGGTGTCACACGTCTTTTGGGAATCACTGAGGAGATCTTTCCTTGAAGCCCTCAGTGACGTCCCCTCATGTCCCACTGGCAAGGGCATGGATGATGTGACTGCCTGAGAGGGTCATGATTTACTCCTTTGTCCTGTGGAGGAAGAGGGGATGTTGGGCCAGACTGTGGCTCTGCCAGCAAGGAACATGGGGGGATGGCACTTGTATGTGAGCAACTGGTAATGTCTGCATCCGTGAGTCTTTGCATGTGGCTCTGAGGCCGTGGGGGCCTGGACAGCTGGTTAACACAGCGGCTCTGGGCCTTTTCCATTGCCCTAAGTTTAGGGATGTTTTGTTTCCCTGCTGACTGTAAACTCCTTGGAGGCAGGGGCCATCTTTCCTACGTCTTTGACTCCCCTCCTACAATTCTCCCAGTTTCTGGCAGTGCTGGGCACACAGGAAGCACGTGACAAATGCTTGCTATTAACAAGAAGAGCAGCCACATTGATTGGGTACTTAGTATGTGCCGGGTGCTCTGCTAAGAGCTTTATATGTGTGGCCACCTGGCCGCATTATCGAGGGACTGAATGACTGGTCAAAGGGAAACGATGTGGGGTTTGGAGGATCCTGGAGAGAAACTTCCCTTCCTAGAACTCCTGTCGTCTTTGAAGGCCTTCAGAACCGGGGAGCATCGTCCACATGGTGGGTGGAAGCCTCTAGGACTTCCCGTGTCAGGAAATCCTCCCTCGGGTCCAGGTGGGATCTGCGTGCCTCACTCTAACCTTGGGTCAGGCTCCAGAGCAACACAGGTGGCCGGCAGAGCTCTGCCGAGCAGTCCGAGAGCAGCTTACCTGCCCGCCCTTTCCCTGCTGTGGGCGCAGCAATCTTCCTTTTAACTGTTCTCATCCTTGCAGGCACCGGGACCAGTGACTGTCCTGGTTGTCCCCTCCTGGACACTGCGATGTGTACAGATGGGCCCTTCGTTCTTTGGTGGCCCTAAGTGGCCACAGGGCTCCACGCGGCCTGAGCAGTTCCGGGCCCTCTGAGGCCTCAAGCCTGGAGTCTGAGAGTGCATGTGCTGTGTTGGCAGCGGCACCAGCTGCGGGCTCATCTTTAGCTGCTGCGGGTGTGGTGTGGCTCAGTGTACGGACCCGGAAGTGCTCTGGCCACAGTGCACCAACTGCGAACATACACCAAGTTGTAGCAGGCACACTTTGGGGTGACGCAGAAGGGATACCCGGTATTTAAATATAGGAGGATGCTTAGTTTTCTGCTGCTTGGACCATGTCATTCCTGACTTGCAGATGAGGAAGCTCAGGCTTGGTAAGCTCTCCAAGCCTCACTTTCCTTCCCGGTAACAACCTTTGTCCACCTTGCAGGGCATCTGGGGCACTGACCCCTCAGACTCCTCTGTCCAGTGTCCTCCCTCGCCTCTGCCTGCAGAGTGCCACGTGCCCAGAGCCTCTGAAAGTCCTCTGCAGACTGTAGTGATTAGCATGTGGGCCGCCGAGAGAGAGGGAGAGAAAGAGAGAGCAAGAGCGAGCGAGAGAGAGAGAGAGAGAGTGAGAGAGCGAGAGAGAGGAGCGAGGAGAGCCTGGAGTGTGTCTGCAGATCCCACTGAGGCAGCGGGGTCATCTGGAGAGGCCTGGCTCCAACTCTCAGGCCTCCCTCACCTGCTGTCCCCACAGAGGGCCATCCGCGTGCGCAGCCACTCCATGGAGACCATGGTGACCAGCCAGAAGAAGCCGCACGGCGGGGGCCTCCCCGGCAGCCTCAGCAGGGGCATCTCCCACAACAGCGTGGAGGTCACCAAGACCACCTTCTCGGTGAGTGTCTGCGGGCCCTGGGGTCCCCCAGGCCTTGGTGGGGGCAGGGGTGTGTTCACCCAGGTTTGGGCCAGGTGATCAGCAGGGCGAGCTGAATGATGGGGAGGGAGACTGAGGCTGTCCAGGGGCGACCCCTCCCCTTGAAGTGAGAGCCTCCAGCCAGGCAGCACTTGGGGCTGGCCCAGACCGGAGCGCACCTGTTGTCCTGCTCTCGGAGTTTCCTTGACACCTGGGCCTCCTCAGGACCAGCCCTGCGCAGTGGTCCTGGGCCCTGGGACTGTGAGAGGGCCCTCCCTTTGTTATTCCTAATGACACGCAGCTGCCCCCTGCTTGCGGTGCACCAGGCACTGAGCTAAGTAACTCATGGGTCCCTGTGACAGCTGTCTGAGGGAGGTGCTGAGTGCTCTCCATTGCACATCTGAGGAAGGGGAGGCCCCGAGGGGTTAGGTAACTTGCTGGAGGTCACCCAGCTACGCCAAAGAACTGGGATTCGCGTTTAGGTCGCCCAAATCCCAAGTCTCTGCTCTTAATCGCTGTGTGTACAGTTCTAAGAAAAGAGAGCCCGGCCGGTCCCGGTTTTGGGTCTGGTCAGCTTGCACCAGGAGCTGGCCAGGTGAGGGGACCAGCGTCCCTCCTTTTATAAAGCAAAGTGGCTTTGTGTTTGTGCACGTTGGGGTTTTCTTGTTCTTTTTTGTAATAGCAGAACATACCCACCACGATACTGACAATTGGTATTGTAAACGATCGTGTGTAATGCATTTGATTTACCAAATAGTGTTTTCATAGCTATTACCTTGTTCCTCCCAGCGGGTCTGTGAAGGGAGCAGGGCCGGGCAATTTTCTCCAATCTGTGGGTGAGACTGGGGCCCAGAGAATTCTTCCACTTGCCCAAGGCTGCACCGCGTGTGAATGGCAAACACTGGGGCCTGCCTGGCTTAGAGGCCTGGCGGGCTCCCATCTCCCCCTTCTCATTCTGCCACCCTCCGTCCGTTGTCCCCCACACGTGGCAGAAGCAGAGCCACATGCTTGGCAGGCTCTCTCTGCCTGTGGGTGCGTGTGGACCGCATGCTTGTCCTGCCAGGGATTTGCTACGTGACCTTGACCAAATTCCCTCGCCCCTCGACTTCTCCAGGACATCCTTGGTAAAGCGAGGAGTTGTACCAGGGCACTCCCAGGACTCTCTCAGCTTTGTGGTTCCCAGTCTGTGACCCCCTCAGTCATCCCGTCCTCTCAGTACCTGGGGTTCTCCTTAGGGTGGCCCTGACCCCATGTTCCTCCAAGAATTCTGTTCTAGCGATTACCTGCTGTGTTTCTGGGGATCTCCCAGGCCAGCTGTGGGGGTGGGAGGTGGTGCACAGGCTCTTTGTAGACCGGGAAGGGGGGTGAAGGGAAGGAGACCTGGGTTTGGGGAGTGAGCGCTCATTTTGGTGGTCACATTGGCAGCCTCCGGTGGCGGCGGCAACTGCGAAGAACCAGTCGCGGAGCCACATCAAGCGGCGGTCGGGGCTCTTCCCCCGTCTGCACACGGGCTCTGAAGGCCAAGGGGACAGCCGGACACGGTGGTGAGTGTCCACGTGGCGTGGGTGGGCTCCCTCGGGAGGGCTGCCCGCAGCTTCAGCTTCGAGCGATGGCTTCCGTCTAACCCTGGTCCCCACGTCAGGCCCCCACGTCCCCCGTCACTCAGTCAGTGCTTCGTCCCCCACGTCCCCCGTCACTCAGTCAGTGCTTCGTCCCCCAATATCCCCCGTCACTCATTCAGTGCTTCGTCCCCCAATATCCCCCGTCACTCATTCAGTGTTTCGTCCCCCAATATCCCCCGTCACTCATTCAGTGCTTCGTCCCCCACGTCCCCCATCACTCATTCAGTGCTTCGTCCCCCAATATCCCCCGTCACTCATTCAGTGCTTCGTCCCCTATGTCCCCCGTCACTCATTCAGTGCTTCGTCCCCCACGTCCCCCGTCACTCATTCAGTGCTTCGTCCCGATGTCCCCCATCACTCATTCAGTGCATCGTCCCCCAATATCCCCCGTCACTCAGTCAGTGCTTCGTCCCCCACATCCCCGTCACTCAGTCAGTGCTTCGTCCCCTATGTCCCCCGTCACTCATTCAGTGCTTCGTCCCCCAATATCCCCCGTCACTCATTCAGTGCTTCGTCCCCCAATATCCCCCGTCACTCATTCAGTGCTTCGTCCCCCAATATCCCCGTCACTCATTCAGTGCTTCGTCCCCCAATATCCCCCGTCACTCATTCAGTGCTTCGTCCCCCATGTCCCCCGTCACTCATTCAGTGCTTCGTCCCCCAATATCCCCGTCACTCAGTCAGTGCTTCGTCCCCCAATATCCCCCGTCACTCATTCAGTGCTTCGTCCCCCAATATCCCCCGTCACTCATTCAGTGCTTCGTCCCCCATGTCCCCCGTCACTCATTCAGTGCTTCGTCCCCCAATATCCCCCGTCACTCATTCAGTGCTTCGTCCCCCACGTCCCCCGTCACTCATTCAGTGCTTCGTCCCCCACGTCCCCCGTCACTCATTCAGTGCTTCATCCCCCAATATCCCCCGTCACTCATTCAGTGCTTCGTCCCCTATGTCCCCCGTCACTCATTCAGTGCTTCATTCACTCGGGCAGCTTTGAGGTCCCTGCACCCGACAATGAGAATTGGTCTCGCAGTTTGGCCCCAGCTGGAAATGCGGCTCAGAGTCGTTTCTTTCTGTGCTTCCTTTTGCGAAGCTCACTCACATGTCCCTTTATGGAAGCCTCCCCTGATTCTGACAGCAGAGTTCGTGGAACATGCCTTTGGGCTTCCAGAGTTTGTTTCCTTCCTTCCTTCTTTCCTTCCTCCTTCCCTCCCTCTCTCCCTCCCTCCCTTCCTTCCTTCCTTCCTTCCTTCCTTCCTTCCTTCCTTCCTTCTTTCCTTCTTTTTTTTCTTCCTTCCTTTATTCCTTCCTTCCTTTCTCCTTTCCTTCCTCCCTCCCTTCCTTCCTTCTTTCCTTCCTTCCTTCCTTCCTTCCTTCCTTCCTTCCTTCCTTCCTCCTTTCCTTCCTCCCTCCCTTCCTTCCTTTCTTCCTTCCTTCCTTCCTTTTTTAGAATTTATTTTTATTGTTTATTACAGATGTCCCCCATTTCTCCCCGCTTTGCTCCCTCCACCCTGCTCCTACCCCTCCCAGGCCTTCACGGCACTGCTGGCTGTGTCCATGGCTGTGCATATATGCATATAGGTACTTTGATTAATCTCTCCTGCCCCGCCCGCTCCCTCTGAGATCTCTCAGTCTGTTCCATGTTTCCATGTCTGTTTGTTCATCAGTTTATTCTGTTCATTAGATCCCACGTGTAAGTGAGATCATGTGATAGTTGCCTCTCTCTGACTGGCTTATTTTGCTTAGCATAAAGCAAAGGGAAAAGTAAACAGAGGGGACTACCTGAAACTGAAAAGCTTCTACACAGCAAAAGAATCTACCCACCAAAGGAAGGGGAGCCCACTGTATGGGAGAACATATTATCCAATGAACATCTGAGAAGGGGTTAATTTCCAAAATATGTAAAGAACTCACACAGCTCAACAGCTCTCATATCCTACTTACCCCTTTCTTGCTAATTGTCTTTCTGATCCTTTAGTCAGTGAGCCCACCTGGTGTTTAATTCGGCAAGCAGCATCCCTCGAGTGCCTGGTGTGTGGGGGCTCAGAGCTCAGACAGGAGCTCCAAAGACACAAACCTGCCCTCCAGGAGTTTACAGTCTCATGAAGGAAAGGGAGACAGGCAGGTTGACCTCCACGTGTACAAGTGTCTTCCTGTAGCCCTGGCGGTGGTGCCAGCCCTGGGCGTGGGCACGCAGGATGAGGGCGGTGATGGAGGAGGATGCAGAGCTCTGTTTGGAAGCTGTGTGTGTGAGTGAGTCCTTGTGGCCCACTCAGTAGGGAGACCCAGGGCTCTGAGTGCTCAGAATTGCTGGTCTTGAGCTTGGGAGAGACTCGGTGACTGAAGGAGAGGTGGGAGTCACTGGGAGGTGGGAGGAGGTGGTGCTTAAGATGAATCAATGAATATGCTCACCCAAGAGGGTGTGGAGAATGCCTGGGGAACACCAGCACTTAAGGGCAAGTGGAGAAAGGAGGCAGAGCCAGTGAAAAAGACAGGGAAGGAAGGGGAGCGAGGAGGAAGAGAGCCTGGGGAGGGGGGACCCTCGGAAGCTAGGGCAGGAGACCTTGCAGGAGAGAGGCCTGCAGTGGCAGCCGAGCAGAGCACAGTGACCCCAGCCCCTGGTGGGGTGGACAGTGAGGAGGTCCCTGGTGACCTCGTTAGAAGTACATCGGGGCACCTCATGCCTCCAGGATGGTTAATACAGAAGACAAGAAGGAAGTGTTGGCAAGGACGTAGGGAAATTGGAACCTGGTGCATGGCTGGTGGGAATGTGAACTGGTGAGGCTGCTTTGGACCATGGCCTGGCAGCTCCTCAGAGGGTTAACCGTGGAGTTGCCACAAGGCCCAGCAATTCCCTGCCAGATGCACACCCAAGGGAAAGAACACACGTGTCTGCATAAGCACCAGCACACGGATGTCTGTGGCAGCATTTTCATAGTAGCCCCAAGTGGAAACGATCCACATGCCCTCCCCAAAAGTGAAGTATTACCTTGCAATAAAAAGGAGTGAAGGCCAAAACCGGTTTGGCTCAGTGGATAGAGCGTCAGCCTGCGGACTGAAGGGTCCCAGGTTCGATTCCGGTCAAGGGCATGTAGCTTGGTTGCGGGCACATCCCCAGTGGGAGGTGTGCAGGAGGCAGCTGATCGATGTTTCTCTCTCATCGATGTTTCTGACTATCTATCACTCTTCCTTCCTCTCTGTAAAAAATCAATAAAATATATTTAAAAAAAAAAGGAGTGAAGTATGATGGACACATGCTACAACATAGATGAACCTTTAAAACACTAGCTGAGTAAAAGAAGCCATTCACAAAAAGACCACACCGTATTGTATGGCTCCATTCACATGCAATGTCCAGAATAGGCAAATCCATAGGGACAGGAAGTAGATTCTGTCAGGGTCTGGGGGGAGGGAGGAATGGGAGTGGTTGTGAGTGAGTCTGGGGTTTCTTTGAGGGAGGGTAGAAATGTTCTAAAATTAGATGGTAGTCATGGTTGTGAATATACTAAAAACCATTGAATTGCACAATTTAAATGAGTGAGTTGTATGTGGATTGTATGTCCATGAAGCTGTCATGAAAATAAAAGTACATTAGGGACAGGGCCCCAGCAGTGGACACTGAGCAACTGATGGGCAGTGTTTGTGGCCTTTGTTAAACGGCAGAAGGAAACCCTTGGCCCTGGCTGGGAGTAGCCTGTTTACCCAGAAGCCCTTCCCAGCACTCAGCACACGTATCCGGGGAGCCATTTTGTAGTCTGTGTGAAGGGTGTCCCCTGGCGTTCTGCAGCCGTGGCCCTGCCGGGGCGCCGAGGGGTGCATGTGTGCTGGCTGTGATGGTGGATGTCCCAGACCTCACTCCATTCCCTCTGTGGCCAGCCCTTGACCTAGAGCTCTGCCAGCTGGGATGGACTTGGGCTCGGTGGCCTCAAGCTGGGACTCCTGCCTGGTAGCTCTGGACTCTCACCCAGGAGCCTGCAGGGGAGGGACCCTGGCAAAGCAGAAAACCCTGTTGTCTGATGGGGGCATGGTGGGATAGATGGCCCGGAGGCTGTGCTCTGTCGGGGATGCTGTGACCCCACAGGACCCCATGGTGCAGTCTCGGGCCTGGAGTGAGGTGGGAGTTGGGAACCAGCTCACCCCTCTTCATCCTCATCTCCTCAGTGACAGTGCATCCAGCAACCCCAAGACTGTGGACGGTGGGCACTCTTCTCAGGAGATAAAGTCTGAGACCTCGTCCAACCCCAGCTCTCCGGAGATCTGCCCCAGCAAGGAGAAGTAAGAGTGAAGCTGGCTCTAGCCCCGCGGGACCTGGAATAGGTCTCTGCTCTGGCATCTCCCGCTTTGGGGACCCCCTGGAATGCACAAGCCAGCAGGCAGGGCCACGGGGAGCCACTCAGTCTCTGCGGGGCCTGCCCTGCCCTCGGCTCCCACGTGTGACCAGGGCCGCCTTCCCGCCCCCCTGCAGGCCCTTCATGAAGTTGAAGGAGAACGGCCGGGCCAACATCTCCCGTTCCTCCTCCAGCACCAGCAGCTTCAGCAGCACGGCCGGGGAGGGCGAGGCCATGGAGGAGTGTGACAGTGGGGTAGGTGCGGCCTGGCCAACCTGGGCAGCGGGGAGGCACCTGGGCCCACCGCTCGGTGTGTTAAAACAGCTCCTGTGGGCAGAGCCCCCTCCAGGCTCCGGGGAGAGCGGGGAGTATGGAAACAAGAGGTGGCCCACCCAGCCATCTCCACCCTCTGGCAGCGGTGGTTTAGGGTCTCCCTGGGGTGACAGAGGAGCAGCAGCAGCAGAGGGTCAGAGGTCAGGCTGAGCGTGTCCCTGCCGTGGAGTTCTTGGCTGGAGAGGAGAGGGCTCAGTGCTGCATGGGTGTGGTCAGAGGCACTGCCTGGGGATGGAGGGGTGCCAGGGCTGGAGGGGAGCCAGGGCTGGAGGCAGCAGGAGGAAAGAGCGTGTCCAAGTGGGCAGTGGGAGGCAGGGGCTGCCCAGGTCAGCTGAGGGTGGGCCCACCTCGCTCACCCGGCCTCTCTCCCCAGAGCAGCCAGCCGTCCACAACCTCGCCCTTCAAGCAGGAGGTGTTTGTCTACAGCTCGTCCCCAAGCAGCGAGAGCCCCAGCCTGGGGGCGGCCACCACCCCCATCATCATGAGCCAGAGTCCGACAGGTCGGTGTGCACCACGTGGTGTGCACCACGCAGCCAGGGCCGGGGCTGTGCCCTGAGCACTGTTTGTGGGGCGCCAGCCCCAGGTGTCTGTAACTGGCCAGTCTCGGTCCAACCCCAGTGTGAGGCCTTGAGCTCTGCTCCCTCACTGTGTCTGTGCATCAGCCTTCAGGGCCTGTTCTTGTCCTCTCGTTACTCACGGGAACCGAGCTCAGAGAGGAGTTGGGACTGTGTGAGTCGAAAGCCGAGGTTCTTTCCACGGACCTCTCGCTCCTCCCCATCTCCGACTCAGGGCCCCCCATCACAGCGATGGTCCTCAAAATGCAAGGGTACCAGGTGGGGAGAGCATTGCAGGTGGAGGGAACAGCACATGAGAGGCCGTGATCTGGAACCACACGTGAGTCAGGGGGGCTGGAGTTCACAATGGTGACAGGGGACAGGTGAGAGAGGAGTCAGTAGTTAGGGGACAGGGCCAGGGTGCTAGGGGACAGGTGAGAGAGGAAACCATGGTTAGGGGACAGGGCCAGGGCTGCCCCTGGTGAGGATTTGGGCTCTGTCCTGCAGGCAGTGGAAGCCATGGGAAGGTCTTAAGTCTTTGAAGGTTCTTAAGTAGAGAAGCGCCATCTGGTGTTGAGAAAGACCATTTTGTGGCTGCAGCTGGCCCAGGAGGAAAGACTGGTTGGAGCAGGTACAGGGGGGAAGATCAGCGAGGGTCACAGTGAGTGGTGAGGGGTGATGGGCCGTGGATTGTGGGGTGATGGAGCATTGGATTCAAGAGATGCCAAGGAGGTAAATCTTCGGGGCTCAGTAGCGGGGGCTTCAGGGAGAGCAAGGAGTCTGGGCCTTCGGGGTTCTGGGATCCCTGCAGTTGGACAGAGTAGGAGGAGCCGGCTCTGGGGAGAGGGTGAAGGTTGGCACCTGAGGGGCATGTCGGTAGACGTGCCTGGTAGGCACTGATGGGCTCTGTGGGTGCCCAGAAGTCAGAGTCTTGGTCCCGCCCTCCAGGAGGGCAGCACGGTGGGGTGGGGGCAAGCACAGGACCCTGGGTCCACCACTGACGAGCGATGTGACATTGGACACGTTCCTCAGCCTTCCCATGCCTCAAATACCGGAAGAATATTTACTCAGTTTTCCGTGTTATTCGCAGTGCTATAGACACATACACTTTCACATTGCATCTATGTTGCTAATATTCTCTCCATTAGTTTCTGAAGTCTCAGCAACAAAACAGCAGATTAAGTTGATTGGTAGCATTTGCTGATCTCAAGCCACCAATGTGACTGACGTAAATAACCTTAAAAGAATAGGGAGTGGTAAAATGTAGTGAAATAACGAGGAAGCGATGACTTCTGAGTATTTATTACCTTTGATGAATATCACTTAATTATAAGCTTATAATTAATTTTTTTTATTAATCCCCAATGGAGGATATTTTTTCCATTGATTTTTTTTAGAGAGAGTGGAAAGGAGGGAGGAAGGGAGAGAGGGAGAGGAACATTGATGTGAGAGAAATACATTGATTGGTTGCGTCCTGCATATGCCCCAAACTAGGGCTGGGGATCAAACCTGCAACCCAGGTACATGCCCTTGACCAGGAATCGCTCAGGCTGCCGCTCTAACCGCTGAGCCACCGGTCAGGGCTAAGCTTGTGACTGTGTGTGTAACAACCAGCTCACAACATTTGTAAAAATTTAAGGGTTGGCTCTTGTGAATTGGTGTGTCAGCTAGAGTGTCTCGTGGAGGGGAGCGCCCCTTCTGGCCTCCCTGCCCAGTTCCCCAGCAGCCCATGACCGCCACAGCCCCACCCTCTTCATGGGCATTCTTCTTTTTCCTAGATGCCAAAGGCCGAAATTCCCCGAGGTCAAACCTGAAATTCCGCTTTGATAAGCTCAGCCATGTGAGCTCCAGTGCTGTAAGGATCTATGGGTGTGGGGGTGGCAGCTGGAGCCTCCCGCATCCCACATTCCAACCTCCTCCCAGCCAGCCTTCCTTCCCGGGCATGTCACAGCGGGGGGAGGAACCTCTGGTCCCACCTGGGGGTGAGGCTGTTGGTGCCACGTGGTGCAGCAGCCTGGGGGTCGCCAGTCACCTCTGCCCCATGTCCTGTGTTAGAGCCGCACCCTGGGACACACACAGATGTGAGTTGTGAATGGTTGGCTCCCGGGGCCTTGGGTCCCTTCCAAGCTCACTGGAGAGTGGAGAGCTGGGCGCACAGAAGGTGCAGTCGGCAGGGGTTATGTTGCCTAGTTTTATAAAACTCTCCCGTGGATTTTTCTTGAAACAGGGTCACTAATGCTAAAGAGGAGACCTTCGCCTGTCAAAGGTGGGTCAAGTGTGTGTCCTGCTGTGGCCACGGGGCCTGCTAACCCGACACTGTCCCGAGACCCTGACGGCTGGGGAGGGTAGTCGCCTCTTCTGAAGCCTCTGTGATGGGGCCCAGGATGGGAGGAAGGCGGGTGGCCTCGGTGTGGATGGGAAGGGTTGTGTGGGTCTGGGCTGGACTCACTGAGTTGGTCTCCTTGCCCCAGAGGTGCCTGGCTGGGGCAGTCGCCCAGAGCTGCTTCCTCTCCTGGAGGGAGAGGTGTCCGTTTGCCCCTGCCTTTCTGCCATCAGTGGCCTTTCCCAGGGCTGTGGGCTGAGCTCTCCTACCTGAGTGTCCAGAGATGCCTCAGCACCCTAAACACTGTGCGGCGCCCCGAGGGAGGACCCTGCTGGCAGCCACAGCCAGTTGGGGGCGGGCAGGAGTGTGTGGTTTTCAGCACATCGGGCCTGGGCCCAGCTCCCCCCAAGGCCTGAACGTGTGCGGGTGAAGTTAGCAGAGACCCTCTGATTTCCGCCCTGCTATGGGGCTGCAGGGCTGAGAGTCACAGTTGGAACCAAGGGGAGGGGCAGAGCTGAGCCCATTTGTACAAACCTGATCTGTAAAAAAGCAGGTGAGCTGGGGGTGCCGGCACGCTCAGCTCCCATCCTGCACTGCAGACCCTGTTCACCAGGTTCCTGTCGATGCCCACCTGCTCGGCTGTCTGACGCCGGGCACCCTGTGTGGGCCCCTCCTGTCCGAGCATATCCATGGGCTGTGGCCATGGGCACACGTGTCTGCCCTTCCTTCACCCCGTGTTTGATCGCCTCCCTCCTTCTTGTCTCCTTCAGGGAAGCCCTGATTCTGTCTTGGAGAAGCTCCTATCCTAGCAGTTTGGGGGTGCCATTCACTACTCTGACCGTCACAGGCCTGTTGCTCCACCGGCCACCTGCCCACCAGACCAGCTACCTGTCCCAGTGCCCCGACCGGCACAGCCCTGCCCACTCCTTTGCCAAGACACCCTGCGAGCACCTCCCCATCTCTGGACAAGGCCTCATTCCTCCAGGCTCCCCTGCTCCTGACCCCCCATGTGCTGTGTGTCTGGGTCATTTGTTACCTTGTTTTTGTCTGCAGCAGCCAGTGTTGGGTGAGAGGGGTCTGGGTACTGGGGACTCAGAGAGCCGAGAGGCAGAGCCTGGTGTGGTGGGGAGCAGAGGCCCGGAGGGGACTGTGCCTGGGGAGGGGCGGCGCCGGGTCCTGACAGGCAGGCATTTTGTGCTGCTGGAGGGAGCACTTTTCCAGCAGCCGAGACTGTAGCTCCTTGAGGATGTCCTGGTAGAAGTCGGCTCTGTCGCTCCCACATTTCTGGAGCTCCCAACATCTGTTTGCTTCTGTGCTAGGAGCTTCTTCCCCATCTGCTGACAGCTGCCGGGGCCTCTGTCCCTGCTGCCCGGGCATGGCTGGGTGAAGCTGCGACAGGGCTGGGCGTGTGAGAGCGGGCACCACACTCTTCCTCGTGGCCTCATTCACACAGGCTCCTGTGTGGTTGCTGTGGGAGAGGCCGGAGCCAGTCTCTCCCTTTGAGCAGATGCTTTTCCCAGGAAGGGGTGGGTGCCAGGAGAGGAGGAGCTGGGAGGGAGCAAGGCAGTGAGCGCCTGGGCCTTGGCTGGAGACCCTGAGACCCAGGCCAGGCCAGGATCCCTGTCCCTGCGGGTGGCGGAGGTTCGTAGGTTCGTGGGGAGTTACTTCAACCCACCTCTTGGTGAGAGCGGGGAGGTGAGGTGGGAGGACTCAGGTGCGGTCAGGCCTTGGCGAGGGAGGAGGACTCAGGTGAGGGGAAGGGGCGGCCTCCCTCTGTGCTTACGTTCTGGCATCTGTGGGAGGCCTAGTGCTGCCCGGGGGCTGTGCCCTTGGGCTGTCGGGCTCGATCTCTGCCACCCCCCCCCCCCACTCTCCTCTTCCCCTTTCCACTGTGGGTCTACAGGCAGCTGTCACACCGGTGGGATTCCTGCAGCCTGGGCCCCAGCTGATGCATTTGGGACACTGCCTGCCAGGGCCCCTCAGCCAGAGCCACCTCCCCGGGGGTGAGCCAGCGTGCTCTCTGTGGGACAGCCCCCTCCTTGGCTGCTCCCCACCCCCGAGTCCTGGGTGGTTTCTGAGTGTCCTCCAGGAAAACGGAGTCTGAAGAGCAGACCCTTGGAGGTGCGGCAGTTTCAAGTGCACCTGGGCCCTCTGTGACAAGGGCGGCCAGGGCTTTAATGAGCAGATGACAAGGGTCTCCTGCCCAGTGCTTTATTTGCATCAGATCTGGGCTTATTCCTGAGTAAGGCATATAAATGTTACACCTGCTTTTGTGACCGTTTCCCCGTTGCTTTTGCAATGAGAGCAAAACCTCGGTCCTTCGTCCCCCACTCACGTGGACCCTGTGGGGTCCTGTTTGCAGGCCGGTGGGCCCCTCCCCTCACACTGTCTGGGAAACGTGTTTACTTCAAGTCCTAGCCCCGTGGAATTTATTCCGGTTAGAAGGTCAACAAATGTCTGCGTGGCGTGGATTAAACATTCCTGCAGCAGCACCCGCTGCAGTGACGAGGCCTGCAGGTCCTGGCGGCATACTGTTGGCTGGGTTTCTGAAGGAACTTGGAAGGTCGAACTGCATTTCTTTAAAAACAACCCCAGGCTCTGGCTTGCTTCTCTGGAGAGCTGGTATTTGCAGCTGCTGGGTGGTGGTGCTGTGTTCGTGGTCTGGGGGGGTCCTCTGGGGTTTCCAGGTGGTCCCCGCTCCGTCCTGCTTCGGAACCTCATACCCACTTTCCCCACCGTTCGCCCCCCACCCTCCTGCAGCCCTCGCCTCCCAGGATGGCCTTGCTCCTGCCTCTTGAGCCCGGGGCCAGGCTGGCTGGGCATGTCCCGAAAACCAAGAGGCACAGGTCTGCCCCAAGAATCGCAGGCCTGAGCAGTGGGTCTACCCTCTGCTAACGGGGATTCCTGGGAAGGATCTGAAAGGTCCCTCCCTCTGTGCCTGCATCACCATCTTTAGCAAGTCCATCCTGTAGCTTCCAGAATGTACATGGCCAGGGAGAGGGGAGAGGAGAGGAGAAGCAGGACCCGCAGTCGTTCCCGGCCCTCGGGACCACGGGGCAGGCAGCTTGCGTGCCTGGACAGTCTCCTTGCATCTGCTCTGGCCTCAGATGTCTTTCCGTTAATTGCTGCGCCCAGTTTTGGGGCTCATAGATGTGCTGAAGCCTCACGGGTCCTTGTAACTAGATCCGTCCCGATGGTGCTCATGCTGGTACCCGAGGGGCTCTGTGTGTGGCCCCCGACACAGGAGAAGTGTTTCCCGCTCGCGCCTCTGGCTGCGGGAACTGCCTGGCTCATGGAAGAAATGCCCATGGGCTCTGTAGGCACCCAGGTGCTTCTGCTCAGATGATGCTTAAAAACGGAGGCAGGAAGAGCTTCTGCGGGGTCTTAGCTGGAGCTTCTGTCATGAGTGGAACACGGTGTTTCCTGAAAACGATTCTGTGGTTCAGCCTTGTCGGGAGCATGTTGCTGTCCACGCCCCCCGGGCTTCTTTTAGCATCGAATCCAGCCAGGCCACTGTCCAGAGGAGAAGCCTCAGCCCCCGAGAGGGGAGCATAACTTGCTTGAGGCCACATGACCAGCCAGTGGCAAAGCCGGGCTGAGAACACGCAACCCAGGGCCCTTCCTCGCACCGCCTACATGGCTGGCGCAGCAAGTGGCTGCGTGTGCTGGGGCTCTGAGGTGTGGGAGCCGGTGAGCTGGGGTCTGGGCCCTGGCTGGGGGGTGTGAGCCGCCCAGGGTGCTGGTGGGGCTGTTCATCGGGAGAGATATTCGCTGGGACTTTTCAGAGAGGCCCTGGGGCTCTGATGCAGCTTTGGGCCCTGAAGACGAGGCGGGAAAAGAGATTTCAGTGGCTTGTTCCTCAGTGACATTGGCCCTTCCACTGGGGCGTGTAAGCAGGGAGGAGGCCAGGGCGTAGACGCAGTTATCCGACACTCAGTTTCCCTTTTGTTCAGTTAAGAAAAGTGTAAGAGAAAACCCTTTGATTCTCTCTGATCCTTAAACCATGGTGGTTAGTGAAAATGTAGACGCAGGTGACCAGGCGGGACTGGAGGGAGCCTGTTTCAGTTTCTCGCCCTGATGGTTTAAGGTGCCAATGCAAACACTACCTTCTTCATTCAGTCGTGAGGCGCCAGAGGCAGGTCTGTGGTGGGGGGGATGGTTGGGGTTCAGGCAGATCTTAGGGCTGCAGCTGTCTATCAGGGACCTGGCCGCTCAGGACCTCGAGGCTCCTCCCAGCCTCTGGCTACCCCTCTCTCAAGGGCAAGGGTGGGTCAGTGGGGTTTGCCAAGCCTGTCCTGCAGCCTGCCAGGGGCGGTTGGGGCATTCTCTAGTACAAGTTCTGATATCTGTTTCATCACGAGCCCTTTGCCCAACCCAAACCCACATGTCCTCCCTTTTAGCTGGACCATGGGCCCCTGGGGAAGGAAGGAGACAGCCCCCAGCAGGGCCAAGGACCGGGAGCCCTGCCTAGGGAGAGGTGCTGGGGCAGCGGCTCTGCTCTGTGCCTTACCAGTCCCGGGGAGAGGGTGTTTGGTGGGAAGGCTGGAACTTCAAAGCTGTTGTCTTTGATCTTGTGACATTTTCGCTTGGAAGGGTCAGTCCCCCCTCGCTGCTCCTTCGCATGTGCGCCAAAGCTCCCTGTCATGTGCTCCCCTTCCACACCCCGGCCCGGGGAAGGATGCCGTTCCGTGTGAGCGCTTCCTCTGGGCAGGTGCAGGGCCCCAGGGGTGCAGCTTGGCCCTGAGGCCCCCCGTGGTGGTGACTTCCCTTCCTTCCCTCTTCGTGAGGGGGTGACTTGTGGACCCTGACTGCCTATGTCATGTAAATAGTGTACATTTAATTTATTGCTATGGTAGCACATTGTATTTGTTAATGTATAAAACAAATTCTAAAAGGTTGACAAATGTATATTTTGTTGCTTAAATGTGTCTTTGCAGAAATTGACAATAAATAACATATTTTGTGTCCATCAGTGTTCAGACTTCTTTGCTTGGGGCCCCACCCCCAAGCGAGCGTCACCTTTAACTCACCAGAGGTTGAATACTGGCAGCCCCCGGGTCATGTGGGGCCTGCAGATGTGTTACTTTAGCCTCGAAAGTGTTTTAAATTTTCCCAATGAGTTGCTGATGTTTAAAAAACTGACTACAGCCTGGCCGGTCATGGCTCAGTGTTTGAGTGTCAACCTATGAACCAGGAGGTCACCGTTTGATTCCCGGTCAGGACGTGTGCCTGAGTTGTGGGCTCCATCCTCAGTGTGGGGCATGCAGGAGGCAGCCAATCAATTATTCTCTCTCATCATTGATGTGTCTCTCTCTTTCCCTCTCCTTTCCTCTGTGAAATCAACAAACATATATTAAAAAAAAAATAAACAAAATACTGACCACAAACATTTTTTGAAAACCTAGAAAATCACAGAAACTTCCCACTTCTGTTACAAATCCGATGCGGTATCCACGCCCGTGGAGTGGCAGGGATTGCTCAGAGCTTACAGAGGCCCGTAGGTGGGGCCTGTGCACCATAGTTCCCTCGGTTACACCTGGAGGATCTCACCCTTTCCTGCTATTGCTCGGCCTGGCCCAGGTGGGCATCTGAGTTTGAGACCCCTGCCATTCACCGATTTGTCTTCAACCTGGGGTTTTCTTCCTTCTGCCCACTTTCTCTCCAGAGTCCCAGTTTATTTCTTCAGGGATTCTTTCATGATTAAGTGCCCTCCCTCCTATCCCCTTTGACTCCTGCATGGCCACACTCTTACACAGATACACTTTGTTTTATAATGTTTGAAGGTTTTGTGTGTGTGTGTGTGTGTGTTTGTGTGTGTGTGTGTGTGTGTGTGTGTGTGTGTGTTTTCCCTTAAGAAATCTGAAGGCAAGGAACAGGCCTTTATTTATTGGGACTTGGTTGTGTGATCTTGGGCAAATTTTTTAACCTCTTGGATTTGCATTTTCTTTTATGTGTAATTGGAAAAACCATCTACAAGGGAAGCATGAGGAGAGAAGTGAGTTTATAATTGGGAAAGAGCTTTGAAAAAAACTGGCAAGTGTTATTCAGAGGTTCCATGATGATTGTTATTGTAATAACTGGAACAGCAGCTGACATGTATTGACTGTTACCACGAGGTTAAGTGTTGTACATATTCAGCCAGTTTTCCTGTAACACGACATATTAGTTCCTAAAAAATTACAACACTGTGCAAAGTTGTGCAAGTCGGAAAAACAGAGCGAGGGACATAACACTTACAGTGTTTTGTGTCAGTGACACATAAAAATAAAAATTCATTCACTAGTCCTGGTTCGTATGGCTCAGTTGGTTGGAGCGTCCTCCTGTATACATAAAGGTTGCTGGTTCGATTCCCTGTCACGGCACATTCCCTATCACGGTTGTGGGTTTGATCCCTGGTCGGGGTGCGTACGGGAGGCAACTGACCAATGTTCCTCTCACAGCTCTCTCACTTTCTCTTTTCCTCTCTCTCTAAAAATCAATGGACATATCCTTGGGTGAGGATTAAAAAAAATTCATGGTTTGTGAAGGTCTGGGGCGGGGGACAGGGGTGGGCTGGAGGGGGTCCATGGGGGAAAAAGAGGGACATAGGTAATTCTTTCTACAATGAAGATGAAAACAACAAACAAAAAACTTGCTTTTAGAGTTGGAAATTGCATTTTTGAAAATTATCAAGTAGATTCTATTGTAATTCAAATAAAACAGCATTGCTAATTAAAAAAATTCATTCACTACTGAGTGGAAATGGTAGCACAGTTTTACACGTTAGAGGATTAAGAAATATATAAACTCTACAATAAACACAGTGTTCTTACTTTGAGTCAGACCTGAAGTTTCATTGTGAAGGCTGGTGTTGGAAGGGTTGCCGCGTGTGAGTTACCGAGAGGTGGAGTAAGAGTTTCTGAAACCCCGGGACAGCAGTAACGCCAGATGTGGAGGGGTGCAGCTCATAACCGTGGTGTGCCCTGAGGCTGGTGGATGTTGGAGCTGTGTCCATGTGGGCTTTGTGTGTTCCTATGCAGCTCGATTTAGCTGGGTGCGGTTTTCCGCGTGCACCTAATATTCTCATGGGAGGGTTGCATATTCAAACATGCAGTTTGTGTTATATTTTCTTCTAATTTATCAATGGCATTGGACCAAACTACCATTTTCAAAACAAGTATTTCAGCAGAACTGACTGTATTATCTCACTTAGTCATCCAAACAGCCCACTAAAGTGTGTGTTATTGTCTCCATATTGTTAAAGAACCAGGATCAAATTTCAGTTTGGAATGCAAGTTTGGTGCAGGGTGTGTTCTGGACTGGGGTTCCAGACGCATCGGGATGGACCCGGTAAAGTGCATCCAGCCCTCTGGCTCCTCTGCCCGGCTCGGAGCTGCAGTCCGGGAATCATGTCTGCAGTGTCCTGGGCCGCTGTGGTCACACCCACGTCATGTGGGGCCGCCGTGATCACTCCCACGTCATGTGGGGCCTCCCCCGAGCCTGTGGTCTCAGGCTTCCTATTTCTCAGATTTTAGGTTCCATCTGCAGTGTCCCCATGGCTGCAAGTGAAGCTGCATCTTCTACACTAACATCCAGGCCAGTCTGCACCTCATGGGTTGTCTGCTTCCTGGGTTCATGCGTTCTTCCCAGACGCGGGGGGATCGCTGATTCCATGGAGCTCTGTGGAGGGTGACTGTTTCCTGTCTGTGTGGGAAGGGCTGTCGGGGGCAGGGATGACTCCAGCTGGGCCAGTTACAGGTCCTCTGACCAGGGGAGGGGCACCTCTTTTCTGCTGAGGGCCATGTGGATATTTACAACATCATTCTCGGGCCACACAAAACTACCAGCTTAGAAAGTGGCCTGCTGTATCTGGTCAAACATTTAATTAACTCACCCCTAGTGCCTGGAAGGGCCGGACCAAATGACTTCTCCGGCCTTGTGCGGCCTGTGAGCCAGACGTCCCCACCCTCGCTAAACCTTCAGCTGGGCCTGTTCAGTTCCTTTAAACCTTCAGATTCTCAGCAAGCTCACCTGGGTCTGTTCAGGTGTGCCCCCAATAGATGGGGCACTCTGCCAAGTTAGGGGCTGGGTCTTCAGACTCTTGCCACCTGTTCCCCCACCTTGGTGTCCAGCAGCTCGCAGCAGTCATCAGACATCCTGGGCCATCACTCAGCCTCCCCACGGGGAGAGGCCCCTGCAGCTGCTCGGCTGGGTCTTTCATCTCACTCTCCAAGTGCCTGCTGTGCCTGAGGTCCTGCCAGCGGTGTGCCAGCCAACCCGCCTCTGCCCCCTGGGTAGCTGGCGCCAATACCACTACCGCAGTCCAATTCTCTCACTTTGCAGTAGCAGCCAGTTATTAAAACAGGGCCATTTCAGTTCACTCAGTCCTGTTTGTTTTAAACATCAGCTCACATCCCATTCTAGCATCCCCACCAACCTTCTGGGGCAGGTTAGCCTGTTGGGCCCAGGGTCCTGTGTGTGGCAAAGACCCCCTCCTTGACCTCATCTCTGAGCCCCCTTTTCAGCTAGTTGTCATCTTTGGCCAGTCCTCGGCCTGCCCAGCCCTGTTTTAGCAAAGCATCCCATTAAACTGGTTTATCAAGAATCCTCCCCACTCATCACCTTTGATATCCAAGTTGCCCTTCCCCAGCCTTTGATATATAACCAAGTTCCTCGTAGTAATTTTCCATCCAATCGCTCACCCTGCCTGATGGCTAGAACTCCCCACTCGTTCCTGTTGTATGTGGAGTTGCGGTCAATCTTGCTCCCCTATTGCAATAGTCTTCAATACAGTCCTCCTTGCCTGTTGAACTCATTGACTCATTGGGTGCAGATTTTTGACTGGTAGCTGCTTCCCCTGCCCGCTATGTCCAAGCCCCTCCTTCCTCTGCACTTCTCCTCCAGTGTTGGGGTGGGGAAGGGAGAGGCAAAGAGGCCTCTCCTTTGGGGACTGCCTCTGAAAGACCTCCATGCTAGTCTGGGTACTCTGAGAAGCAGACATCCCAAGGGGAATAGGAATGTAGAGGAATGACCTGTGAGAGGAAATGGGGAAGGAGCTGGAGAAGGCTGGAGAGCCCTCAGGCTGTGATGCAGGCTTGCCCCTGGTGAAGGCGAGATGGGAGAACCATGGTGGGATGGAGGCATCTTTGATATCAGTCCATCTCTAAGAAAAATTCAGCAAGGCTGCTTGCTGGGTGTGTGCTGGGGGGTGGGGGGTGGGGGGCGGGGGGTGGTGGTGGGGCCGGGGGAAGCCCTAGCCAAAATCTCCCAACGGTAGAGTCCTGCATATCACGAGAGTGAGCCTTCATCACTCTGTCCGCCACGCCCAGTCCCTGGGGGAGAGCAGCCTGTGGGGGCCTGGCAGCGATGTGAACGCAGCAATGGGTCTCAGAGCGCGGCAGCTGGGGCCACTGGTCAGCCATGCCCCCTGCAGTTGGACACCTGAGAGGCACAGTCTCATGGTCGCCGTAGGCACGGCCCCAGTTTTGGTGGTTGACAGTATCCCCTCCTTAGTAGAGAGGCCCTCACTAGTTTAGGGGGAGGTGAGGCCCCCTTTCTCTTGGTTCTCTCTGCCTCTCAGTCCTTTTGCGTGGCGGGCGTTCCAGTGCTGCTGCTTTGTCACAAGGCCTCTGCCATGAGAGACGGGGCTCAGGCAGGACAACGTCTCCCCTTTCTCAGCCCCTGCTCTGAGAGGTCTGCCTTGCAAACTTTGGCTAATGGTGTGAACTGCAAGCCCCGCTGCCTCCTCGGTGCCACTCAGCCCTCAGGATGTGCCCTCATCCCGACCACCCCAGCGGGTAGCGATGTCTGCTGTGCGGTGCCACACCCTAACATGCTTTCACCTCACCCGGAGTCTCCTTCCTCCTTCCTCCAGACCCTCCAGCGACAGGTGGTCTTGGCAATGTAAAGACAATCACCACACCATGACCCATTGGGGGGGCGTGTTTGGAGGACCCTCAATCTTGTAGAAATAGAGAGACATGTCAAATGTTCTCCTTCCCACACAGAGCCAGGGCTCCTCTTCCACTGTCTGGAATGAGGCAGGGTGTTCCGATGAAATGGTGCCTCTCCACAGTGTGGACTGGCTCCATGGCTGGTTCCTGTGACTCCAGCAGTTCCCTGAATTTGAAATGTGAATTGGGTGGCTTACTGCTATGGCCCATTCAAACATCTGCCCTTAGATATATAATGGTGTTCTCATGGTGGGCACTGCTTATGGGAGCCAAGCTCATGTTCCAGAGAGGAACTCTGAGACCTAGTCATGCCACCTAAGGCCAGTGATCCTCAGAAGGGGACGTGATTTCAGAGAGGAACAGAGAGGGAGGGAGAGAGAGGAGAGAGAGAGAGAGAGAGAGAGAGAGAGAGAGAGAGAGAGAGAGAGAGAGATCAGTGATGTGAGAGAATCATTGATCTGCTGCCTCCTCCACGCCCCCTACTGGGAATTGAGCCTGCAACCCGAGCATATGCCCTAACTGGGAATTAATCCACGACCTCCTAATTCATAGGTCGATGCTCAACCACTGAGCCACACCGGCCGGGTGCTTTCCACTTCCTTAGGCAGAGATAATACCTGCTGGAAACATACCTGGAGATAACACCTGGAGAAACTTTGTAGAAGGTCATCCCCAACTTCAGAGCAGCCCTCTCCACTCAGAACAGGATGCTGCTCCCAGCTGTGGAGGGAGGCCTTCTCTAGCAGCTCAGCCTCAGGGCACATAGGAATCCCTGGAGTGATGTTAACATGCAGATTCCAGAGACTAGAACTCACTGGACTGGGTGGGCCCCGGGGCCTGTATCTCACCAAGCACAGGAGGGGTTCTGCTGTGGCCTTTCCCTTTGGGAACCACTGATCCAGTGTGCAGGCTCTGTGTAAGCCTCTCTCCTGTTACAGTGTCTCAGGCCCAGTGAGGAAGCGGTGGGGGAATTGAGGGTGCAAGGGAGTTGAAAGATGCCGGCCGCCCACCTAAGGGACTGTCATAATCATTGTCACACAAATGTCTTGTGTCCCAGCGAGGCACAAGATCTTGCAGGAAAATGAAAGGGAGTTGCCAGAGAGAACAGAATAGAGAAATATGCATCAAATAAAGCTTGTAAGGAGTAGTTTCAGGGGAGAATGGACTATGGCTGCATGGAGGACATTACAGGGCAGCCTGTAATAGGAACATTGGGAGAAAAGATGAGCATCATGCAGGAAGCAGAAGGAATTTGGTGAAAAGGAAAATCAGATACCGAGAGAATCAAAAGTTAAATGGAAACTTAAAATTGAAAACAGCTAGAGCCCCTTTCTTCAAATCAAAACAAATGATCAGATGAGAGATGGGATGTGAGACTGTGGAAACCTACCTGCCGTCTAGGAATGAAATCGCTGCTGGGAAAAGCTGAAGACACCCAGGGTGAAGTGTGCGTGGCACTAATGGTGTTAAAGGTGAGTGAATCTCATAACTCCAGCAGGCGAAGAATGTGGTTGATGAATTGACTCCATCGAGTGGATGAATAACATGACACAGCCCCTATGAAAGAGGGAATAAAAAGAACTGCAACATAAATGGGTCCACAGGAAAACATACACATGAAGACGGGATAGATGCAGCAAGACTGTACTATGGAAAGGCGTGTTTATGAGAAAGAGGGTAGAGAACTTGCTCAAATTATTGGGTCAGATGAATCTTAGTAATCTCCTGCAAGGTATTATATTTAAGGAATTTAAATATAAAACTGACAAGGAAGTCTTTATACCTTTGCTCTAAAATATCAATCGGCATGTTTTACAAGAATTTATCACTAGTAAGGGATCCCAGAAAATGTCCAGGGAAAATGGACAAGGAGGCCCAGATGTCATCCAGCTAATTAGAGTGCAATAATGAATATAATGAAAAAAGATTTTAACTTCTTTATTATAGAATTTTCCCCTAGGGAAGAAAGCTTCCCCAAACTGCAAAGGTTAAAATTCCAGAGATACCAACAGTTACAAACTATTAGAAGGACTCAGCGATGATAAAATTATCTAAGATTTTAATTCAGTGACTTGTTGCTAGCTTGTATTGATTAGGCTGACTTTGTGGCAGGGCTTCAAGCCAGCTCCAGCTAATTTAAGCTGACAGAAAAGGAGGCATTCATTCAAAAGAGACAGGGGTGTCTTCTAGAATTAAAGGGCAGGGGTGCAGCTGAGCCCCCGGAAGGACAGCAAAGGTCCTATCTGCCTCCGCTTTCAGCTTTTCTCTGTGCTTCTCCGTATTTCTTTTCTTTCTATTGGGTGGTTGGTCTTTTCCTTACGGGTTTGTGATAATTTTTTGTTTACCTTTATTCTCGCCCTGAAGAGCAGCAGAGCTGGTCTCAGCACCAAGTTTTCCCTTCAGGCCTAGACTGTGAAATGGATCCAGTCATGTTTCCCTTGTCAACTGGCACCATGTTCATCTTTGCCAGTAGAGGGCGCAAGAGTCATGTTTCCCTTGTCAACTGGCACCATGTTCAGCTTTGCCAGTAGAGGGCGCAAGAGTCATGTTTCCCTTGTCAACTGCCACCATGTTCAGCTTTGCCAGTAGAGGGCGCAAGAGTCATGTTTCCCTTGTCAACTGGCACCATGTTCAGCTTTGCCAGTAGAGGGCGCAAGAGGCACGTTGCAGGAGAAGGGTTCTGTTTCTGGTTCTGTGCTTGCTGGGCAAACTCTGGGACACAGGCGCATGCTTGGGGCTCAGGTCTGGCTCCTGCAGCCTGGGCAGCGCATCCAATCCTAGGTTCCTGCAGCTCATTCAGTGTCTAACTCCTGCGGTGCCCGGCAGCCAGCAGCACCTGGGGCCCGCTGCTTCTCTGGGCAGCAACCTCTTCCTGAGCCCAGTTGGTCAGTAACCTCAGAGTTCACTGGGTGAAATCTGATAGTTAGACAAAGGGGTGGGGGCTGAGGAGCTATTGAAACGAGGTTCAGGTAGAGCAGGAGGAACTGTGTTTCCCTAGGAGGTGGGATGAGATGCTCACGAGGTACAGGTTGGGACCAAGGCTGGGATGGGGCCCGTGCAGGTCAGGGTCCAGAGGAAATGGAGGAGAAAACAGAAGTGCATGGAGGATAGGACCACAGGAGGCAGAAGCAGAGAGGGGAGGGGTCAACCACAAGGAGAAGGAATGAAGCCCGAGGTGGTGCGCCGAGCCCAACAGAGCATTTAGACACCCCCCACGCTTCCAGCAGCACCGAGTTAATCTCCAGCATCAATGTCAGGGTTGGGTCTCTGGACAAAATAACATCTGAACTATCTGGTCTGACCCTACTGGGCTTGAACAAGGTCCCCTGGGGGCTGACCAGACCATACAGCAAGAGCTGTGTGAAGTGGGCTGGTGAGTAGGATGGTGAGTGTGGGCAGAAAAACACAGCCCTGTCCTGGGCCCCGGTGGAAACCTTATGGGGCCACCCGTGGGCGAGAGAAAGAGGGACTAGGAGCCAGGCTCAGGTTTATGAGAAGAGAAACACCTGCCCCGGATCTTAGGCTGTTGGGTGGAAGGGAGCTGGGATCCTTGGGTTGTCTGTTATTGGGGATTATTTGTCCTTTGTGTCTCCCTGCTCTCTGGAACTAAAAGTCTAGACCACATTTAAATAAAGAGAACATCCTGTAGCCTAAAGCTGGTAATTTCCCCAATACTCTGGATCTAAAGCCAGAGAAATGGGACAGTGCTGCCCTCACATCACAGAATTACCAAAGCACCCAGGAAGTGCCCATGGCTCACACGGGTGCCCACAAGTCACCATCTTCTACTGATCTGGGAGAAAGTTCCCTATTGTTATTCGCTAAGTGGAGTTAGCCAAGGCCCCTGTCAGCTGGGCCAAGTGCAGAGCTGAGGCTTGTGCCTAGGAGGTCACCATCATTCCCCCAGGCGGAGAGGAGGTTGGGGATTTTTGTGGATCAGTCCCTGACCCAGGTAAGGGCAGGTCTCGTCACCAGGGCAAGGAGAGTGGGGGTCCCAGGCCTGGGGTTAGGAGAATCTTCAAGGATTTGGCAGGGATAGCCACTCTACCTTGAGGTTGGGTGCACAGTGGGTCTACAGCAATCTGGGGCCTGACAGTTCGCTGAGTCCAGAGAGAGAGAAGACAAGGAGGAGAGGGAGGGTCATGTCCTCAGTTACAACTGGGGATGTTCCACAAGGGTTGTCACAGGGAGCCAACAGAGCAACGGGGAAGGTCTGGTCTCGTCATCTTGCTGCAGAAGAGGACCTCAGTGTGAAGCCTCAGCCCCATGGGAGGCAGAGCGGAGACTGGGCCCAGGCTCCTGAATCCTCTCCCATCACTGCTTCCCCTGCTCCTGCAGACAGCAGACATGCTGGGCCCTGAGAACCCCACCTGGTGCAAACTTCCTGGAGCCGAGGAGGCAGTGCTGAGGGGAAGGATGAGTGTGCAGTGCATCTGGGCAAAGACTGGTCCCTTTATAAAGCTCAGCCTGGACCACTGTCTCACTCAGGTGGGTGGGACACACCTAGGCGTGTGTTCAGCATTTCCTGGTAAATTCCATGCAACCCCCAAGCGACAAAACCTAGAATTGTCTCCTGTCCCAAAATTGAATGGGGCTGGGGGGCGGGGAGGGGGTGCACTGGGATGCATAATAACAGGACAGGAAATTTGGAATAGAAACTGGGTTTCTGGACATAAAGAGGATGGGACTCTGAAGGCAGCATGCTCTGTTGACTCATCCCCAGTTGTCCTGCAGGTTTGTTCTGACAGCTGGCAGGAACTCCTCCCACCGTCAATGAGCCCTTAAATGTGCCCGGAATCACGGTACCTGCCGTCTAACATCCTCCTTGACCTTCACAGCCTTATGCGATGGAGCTGTTATCCTCATGTTGAGGAGGAAACGGAGATTTCATTTCCATGTAAGCCCTGGTGTAGCTTTTGGATTTTGCATGTCAAAATGCTTACAATAAGTTATTAATTATTATATTGAAGGTTTTCCTTTTGTACAATCTTGGCTTCAGTTTCAGAGTCTGAGCTATTTCTAATCCTCAACTCCAGGAATCTAAACATCATTGATCTGTTGATGTTGAAGTCCTTCTCGTACCTTATTCATGCTTTTATTTTCCTCATATCTCCATTCCCATTCAGTTCCCCACCCAAAAGCAGTTTATTTTTCTGCTTACTTTTACGCACTATTGCAAATGCAGATAGTTGTATTGGTGTACGTGCTACTTGTTATTTGTGTTTGGTATAGATCAAACACGGGGAAATATAGGAAAAGCACAATGTGCTGTCCAATGAATTACCTCTGCGCCTGGGACTGTCGCCCGGGTCAATGAACAGAACATTATGGACGTCTCTCCGGCTACTGCCACCCCCTCTCTTTCCATAGCCGCCATCTGAACTTTTATGATAAGGCTCTCTCTTTATTTTCTTTGTATTTTACCGAGAACTAAAAGGTAGCCTGGCCGGCGTGGCTCAGTGGTTGAGCATTGACCTATGAATCAGGAGGTCACGGTTCGATTCCCGGTCAGGCACATGCCTGGGTTGCAGGCTTGATTCCCTGTGTCTGGTGTGCAGGAGGCAGCCGATAAATGATTCACTCTCATCAATGATGCTTCGATCTCTCTCTCCCTCTCGTCTTCCTCTCTGAAATCAATACAAATATATTTAAATAAAAAAAAGAACTAAAAGGTACTCAGACAATGTGGGGAGAAAACAAAAGCAAATGGAGAAGATGCCCATCAGGGAGGGGTGGTTTGATCGGCCCCTGTCACCCTCTTCAAAGACACAGCCTCCGAGCTGGAACTCAGCACAGAGGGGCGGTGTGCAGGCCTCTGCTGTGATCTCACCCTCTGGAAGGACAAAGGGCACAGGTGAGCCCTAATCCTGGTGTGCGTTGATGTCCTCTGGGAAGCCCCATCTTGGTATGAAGTGGAGCGTGATGAGTCCTGCCCACTCTGCAGTTCAGCATCGCCCACCACGCAGTGGTCTGTGAAGACGGCCGAGAGGGGTGGGATGCAGCAGGCGTCTGGCGTCCCTCTAGGGGTCAACTCTTCCCATCCTCAAGCCCAGCCCTGGAATTGGGGGAAGAGAGCACCGGGTTACCCTCCTTTTCCAGGGGAGTGAGGACGTCGCTGCTAGTGGGCCACGGACGTCCTTGGTTAAAACTCAGGTTGGCTGCATGAGGGATAGAGAGCATAAGTAAGTACCCAAACCCCATGAATCCTATTAACGAGGTTCCTAGATTAGTATCCTTCATAGAGACAGAAAGATTCATGGTCATCAGGGTCTGGGAGGAGCAGGGCAAGGAGGAGTTATTCAATGGATATAGTTACAATTTATAAGATGCCTTTTATTTATTTATTTAAATATATTTTTATTGATTTCAGAGAGGAAGGGGGAGGGAGAGAGAGATAGTAACATCAATGATGAGAGAGAATCATTGATTGGCTGCCTCCTCCTGGGAACTGAGCCCACAACCCAGGCACGTGCCCCGACCAGAATCAAACCGTGACCTCCTGGTTCATAGGTCAATGCTCAACTGTCATCTGTATTTTCCCCCAAAGAAGAATGTCAGAGCTAAAGTGTGATGGGAGATGGCCCAACCTGCCTCTGCATTAACATGGAGAGATGCCAAAACACAAACATGAACAACAGCAGCAGCAACAACAACAAAAACAACAACAACAACAACAACAACAACAAACCATGGCTGATGTCTCCAGAGGAAAAGCAGTGCAGGGGCCGCGCTCACTCACTGAGTTTCCTTTCTCTTGGGGGTCCTGGATCTGCCGTTCCTGGCTGATGTGGTTGCTTTCTTATGGCCACACAGAAACTATTTACGAAGCTGGATCCAGCTTTTCTCTATGTTTTATTGAAATAATCGGTCTCCTGCAGAAATGTACCATAGCCAGAGCAGGCCTATTGGCAGTACTCAGAGTTTCAGGAACTCTTGGTACTGCTGGTGAGGATGTATCCGTCCAGCTAAGAACACAGGTAAGTCGTGTCCCAGACATTCTACTCTAGAGTACAGGCTCCAAGGAAATGTTCACAGAGCCATAGGGACCAGATAATTATGTTTGTTTTGTGTAGAACAAAGCATTTGTGGTGGTCGGGACTTGGAGGTAATACGAATGGAGGGTTAACAGTGGGGAGCAAAATATGGTGACTTCACATCACAGAGCAAAAGCAGCACAGAGGTTATCAACTAGATGTACGTGGAGCAGCAGGGATGCCAGCGGCTGCTCCTCTCCACATCTGAAGGCCGCTTTGTTGGATTGCACGAGGCAGGGGTCCAGTCCTCTGCTACATGATTCCCACAGAACCTGGTTGGCTCACTTGGACTGCGTTCATTTAGCTTTTTAAATTTTAAATCGTTTTATTGATTTCAGAGAGGAAGGGAGAGGGATAGAGAGATAGAAACATCAATGATGAGAGAGAATCATTGATCAGCTGCCTCCTGCATGCCCTACACTGGGAATTGAGCCTGCAACCTGGGCATGTACTCCGACTGGGAATCAGACCAGGAATCGAACCGTGATCTCCTGGTTCATAGGTTGATGCTCAACCACTGAGCAACACCAGCTGGGCTAGTTTTTAATAGTTCAGTAGGACAACGAAAAGTATTTTTTACTTTAAGAATAAAAACACAAAGCAAAGAAATCAAAGGCTTCATTTGAGATTCAGCAATTGACTCTGAAACTGAGGACCATGGGAAATAAAAGGAAGCTCTGAATGAAAAGTAGCAAATATTTTATCCCATAATATTGAGGCAAATGGAAGCAGAGCACTGAAGCTTACACTGTGCTGAATCCTGTTTGGAGCAACCATGAGATATTATCTTACACTTAGTTCCAACACATATTCTCTAGGATCTGACAATCCTTTCCTGGCCGAGGATGGTGGCAAGGTGTGGGGAACAATCTGGGTGTGGATCAAACCCAGCAGCTCTTTTGGGATGTTCTGCTCCCCCCCCCCACCACTGTACCCTTTGCACTCTTTCCACCTGCAGAACTGAGCTCACCTTTCAGGACCCCATTCTACAGCCACCTGTTCTGTGAGGCCCTATGAATCTCCCGAATGGTTTTTATTGCTTCTTGCAGAATCCCATGACAGCTTTGCATCACTATTTTCAACGCCTGTATTTTTCTGATAATATTGATGTACTGCCCTCCCCACAACCGGGCAAGGAACTGCCCGAGGAGCAGGGTTCTGGCACATGACAGACTCTCACTGAGTACTCATCGGATGAATGAAAAGACAAATCACAAGAAGATGTGATTAGAGGCCCTGGCCTAGTAGCTCCATTGGTTAGAGCATCATCCCGATACACCAAGTTTGCAGGTTTGATCCCCAGTCAGGGCACATACAGGAATCAACCAACGAGTGCACAAATAAGTGGAACAATTGATTGATGTCTCTCTCTCTCTCTCTCTCTCTCTCTCTCTCTCTCTCTCTCTTTCCCGCCCCCCTCTAAAAATCAATCAATAAATCTAAAAAATGGGAATAGAACTTAACAACTTGTCCCAGGGTCAGGAGTTCTGAGCTCCAGTCGCAGCTCCACCATAACTCTCTGTGTGACTCAGGGGAGAGACTCATCTTGTCTTGGTTTAGCAGAGTGTCAAAGAGGAATAAGAATCATTCCCCACAGGATACTCAACTCAATCACATGAGATAAAGGGTGTAAAAGTGCCCATCAAATGTAGTGAGGTAATAGTACTCATCTAAAGTTGAGGAAATCAGTGGAAGACAGGTTAGCAATTTGCAAAGGCTGGAACCAGCATGAGTGTTCACTGAGAATCAGGGGACCTTCCTTGTGGTCAGCACTGTCACCAAACAACCTTCATAATATTGAGCAAGTCAGTTTTTCTCTGGGCCTTGGTTGTGTTACCGTAAGTTATAGGTTAGGAATAGATTGTCCCCGAAGAGCCATCTGCTTTAAGGATGTGACATTCTTGAGACCGAGGACAATGGGACTCTGGGTGGAACTGACTGATGTGCATTGGGGCAGGGATACTTTATGTCACGAATGTCCTTAGGAATCCACATTTCATTTGACTTCATCTCCCACCAGCACATGGGCAAAGCATGGTCTTAAGCAACCCCTGGCTTTCACGTTGCAGAATGCTGTAGGGTTTAACCAGCAGCAAGCTGTTCCTGAACACTGACTGCCACCTGCACCTGGACAGAAACTCCACTCGCACTGAATAGCATTCTGAGCATCTCCTCTGTTGGCCCATAGCACTGAAGAGGGGACAGGGAATGTCCCAGGGCCCGGGGTCCACACTAATCTTCTCCACAGGCACCGCTTCCAAATCTCCTCTGGGGTCAGAGCCTCTCTCCGCCCTCAGCCCCTGAGCCCTGGTTCAGCTGAGCTTTTTCCTGTGGCTCTTCCATCTCACCAGAGCCCAGCGGCCATTCCTTCTCATGGCCCAAGGCTGAACGAGGTTGTGGATCAGCCTGGCTTCTCCTTTTAAATCAATCCTTTTTGATGCTCTGAACCACCCTGGTGAGGATAGACTAACAGCCTCATATGGCACCCTGCATGGCACAAGCTACACTGTCTCAGGACAAATGGGTATTAACTTTGGACCACACCCAGGGTCCCTGCTCTCAAGGAGTTCAGCCCTGTTGGTGACACGGATAGAAAGGAAATTCTAATGGAGTGTGAGGAGTGCTAACGTTGACCCTGAGGACCATAAGCACTGAGAATGTGAGCCCATCGTGGGAACATTGTACAGACTCTCTTTAGAGTGCAATTCCTAAACCAGAAAGAAGAGTAAGTACTTGTCTACCCTCTTCATCCTGATTTCACAATGGCAGCTGATGAAAGCTTTGTGAAATTAAATGGAGGTCTGGAAATCAAGGGGCAGGTCTACCTTAGAGGTCCATGGTGATGGTCAGTGCACTTGTGCGCACTGGCAATGGGCCTGGAGGAGCAGCCACCCGCCTTGTGTGGAGCGTCTCCTCACCTTGGAAGCTCAGAACTGTGGTCTCAACAGATGCTGTTTCCTATTTTAAATTACACTTTTCAGTTTGGCTCTACTTTCCAGTGTCCTTTCCTAAGTTTCACAGCCATCCTCAAAACTGGAGGCAGAGGGTGTTAGAAATGAGGGGGTGGGGACTGGAGGGAACTGGGAGGAGAAAAATGAGGGAGATAGGAGGGCAGGGCAGGGCCTGGTGTGGGACGACCATGCTAGTGATCTATTGCTGAGAGTTACCCCACACTAGAGACTTAACCAACACACACTTACTAGCTCACACATCTCTGACGAGGAATCCCGCATGGCTCAGCTGGGACTACTGTGGTGTCACCTGAGGCAGGATCTGTGTCACTGAGGGTCTGAGCTCACTCGGGGGGACTCTGGGATTCAGTTTGGATGGAAGGCCTGACTTCCTCTCTGTCTGTTGGTCTCATTCAGTGCTAGGCCATGTGGGTCTCTCCAGATAGCAGCTCACAGCACAGAGGCTTATTCCTCAGTGTGTGTGTGTGGGGAAGAGAACAGATCAGAGTGAGCAAGTGGTAGGCACTGACTTTTTAAAAAACTTTTCAGGGTGGGAAGAGATCAACCAAAGAACTTGAATGCATGTAGCATAACCCAGGGACACAGACAATAGGGTGGTGAAGGCCTGGGGTGGGGGCAGGGATTGGCTAGAAGAGATCAATGGGGGAAAAAGGGGACATATGTAACACTTTCAACAATAAATATTAAAAAATAAAAAAAATGAATTTGCTTTAAAATTGTTAAATTTCTTTTTCAAAAAATTGACTTGAGGCAGAGCGGGACGGGAGGGGGTGAGAGGGGGGGGAGAGAGAGAGAGAGAGAGAGAGGAACATCAATGTGAGAGAGAAGTATCATTTGGTTGCCTCCTGTATGCACCCCAACTAGGGATCAAACCCACAACCTAGGTACGTGCCCTGACCAGGAACCAAACAGCAAACTTTCAGTGCCCAGAATGATGCTCAACCACTCTGGCTGGGCTAGGCACTAACTTTTAGAACCAAATCATGGAGGTCATTGGATCCTTTTGCCATCTTCTATGGAGTCACTACTGACACCCACACTTAAGGGGAGGGCACACATTCACACCACATGAGGAAGGTGAAGACCATGGGGAGTCACTGAGGAGAGAACCGGTGACCCGAGAGGTCCATGCCTTGCCCAGGATCACAGATGGTCAGAATGCAGAGCGTGAGATAAACCCAGCTGTGTGTCCTCAAGGTGGGGTCCTAGGTGCACCCAGGTTCCATCAGGGGCTCTGGAAAAGGCGGTGCTGGTGGAATCGTGTACAGACATGGAAATGGCCTGGGGGAGACGGTGAGCATTTGGCAGCCTAGACAGTATTTGTCTGAAAAGGCGCCCAGATCTGGAATCACAAAGGTGCACCTCTATCCACAACCCACTCATGGTGGAGAAAGCTGAGACTGGGCCCCCTTATGCTGAGCTCATGCTTACACAGTCCTGAATCACAACCTCATTGGATAAGTGGGAAACAGAAGCCCATAGTCAGGCAGGGATTGGACAGGGTACATGATATTCAGAGTCCAGAGTTCAGGAATGTTCAGACCTTCCAGGCCAAGGCTCCCACCTCCCCGACAGAGTTGGTCTGGAAATTAGAAATCCTGACGTACTGGGCAGCTCCTGCCTGTTTTTCCCTATGTGGGGCTGTTTTGTTCTGGGATCCAGAAAGGGAGCACTGGCATGCACGCGCGCGCGCGCGCGCACACACACACACACACACACTCTAGATGTGATGATCTTGGGTGGGATTAGAAGAAAAGCAGACTCAGAGGAGGTGATAACAGGAGGGAAAAAGAGGTTGGAGGCACTACCTACATGTGACAGTCCTCCTCCTACTTTACAGCTACTCCCCACATGAGCCTGAACAGCCCTCAGAAGCACTTGCTGCATAACCCATTGTGCAGGCAGGAGAAAGACGAACCCTGACAGGCACAATGACTTATCCAGGATCCAGAAGAAGTAAGAATGAGGGGTTGAGTCTGAGCCCAGGTCAGTTTCCTCAACTCTGGGATCCTGGCTGCACCCAGAGTTTCTAGGGAGCTAGGGGTGTGTTGGTGCCACTGTGTACAGATCAGGTGCTTCACGGGGAAGAGAGGTCCACTGACAGCGCCCACAGGACTATTTGCATAGCTGTCATGAGATGAGGGGACTCAGGCAAGACAATCCCAGGTACTGAGGTCACTAACCAATAGAACTTGGAAACCCTGTAACCAGGCCCCCACATCTAGCCCCACAGGCAGCTCACTTGCCAAGAGGCATTTGCCAATGCAAGATGTTCTCTTGCTGTGTTCCCAGTGATTGGTGCTCTTGCTTCCGGAGACCTGGCAGTGAGAGCTTTTCCAGACGGTGCAGACGTTGGTTCAACCCTCGTCCCCGACGTTTTTGGCCATTTTCAAAAATATGGCCTCAGGTAACACAAGGTGGGCTGGGTCAGACCCATTCAGGCCAGGCCACCTCTGTGCACCATCCCTGTGCAACCCACATCCCCTCCTCTTCATGTATTGGGAAGAGGAACCTGAAGGGAGACCCCTGGGGCAGGAACAGCTTTTGGGGCAGCGCATCACCTAGAGGCTCTGCTGTGATCACACCCCAGGGCAGGGCAGGGCAGGCCATTGGAGATGGGCTTCCAGAGGGGTCCCTTATCTGCGCCAATGGGAGTCCTAGGCCCTCAGGCTGTCACTGCTTTTCCTCCGCAGTGTAGTTCTGAACGGATCACACTGTGTGTGTCTGGAGTGGAGGGTCACAGGGGTCACAGAACCAGCAAAACAGGGCTCTGAGGCTTTCCCCTGGTGACTGGGAACTGTCTTTACAGAGCTCCACACAGGAGAATGGACTGGAGGCATCAGATGGGGTCCTCAACTCCATGCCCCTGCAGGAGGCACAGGTGCCCCATACCTCCTCCATTGTGCAGCAAGGCTGTGGGGTGAGTGCAGATGCTGAGGTGACCCAGACTCCAGGATCCCATGTAGTTGAAAAGAGCCCTGGGTTCCAGAAGCTGCTCTGCTAGGCCCCTAGGTCCCTCCTAGAGTCCAATTTCCAAAGGAATTTGGGGCCCGTATCTTCCCCACAACCCACACTCACTGTCCAGCCCCTTCAGAAGAGATGCAAAGTCACTGCCCACAAAGTGTTAGGAGTATCAGAGGAGAGACATTGTTCCATTTCACTTTATTCTCAGTCAAGAGTATTTTTGCATTTTTCTACAGACTTTCTCTTTTTAACGCCCATCTCCATGTGTCCATGTTGTTCTGACAATCCTTACACACCTTCTCCCACACTTACACATCATCGTGATTAGTGGGGATGCTTTTGCCAAAAGGACATGGGGCTCAAGGTACCAAGTCTGTTGCTTTACCCTTTGCTGCCCCGAGAACCACATCCCCATAGACCCTCCAGGTCAGGAGCTGGGTCTCCTTGTGCTGCACAACATACCAGGAGGGAGACCTGTTATCAAGGCTAGTGATCCATCTCTTCACTGCTGTGGGACCTGGATATGATCCCATCCTGTTGACATGTCAGCTGTGCTGCCCTGTTGACATGTCAATTGTGGGATCACATACAAGTCCCACCCCATTGTCCTAATATCCAGACCCTCCCACCCCAGGAAAAGCCTCTGTGTTCCCATCTTAGAATGAGATGTTTTGTCAGAAATCCCAGGACTGATGCTGTTAATACAGAGAGGTGCTGTCCATCCTCTGCTAAGAAATGACCTAAGGTACTAATGTGTTTCATCATTCCTCCCCTACAATTCCACTTTTCCTGTCAAGTATCTTTTCTCATGTCAATGTAAAAAATTTTTAAACCTGTGAAGAATTTTGGTGAATTTATTTGAGCCAAAGTGTCACCAATTGCTGGGAAACAAAATCTCAAATGGATGGAGATAATGCTCTGGAGAATGGCAGATTTGCACCTTATTTATACATTAAAATTCAAACAGGAGACCTCTGTGGGTCCCATGAAATCCATTGGTGATAGACTAGGGAGCCAGGAGAAAGCAAAGTGGGGAAAACTCTGAGGTTGGATGAATAGTAAAATGGTGACACGTACTTCTTTCAGTTGGGTGTGTGCAGGGTAGTTAACAGTCAACAACGAACCCAATAACAATGAGGGGATGTGTGGTCTCTGCAGAGAGCAGAGCGGCGCTTGTGCTTTGAGGGATCTGAATAAAGGAAAATTGTGTTGACATTCAGAGGATATGTTATTCTAGATGCAAAAAGACAATAGGCTCAGTTAAGGTAAAGATTGATCCTCGTCAGGGAAGATGTAGGCCTAGGACTTGACTACCCACCACAAACTGCATTTAGTTAAGTTTTAATTTCAGACCATCCTTTGTGGTCACTTTAGGTCTCTGAGTTTGCAAGGCCGCCAGGTTAGCATGTGGCACCTGTGGTCACTTCTGTCCCACCTCCTGCTGCCAATCACTGAGTGCCTGGAAGTTCGGTCTGAGCTGCAGCCCCCAACCCACCTGGCAGTTTATGAGCTGCCTCTGATGGCATGTGCCCCCTCTCCCAACACAGAATAGAAATCAGAATGCTATGTTGGCGCCTGCGGGCCTGGACAGCATGCTCACCGCACTCAAAAAAAAGTGCCCATGAACTTGTTTTTGAATGCTCCAGCCCCACCTGCGTGCCCAGGCTGTGTAGCCTCACCTTAGCCAAGCTGCTGATCTACAAGAAGTTGGAGAAGAAGCTCAGCGCTGTGGGGATCACTGTGAAACTGCAGGGCTCTAAAAACATCTTGAGGTCAGATGAGATTCTGCTGCCCCCCTAGCGGTCACGTGAAGACCGACCTGGCACTGACCTCACTGCAGTACCCTCACTTCCTAAAGAGAGAAGGCAACAGCTTACAGATCATGCTGCAGCAGAAGCAGCGTCTTAAAAACCAGACCATCCTGGGTTACGGGAAGCTCGCCCTGGGCACCATCGACATGGCTGAGGTGATGCAGCGACCCCTTGAGGGTGGCCAGATGCTGAGCCTCATATAGCACCATCATGGAGGCATGTGCCCACGTGGGTGAGGTCAGCATCGCCTCCCTGTCCAGCCAGCCCATTGACCCCGAGGACAGCACCTGGCAGGCCGGCCCCAAGACCCAGTCCAGGGTTCATTTCTCAGAGATGGAGTATGAAATCTTCTCGGAGCAACATGCCAGCCATGATTCCAGGCACGGGCAGGACCAGGAGGAGGAGGACTTCGACTTTGAGGCACCCAAAAAGCAGCGCCAAGGAGAAGTAAGATCGCCATTCATGACCAGGCAACAAGATGCCAACAAGAAAGTTGGGGCTTGGCTGCGCAAGGTGCAAGTGTGGAAGGAGGTCCTGGACTCAGAGCAGGAGTCTTCGGAGCAGGTCCCTGAGGTGGAGGACCTGGATCTGCTGTATGACTCACTAGGGAACCCCAGGGACAGTGGCCCATGAGCGTGTCCTCAGGACCCCGAAGCTCTGGCTCAGGCCATACTTGGAAGACATGTCCCAGCCCAGCTCTCATGGAGAGCTAGAGCATCCACAGTGCCAGTGCCAGGAGGAGCCTCCAGGTCCAACCCATGTGCTTGAGAAGACGAGCCCCAAGCAACCAGTGGGCGCATCACCAAGACCGAGTCTCTCCTCATCCCCTCCACCAGATCCCAGAGGAGCAGGAGGGCTGCTGGGGCTGAAGCACATCCCTGAAGGAGCGGCAGGAGGCACAGCCAGGAACAAGTGGGTCCACAGCCTGGACAACAAGCACTGCCCCAACCCGCTGAGCCACATGCAGATCCCCAGGGAGACGGTGTACGACCAGCTGAACCACATCCTCATCTCTGACACCAGCTGCCCCAGAACATCCTCCTCCTCAACGCCTTGACTGGCAGAGGCAGTTCCCGTCTGAGTTCTGCAGCAACACATGCTGCCCGGGGTGTGCACCTGCTCCAAGGCTGAGGTCCAGGCGGCCTTCAGCACCATCATCTCGTGGATACAGAGGTACTGTCACCTCAATTCCCAGTCCCCGAAGCCTGTGAAGATCGTGGTGGCAGGGGCACAGCACTACTTCAGCGCTGTGCTGTGGCTCTTCCTAGAGCTGCTGTCCTACAACCTGCCCCCCCACCCCCTGGCTGGGCTACATTCGCTTCCTGGTAATCCTGATGGGTTCCCACCCTGTGGCCAGGTACCTGGGCTCCGTGCATTACTGTTACAAGAGCTTCTTCCAGGACCTGGCCTGGAAGGACCTGTTCTACAAGGAGGACCACAGGGCTGTGCACGACATGCTGGGCTTGGTGTTGAGAATCACACAGTACGTCTGAGGGGCCAATTGTGCCCACCAACTGCCCATCGTGGAGGCCACACTCACCTACAAACAGAAGAGCCCCAATGAGGAGTCCTTGACCATCATTCCCTTTGTGGGGGTGGTGGAACTGGAATTGTGGGACCATTCTGGGTCGCATCAGGACACTGAGATTATGTGGCCCGCTTGGGCTCTAGCGTGCTGTTGTCCACCCCGCCACACAGGTCTGTGGCAAACAAGGAGGCCTCACACATCCTTCCCTCCTCCCCTTCTGTGAGTGGAAACAAGTCCTCCTCCAGCCAGGGTGCTTGTGCTGAGCTGATGGGGCTGCAGGTGGATTACTGGACGGCAGCGCAGCCCACAGACAGGAAGAGAGACACCGAGAACAAAGACCAGGCTACTGCCAACAGCACCCTCAAGTGCACCTTCCAGTCTCTGCAGCTCAGCAGGCTGCCCAGCAGGGGTGAGGCTGCAGCCACGCCCTCCAGGTCCATGACTGTGGACAAGGAAAACAACAAGAAGGTGATGTGTTTGCCCAGGAAAACCAAGGACAAGGATGTGGAGTACCAGAGCCAGTGCCGGGAGGGCATCAGCCGCCTGATCTGCAGGGCCAAGCACCCTCAGGACGCACTGCGGGTCCTCATCGACGGCGTTGAGTAGAACAACGTGAAGCTCCCAAGTCAAGCACTTCCCCACCTGCATCTTCAGACGCTCCAATCCCACCTTCAAGCCTGCCCGTCCCCTGCCCTTCTCCTGCCCTGGCCAAGCCCGGGAAGGACCAGCCGCTTTTCTGTTCACATTTCAGTTTAGCACCGAGACAGACTCTGGAAACACAAAGTGGAACCCTTTTCAGTGTGAATGAGCTCACAACCTGGAAAGTAACGTGGTGGAGCCCACAGGGAGCCCCCAGCTGCTCTGCTTATTACCCAGAATGCTCTGGCGAGTGGGGGGCCAGGCAGACAGGGTTGAGCTGGACAATCATTGAAGGTGATGGCCCTCAGGACCCAGAAACTGCCATTGAGAAAGGTTCTCACCGTCAAGACCTGCCCCTCCTGGAAGCCAGGACTCTGCTTCCCGGGGAGTCAGCCTCACTGTGTGCCCGACTCAGCGCTGGCCTCCCATGGGAGCACCTGACAGAACATGGAGGCCGGTCAGCCAGCCCTGGGCCCAGCTGCAACCAGCCCAGTGGCCCCAGTCCCACCCTCTCGTGGTGTCCAATAAACTCCCTCCTCACAAGGCAAAACAGAAGAGAAAAAGCAAAGGACCAGTGTGGTACTGACCACCTGGGCTCAAAAACTGGTGCCCACCTTCCTGGGCAGGGACCCCACATTTGTCCCCACCTTTCGTTGTTATTATAGAGCATTTGCTACAACAGGTGAGGGACCAGCCATGTACCAGGTGAGCTGCTGCCCCTGCACAGCACAGTGGTCATTTGACCACCTGTTTGCTGTGAAACTTCAGGTCACTGCATGTCTCTGAGTCTTTGTTCTTTGGAACATGGGGAGAAATGAGGCCCAATAGGTTATTGTAGGGTCTCAGTGGGGTGCCTCTGGATGTCTGGACAGTGGAGAGGTCTGCTGGAGGGGCTGTGTTTGAGCCAATTGGTCATTTTCTCTTACTATTGACAAAGTCTCTGCCAAATTCATGATTCTCCTCAAGGCCCAGGGCTAAGCACTTTTCTCATTAGATAAAGAGATTGGAAATTCCATTATGGGTCCCTGTCCTGTGTGAAGCCAGATCAGAAACCCCAGGGGTGAGCAGTAGGGCCCAGACTCACCCAGCTATCTGAGATGGGGTTGGTTTGGGCTCACTCACTCAGCAAATATATGAGAAGTCTGCCAGGTACAGACACATCTCTAGGCACTGACCATATCCAGTGCTCAGAGCAGACCCCAAGCCTGCACTGCAGAGCTTCCTTCTAGTCGGGAGCGATTCTGCAGTTGGCTCAGCGATTCAGTCACAGGTTCATAGTGTCCACAGGACAGCCGATGTGACATCATCCTGGCCTCCTCTACCTATGGCGCATCTTCCCGTACTGTGAAGAGGACGGTGGACCTCTGTTCCAGCAGAAAACGTGAGTCAGTTTTGGGTCAGAGCCAGGAGAGGAGTATGGGGAGTGTGAATTCAAGGTGCTGGCAGAACCCTGGATCACACTCATGGTGGGATTTCTGCAAGAGGGCAGAGGTCTGAGGGCTTCTCCTAGAGAAAAGACATGAATCAGAGAGCTGTGCATGTGGATATGGGTGGTGTGGGCGAGTGGGGAGGTCAGTGGACAGAGTGAGCCCCTCAGAAAATTCATACCTGTCCATTCCTAATCCCAGCCCTGCCTGCACCCCTATCCAGGGACCTTGCTCACTAATCTGTAGAACCTCCTCAGTGGCAGTGTGGCTGTTGCTCTCTACCCATGGGAGGTAAATGTCAACGGGAGGAGAAGAACCCCACAGGCAGCTAGTGAATCAGGCAGCTAGTGAATTAGGCAGCATGTAGGTCCAGGAGCCAAAGTCTGAGGTGTTAGGAGTCAGCAGAGGTGGAGACGGTTTTTCTTTGTTCGCTCATTGGTCAGCTATTCCTGGAGCACCTACTGTGTGTCAATGAGTGACATGAACAGAGCAGACACCAGCCCTCCCTGTCCTCATGGAGTTGACATTTGGGCGGGAGAGTAGGGGGAGGGGACAGGGACACTGAGAGAGCATGTTAGGTTCCCGTGAAGAAGGGGTACAAGTGGTTCCCTCATTGATCCAGAGCTGTCAGTTAGGAGGGCTTTCTGCCAGCCCCTCCTGGGTGACCAGACACATCTCTGCCAGGACTGCCAGGTTGAAGGTGGACAAGGAGTAGGTCTGGCTTCTGGATGGGCAGGAGCAGCAGACACAGGACCCCAGTCTCTCTGAGTGGTGCTCTGGGAAGGCCGTGTGGAATGAAAGGCCAGGCCTCAGACCCTGCTGTCCACCTCTCTCTCTCCCCAGGGCCAACTCCTGCACCCTGGCATTTGGCTGGACCAGTACCCTCAAGATTTTTATCGGCCGCCAGAATTTCCCAGCCTGATCATGCTTTTGGCCTCCATAGAGCTCACCTTTCCAGTCCCAGACCTGCCAAACCAGGCCCAGTATCTCCCTCACAGCTGGAGCACCTGAGCCCACTGAGGCGGAGACACAGAAGGAGGAGGAGTGGGTGGTGTGTGTGAGGGGGTGGGATGGGGCTGGACCACACAGAGAAGAGCTCCCAGAGGCTGGGGTTAGGCAGGAGCACAGAGTTGCTCAGGTCAGTGCCTATGGCCTGCAGTCTGGAGGACTTCCTGGGTTTGGGTTTGAACTGGGATTTTAGTGATGGAGATGGGAGGTTCCCTTCCTTGGAAGGTACACAAAAGGCAGTCATGGTGTAACATATTCTCTTCCTGGATCCCTAGAAGCAGCTCCAGAATAAGATGAAGAAATACCTAAAGAGGAAACGCCAACTCTGGTGCCGTCTCCAGAGCCAGAGCAGGCTCCAAGCACAGCTGTCACTGAATTTTCAGATGTGGACCCACCTCAGCTTGTGAGCAACTCGCCTCAGCTCCTGTGAGGCCTGTGGTCTCAGGTCCTGGTCGGCAGCCTGTGTCAGCTGCCATGGCAGAGAGGGCTTCCCCTCCCCAATAATAGCAATTTAAAACATTTTTGTGTTTATCTTACACATACTTAGAACTTTAGTGCATTTTCCTTATACTATTGAGTAAAATAAAATGTATTTTAAATATTATATTAAAATAAATTTAAATTATATAAATTTTAGTTCTTTGATCCTTCCAAGTATAAATTCCAACATCAAGTACATTCACAATTTTTTGCAACTGTTCCATAACATCACAAACACTCTCTAGTTCCAGAACATTTTCAGAACCCACAACCTAGGTATGTGTCCTGACCGGGAATCAAACCTGCAACATTTTGGTGTATGGGATGACTCCCCAACCAACTGATGAGGCACCCTGTCCAGGGTGAGAAAGAGCAATATTTTCATTTGAATTTTTCATTCTGGTTTAAACTGCAGTTGGATATCTTTTACACATTTTTTGGCCTATTCCTTGTTTTGGAATTTCGGTTTGAGACCCTTTGCCCTCTTTTCCATTGGATTGCTAGGAAATCTGAACTGTTATGGATATCACCTTCTGGCAAAACACACATCAAATTGAGACAAATGGCAAACTAGAGAAACCATATTGGAGGTCAGGCGGGCAGTGCTGAGCTGGAGACTCATGGGAGGTGAGTTTGGCCTCAGGACCCCTAACACTCCCAGCGAGAAGGGCTCTCACCTTCTCTACCTGCCCTTCCTGGAAGCCAGGACTCTGCCCCCACAGAACTCAGAGCTGGTGGTCAGATGCCAAGGGCTGGCCTCCCAATGGGGGAGTCCTAAGCAGAACACGGAGGCCAGTCAGCCCAGCCCTGGGCCCCAGCTGCCAACCACCCAGTGGCCCTAGCACCACCCACTCGTGGTTCCCTAAAAAAATACCTCTATGGTGCAGACCTCCAGGAACACCGACTAGACAAACTGGTGGAATACCAGCTGCCCGCCTTCCTGAGCAGGGACTCCACTTCCACCCTCATATTTCTGTGTTATTACAGAACATTTGTACCACCAAACAGGTCGGGGACCATCTATTTACCAGGTGAGCACCCTGCCCCTCCACAGCACAGTGGTCACTTGGCCACCTGCTTGCTGTTAGCCTTCAGGTCACTTTGTGTCTCTGAGTGCTTGTGCCTCCCAACACGGGGTGAGCTTAGGATCAAGCTCACAGGTTTATTGTAGAGACTCAGTGGGGTCCTCCCTGGAAAGCGCTGTCTGGGTGCCTAGACAGTGGAGAGGTCTGCTGGACGGGCTGTGGTTGAGCTCATTGGCCATTTTCTCTTCCTCGTGTCAAAGCCTCTATCTCATTTGTGATTCTCCACGAGGCCTTGGGCTAAGCTCTTTTCTCCTTAGATACAGAGATTAGAGATTCTATGAGGGGTCCATGTCCTGGGTGAAGCCAGAACCAAAAATCCCAGGAGTGAGCAATGGGGCCCCATGTAAGTTTATTCTTGACTAAAAGAATACAGAAAAAGTTTGAAAAAAATTCTAAAATACTAGTTAGTGTCAGCACTGTGTAGTGGATGAGGGACAGCATGTTAAAGAGCGTGTCTTGCTGAGGAAAATATAGACATGTGTAAGAAACCACAGGGATACATTTAACTGAATGTGTTTTAACTTAAGGGAAAGCATCCTGTCTTGCAAAATAGAATGCGTTAATTTTTAACCTCCTTTAAGAAATAGGACCTATTAAATGAGAAGCAATAAATGATTTTCTAAAAATCAGAAGAAAATTTGACAAATGGAAGTTATTGTTTGCTTTGTTATACATAGACTAGCAGATTATACCCAGTCTTTTAAACAAAATAAATCATTACCACGTACTATGCCACATAGGAAGTCTCAATAAATTTCAGTGAAGAAATATATGTTTGTTCTCCATTGACATGTTCATGAACCATAATGCATAATGCATGATGCATATATGTTGTCTAACATAATGCATTAAGGTAAGAAGTTAATGATAAAGGATAACTTTAAAATTCCCAAATATCTGGACACTGAAGAAGGTATAAGTGAAGCTGAAGTGAAGTATATTCTACATAAACCCTGAGTTCAAAGGAAATCATGAGTGAGATTATGGAATACTCACAACTAAAAAACAATAAAGAAAAGCTGCCAATCAAAAGCAGCCATAAAAGAGAGAGTTTTAGTTTTAAATAGACTTCTAAGGGAAGAATTACAGCTGTGAAGAGAGATCTAAGTCTCCAAATAGTAAATTAGAGAGAGCAACAGAGTGACCTTGAAGAACCAAGGAAGGGGGAAAACATAATGGCAGAAATCAGTAAAACAAAGAATTTCAAAACAACCCTCAACAAACTGGAAAACTGCTTCTCTAGAAATATTGGTAAAATAAACAGATTTCTAGCCAGACTGACCAAGAAACAGAAGAGCGCTGTGCACATAGTTCCAACAGGTTAGGTGAAATGACCGATTCCTGGAAAGAAACAAACTATACAACCTTCCTCAGAAGAAAGTGATGTGCTGACTAGTCTATTAAAGAGACTGAATTTGTAGTTAAAGCATTCTAATGAGGGGCTTCCAGGCCCACGTGGTTTCACTGGAGAATTAAACGGAATAAATGAACAGACACTTCAATGAAGAGGCTATAACATGTCACATGCGCCCTTGAAAAGTTCAACATCATAAGCCATTAGGAAAAGGTTAATTAAACCACAAGGAGACTAACTAAAATAAACGATGGTGATAACACTCAATGCTGGTGAGGATGTGGAGGAACTCACTCATTCAGGGCTGGTGGGAATGTAGACCATTACAGCCACTGGGGAAAGCAGTTTGGTCGTTTCTTATAAAACTAAACATGCAACTACCGCACAACCCAGCTATTGCACTCCTGGGCACTTATCCCAGAGAAATGGAAACTTTCATCCACTCAAAAACCTGAGCACAAATGCCTATAGGAGCTCCATCTTAAAACTTGCAAGCTTTCTCTGAAATCCCTTGTTGGGATTAATATCTAGAGTTTTTAAGAAATGTCTGTCACATAAAAAATGGGTAGAGTATATGAAAAGGGAATTTCATAAAGGGAAACCCAAAACGTTAACAAGATATGAAGAGACGTTAAATTGCACTTGTAGTCAGAGAAGTAATGAGGCGCTCTTTACACCAATCTGCATGACGATTAGAATGTGATGATGCCAAGTGTTGGTGAGTCTATGGGACAAATGGAAACATCGTGGACTGATGGGACTGTAAACTAGTACAGGCACCCAGGAGGCCCATCTATAAGTACTTAGCAAAATTAAAATTAAATATGCTCTTAGATATTTGAATATTCACATATATAATTATGCTAAGTCCAAAGAACATGTAGAATCACCGTAGAACAGTGGTCGGCAAACTCATTAGTCAACAGAGCCAAATATCAACAATACAACGATTGAAATTTCTTTTGAGAGCCAAATTTTTTAAACTTAAACTTCTTCTAACGCCACTTCTTCAAAATAGATTCACCCAGGCCGAAAACCGACTTCTGCGCATGGGCCATGAAGTTTCAATTGCACTGTACGTGCACACCCGCACGTGGCATTTTGTGGAAGAGCCACACTCAAGGCCAAAGAGCCGCATGTGGCTTGCGAGCCGCGGTTTGCTGACCACTGCTGTAGGAGAACCTATAACATAGGCCTCTCATTCTCAAGCTTGAACTGATCACTTTTTGAATAACATTTCCTCGGCTGGGACACAGGGGAAAAGCAGGGCTTCTGTGTCAAAATATAGCCCCTCAGAGTCTAAGAGCATGAACCTGGTTCTTCTGATCAACATTGTAGGGCCTTGAAGACCCCCGGTGGGTCCTTTGGCAGAACGACGACCCCAAATCAAACGCCGAACTCGAGTCTCGATGCAAAAGCAAGAGGTTTCTTTATTCAAGCGCGGCGCAGGGACTCACAGGCAACAACTCTAATAAGAGACTGCTGACTGGAGCCCTGAACCAGGGTTGGTTACAAGCTTTTAAAGGCAAAAAATCACACGCAGGTGGGGGGCAAGATAGAATGTTGACTTATTCTCACGGGAATGGTATGTTTTATCTCAACAGAAAACTTTGTGAGAACAGAAATTTTAACAGAAACCAGAAGCTAGGACGTTTACTGATAAGCGCTGAGGGGGAGGTCAGCATGCTCTTCTCTGGGAACAGAGCTGTGCCTGCTTTATTTTAACTATTCCTGCGCCTGCTCTGAGAGTGCATTCTTTCATTCCCCCCTTTTCTTTTTGGGGAGTTCCAATCCTGGGACTACAGACCCTCACTTTGGGAAAGCGGTTGGTATCTCTGTTGGAGTACCATTACCTGGACTGTACTTATTCTATCCCGGATAAAAGCTACCAATCTGTTAAGGATGTAGGGGCCAAAAGTCAGGAGTATCAAAAGAATTACTAGGGGCCCCATTAGGGTGGAAATCAGGGTGGTGAGCCAGGGGGAACGATTATACCAGCCTTCAAACCATCCCTGGTTAGCCTCCCGTTCTCGCCGCCGGGTCTCAAGCCTCTCTCTAAATTTGGACATTGAGTCTTTTATAATCCCAGAATGGTCTGCATAGAAACAACACTGTTCCCTCAAGGCGGCACAGAGTCCCCCTTCCTTAAGGAACAGGAGGTCTAGTCCCCTCCTATCTTTAGGGCAAACATAGAAAGGAGTCCCTCTTAGCATTTCTCGCGCCCCCCGATAACTGCAATGTACCGAACCTCCAGCCTTCTTTCTACTTATGTTTTCTCTAATTTCTAACCCCGTTTTAGAGGCTTCTTCTGAGGTGTCGGGAAGATCCCATTCCAGGACTCCGGCAGCCAGAGCACAGATGTCAGGGGTTAGCTGAGGCCACCAGGTCCAGAGAGTTGCTATCTTGGTCGTCTCCCAAACTATTTGATGCGTTTGGGAGGATATAACTCACCAGTTTAGTCTCTTCGGGGCATGGGGGTTGCTACTACTACTTATCGGCAGGCCCAGCAGGAGAAGGAGAACGACGGCAAACATGGATCTTGAGGGGGTTGTCAGTCCTTTCCACTGTCCAGTCATGGTCCTGCGGGGGCGCTCGTTTAGCGTGCGAAGCGTGGATCTAGGTGGCGATGCCGTCTACTTTAACAGCCGTTGGAGTCGTCAGCAGTACCAGGTAGGGTCCCTTCCACCTTGGCTCGAGATTGGCAGCGCGGTGGCGTCGGACGTAGACAAAGTCCCCAACCTGGAACTGGTGTGGCACCTGAAGCTCCCCTGGTTGATAGAGGGCAGCCAAGGGGGTCCACACTTCCTTCTGGACAGTCTCTAGCGCCTTCAACCTGGCAAGTAGGGATTGGGGGGTATGAGTACCAGTTTTAACCGACCAGGGGTCTGCAGCCAGGGGCGGAGGGGCCCCAAACAAGATCTCGAACGGAGTTATTCCTAGGGGGCCAGGAGTGTTTCGCACGCGAAAAAGGGCAAAGGGAAGGAGGACTGTCCAGTCTGCCACGCCAGTCTCTATGGATAATTTTGTCATGGCCTCTTTTAATGTTCTATTTATCCTTTCTACCTGACCTGAGCTCTGGGGCCTGTACGAACAATGTAATTTCCAATCCGCCCCCAGTATCCTGGCCATTCCCTGACTTACCTGGGCAACGAAGGCTGGTCCGTTGTCTGACCCAATTACCTTTGGTACTCCAAACCGGGGGAAGATGTCCTCTAAGATCTTCTTGGCCACCACGGTTGCGGTCTCCTTCTTAGTGGGGAAGGCCTCTACCCAGCCTGTAAAGGTATCTACAAAGACTAGGAGGTATTTATAGCCATATCGGGCCACCTTTACCTCTGTGAAGTCCACTTCCCAGTAGCTTCCTGGGCGGTCGCCCCTGAGTCTCTGCCCAGGTGGGAGTCGGGAAGGGTGTGAGTTCACCAGTTGGCACACTTTGCACCGGCTGACCACCCTTTCCACGAGACGAGTGAGTCCTTTGACGAAGTACCCGGAGGCCTGACAGGTAGTGCGGAGGTGCGTTGCTCCTAGATGTGTGAGCCGGTGTAGCTGCTTAAGATAGGCTCTGGCGGCTTCCTCAGGTATTACTATCTTCCCTTCTACCGTCCTCCAAATTCCTTGCTCGTCCCTTATATATTTCTCTGGCCTTTTGACCAGTTCTTCCTCCTCTTCCTGGGAATATTTGGGAAGTTCCGGCAGGCTCATTGGGGCCTCAGCTAGAGCTAGAATATTCAGTCCTAGAGCCGCTCGTTTAGCCTCTGTATCCGCCCTCCAGTTTCCTTCTGCTACATCTGAGGTCCCTCTTTGGTGGCCAGGGCAGTGGATAATAGCTACTTCCGGGGGGGGGGGGGGGGCGTGTATGGCATCCAGAAGGGAAAGGATTTCTTGCTTATTCTTAATTTCCTTGCCTGCTGAGGTAAGGAGGCCTCTCTGGCGGTAGATGGCCCCATGAATATGGGCAGTGGCAAAAGCCATGGTGAACGGCACTTGACCAGGACTCCCAACTTTAGGATGCGCTGCATATGGGGCTTAATCCCTTCCCAGGCTGTCCTTGCCATGGGGTATTGCTTTACTGCTATCGGGGTAGCGGAGGACTTGAGCTCTACTACCACTGGGGGCTGTCTATCAGCTAGGCCCATTCCAGTTGTCTCCGCCCATGCTCCTGGATACTGATGAAGCCATTCAGTTGCCACCCCTCCTGTTTGTAACCCTGTTTCAAAGAGCCGGTGTTCGTCCTCTAGGCGGAGAGTCAAGAGGGTGGCAGCTTCTGTCTCGCCCTGGGTTACAACAGGGCCTCGGGGAGTGAAGGTGATTTGGGCCCCCATTTTGGTCAATAAGTCTCTTCCCAACAGGGGGGCAGGGCATTCAGGTATCACGAGGAAAGAGTGGGTGACCTTCCCTGACCCCAAGTCTATAGTCCGGGTAGTAGTCCAAGGGTACTGCTTATTACCGGTGGCCCCGATTACCCAGGATGTCTTCTTAGAAATCGGCCCCAGCGGCCCCTTTAAAACTGAATATTGAGCTCCAGTATCTACCAGGAAGTCTACTGGTTTCCCCTCCACTCGAATAGTTACCCTGGGCTCAGGGAGGGGTTCCGAGCCCCGTCCCCTTCAGTCACTGTCCTCATGAAGTGCCAGTACTTGCTTTGCTGCCTTATCTGGTTTCTTAGGGCATTCCCGCTTCCAGTGCCCCTTCTCTTTGCAGTAGGCACACTGATCCTTATCCAACGGCGGTCTGTTGCCCAGGTTTCCTGACTGCCTCCTCTTTTCTCTTGTCAGTGGTCTGCTTTCTCCTACCACTGCGGCCAGGATACGTGTTAAGTTCTTCTCCTGTCTCTTTTCCCTTTTATCCTCTCTCTCTTCCCTTTCTCTTTCTTTCCTCTGTTCCTTCTCCTCTTCTGTTTCCCTCTTATGATAAACCTTTTCTGCCTCCTTAACTAGGTCCTGGAGGGTGTAATCCTGTAACCCTTCAATCCGCTGAAGTTTCTTTTTTTATGTCTAGAGCGGACTGACCTATAAAAGCCATAACCACTGAAGCCCTCTGTCCTTCCGATGCAGGGTCAAACGGGGTATATCTCCTGAACGCCTCTATTAACCACTCGAGGAAGACAGAGGGGGGTTCAGCTGGTCCCTGAAGGACTTCTCTTACCTTAGCCAAATTGGTGGGCCGGCGCGCTGCCCCCCGGAGGCCAGCCACTAGAGTCTGGTGGTAGACTGTCAGTCGCTCCCTACCTTCTGCTGTGCTGAAATCCCAGTCTGGTCGGGTAAGGGGAAAGGCAGCATCCATCAGGTGGGGGAGTTGAGTAGGTCGCCCGTCGGGACCAGGTGCGTTCTTCCGGGCTTCTAGAAGAATTCTTTCCCTCTCCTCAGTAGTGAAGAGGGTCTGGAGCAGCTGTTGACAATCGTCCCAGGTGGGCTGGTGAGAGAACATAAGGGACTCCACCAGCCCCGTCAACTTCTGGGGATCCTCTGAAAAAGGAGGATGGTTAGTTTTCCAGTTATAGAGGTCAGCAGAGGAGAAAGGCCAATACTGAAGGGGCTGAAGCGGTGCCGGTCCCCCATCGTCCGACGGGGGAGGCGGAGGTCTGTATGCTCGGAGGGGACACGCGACGGTGGAGTCCGGGGAAGGGGGCAGTCCCTCCCCTTCGGCTTCGGGTGCCCTGAGCCGGTCCCTCAGCAGGGGGAGGATAGGGAGCAGAGGGGACCGCCGGCCCTGGGCTCCTTTGTAGAGACGGCTGGAGGGAGGGAGGATAGGGTGGCGGAGAATCGAGAAGGAGGAGGTCGGCCTGAGGGTCGACCAGCGGCTTCTTGGTCGGCTCCTGTGGGGGAGACTGGACAGTTAGAACCCGCGAGGCGGTTCGGGGCAACCAGGGTTGGACCCACGGGGGAGGGTTTTGCACAAGATCCTGCCAGACGACAATGTAGGGCTGTTGGTCGGGGTGCGACCCGGGTCCGGGCTGAAAAACAGTGTCTTTTACTGCAAAAATTACGGAAAGGTCAAAAGTGCCCTCTGGTGGCCACCCGACATTGAGCCGAGGCCATTCAGAGGAGCAGAAAGTCTGCCAAGGTCCTTTTTTAACATTTACAGAGAGATCAAAACCTCGTCCCCGCACGTCCTTCCAGTTAGTGAGAGTCAGAGACAAAGGAGTACTCTTTCCCTGTCCCATTCCGTCCGTGTCAGAATGAAAAGAGAGAAGCAAACAAAAGGAGACAATAATGAACAAGACACTTAGACAAAGGGCCCAACGAGACTGAAACAATAACCTGATATAACCAGACGGACGGACACCCGTCCTACAGATTGCCCGGCCGGACTTTGACTCGCCCGTCGCCGGACACCCGACGACGACCAATTTTACTCGGTCGTCTCCTGAATCTGGGGCGTCCCCCAGTTTGACAGTTTTTCTGACCGAACCCTAATCGGCCAGAGGAGCCCTCTCCTCACGGAGAGAACAACCTGTCTTTACCAGAACCAGAAATCCTGAAACAGTTAACAGACGAACCAGACAACAGACAGCAAGACGAAATCTTTTCGGGGGCCCCCCTTACCTCCAAGGTCGGTTCTGACGCTTGAGGGGTGGTCGCTTCTTCCCGGCCAGCGCACCAAATGTAGGGCCTTGAAGACCACCGGTGGGTCCTTTGGCAGAACGACGACCCCAAATCAAACGCCGAACTCGAGTCTCGATGCAGAAGCAAGAGGTTTCTTTATTCAAGCGCGGCGCAGGGACTCACAGGCAACAACTCTAATAAGAGACTGCTGACTGGAGCCCTGAACCAGGGTTGGTTACAGGCTTTTAAAGGCAAAAAATCACACGCAGGTTGGGGGCAAGATAGAATGTTGACTTATTCTCACGGGAATGGTATGTTTTATCTCAACAGAAAACTTTGTGAGAACAGAAATTTTAACAGAAACCAGAAGCTAGGACGTTTACTGATAAGCGCTGAGGGGGAGGTCAGCATGCTCTTCTCTGGGAACAGAGCTGTGCCTGCTTTATTTTAACTATTCCTGCGCCTGCTCTGAGAGTGCATTCTTTCACCAGCTGCTTGGATGTTGGATGCTCATGGCTCCTGACGGCCCTTTCCCTGTCCAGAGGGGTTAGGCGCTCCCCCTCCACTGCCCTGGGATGTAGGCTCAGCCAGAGGCCAGTAATGACTGGCACTGGGTAGACAAGCCTGGCTCCTTTCCTCCAATGGGACTCATTCAATGGGTACCATTCCTGTCCCAGATTTCCTCTTAAGACCAGGCTGAATGTAATGTGCTGAGTCCACATCTCTGCTCACCTCCCTCCATCTTCTCCTTCTGAGGTCACTCCTTCACTAAACTCTGTCCCAGTTCCCAGGAGTCACTGCTTCCAGGGAGCCTGGAGCAAGATGACTAATATTGCCAAGGTCTCTCCAAAAGGGCTGCACCAGTGTCCACAGTTAGGAGAGGCTTGAAGGCTGAGAAAGATGAAGCCCTTCCAAGAGATGAGGTGGGGGAGGGGGAGAAGGCAAAGGCTCTGAGATGAAAGAGCTTTGTGAATTCCACAAACTGAGTGAAAGCCAGTATGGCTGAAGTGTGGGGAGCAGAAGAAGGAGAAGGACACTGGTTGAGGTTGGAGATGTATGTAGGAGCCAACAAGTAGACCTCATAGGCTAGTTTCCTTATTTTTAATTGTAATGGGAAGTTCTTTAAATGCTTTGAGCAAGAAATAGATAGGGTTTGATTTAGACTAAGAAAATTCGTCTGTGTATAGAGAGAATGGTTTGGAAAAAGATAAAAGAAGCAGAGATTTGAGTATCCATATAGCAAGCAGAGTGGATCATAAAAATTATAGTGTTAGCACAGAAAGTAAGAAACTCTATGGGGTTTTTAGCACAACACTGTGTGTATATAAAACACACAAGCATACAAAGACATGAATTATTCAAGTGCAATACCTATTTTTAAGTGGCTACCTTTGTGGAGGGAGAAGGGAATGGAGATTCGATGTAATAAAAGACAATAATATTAAGAAGATAATCTTGCAAGGAATGGTGGTGACGAGGTGTCATGAATTGAGGCATATGATTTACGGAGACTTGAACCAAGAAAACAAAAATCAAAACAGCAACCACCCACCTCCCTACCCATTATTTTCCTTCGCCCTGTGGAGACCCATGTCTGGGATGGGGAACAGGTTTTCTGAGAAACTTTCCAAATAATCCAACTTTTACCCACTAAGCAGGTTGACCTGGATGGCAGAGACCTTCCTAGTGATTAATGCAGCATCTGAGTCAAGGAACCTGGAGGAAGGAGGAGGCAGAACCTTCCTGGAGCCGCATTAGTGAGGGCACAGATGGTTGCACTGAGGCAGTCTCATGCCTGACCCTGGTGGGTGCTCCTGATGCTTCCTCTCAGCCCAGTTCCTCCTTTCCCTGGGGGCTCCATGGAGCCCGGTCTTATCTCTGGGATCAGAGATATTCCAGGTTAACAAGTCCTGTTATTTCGCCTTTGCATAAGTTTCTGACCTGGTCCCAGGAGATCTGGGGACCAAACTTCTACCATGTCTGGTAGCTTGGTGCCCAGGGCAGCAGTTGACACCCATTAGGCATCAATAAATGCCTGTGGATCAAAAGTGATCCCTTGAATCTTTGACTTTGGGCAAGGACCCTGAGACTTCCCTTGACATTTTTCTTCAAGTGCCCAGAGAAGCACATGGCATGCTCTGCAAATGCATTTGTCAGTTGGCGTTCAAAGAGTTTGCTGAGTTGGTGCCTTTGTTTCACTGTATGGCCCTGAGAGACAAAATCCCAGTGGACAGAATAGAGTGGATGCTGGCTTTACCCAATGGCATGCTGCTCTGAGGCACTCCAGAGCGACACTCTGGCAATATGTATAAAAATGAAGTGTGCTTCCCTTTGAATGTACCTAGAAATATATCCAAAAATGATGTACAAAGACATTTACTGATTCATTGTCTATAGTAGGAAAAAACAGGAAAAAAGCTAAATATTATCAACACAATATTCATTAAAAATATTTCTGATGCAATCATAAAATGTAACAGCATGCATCCATTTAAAATGATGAAAATATTTACAGAGTATGTTCACTAGCACATTGAGTGAATAAAAATAATTTAGTAAGAAAACAAAATTGGAAGAATTTTCACGAAAATGTAAACAGGACCTGGAGTGATTTTTACTTCCTTTACATTTTATACTTAAGGATATTAAAGAAAATTCAACAAAATCCAAATATTAGAAAATAAACATATGTGAGTGCAAATTCAATATGGAAGTTAATGCAACAGATATCATAATAAAAAGTAAGTTTGGCACACACAAAAAACCAGCTGTGGACCAACTTATTAATAAATATGACTACAAAAGCCTAAATAAAACATTAGCATATCTACTTCATTAGGTTATACTGGAACACAAGTATGGTTTAACATTAGGAGAGCTTCTAAAAGCTCTGCCTCTATGCCAAACTTTTTGACTCGAGGGCCACAATGGCTTCTTAAACTGGACCGGAGGGCCGGAACAAAAGCATGGATGGAGTGTTTGTGTGAACTAATATAAATTCAAAGTAAAGGAGTGGAGGGGAGAGCAAGAGAACCCTCCGCTCTTTCGGCTCCGTGGGCCAGATAGAACAGCCGAACGGGCTGGATCCGTCCCGCGGGCCGTAGTTTGCCCATGGCTGCTCTATGCTCTACCCTTATGTTCACTGCAGCATTATTTGCAATAGCTGAGATACGGAAGTAACCTAGGTGTCCATCAACAGATGAATGGATGAAGATGATGTGGTGCATGTGTACAACAGAATATTACTGGACCATAAAGAAGAAGGAAATCTTACCATTTGCAACAACATGGGTGGGTCTAGAGCAGGGGTGGGCAAACTTTGTGACTCGAGGGCCACAATGGGTTCTTAAACTGGACCGGAGGGCCAGAACAAAATCATGGATGGAGTGTTTGTGTGAACTAATATAAATTCAAAGTAAACATCATTACATAAAAGGGTACGGTCTTTTTTTTTTTTTATTTCAATAGTTTTATTCATTTCAAACATTTTAACAAGAAGAATGTAAACACTAATTATTATAATTTGAAACTTCAAAAAATGGAGGAATCATAGCACAATAACATACCTTATATTGAAGGTGGCAAAGGCAAAATAAAATTGCCTAACAAAGGAAAGGTACAAAAGCCTTTCAAATGAAACTTAAATATAATAAAATAATTTAAAACTAAAACATATAGAAAAGAACAAAATGTGTAAACAGTAAATTAAACATTTTCTTTAGTGCAACTTCCAAATTATGCCCGGTACGTAGATGTAAATGGCAATGTAGACTGGGTTGAAAGGTTTTTGGTCTTTAAAACATCAACTTCAGTGGGAACAGTGTTGTTGGTCTCCTTTTTAGCTAATGCTCTGATACTGTGCTCTCCAGGGGCGTGTCTCCATACATCACCATGATAACGTGTCTACGCATTCCCAGGGTGATGTCGGGGGACGCGTCCGCGGGCATTACAAGGAGCCTCTGGAAGATTGAGAGGTTGTTCCTCCTACTGAATGGGCGGATATAAATCCGCCCACTCAGAAGAAGGAGCTGCGGCCGTGTTTCCCGACGTTGCCATGTTAACACTGCTGCTGGTGAAGGAGCAGAGGGGAGAGCAAGAGAACCCTCTGCTCTTTCGGCTCCATGGGCCTGATAGAACAGCCGATCAGGCCGGATCCGGCCCGGGGGCAGTAGTTTGCCCACGGCTGGTCTAGAGAGTATTATACTAAGTGAACTAACTCAGGCAGCAAAAGACAATTACCATAGAATTTTATTTATATGTGGACTCTAAAAACAAAACAAAACACAGACTCATTAAAAAAAAAAGAGAGAGAAAAAGGAATAGTTACCAGAAGGGACAGTGTGGGGGATGGGTGAAAGGGGAAGGGAAATATAGTCAATAATATTGTGATAAGTTTGCATGGTGACAGATTGATTATAAGAATTGGTGAGGTGATAAAATGCTCCAATTACTATATCATACACCTGAAACAATATTTATACTAATAAAAGGGTAATATGCTAATCAAACCGGGAAACCTTCCGGGAGACCTTCTGGACATCCTCCCGGACAAAGCCATGGTGGGAGGGTCAAGGCAGAGGTGTTTAGGGGCGATCAGGCCAGGAGGGGAGGGCAGTTGGGGGCGCGCAGGCTGGCAGGGAGGACCAGCTGGGGGCAAGCAGGACAGCAGGGGGGGACAGTTGGAGGCGAGAAGGCTGGCAGGGGGACACAGTTGGAGGTGATCAGGCCGGCAGGGGGGGGCAGTTGGAGGCGAGCAGGTCAGCAAGCAGAGTGGTTAGGGGCAATCAGGCAGGCAGGCAGGTGAGCAGTTAGGAGCCAGCGGTCCCGGATTGTGAGAGGGATGTCTGACTGCCGGTTTAGGCTTGATCCCGCAGTCGAACATCTCCTGAGGGGTCCCAGATTGGAGAGGGTGCAGGCCAGGCTGAGGGACACAACCCTCCCTCCCCCCACCCCCCGTGCACAAATTTTGTGCACCAGGCCACTAGTAACCATATAAGATTGTATATCAACTACACTTAAATTAAAAATAAAAAAATAAATTTCTCAGATGCTGTAGGTTTTTTAGAAAATTAAACCTAGGAATGAATATTCTAAAATTTAAAAACGTATCTTAATAAAAGTTAATAAAAAGTGATAGGCACTGAAAAAGCGTCTGATCAAAAATGCAACAGCCATATCTGATTATTAAAGTACTATTGTCAAATACAAATGGAAAGATAATAAATGTCTTTCACTTGAAACCCTCTAAAAGGCCTCATTGCACTTGGAATAAATTTTACAGCCTGAACAAGACTCTGCAGGCTCTGCACCCCTTTGGCCTGCACAACTTCCTGTCTCATACTCTCCTCTTTACTCCAGCCACACTGGCCCTATTTCATTCCTTCAACCCAGTGAGCTCTTCCCCACCTCAGGGCCTTTGCACACACACCTCTCTGTCTGCAAGGCTCTTTGCTCAGGACTTCATAGGACTGACTTTTTTCTCCTTTACATCTCACCCAAAAAAGACATCAACATGTGGAAAGTGTTCTCTATCTCTATATCATGGCATTAAATAGAGTCTATTTATATTCTCTCATTTTTTATTTTTAAAATTTTAATTCCAAATGCATTAGATTTTCAAAAGGAAAAAGGCACAGGAAAATGTATTAATTTAAAATACATTTAAATGTTTTCTGTAAGATCTGAAATATTGATCTAAAGTTTTCCCCTCAATCCCCCAATTGTTTTGGCTCAGTGGATAGAGCGTCAGCCTGCGGACTGAAGGGTCCCAGGTTCGATTCCAGTCAAGGGCATGTACCTTGGTTGCAGGTACATCCCCAGTGTGGGGTGTGCAGGAGGCAGCTGATCGATGTTTCTAACTCTCTATCCCTCTCCCTTCCTCTCTGTAAAAAATCAATAAAAATATATTTAAAAATAAATAAAGTTTTCCCCTCAATAACTGAGCAGCTGTCACAGTGCTATTTATTGCCAAAGGGCCTCCATAATGATCCACTCAGTCCCACGTATGCTCGGCCCTGTTCCTGATGTCGCTGCCCAGCTCCCGTGGCCTGCTCACTCCAGCACCCATTCCGCACTGCTTGAGAATCCTGTCTATTTGACAGAGCAAGTCCCCTTATATTCTTTTCAACTGTTTGCTGATTTGTTTGCATATTTATTTTTAGATAAGGTTTAGAATATTTTTTGTTTCTCCAAAATCCTGTTATGATTTTTACTTCAAATAAGTAAATTTTAGACTAAATCAGGAGAACATGTGCCTTTGCGATATTTTATCTTTCTATCCAGAAATTAGTAAGTCCGTGCATTTATGATTAAATGGAGAAATAGAGCATTGGAAGGCCCTGGGCAATTCCTGTTAACATCTTACTGCTTTAGATTATTTTGTCGATGTCACACTTTGTATTTCCACCTGATGATTGTTTACATACATATCCTATATAATAAAGAGCTAATATACTAATTAGACCGAACAGCCGAATGACTGTCCAGACGACATTCCTGATGAAGCCGGTGCTGTGAATAGCTGCGAGAGCCAAGCCCTTTGCATGAATTTTGTGCATCAGGCCTCTATTGTATTTATAATAGTAATGGGCAATATATATTGAGTGCCCACCACATGCCAACTCTTTATGTTAAGCACTTTATTACTCAATTTTATTCTTGCAACTCATCTTTCACGTGAAAAAAAACAAGCCTTAATGAACTCAGCTAACAGTCCTGAGGTTTCAATGCAAGTGGCAGTGCCATTCTTCTCACTAAAAATATTTTTAGTTAATTCTCACCCAAGGATAAGTTTCCCTTGGTTTTTAGAGAGATTGGGAGGGAGGGAGGAAGACAGAGAGAGAGAAACATTGATGTGAGAAAGAGAGACATTGATTGGCTGCCTACTTCGCTTGCCCAGACCAGGGCTAAGGATCTAGCCTGCAACTGAGTATGTACCCTTAACTGGAATCAAACCCAAGTCCCTTCAGTCCACTGGCTCCCAACTATTACAGGCGAACAGCTCTGTCTCTTTCTCTCACTCGCTGGCTGCTCTAATTTAGTTGAGAACATCCAGAATTTTCTTCTGGTCACAAGTATAAAGAATCTTATTAAACTCACTGAAGTCACATGTCCACATACAACCATCATCACTGTGGTCTGACCAAAGAAATGTGCTGATACCTCCACTCTGGGGCCCTGACCCACACACCCCAAAACGAGCTGGATGTGGAAATTGGCAGCTATTAGAAAGGGGGAATTGGAAGTCATGTCCACCACAGGCCATTGTCAAATAAAACATTGACTTCTGGTTTCCACTCTGACATATAAGAGCTTGGAAGTCCTTACTGTTATCCTTACAAGAAGAGAAAAGATGAACAATCCAAAAGACAGGAACTCTTTTTAGATCCATCAGATCATTGAAGTCACATGGCTATCAAATTAAGCGTTGCTGCTGCAAACCACTGAGATTCAGGGCTCTGTTAACACAATACAACCTAGCACTAGCTCTTGTGTGTGTGTGCGCACAGACAGAAGAAAAGCAGACACCGAGGAGGTGACAATAGGAAGAAAAAGAGTTTGGAGGCACATTTGCCTGTGACAGTCCTCCTCCTACTTGATAGCTACTCCCCCTCATGAGCCTGAACATCGCTAAGAAGCACATGCTGCAATAACCCATTGTGCAGGCAGGGGAGAGACAGGCCCTGACAGGTACAGTGACTTATCCAGGATCAAGAAGAGGTAAAAATGAGGGGTTGAGTCTTAGCCCAGGTCTGTCTCCTCAAATCTGGGACCTTGGCTATAGCCAGATCTTCTAGGGGCTGTGGAGAGGGGTGTGTTGGTGTCACTGTGTACACTGTTGGTATTCCATGGAGAAGGTGGGTGAGCAGTCAGCAGTCCACAGGACTATCTATAGCTGTTATTAGGTGAGGGGTGTTGGGGGGGGTGGCAATCCCAGTGAGGTCACTTCCTAATAGAACTTGGAACCCCCGTAACCAGGCACCCACTTTCTAGCAACTGCCCAACTGCCACTCACTTGGCAAGAGACGGTTGACAGTTCAAGATGTTCTCTTGTTGTGTTCCCAGTTATCAGGGCTCTGGTTCCCAGAGACCCTGCAGTGAGAGTTGTTCCAGACTCTGTAGACGGTTCAACACTCGTGCCCGACACCTCTGGCCGTTTTCAAGAAGATCCCGTCAGGTAAGAGAAGGTGGCCTGGGTCAGACCCATTCACGCCAGGCCAGCCTCCTCTGTGGGCCATCCCTGTGCAGCCCACATGCCTTGCCTTCATGTGGTGGGAAGAGGGACCTGAAGGGAGACCCCTGGGGCAGGAACAGTTTTTGGGGCAGCGGATCACCTAGAGCAGTGGTTCTCAATCTTTCTAATGCCGCGACCCTTTAATACAGTTCCTCATGTTGTGGTGACCCCAACCATAAAATTATTTTCGTTGCTACTTCATAACTGTAATTTTGCTACTGTTATGAATCGTAATGTAAATATCTGTGTTTTCCAGTGGTCTTAGGCGACCCTGCTAGTGGTTCTCAACCTGTGGGTTGCGACCCACAGGTTGAGAACCGCTGCTTTAGAGCCTAAAACCATCAAAAAACACAGGTATTTACATTACGATTCATTAACAGTAGCAAAATTACAGTTATGAAGTAGCAACGAACATAATTTTATGGTTGGTGGTCACCACAAAGGAGGAACTGTATTAAAGGGTCGCGGCATTAGAAAGGTTGAGAACCACTGACCTAGAGGTCCTGCTGTGATCACACCCCAGGGTAGGGCAGGGCAGGTAGTTGGAGATGGGCTTCTAGAGGGGTCTCTATCTGTGCCAATGGGAGTCCTAGTCCTCAGGCTGTCACGCCTTTTACTTGCCAGTGGAGGTCTCAGCAGATCACAGTGTGTGTGTGTGTGTCTGGAGTGGAGGGTCACAGGGGTCACAGAACCAGCAAAACAGGGCTCTGAGGCTTTCCCCTGGTGACTGGGAACTGTCTTTACAGAGCTCCGCACAGGAGAACAGAGAGGAGCTGACAGATGGGGTCCTCAACTCCATGCCCCTGCAGGAGGCGCAGGTGCCCCATACCTCCTCCAGCGTGCAGCATGGCCGCAGGGTGAGTATAGGTGCCCAGTTGATCCAGACTCCAGAACCCCTGGGTGTCAACAGGACCTGAGTTCCAGAAGGCACCCTGCTACTCCCCTAAGATCCCTCCTAGTGTCCAGTTCCCAAAGGGATCTGGGTCCCTGTATCCTCCAGGTCAGGAGCTGGGGCCTCCCTGAGCTGCACATTGTACCAGGACGGGGACTGGTTATCACGGCGATTCATGTCTTCATTTCTGTGGGACCTGGACCTTATAACCATCTGTTGCCATGACAACGGTGCCACCCTGAACAATCCACATGTCCTAATATCCAGACCCTCCACCCCACGAAAAGCCTCTGTGTCTCATCTTACATTGGGATGTTTTGTCAGAAATCACACGGTGACACTGTTAATAAAGCATGTGCTGTCTGTCCTCTGCTAAGAAAATGACCTAAGATACTAATGTGTTTCATATTCCTTACCTCCAATTCTACTTTTCCTGCCAAGAACCTTTTCTCTTATCAATGTGAAAAACTTTCAAAGCTGTGAAAAAGTTTTGTGCCTTTATTTGATCCAAAGTGTCGACAATTGCCAGAGAGCAAAATCTCAATGGGTTGAGAGAACGCACGGGAGAATGACAATTTTGCACCTTATGTTATAAGTTACAAGCAAAGTGCAGACATATGTGGGTCACATGAAATCCATGGGTGATAGATTAGGCAGACAGGAGAAAGCAAAGTGTGGAAACTTCTGTGATTGGATCACCGGTACAATGATAGGCATATACTTCCATAGGTGGATGTAGGACAGCTTCAAGTCAACAATGAACTCTATAACAACGAAGGGATTTGTGATCTCTGCAGAGCACAGAGTGGTGCCTGTGCATGAGTTGTCCAAAATAAGGAAGATTCCTTTGATAATCCAAAGACATGTTATCATAGATGCAAAAAGGCAGTACATAGACTCTGTTAGGGTAAAGATGGACCTTTGTCAGGGAAGATGCCAGACTACGACATGACTACCCACCATGAGCTCCATTGAGTTAGTGTTTTAATTTCAGACCATCCTTTGTAATTACTTAAGGTCTCTGAGTTTGCAAGGACTCCACACAGGACTTCCCTGACGTAGTCAGGTTAGCATGTGGCCCCTTTTTTCGTCCACACATTCTCCTTTTGTTCATAAATCAATACACATTATGCATTGATGATCAGTGTTAGTGTTTTATCTTGCTGAACAATGGATCATTGGGGATGAGGCAAGACCTTAAATAAACTTAAATGGCTTTCAAGGTGTAATTTTTATTATTATTCAAAATAAAAGGCAGGTGAATGGGAGGCCATGAGATCCTCTATGTCCTTGTTACAAAATATTCCGGATCAATTTTAAATTTTGAGCTACCATGAGCAGGGTCATTTGGCTGCTTGTCTTAAGTTTTAGTATTTTGCATCGAGTATAATATTTCCATACCAAGAACAAAAGCAACAGTATTAAAGCAGTAACACCATTTAGGAATAGAAAATATCTAGTGCTAGACTGAGGGGAATAAGCATCTCAGCCAACCAAAAAACCCTTTGCATGCATTATCATAATGGTTCATTAAGCTAAGTATATGTTTTCCTCCTTCATCCACTGTCACTTGTACTTATGCTATGTTTGGCCAGATGAATTAAGACTCTCTACTCTTTCGTTATCATAACTGATCATCAGAATGTCATTATCTACTAGATGGGAAAAATTAGCAGGTATCCAAATTCAACTTTTCATGTGTAATAAGGGAGGGGCCTGGGGAGACAGATATTGTTTCCATTAGGAAACCATAAAGAGGGTCATAACAATATAAAGTCAGTTGATGTACATTTAATCAATAACAATTAGGAGACAGAAGAACAAGGTTTGAGCAGCAGTAATTTGTGAGCATCCAGGCCTTGTTGACTTCTTGGGATAGCTGTCAGCCCGCATGGCCAGTGGTTTCTCACCCTTGAAAAGTCTTCAATCTCCATGGTGGATGGCGACCAGTGTCAGAGACAGATGTCCATTTGTGCTTAGGCATCTGATAAGGTAACACCCTTTTTTTCCACATTGGAGAGAGTCTTTAATTAATGTTTCAATAAATAAAAATTTCCTGGTTGTAAGTTTTGGTCTTTAAAGTCTTTGTCTCTTGGGAGTACTATGAAATGAATGTCACTCATTTCAGGCCTATAACCTTAGTGAGTCATTGATAGTAATATAGAATGTCTGCTTTTAGTTTCCCTTACATTTGGAAATCAAAAAGATTTAAAAATCAGCAGTATTTTAAACAGAGTCATAACAACAATAATCATCTTCACTTCATTTAGTTCCATACCCATTTTTTTTTGTTTATCCTGATTATTTGCCAGTATTTTCATGAATTCAGTTATTCCTTAGAATTCTATACTTCTTCATTCAGTTCAAAGATGTGACCTGCTTAGAAACCTGTAATTTAGAGTAAGTCAGAGTCCTTTTCATGGATTTTTCTAAAGATGTAACATATTTGAAAATTCATTAGAATAAAACAATAACTACGAATGACAAAACAAAGTGGCATGGTTATAGTTTTGATTGTAATGCAATTGATAAATAACTTTGCTTTTTTTGTAAACTATAACATTTCAAGGCAATGATTTTTGGAAAATAATAATTACTATAAAATGACAGAGAATAATATGAAAATATGTAAGTATATGTATATATTTGGATTCAATTCACAATTGTAATATAAAAAGAACAAATAATATGTAAGATTTTAAAACATTGTCCATGGCTTTTTGTATTGAGCATTGGGTATAATTCATAAACTTCCAATGTTTGAGCCACAAATAACCAGAGTCCCATTGCCAGATGCCCTCATAGGGAACCATCCCTCTTGGCTGCCCTGGTGTCGTTGATACCAAGACCCCTGTTACATCTGAGAGTTTCCAATTTGAACTTTTCTTTGAATCTTTCTATGTTCCTTCCTAGGACAGGTTGAAATCATTAGAACATCCATTTTAATAAAAATATATGTACACAAATAGCACAGTTGTTTTCATTTTTTAATTTGGCAAAGCTTCTCAAGTAATTTCAAGCATATTAAGTAGGACTAATTCAGTTCAACAATGGCCCTTTAATAAGGAGAGAGAATATATCCTTGAGGTATTCCAGGGCCCATTGGAATTAACTCAAAGCCATCTTTTTTTAAAAAAATTATTTTTATTATTATTTTTTTACATATGTGTCCTTATTCCCCCATTACCTCCCACCCCCCACTCATGCCCCACCCGCTTGTTGTCTGCATCCATTGATTAGGCTCATATGCATGCACACAAGTCCCTTGGTTGATCTCTCTCCCTTATCCCACCGACCACCTCCTTCCCTGAGGTTTGAGGTTCTGATCCACATTTCTCAGTCTCTGGATCTGTTCTTGTTCATCAGTCTATGCCGTTGATTATATTCCACAAATGAGTGAGATCATGTGACATTTATCTTTTTCTGCCTGGCTTATTTCACTTAGCATAATGCTCTCCATCTCCATCCATGTTGTTGCAAATGGTAGGACCTCCTTCTTTTTTACTGCAACATAGTATTCCATTGTGTAGATGCACCACAGTTTTTTAATCCACTCATCTGCTGATGGGCATTAGGCTGTTTCCAAATCTTAGCTATGGCGAATTGTGCTGCTATGAACATAGGGGTGCATATATCCTTTCTGATTCGTGTTTCTAGTTTCTTGGGATATATTCCTAGAAGTGGGATCTCTAGGTCAAATGGGAGTTACATTTTTAGTTTTTTGAGGAAACTCTATACTGTTCTCCACAGTTGCTGCACCAGTCTGCATTCCACCAGTAGTGCAAAAGAGTTCCTTTTTCTCTGCATCCTTGCCAACACAGCCATCTTTTGTTTAAAAAGTCTTTTAAGCCCTAACCAGTTTCGATCAGTGGATAGATCAGCGGCCTGTGGACAGAAGGGTCCCAGGTTAGATTCCGGTCAAGGGCATGTATCTTGGTTGCAGGTGCATCCCCAGTAGGAGGTGTGCAGGAGGCAGCTGATCGATGTTTCTCTCTCATTTATGTTTCTAGTTCTCTATCTCTCTCCCTTCCTCTCTGTAAATAATTAATAAAATATATATTTTTTAAAAAGGTCTCTTAAAATGGGAACTTTAGGAAGGTTGTCAAATATACATATGCAAAAGATTATACCTTGTACTTTTTGTAAATCTAAGTAAAGCAAACACAGGCTTATGGTAATAACTCTAAAGACATGAATCATACTTACAAACAGTTTTAATATTAAATATTTTGTCCAGACTACAGAATTCACCTTAATTTACATAAGTATTTAATCTTTTAGGTAAAAGATTGTATCCTACTAATGACATCTGGAGGCTGAAAATTCACCACACATATCACATAGATGAAAACATATCACATAAAGGCTATACACATAATTTTTTTCAGAGAAAATACAAGAATATTTTATATAAAACTTTCACAAAAGTTTATAGCCTGTACCCCCTTTTACAAAGATTTCATGAAATTTCACAAACCTTCTTACCCATTCAGAAATCACTATCCTTAGAGAAAATTACATTTGTGCTTTTCCTTCAAATATTACTCCCCATACCTCAACCCTTGTATTAGCACAACTATATAATTTCTTCCAACTTAACTGGAACTTTTAACTCTTAGGAGCCTTAATTTCCAGTGATAAGCACAAAAGTGAACAACCAGCATTCCTTAGATTTATGTTGATGAACATATTTTAATCACACTCTCATGTTCAAGAAACACACCTTTGGGAGGAGAAACCAAGATGGCGGCATAGGTAAACACCTAAACTGCTGCCTCGCACAACAATTTCAAAACTACAACTAAAAGACAAAACGGACATCATCCAGAACCACAGCAAGGTTGGCTGAGTGAAAATTCTACAACTAGAAGGGTAGAGAAAAGCACACTGAGACTCAGAGGAACTGCTGGAGGCAGAGGTACTGAGACGCACGCGCGGAGAGGACTGACAACTGAGTGTGCGGCTGGCTTTCTCAAGTGGGAGGGAGACAAAAGCTCCCAACTGCGCTGAACTCCAGTTCCGGGTGAGGCTCTGGGGACCCAGACTCATAAGGGGTGAAACTGGACTGTCAGGAAAGAGAAAAGTATACTGAGACTCAGAGGAACTGCGGAAGGCAGAGGTACTGAGGCGCATGGGTGTGGTGAGGGCGGGCCACTGAATACGCGGCTGGCTTTTTCAATCTGGAGGGAGACAAAAGTTCCCTACTGCACTGAACTCCAGTTCCAGGAGAGACTCTGGGGACCCAGACTCATTCAGGGAGAAACTGGACTGTCTGGCAGCAGGTGGAACTTGAGGGCGGCTTTCCCTCAGAGGCGCTTGCAGCGATTACCATGGGACACTGAGACACAGGGGCCTATTAGGGCAGGGCTGACAGGAAACCAATGCTGTCTGCTCTGCCCTGAGACTCTGCCCCATCCAAGCTGAGCACAGAGGCTTTTGCAAGTCTTGTCTCATAAGGGTGTCTCCAGCACAGAAGTTCTCCCAGCGAAGACACAGCTGATCCTCACAGCCATTTGGCCTGGAGGTCAATTCCTCCCCGTGATACCAGTAACAATCAAGGCTTAAATACAGCAAGATTGTGCACACAGCCCACAAAGGGGTGCACCAAGAGTGTCCACCTCAGGTAACTGGGGAGGCTGAGCCACTGGACCTATAGGACACCTAGCACACAAAGCCACTCTATCAACTCAGGGAAGCAGCCAAAATGCGGAGACAAAGAAACAGATCACAAATGAAAGAAATGGAGGAAAGCAAACGACTGGATATAGAGTTCAAAACATATAAGGTTTTTCAAGAATTTTCTAAAAAAGGCCAATAAATTTAGCAAGACCCTTGAGGATATGAAAAAGGACCAACTAGAAATTAAACATACACTGACTGAAATAAAAAATATTATACAGAGATCTAACAGCAGACTAGAGGTTCACAAGAATCAAGTCAAAGATTTGAAATACGAAGAAGCAAAAAACACTCAACCGGAAAAGCAAAAAGAAAAAAAAAATCCAAAAATATGAAGATAGTGTAAGGATCCTCTAGGACAACTTCAAGTGTACCAACATCAGAATTATGGGGGTGCCAGAAGAAGAGAGAGAGCAAGATACTGAAAACCTATTTGAAGAAATAAGGACCGAAAACCTCCCCCACCTGGTGAAAGAAATAGACTTACAAGTCCAGGAAGCACAGAGAACCCCAAACAAAAGGAATCCAAAGAGGACCACACCAAGACACATCACAATTAAAATGCCAAGGGCAAAAGACAAAGAGAGAATCTTAAAAGCAGCAAGAGAAAAACAGTTAGTTACCTACAAGGGGAGCACCCATACAGCTGTCTGCTGATTTCTCAACAGAAACTATGCAGGCCAGACGTGAGTGGCAAGAAATATTCAAAGTGATGAAGAGCAAGAACCTACAACCAAGATTACTCTGCCCAGCAAATCTATCATTCAGAATTGAAGGGCAGATAAAGAGCTTCACAGATAAGAAAAAGCTAAAGGAGTTCATCACCACCAAACCAGTATTATATGAAATGCTGAAAGGTATTCTTTAAGAAGAGGAAGAAGAAGCAAAAGGTAAAGATAAAAATTATGAAAAATACATATCTATCAACAAGTGAATCTAAAAATCAAGTGAATAAAAAAATCTGATGAACAGAATAAACTGGTGAATATAATAGAATCAGGGGCATAGAAAGGGAGTGGACTGATAATTCTCGGGAGAAAAGGGGTGTGGGGAGTGATGGAAGAGCCTAGACAAAAATCGTACACCTATGGATGAGGACAGTGGGGGAGGGTAAGGGCAGAGGAAGGGTGGGAACTGGGTGGAGGGGAGCTATGGGGAAAAAAGAGGAACAATTGTAATAATTTGAACAATAAAGATTTATTAAATTAAAACAACAACAAAAAAAACACACAAAATAAGTTAAAAAAAAAAAAAAGAAACACACCTTCAACAAAGCACAAAACATTACATCAATAGCTCCAAATCAATTTTACAGACCTGTAATAAAAAACCCAAAAGCAGGGGAACTTAAGACTTGTCTAGCAATCAATGTTTCAGTATTTCATGTTATTTCAAAATATCTAGATATTCTATAACTTTCATTAAAACTTACTAAGTTAGAAAGAAATAGTTAAAATAAGCTAAAGTGATTTGTGTAGGTGGGTAAGATATTTTTTTTCTATTGGGATAAGACATATCTTCCAGAGATTTGTATTTTTAAAAATGGCCTAGACAAGAGGTCTTGGTGAACTCAGGTATTTCCACTTCAAAGGTTCTGGGACTTTTGTTGCATAAAGCCAATTATCTACAAGCCTCTGAAATGAATAGGGGAGGTTTGTGGAAGGTAAAAGGAGTTGATGGGCTTTGAATTGTTTCTAGAGCCAAACCTCTGGCCCCTTGAAAACTTCATTTGTGAAATAAGGATAGTCATATTCAATACCTCAGGGACTGGGTTGCCACTCAAATGTTGGCAAGGGACTGACCAAATCATTCACTCATTTTTTGAATGTTTCTTTCTATTTGGGTACATTTTTCTAGTTTCCAGAAAGCACATACCTCTGAGAGGAATAAAGGCTTTCAGGTATATGAAACCTCTGTCTATCTCCCTTGGGAATGGCAAAACAGGTCCTAGCTGCAAGATAGTCTTGAAATTAATGTTGTGAAACCTCTCTATCACCCACTTTATATTGGGACCAGGTAGGTGGTGTAACAAAAGAAGGTTGGATTCTTTCTTGAAGGACTCAGGGTCAAGTTTCTCCCATTTGGTGAATATGTACCCCAAAAGAGGATTCTCAAGTCACTGTGGGCTGGTTCCCCATTTATAGAGAGACAGAAGAGCAAGCCAAGTGTTACAGGCAGGTGTTTGGGCTGTTTGGGGCCATTCTGAGTAGGGTGGGGACCCTGTGAAGCCATCTCTCAGGCTCTCGTGGAAGATAATAATGAAGAAAAGATGATTAGCAAACGTTCGGTCAATCTCAAGCTTAGTTTCCTCCTGCAAGGTTCCTTTAAAATCATTAATTTCCCTTTTGGTTCAGTATCTGGTTCACTTATTCTGAGTATATATGTAACTATTCTGGAAAAAGCATATATAAGCATCACTGATTTCATTAAAAAGAAAACCCCCCACTCATTTAACAGGTGAATTGGGGAAGATTTGATAAGCAACCCATATAAATATATAAATATATATATATTCCCATGACATTCCCTAGTTGGAAGGAAACAGGTTTTGATTAAAAAACAGACATTTGTAGGGAAGCTTTATTTAGATGGTGAAAGCAATTGGGCGCGGTTAAGAACAAATAAAGCAACCGTAGTATATACAGGGTACTTAGTGGCTTCTCCCCTCCCCCCATTTTTAAAATAGATTTTTATTGAATTCAGAGAGGAAGGGAGAGGGAGAGAGAGATAGAAACATCAATGATGAGAGAGAATCATTAATTGGCTGACTCCTGCACGCCTCCTACTGGGGATAGAGCCCGCATCCTGGGCTTGTGCCCTTGACCAGAATCAAACATGGGACCCTTCAGTCTGCACTCAGGTACTCTATCTCCTGAGCCAAACTGGCTAGCGCAGTGGCTTCCCTTTTAATGATAATTTAAAATTCTGCCAAAGTATCAGTGAGAAGGTGAAACACACTTGGAGCAACCTATGCTTGTTTGTGTTTGTTTACTTTTTCTAAATCCTATTTCAGTTTCCTATAATCCTTCAAGTGGACAGACTTCTCTACAGGAGTTTTCTTACACCCTTATTTAGTAATTCTGTTGCTTTTGCTCCCAGGCACCAGGAGTATATTAATTGGGATAGGTTAGAATAGCCAGGATTACATGTTCTAACAGTGAAATTTCTTTGTGAACCAATCAGGGCCATAGAGAAAATCGAGAACAATTGCTGGTTCCTCCCTGGCTGAGAGCAGCTTTTCTCCAAAGGGAGCTGGTAGGAGTCCTATTCTCATTTTCCCTTAAGTCAGTAGGGAGTGGTAGTGGAGGAGACAGAAGAGGAATGAAGAAGGGAAGGGAAAGAACACGTCTGGACAAGGAAGCTCAGAGAGCAAAAGATGGAGTGGAAGTGCTATAGAAGGGGGAGATGGGGTGTTAGCATTTATTAGCTTCAGGAGAGTTCAGAGATAATCTCTGAAATTTCATTTTTTAAAAATAAATCTTTATTGTTCAGATTATTACAGTTGTTTCTCTTTTTCCCCCCATAGCTCCCCTCCACTCAGTTCCCACCCCACCCCATGCCCTGACCCCCACCCCCCTCATTGTCCTTGTCCATAGGTATAAGCTTTTTGTCCAATCTCTTCCCGCACCCCCCACACCTCCTTCCCCCCCGAGAATTGTCAGTCCATTCCCTTTCTATGCCCCTGATTCTATTATATTCACCAGTTTATCTGTTCTTCAGATTTTTTATTGACTTGATTTTTAGATTCACTTGTTGATAGACATATATTTGTTGTCACTTTGTTGTTCATAATTTTTATCTTTACCTTTTTCTTTCTCTTCTTAGAGAATACCCTTCATCATTTCATATAATACTGGTTTGGTGGTGATGAACTCATTTACTTTTTCTTGTCTGTGAAGCTCTTTATCTGACCTTCAATTCTGAATGATAGCTTTGCTGCGTAATCTTGGTTGTAGGTTCTTGCTATTCATCACTTTGTATATTTCTTGCCACTCCCTTCTGGCCTGCATAGTTTCTGTTGAGAAATCAGCTGACAGTCGTATGGGTACTCCCTTGTAGGTAACTAACTGTTTTTCTCTTGCTGCTTTTAAGATTCTCTCTTTGTCTTTTGCCCTTGGCATTTTAATCGTGATGCGTCTTGTTGTGGTCCTCTTTAGATTCCTTTTGTTTGGTGTTCTCTGCACTTCCTGGACTTGTAAGTCTATTTCTTTCACCAGGTAGGGGAAGTTTTCTGTCATTATTTTTTCAAATAGGTTTTCAATATCTTGCTCTCTCTCTTCTTCTGGCACCCCCATAATTTGGATGTTGGTATGCTTGAAGTTGTCCCAGAGGCTCCTTACACTATCTTCATATTTTTGGATTCTTTTTTTCATTTTGCTTTTCCAGTTGGGTGTATTTTGCTTCTTCGTATTTCAAATCTTTGGCTTGATTCTTGGGATTCTCTAGTCTGCTGTTGGATCTCTGTATATTATTCTTAATTTCAGTCAGTGTATACTTTATTTCTGATTGGTCCTTTTTCATATCCTTGAGGTTCTCACTAAACTTCTCTGAGGTTTCTAGAAGATTCTTGAGTAACCTTATAACTGTGGCTTTGAACTCTATATCCAGTATTTTGTTTTTATCCATTTCTTTCATTTGTGACTTGTTTCTTTGTCTCCACATTTTTGCTGCTTCCCTGTGTTTGTTTCTATGTACTGGGTAGCTGCTAAGTCTCCTTGAGTTGATAGAGTGGCCTCGTGTGGTTATTGTCCTATAGGGCTCAGTGGTTCAGCCTCCCCAGTCACCCGAGGTGGACACTCTTGGTGCACCCCTTTGGGGGCTGTTTGCACAGCCTTGTTGTAGTTAACCCTTGATTGCTGTTGATATCACTGGGACGAATTGACCTCCAGGCCAATAGGCTGTGATGACCAGCTGTGTCTACACTGGAAGATCTGTTGCACAGGACACACCCTTACGGGGCGGAACTTGCTTCTGTGGGGCTTTGGTGCTCACTGAGTCTGCTCCTTGAGTGTGTGTCTCTTAGGGATGTGAAGAGTTGTAATCCAGTATGGTCTCACTCTGACCACTGGGTACACTGGCTCTTGGATCTCCAAGGAGGTGCAAGGTCAGTCATTGTCTGGGGCCGCCCAGCAGGAGCTACAGAGACATCTGCAGATTCCTCCTCTTTGTATGGGGTTTGGAAGTGCCCAGACAAGGCCCAGCTGTGAAGCAAGGCCACTGCTGCTGCCAGGTGGTAGGCCTTCTTTTGGAATCTCTGGGTCTCTCTGACCCAGCTGTAGTTTGTTTTAGGCAAAAGGACAGGCCATTCATATGCAAAAGCTGCTGCACACAGCTTGGGTGGGGTTGTAAATGGCATGGGGCGGGGTCTCTGAGAATCACCAGGACAGAGCAAACAGCAATGGCTGCCCTGAACTGGAACTTCCCAGGTTCTCTGAGTCCTGCGCCCCCCATGCAGGAACAATGATCGCTGTGGGCATCTCTAAGAGTAAGCTGCCCTCGCGTTCCTGTCCCAATGCCAGACAGTGCAGTTTCACCCCATATGTACCTGGATCCCCCAGAGTCTCGCCGGGAACTGGAGTTCAGAGCAAGCTGGAGCTTTTATCTCCTGGTTTAAAGAGCAGCACATCCAGGTGCCAGCACTTTCCTCGCCTCTGCACCTCTTACTGGTCTCAATGCGCTTTCTTCACCTATCTAGTTGTGGAACTTCCACTCAGCCAGCTTTCCCGCAGTTCTGGGTGGTAGTTGTTCTGCCATTTAGTCATGGTTTTGATGTGGTTGTGAGAGGCAGCAAGTATAGGTGATTACCTATGCCGCCATCTTAATTTCTTATTAATTTCTTTTTGAAGGAGAGTTTATTGGTGCTTCTCCTTAAAAGTTTCTAATTTCCAAATCAAGATATGCGTCCTATTCATTCAATCAGTTTAATTTTCAGGCCGGCATTTTTCTAGTTTTTCTTTTTTCCCTGCGAAAAATTAACTTAGGCACGCAAAGACAACTGTGTATTGGTCACTTTATAGTTGCTATTTTCTAGATAAATCTTCCTATTTCTGTAAAGCACTTGCAAGTCAAGGCTCCCTATCAGGGATATTAATGAGGGCTGGAGTCTGGGAGTTCCCAGCCGTGGAGGCACAACTTCCCATGTTAACTAGAGGTTTGTTTGCTGCTGTTGTTTTTATTGTTGTTTGGTGTCTGCAGAGTCTCAGCACATTTTTGAGGGTGTGATGTAGTGGGTTGAAGTGTGTTGCTTTGTGGGTTGAGCTGGGCGATGCTCATCCCCTAGAGTCTCATTCAACCCTCTTCTGTGCCTCGGTTTCTCTCCCTGCTGTGTAAAACAACCAGAAGGGCTACCAGTGCAGGTGGACCACACCTTATTAGTGCTCCCCGTGAAGAGCGAGTTGGTGTAGTTACAGTTGTGTGGGAGTTTCCCTACGGGGCTCGGGCATGTTGTGAGGAATGACCTCTGACACATCTGCAAAGATCCTCAGTTGTCTAAGAACACCTGAAATTCGTGTAGCAAGGAGGATGTGCCCCTTTATCTTCCTAGGTGAACCAGATCAGCTCTCATTTATACAGCCAAGGTGTTGTCCCCAATCTCTCAAAAGGCAATTCCACTAGAAAACACAGAACCAGGCCCATTTTTCCTCCTGTCTCTCCTTAGCCTGGGATCTGTCAACCATTAACCTTAGTTCCACCAAGAGTATTCAAAAATATGGCTCAAATAAAGTCAGCAGCACAAGCAAGGGAAGGACCTGGATCCAAGAGACAACTCACACAAGTTCACCCAACGGGCAGGGAACTGGTCGGTCAATGGGCCCTTTGCTGCATCCCAGCACCAGGTGTAGGTCTGCAGGGTGGTGCTGGGCAAGCTTTTCTGGGATCCTGCTGTATTGTGCCAAGTAAACGTCAATGTAAGAAGCAGTCAAAACTGTGAATGATTGTTGCGATTTTATCTGAGCCAAACTGTCAATTGCCTTGAAGCAAAATCTCAATGGATTGAAATAATGCTCTGGAGAATGGCAGTTTTCACCTTATTTTAGATATTACAGTCAAAAGTGGAGATGTATGTGGGTTGCATGAAATCCATTGGTGATAGACTGGATAAAAAGTAAAATGATAGACACATACTTCTTTCCATAGGTGGATATAGGATAGAATAGCCAACAATGAACTCAATAACAATGAGGGGATTTGTGGTCTCCACAGAGCACAGAGTGTCCAGAACAAGGAAAATTCCTTTGACATTCTAAAGCTATGTTCAGTTAAGTTAAAGGCATGTTCAGTGAAGGTAAAGATTGACTTTTTTTAAGAGAGGATTCCAGCCTAGCACATGGTGACCCACCATAAATTGCTTTTAGTTAAAATTTTTAACTTTAGGACATCCTTTGTGACAACTTCAGGTCTCTGAGTTTAAAAGACCACCACCCAGGCCTTCCCTGACCTAATCACAGGTTAGCGAGTGGCCACTTTTTGTGTCTCCACACTCGATCACTTATGCCCCACCTCTTGTCACCAATCATGTCCCTCCTCTGTCCCACCACAGGAGGACAAACCATCAACCCTGAGTAGGAAAAGGACCAGTAAGGTGCCAGCAGCTGCAGCTTCCTCACGAACTGTGGGCCTGGCCAGCACATCCACTGTGCTCAAAACACAGGTACCCCAGAAGCTGTTCGCCATCTGGGCGGTGGACTGCTCCAGACCCGGCTGCGTGCCCAGGTGGTGCAGTCTCACTTTAAAGAAGCTAGTGATCTTCAAGGAGCTGGCAAAAGACCTCAACTCTGTGGTGATTTCTGTGAAGATGCAGGACTCCAAGGGCATCCTGAGGTCCCAAGAGATTGTGCTGCCTCCCAGTGGACCAGTGGAGACCGACCTGGCGCTGACCTTCTCCCTGCAGTACTCCCACTTCCTCAAGGGAGAAGGCAACAAGCTACAGGTCATGCTGGAGCAGAGGAAGCGCTATAAGAACAGGACTGCCGTGCGCTACAAGACACTGGCCACGGGCGCCATCCACATGGCTGAGGTCATGCAGCAAAACCCCAAGTGTGGCCAGATGCTGAGCCTCTACAGCAGTGTGCAGGAGTCCTCCACCAAGGTGGCCAAGATCTGGATCTCCTCCCTGTGCAGTCAGCCCATCGAACATGAGGACGGTGCCATGCAGGCCAGCCCGAAGGCCAAGTCCGCAGGTAACTACACCGAGTGGCAGGGTGAGAGCTCCTTTTCTGAGCGGAAGGCCAGCTGCAGTAGAAAGCACAGACAGGACCTGCACAAGGATGACTTTGAGAAGGGGAAGCCAAAGAAGCAGCGGCGATCAATACGAGGAAACTTGAAGCGAAAAGTCCTGGCGCTGTTTCACAGGTCCAAAGTGTCAGAGAGGGACCGTCAGTCTGACATGATGGGGAACCCCAGGAAAAGTGACCCATACATGGAGGATGATGAGAGCGTCCTCAGCATCCCCAGGCCCAAGCTCAGGCCATACTTTGAAGGCCCGTCAGACTCTAGCTCGCAGACGGAGATGTGGGGCAGCCACAGTGACATGACCCAAATGGAGCCTCTGAGTCTGGCCCAAATGCCAGAGAATGCGTGGGCCTTGGGAGGCAAGCAGCCATGTGAGAGTGACAATACATTTGTGTCCTATAGCACACCCACCAGCAAGGTGGACAAGATCCAGATGGCCTCCCTGTCCAGGCCGCCCATCGACCATGAGGACAGCGCCAGGCAAGCCAGTCCCAAGGCTGAGTCCTCGGATAACTACTCTGAGTGCAAGTGTGAGGACTTCTTCTCCAAGCTGGAGGCCAGTTCCAATGATGCCTACAGGCAGGACCAGGAGGAGGATGACTTCAATGAGGGGAATCCGGAAGTGAGAGAGAGGACCATGACCGGGCAACAGAACTACCACCAGAAAGTCCTGTTATGGCTGCACACAGTCCAAGTGTGGGAGGAGGTCCTGGACCCTGAGCAGGACCATGGGGAGCATGTCCCGGAGGTTGAGGAGGACCTGGACCTCCTGTATGACATGCTGGAGAACCCCAGTGACAGTGGCCCAGACATTGAGGACGATGACAGCGTCCTCAGCACTCCCATACCTAAGCTCAGGCCATACTTCAAAGGCCTGTCTAGCGGCCCAGACATGAAGGACAATCACAGTGTCCTCAGCAGCCCCAATCCCAAGCTCAGGCCATGCATCGAAGGCCTGTCAGACTCTAGCTTGCAGATGGAGATGTGCGGCCTCCACAGCGCCAGGATCCGAAAGGAACCTCTGAGTCTGGCCCACCTGCCTGAGAACACGTGCTCCCCGGGAGGCAAGCAGCCAAGCCACAGTGACTCCAAATTTGTGGCCTACAGCACACCCACCACTAAGGTGGACAAGATCCGGATGGCCTCCCTGTCCAGCCAGCCCATCGATCATGAGGCCAGTGCCAGGCAGGCCAGCACCACGGCCCACACCTCGCCTACCGACTCTGCCGGCCAGTCTGAGAGATTCTTTTACCAGGTGGCCAGCTACAGTGCTGCCCACAGGCAGTCCCAGGAGAAGAACTTTGAGGAAGGGAACCTGATAGTAAGAAGGAGGTGCATGACCTGGCAACAGAATTACCACCAGAAAGCCGTGGCATCTATGCTCATGGCCCAAGTGTCGGAGAAGGTCGCGTCCTCAGAACAGGCCCTTGTGAGACATGTCCCCAAAGTGGAGAAGGCCCTGGACCGTCGGTATGACATTGTGGAGAGCTCAAGCGAGAGTAGCCTGGACATGGAGAACGATATCAGCGTCCCCAGCACCCCAAAGCCCAAGCTCAGGCGATACTTTGACAGCACGTCAAGTGATAGTGGCTCTGACTCAATGGCCCATAGAATTCGCTCCCCTGGGGAGCAGCTGGCACAGCTGGAGGACAGCCGGGAGGCAGAGTCCTCCGCCCGGGGTTGGTTCACCAGGAAGCTGCCATCCATAGTGCGCTTCACCAAGTCTCTAGGCATCCCCTCCAGGAGGTCCAAGAGGAAGCAGTCTGGCCACCGGGGCTGCAGCACATCCCTGAATGAGTGGTGCAACAGACCGGACAACGAGGACCCAGAACCACAGAGACAGCGGCAGATCCCCAGGAAGCCCGTGTGTGACCAGCTAAACAACATCCTCATTTCCCACGATAAGCTGCCTGAGAACATCATCCTGGTTAACATCTCAGAATGGCAGGGCCAGTTACTTTCGGACATCCTGCAGGGGCACACGCTGCCCGTGGTGTGCACTTGCTCCACAGATGACGTCCAGGAGGCCTTCAGCATCATCGTCTCCTGGATGCAGAGATACTGCAACTGCAATTCCCAGGCTCTGACACCTGTGAAGATCGCGGTGGCAGGAGCACAGCCCTACTTCAGCGCTGTGCTGGGGGTCTTCGTGGAGCAGCTGTCCCACCAGCCACCCCAATGGCTAGACTACATGCGCTTCCTGGTCATCCCACTGGGTTCCCACCCCTTGGCCAGCTACCTGGGCTCCATGGATTGCCGCTACTACAACTTCTTCCATGACCTGTACTGGTGGGACATGTTCAACAACCTGGAGTCTCTGAACACCTTGCAGGACACACAGGACGTTGTGTCGAGAATCACAGAATACGTCGCGGGGGCCAACTGTGTCTACCTGCTGCCCATCGCAGAGGCCATGCTCATGTCTAAGCAGCAGCGCCCCAACGAGAAGTCCTCAAAGAAGTTCATCCCCTTTGTGGGGGCAGTGAAGGTTGGAAGAGTGGAACCATCTTCATCCATGTCAGGAGACTCAGGTGATGCGGCCCCCTCATGCTCCAGTGAGTTTCCGACCCCTGCCAGGAAGGCCTCATCCAACACACTCTCCCCCCCGTCAATGAGTGGGGGCCTGTCCTCCCGCAGCCAGAGTGTCCATGCAGAGATGATGGAGCTGCAGGTGGATTACTGGACGGCAGCCCAGCCAATACACACAAAGAGAGTCGTGGAGAAGAAAGACCTGCCTACCGCCAAAAGCACACTCAAGTGCTTCTTCCAGTCTGTCCAGGTCAGCAGGCTGCACAGCAGTGGCAAGGCCACAGCAACACCTGCCATGTCCATGACAGTGGTCACCAAGGAGAAAAAAAAGAAGGCTCCCAAGGAAATCAAGGACGAGGATGTGGAGTCCAATAGCCAGTGCATCAAGGGCATCCGTCGCCTGGTTTGCAAGGCCAAGCACCAGCAGAACATGCTGCCGGTCATCATCGACGATGTGGAGTGGAACGACGTGACATTTCTCCAGCTGGCAGCCCAGTGGTCCTCCCACGTCAAGCACTTCCCCGTCTGCATCTTTGGACACTCCAGTTCCACCTTCTAGCCCTGCCCCTCCCCCTGCCCTTCACCCTGCCTTGGCCTTGCCCAGAAGGACCCAGCTGCTTTTCTGTGAACAGTTCAGTTTACTACAGACACAGACCCTGGAAACCAAAGGGAAACCTTTTTGGGTTTGAATGCGCTCACAGCCTGGAACCTAAGGGGGTTGCCCCTCACTGGGAGCTCCTCACTGCTCTGTTCAATAACCAGAACGCTCTGGCAGGTGGGAGTCAGGAGGGCAGTGTTGAGCTGGAGAATCATGGGAGATGTGTTTTGGCCTCAGGATGCCCAACATTCCTAGCGAGAAGGTTCTGGCCTTGAAGACCTGCCCTTCCTGGAAGCCAGGACTCTGCTTCCCTGGGAGCCAGCTCCAGCCTGTGCCCAGACTCAGAGCTGGGTGGCAAGAGGTCAAGGGCTGGTCTCTGATTGCGGGCATCTGAGCAGAACACCGAGGCCAGTCAGCTTAACCTTAGGATCCAGCTGCCAACCAGCCAACTGGCCCTAGTACCACATACTGGAGTTTCGCAATGAACTTCGGCCTCACAGGGAGAAAAAAAAAAAGACCTGTATGGTGCGCATCGCCCCGGCACACTGTCTGGACAAAGTGGTCGAATTCCTGAGCAGGGAACCCACCTTCATTCCTGTCTGTTACTACAGAACATTTGCTACCACCCAACAGCTGTGGGACCAATTATTTACCAGGTGAGCCCCTCTCCCTCCAGAGCACATGGTCACCAGGCCACCTGTTGGCTGTTTGCCTTCAGGTCACTGCACTCCCTGAGTGTTTGTTCCTCTGAACCCTCGGTGATCCCGGGAGCCAGCTCATAGGGTTATTGTAGGGACTGGCTGGGGTCCTACAGGTAAGTTTTCTCTGGGTGCCTAGACAGTGGAGAGGTCTGCTGGAGGGGCTGTGATTGAGCCAGTTGGTCATTTCCTCTTCCTGTTGAGGAAGCCTCTGCCAAATTTGTGATTCTCTTTGGGGCCTTGGGCTAAGCTCTTTTCTCATTTCATAAAGAGATTGGAGATCCCATTAGGGGTCCCTGTCCCAGGTGACTCCAGATCAGAGATGCCAGAGGTGAGTAGTGGGGCCCCAGCGTCACCCAGCTATCTGAGATGGAGCTGGTTTGGGCTCATTCATTCAGCAAAAATATTAGAAGCCCAGCCAGGTACAGACTCATCTCTAGGCACTGACCATAATCCAGTGCACAGAGCAGATCCTAAGCCTGCACTCCAGAGCTTCCTTCTAGTCAGGAGCGATTCAGTCACACTAGGCTGCAGAGGCTCGTGGTGTCCACAGGACAGCCGATGTGACGTCCTCCTGGCCTCCTCTACCTGTGGCTGCATCTTCCTGTCTTGTGAAGAGGAAGGTGAACCTCTGTTCCAGCAGAAAACGTGAGTCAGTTTTGGGTCAGAGCCAGGAGGGGAGTATGCGGACTGTGAATTCAAGGTTCTGGCAGAACCCTGGATCCCACACATGGTGTGATTTCTGCAAGAGGGCAGAGGTCTGAGGGCTTCTCCTAGAAAAAAGGACATGAATCAGAGAGCTGTGCATGTGGATATGGGTGGTGTGGGCGAGCAGTGGGAGCTCAGTGAGAGAGTCAGACCCTCAGAAAATTCATACCCTTCCGCTCCTAATCCCAGCCCTGCCTGCACCCCTATCCCGGGATTTTGCTCACTAATCTGGTAGAACATTCTCAGTGGCAGCTTGTCAGGTGTACCCCAGCAGGTGGGAGTTCAGTTTCAGTGGGAGGCAAAGAACCACACAGCACAGCTAGTGAATTATGCAGCATGTAGGTGCAGGAGCCAAAGTTTGAGGTGATAGGAAGGCCCTGGGGTTCGTTTGTTCGCTCATTGGTCAGTATTCCTGAAGCACCTACTCTGTGCCATTGAATGACATGAACAAGGTGGACACCAGCCCTCTCAGTCCTAATGGGAGGGAACAGGGACTCTGAGAGACCATGTCAGGTTCCTTTGAAGAAGGGGACAGGTGGTTCCCTCACTGATCCAGAGCTGTCAGTTAGGAGTGCTTTCTGCCAGCGCCTCCTGGGTGACCAGGCGCGTCTCTGCCAGGACTGCCAGACTGAAGGTGGACAAGGAGTCGGTCTGGCTTCTGGGTGGGCAGGAGCAGGAGGCAAAGGACCTCTGGGAGGGCCGTGTGGAAGGAATGGGCACACCTCAGACTCTGCTGCCCACCTCTCTCTCTCCCCAGGGCCATCTCCTGCACGCTGGGCATCTGGCTGGACCAGCACCTCCAGAATTTCCCAGCCTGATGATGCTGTTGGCCTCCATAGGGCTCAACTTTCCAGTCCTCAACCTGCCAAACCAGGCCCAGTACCTCCAGTCACATTGGGAGCACCTGAGCCCACTGAGGCCGAGACAGGAGGAGGAAGAGGCCTCTGGAGGTGGTGTGGGTGAGTGTGCCTTTGGAAGGCACACAAAAGGCAGTGAGGGTGGTAACATGTCCTCTTCTTGGATCTACAGAACCCGTTCCAGAGCAACATCAGGAAAACCCTCAAGAGGCAACGCCACCCAAGTGGCCTCTCCAGAGCCAGAGCCGGATCCAGGCCCAGCTTTCACTGAACTTCTAGAGGCAGAAGAACCAACTGCAGCATTTGAGCAACTCACCCAACTTCTGTGAGGCCTGTGGTGCCAGAACCCAGGCCACAGCGATTGTCAACTGCCATGGAAGAAAGGGCACTCCCACCCCCATTTAGATGTAGTGTTAAACGTTTTGTGTTCATGTTACATGTGTTTACAATTTTACTGTATTTTTTATGATATTTAGTAACATAGAGTGTATTTAGAGAACAATTAATGAAATATTCCTAAACATAAACTTAATTTAGATTCTATAAAATTTAACCCTATAAACCCTCAGAGCTTTGAGCAAGTCTGTTTTTCTGGACCCTGACCCACGTAGGGAGAACTGTCCTCACCTTCTCCACCTGCCCTCCCTGGAGCCAGGACTCTGCTTCCCAGGGTGCGGGCTCCATCCTGTGCCCAGACTCAGAGCTGGGTGGCCAGAGGCCAAGGACTGGCCTCCCTGGGGGGCATCCTGAGCCCAACATGGAGGCCAGACATCCCAGCCCTGGGCCTTCATATTGACCCCAACACCACTCACTCAGGCTTCCAAATAAACTTGACCCTTACAGGGCAAAAATAAAATAAAATAGAAGTATGTACAGTACAGGCTGCCCAGGAACAGTGACTGGGCATACTGATCAAGTACTTGGTGCCCAGCTTCCTGGGCAGCGGCCCCACCATTGTCCCCACCCACCCTTCTGTGTTAATACAGAACATTTGCTACTAACCAACGTGTATGGGACCAACCATGTACCAGGTGAGCCCTGCCCCTCCACAGCACAGTGGCCACTCAGCCACCTGCTTGCTGTGAGTCTTCAGGTCACTGCATCTTTCTGAGTGTTTGTTTCTCTGAACATGGGGAGAGCCTAGGCCCAGCCTCATAGGGTTATTGTAGGGACTCAGGGGGGTAGGGGGGTGGTTCCTCCTGGGAAAAGGCCCTCTGGGTGCCTGGACACTGGAGAGGTGGCTGGAGGGGCTATGGTTGTTCTAATTGGCCATTTTCTTCTTAAAGAAGCTTCTGCCTTATTTGTGATTCTCCTCAGGCCTTAGGCTAAGCTATTTTCTCTTGTGATAAAGAGATTGGAGATTCCATTATGCATCCCTGTAGTGGGTCAAGTCGATTAGAAATCCTAGGGGTGAGAAATGGGACCCCAGGCTCACCCATCTATCTGAGATGAGGCTGGTTTGGGCTCATTCATTCAGCAAATGCTCTGTCCCCAGACTGCACTCCAGCGCTTCCTTCTAGTCAGGAGTGACTCAGTCACACTAGGCTGCAAAGGCAGGTAGAGTCCACAGGACAGTCAATGTGACTTCTTCCTCGAAGTATCCCCGCATCTTCTCATATTTTGAAGCAGAAAGTGGATCTCTGGACCAGCAGAAAAAGTGAATGGGCTTTGGATCAGAGCCTTAAGGAGAGTATGGGGACTGTGACTTGGAGAAGGTGGAAACACCCTGGTTCCCACATATGGTGGGATTTCTGCAAGATGGCAGCGGTCTGAGGGCTTCTCCTAGAAAAAAGGGAGGGAGTCAAAGAGAGCTGTGCATGTGGAATTGGGAAGTGTGGGTGAGTGGGGAGGGGATGGGGCTGGGCCACACAGGGAAGAGCTCCCAGAGGCTGGGTTAGGCAGGAGCACAGAGTCGCTCAGGTCAGGGACTGTGGCCTGCAGTCTGGAGGACTTCCTGGGGTGGGGGCTTGAACTGGGACTTCAGTGATGGAGATGGGAGGTTCCCTTCCTAGAAAGGCACAAAAAAGGCAGTTATGGTGGTAACATGTTCTCTTCTTGTATCTACAGAAGCAGCTCAGAGCAAGATGAAGAAACACCTAAAGAGGAAATGCCAACTCTAGTACCCTCTCCAGAGCCATAGCAGGCTCCAGGCACAGCCGTCACTGAACTTCCAGATGTGGAACCACCTGCACCTTGTGGGCAACTCACCTCAGCTCCTGGGAAGCCTGTGGTCCCAGGTCCTGGGCCAGAGCGCATGTCAGCTGCCATGGCAGATGGGGCTCCTACAAGCCCTATAGATACAGTTTTAAAATATTTGTGTCTATTTTATATATGCTAACAATGTTACTCTATTTTTCTCATACTATTGAGTAATCTACAGTCTATTTTAAAGAAAATTTAATGAAACACTCTTAAACATAAATTTAATTTAGATTCTATAAAATTTAACTTTATAAACCTTCAGAGCCTTGAGCAAGTCTGTTTCTTCTGGGCCTCCAGCGTGTTAGTGTGACTTATAGGTTGGGAATAATTAGTCTCTGAGGAACCATCTGCTCTACAAATGTGACATTCTTGAGGCTCAGGACAATGGGACTTTGGGGGAAATTGACTGATGAGCATTGGGGCAGGGACCCTTTATGTCAGGGCTGCCCCTGGGAACCCACATTTTGTTTGACTTCATCTCCCACCAGTACATGGGCAAAATATGGTCTTAAGTGCCCCCTGGCGTCCACGTTGCAGAATGCTGTAGGGTTTAACCAGCAGCAAGGAGTTCCTGAACACTGACTGCCACCTGCACCTGGACAGAAACTCCACCCTGCTCCAATTGCACTGAACAGCATTCTGAGCATCTCCTCTGTTGGCCCATAGCACTGAAGAGGGGACAGGGAATGTCCCAGGGCCCGGGGTCCACACTCATCTCCTCCACAGGCACCGCTTCCAAATCTCTTCTGGGGTCAGAGCCTCTCTCCGCCCTCAGCCCCTGAGCTCTGGTTCAGCTGAGCTTTTTCCTGTGGCTCTTGCATCTCACCAGAGCCCAGAGGCAATTCTTTCTCACGCCCCAAGGCTGAACAAGGTTTTGGAGACAGCCTGGCTTCTCCCTTTACACCAATCCTCTTCAGTGCTCCAAACCACCCTGTAGAGATGGCACTAACACCCTTTTAGGCTCCTTGCCCTGCAAAAAGCTGCAATGTCTCAGGACAAATGGGAATAAGCTTTGGACCAGGCACACAGTCCATGCCCTCAAGGTGAGCACCTCTCTGGTCTGACAGGGATATTAAGGAAATTCTAGTGGGGTGTGATGAATCCTACGGTTGACCTGGTATCACAAGCATTGAGAACACGAGCCCGTCTGGGGATCACACACAAGGCTCCTTAGGATGGGATTCCTAAAGCAAATCGGAAGATGAATAAGGATTTGTCTACCCACTGTATCCTGCTTTTTCATGCACCATGGCAATTGAGGGAAGCATTGTGAGATTAAACAAAGGCTGGAGAAGTAAAGGGAGGCTAGGTCTACCTTAGAGGCCATGGGCCTTTTTACCTTTAGGATTGCTGGTAACAGTAGATGGGATGGACCAGAGTTTGCACAAATACATTTTAACAAAAAAAATGGTTTTAGAGTAAGTCCTGTGTGCTGGAACTGCTAAGTACTAGAGACCAGTGATGGTAAAGTCTTTTCCATCACCATTCTCATTGGAATACAGATATATGAGGACAATGATGCCATGTGGTTCCCATAGCACAAGTGGGCTTAGGGTGACAGGAAGAGGACATTTCTCTATGGAGAAGTATTGTGTGTCCACTTCCAAAGAGAGTCCCTAAAGAGAACTTGCCATTTCTAGTCTGTGGAGATATAGGATGTTAACCAGGTAAGCCAGGCATTGAGAGACATTTCAGGCAGAGGGAAGAATTAGAAAAACAGAATTGAGTCAGGATACAGTCAGGGATGTGGGGGTGGGGTTGCAATTACTGGGATCATCAGGAGGTTGGTTCCCAGGACAGGAACAGGGATGGCTGAGCAGAGAGCAAGTCAGACACCAGCTCTGGGAGCCCTGGCATGATGGTTCCAGGCATGATAGTTCCTGAGCAGTCCTGGTGAGGAGGAGAGAGGGGAAGCAGATGTTCCTGAGTTTGAGAGCGGGTGGAATGAGAAGGGGAAGGGAATGGACAATAGTAAGGGGAGAGTGAGGCATAGGCGGGGAGAAGTCAGACATGTCCTAAATGATGACAAGCTGCGGAGTATGGTGAGGACAGGATGTCCCTGAAGTGGAGGGAGGTGATGGTCTTAGCACTGAGGTGCTAATGAAATGGTGAGAGTAGGAGGTGGAGGAGGCAACCTCATGGACAAGTACCGAGTTTCCTGCAGGTGGAACAGAAGAAGATTTTGGAGACAGTTGCCTATTTGTCCCTAAAGATTGTGGCCTGATTGGGGGGTTAGTAGGAGACTGTGGTAGGAGGTAGGAGTGACCCACCGGGATGATGGGATCTCAAGGAGGGGGGCTCCTGAAGCAACAGAAGCATGTCTGGAGGTGGCCCTGTGTATACAGGTGAGTGCTGACTGGCCTGCTGGCACCACGGAGACACCCCCACCTGTGGGAGGTAGCTGTGCTAGGGACTGCTGATCTGGAGGTGCCTGCACAGGCTGGGTTACTGAAAGGGCCAGTCCCGATCTGGGTGCATGGCGCCCCCTGGAGGTTGTATGGATGGCTCTGGAGGAACATCTGGATGGAGAGGAGCAGTGGGCAGTGGTATATGGATGTGGAGCTTGGGGTAGAGATCTGGGCCGGGCCAGGAGTCAGGTAGAGCTGGGAGGGTGGGGCGGCCCACCGAGAAGGGGCAGAGGGAAGAGAGCAGAGGGCTGGGCATTGAGCTGTAGTGTCAATTGCGACATTTGTGAGCGTGGAGCCCAGCCTGGCCTGAGGTCCACACCATCACCAAGATGCACTTGGCCCCAAGAGCAGTCCTCATCCAGGCATCTGGAGCCCCCTCTGCTCTCAGTGCCTGCTCCACAAACTCCACCCTCCTCCCTCCCAGGACCGGACGAGGGCTGCCCTCTTGGACAACCTTCATGATGAGCTCCATGCCCACACACAGGCCATGCTGGGACTTGGCCCTGAAGAGTACAAGTTTGAGAATGGGGGCCACGGGGGATTCCTGGAGTCCTTCAAGGTACGGGCACAAGGGCGGCTGCCGATTGCTGTGGCCGGGAGGGTCGGGACAAACAAGGGAAGAGGTCCAAGATCCACATGATCCTGACCCCAGAGCCCAGTGCCAGCCAGATGTGGCAGGACCAGCAGGGGCACTGCAGGGGTTGGCAGAGGACAGGGGCATCAGGAAGTGTGAGTGTGAGTGTCTTGACCTGGATCCTCTCCTGCTGGCCCGGAGTCTGGGGCTGGGGGAAGAGTTAGCAGGGGAGAAGCCAGTGCAAACCAAGAACACTCCTGCTCCCACCTGCCTCCTTCTGTGGTCAGGCGCCCAGGGCAGAATGACAGGAGCAAGGACACAGGTCGTCGCTGTCTTCAGCAGCTGGTGTGGGGTTCCGCAAGGATTTCTTCAGCTGGCAGGGCACCGAGGACCTGGCCAGGGCCAGTGTGATGGAGTTAGAGGCAAGTCCCTGTGGACTTTGCAAAGAGAAGGACTTTCTAGCCAGAATGAGCTGCTAAAATAAGTAGCGAGCTCCCTGTCCCTGGGAGTATTCAAGTGGATCTGGGACAGCCACTTCGCTGGCCTGGCATAAAGAAGATCCGTTGTCATGTGTTTGCCAAGCGCTTGCTGGTCCACACAGCACTGACGTCCAGCATCTGATCTGAGCCTGGCTGTTACCCTTTCCGGTTAGCACGGGTCTTGATATTTCCAGTCCCACACAGGGGACAGGATGAGAGGCCACAGGACTGCTCAAACCTACACCCACTGCCCGGCCGGCATGGCTCAGTGGCTGAGTGTTGACCCATGAACCAGGAGGTCATGGTTCGATTCCTGGTCCGGAGGGCACATGCCCAGTTTGTGGGCTCGATCCCCAGTAGGGGGCATGCAGGAGGCAGCCTATCGATGATTCTCTCTCATCATTGATATTTCTATCTCTTTCTCCCTCTCCCTTCCTCTCTGAAATCAATAAAAACATATTTTAAAAAACCCACAAAAAAAACCTCACACCCGCTCAGAGGTAAAGCCTTGTTTCAAACCCGGGTTTTCTGGTTCTTAGTCAATGTTCTGTTGATTGCCCGTGGCAGAAGGATTTATAAAGCTACCGTTTTGGGGACAGTGTGTGGGGTTGGGGTTGGACCTGCCTGTATTAGAATCCCAGCTGTGTGATCCTGGGCACAGTCTTTCAAGTCTCTGTGCTACATTAACAACACAGGGATGATCAACGGGACCTGTGTCTTGGCATTGTTGGGAGAATTCATGGAAATAGTCCGAAGAGGTTGCATGGCCCGGAATACAGTCAATGCCCGGTGAACGTGTGCGCTGTTAGCATTGCCCTGTAAAGTGAAAGCTTAACACCCATCATCCCTCTAAACCAGCCGTGGGCAAACTACGGCCCGCGGGCCGGATCCGGCTGTTCTATCCGGTTCTCTTGCTCTCCCCTCCGCTCCTTTACTTTGAATTTATATTAGTTCACACAAACACTCCATCCATGCTTTTGTTCTGGCCCTCCGGTCCAGTTTAAGAACCCATTGTGGCCCTCGAGTCAAAAAGTTTGCCCACCCTTGCTAAACTCTCATGGCTGCTCCCTATGCCCTGTGTGAGGCTGGGATTATGGGTAGAATCACTTTTACTCAGTTTCAATATTTAGGAGTGTAATTTTGCATATGAGGAAACGGAGACCCGAAGAAACGGAATAATTTGTCCCAAGTCACCCAACAGATTCGGGAATCGAAGCTGTGTCTGGCAGATTCCGAAGCGTGTGTTCCCAATTGCCACATGACACCGCCTCTGGGTCCCAACTCAATTAAGATTCCACCCACTAGCCTGGCCCCGGCAAGCCTGGGGTCTGCCCCCCTGCCAGGCAGTGGCACAGAGCACAGGGCAGGGCCTGCTGGCCCCAAGGGCCAGCTGCCGAGATTCCTCACGAGGGTGCAGGCAGGAGCCGAACTGCATGTCCAGGCTGGTGGGAGATTCCTGGGACATCTGTCTCAGCCCTGATGGACAGTGGCGGCCAGGGTGAAATGGGAGAAATGGAGATTCAGAGGAAAGGGGGATGGGGGAGATGATGAGGGGGGAGGAGAGGGAGCCAGGGCAGCTAGCCGGGCAGAGGGAGGGGTGAATGGGAGACCAGGTAACTAGGAACACCTCCGTGGGCTCCGCCCACATCCTGGTAAGCATGTCAAATGCTCCCGGCTCCATAGCAGATGTAATTTATTCATGACTCGAGCTGTGGCTGACTGCAGACATCTAGTGATTTGCTGCTTTCCGTTTTGCAGGTTTCTCTCTGCCTTTTGGAGTTAACAATAGTTTTTTCAGTTTTCAAATATTTCTGTAACCTGTCAACTCCTGCAGGCCGTGGACACCGTGCCCAAGGTGCCCAGCGGATAAAACGGCCCGGCAGCGACCTCAGGTTGTGGGTCTAAAGGACAGTGACGCGAGGCCATTTCCCAGTCCCCTGCCTCTGGGCCGACTCCAGTGGCTTGACTACGGGGAGGGAGATCTTCAGGCCTTGCCCATTCCTTGTCTCTGATCCAGTAATCCAGGGAAGTTTTCTCTTCAACCCTAACTCCTTCCAACTGTGGACTGAGGACAGTCCCTTCTACCTTCTGCTTCCATGCCCATGTCCGAGAGGCACTGTGGGGTGAGGGAGGGGCCGTCACGGTCAGTCGCCCAAAGCACACCTTCCCAGCTCTGCCGGATATGAGTAGCTTTGTTTCCTCCTCCCGTCGGGGCACTAGCTCTTTGCCCTATGCGTTCCATCACTGCCTTCGGTGGGTGTCCCAGGCTGTGGTCTGCCCCAGCTCAGGAAACTGTCTTTAGTTTCGCTATTTCTTCCCAGGCACCTTGGACGGTGCTGTGGTGTCAGAATCATTGGCATTCCTCTTGGCGTTCTGTCTGGACTGCCACGAAGTCCTTGCAAGAGTGGTGCATGAAACAGTTCCAGGAGGAGAAGTTCCTGCTGTCTCCTTGCTGTCACAGGTCTCCTCACACAGATACACAGAAACATAATCGAGAAGTCCCAGGACTCACAGCGACCCCAGTCACCCATCCCTGCCTCTGTGGCTGTTCCCCCTCCCCTACAGCCCAGGGACCCTTTGTCCCTCTGCCTAGAAGCAGACCCGTCGCTGCCCCAGGCTGTGCTCCTGGCTCCTCACACCACTTAGAGTAGCTCTTCTCCTCTCCACGTCTGAAATCAGTTCACTGGCTGTCGGCTTAGTGTTTCTTCCATGAGAAACAGAACAGTTAGTTCATGGACGACTAGACCTGCTTCTGAGAAGCTTGGGGATATTCTCAGGAATCCTCCAGTTCTACAAACACTTACACATTTTGCATTTTTACATAGCGGATGATATAAAAAATCCATTTCCAGTCGAGATTAAACTTTGGCAGTGAGACTCACCATCGAAAGACAAAAGTAAGTAGGCAGGGGCCAGTGCAGCCGGCGCCACCGGTGCTGGGGGTGTATGGACATAGTCTTGGAGTCTTGCAAGAATAGTTTTATTTGAAAAACATATACATTAGTTATTGTTGACAGTGTTACAGATGTCCCGCATTCCTTCCCCCATCGCCCTCCTCCACCCAGAATAGTTTTCTTTTTCAAGCAGCTGGGTATTACTCACATTTGAAAAATATTGATCTCTGAACTGTTGTTCTCAAATGCCATGCTCAGCCACTGCCCGCTGTTGAAGTTTCTGTTGGTCCCTAATAAAATGGAAAGGCAAAGGGATGCTACTTGATGTATCAACATATGTACACAAGGCACGTGGGAGCCACATTTTGAGAAACCCTGAGCTAGCCCAACCCTCTGATGACCTCATGCAGAAGGGGGCCCTGAGGGCCAGAGGAGAGTGTCACCACCAACCCCAGAACTGGGACAAAGGAGAGCAGGAGTATTGGGTGAATGTCTCTCCACCTGTGAGGGGCTGGCAGCCTATGCACTGGTCTGCTCTGACCCCTAGTGGCCAGAGTGCCACTCTGCAAGTAACTCTGGCAAAGTGCCCTCCCTGGCTGGGGCAGCTCATGGATTGGAGCTCTGGTCTGACTGAAAGGAGACATGGAGGGATATTTCCTACTCCCATCAGCCTTCCTCCTTTATTTGTGCTGCCAAAGGGGCAGAAGACCCTGTTTTTGACCTCAGATTCTTCTGATTAGGGGGCCATCACAGCTGGCAAGAAATTAGCATCTTTCTCTCCGTCGGCCCTGCTTCTGTTGCTTACTTGGTACAGATAAGCATGCGTTTCCCTTAGTGTTATCCTTGTGCATTGAGTCCCCCAAGTTGAATTTGTTAGATTGAAACAGCTCACAAAACCCATTTGTAAAGAAGTGGGGTTTGGGGTAGGCCCGGAGGAGACGGGCTCCCTCTGTGACACTAGCTGGTGTGACACACGCAGACATGCGGGAGTGACTCCACCCCTCTTTTCTCACTCCCCCCAAGGTGTGCTGAGGGCTGGGAAACCGCGGTGACTCAGGGTGGGGGACAGAACCAGAGGTGATGAGCTTGGAGGAGAGCATCTGAGGACAGATAGGGATAGTTGTGTGAAGTATGGAACAGACTAGTCCATGGTGCCAACATCTGGAAATGGTCAGATTTCAGCGTGGTGTGCAGAAGATCTTTTCAAAGGCCAGGGTGTTCGCCCACGAAGGCAGTGAGCAGCCCATCCCTGGGAAGGTGCAAGTGGAGAGGACATGAACTGTGGCCTGGATATGCAGGGCCTGAGTGGGAGAGGTGCCAGGTGGTCCCTGGAGAACTCCTGATGCCCTGGCAAAGGCTTCATGGGCCTGTCCTCTTCTCTCCTGCCTCCCTCTGTCCACATCACTGCCCTCTGTCCTCTTCTTCGCCCTGTACCTGACTCTTCTGACCGATTTGAAAAGGCTAGTGTGTCCAGCTCTACCTCAGATTGACATGTGACATTCTTTAGACCATGTCACTGCGTGATTTTGTCCAAATGGAGCATCATTGTAGGGTTTCAAGGTAGCCATCACCTCTTTTCCCATCCCTAAGAGTGGGGAGGAGAGATGACCTTGAGTAAGCAGGTGTCACGCCAGGGATTGGTCATCCATCGTGTCATGCTCACGTGGGGACCATCACCACGCTGTACAGGGGAGAAGACTGTCTCAGAGAGGCTCACATACCAAGTGCCGGGGGAAACCAGGAGTCAAGCCCCGCACATCCCTGGAGTTCCCTGCCAGCCACTGTGTCCTCAGACTTACCTCACTGACTCAGCAGCACCACGGCTTTAGAGGACACGAGTCCTCCCTAATGTCAAGGAGGCCGAAATCACTTGGTTTCTAATCACCCTCAGTCCATCAACCAGTTGAATTATATGTTCAAGCTGGGCTGGTTTTTGGGACCCTTTCATCTGGAACCCAGGGTCCTGGTTCCATCTCTTACCTTTGGTGTGACCTTCCTCGGCAGTCCTTTGCGTTTCAGGACCTTTTCTCTGTGTCTGTCTTCTTTGCATCTCAGAGCTGGAATGATGCAATAAGATCACGTGTGTGAAGCTCAGTGGATCAGCTGCCGTCACGCAGGGCTCATTTAATCTCCTCTGCAGAGAGACAGTGAGAAAGCATCCGAACATAAATGATTCATTGACATATCACAGTTGATGACGATGGTGGTGGCGGCACACACGAGGCACCAACAGAATGGAATGAGGTTGAGTTGATGGAGCACGTGACTCATTTAAGGAAACTGTTTATCCAAGGACACCTCCGAGTGGTGCCACGCCTTCCCTGCCTTCAGTTTTCCCAAGGGCACACGTCTGACTGATCTTTGGGTGGTGGAATGAAGAGAAGGTGCTGGCTGTTTATCCATGTTGCTAGGTGACGCTCTTCTGTGGTCTAGAAAGAGAGAGAGTTGAAGTCCCTCGAGGGGGCATCTTCGGCTCAGACAGGCCAGGCCAGATGAATGCCATCAGGGATCCACGGCTGGTGGGCTCCCTGCCTCGTTCAAGGGGAGCTCGCCTCTAGGACCATCATCTTTGCAAACGGCCCTCCTTCCTGAGTCAGCTTCCTTCCCAGGATTGAAAGGCAGGCAGTGTGCGGTCCTCGGCCATTCCTGAGCTTGGCAAATTCCTGACATTGGGGAGAGCTCCCGGGGGACCTGCAATTTGGGGTGGGTGCAGCATTCCTGCTGCTTTCTTGGGACGACCTTTCTGTAGACTCAATGCTTCAAGGGAGGGAAGGGCATCCGTTCCATGTAGGTGGACACGTGGAGCGTGTAAACAGACACATGGGGTTCACGCGGGGTGTGAACCAGGTGAGGATGGGGGCAGTGTCCCACCTTTGTCCTTCTGCATCAGTTTTTTGAAGCTGAGGTTTCCGAGAACTCCCCGCCTCAGCTGACTCACGCAATGAGGAAGATCCACTAGCTCACTTAACCAGAAGGCCCAGGTGGCTCATGGCTCCGCGTAGTCAGTGGCAGGCAGGTTCCATCCCCTTGCCCCTCTGCCGTCCCCATCTTGTTAGCTTCGCCCGTAGGCTTGACCCCTCACAGCCCATGGTGGCTGCTGCGGTCCTAGGTGCAGAGGTGTCACATCTCTTTTGGGAATCAGAGGAGATCTTTCCTCGAAGCCCACAGTGACGTCCCCTCATGTCCCACTGGCAAGGGTTTGGATGATGTGACTGCCTGAGAGGGTCATGATTTACTCATTTGTCCTGTGGAGGAAGAGGGGACATTGGGCCAGACTGTGGCTCTGCCAGCAAGGAACATGGGGGGATGGCACTTGTATGTGAGCAACTGGTAATGTCTGCATCCGTGAGTCTTTGCATGTGGCTCTGAGGCCGTGGGGACCTGGACAGCTGGTTAACACAGTGGCTCTGGGCCTTTTCCATTGCCCTAAGTTTAGGGATGTTTTGTTTCCCTGCTGACTGTACACTCCTTGGAGGCAGGGGCCGTCTCTCCTACGTCTTTGACTCCCCTCCTACAATTCTCCCAGTTTCTGCAGTGCTGGGCACACAGGTAGCACGTGACAAATGCTTGCTATTAACAAGAAGAGCAGCCACATTGATTGGGTACTTAGTATGTGCCGGGTGCTCTGCTAAGAGCTTTGTATGTGTGGCTACCTGGCCGCATTATCGAGGGACTGAATGACTGGTCAAAGGGAAACGATGTGGGGTTTGGGGGATCCTGGAGAGAAACTTCCCTCCCTAGAACTCCTGTCGTCTTTGAAGGCCTTCAGAACCAGGGAGCATCGTCCACATGGTGGGTGGAAGCCTCTAGGACTTCCCGTGTCAGGAAATCCTCCCTCGGGTCCAGGTGGGATCTGTCTGCCTCACTCTAACCTTGGGTCAGGTTCCAGAGCAACACAGGTGGCCGGCAGAGCTCTGCCGAGCAGTCCGAGAGCAGCCGGCACCTCCCCGCCCTCTCCCTGCTGTGGGCGCAGCAATCTTCATTTTAACTGTTCTCATCCTTGCAGGCACCGGGACCAGTGACTGTCCTGGTTGTCCCCTCCTGGACACTGCGATGTGTACAGATGGGCCCTTCGTTCTTTGGTGGCCCTAAGTGGCCACAGGGCTCCACGCGGCCTGAGAAGCTCCAGGCCCTCTGAGGCCGAAAGCCTGGAGTCTGAGAGTGCGTATGCTGTGTCGGCAGCCGCACCAGCTGCGGGCTCATCTCTAGCCGCTGCGGGTGGGGTGTGGCTCAGTGTACGGACCCGGAAGTGCTCTGGCCACAGTGCACCAACTGCGAACATACACCAAGTTGTAGCAGGCACACTTTGGGGTGACGCAGAATGGATACCCGGTATTTAAATATAGGAGAATGCTTAGTTTTCTGCTGCTTGGACCATGTCATTCCTGACTTGCAGATGAGGAAGCTCAGGCTTGGTAAGCTCTCCAAGCCTCACTTTCCTTCCCGGTAACAACCTTTGTCCACCTTGCAGGGCATCTGGGGCACTGACCCCTCAGACTCCTCTGTCCAGTGTCCTCCCTCACCTCTGCCTGCAGAGTGCCACGTGCCCAGAGCCTCTGAAAGTCCTCTGCAGACTGTAGTGATTAGCATGTGGGCCGCCGAGAGAGAGGGAGAGAGAAAGAGAGAGCGAGAGAGAGAGAGAGGAGCGAGGAGAGCCTGGAGTGTGTCTGCAGATCCCACTGAGGCAGCGGGGTCATCTGGAGAGGCCTGGCTCCAACTCTCAGGCCTCCCTCACCTGCTGTCCCCACAGAGGGCCATCCGTGTGCGCAGCCACTCCATGGAGACCATGGTGACCAGCCAGAAGAAGCCGCACGGCGGGGGCCTCCCCGGCAGCCTCAGCGGGGGCATCTCCCACAACAGTGTGGAGGTCACCAAGACCACCTTCTCGGTGAGTGTCTGCGGGCCCTGGGGTCCCCCAGGCCTTGGTGGGGGCAGGGGTGTGTTCACCCAGGTTTGGGCCAGGTGATCAGCAGGGCGAGCTGAATGATGGGGAGGGAGACTGAGGCTGCCCAGGGGCGACCCCTCCCCTTGAAGTGAGAGCCTCCAGCCAGGCAGCACTTGGGGCTGGCCCAGACCGGAGCGCACCTGTTGTCCTGCTCTCGGAGTTTCCTTGACACTTGGGCCTCCTCAGGACCAGCCCTGCGCAGTGGTCCTGGGCCCTGGGACTGTGAGAGGGCCCTCCCTTTGTTATTCCTAATGACACGCAGCTGCCCCCTGCTTGCGGTGCACCAGGCACTGAGCTAAGTAACTCATGGGTCCCTGTGACAGCTGTCTGAGGGAGGTGCTGAGTGCTCTCCATTGCACATCTGAGGAAGGGGAGGCCCCGAGGGGTTAGGTAACTTGCTGGAGGTCACCCAGCTACGCCGAAGAACTGGGATTCACGTTTAGGTCGCCCAGATCCTAAGTCTCTGCTCTTAATCGCTGTGTGTACAGTTCTAAGAAAAGAGAGCCCGGCCGGTCCCGGTTTTGGGTCTGGTCAGCTTGCACCAGGAGCTGGCCAGGTGAGGGGACCAGCGTCCCTCCTTTTATAAAGCAAAGTGGCTTTGTGTTTGTGCACGTTGGGGTTTTCTTGTTCTTTTTTGTAATAGCAGAACATACCCACCACGATACTGACAATTGGCATTGTAAACGATCGTGTGTAATGCATTTGATTTACCAAATAGTGTTTTCATAGCTATTATCCTGTTCCTCCCAGCGGGTCTGTGAAGGGAGCAGGGCCGGGCAATTATCTCCAATCTGTGGGTGAGACTGGGGCCCAGAGAATTCTTCCACTTGCCCAAGGCTGCACCGCGTGTGAATGGCAAACACTGGGGCCTGCCTGGCTTAGAGGCCTGGCGGGCTCCCATCTCCCCCTTCTCATTCTGCCACCCTCCGTCCGTCGTCCCCCACACGTGGCAGAAGCAGAGCCACATGCTTGGCAGGCTCTCTCTGCCTGTGGGTGCGTGTGGACCGCATGCTTGTCCTGCCACGGATTTGCTACGTGACCTTGACCAAATTCCCTCGCCCCTCGACTTCTCCAGGACTTCCTTGGTAAAGCGAGGAGTTGAACCAGGGCACTCCCAGGACTCTCTCAGCTTTGTGGTTCCCAGTCTGTGACCCCCTCAGTCATCCCGTCCTCTCAGTACCTGGGGTTCTCCTTAGGGTGGCCCTGACCCCATGTTCCTCCAAGAATTCTGTTCTAACGATTACCTGCTGTGTTTCTGGGGATCTCCCAGACCAGCTGTGGGGGTGGGAGGTGGTGCACAGGCTCTTTGTAGACCGGGAAGGGGGTGAAGGGAAGGAGACCTGGGTTTGGGGAGTGAGCGCTCATTTTGGTGGTCACATTGGCAGCCTCCAGTGGCGGCGGCAACTGCGAAGAACCAGTCGCGGAGCCCCATCAAGCGGCGGTCGGGGCTCTTCCCCCGTCTGCACACGGGCTCTGAAGGCCAAGGGGACAGCCGGACAAGGTGGTGAGTGTCCACGTGGCGTGGGTGGGCTCCCTCGGGAGGGCTGCCCGCAGCTTCAGCTTCGAGCGATGGCTTCCGTCTAACCCTGGTCCCCACGTCAGGCCCCCACGTCCCCCGTCACTCAGTCAGTGCTTCGTCCCCCACATCCCCCGTCACTCAGTCAGTGCTTCGTCCCCCAATATCCCCCGTCACTCATTCAGTGCTTCGTCCCCCAATATCCCCCGTCACTCATTCAGTGTTTCGTCCCCCAATATCCCCCGTCACTCATTCAGTGCTTCGTCCCCCACGTCCCCCATCACTCATTCAGTGCTTCGTCCCCCAATATCCCCCGTCACTCATTCAGTGCTTCGTCCCCCACGTCCCCCGTCACTCAGTCAGTGCTTTGTCCCCCACATCCCCCGTCACTCAGTCAGTGCTTCGTCCCCCACATCCCCCGTCACTCATTCAGTGCTTCGTCCCCGATGTCCCCCGTCACTCATTCAGTGCTTCGTCCCCGATGTCCCCCGTCACTCATTCAGTGCTTCGTCCCCCAATATCCCCCGTCACTCATTCAGTGCTTCGTCCCCCAATATCCCCCGTCACTCATTCAGTGCTTCGTCCCCCACGTCCCCCGTCACTCATTCAGTGCTTCGTCCACTCGGGCAGCTTTGAGGTCCCTGCACCCGACAATGTGAATGGGTCTCGCAGTTTGGCCCCAGCTGGAAATGCGGCTCAGAGTCGTTTCTTTCTGTGCTTCCTTTTGCGAAGCTCACTCACATGTCCCTTTATGGAAGCCTCCCCTGATTCTGACAGCAGAGTTCGTGGAACATGCCTTTGGGCTTCCAGAGTTTGTTTCCTTCCTTCCTTCTTTCCTTCCTCCTTCCCTCCCTCTCTCCCTCCCTCCCTTCCTTCCTTCCTTCCTTCCTTCCTTCCTTCCTTCCTTCCTTCTTTCCTTCTTTTTTTCTTCCTTCCTTTATTCCTTCGTTCCTTTCTCCTTTCCTTCCTCCCTCCCTTCCTTCCTTCTTTCCTTCCTTCCTTCCTTCCTTCCTTCCCTGGATTACTGGATCAGAGACAAGGAATGGGCAAGGCCTGAAGATCTCCCTCCCCGTAGTCAAGCCACTGGAGTCGGCCCAGAGGCAGGGGACTGGGAAATGGCCTCGCGTCACTGTCCTTTAGACCCACAACCTGAGGGCATCTGAGGCACTGACCCCTCAGACTCCTCTGTCCAGTGTCCTCCCTCACCTCTGCCTGCAGAGTGCCACGTGCCCAGAGCCTCTGAAAGTCCTCTGCAGACTGTAGTGATTAGCATGTGGGCCGCCGAGAGAGAGGGGGAGAGAGAGAGAGAGCGAGAGCGAGAGAGAGGAGCGAGGAGAGCCTGGAGTGTGTCTGCAGATCCCACTGAGGCAGCGGGGTCATCTGGAGAGGCCTGGCTCCAACTCTCAGGCCTCCCTCACCTGCTGTCCCCACAGAGGGCCATCCGTGTGCGCAGCCACTCCATGGAGACCATGGTGACCAGCCAGAAGAAGCCGCACGGCGGGGGCCTCCCCGGCAGCCTCAGCGGGGGCATCTCCCACAACAGCGTGGAGGTCACCAAGACCACCTTCTCGGTGAGTGTCTGCGGGCCCTGGGGTCCCCCAGGCCTTGGTGGGGGCAGGGGTGTGTTCACCCAGGTTTGGGCCAGGTGATCAGCAGGGTGAGCTGAATGATGGGGAGGGAGACTGAGGCTGCCCAGGGGCGACCCCTCCCCTTGAAGTGAGAGCCTCCAGCCAGGCAGCACTTGGGGCTGGCCCAGACCGGAGCGCACCTGTTGTCCTGCTCTCGGGGTTTCCTTGACACCTGGGCCTCCTCAGGACCAGCCCTGCGCAGTGGTCCTGGGCCCTGGGACTGTGAGAGGGCCCTCCCTTTGTTATTCCTAATGACACGCAGCTGCCCCCTGCCTGCTGTGCACCAGGCACTGAGCTAAGTAATTCATGGGTCCCTGTGACAGCTGTCTGAGGGAGGTGCTGAGTGCTCTGCATTGCACATCTGAGGAAGGGGAGGCCCCGAGGGGTTAGGTAACTTGCTGGAGGTCACCCAGCTATGCCAAAGAACTGGGATTCGCGTTTAGGTCGCCCAAATCCCAAGTCTCTGCTCTTAATCGCTGTGTGTACAGTTCTAAGAAAAGAGAGCCCGGCCGGTCCCGGTTTTGGGTCTGGTCAGCTTGCACCAGGAGCTGGCCAGGTGAGGGGACCAGCGTCCCTCCTTTTATAAAGCAAAGTGGCTTTGTGTTTGTGCACGTTGGGGTTTTCTTGTTCTTTTTTGTAATAGCAGAACATACCCACCACGATACTGACAATTGGCATTGTAAACGATCGTGTGTAATGCATTTGATTTACCAAATAGTGTTTTCATAGCTATTATCCTGTTCCTCCCAGCGGGTCTGTGAAGGGAGCAGGGCCGGGCAATTATCTCCAATCTGTGGGTGAGACTGGGGCCCAGAGAATTCTTCCACTTGCCCAAGGCTGCACCGCGTGTGAATGGCAAACACTGGGGCCTGCCTGGCTTAGAGGCCTGGCGGGCTCCCATCTCCCCCTTCTCATTCTGCCACCCTCCGTCCGTCGTCCCCCACACGTGGCAGAAGCAGAGCCACATGCTTGGCAGGCTCTCTCTGCCTGTGGGTGCGTGTGGACCACATGCTAGTCCTGCCAGGGATTTGCTACGTGACCTTGACCAAATTCCCTCGCCCCTCGACTCCTCCAGGACCTCCTCGGTAAAGCGAGGAGTTGGACCAGGGCACTCCCAGGACTCTCTCAGCTTTGTGGTTCCCAGTCTGTGACCCCCTCAGTCATCCCGTCCTCTCAGTACCTGGGGTTCTCCTTAGGGTGGCTCTGACCCCATGTTCCTCCAAGAATTCTGTTCTAGCGATTACTGCTGTGTTTCTGGGGATCTATCCAGACCAGCTGTGGGGGTGGGAGGTGGTGCACAGGCTCTTGTAGACCAGGAAGGGGGGTGAAGGGAAGGAGACCTGGGTTTGGGGAGTGAGCGCTCATTTTGGTGGTCACATTGGCAGCCTCCAGTGGCGGCGGCAACTGCGAAGAACCAGTCGCGGAGCCCCATCAAGCGGCGGTCGGGGCTCTTCCCCCCGTCTGCACACGGGCTCTGAAGGCCAAGGGGACAGCCGGACACGGTGGTGAGTGTCCACGTGGCGTGGGTGGGCTCCCTCGGGAGGGCTGCCCGCAGCTTCAGCTTCGAGCGATGGCTTCCGTCTAACCCTGGTCCCCACGTCAGGCCCCCACGTCCCCCGTCACTCAGTCAGTGCATTGTCCCCCACGTCCGCCGTCACTCATTCAGTGCTTCGTCCCCCAATATCCCCGGTCACTCATTCAGTGCTTCGCCCCCCAATATCCCCCGTCACTCATTCAGTGCTTCGTCCCCCAATATCCCCCATCACTCATTCAGTGCTTCGTTCCCCAATATCCCCCGTCACTCATTCAGTGCTTCGTCCCCAATATCCCCCGTCACTCATTCAGTGCTTGTCCCCCATGTCCCCCGTCACTCATTCAGTGCATTGTCCCCCATGTCCCCCGTCACTCAGTCAGTGCTTTGTCCCCCAATATCCCCCGTCACTCATTCAGTGCTTCGTTCCCCAATATCCCCCGTCACTCATTCAGTGCTTCGTCCCCCAATATCCCCCGTCACTCATTCAGTGCTTCGTCCCCCAATAACCCCGTCACTCATTCAGTGCTTCGTCCCCCAATATCCCCCGTCACTCATTCAGTGCTTCGTCCCCCAATATCCCCCGTCACTCATTCAGTGCTTGTCCCCCATGTCCCCCGTCACTCATTCAGTGCATTGTCCCCCAATATCCCCCATCACTCATTCAGTGCTTCGTCCCCCAATATCCCCTGTCACTCATTCAGTGCTTTGTTCCCCAATATCTCCCATCACTCATTCAGTGCTTCGTCCCCCAATATCCCCCGTCACTCATTCAGTGCTTCGTCCCCCACTATCCCCCGTCACTCATTCAATGCTTCGTCCCCCAATATCCCCCGTCACTCATTCAGTGCTTCATCCCCCACGTCCCCCGTCACTCATTCAGTGCTTTGTCCCCCAATATCCCCCGTCACTCATTCAGTGCTTCATCCCCCACGTCCCCCGTCACTCATTCAGTGCATTGTCCCCCATGTCCCCCCATCACTCATTCAGTGCTTTGTCCCCTATGTCCTCTGTCACTCATGCAGTGCATCGTCCACTCGGGCAGCTTTGAGGTCCCTGCACCTGACAGAATGGGTCTCGCAGTTTGGCCCCAGCTAGAAATGCGGCTCAGAGTCGTTTCTTTCTGTGCTTCCTTTTGCGAAGCTCACTCACATGTCCCTTTATGGAAGCCTCCCCTGATTCTGACAGCAGAGTTCGTGGAACATGCCTTTGGACTTCCAGAGTTTGTTTCCTTCCTTCCTTCTTTCCTTCCTCCCTCCCTTTCTTTCTTTCTTCCTTCCTTTTTTAGAATTTATTTTTATTGTTTATTACAGATGTCCCCCATTTCTCCCCGCTTTGCTCCCTCCACCCTGCTCCTACCCCTCCCAGGACTTCACCGCACTGCTGGCTGTGTCCATGGCTGTGCATTTATGCATATAGGTCCTTTGGTTAATCTCTCCCGCCCCGCCCGCTCCCTCTGAGATCTCTGTCAGTTCCATGTTTCCATGTCTGTTTGTTCGTGAGTTTATTCTGTTCATTAGATCCCACGTGTAAGTGAGATCATGTGATAGTTGCCTCTCTCTGACTGGCTTATTTTGCTTAGCATAAAGCAAAGGGAAAAGTAAACAGAGGGGACTACCTGAAACTGAAAAGCTTCTGCACAGCAAAAGAATCCACCCACCAAAGGAAGGGGAGCCCACTGTATGGGAGAACATATTATCCAATGAACATCTGAGAAGGGGTTAATTTCCAAAATATGTAAAGAACTCACACAGCTCAACAGCTCTCATATCCTACTTACCCCGTTCTTGCTAATTGTCTTTCTGATCCTTTAGTCAGTGAGCCCACCTGGTGTTGAATTCGGCAAGCAGCATCCCTCGAGTGCCTGGTGTGTGGGAGCTCAGAGCTCAGACAGGAGCTCCAAAGACTCAAACCTGCCCTCCAGGAGCTTACAGTCTCACGAAGGAAAGGGAGGCAGGCAGGTTGACCTCCACGTATACAAGTGCCTTCCTGTAGCCCTGGCGGTGGTGCCAGCCCCGGGCGTGGGCACGCAGGACGAGGGTGGTGATGGAGGAGGATGCAGAGCTCTGTTTGGAAGCTGTGTGTGTGAGTGAGTCCTTGTGGCCCACTCAGTAGGGAGACCCAGGGCTCTGAGTGCTCAGAATTGCTCATCTTGAGCTTGGGAGAGACTTGGTGACTGAAGGAGAGGTGGGAGTCACTGGGAGGTGGGAGGAGGTGGTGCTTAAGATGAATCAATGAATATGCTCGCCCAAGGGGGTGTGGAGAATGCCTGGGGAACACCAGCACTTAAGGGCAAGTGGAGAAAGGAGGCAGAGCCAGTGAAAAAGACAGGGAAGGAAGGGGAGGGAGGAGGAAGACAGCCTGGGGAGGGGGGACCCTCGGAAGCTAGGGCAGGAGACCTTGCAGGAGAGAGGCCTGCAGTGGCAGCCGAGCAGAGCACAGTGACCCTAGCCCCTGGTGGGGTGGACAGTGAGGAGGTCCCTGGTGACCTCGTTAGAAGTACATCGGGGCACCTCATGCCTCCAGGATGGTTAAATACAGAAGACAAGAAGGAAGTGTTGGCAAGGACGTAGGGAAACTGGAACCTCGTGCATGGCTGGTGGGAATGTGAACTGGTGAGGCTGCTTTGGACCACGGCCTGGCAGCTCCTCAGAGGGTTAACCGTGCCGTTGCCACAAGGCCCAGCAATTCCCTGCCAGGTGCACTCCCAAGGGAAAGAACACAAGTGTCTGCATAAGCACCAGCACACGGATGTCCGTGGCAGCATTGTCATAGTAGCCCCAAGCGGAAACGATCCACATGCCCTCCCAAAAAGTGAAGTATTACCTTGCAATAAAAAGGAGTGAAGCTTGATGGACACATGCTACAACATAGATGAGCCTTTAAAACACTAGCTGAGTGAAAGAAGCCATTCACAAAAAGACCACACCGTATTGTATGGCTCCATTCACATGCAATGTCCAGAATAGGCAAATCCATAGGGACAGGAAGTAGATTCTGTCAGGGGCTGGGGGGAGGGAGGAATGGGAGTGGTTGTGAGTGAGTGGGGTTTCTTTGAGGGAGGGTAGAAATGTTCTAAAATTAGATGGTAGTCATGGTTGTGAATATACTAAAAACCATTGAATTGCACAATTTAAATGAGTGAGTTGTATGTGGATTGTATGTCCATGAAGCTGTCATGAAAATAAAAGTACATTAGGGACAGGGCCCCAACAGTGGACACTGAGCAACTGATGGGCAGTGTTTGTGGCCTTTGTTAAACGGCAGAAGGAAACCCTTGGCGCTGGCTGGGAGTAGCCTGTTTACCCAGAAGCCCTTCCCAGCACTCAGCACACGTATCCGGGGAGCCATTTTGTAGTCTGTGTGAAGGGTGTCCCCTGGCGTTCTGCAGCCGTGGCCCTGCCGGGGCCCCGAGGGGTGCGTGTGTGCTGGCTGTGATGGTGGATGTCCCAGACCTCACTCCATTCCCTCTGTGGCCAGCCCTTGACCCAGAGCTCTGCCAGCTGGGATGGACTTGGGCTCGGTGGCCTCAAGCTGGGACTCCTGCCTGGTAGCTCTGGACTCTCACCCAGGAGCCTGCAGGGGAGGGACCCTGGCAAAGCAGAAAACCCTGTTGTCTGATGGGGGCATGGTGGGATAGATGGCCCGGAGGCTGTGCTCTGTCGGGGATGCTGTGACCCCACAGGACCCCATGGTGCAGTCTCGGGCCTGGAGTGAGGTGGGAGTTGGGAACCAGCTCACCTCTCTTCATCCTCATCTCCTCAGTGACAGTGCATCCAGCAACCCCAAGACTGTGGACGGTGGGCACTCTTCTCAGGAGATAAAGTCTGAGACCTCGTCCAACCCCAGCTCTCCGGAGATCTGCCCCAGCAAGGAGAAGTAAGAGTGAAGCTGGCTCTAGCCCCGCGGGACCTGGAATAGGTCTCTGCTCTGGCATCTCCCGCTTTGGGGACCCCCTGGAATGCACAAGCCAGCAGGCAGGGCCACGGGGAGCCACTCAGTCTCTGCGGGGCCTGCCCTGCCCTCGGCTCCCACGTGTGACCAGGGCCGCCTTCCCGCCCCCCTGCAGGCCCTTCATGAAGTTGAAGGAGATCGGCCGGGCCAACATCTCCCGTTCCTCCTCCAGCACCAGCAGCTTCAGCAGCACGGCCGGGGAGGGCGAGGCCATGGAGGAGTGTGACAGTGGGGTAGGTGCGGCCTGGCCAACCCGGGCAGCGGGGAGGCACCTGGGCCCACCGCTCGGTGTGTTAAAACAGCTCCTGTGGGCAGAGCCCCCTCCAGGCTCCGGGGAGAGCGGGGAGTATGGAAACAAGAGGTGGCCCACCCAGCCATCTCCACCCTCTGGCAGCGGTGGTTTAGGGTCTCCCTGGGGTGACAGAGGAGCAGCAGCAGCAGAGGGTCAGAGGTCAGGCTGAGCGTGTCCCTGCCGTGGAGTTCTTGGCTGGAGAGGAGAGGGCTCAGCGCTGCATGGGTGTGGTCAGGGGCACTGCCTGGGGATGGAGGGGAGCCAGGGCTGGAGGGGAGCCAGGGCTGGAGGCAGCAGGAGGAAAGAGCGTGTCCAAGTGGGCAGTGGGAGGCAGGGGCTGCCCAGGTCAGCTGAGGGTGGGCCCACCTCGCTCACCCGGCCTCTCTCCCCAGAGCAGCCAGCCGTCCACAACCTCGCCCTTCAAGCAGGAGGTGTTTGTCTACAGCTCGTCCCCAAGCAGCGAGAGCCCCAGCCTGGGGGCGGCCACCACCCCCATCATCATGAGCCGGAGTCCGACAGGTCGGTGTGCACCACGTGGTGTGCACCACGCAGCCAGGGCGGGGGCTGTGCCCTGAGCACTGTTTGTGGGGCGCCAGCCCCAGGTGTCTGTAACTGGCCAGTCTCGGTCCAACCCCAGTGTGAGGCCTTGAGCTCTGCTCCCTCACTGTGTCTGTACATCAGCCTTCAGGGCCTGTTCTTGTCCTCTCGTTACTCACGGGAACCGAGCTCAGAGGGGAGTTGGGACTGTGTGAGTCGAAAGCCGAGGTTCTTTCCACGGACCTCTCGCTCCTCCCCATCTCCGACTCAGGGCCCCCCATCACAGCGATGGTCCTCAAAATGCAAGGGTACCAGGTGGGGAGAGCGTTGCAGGTGGAGGGAACAGCACATGAGAGGCCATGATCTGGAACCACATGTGGGTCAGGGGGGCTGGAGTTCACAATGGTGACGGGACAGGTGAGAGAGGAGTCAGTGGTTAGGGGACAGGGCCAGGGTGCTAGGGGACAGGTGAAAGAGGAGACCATGGTTAGGGGACAGGGCCAGGGCTGTCCCTGGTGAGGATTTGGGCTCTGTCCTGCAGGCAGTGGAAGCCATGGGAAGGTCTTAAGTCTTTGAAGGTTCTTAAGTAGAGAAGCGCCATCTGGTGTTGAGAAAGAACATTTTGTGGCTGCAGCTGGCCCAGGAGGAAGGACTGGTTGGAGCAGGTGCAGGGGGGAAGATCAGCGAGGGTCACAGTGAGTGGTGAGGGGTGATGGGCCGTGGATTGTGGGGTGATAGAGCATTGGATTCAAGAGATGCCAAGGAGGTAAATCTTCGGGGCTCAGTAGCAGGGGCTTCAGGGAGAGCAAGGAGTCTGGGCCTTCGGGGTTCTGGGATCCCTGCAGTTGGACAGAGTAGGAGGAGCCGGCTCTGGGGAGAGGGTGAAGGTTGGCACCTGAGGGGCATGTCGGTAGACATGCCTGGTAGGCACTGATGGGCTCTGTGGGTGCCCAGAAGTCAGAGCCTTGGTCCCGCCCTCCAGGAGGGCAGCACGGTGGGGTGGGGGCAAGCACAGGACCCTGGGTCCACCACTGACGAGCGATGTGACATTGGACACGTTCCTCAGCCTTCCCATGCCTCAAGTACCGGAAGAATATTTACTCAGTTTTCCGTGTTATTCGCAGTGCTATAGACACATACACTTTCACATTGCATCTATATTGCTAATATTCTCTCCATTAGTTTCTGAAGTCTCAGCAACAAAACAGCAGATTAAGTTGATTGGTAGCATTTGCTGATCTCAAGCCACCAATGTGACTGATGTAAATAACCTTAAAAGAATAGGGAGTGGTAAAATGTAGAGAAATAACGAGGAAGCGATGACTTCTGAGTATTTATTACCTTTGATGAATATCACTTAATTATAAGCTTATAATTAATTTTTTTTATTAATCCCCACTGGAGGATATTTTTTCCATTGATTTTTTTTAGAGAGAGTGGAAAGGAGGGAGGAAGGGAGAGAGGGAGAGGAACATTGATGTGAGAGAAATACATTGATTGGTTGCGTCCTGCATATGCCCCAAACTAGGGTTGGGGATCAAACCTGCAACCCAGGTACATGCCCTTGACCAGGAATCGCTCAGGCTGCCGCTCTAACCGCTGAGCCACCGGTCAGGGCTAAGCTTGTGACTGTGTGTGTAACAACCAGCTCACAACATTTGTAAAAATTTAAGGGTTGGCTCTTGTGAATTGGTGTGTTAGTTAGAGTGTCTCGTGGAGGGGAGCGCCCCTTCTGGCCTCCCTGCCCAGTTCCCCAGCAGCCCATGACCGCCACAGCCCCACCCTCTTCATGGGCATTCTTCTTTTTCCTAGATGCCAAAGGCCGAAATTCCCCGAGGTCAAACCTGAAATTCCGCTTTGATAAGCTCAGCCATGCGAGCTCCAGTGCAGTAAGGATCTATGGGTGTGGGGGTGGCAGCGGGAGCCTCCCGCATCCCACATTCCAACCTCTTCCCAGCCAGCCTTCCTTCCTGGGCATGTCACAGCGGGGGGGAGGAACCTCTGGTCCCACCTGGGGGTGAGGCTGTTGGTGCCACGTGGTGCAGCAGCCTGGGGGTCGCCAGCCACCTCTGCCCCATGTCCTGGGTTAGAGCCACACCCTCGGACACACACAGATGTGAGTTGTGAATGGTTGGCTCCCGGGGCCTTGGGTCCCTTCCAAGCTCACTGGAGAGTGGAGAGCTGGGCGCACAGAAGGTGCAGTCGGCAGGGGTTATGTTGCCTAGTTTTATAAAACTCTCGCGTGGATTTTTCTTGAAACAGGGTCACTAATGTGAAAGAGGAGACCTTCGCCTGTCAAAGGTGGGTCAAGTGTGTGTCCTGCTGTGGCCACGGGGCCTGCTAACCCGACACTGTCCCGAGACCCTGACGGCTGGGGAGGGTAGTCACCTCTTCTGAAGCCTCTGTGATGGGGCCCAGGATGGGAAGAAGGCGTGTGGCCTCGGTGTGGATGGGAAGGGTTGTGTGGGTCTGGGCTGGACTCACTGAGTTGGTCTCCTTGCCCCAGAGGTGCCTGGCTGGGGCAGTCGCCCAGAGCTGCTTCCTCTCCTGGAGGGAGAGGTGTCCGTTTGCCCCTGCCTTTCTGCCATCAGTGGCCTTTCCCAGGGCTCTGGGCTGAGCTCTCCTACCTGAGTGTCCAGAGATGCCTCAGCACCCTAAACACTGTGAGGCGCCCCGAGGGAGGACCCTGCTGGCAGCCACAGCCAGTTGGGGGCGGGCAGGAGTGTGTGGTTTTCAGCACATCGGGCCTGGGCCCAGCTCCCCCCAAGGCCTGAATGTGTGCGGGTGAAGTTAGCAGAGACCCTCTGATTTCCGCCCTGCTACGGGGCTGCAGGGCTGAGAGTCACAGTTGGAACCAAGGGGAGGGGCAGAGCTGAGCCCATTTGTAGAAACCTGATCTGTAGAAAAGCAGGTGAGCTGGGGGTGCCGGCAAGCTCAGCTCCCATCCTGCACTGCAGACCCTGTTCACCAGGTTCCTGTCGATGCCCAACTGCTCGGCTGTCTGACGCCGGGTACCCAGTGTGGGCCCCTCCTGTCCGAGCATATCCATGGGCTGTGGCCATGGGCACACGTGTCTGCCCTTCCTTCCTTCACCCAGTGTTTGATCGCCTCCCTCCTTCTTGTCTCCTCCAGGGAAGCCCTGATTCTGTCTTGGAGATGCTCCTATCCTAGCAGTTTGGGGTGCCATTCACTACTCTGACCGTCACAGGCCTGTTGCTCCACCGGCCACCTGCCCACCAGACCAGCTACCTGTCCCAGTGCCCCGACCTGCACAGCCCTGCCCACTCCTTTGCCAAGACACCCTGCAAGCACCTCCCCATCTCTGGACAAGGCCTCATTCCTCCAGGCTCCCCTGCTCCTGACCCCCCATGTGCTGTGTGTCTGGGTCATTTGTTACCTTGTTTTTGTCTGCAGCAGCCAGTGTTGGGTGAGAGGGGTCTGGGTACTGGGGACTCAGAGAGCCGAGAGGCAGAGCCTGGTGTGGTGGGGAGTAGAGGCCCGGAGGGGGCTGCGCCTGGGGAGGGGCGGCGCCGGGTCCTGACAGGCAGGCATTTTGTGCTGCTGGAGGGAGCACTTTTCCAGCAGCCGAGTCTGTAGCTCCTTGAGGATGTCCTGGTAGAAGTCGGCTCTGTCGCTCCCACATTTCTGGAGCTCCCAACATCTGTTTGCTTCTGTGCTAGGAGCTTCTTCCCCATCTGCTGACAGCTGCCGGGGCCTCTGTCTCTGCTGCCCGGGCATGGCTGGGTGAAGCTGCGACAGGGCTGGGCATGTGGGAGCGGGCGCCACACTCTTCCTCGTGGCCTCATTCACACAGGCTCCTGTGTGGTTGCTGTGGGAGAGGCCGGAGCCAGTCTCTCCCTTTGAGCAGATGCTTTTCCCACGAAGGGGTGGGTGCCAGGAGAGGAGGAGCTGGGAAGGGGCAAGGCAGTGAGCGCCTGGGCCTTGGCTGGAGACCCTGAGACCCAGGCCAGGCCAGGATCCCTGTCCCTGCGGGTGGCGGAGGTTCGTAGGTTCGTGGGGAGTTACTTCAACCCACCTCTTGGTGAGAGCGGAGAGGTGAGGGGGGAGGACTCAGGTGCGGTCAGGCCTTGGCGAGGGAGGAGGACTCAGGTGAGGGGAAGGGGCGGCCTCCCTCTGCGCTTACGTTCTGGCATCTGTGGGAGGCCTAGTGCTGCCCGGGGGCTGTGTCCTTGGGCTGTCGGCTCGATCTCTGCCACCCCCCCCCCCCAGTCTCCTCTTCCCCTTTCCACTGTGGGTCTCCAGGCAGCTGTCACACCGGTGGGATTCCTGCAGCCTGGGCCCCAGCTGATGCAGTTGAGACACTGCCTGCCAGGGCCCCTCAGCCAGAGCCACCTCCCCGGGGGTGAGCCAGCGTGCTCTCTGTGGGACAGCCCGCTCTTTGGCTGCTCCCCACCCCTGAGTCCTCGGTGGTTTCTGAGTGTCCTCCAGGAAAACGGAGTCTGAAGAGCAGACCCTTGGAGGTGCGGCAGTTTCAAGTGCACCTGGGCCCTCTGTGACACGGGCGGCCAGGGCTTTAACGAGCAGATGACAAGGGTCTCCTGCCCAGTGCTTTATTTGCATCAGATCTGGGCTTATTCCTGAGTAAGGCATATAAATGTTACACCTGCTTTTGTGACCGTTTCCCTGTTGCTTTTGCAATGAGAGCAAAACCTCGGTCCTTCGTCCCCCACTCACGTGGACCCTGTGGGGTCCTGTTTGCAGGCCGGTGGGCCCCTCCCCTCACACTGTCTGGGAAACTTGTTTACTTCAAGTCCTAGCCCCGTGGAATTTATTCCGGTTAGAAGGTCAACAAATGTCTGCGTGGCGTGGATTAATCGTTCCTGCAGCAGCACCCGCTGCAGTGACGAGGCCTGCAGGTCCTGGCGGCGTCCTGTTGGCTGGGTTTCTGAAGGAACTTGGAAGGTCGAACTGCATTTCTTTAAAAACAACCCCAGGCTCTGGCTTGCTTCTCTGGAGAGCTGGTATTTGCAGCTGCTGGGTGGTGGTGCTGTGTTCATGGTCTGGGGGGTCCTCTGGGGTTTCCAGGTGGTCCCCGCTCCGTCCTGCTTCGGAACCTCATACCCACCTTCCCCCACCGTTCTCCCCCAACCCTCCTGCAGCCCTCGCCTCCCAGGTCGGCCTTGCTCCTGCCTCTTGAGCCCGGGGCTAGGGTGGCTGGGCGTGTCCCGGAAACCAAGAGGCACAGATCTGCCCCAAGAATCGCAGGCCTGAGCAGTGGGTCTACCCTCTGCTAACGGGGATGCCTGGGAAGGATCTGAAAGGTCCCTCCCTCTGTGTCTGCATCACCATCTTTAGCAAGTCCATCCTGTAGCTTCCAGAATGTACATGGCCAGGGCGAGGGGAGAGGAGAGGAGAAGCAGGACCCGCAGTCGTCCCCGGCCCTCAGGACCACGGGGCAGGCAGCTTGCGTGCCTGGACAGTCTCCTTGCATCTGCTCTGGGCTCAGATGTCTTTCCGTTAATTGCTGCGCCCAGTTTTGGGCTCATAGATGTGCTGAAGCCTCACGGGTCCTTGTAACTAGATCCGTCCCGATGGTGCTCATGCTGGTACCTGAGGGGCTCTGTTTGTGGCCCCCGACACAGGAGAAGTGTTTCCCGCTCGCGCCTCTTGCTGCGGGAATCGCCTGGCTCACTCAAGGAAGAAACTGCCCATGGGCTCTGTAGGCACCCAGGTGCCTCTGCTCAGATGATGCTTAAAAACGGAGGCAGGAAGAGCTTCTGCGGGGTCTTAGCTGGAGCTTCTGTCATGAGTGGAACACGGGGTTTCCTGAAAACGATTCTGTGGTTCAGCCTTGTCGGGAGCATCTTGCTGTCCACGCCCCCCGGGCTTCTTTTAGCATCGAATCCAGCCAGGCCACTGTCCAGAGGAGAAGCCTCAGCCCCCGAGAGGGGAGCATAATTTGCTTGAGGCCACATGACCAGCCAGTGGCAAAGCCGGGCTGAGAACACGCAACCCAGGGCCCTTCCTTGCACCGCCTACATGGCTGGCGCAGCAAGTGGCTGCGTGTGCTGGGGCCCTGAGGTGTGGGAGCCGGTGAGCTGGGGTCTGGGCCCTGGCTGGGGGGTGTGAGCCGCCCAGGGTGCTGGTGGGGCTGTTCATCGGGAGAGATATTCGCTGGGACTTTTCAGAGAGGCCCTGGGGCTCTGATGCAGCTTTGGGCCCTGAAGACGAGGCGGGAAAAGAGATTTCAGTGGCTTGTTCCTCAGTGACATTGGCCCTTCCACTGGGGCGTGTAAGGGGGGAGGAGGCCAGGGCGTAGACGCAGTTATCCGACACTCAGTTTCCCTTTTTTTCAGTTAAGAAAAGTGTAAGAGAAAACCCTTTGATTCTCTCTGATCCTTAAACCATGGTGGTTAGTGAAAATGTAGACGCAGGTGACCAGGCGGGACGGGAGGGAGCCTGTTTCAGTTTCTCGCCCTGAGGGTTTAAGGTGCCAATGCAAACACTACCTTCTTCATTCAGTCCTGAGGCGCCAGAGGCAGGTCTGTGGTGGGGGGGATGGTTGGGGTTCAGGCAGATCTTAGGGCTGCAGCTTTCTGGCAGGGACCTGGCCGCTCAGGACCCCGAGGCTCCTCCCAGCCTCTGGCTACCCCTCCCTCAAGGGCAAGGGTGGGTCAGTGGGGTTTGCCAAGCCTGTCCTGCAGCCTGCCAGGGGCGGTTGGGGCATTCTCTAGTACAAGTTCTGATATCTGTTTCATCACGAGCCCTTTGCCCAACCCAAACCCACATGTCCCCCCTTTTAGCTGGACCATGGGCCCCTGGGGAAGGAAGGAGACAGCCCCCAGTAGGGCCAAGGACCAGGAGCCCTGCCTAGGGAGAGGTGCTGGGGCAGCGGCTCTGCTCTGTGCCTTACCAGTCCCGGGGAGAGGGTGTTTGGTGGGAAGGCTGGAACTTCAAAGCTGTTGTCTTTGATCTTGTGACATTTCCGCTTGGAAGGGTCAGTCCCCCCTCGCTGCTCCTTCGCATGTGCACCAACGCTCCCTGTCATGTGCTCCCCTTCCACACCCCGGCCCGGGGAAGGATGCCGTTCCGTGTGAGCGCTTCCTCTGGGCAGGCGCAGGGCCCGAGGGGTGCAGCTTGGCCCTGAGGCCCCCCGTGGTGGTGACTTCCCTTCCTTCCCTCTTTGTGAGGGGGTCACTTGTGGACCCTGACTGCCTATGTCATGTAAATAGTGTACATTTAATTTATTGCTATGGTAGCACATTGTATTTGTTAATGTATAAAACAAATTCTAAAAGGTTGACAAATGTATATTTTGTTGCTTAAATGTGTCTTTGCAGAAATTGACAATAAATAACATATTTTGTGTCCATCAGTGTTCAGACTTCTTTGCTTGGGGCCCCACCCCCGAGTGAGGGTCCCCTTTAACTCACCAGAGGTTGAATACTGGCAGCCCCCGGGCCATGTGGGGCCTGCAGATGTGTTACTTTAGCCTCGAAAGTGTTTTAAATTTTCCCAATGAGTTGCTGATGTTTAAAAAACTGACTACAGCCTGGCCGGTCATGGCTCAGTGTTGGAGTGTCAACCTATGAACCAGGAGGTCACCGTTTGATTCCCGGTCAGGACGCGTGCCTGAGTTGTGGGCTCCATCCTCAGTGTGGGGCATGCAGGAGGCAGCCAATCAATTATTCTCTCTCATCATTGATGTGTCTCTCTCTTTCCCTCTCCTTTCCTCTGTGAAATCAACAAACATATATTAAAAAAAAATAAACAAAATACTGACCACAAACATTTTTTGAAAACCTAGAAAATCACAGAAACTTCCCACTTCTGTTACAAATCCGATGCGGTATCCACGCCTGTGGAGTGGCAGGGATTGCTCAGAGCTTACAGAGGCCCCTAGGTGGGGCCTGTGCACCGTAGTTCCCTTGTTTACACCTGGAGGATCTCACCCTTTCCTGCTATTGCTGGGCCTGGCCCAGGTGGGCATCTGAGTTTGAGACCCCTGCCATTCACCGATTTGTCTTCAACCTGGGGTTTTCTTCCTTCTGCCCACTTTCTCTCCAGAGTCCCAGTTTATTTCTTCAGGGATTCTTTCATGATTAAGTGCCCTCCCTCCTATCCCCTTTGACTCCTGCATGGCCACACTCTTACATAGATACACTTTGTTTTATAATGTTTGGAGGTTTTGTGTGTGTGTGTGTGTGTGTGTGTTTGTGTGTGTGTGTGTGTGTGTGTGTGTGTGTGTTTTCCCTTAAGAAATCTGAAGGCAAGGAACAGGCCTTTATTTATTGGGACTTGGTTGTGTGATCTTGGGCAAATTTTTTAACCTCTTGGATTTGCATTTTCTTTTATGTGTAATTGGAAAAACCATCTACAAGGGAAGCATGAGGAGAGAAGTGAGTTTATAATTGGGAAAGAGCTTTGAAAAAAACTGGCAAGTGTTATTCAAGCGCCAGAGGTTCCATGATGATTGTTATTGTAATAACTGGAACAGCAGCTGACATGTATTGACTGTTACCACGAGGTTAAGTGTTGTACATATTCAGCCAGTTTTCCTGTAACACAACATATTAGTTCCTAAAAAAATCACAACACTGTGCAAAGTTGTGCAAGTGGGAAAAACAGAGCGAAGGACATAACACTTACAAACGCTGTCAGTGACACATAAAAATAAAAATTCATTCACTAGTCCTGGTTCGTATGGCTCAGTTGGTTGGAGCGTCCTCCTGTATACCTAAAGGTTGCCGGTTCGATTCCCTGTCACGGCACATTCCCTATCACGGTTGTGGGTTTGATCCCTGGTCAGGGTGCGTACGGGAGGCAACTGACCAATGTTCCTCTCACAGCTTGTTCTCTCTCTTTCTCTTTTCCTCTCTCTCTAAAAATCAATGGACATATCCTTGGGTGAGGATTAAAAAAAATTCATGGTTTGTGAAGGTCTGGGGCGGGGGACAGGGGTGGGCTGGAGGGGGTCCATGGGGGAAAAAGAGGGACATAGGTAATTCTTTCAACAATGAAGATGAAAACAACAAACAAAAAACTTGCTTTTAGAGTTGGAAATTGCATTTATGAAAATTATCAAGTAGATTCTATTGTAATTCAAATAAAACAGCATTGCTAATTAAAAAAATTCATTCACTACTGAGTGGAAACGGTAGCACAGTTTTACACGTTAGAGGATTAAGAAATATATAAACTCTACAATAAACACGGTGTTCTTACTTTGAGTCAGACCTGAAGTTTGATTGTGAAGGCCGGTGTTGGAAGGGTTGCCGTGTGTGAGTTACCGAGAGGTGGAGTAAGAGTTTCTGAAACCCCGGGACAGCAGTAACGCCAGATGTGGAGGGGTGCAGCTCATAACAGTGGTGTGCCCTGAGGCTGGTGGATGTTGGAGCTGTGTCCATGTGGGCTTTGTGTGTTCCTATGCAGCTCGATTTAGCTGGGTGCGGTTTTCCGCGTGCACCTAATATTCTCATGGGAGGGTTGCATATTCAAACATGCAGTTTGTGTTATATTTTCTTCTAATATATCAATGGCATTGGACCAAACTACCATTTTCAAAACAAGTATTTCAGCAGAACTGACTGTATTATCTCACTTAGTCATCCAAACAGCCCATTAAAGTGTGTGTTATTGTCTCCATGTTGTTAAAGAACCAGGATCAAATTTCAGTTTGGAATGCAAGTTTGGTGCAGGGTGTGTTCTGGACTGGGGTTCCAGACGCATCGGGATGGACCCGGTAAAGTGCATCCAGCCCTCTGGCTCCTCTGCCCGGCTCGGAGCTGCAGTCCGGGAATCATGTCTGCAGTATCCTGGGCCGCTGTGGTCACACCCACGTCATGTGGGGCTCCGTGGTCACTCCCACGTCATGTGGGGCCCTGTGGTCACTCCCACGTCACGTGGGGCCTCCCCCGAGCCTGTGGTCTCAGGCTTCCTATTTCTCAGATTTTAGGTTCCATCTGCGGAGTCCCCATGGCTGCAAGTGAAGCTGCATCTTCTACACCAACATCCAGGCCCGTCTGCACCTCATGGGTTGTCTGCTTCCTGGGTTCATGCGTTCTTCCCAGACGCGGGGGGATCGCTGATTCCATGGAGCTCTGTGGAGGGTGACTGTTTCCTGTCTGTGTGGGAAGGGCTGTCGGGGGCAGGGATGACTCCAGCTGGGCCAGTTACAGGTCCTCTGACCAGGGGAGGGGCACCTCTTTTCTGCCGAGGGCCATGTGGATATTTACAACATCATTCTCGGGCCACACAAAACTACCAGCTTAGAAAGTGGCCTGCTGTATCTGGTCAAACATTTAATTAACTCACCCCTACTGCCTGGAAGGGCTGGACCAATGACTTCTCCGGCCTTGTGCGGCCTGTGAGCCGGACGTCCCCACCCTCGCTAAACCTTCAGCTGGGCCTGTTCAGTTCCTTTAAACCTTCAGATTCTCAGCAAGCTCACCTGGGTCTGTTCAGGTGTGCCCCCACTAGATGGGGCACTCTGCCAAGTTAGGGGCTGGGTCTTCAGACTCTTGCCACCTGTTCCCCCACCTCAGTGTCCAGCAGCTCGCAGCAGTCATCAGACATCCTGGGCCATCACTCAGCCTCCCCACAGGGAGAGGCCCCTGCAGCTGCTCGGCTGGGTCTTCCTTCTCACTCTCCAAGTGCCTGCTGTGCCTGTGGTCCTGCCAGCAGAGTGCCAGCCAACCCGCCTCTGCCCCCGGGGTAGCTGGCGCCAATACCACTACCGCAGTCCAATTCTCTCACTTTGCAGTAGCAGCCAGTTATTAAAACAGGGCCATTTCAGTTCACTCAGTCCTGTTTGTTTTAAACATCAGCTCACATCCCGTTCTAGCATCCCCACCAACCTTCTAGGGCAAGTTAGCCTGTTGGGCCCAGGGTCCTGTGTGTGGCAAAGACCCCCTCCTTGACCACATCTCTGAGCCCCCTTTTCAGCTAGTTGTCATCTTTGGCCCGTCCTCGGCCTGCCCAGCCCTGTTTTAGCAAAGCATCCCATTAAACTGGTTTATCAAGAATCCTCCCCACTCATCACCTTTGATATCCAAGTTGCCCTTCCCCAGCCTTTGATACATAACCAAGTTCCTCGTAGTAATTTTCCATCCAATCGCTCACCCTGCCTGCTGGCTAGAACTCCCCACTCGTTCCTGTTGTATGTGGAGCTGCGGTCAATCTCGCTCCCCTATTGCAATAGTCTTCAATACAGTCCTCCTTGCCTGTTGAACTCATTGACTCATTGGGTGCAGATTTTTGACTGGTAGCTGCTTCCCCTGCCCGCTATGTCCAAGCCCCTCCTTCCTCTGCACTTCTCCTCCAGTGTTGGGGTGGGGAAGGGAGAGGCAAAGAGGCCTCTCCTTTGGGGACTGCCCCTGAAAGACCTCCATGCTAGTCTGGGTACTCTGAGAAGCAGACATCCCCAGGGGAATAGGAATGTAGAGGAATGACCTGTGAGAGGAAATGGGGAAGGAGCTGGAGAAGGCTGGAGAGCCCTCAGGCTGTGATGCAGGCTTGCCCCTGGTGAAGGAGAGATGGGAGAACCATGGCAGGATGGAGGCATCTTTGATATCAGTCCATTTCTAAGAAAAATTCAGCAAGGCTGCTTCCTGGGTGGGTGCCGGGGGGTGGGGGGTGGGGGGCGGGGAGTGGTGGTGGGGCCAGGGGAAGCCCTAGCCAAAGTCTCCCACCGGTGGAGTCCTGCATATCACGAGAATGAGCCTTCATCACTCTGCCCGCCACGCCCAGTCCCTGGGGGAGAGCAGCCTGTGGGGGCCTGGCAGTGATGTGAACGCAGCGATGGGTCTCAGAGCGCGGCAGCTGGGGCCACTGGTCAGCCATGCCCCCTGCAGTTGGACACCTGAGAGGCACAGTCTCATGGTCGCCGTAGGCACGGCCCCAGTTTTGGTGGTTGACAGTATCCCCTCCTTAGTAGAGAGGCCCTCACTAGTTTAGGGGGAGGTGAGGCCCCCTTTCTCTTGGTTCTCTCTGCCTCTCAGTCCTTTTGCGTGGCGGGCGTTCCAGTGCTGCTGCTTTGTCACAAGGCCTCTGCCATGAGAGACGGGGCTCAGGCGGGACCACGTCTCCCCTTTCTCAGCCCCTGCTCTGAGAGGTCTGCCTTGCAACCTTTGGCTAATGGTGTGAACTGCAAGCCCCGCTGCCTCCTCGGTGCCACTCAGCCCTCAGGATGTGCCCTCATCCCGACCACCCCAGTGGGTAGCGATGTCTGCTGTGCGGTGCCACACCCTAACATGCTTTCACCTCACCCGGAGTCTCCTTCCTCCTTCCTCCAGACCCTCCAGCGACAGGTGGTCTTGGCAATGTAAAGACAATCACCACACCATGACCCATTGGGGGCGTGTTTGGAGGACCCTCAATCTTGTAGAAATAGAGAGACATGTCAAATGTTCTCCTTCCCACACAGAGCCAGGGCTCCTCTTCCACTGTCTGGAATGAGGCAGGGTGTTCCGATGAAATGGTGCCTCTCCACAGTGTGGACTGGCTCCATGGCTGGTTCCTGTGACTCCAGCAGTTCCCTGAATTTGAAATGTGAATTGGGTGGCTTACTGCTATGGCCCATTCAAACATCTGCCCTTAGATATTTAATGGTGTTCTCATGGTGGGCACTGCTTATGGGAGCCAAGCTGATGTTCCAGAGAAGAACTCTGAGACCTAGTCATGCCACCTAAGGCCAGTGATCCTCAGAAGGGGACGTGATTTCAGAGAGGAACAGAGAGGGAGGGAGAGAGAGAAGAGAGAGAGAGAGAGAGAGAGAGAGATATCAGTGATGTGAGAGAATCATTGATCTGCTGCCTCCTCCACGCCCCCTACTGGGAATCGAGCCTGCAACCCGAGCATATGCCCTGACTGGGAATTAAACCACGACCTCCTGGTTCATAGGTCGATGCTCAACCACTGAGCCACACCGGCCGGGCGGTTTCCAATTCCTTAGGCAGAGATAATACCTGCTGGAAACATACCTGGAGATAACACCTGGAGAAACTTTGTAGAAGGTCATCCCCAACTTCAGAGCAGCCCTCTCCACTCAGAACAGGATGCTGCTCCCAGCTGTGGAGGGAGGCCTTCTCTAGCAGCTCAGCCTCAGGGCACATAGGAATCCCTGGAGTGATGTTAACATGCAGATTCCAGAGACTAGAACTCACTGGACAGGGTGGGCCCCGGGTCCTGTATCTCACCAAGCACAGGAGGGGTTCTGCTGTGGCCTTTCCCTTTGGGAACCACTGATCCAGTGTGCAGGCTCTGTGTAAGCCTCTCTCCTGTTACAGTGTCTCAGGCCCAGTGAGGAAGCCGTGGGGGAATTGAGGGTGCAAGGGAGTTGAAAGATGCCGGCCCCCCACCTAAGGGACTGTCATAATCATTGTCACACAAATGTCTTGTGTCCCAGCGAGGCACAAGATCTTGCAGGAAAATGAAAGGGAGTTGCCAGAGAGAACAGAATAGAGAAATATGCATCAAATAAAGCTTGTAAGGAGTAGTTTCAGGGGAGAATGGACTATGGCTGCATGGAGGACATTACAGGGCAGCCTGTAATAGGAACATTGGGAGAAAAGATGAGCATCATGCAGGAAGCAGAAGGAATTTGGTGAAAAGGAAAATCAGATACTGAGAGAATCAAAAGTTAAATGGAAACTTAAAATTGAAAACAGCTAGAGCCCCTTTCTTCAAATCAAAACAAATGATCAGATGAGAGATGGGATGTGAGACTGCGGAAACCTACTTGCCGTCTAGGAATGAAATCGCTGCTGGGAAAAGCTGAAGACACCCAGGGTTAAGTGTGTGTGGCACTAATGGTGTTAAAGGTGAGTGAATCTCATAACTCCAGTAGGCGAAGAATGTGGTTGATGAATTGACTCCATCGAGTGGATGAATAACATGACACAGCCCCTATGAAAGAGGGAATAAAAAGAAATGCAACATAAATGGGTCCACATGAAAACATACAGATGAAGATGGGATAGATGCAGCAAGACTGTACTATGGAAAGGCGTGTTTATGAGAAAGAGGGTAGAGAACTTGCTCAAATTATTGGGTCAGATGAATCTTAGTAATCTCCTGCAAGGTATTATATTTAAGGAATTTAAATATAAAACTGACAAGGAAGTCTTTATACCTTTGCTCTAAAATATCAATCGGCAGGTTTTACAAGAATTTGTCACTAGTAAGGGCTCTCAGAAAACGTCCAGGGAAAATGGACAAGGAGGCCCAGATGTCATCCAGCTATTTAGAGTGCAATAATGAATATAATGAAAAAAGATTTTAACTTCTTTATTATAGAATTTTCCCCTAGGGAAGAAAGCTTCCCCAAACTGCAAAGGTTAAAATTCCAGAGATACCAACAGTTACAAACTATTACAAGGACTCAGCGATGATAAAATTATCTAAGATTTTAATTCAGTGACTTGTTGCCAGCTTGTATTGATTAGGCTGACTTTGTGGCAGGGCTTCAAGCCAGCTCCAGCTAGTTTAAGCTGACAGAAAAGGAGGCATTCATTCAAAAGAGACAGGGGTGTCTTCTAGAATCAAAGGGCAGGGGTGCAGCTGAGCCCCCGGAAGGACAGCAAAGGTCCTATCTGCCTCCGCTTTCAGCTTTTCTCTGTGCTTCTCCGTATTTCTTTTCTTTCTATTGGGTGGTTGGTCTTTTCCTTACGGGTTTGTGATAATTTTTTGTTTACCTTTATTCTCGCCCTGAAGAGCAGCTGAGCTGGTCTCAGCACCAAGTTTTCCCTTCAGGCCTAGACTGTGAAATGGATCCAGTCATGTTTCCCTTGTCAACTGGCACCATGTTCATCTTTGCCAGTAGAGGGCGCAAGAGTCATGTTTCCCTTGTCAACTGGCACCATGTTCAGCTTTGCCAGTAGAGGGCGGAAGAGGCACGTTGCAGGAGAAGGCTTCTGTTTCTGGTTCTGTGCTTGCTGGGCAAACTCTGGGACACAGGCACATGCCTGGGGCTCAGGTCTGGCTCCTGCAGCCTGGGCAGCGCATCCAATCCTAGGTTCCTGCAGCTCATTCAGTGTCTGGCTCCTGCGGTGCCCGGCAGCTAGCAGCACCTGGGGCCCGCTGCTTCTCTGGGCAGCAACCTCTTCCTGAGCCCAGTTGGTCAGTAACCTCAGAGTTCACTGGGTGAAATCTGATAGTTAGACAAAGGGGTGGGGGCTGAGGAGCCAGTGAAAGGAGGTTCAGGTAGAGCAGGAGGAACTGTGTTCCCCTAGGAGGTGGGATGAGATGCTCACGAGGTACAGGTTGGGACCAAGGCTGGGATGGGGCCCGTGCAGGTCAGGGTCCAGAGGAAATGGAGGAGAAAACAGAAGTGCATGGAGGTTAGGACCACAGGAGGCAGAAGCAGAGAGGGGAGGGGTCAACCACAAGGAGAAGGAATGAAGCCCCAGGTGGGGCGCCGAGCCCAACAGAGCATTTAGACACCCCCCACGCTTCCAGAAGCACCGAGTTAATCTCCAGCATCAATGTCAGGGTTGGGTCTCTGGACAAAATAACATCTGAACGATCTGGTCTGACCCTACTGGGCTTGAACAAGGTCCCCTGAGGGCTGACCAGACCATACAGCAAGAGCTGCGTGAAGTGGGCTGGTGAGTAGGATGGTGAGTGTGAGCAGAGAAACACAGCCCTGTCCTGGGCCCCGGTGGAAACCTTATGGGGCCACCCGTGGGCGAGAGAAAGAGGGACTAGGAGCCAGGCTCAGGTTTATGAGAAGAGAAACACCTGCCCCGGATCTTAGGCTGTTGAGTGGAAGTGAGCTGGGATCCTTGGGTTGTCTGTTATTGGGGATTATTTGTCCTTTGTGTCTCCCTGCTCTCTGGAACTAAAAGTCTAGACCACATTTAAATAAAGAGAACATCCTGTAGCCTAAAGCTGGTAATTTCCCCAATACTCTGGATCTAAAGCCAGAGAAATGGGACAGTGCTGCCCTCACATCACAGAATTACCAAAGCACCCAGGAAGTGCCCATGGCTCACACGGGTGCCCACAAGCCACCATCTTCTACTGATCTGGGAGAAACTTCCCTATTGTTATTCGCTAAGTGGAGCTAGCCAAGGCTCCTGTCAACTGGGCCAAGTGCAGAGCTGAGGCTTGTGCCTAGGAGGTCACCATCATTCCCTCAGGCAGAGAGGAGGTTGGGGATCTTTTTGGATCAGTCCCTGACCCAGGTAAGGGCAGGTCTCGTCACCAGGGCAAGGAGAATGGAGGTCCCAGGCTTGGGGTTAGGAGAATCTTCAAGGATTCGGAAGGGACAGCCACTCTACCTTGAGGTTGGGTGCACAGTGGGTCTACAGCAATCTGGGGCCTGACAGTTCGCTGAGTCCAGAGAGAGAGAAGACAAGGAGGAGAGGGAGGGTCATGTCCTCAGTTACAACTGGGGATGTTCCACAAGGGTTGTCACAGGGAGCCAACAGAGCAATGGGGAAGGTCTGGTCCCTTCATCTTGCTGCGGAAGAGGACCTCAGTGTGAAGCCTCAGCCCCATGGGAGGCAGAGCGGAGACTGGGCCCAGGCTCCTGAATCCTCTCCCATCACTGCTTCCCCTGCTCCTGCAGACAGCAGACATGCTGGGCCCTGAGAACCCCACCTGGTGCAGACTTCCTGGAGCCGAGGAGGCAGTGCTGAGGGGAAGGATGAGTGTGCAGTGCATCTGGGCAAAGACTGGTCCCTTTATAAAGCTCAGCCTGGACCACTGTCTCACTCAGGTGGGTGGGACACACCTAGGCGTGTGTTCAGCATTTCCTGGTAAAATTCCATGCAACCCCCAAGCGACAACACCTAGAATTGTCTCCTGTCCCAAAATTGAATGGGGCTGGGGGGCGGGGAGGGGGTGCAGTGGGATGCATCATAACAGGACAAGAAATTTGGAATAGAAACTGGGTTTCTGGACATAAAGAGGGTGGGACTCTGAAGGCAGCATGCTCTGTTGACTCATCCCCAGTTGTCCTGCAGGTTTGTTCTGACAGCTGGCAGGAACTCCTCCCACCGTCAATGAGCCCTTAAATGTGCCAGGAATCACGATACCTGCCGTCTAACATCCTCCTTGACCTTCACAGCCTTATGCGATGGAGCTGTTATCCTCATGTTGAGGAGGAAACGGAGATTTCATTTCCATGTAAGCCCTGGTGTAGCTTTTGGATTTTGCATGTCAAAATGCTTACAATAAGTTATTCATTTTTATATTGAAGGTTTTCCTTTTGTACAATCTTGGCCTCAGTTTCAGAGTCTGAGCTATTTCTAATCCTCAACTCCAGGAATCTAAACATCATTGATCTGTTGATGTTGAAGTCCTTCTCTTACTTTATTCATCCTTTTATTTTCCTCATATCTCCATTCCATTCAGTTCCCCACCCAAAAGCAGTTTATTTTTCTGCTTACTTTTACGCACTATTGCAAATGCAGATAGTTGTATTGGTGTACATGCTACTTGTTATTTGTGTTTGGTATAGATCAAACACGGGGAAATATAGGAAAAGCACAATGTGCTGTCCAATGAATTACCTCTGCGCCTGGGACTGTCGCCCGGGTCAATGAACAGAACATTATGGACGTCTCTCCGGCTACTGCCACCCCCTCTCTTTCCATAGCCGCCATCTGAACTTTTATGATAAGGCTCTCTCTTTATTTTCTTTGTATTTTACCGAGAACTAAAAGGTAGCCTGGCCGGCGTGGCTCAGAGGTTGAGCATTGACCTATGAATCAGGAGGTCACGGTTCGATTCCCGGTCAGGCACATGCCTGGGTTGCAGGCTTGATTCCCTGTGTCTGGTGTGCAGGAGGCAGCCGATAAATGATTCACTCTCATCAATGATGCTTCGATCTCTCTCTTCCTCTCGTCTTCCTCTCTGAAATCAATACAAATATATTTAAATAAAAAAAGGAACTAAAAGGTACTCAGACAATGTGGGGAGAAAACAAAAGCAAATGGAGAAGATGCCCATCAGGGAGGGGTGGTTTGATCGCCCCCTGTCACCCTCTTCAAAGACACAGCCTCCGAGCTGGAACTCAGCACAGAGGGGCGGTGTGCAGGCCTCTGCTGTGATCTCACCCTCTGGAAGGACAAAGGGCACAGGTGAACCCTAATCCTGGTGTGCGTTGATGTCCTCTGGGAAGCCCCATCTTAGTATGAAGTGGAGCATGATGAGTCCTGCCCACTCTACAGTTCAGCATCGCCCACCACGCAGTGGTCTGTGAAGACGGCCGAGAGGGGTGGGATGCAGCAGGCGTCTGGCATCCCTCTAGGGGTCAACTCTTCCCATCCTCAAGCCCAGCCCTGGAATTGGGGGAAGAGAGCACCGGGTTACCCTCCTTTTCCAGGGGAGTGAGGACGTCGCTGCTAGTGGGCCACCAACATCCTTGGTTAAAACTCAGGTTGGCTGCATGAGGGATAGAGAGCATAATTAAGTACCCAAACCCTATGAATCCCATTAACGAGGTTCCTAGATTAGTATCCTTCATAGAGACAGAAAGATTCATGGTCATCAGGGTCTGGGAGGAGCAGGGCAAGGAGGAGTTATTCAATGGATATAGTTACAATTTATAAGATGCATTTTATTTATTTACTTAAATATATTTTTATTGATTTCAGAGAGGAAGGGAGAGGGAGAGAGAGATAGAAACATCAATGATGAGAGAGAATCATTGATTGGCTGCCTCCTCCTGGGAACTGAGCTCACAACCCAGGCACGTGCCCCGACCAGAATCAAACCGTGACCTCCTGGTTCATAGGTCAATGCTCAACTGTCATCTGTATTTTCCCCCAAAGAAGAATATCAGAGCTAAAGTGTGATGGGAGATGGCCCAACCTGCCTCTGCATTAACATGGAGAGATGCCAAAACACAAACATGAACAACAGCAGCAGCAGCAGCAGCAGCAACAACAACAACAACAAACCATGGCTAATGTCTCGAGAGGAAAAGCAGTGCAGGGGCCACGCTCACTCACTGAGTTTCCTTTCTCTTGGGGGTCTGGATCTGCCATTCCTGGCTGACGTGGTTGCTTTCTTATGGCCACACAGAAACTATTTACGAAGCTGGATCCAGCTTTTCTCTATGTTTTATTGAAATAATCGGTCTCCTGCAATAATGTACCATAGCCAGAGCAGGCCTATTGGCAGTACTCAGAGTTTCAGGAACTCTTGGTACTGCTGGTGAGGATGTATCCGTCCAGCTAAGAACACAGGTAAATCGTGTCCCAGACATTCTACTCTAGAGTACAGGCTCCAAGGAAATGTTCACAGAGCCATAGGGACCAGATAATTATGTTTGTTTTGTGTAGAACAAAGCATTTGTGGTGGTCGGGACTTGGAGGTAATATGAATGGAGGGTTAACGGTGGGGAGCAAAATATGGTGACTTCACATCACAGAGCAAAAGCAGCACAGAGGTTATCAACTAGATGTACGTGGAGCAGCAGGGATGCCAGCGGCTGCTCCTCTCCACATCTGAAGGCTGCTTTGTTGGATTGCACGAGGCAGGGGTCCCGTCCTCTGCTACATGATTCCCACAGAACCTGGTTGGCTCACTTGGACTGCGTTCATGTAGCTTTTTAAATTTTAAATCGTTTTATTGATTTCAGAGAGGAAGGGAGAGGGATAGAGAGATAGAAACATCAATGATGAGAGAGAATCATTGATCAGCTGCCTCTTGCATGCCCTACACTGGGAATTGAGCCTGCAACCTGGTCATGTACTCCGACTGGGAATCAGACCAGGAATCGAACCGTGATCTCCTGGTTCATAGGTTGATGCTCAACCACTGAGCCACACCAGCTGGGCTAGTTTTTAATAGTTCAGTAGGACAAGGAAAAGTATTTTTTATTTTAAGAATAAAAACACAAAGCAAAGAAATCAAAGGCTTCATTTGAGATTCAGCAATTGACTCTGAAACTGAGGACCATGGGAAATAAAAGGAAGCTCTGAATGAAAAGTAGCAATTATTTTATCCCATAATATTGAGGCAAATGGAAGCAGAGCACTGAAGCTTACACTGTGCTGAATCCTGTTTGGAGCAACCATGAGATATTATCTTACACTTAGTTCCAACACATAGTCTCTAGGATCTGACAATCCTTTCCTGGGCGAGGATGGTGGCAAGGTGTGGGGAACAATCTGGGTGTGGATCAAACCCAGCAGCTCTTTTGGGATGTTCTGCTCCCCCCCACCGCCGCCCCGCTGTTCCCTTTGCACTCTTTCCACCTGCAGAACTGAGCTCACCTTTCAGGACCCCATTCTACAGCCACCTGTTCTGTGAGGCCCTATGAATCTCCCGAATGGTTTTTATTGCTTCTTGCAGAATCCCATGACAGCTTTGCATCACTATTTTCAACGCCTGTATTTTTTCTGATAATATTGATGTACTGCCCTCCCCACAACCTGGCAAGGAACTGCCCGAGGAGCAGGGTTCTGGCACACGACAGACTCTCACTGAGTACTCATCGGATGAATGAAAAGACAAATCACAAGAAGATGTGATTAGAGGCCCTGGCCTAGTAGCTCCATTGGTTAGAGCATCATCCCGATACACCAAGTTTGCAGGTTTGATCCCCAGTCAGGGCACATACAGGAATCAACCAACGAGTGCACAAATAAGTGGAACAATTGATTGATGACTCTCTCTCTCTCTCTCTCTCTCTCTCTCTCTCTCTCTCTCTCTCCTCTCCCCCCCTCTAAAAATCCATCAATAAATCTAAAAAATGGGAATAGAACTTAACAACTTGTCCCAGGGTCAGGATTTCTGAGCTCCAGTCGCAGCTCCACCATAACTCTCTGTGTGACTCAGGGGAGAGACTCACCTTGTCTTGGTTTAGCAGAGTGTCAAAGAGGAATAAGAATCATTCCCCACAGGATACTCAACTCAATCACATGAGATAAAGGGTGTAAAAGTGCCCATCAAATGTAGTGAGGTAATAGTACTCATCTAAAGTTGAGGAAATCAATGGAAGACAGGTTAGCAATTTGCAAAGGCTGGAACCAGCATGAGTGTTCACTGAGAATCAGGGGACCGTCCTTGTGGTCAGCACTGTCACCAAACAACCTTCATAATATTGAGCAAGTCAGTTTTTCTCTGGGCCTTGGTTGTGTTACCGTAAGTTAAGGTTAGGAATAGATTGTCCCCGAAGAGCCACCTGCTTTAAGGATGTGACATTCTTGAGACCGAGGACAATGGGACTCTGGGTGGAACTGACTGATGTGCATTGGGGCAGGGACCCTTTATGTCACGAATGTCCTTAGGAATCCACATTTCATTTGACTTCATCTCCCACCAGCACATGGGCAAAGCATGGTCTTAAGCACCCCCTGGCTTCCACGTTGCAGAATGCTGTAGGGTTTAACCAGCAGCAAGCTGTTCCTGAACACTGACTGCCACCTGCACCTGGACAGAAACTCCACCCTCCTCCACTTGCACTGAATAGCATTCCAAGCATCTCCTATGTTGGCCCATAGCACTGAAGAGGGGACAGGGAATGTCCCAGGGCCCGGGGTCCACACTCATCTCCTCCACAGTTACCGCTTCCAAGTCTTCTTTGGGGTCAGAGCCTCTCTCCGACCTCAGCCCCTGAGCCCTGGTTCAGCTGAGCTTTTTCCTGAGGCTCTTCCGTCTCACCAGAGCCCAGCGGCCATTCCTTCTCATGGCCCAAGGCTGAACGAGGTTGTGGATCAGCCTGGCTTCTCCCTTTACATCAATCCTCTTCGAAGCTCTGAACCACCGGGTAAGGATAGACTAACAGCCTCGTATGGCACCCTGCATGACACAAGCTACACTGTCTCAGGACAAATGGGTGTTAACTTTGGACCACACCCAGGGTCCCTGCTCTCAAGGAGTTCAGCCCTGTTGGTGACACGGATAGGAAGGAAATTCTAATGGAGTGTGAGGAGTCCTACCGTTGACCCTGAGGACCATAAGCACTGAGAACGTGAGCCCATCGCGGGAACATTGTACAGACTCTCTTTAGGGTGCAATTCCTAAACCAGAAAGAAGAGTAAGTACTTGTCTACCCTCTTCATCCTGATTTCACAATGGCAGCTGATGAAAGCTTTGTGAAATTAAATGGAGGTCTGGAAATCAAGGGGCAGGTCTACCTTAGAGGTCTGTGGTGATGGTCAGTGCACTTGTGCGCACTGGCAATGGGCCTGGAGGAGCAGCCACCCGCCTTGCGTGGAGCGTCTCCTCACCTTGGAAGCTCAGAACTGTGGTCTCAACAGATGCTGTTTCCTATTTTAAATTACACTTTTCAGTTTGGCTCTACTTTCCAGGGTCCTTTCCTAAGTTTCACAGCCATCCTCAAAACTGGAGGCAGAGGGTGTTAGAAATTAGAGGGTGGGGGCTGGAGGGACCTGGAAGGAGAAAAATGAGGGAGATAGGAGGGCAGGGCCAGGGCCTGATGTGGGATGACCGTGCTAGTGATCTATTGCTGAGAGTTCCCCCACATTAGAGACTTAACCAAGACACACTTATTAGCTCACACGTCTGTGACGAGGAATCCTACATGGCTCAGCTGGAACTACTGTGGTGTCACCTGAGGCAGGATCCATGTCACTGAGGGTCTGAGCTCACTCGGGGGGGACTCTGGGATTCAGTTTGGATGGAAGGCCTGACTTCCTCTCTGTCTGTTGGTCTCATTCAGTGCTAGGCCATGGGGGTCTCTCCAGATAGCAGCTCACAGCACAGAGGCTTATTCCTCAGTGTGTGTGTGTGGGGAAGAGAACAGATCAGAGTGAGCAAGTGGTAGGCACTGACTTTTTAAAAAACTTTTCAGGGTGGGAAGAGATCAACCAAAGAACTTGAATGCATGTAGCATAACCCAGGGACACAGACAATAGGGTGGTGAAGGCCTGGGGTGGGGGCAGGGATTGGCTAGAAGAGATCAATGGGGGAAAAAGGGGACATATGTAACACTTTCAACAATAAAGATTAAAAAATAAAAAAAATGAATTTGCTTTAAAATTGTTAAATTAAATTTCTTTTTCAAAAAATTGACTTGAGGCAGAGCGGGGGGTGAGGGGGGGAAGAGAGAGAGAGAGAGGAGAGAGAGAGAGAGGAACATCAATGTGAGAGAGAAGTATCAATTGGTTGCCTCCTGTATGCACCCCAACTAGGGATCAAACCCACAACCTAGGTACGTGCCCTGACCAGGAACCAAACAGCAAACTTTCAGTGCCCAGAATGATGCTCAACCACTCTGGCTGGGCTAGGCACTAACTTTTAGAACCAAATCATGGAGGTCATTGGATCCTTTTGCCATCTTCTATGGAGTCACTACTGACACCCACACTTAAGGGGAGGGCACACATTCACACCACATGAGGAAGGTGAAGACCATGGGGAGTCACTGAGGAGAGAACCGGTGACCCGAGAGGTCCATGCCTTGCCCAGGATCACAGATGGTCAGAATGCAGAGCGTGAGATAAACCCAGCTGTGTGTCCTCAAGGTGGGGTCCTAGGTGCACCCAGGTTCCATCAGGGGCTCTGGAAAAGGCGGTGCTGGTGGAATCGTGTACAGACATGGAAATGGCCTGGGGGAGACGGTGAGCATTTGGCAGCCTAGACAGTATTTGTCTGAAAAGGCGCCCAGATCTGGAATCACAAAGGTGCACCTCAGTCCACAACCCACCCATGGTGGAGAAAGCTGAGGCTGGGCCCCCTTATGCTCAGCTCATGCTTACACAGTCCTGAATCACACCCTCATTGTATAAGTGGGAAACAGAAGCCCATAGTCAGGCAGGGATTGGACAGGGTACATGATATTCAGAGTCCAGAGTTCAGGAATGTTCATACCTTCCAGGCCAAGGCTCCCACCTCCCCAACAGAGTTGGTCTGGAAATTAGAAATCCTGACTTACTGGGCAGCTCCTGCCTGTTCCTCCCTATGTGGGGTTGTTTTGTTCTGGGATCCAGAAAGGGAGCACTGGCATGCACACGCGCACGCACACACACACACACACACTCTAGATGTGATGATCTTGGGTGGGATTAGAAGAAAAGCAGACTCAGAGGAGGTGATAACAGGAGGGAAAAAGAGGTTGGAGGCATTACCTACATGTGACAGTCCTCCTCCTACTTTACAGCTACTCCCCACATGAGCCTGAACAGCCCTAAGAAGCACTTGCTGCATAACCCATTGTGCGGGCAGGAGAAAGACGAACCCTGACAGGCACAATGACTTATCCAGGATCCAGAAGAAGTAAGAATGAGGGGTTGAGTCTGAGCCCAGGTCATTTTCCTCAACTCTGGGATCCTGGCTGCACCCAGAGTTTCTAGGGGGCTAGGGGTGTGTTGGTGCAACTGTGTACAGATCAGGTGCTTCACGGGGAAGAGAGGTCCACTGACAGCGCCCACAGGACTATTTGCATAGCTGTCATGAGATGAGGGGACTCAGGCAAGACAATCCCAGGTACTGAGGTCACTAACCAATAGAACTTGGAAACCCTGTAACCAGGCCCCCACATCTAGCCCCACAGGCAGCTCACTTGCCAAGAGGCATTTGCCAATGCAAGATGTTCTCTTGCTGTGTTCCCAGTGATTGGTGCTCTTGCTTCCGGAGACCCTGCAGTGAGAGCTTTTCCAGACGGTGCAGACGTTGGTTCAACCCTTGTCCCTGACGTTTTTTGGCATTTTCAAAAATATGGCCTCAGGTAACACAAGGTGGGCTGGGTCAGACCCATTCAGGCCAGGCCACCTCTGTGCACCATCCCTGTGCAACCCACATCCCCTCCTCTTCATGTATTGGGAAGAGGAACCTGAAGGGAGAACCCTGGGGCAGGTACAGCTTTTGGGGCAGAGGATCACCTAGAGGCTCTGCTGTGATCACACCCCAGGGCAGGGCAGGGCAGGCCATTGGAGATGGGCTTCCAGAGGGGTCCCTTATCTGCGCCAATGGGAGTCCTAGGCCCTCAGGCTGTCACTCCTTTTCCTCTGCAGTGGAGGTCTGAACGGATCACACTGTGTGTGTTTCTGGAGTGGAGGGTCACAGGGGTCACAGAACCAGCAAAACAGGGCTCTGAGGCTTTCCCCTGGTGACTGGGAACTGTCTTTACAGAGCTCCACACAGGAGAACGGACTGGAGGCATCAGATGGGGTCCTCAACTCCATGCCCCTGCAGGAGGCACAGGTGCCCCATCCATCCTCCAGTGTGCAGCACGGCTGCGGGGTGAGTGCAGGTGCTGAGGTGACCCAGACTCCAGGATCCCATGTAGTTGAAGAGAGCCCTGGGTTCCAGAAGCTGCTCTGCTAGGCCCCTAGGTCCCTCCTAGAGTCCAATTTCCAAAGGAATTTGGGGCCCGTATCCTCCCCACAACCCACTCTCACTGTCCAGCCCCTTTCAGAAGAGATGCAAAGTCACTGCCCACAAAGTGTTAGGAATACCAGAGGAGAGACATTGTTCCATTTCACTTTATTCTCAGTCAAGAGTATTTTTGCATTTTTCTACAGACTTTCTCTTTTTAACGCCCATCTCCATGTGTCCATGTTGTTCTGACAATCCTTACACACCTTCTCCCACTCTTACACATCATCGTGATTAGTGGGGATGCTTTTGCCAAAAGGACATGGGGCTCAGGGTACCAAGTCTTTTGCTTTACCCTTTGCTGCCCCGAGAACCACATCCCCATAGACCCTCCAGGTCAGGAGCTGAGGTCTCCTTGGGCTGCACAACATACCAGGAGGGAGACCTGTTATCAAGGCTAGCGATCCATCTCTTCACTGCTGTGGGACCTGGATATGATCCCATCCTGTTGACATGTCAGCTGTGCTGCCCTGTTGACATGTCAATTGTGGGATCACATACAAGTCCCACCCCATTGTCCTAATATCCAGACCCTCCCACCCCAGGAAAAGCCTCTGTGTTCCCATCTTAGAATGAGATGTTTTGTCAGAAATCCCAGGACTGATGCTGTTAATACAGGGAGGTGCTGTCCATCCTCTGCTAAGAAATGACCTAAGGTACTAATGTGTTTCATCATTCCTCCCCTACAATTCTACTTTTCCTGTCAAGTATCTTTTCTCATGTCAATGTAAAAAATTTTCAAACCTGTGAAAAATTTTTGTGAATTTATTTGAGCCAAAGTGTCACCAATTGCTGGGAAACAAAATCTCAAATGGATGGAGATAATGCTCTGGAGAATGGCAGCTTTGCACCTTATTTATACATTAAAATTCAAACAGGAGACCTCTGTGGGTCCCATGAAATCCATTGGTGATAGACTAGGGAGCCAGGAGAAAGCAAAGTGGGGAAAACTCTGAGGTTGGATGAATAGTAAAATGGTGACACGTACTTCTTTCACTTGGGTGTGTGCAGGGTAGTTAACAGTCAACAACGAACCCAATAACAATGAGGGGATGTGTGGTCTCTGCAGAGAGCAGAGTGGCGCTTGTGCTTTGAGGGATCTGAATAAAGGAAAATTATGTTGACATTCAGAGGATATGTTATTCTAGATGCAAAAAGACAATAGGCTCAGTTAAGGTAAAGATTGACCCTCGTCAGGGAAGATGTAGGCCTAGGACTTGACTACCCACCACAAACTGCATTTAGTTAAGTTTTAATTTCAGACCATCCTTTGTGGTCACTTTAGGTCTCTGAGTTTGCAAGGCCGCCAGGTTAGCATGTGGCACCTGTGGTCACTTCTGTCCCACCTCCTGCTGCCAATCACTGAGTGCCTGGAAGTTCGGTCTGAGCTGCAGCCCCCAACTCACCTGGCAGTTTATGAGCTGCCTCTGATGGCATGTGCCCCCTCTCCCAACACAGGGTAGAAATCAGAATGCTATGTTGGCGCCTGCGGGCCTGGACAGCATGCTCACCGCACTCAACACACAAGTGCCCATGAACTTGTTTTTGAATGCTCCAGCCCCACCTGCCTGCCCAGGCTGTGTAGCCTCACCTTAGCCAAGCTGCTGATCTACAAGAAGTTGGAGAAGGAGCTCAGCGCTGTGGGGATCACTGTGAAACCGCAGGGCTCCAAAAACATCTTGAGGTCAGACGAGATTCTGCTGCCCCCCTCGCGGTCACGTGAAGACCGACCTGGCACTGACCTCACTGCAGTACCCTCACTTCCTAAAGAGAGAAGGCAACAGCTTACAGATCATGCTGCAGCAGAAGCAGCGTCTTAAAAACCAGACCATCCTGGGTTACCGGAAGCTCGCCCTGGGCACCATCGACATGGCTGAGGTGATGCAGCGACCCCTTGAGGGTGGCCAGATTCTGAGCCTCAGATAGCACCATCATGGAGGCATGTGCCCACGTGGGTGAGGTCAGCATCGCCTCCCCGTGCAGCCAGCCCATTGACCCCGAGGACAGCACCGGGCGGGCCGGCCCCAAGACCCAGTCCAGGGTTCATTACTCAGAGATGGAATATGAAATGTTCTCGGAGCAACATGCCAGCCATGATTGCAGGCACGGGCAGGACCAGGAGGAGGAGGACTTTGACTTTGAGTCACCCAAAAAGCAGCGCCAAGGAGAAGTAAGATCGCCATTCATGACCAGGCAACAAGATGCCAACAAGAAAGTTGGGGCGTGGCTGCGCAGGGTGCAAGTGTGGAAGGAGGTCCTGGACTCAGAGCAGGAGTCTTCGGAGCAGGTCCCTGAGGTGGAGGACCTGGATCTTCTGTATGACTCACTAGGGAGCCCCAGGGACAGTGGCCCATGAGCGTGTCCTCAGGACCCCGAAGCTCTGGCTCAGGCCATACTTGGAAGACATGTCCCAGCCCAGCTCTCATGGAGAGATAGAGCATCCACAGTGCCAGTGCCAGGAGGAGCCTCCAGGTCCAACCCATGTGCCTGAGAAGACGAGCCCCAAGCAACCAGTGGGCGCATCACCAAGACCGAGTCTCTCCTCATCCCCTCCACCAGATCCCAGAGGAGCAGGAGGGCTGCTGGGGCTGAAGCACATTCCTGAAGGAGCAGCAGGAGGCACAGCCAGGAACAAGTGGGTCCACAGCCTGGACAACAAGCACTGCCCCAACCCGCTGAGCCACCTGCAGATCCCCAGGGAGACGGTTTACGACCAGCTGAACCACATCCTCATCTCTGACACCAGCTGCCCCAGAACATCCTCCTCCTCAACGCCTCCGACTGGCAGGGGCAGTTCCCGTCTGAGTTCTGCAGCAACACATGCTGCCCGGGGTGTGCACCTGCTCCAAGGCTCAGGTCCAGGCGGCCTTCAGCACCATCATCTCGTGGATACAGAGGTACTGTCACCTCAATTCCCAGCCCCCGAAGCCTGTGAAGATCGTGGTGGCAGGGGCACTGCACTACTTCAGCGCTGTGCTGTGGCTCTTCCTAGAGCTGCTGTCCTACAATCTGCCCCCCCCCGCCCCTCCCGGCTGGGCTACATTCGCTTCCTGGTAATCCTGATGGGTTCCCACACTGTGGCCAGGTACCTGGGCTCCGTGCGTTACTGTTACAAGAGCTTCTTCCAGGACCTGGCCTGGAAGGACCTGTTCTACAAGGAGGCCCACAGGGCTGTCCACGACACGCTGGGCTTGGTGTTGAGAATCACACAGTACGTCTCAGGGGCCAATTGTGCCCACCAACTGCTCATCGTGGAGGCCACACTCACCTACAAACAGAAGAGCCCCAATGAGGAGTCCTTGACCATCATTCCCTTTGTGGGGGTGGTGGAACTGGAATTGTGGGACCATTCTGGGTCGCATCAGGACACTGAGATTATGTGGCCCACTTGGGCTCTAGCGTGCTGTCGTCCACCCCGCCACACAGGTCTGTGGCAAACAAGGAGGCCTCACACATCCTTCCCTCCTCCCCTTCTGTGAGTGGAGACGAGTCCTCCTCCAGCCAGGGTGCTGGTGCTGAGCTGATGGGGCTGCAGGTGGATTACTGGACGGCAGGGCAGCCCACAGACAGGAAGAGAGACACCGAGAACAAAGACCAGGCTACTGCCAACAGCACCCTCAAGTGCACCTTCCAGTCTCTGCAGCTCAGCAGGCTGCCCAGCAGGGGTGAGGCTGCAGCCACGCCCTCCAGGTCCATGACTGTGGACAAGGAGAACAACAAGAAGGTGATGTGTTTGCCCAGGAAAACCAAGGACAAGGACGTGGAGTACCAGAGCCAGTGCCGGGAGGGCATCAGCCGCCTGATCTGCAGGGCCAAGCACCCTCAGGACACACTGCAGGTCCTCTTCGACGGCGTGGAGTGGAACAACGTGAAGCTCCCACGTCAAGCACTTCCCCACCTGCATCTTCAGACGCTCCAATCCCACCTTCAAGCCTGCCCGTCCCATGCCCTTCCCCTGCCCTGGCCAAGCCCGGGAAGGACCAGCCGCATTTTCTGTTCACATTTCAGTTTAGCACCGAGACAGACTCTGGAAACACAAAGTGGAACCCTTTTCAGTGTGAATGAGCTCACAACCTGGAAAGTAACGTGGTGGAGCCCACAGGGAGCCCCCAGCTGCTCTGCTTATTACCCAGAACACTCTGGCGAGTGGGGGGTCAGGCAGACGGGTTGAGCTGGACAATCATTGAAGGTGATGGCCCTCAGGACCCAGAAACCGTCATTGAGAAAGGTTCTCCCGTCAAGACCTGCCCCTCCTGGAAGCCAGGACTCTGCTTCCCGGGGAGTCAGCCTCACTGTGTGCCCGACTCAGCGCTGGCCTCCCATGGGAGCACCTGACAGAACACGGAGGCCGGTCAGCCAGCCCTGGGCCCAGCTGCAACCAGCCCAGTGGCCCCAGTCCCACCCTCTCTGGTGTCCAATAAACTCCCTCCTCACAAGGCAAAACAGAAGAGGAAAAGCAAAGGACCAGTGTGGTACTGACCACCTGGGCTCAAAAACCGGTGCCCACCTTCCTGGGCAGGGACCCCACATTTGTCCCCACCTTTCGTTGTTATTATAGAGCATTTGCTACAACAGGTGAGGGACCAGCCATGTACCAGGTGAGCTGCTGCCCCTGCACAGCACAGTGGTCATTTGACCACCTGTTTTCTGTGAAACTTCAGGTCACTGCATGTCTCTGAGTCTTTGTTCCTCGGAACATGGGGAGAAATGAGGCCCAATAGGTTATTGTAGGGTCTCAGTGGGGTGCCTCTGGGTGTCTGGACAGTGGAGATGTCTGCTGGAGGGGCTGTGTTTGAGCCAATTGGTCATTTTCTCTTACTATTGACAAAGTCTCTGCCAAATTCGTGATTCTCCTCAAGGCCTAGGGCTAAGCACTTTTTTCATTAGATAAAGAGTTTGGAAATTCCATTATGGGTCCCTGTCCTGGGTGAAGCCAGATCAGAAACCCCAGGGGTGAGCAGTGGGGCCCAGGCTCACCCAGATATCTGAGATGGGGCTGGTTTGGGCTCACTCACTCAGCAAATATATGAGAAGTCTGCCAGGTACAGACATGTCTCTAGGCATTGACCATATCCAGTGCTCAGAGCAGACCCCAAGCCTGCACTGCAGAGCTTCCTTCTAATCGGGAGCGATTCTGCAGTTGGCTCAGCGATTCAGTCACAGGCTCATAGTGTCCACAGGACAGCCGATGTGACATCATCCTGGCCTCCTCTACCTATGGCGCATCTTCCCGTACTGTGAAGAGGACGGTGGACCTCTGTTCCAGCAGAAAACGTGAGTCAGTTTTGGGTCAGAGCCAGGAGAGGAGTATGGAAAGTGTGAATTCAAGGTGCTGGCAGAACCCTGGATCCCACTCATGGTGGGATTTCTGCAAGAGGGCAGAGGTCTGAGGGCTTCTCCTAGAGAAAAGGACATGAATCAGAGAGCTGTGCATGTGGATATGGGTGGTGTGGGCGAGTGGGGAGGTCAGTGGACAGAGTGAGCCCCTCAGAAAATTCATACCCGTCCACTCCTAATCCCAGCCCTGCCTGCACCCCTATCCAGGGACCTTGCTCACTAATCTGTAGAACCTCCTCAGTGGCAGTGTGGCTGTTGCTCTCTACCCATGGGAGGTAAATGTCAACGGGAGGAGAAGAACCCCACAGGCAGCTAGTGAATCAGGCAGCTAGTAAATTGGGCAGCATGTAGGTCCAGGATCCAAAGTCTGAGGTGTTAGGAGGTCTCTGGGTCGGCAGAGGTGGAGACGGTTTTTCTTTGTTCGCTCATTGGTCAGCTATTCCTGGAGCACCTACTGTTTGCCAATGAGTGACATGAACAGAGCAGACACCAGCCCTCCCTGTCCTCATGGAGTTGACATTTGGGTGGGAGGGTAGGGGGAGGGAACAGGGACACTGAGAGAGCATGTCAGGTTCCCATGAAGAAGGGGTACAAGTGGTTCCCTCATTGATCCAGAGCTGTCAGTTAGGAGGGCTTTCTGCCAGCCCCTCCTGGGTGACCAGGCGCGTCTCTGCCAGGACTGCCAGGTTGAAGGTGGACAAGGAGTAGGTCTGGCTTCTGGATGGGCAGGAGCAGCAGGCACAGGACCCCAGTCTCTCTGAGTGGTGCTCTGGGAGGGCCATGTGGAATGAAAGGCCAGGCCTCAGACCCTGCTGTCCACCTCTCTCTCTCCCCAGGGCCATCTCCTGCACTCTGGGCATCTGGCTGGACCAGTACCCTCAAGATTTTTATCGGCCACCAGAATTTCCCAGCCTGATCACGCTTTTGGCCTCCATAGAGCTCACCTTTCCAGTCCCAGACCTGCCAAACCAGGCCCAGTATCTCCCTCACAGCTGGAGCACCTGAGCCCACTGAGGCTGAGACACAGAAGGAGGCGGAGTCAGAGAGGGTGGTGTGTGTGAGGGGGTGGGATGGGGCTGGACCACACAGAGAAGAGCTCCCAGAGGCTGGGGTTAGGCAGGAGCACAGAGTTGCTCAGGTCAGTGCCCATGGCCTGCAGTCTGGAGGACTTCCTGGGTTTGGGTTTGAACTGGGATTTTAGTGATGGAGATGGGAGGTTCCCTTCCTTGGAAGGTACACAAAAGGCAGTCATGGTGTAACATATTCTCTTCCTGGATCTCTAGAAGCAGCTCCAGAATAAGATGAAGAAATACCTAAAGAGGAAACGCCAACTCTGGTGCCGTCTCCAGAGCCAGAGCAGGCTCCAGGCACAGCTGTCACTGAATTTTCAGATGTGGACCCACCTCAGCTTGTGAGCAACTCGCCTCAGCTCCTGCGAGGCCTGTGGTCCCAGGTCCTGGGCGGCAGCCTGTTTCAGCTGCCATGGCAGAGAGGGCTTCCCCTCCCCAATAATAGCAATTTAAAACATTTTTGTGTTTATCTTACACATACTTAGAACTTTAGTGCATTTTCCTTATACTATTGAGTAAAATAAAATGTATTTTAAATATTATATTAAAATAAATTTAAATTATATAAATTTTAGTTCTTTGATCCTTCCAAGTATAAATTCCAACATCAAGTACATTCACAATTTTTTGCAACTGTTCCATAACATCACAAACACTCTCTAGTTCCAGAACATTTTCAGAACCCACAACCTAGGTATGTGTCCTGACCGGGAATCAAACCTGCAACCTTTTGGTGTATGGGATGACTCCCCAACCAACTGATGAGGCACCCTGTCCAGGGTGAGAAAGAGCAATATTTTCATTTGAATTGTTCATTCTGGTTTAAACTGCAGTTGGATATCTTTTACATGCTTTTTTGGCCTATTCCTTGTTTTGGAATTTCGGTTTGAGACCCTTTGTCTTCTTTTCCATTGGATTGCTAGGAAATCTGAACTGTTATGGATATCACCTTTTTGCCATGTAACTTGCAAATGGTTTCTCTAGCTTACCATTTGTCTCAATTTGATGTGTGTTTTGCCAAATAGAGGTGTTACATTTTGATGTGTTCAGATCTGTCTTCTCTTATGCTTTTTTATTTTGTCTCTCACTTTGAGTGGAAAAGATGTTTTCCATCTTATCAGGAAGATAGGCTAGCTTGTATTGTACTTCACAGTCATAGTTAATTTCAGATGGATTGAAAAAGAGTTTCTGTTTTTTGGATTGTTCATCTTTTTTTTTTTTTTTTTTTTTTTTTTATTGTAAGAATGAGCGTAAGGACTTCCAAGCTCTTATATGTCAGAGTGGGAACCAGAAGTCAATGTTTTATTTGAAATGGCCTGTGGTGGACATGACTTCCATTTCCCCCTTTCTAACAGCTGCCAATTTCCACATCCAGGTGGTTCTGGGGTGTGTGGTTCAGGGCCCCAGAGTGGAGGTATCAGCACATCTCACTGGCCAGACCACAGTGATGATGGTTGTATGTGGACATGTGACTTCAGTGAGTTTAATAAAATTCTTTTTATTAGTCACAAGAAAAAAAATTCTGTTTTCATATGTCTCTTGTCCTTATGAAAATATGCTCAAAGCCACTAATCATCCAAGAGATGCAAATCAAAACAACAATGAGTGCCCTAGCCGGTTTGGCTCAGTGGATAGAGTGTCGGCCTGCGGACTGAAAGGTCCAGGGTTCTATTGCAGTTAAGGGCACATGCCCAGGGTGGGGGATCGATCCCCAATAGTGGGTGTGCAGGAGGCAACCAATCAATGATTCTCTCATCATTGATGTTTCTATTCCTCTCTGAAATCAATAAAAATATATTAAAAAAAAAACCACAATGAGATACCATCACACCTGTCAGAGTGGCTATCATCAACAAATCAAGAAAGGACAAATACTGGTGAGGATGTGGAGGAAAAGGAACCCTTGTGCACTGCTGGTGGGAATGCAGATTGGTGCAGCCAATGTGGAAAACAGTATGGAGTTTGTTTAAAAAATTAAAAATGGAACTCCCATTTGACCCAGTAATTCCACTTCTAGGAATATATCCCAAGAAATCAGAAACAACAATCAGAAAGCATATATGCACCCATATATTCATAGCAGCACAATAGCTAAGATTTGGAAACAGCTAAGTGCCCATCAGCAGATGAGTGGATAAAAAACTGTGGTACACCTGCACAATCGAATACTGTGCTGCTGTGAAAAAAGAAAGAACTCTTACCATTCACAACAGCTTGGATGGACATGGCAAGCATTATGCTAAGCAAAATAAGCCAGTCGGAGAAAAATAAATATCACAGGATCTCACTCATTTGTGGAATATAATGAACAACATAAACTGATGAACAAAAATAGATCCAGAGACAGAGAAGCATCGAACCGATTCTCAAATCTCAATGGGAAGGCAGGGGAGAGTGTGTGGGGGGCTGGGGGAGAGTAAGAGTTCAACCAAAGGACGTGTATGCATGCATATAGGCATAACCAATGGACACAGACACTGGGGGTATGGGAGCATGTGCTAGCGGGTGGGAGTGCCTGCGCCGGGGTCCATGAGGGGAAATGGAAACATATATAATACTTTAAACAATAAAAAAATAATAAAATAAAAATTCCTCTTTGGAAAAAAATAAAAAAAGAGCTAGTGCTCTTTCTGGATCCCAGAACAAAGCACCCCCTCCCTCCCACCCTAGGCCCTAGATACAGAAGAATAGGCAGGAGCTTCCCAGTATGTCAGGATTTCTAATGTCAAGACCAACTCTGTTGGAGAGGTGGGATCCTTGGCCTGGAAGGTCTGAACACTCCTGAACTCTGGGCTCTGAATGTCATGGACATTGGGTAACATCTACCACTCTATGGACATCAGTTTCCTCATTTTCCATTGAGGATTGGGTTCAGAACTGCATAAGCCTGAGCTCAGAACAAAGGGGCCCAGCTCCCTCCCCCCTGGGTGGGTATAGGACAGAGGTGCATGTATGTGGTTCCAACTCTGGGCTCCTTTTCAGACAAATGTTGGCCAAATGCCCATCTTGCCTGCTGAATGCTCACCATCTCCCCCATGCCTCTCCATGTCTGTGCATGACTCCACCAGCAGATCCTTTTCCAGAGCCCCTGAGGAAACCTGGTTGCAGCCAGGACCCCAACTTTAAGGACACCCTACTGGATTCATCTGAGGCTCTGTTGGGTTCGGTATCTTGTTCATTTATTTCTAAATGCATATTACCCTTCTGTAAAAAGCAAGTGTGGGTTATCACTGATTTCATAAAACAAATTAAGAAACAAAACACTTCTCCCTATCAGTTGAATTGGGGCAGATTTTATTAGCAAAGATATATATTTGCTAATATTGCTATAACATTCCCTAGTTGGAAACAGGTTTTGATTAAAAACAGACATTGGTTAAATATTCCTGCCATTTACACAGAAGCTTTACTCTGACCAATGGACACAGACACTGGGGGTGTGGGAGCATGCACAAGGGGTTGGGAGTGGCTGGGGAGGGACCCATGGCGGGGGAAAAGGAAACATATGTAATACTTTAAACAATAAAAAGAATAATAAAATAAAATAAAAATTCCTTTTAGTTGGATGTGGTTAGGAACAAATAAAGTAGCCCCAGTATCTACAGGGGTCTTAGTGGCTTCCCTTTCTATGATCATTTTCACTTCTCCCAAACTATCAGTGAGAAGGAGAAACACCCTTGGGTCAACCCTATGGTTGTTTTGTGTTTTTTTTTTTTTTTTCCTTTTTCTACATCCTATTTCAGTTTTCTATGATTCTAACAGTGGACAGACTTCGCTACAGGAATTTCCTTGCAAACCTTATTTAGAAATTGTGTTGCATTTGCTGGCAGAAACCATTAGCTATATCCATTGGAATTGGTTAGAATAGCCAGGATTACATGTTCTAACAGTTAAATGTCTTTGTGAACCCATCAGGGTCATTGAGAAAATCAGGAACAATTGCTGGTTCCTCTTTTGCTGAGACAAGCTTTTCTCCAAAGGAAGCTGTTGGAATTCCTATTCTCATTATTCCTTAAGTCAGTGGGGAGTGGTAGTGGAGGGGACTGAAGGGGAAGGAAGAAGGGAGGGAAAGGGCGAAGGATGTAGTGGTGGAACTAGAGAAGGCGGAAGAATAGGGTGTTGGCATTCATTAGCTTTGGAAGAGTTCAGAGACAGTCTCTAAAATTTCTAATTCCTTAATTTTTTAAAAAAGAATTTATATGTGCTTCTCCTTAGAATCTCCTCATTTCCAAATCAAGATATGCTTCCATTCATTCATTCAGTTTAATGTTAGACCTGGCATTTTTCTTGCATGCCAAAAATTAAATTAGGCACGCAAATAAAACTGCATTTTGGCCATTTTTAGTAGAATATTTTCTAGTTAAATCTTCCCATTTCTGTAAAACACTTGCAAGTAAAAGCTTCCTATCAGGAGTATTAATGAGGGCTGGGATCTGGCATCTCCTGGCCTTGGAGGCACAATCCCATGTTAATTTTAGGTGTGTTTTGTTTTTGTTGTTTTGTAGTTGTGTGTGTGTGTGGGGGTGTGTGTGTGTGTGTGTGTGTGTGTTATTGTTGTTGTTTTGTTTGTTTGTTTTTCTGATATCTGCAGAATCTGAGCAAATTTTCTAGGATTGTTATATAATGTAGCTGGTCAACATGCATTGCTTATGGTTGAGCTCCATGAGGCTCTCACCCCTCAAGTCACATTCAACCCTCTTATTTGCCTTGGTTTATCTCCCTGCTGTCTAAAACAACCAGAGGGTTCAGGGAACTAGTTGACCAAAACTTATGGGTGCTCCCCCACCAGAACCAGTCACTTTAATTGCAGTTGAGTTGAAATCTTTGCTTTGGGGCCCCTGCATGTCATGAGGAATGACCTGACACCTCCACAGAGATTCTTAGTCACCTGAGAATACCCGATATTCAGGCTGGAGGGAGGACATGCCCCTGTATTTTTGGAGCTGATCGAGTTCAACTTTAATTTATACAGCAAAGGTTAATTTTTCTCAGATTCTCAGAAAGCAATTCCAATTGGAAAACCACAGTATAAAACCAGGCACCCATTGTTCCTTCTGTCTTGTCTTAGCCTAAGTTCCCTCAACCCTTAATCTTAGTTACACCTGGAGTATTTAAAAATACAGCTCAGGCCGAAACCGGTTTGGCTCAGTGGATAGAGCGTCGGCCTGCGGACTGAAGGATTCCGGGTTCGATTCCGGTTAAGGGCATGTACCTTGGTTGCGGGCACATCCCCAGTGGGAGGTGTGCAGGAGGCAGCTGATCGATGTTTCTCTCTCATCGATGTTTCTAGCTCTCTATCCCTCTCCCTTCCTCTCTGTAAAATATCAATAAAATATATTAAAAAAAAATACAGCTCAAATAAATCAAACCCTCTATGACCATAGAGGGTAAGTCCTAGATCTAAGACACAATTCACCCAGGTTCACCTGATGGGTGGGGAACCAGTGGGTTCAATGGATTTTTTGTTGAATCCTAGCACCGGGTCCACAGTTTGGTCCAGGAGGGGGGTGGAGCGGGTTCTTTGGAATCCTAACCCACTATGCCAAGTAAGTGTCAAAGTAAGAAACACTCAAACTTGTGAAGAATTTTTGTGAGTTTATTTAAGTCCAGCTGTCAACAATTGGTGGGAAGAAAATCTCAGCAGATTGAGAGAATGCTCTGGAGAATGGCGGTTGTTCATCTTATTTTATACATTTCAATTAAAACAGGAGATGTATGTTGGTAACATGAAATCCAGTGGTGATACATTAGGGTCCCAGAGAAATCAAAGTGGGGAATTCTATGTGACTGGATAAACATTAAAATGACACAGACATATTTCTTTTACATAGGTGGATATAGGAGAGTTTCAAGTCACCAATTATCTAGGGTACAATGAGGGCATTTGTGGTCTCCACAGAGCATTGTCTATGCTTTGAGGGGTCCGGAAAAAGGGAAATTCCTTTGACATTCCAAAGATATGTTATTGTAGATGCCAATAGACAATAGACAGGCTCAGTTAAGGTAAAGATTGACCTTTGTCAGGGAAGATGCCAGCCTAGGACATGACTACCCACCATAAACTGCATTTAGCTTAAAAGTTTTCATTTCAGAACATCCTTTGTAATAACTTTAGGTCTCTGAGTTTGCAAGAACACCGCACAGGCCTTCCCTGAGCTAGTCAGTGAGCATGTGGTCCCTTTTCGCATACGCTGTCCTTGGATCACTCGTGTCCCACCTCCTGACAATAATAACTGAGTGCTTAGGGGTTCGGTCTGAACTATAGCCCCCAAGCCACCTTCATAAGCTGCCCCTGATGGAATGTCTCTCTTCTGTCCCAACACAGGAAGAGAAACTATCACCCCAGAATACAGAAAGGACCTGCATGGGGCAAGCAGCTGCAGCTTCCTTGATGCCCACAGTCCTGGTCTCCACAACACCCTGCACCCCAAGCCCCGTGCCCAGGCTCAACACATCAATGCCCAAGAACCTGTTTGCTACCCAGGAGTTGGACAGCCCCAGCCTCAGATTCGTGCCCAGGTTGTGCAACCTGACCTTAGTGAAGATGGTGGTCTTCAAAGAGCTCGAGAAGGACTTCATCTCCATGGTGATTGCCATGAAGATACAGGGCTCCAACCTCATATCAATGGTGATCACCATGAAAATGCAGGGCTACAAGCACATCCTATGAGAGTGTGCTGTTCCCTAGTGGACAACTGGAGACAGACCTGGGGCTGACCTCACTGCAAGACCCCAACTTCCTCGGGAGAAGACAACAAGCTACAACAAGCTACAGGTCCTGTGCACTGGAGGAAGCGCTTTAAGAACCAGATCATCTGGCCAAAACCGGTTTGGCTCAGTGGATAGAGCGTCGGCCTGCGGACTGAGAGGTCCCGGGTTCGATTCCGGTCAAGGGCACGTAACTTGGTTGCGGGCACATCCCCAGTAGGAGGTGTGCAGGAGGCAGCTGATCGATGTTTCTCTCTCATCGATGTTTCTAACTCTCTATCCCTCTCCTTTCCTCTCTGTAAAAAAATCAATAAAATATATTTAAAAAAAAAAAAAAAAAAAAAAAAGAACCAGATCATCTGGAGCTACAAGACACTCCCTGTGGGCACCATCCACATGGCCGAGGTCAGGCAGCAACCCCTCAAGGGTGGCCAGGGGCTGTGCCTCTGCAGCAGCATCAAGGAGGCTTCTGCCAAAGTGGCTGAGATGTGGATCTGCTCCCTGTCAGCCAGCCCATCCTCCAAGAGGACAGTGCTATACAGGCCAGATGCAAGGCCAAGTCAAGGGTTAACTACTCCAAGGGGGTATATCAGAGCTTCTCATCTGAACAACAGGCCAGCAACAATGCCACCCATGGCCTAGACCGGGCTGAGGAGGGCATTGTCATGGGGATGCCCAAGAAGCAGAGGCCATGGATATTAGGAAAGACGTCCATTACCAGGCCACAAAATATCAAGGAGAAAGTCGTGGCATGGCTGGGCAAGTTCAAAGTGTCAGAGGAGGTTGTGGACTCGAGCATGTCCCCAGGTTGGAGGAGGATCTCGACCTTCTATTCGACACACTAGAAAACTCCAGAGACAGTGACCCAGACATGGAGGATGATAACAGCACCCTCAGCACTCCCAAGCCCAAGCTCAGGCTGTACTTTGAAGGCTTGGCACACTCCAGCTCACAGACAAAGATGGGGAGCATCCACAGGGCCCGGAACCAACAGTAGCCTGCAAAACTGGCCAAAGTGTGAGAGAACACATGAGCCTCAGGCATCAAATAGCCCATCGATAGTGTTTGGAACACGGTGGCCCACAGCACCCTCAACCCCAAGGTCTCCTGGGCCTGTACCTTCTCCATGACTTGCATGAGGACAGTGCCATGCAGGCCGGCCCAAGGCCAAGTCCACAGATCACTACTCAAAGGAGGAGTATGAGAGCTTCTCAGAGCAGGAGGCCAGTGAAGATGCCGCCCATGGGTAGGACCCAGACCAGGACGACTTTGACATGAGGGAGCCCACTTAGCAGCGACTATTGAAAGTCACAACCATGTCCATGACAAGGCATCCAAATTTAAATCAGAATGTCATGGCGTGGCTGAGCAGGGCCCAAGTGTCAGAGGAGGTCCTACACTCAGAGCAGGACCCTGCAGATCATGTCCCCGAATGGAGGAGGACCTGTACCTTCTGTCTAAGATGCTGGAGAACCAGCGACAGTAGCCTAGACAGGGAGGAAGATGACAGCCTTCTCAGTACCATCAAGCCTAAGCTCTGGCCATACTGAGAAGGCCTGTCATATTTCAGTTCGAAAATGGACATGGGGAGCATCCATGGTGCCCAGCTCCAAGAGGAGCTTCCAAGCCTGGTAGGTTTCACTGAGGGCTAATGTGTTGGCCCATGGACTAAAGGGTCCCGGGTTCAATTCTGGTCAAGGGCACACCTGTCTCGATTACAGGCTTGATCTCCAGCCCTGGTCATGGCACATGCAGGAGGCAACCAATCCATGTGTCTCTCTCACATTGATACTTCTCTCCTTCTCTGTCTCTCCCCCTCGCTTCAACTTTCTAAAAAATCAGTGGAAAAATAACCTCCAGTGAAGGTTAACAAAACAAAGGAGCCTCCTAGTCTGGCCGCAGTGCCCGAGAAGACCAAGCCCAGGCAGCAATAGCCAAGTGACAGTGTCTCCCACTTAGCGCCTCAGAGCATGCCCACCCAGGGCAGCAGCCAGCACGGCCCAAGGACAGCCCCGAGGTAGAGACCTCAGCCCTGGACATGCTCACCAAGAAGCTACTGCCCAGTGGGTGCATCACCAAGACCGAAGCTCTCATCATCCCCTCCACCAAGGCCAAGGGGAAGCATCCCAGCCACCATGACTGGGGCAGGTACCTGAAGGAGCGGCAGACGGCACAGCCACAGAACAAGCAGGTCAACAGCCTACCAGGGTCCTCAAACTTTTTAAACAGGGGGCCAGTTCACTGTCCCTCTGACCATTGGAGGGCCGGACTATGGTTTAAAAAAAAACTATGAACAAATTCCTATGCTCACTGCGGGCCTGGGACGAGTCGGCTGCTAAGCAGGACAGGCAGCGGCACCCGGTGGGCCATATAAATGTCTCGGTGGGCCGCATGTGGCCAGCGGGCTGTAGTTTGAGGACGCCTGGGCCCTAGACAATGAGCGCTGCCCGGACTCAGGGAGTCAGCTGCAGATCCCCAGGAAGACCACGTACAACCAGCTGAACCACATCCTCATCTCTGATGACCAGCTGCCGGAGAACATCATCCTCGTTAACACCTCCAACTGGCAGGGTCAGTTCCCCTCGGACACCCTGCAAGGGCACACGCTGCCTTGCTGTGCTCCTGCTTCATGGCTGACGTCCAGGCAGCCTTCATCTTCATCATCTGGCAGATACAGAGATACTGTCACTATAATTCCCAGCCCCCGAAGCCGGTGAAGATACTGGTGGCAGGGGCACAACTACTTCAGCGCTGTGCTGCGCATCTTCCTGGAGCTGCTGTCCTACAAGATGCTGGACTGGCTGTGATACATGTACTTCCTGGACATCCCGCTGGGTTCCCACCCTGTGGCCAGGCACCTGGGCTCCATGCATTACCTCTACAACAGCTTCTTCCAGGACCTGGCCTGGCGGGACCTGTTCCACAAGCTGGAGGCCCAGAGCGCCATGCAGGACACACTGGACATCGTGACGAGAATCACACAGTACATCATGGGAACAACTGTGCCTACCAGCTGCCCGTCGAGGAAGCCCTGCTCTCCTACAAGCAGAAGAGCCCCCACGAGGAATCCTTATGGTTCATTCCCTTCGGGGAGGGGGTGAAAGTTGGGATAGTGCAACAGTCCTCAGACATGTCAGGAGACTCAGATAATGGGCCCCCTTGGGCTGCAGCATGCTTTCGTTCATCCCTCTCTCCATACCTCTGGTTGCCAATGAGGCCTTGTCACCCCACTCTGCACCCCGTCAGTGACTGGGGCTTGTCCACCTCCAGCCAGGGCGATGGCACGAAGCTGATGGAGCGGCACGTGGATTACTGGACTGCAGCCCAGCCCACAGACAGGAAGAGAGACTCGAAGAAGAAAGACCTGTCTACCACCAACAACACCCTCAAGTGCACCTTCCACTCTCTCCAGGTCAGTAGGCTGCACAGCAAGGGAGAGGCTGCAGCAACACCCACCATGTGCATGACAGTGCTCACCAAGGAGAAGAAAAAGAAGGTGCTCTTTTTGCCCAAGAAAACCAAGGACAAGGTCGTGGAGTCCAAAAGCCAGTGCCTGGAGGGCATAAGCTGCCTAGTCCGCAGGGCCAGCACCAGCAGAACATGCTGCGGGTCCTCATCAAAGGTGTGGTGTGGAATGACCTGAAGTTCTTCCAGCTGGCAGCCCGGGGTCCTCCCACGTCCAGCACTTCCCCATCTGCAACTCCAGACACTCCGACTCCACCTTCCAGCCCTGCCTGTGGCCCTGCTGACGCCAAGCACAGGAGGGCCCAGCTGCTTTTCTGTGGACGTTTCAGTTTAGTACAGAGACCGACCCTGGAAACACAAAAAGAAACCTTCTTAAGTGCGAATGTGCTCACAACCCAGAAACTAATGTGGTGCCCCCAGTGGGAGCCCCCAACTGCTCTGCTGATTACCCAGAACTCTCTGGTGGTGGGAGGTCAGGCGGGCAGTGCTGAGCTGGAGACTCATGGGAGGTGAGTTTGGCCTCAGGACCCCTAACACTCCCAGCGAGAAGGGCTCTCACCTTCTCTACCTGCCCTTCCTGGAAGCCAGGACTCTGCCCCCACAGAACTCAGAGCTGGTGGTCAGATGCCAAGGGCTGGCCTCCCAATGGGGGAGTCCTAAGCAGAACACGGAGGCCAGTCAGCCCAGCCCTGGGCCCCAGCTGCCAACCACCCAGTGGCCCTAGCACCACCCACTCGTGGTTCCCTAAAAAAATACCTCTATGGTGCAGACCTCCAGGAACACCGACTAGACAAACTGGTGGAATACCAGCTGCCCGCCTTCCTGAGCAGGGACTCCACTTCCACCCTCATATTTCTGTGTTATTACAGAACATTTGTACCACCAAACAGGTCTGGGACCATCTATTTACCAGGTGAGCACCCTGCCCCTCCACTGCACAGTGGTCACTTGGCCACCTGCTTGCTGTGAGCCTTCAGGTCACTTTGTGTCTCTGAGTGCTTGTGCCTCTAAACACGGGGTGAGCTTAGGATCAAGCTCACAGGTTTATTGTAGAGACTCAGTGGGGTCCTCCCTGGAAAGCGCTGTCTGGGTGCCTGGACAGTGGAGAGGTCTGCTGTACGGGCTGTGGTTGAGCTCATTGGCCATTTTCTCTTCCTCGTGACAAAGCCTCTATCTCATTTGTGATTCTCCACGAGGCCTTGGGCTAAGGTCTTTTCTCCTTAGATACAGAGATTAGAGATTCTATGAGGGGTCCATGTCCTGGGTGAAGCCAGAACCAAAAATCCCAGGAGTGAGCAATGGGGCCCCATGCTAAGTTTATTCTTGACTAAAAGAATACAGAAAAAGTGTGAAAAAAATTCTAAAATACCAGTTAGTGTCAGCACTGTGTAGTGGATGAGGGACAGCATGTTAAAGAGCGTGTCTTGCTGAGGAAAATATAGACATGTGTAAGAAACCACAGGGATACATTTAACTGAATGTGTTTTAACTTAAGGGAAAGCATCCTGTCTTGCAAAATAGAATGTGTTAATTTTTAACCTCCTTTAAGAAATAGGACCTATTAAATGAGAAGCAATAAATGATTTTCTAAAAATCAGAAGAAAATTTGACAAATGGAAGTTATTGTTTGCTTTGTTATACATAGACTAACAGATTATACCCAGTCTTTTAAACAAAATAAATCATTACCACGTAGTATGCCACATAGGAAGTCTCAATAAATTTCAGTGAAGAAATATATGTTTGTTCTCCATTGACATGTTCATGAACCATAATGCATAATGCATGATGCATATGTGTTCTCTAACATAATGCATTAAGGTAAGAAGTTAATTATAAAGGATAACTTTAAAATTCCCAAATATCTGGACACTGAAGAAGGTATAACTGAAGCTGAAGTGAAGTATATTCTACATAAACCCTGAGTTCAAAGGAAATCATGAGTGAGATTATGGAATACTCACAACTAAAAAACAATAAAGAAAAGCTGCCAATCAAAGCAGCTATAGAAGAGAGTTTTAGTTTTAAATAGACTTCTAAGGGAAGAATTACAGCTGTGAAGAGAGATCTAAGTCTCCAAATAGTAAATTAGAGAGAGCAATAGAAACAAGGAAGGGGGAAAACATAATGGCAGAAATCAGTAAAACAAAGAATTTCAAAACAGCCCTCAACAAACTGGAAAACTGCTTCTCTAGAAATATTGGTAAAATAAACAGATTTCTAGCCAGACTGACCAAGAAATAGAAGAGCGCTGTGCACATAGTTCCAACAGGTTAGGTGAAATGACCGATTCCTGGAAAGAAACAAACTATACAACCTTCCTCAGAAGAAAGTGATGCGCTGACTAGTCTATTAAAGAGACTGAATTTGTAGTTAAAGCATTCTAATGAGGGGCTTCCAGGCCCACGTGGTTTCACTGGAGAATTAAACGGAATAAATGAACAGACACTTCACTGAAGAGGCTATAACATGTCACATGCGCACTTGAAAAGTTCAACATCATAAGCCATTAGGAAAAGGTTAATTAAACCACAAGGAGACTAACTAAAATAAACGACTGTGATAACACTCGATGCTGGTGAGGATGTGGAGAAACTCACTCATTCAGGGCTGGTGGGAATGTAGACCATTACAGCCACTGGGGAAAGCAGTTTGGTTGTTTCTTATAAAACTAAACATGCAACTACCGCACAACCCAGCTATTGCACTCCTGGGCACTTATCCCAGAGAAATGGAAACTTTCATCCACTCAAAAACCTGAGCACAAATGCCTATAGGAGCTCCATCTTAAAACTTGCAAGCTTTCTCTGAAATCCCTTGTTGGGATTAATATCTAGAGTTTTTAAGAAATGTCTGTCACATAAAAAATGGGTAGAGTATATGAAAAGGGAATTTCATAAAGGGAAACCCAAAACGTTAACAAGATATGAAGAGACATTAAATTGCACTTGTAGTCAGAGAAGTAATGAGGCGCTCTTTACACCAATCTGCATGATGATTAGAATGTGATGATGCCAAGTGTTGGTGAGTCTATGGGACAAATGGAAACATCGTGGACTGATGGGACTGTAAACTAGTACAGGCACCCAGGAGGCCCATCTATAAGTACTTAGCAAAATTAAAATTAAATATGCTCTTAGATATTTGAATATTCACATATATAATTATGCTAAGTCCAAAGAACATGAAGAATCACCGTAGGACAGTGGTCGGCAAACCCATTAGTCAACAGAGCCAAATATCAATAGTACAACGATTGAAATTTCTTTTGAGAGCCAAATTTTTTAAACTTAAATTTCTTCTAATGCCACTTCTTCAAAATAGATTCACCCAGGCCGAAAACCGACTTCTGCGCATGGGCCATGAAGTTTCAATTGCACTGTACGTGCACACCCGCACGTGGCATTTTGTGGAAGAGCCACACTCAAGGCCAAAGACCCGCATGTGGCTCGCGAGCCGCGGTTTGCTGACCACTGCTGTAGGAGAACCTATAACATAGGCCTCTCATTCTCAAGCTTGAACTGATCACTTTTTGAATAACATTTCCTCGGCTGGGACACAGGGGAAAAGCAGGGCTTCTGTGTCAAAATATAGCCCCCCAGAGTCTAAGAGCATGAACCTGGTTCTTTTTTTTTTCACTGTCAATCTCTTATGCCCTGCTGTTTTATTTCCTTTTTTTTTTTTTTTTACATTTTTTTTAATTGTTTGAAGTATTAAAAATAGTAGTACATATGTCTCTTTTTTTCCCCCATTGACCTCCCCCCACCCTCCCCTTCCCCCCAGTACATGCCTTTACCTGCCCCCCCCCAGTGTCTTTTATCCATTGGTTATGCTTATATGCATGCGTACAAGTCCTTCGGTTGATCTCTTACAGCCCCCCTCCCCCCAAAACCTCCTCTGCCTTTCCACTGTAGTTGGACAGTCTGTTCAATGCTTCTTTGCTTCTGTATCTATTTTTCCCCCCTTTCTTCCCTTTAAAAAATCTTGCCTCTGCAGACTAGAAATAGACATAAAATAACAAATAAATGTTTGAGTCCCAATTTCAATGTCCAACAGTTCTGATTCCCCGTTTCAATGTCAAACAGTTCCTTATGTGTACATGTCAGCAATGATATCTGGATGGTGGGCACATGGTGGCAATACAGGTCCAATCCTCTCTGGTTTGGTCCAAGGCAAGTGCTGCGTCGCACAGCTTCTGACTGCTAGCGTGGCAAGGCGTCATCAGCGTCTCCCATCTCTGGACTGTTTCTCCTCTTGTCTTCATGGTTGGAGCAGACCTGTCAATTCCTCTCTGTTGCAGGAATCCACATGGTCTTGGAGTTGTTTTCTGAAAATATACAAACATATTCTCGACCAAAAGTTAATAAAGGAATCTTTTCTATATAATTGATTTGGGATCCTTTTTATTTTTGCCCAGACGATTTTCCTTTGTCTTATTTAGACACCATGTGTGTTTTGCTGTTAGCATTACAAATAGAAATTAATTTTGTAAAGTAAAAATTTTCTAGATGTAATTTACTTATAGGATATTTTTCCTTACATGATATTACCCTACTATCCCCCCTTTTTTGATTAATGGAGGCTTTTGTAAATTTTATAATGCAGTCTTGATAACTTTAAATTTTAACTTTTTGCACAAAAATATGACTGCTTTAGTTTCATTTGAACCTGGTTCTTCTGATCAGCATCACTGGGTGGGAATGGACCACTGGAAATATTTTATAGAATACATAGCAAAGAGACAGCTGGAATAAGTGGGTTTCCAAACCTTATCCTATCAATTCCCTCTCAAAAACATTAGCCTTTTTATGAGTATTTTTCCACTGACATAAACATCCTTCTGCGATGTTAATCATATTGTATATGAACAGCATGGCTAACAAACTCATGTGTCATGATGAAACGTGGCAAGGTGTTGTGATGGAGCCTAAAAAAGGAAAATGGATCATCCGTGTACTTGTTTCTGTTGTTATTTGCATGTAAAATGATAATGCAGGAAAAACAAAAAGTATCACTGTAGGTGTACATATAGCCACATAAATATTTTTTATAATTTTAAAGTGTGAATATTATGGATTAAATGTAAAAGAATAAAATATATGTAGAATAAATTATGATCACCTGTGTTACTACTGAATCTTAAAATGCTGCCATTCCTGTGTGTCTTTAAATAGAACATTAGGGTGAGAGTTGGGAGACAGTTGAACTCCTGATTCCATCCCAGTTTTTCCTTCCCCAGATCTAGTTACTATCATCCACTTTGTGCTTGTCCTTAAGTCGGTTTCTATAATTTTACTCGAAAGTTGTGTAGACACAAGTTATATTTAGTGTTGGTTTTTCACTCAAACCATGCTTTATGAGATTTGTCCACGTTGCTACACATACTCAAGTCCACTACTTTTACCGCTTTACTAGGTATTTACTATGATTACTTTATTCTCTTGTTGAAGGACATTTAGGTTATCTTTAGATTTCCACCATCATAAACAATGCTAAAATTGACTTCTTGTATCCTTCTTCATGGGCACGTGAATGAAGGTTCTCTAGAGTATGTTGCTAAGAATGAACTTCTAGCAGAAAGGCCATGTATGCCTTAGTTTTTACTAGTGGGTGCAACTTCACTGGCTGGTTCAGCCATCCCCGCCTCCCAGCTGCTTGGATGTTGGCTGCTCATGGCTCCTGACTGCCCTTTCCCTGTCCAGAGGGGGTAGGTGCTCCCCCTCTACTGCCCTGGGATGTAGGCTCAGCCAGAGGCCAGTAATGACTGGCACTGGGTAGACAAGCCTGGCTCCTTACCTCCAATGGGACTCATTCAATGGGTACCATTCCTGTCCCAGATTTCCTCTTAAGACCAGGCTGAACGTAAGGTGTTGAGTCCACATCTCTGCTCACCTCCCTCCATCTTCTCCTTCTGCGGTCACTCCTTCACTAAACTCTGTCCCAGTTCCCAGGAGTCACTGCCTCCAGGGAGCCTGGCGCAAGATGACTAATATTGCCAAGGTCTCTCCAAAAGGGCTGCACCAGTGTCCACAGTTAGGAGAGGCTTGAAGGCTGAGAACGAGGAAGCCCTTCCAAGAGATGAGGTGGGGGAGGGGGAGAAGGCAAAGGCTCTGAGATGAAAGAGCTTTGTGAATTCCACAAACTGAGTGAAAGCCAGTATGGCTGAAGTGTGGGGAGCAGAAGAAGGAGAAGGACACTGGTTGAGGTTGGAGATGTATGTAGGAGCCAACAAGTAGACCTCATAGGCTAGTTTCCTTTATTTTTAATTGTAATGGGAAGTTCTTTAAATGCTTTGAGCAAGAAATAGATAGGGTTTGATTTAGAGTAAGAAAATTCATCTGTGTATAGAGAGAATGGTTTGGAAAAAGATAAAAGAAGCAGGTATTTGAGTATCCACACAGCAAGCAGAGTGGATCATAAAAATTATAATGTTAGCTCAGAAAGTAAGAAACACTATGGGGTTTATAGCACAACACTGTGTGTATATAAAACACACAAGCATACAAAGACATGAATTATTCAAGTGCAATACCTATTTTTAAGTGGCTACCTTTGTGGAGGGAGAAGGGAATGGAGATTCGATGTAATAAAAGACAATAATATTAAGAAGATATCTTGCAAGGAATGGTGGTGACGAGGTGTCATGAATTGAGGCATATGATTTACGGAGACCTGAACCAAGAAAACAAAAATCAAAACAGCAACCACCCTCCTCCCTACCCATTATTTTCCTTCGCCCTGTGGAGACCCATGTCTGGGATGGGGAATAGGTTTTCTGAGAAACTTTCCAAATAATCCAACTTTTACCCACTAAGTGGGTTGACCTGGATGGCAGAGACCTTCCTAGTGATTAATGCAGCATCTGAGTCAAGGAACCTGGAGGGAGGAGGAGGCAGAACCTCCCTGGAGCCGCATTAGTGAGGGCACAGATGGTTGCACTGAGGCAGTCTCATGCCTGACCTGGTGGGTGCTCCTGATGCTCCCTCTCACCCTAGTTCCTCCTTTCCCTGGGGGCTCCATGGAGCCTGGTCTTATCTCTGGGTTCAGAGATAATCCAGGTTAACACGTCCTGTTATTTCGCCTTTGCACAAGTTTCTGACCTGGTCCCAGGAGATCTGGGGACCAAACTTCTACCATGTCTGGTAGCCTGTGCCTAGGTGCCCAGGGCAGCAGTAGACACCCATTAGGTATCAATAAATGGCTGTGGATTAAAGTGATCCCTTGAATCTTTGACTGGGGGCAAGGACCCTGAGACTTCCCTTGACATTTTTCTTCAAGTGCCCAGAGAAGCACATGGCATGCTCTGCAAATGCATTTGTCAGTTGGCATTCAAAGAGTTTGCTGAGTTGGTGCCTTTGTTTTGCTGTCTGGCCCTGAGAGACAAAATCCCAGTGGATAGAATAGAGTGGATGCTGGCTTTACCAAATGGCATGCTGCTCTGAGGCACTCCAGAGCGACACTCTGGCAATATGTATAAAAATGAAGTGTGCTTCCCTTTGAATGTACCTAGAAATATATCCAAAAATAATGTACAAAGACATTTACTGATTCATTGTCTGTAGTAGGAAAAACAGGAAAAAAGCTAAATATTATCATCACAATATTGATTAAAAATATATCTGATGCAATCATAAAATGTAATAGCATGCATCCATTAAAAATGATGAAAATATTTACAGAGTATGTTCACCAGCACATTGAGTGAATAAAAATAATTTAGTAAGAAAACAAAATTGGAAGAATTTTCACGAAAATGTAAACAGGACCTGGAGTGATTTTTACTTCCTTTACATTTTATACTTAAGGATATTAAAGAAAATTCAACAAAATCCAAATATTAGAAAATAAACATATGTGAGTGCAAATTCAATATGGAAGTTAATGCAACAGATATCGTAATAAGAAGTAAGTTTGGCACACACAAAAAACCAGCTGTGGACCAACTTATTAATAAATATGACTACAAAAGCCTAAATAAAACATTAGCATATCTACTTCATTAGGTTATACTGGAACACAAGTATGGTTTAATATTAGGAGAGCTTCTAAAAGCCCTGCCTCTATGCTCTACCCCTATGTTCACTGCAGCATTATTTGCAATAGCCGAGATACGGAAGTAACCTAGGTGTCCATCAACAGATGAATGGATGAAGATGATGTGGTGCATATGTACAACAGAATATTACTGGATCATAAAGAAGAAGGAAATCTTACCATTTGCAACAACATGGGTGGGTCTAGAGCAGGGGTGGGCAAACTTTTTGACTCGAGGGCCCCAATGGGTTCTTAAACTGGACAGGAGGGCTGGAACAAAAGCATGGACGGAGTGTTTGTGTGAACTAATATAAATTCAAAGTAAACATCATTACATAAAAGGGTACGGTCTTTTTTTTTATTTCAATAGTTTTATTCATTTCAAACATTTTAACAAGAAGAATGTAAACACTAATTATTATAATTTGAAACTTCAAAAAATGGAGGAATCATAGCACAATAACATACCTTATACTGAAGATGGCAAAGGCAAAATAAAATTGCCTAACAAAGGAAAGGTACAATAGCCTTTCAAATGAAACTTAAATATAATAAAATAATTTAAAACTAAAACAAATAGAAAAGAACAAAATGTGTAAACAGTAAATTAAACATTTTCTTTAGTGCAACTTCCAAATTATGCCCGGGACGTAGATGTAGATGGCAATGTAGACTGGGTTGAAAGGTTTTTGGTCTTTAAAACATCAACTTCAGTGGGAACAGTGCTGTTGGTCTCCTTTTTAGCTAATGCTCTGATACAGTGCTCTCCAGGGGCGTGTCTCCCTACATCACCACCATAACATGTCTACGCATTCCCAGGGTGATGTCGGGGGACCCGTCCGCGGGCATTACAAGGAGCCTCTGGAAGATCGAGAGGTTGTTCCTTCTACTGAATGGGCGGATATAAATCTGCCCACTCAGAAGAAGGAGCTGTTGGCCGTGTTTCCCGACGTTGCCATGTTAACACTGCTGCTGGTGAAGAAGCAGAGGGGAGAGCAAGAGAACCCTCCGCTCTTTCGGCTCCGTGGGCCCGATAGAACAGCCGATCAGGCCGGATCCGGCCTGCAGGCCGTAGTTTGCCCACAGCTGGTCTAGAGAGTATTATACTAAGCGAACTAACTCAGGCAGCAAAAGACAATTACCATAGAATTTTATTTATATGTGGACTCTAAAAACAAAACAAAACACAGACTCATTAAAAAAAAAAAAAAACCAGAGAGAAAAAGGAATAGCTACCAGAAGGGACAGTGTGGGGGATGGGTGAAAGGGGAAGGGAAATATAGTCAATAATATTGTGATAAGTTTGCATGGTGACAGATTGATTATAAGAATTGGTGAGGTGATAAAATGGTCCAATTACTATATCATACACCTGAAACAATATTTATACTAATAAAAGGGTAATATGCTAATCAAACCGGGAGACCTTCTGGACATCCTCCCGGCCAAAGCCATGGTGGCAGGGTCAAGGCAGAGTTGTTTAGGGGCGATCAGGCCAGGAGGGGAGGGCAGTTGGGGGCGAGCAGGCTGGCAGGGAGGACCAGCTGGGGGCAAGCAGGGCAGCAGGGGGGGGACAGTTGGAGGCCAGAAGGCTGGCAGGGGGGCACAATTGGGGGTGATCAGGCCGGCAGGGGGGGGCAGTTGGAGGCGAGCAGGTCAGCAGGCAGAATGGTTAGGGGCAATCAGGCAGGCAGGCAGGTGAGCGGTTAGGAGCCAGCGGTCCCGGATTGTGAGAGGGATGTCTGACTGCCGGTTTAGGCTTGATCCCGCAGTCGAACATCTCCTGAGGGGTCCCAGATTGGAGAGGGTGCAGGCCAGGCTGAGGGACACAACCCTCCGCCCCCTGTGCACAAATTTTGTGCACCAGGCCACTAGTAACCATATAAGATTGTATATCAACTATACTTAAATTAAAAATAAAAAATAAATTTCTCAGATGCTGTAGGATTTTTATAAAATTAAACCTAGGAATAAATATTCTAAAATTTAAAAACGTATCTTAATAAAAGTTAATAAAAAGTGATAGGCACTGAAAAAGCGTCTGATCAAAAATGCAACAGCCATATCTGATTATTAAAGTACTATTGTCAAATACAAACGGAAAGATAGTTGCTAAATGTCTTTCACTTGAAACCCTCTAAAAGGCCTCATTGCACTTGGAATAAATTTTACAGCCTGAACAAGACTCTGCAGGCTCTGCACCCCTTTGGCCTGCACAACTTCCTGTCTCACACTCTCCTCTTTACTCCAGCCACACTGGCCCTATTTCATTCCTTCAACCCAGTGAGCCCTTCTCCACCTCAGGCCTTGGCACACACACCTCTCTGTCTGCAAGGCTCTTTGTTCAGGACTTCATAGGACTGACTTTTTTCTCCTTTACATCTCACCCAAAAAAGACATCAACATGTGGAAAGTGTTCTCTATCTCTATATCATGGAATTAAATAGAGTCTATTTATATTCTCTCATTTTTTATTTTTAAAATTTTCATTTCACCTGCATTAGATTTTCAAAAGGAAAAAGACACAGTAAAATGTATTAATTTAAAATACATTTAAATGTTTTCTGTAAGATCTGAAATATTGATCTAAAGTTTTCCCCTCAATCCCCCAATTGTTTTGGCTCAGTGGATCAGCCTGTGGACTGAAGGGTCCCAGGTTCGATTCCAGTCAAGGGCATGTACCTTGGTTGCGGGAACATCCCCAGTGCGGGGTGTGCAGGAGGCAGCTGATCGATGTTTCTAACTCTCTATCCCTCTCCCTTCCTCTCTGTAAAAATCAATAAAATATATTTAAAAAATAAATAAAGTTTTCCCCTCAATAACTGAGCAGCTGTCCCAGTGCTATTTATTGCCAAAGGGCCTCCATAATGATCCACTCAGTCCTATCTGTGCTCAGCCCTGTTCCTGATGTCGCTGCCCAGCTCCTGTGGCCTGCTCACTCCAGCACCCATTCCGCACTGCTTGAGAATCCTGTCTATTTGACAGAGCAAGTCCCATTATATTCTTTTCAACTGTTTGCTGATTTGTTTGCATATTTATTTTTAGATAAGGTTTAGAATATTTTTTGTTTCCCCAAAATCCTGTTATGATTTTTACTTCAAATAAGTAAATTTTAGACTAATTCAGGAGAACATGTGCCTTTGCGATATTTTATCTTTCTATTCAGAAATTAGTAAGTCCGTGCATTTATGATTAAATGGAGAAATAGAACATTGGAAGGTCCTGGGCAATTCCTGTTAACATCTTACTGCTTTAGATTATTTTGTCGATGTCACACTTTGTATTTCCACCTGATGATTGTTTACATACATATCCTATATAATAAAGAGCTAATATACTAATTAGACCAAAAAGCCGAATGACTGTCCGGACGACATTCCTGATGAAGCCGGTGCTGTGAGTAGCTGCGAGGGCCAAGCCCCTTGCACGAATTTTGTGCATCAGGCCTCTATTGTATTTATAATAGTAATGGGTAATATATATTGAGTGCCCACCACATGCCAACTCTTTATGTTAAGCACTTTATTACTCAATTTTATTCTTACAACTCATCTTTCAAGTGAAAAAAAACAAGCCTTAATGAACTCAGCTAACGTGCCTGAGGTTTCAATGCAAGTGGCAGTGCCATTCTTCTCACTAAAAATATTTTTAGTTAATTCTCACTCAAGGATAAGTTTCCCTTGGTTTTTAGAGAGATTGGGAGGGAGGGAGGAAGACAGAGAGAGAGAAACATTGATGTGAGAAAGAGAGACATTGATTGGCTGCCTACTTCGCTTGCCCAGACCAGGGCTAAGGATCTAGCCTGCAACTGAGTATGTACACTTAACTGGAATCAAACCCAAGACCCTTCAGTCCACTGGCTCCCAACTATTACAGGTGAACAGCTCTGTCTCTTTCTCTCACTCGCTGGCTGCTCTAATTTAGTTGAGAACATCCAGAATTTTCTTCTGGTCACAAGTATAAAGAATCTTATTAAACTCACTGAAGTCACATGTCCACATACAACCATCATCACTGTGGTCTGACCAAAGAAATGTGCTGATACCTCCACTCTGGGGCCCTGACCCACACACCCAGAACCACCTTGATGTGGAAATTGTCAGCTATTAGAAAGGGGAAATTGGAAGTCATGTCCACCACAGGCCATGTCAAATAAAACATTGACTTCTGGTTTCCACTCTGACATATAAGAGCTTGGAAGTCCTTACTCTTATCCTTACAAGAAGAGAAAAGATGAACAATCCAAAAAACAGGAACTCTTTTTAGATCCATCAGATCATTGAAGTCACATGGCTATCAAATTAAGCGTTGCTGCTGCAAACCACTGAGATTCAGGGCTCTGTTAACACAATACAACCTAGCACTAGCTCTTGTGTGTGTGTGCGCACAGACAGAAGAAAAGCAGACACCGAGGAGGTGACAATAGGAAGAAAAAGAGTTTGGAGGCACATTTGCCTGTGACAGTCCTCCTCCTACTTGATAGCTACTCCCCCTCATGAGCCTGAACATCGCTAAGAAGCACATGCTGCAATAACCCATTGTGCAGGCAGGGGAGAGACAGGCCCTGACAGGTACAGTGACTTATCCAGGATCAAGAAGAGGTAAAAATGAGGGGTTGAGTCTTAGCCCAGGTCTGTCTCCTCAAATCTGGGACCTTGGCTATAGCCAGATCTTCTAGGGGCTGTGGAGAGGGGTGTGTTGGTGTCACTGTGTACACTGTTGGTATTCCATGGAGAAGGTGGGTGAGCAGTCAGCAGCCCATAGGACTATCTATAGCTGTTATTATTTGAGGGGTGTTGGGGGGGTGGCAATCCCAGGAAGTGAGGTCACTTCCTAATAGAACTTGGAACCCCCGTAACCAGGCACCCACTTTCTAGCAACTGCCCAACCGCCACTCACTTGGCAAGAGACGGTTGACAGTTCAAGATGTTCTCTTGTTGTGTTCCCAGTTATCAGGGCTCTGGTTCCCAGAGACCCTGCAGTGAGAGTTGTTCCAGACTCTGTAGACGGTTCAACACTCGTGCCCGACACCTCTGGCCGTTTTCAAGAAGATCCCGTCAGGTAAGAGAAGGTGGCCTGGGTCAGACCCATTCACGCCAGGCCAGCCTCCTCTGTGGGCCATCCCTGTGCAGCCCACATGCCTTCCCTTCATGTGGTGGGAAGAGGGACCTGAAGGGAGACCCCTTGGGGCAGGAACAGTTTTTGGGGCAGCGGATCACCTAGAGCAGTGGTTCTCAATCTTTCTAATGCCGCGACCCTTTAATACAGTTCCTCATGTTGTGGTGACCCCAACCATAAAATTATTTTTTTTGCTACTTCATAACTGTAATTTTGCTACTGTTATGAATCGCAATGTAAATATCTGTGTTTTCCAATGGTCTTAGGCGACCCTGCTAGTGGTTCTCAACCTGTGGGTTGCGACCCACAGGTTGAGAACCGCTGCTTTAGAGCCTAAGACCATCAAAAAACACAGGTATTTACATTATGATTCATTAACAGTAGCAAAATTACAGTTATGAAGTAGCAACGAACATAATTTTATGGTTGGTGGTCACCACAACAGGAGGAACTGTATTAAAGGGTCGCGGCATTAGAAAGGTTGAGAACCACTGACCTAGAGGTCCTGCTGTGATCACACCCCAGGGTAGGGCAGGGCAGGTAGTTGGAGATGGGCTTCTAGAGGGGTCTCTATCTGTGCCAATGGGAGTCCTAGTCCTCAGGCTGTCACGCCTTTTCCTCGCCAGTGGAGGTCTCAGCAGATCACAGTGTGTGTGTGTGTGTCTGGAGTGGAGGGTCACAGGGGTCACAGAACCAGCAAAACAGGGCTCTGAGGCTTTCCCCTGGTGACTGGGAACTGTCTTTACAGAGCTCCGCACAGGAGAACAGAGAGGAGCTGACAGATGGGGTCCTCAACTCCATGCCCCTGCAGGAGGCACAGGTGCCCCATACCTCCTCCAGGATGCAGCATGGCCGCAGGGTGAGTATAGGTGCCCAGTTGATCCAGACTCCAGAACCCCTGGTTGTCAATAGGACCTGAGTTCCAGAAGGCACCCTGCTACTCCCCTAAGATCCCTCCTAGTGTCCAGTTCCCAAAAGGATCTGGGTCCCTGTATCCTCCAGGTCAGGAGCTGGGGCCTCCCTGAGCTGCACATTGTACCAGGACGGGCACTGGTTATCACGGCGATTCATGTCTTCATTTCTGTGGGACCTGGACCTTATAACCTTCTGTTGCCATGACAACAGTGCCACCCTGAGCACTCCACATGTCCTAATATCCAGACCCTCCACCCCACAAAAAGACTCTGTGTCTCATCTTACATTGGGATGTTTTGTCAGAAATCACACGGTGACACTGTTAATACAGCATGTGCTGTCTGTCCTCTGCTAAGAATATGACCTAAGATACTAATGTGTTTCATATTCCTTACCTCCAATTCTACTTTTCCTGCCAAGAACCTTTTCTCTTATCAATGTGAAAAACTTTCAAAGCTGTGAAAAAGTTTTGTGCCTTTATTTGATCCAAAGTGTCGACAATTGCCAGAGAGCAAAATCTCAATGGGTTGAGAGAACGCATGGGAGAATGACAATTTTGCACCTTACGTTATAAATTACAAGCAAAGTGCAGAGATATGTGGGTCACATGAAATCCATGGGTGATAGATTAGGCAGACAGGAGAAAGCAAAGTGTGGAAACTTCTGTAATTGGATCATCGGTAAAATGATAGGCAAATACTTCTTTTCCATAGGTGGATGTAGGATAGCTTCAAGTCAACAATGAACTCATTAACAACGGAGGGATTTGTGATCTCTGCAGAGCACAGAGTGGTGCCTGTGCATGAGTTGTCCAAAATAAGGAATATTCCTTTGATAATCCAAAGACATGTTATCATAGATGCAAAAAGGCAGTACATAGACTCTGTTAGGGTAAAGATTGACCTTTGTCAGGGAAGATGCCAGACTACGACATGACTACCCACCATGAGCTCCATTGAGTTAGTGTTTTAATTTCAGACCATCCTTTGTAATTACTTAAGGTCTCTGAGTTTGCAAGGACTCCACACAGGACTTCCCTGACGTAGTCAGGTTAGCATGTGGCCCCTTTTTTCGTCCACACATTCTCCTTTTGTTCATAAATCAATACACATTATGCATTGATGATCAGTGTTAGTGTTTTGTCTTGCTGAACAATGGATCATTGGGGATGAGGCAAGACCTTAAATAAACTTAAATGGCTTTCAAGGTGTAATTTTTATTATTATTCAAAATAAAAGTAAGGTGAATAGGAGGCCATGAGATCCTCTATGTCCTTGTTACAAAATATTCTGGATCAATTTTAAATTTTGAGCTACCATGAGCAGGGTCTTTTTGCTGCTTGTCTTAAGTTTTAGTATTTTGCTTCGAGTATAATATTTCCATACCAAGAACAAAAGCAACAGTATTAAAGCAGTAACACCATTTAGGAATAGAAAATATCTAGTGCTAGACTGAGGGGAATAAGCATCTCAGCCAACCAAAAAACCCTTTGCATGCATTATCATAATGGTTCATTAAGCTAAGTATATGTTTTCCTCCTTCATCCACTGTCACTTGTACTTATGCTATGTTTGGCCAGATGAATTAAGACTCTCTACTCTTTCGTTATCATAACTGATCATCAGAATGTCATTGTCTAGTAGATGGGAAAAATTAGGAGGTATCCAAATTCAACTTTCCATGTGTAATAAGGGAGGGGCCTGGGGAGACAGATATTGTTTCCATTAGGAAACCATAAAGAGGGTAATAACAATATAAAATCAGTTGATGTACATTTAATCAATAACAATTAGGAGATAGAATAACAAGGTTTGAGCAGCAGTAATTTGTGAGCATCCAGGCCTTGTTGACTTCTTGGGATAGCTGTCAGCCCCCATGGCCAGTGGTTTCTCACCCTTGAACAGTCTTCAATCTCCATGGTGGATGGAGGCCAGTGTCAGAGACAGATGTCCATTTGTGGTAGGGCATCTGATAAGGTAACACCCTTTTTTCCACATTGGAGAGAGTCTTTAATTAATGTTTCAATAAATAAAAATCTCCTGGTTGTAAGTTTTGGTCTTTAAAGTCTTTGTCTCTTGGGAGTACTATGAAATGAATGTCACTCATTTCAGGCCTATAACCTTAGTGAGTCATTGATAGTAATATAGAATGTCTGCTTTTATTTTCCCTTACATTTGGAAATCAAAAAGATTTAAAAATCAGCAGTATTTTAAACAGAGTCATAACAACAATAATCATCTTCACTTCCTTTAGTTCCATACCCATTTTTTTTTGTTTATCCTGATTATTTGCCAGTATTTTCATGAATTCAGTTATTCCTTAGAATTCTATACTTTTTCATTCAGTTCAAAGATGTGACCTGCTTAGAAACCTGTAATTTAGAGTAATTCAGAGTCCTTTTCATGGATTTTTCTAAAGATGTAACATATTTGAAAATTCATTAGAATAAAACAATAACTACGAATGACAAAACAAAGTGGCATGGTTATAGTTTTGATTGTAATGCAATTGATAAAAAACTTTGCTTTTTTTGTAAACTATAACATTTCAAGGCAATAATTTTTGGAAAATAATAATTACTATAAAATGACAGAGAATAATATGAAAATATATAAGTATATGTATATATTTGGATTCAATATACAATTTCAATATAAAAAGAACAAATAAAATGTAAGATTTTAAAACATTGTCCATGGCTTCTTGTATTGAGCATTGGGTATAATTCATAAACTTCCAATGTTTGAGCCACAAATAACCAGAGTCCCACTGCCAGATGCCCTCATAGGGAACCATCCCTCTTGGCTGGCCTGGTGTCGCTGACACCAAGACCCCTGTTACATCTGAGAGTTTCCAATTTGAACTTTTCTTTGAATCTTTCTATGTTCCTTCCTAGGACAGGTTGAAATCATTAGAACATCCATTTTAATAAAAATATATGTACACAAATAGCACAGTTGTTTTCATTTTTTAATTTGGCAAAGCTTCTCAAGTAATTTCAAGCATATTAAGTAGGACTAATTCAGTTCAACAATGGCCCTTTAATAAGGAGAGAGAATATATCCTTGAGGTATTCCAGGGCCCATTGGAATTAACTCAAAGCCATCTTTTTTTAAAAAAATTATTTTTATTATTATTTTTTTACATATGTGTCCTTATTCCCCCATTACCTCCCACCCCCCACTCATGCCCCACCTGCCTGTTGTCTGCATCCATTGATTAGGCTCATATGTATGCACACAAGTCCTTGGTTGATCTCTCTCCCTTATCCCATCGACCCTCTCCTTCCCTGAGGTTTGAGGTTCTGATCGACATTTCTCAGTCTCTGGATCTGTTCTTGTTCATCAGTCTATTCCATTGATTATATTCCATAAATGAGTGAGATCATGTGACATTTATCTTTTTCTGCCTGGCTTATTTCACTTAGCATAATGCTCTCCATCTCCATCCATGTTGTTGCAAATGGTAGGAACTCCTTCTTTTTTATTGCAACGTAGTATTCCATTGTGTAGATGTACCACAGTTTTTTAATCCACTCATCTGCTGATGGGCATTTAGGCTGTTTCCAAATCTTAGCTATGGTGAATTATTGCTGCTATGAACATAGGGGTGCATATATCCTTTCTGAGTCGTGTTTCTAGTTTCTTGGGATATATTCCTAGAAGTGGGATCACTAGGTCAAGTGGGAGTTACATTTTTAGTTTTTTGAGGAAACTCCATACTGTTCTCCACAGTTGCTGAACCAGTCTGCATTCCACCAGCAGTGCAAAAGAGTTCCTTTTTCTCTGCATCCTTGCCAACACAGCCATCTTTTGTTTAAAAAGTCTTTTAAGCCCTAACCAGTTTCGATCAGTGGATAGATCATCGGCCTGTGGACTGAAGGTTCCCAGGTTAGATTCCGGTCGAGGGCATGTATCTTGGTTGCAGGTGCATCCCCAGTAGGAGGTGTGCAGGAGGCAGCTGATCAATGTTTCTCTCTCATTTATGTTTCTAGTTCTCTATCTCTCTCCCTTCCTCTCTGTAAAAAATTAATAAATTATATATTTTTTAAAAAAGTCTCTTAAAATGGGAACTTTAGGAAGGTTGTCAAATATACATATGCAAAAGATTATACCTTGTACTTTTTGTAAATCTAAGTAAAGCAAACATAGGCTTATGGTAATAACTCTAAAGACATGAATCATACTTACAAACAGTTTTAATATTAAATATTTTGTCCAGACTACAGAATTCACCTTAATTTACATAAGTATTTAATCTTTTAGGTAAAAGTTTATATCCTACTAATGACATCTGGAGGCTGAAAAATCACCACACATATCACATAGATGAAAACATATCACATAAAGGCTATACACATAATTTTTTCAGAGAAAATACAAGAATATTTTATATAAAACTTTCACAAAAGTTTATAGCCTGTACCCCCTTTTACAAAACTTTCATGAACTTTCACAAACCTTCTTACACATTCAGAAATCACTATACTTAGAGAAAATTACATTTGTGCTTTTCCTTCAAATATGACTCCTTATACCTCAAGCCTTCTATTAGCACAACTATATAATTTCTTCCAACTTAACTGGAACTTTTAACTCTTAGGAGCCTTAATTTCCAGTGATAAGCACAAAAGTGAACAACCAGCATTCCTTAGATTGATGTTGATGATCATATTTTAATCACAATCTCACGTTCAAGAAACACACCTTTGGGAGGAGAAACCAAGATGGCGGCATAGGTAAACACCTAAACTGCTGCCTTGCACAACAATTTCAAAACTACAACTAAAAGACAAAATGGACATCATCCAGAACCACAGCAAGGCTGGCTGAGTGAAAATTCTACAACTAGAAGGGTAGAGAAAAGCACACTGAGACTCGGAGGAACTGCTGGAGGCAGAGGTACTGAGACGCACGTGCGGAGAGGACTGGCAACTGAGTGTGTGGCTGGCTTTCTCAAGCGGGAGGGAGACAAAAGCTCCCAACTGCGCTGAACTCCAGTTCCGGGCGAGACTCTGGGGACCCAGACTCATAAGGGGTGAAACTGGACTGTCAGGAAAGAGAAAAGTATACTGAGACTCAGAGGAACTGTGGAAGGCAGGGGTACTAAGGCGCATGGGCGTGGTGAGGGCGGGCAACTGAATACGCAGTTGGCTTTTTCAATCCGGAGGGAGACAAAAGCTCCCAACTGCACTGAACTCCAGTTCCGGGAGAGACTCTGGGGACCCAGACTCATTCAGGGAGAAACTGGACTGTCTGGCAGCAGGTGGAACTTGAGGGCGGCTTTCCCTCAGAGGTGCTTGCAGCGATTACCATGGGACACTGAGACACAGGGGCCTATTAGGGCAGGGCTGACGGGAAACCAATGCTGTCTGCTCTGCCCTGAGACTCTGCCCCATCCAAGCTGAGCACAGAGGCTTTTGCAAGTCTTGTCTCATAAGGGTGTCTCCAGCACAGAAGTTCTCCCAGCGAAGACACAGCTGATCCTCACAGCCATTGGGCCTGGAGGTCAATTCCTCCCAGTGATACCAATAACAATCAAGGCTTAAATACAGCAAGATTGTGCACACAGCCCACAAAGGGGTGCACCAAGAGTGTCTACCTCAGGTAACTGGGGAGGCTGAGCCCTGGCCCTATAGGACACCTAGCACACAAAGCCACTCTATCAACTCAGGGAAGCAGCCAAAATGCAGAGACAAAGAAACAGATCACAAAAGAAAGAAATGGAGGAAAGCAAACGACTGGATATAGAGTTCAAAACTTATAAGGTTTTTCAAGAATTTTTTAGAAAAGGCCAATAAATTTAGCAAGACCCTCGAGGATATGAAAAAGGACCAACTAGAAATTAAACATACACTGACTGAAATAAAAAATATTATACAGAGATCTAACAGCAGACTAGAGGTTCACAAGAATCAAGTCAAAGATTTGAAATACGAAGAAGCAAAATACACCCAACTGGAAAAGCAAAATGAAAAAAAGAATCCAAAAATATGAAGATAGTGTAAGGAGCCTCTAGGACAACTTCAAGTGCACCAACATCAGAATTATGGGGGTGCCAGAAGAAGAGAGAGAGCAAGATACTGAAAACATATTTGAAGAAATAATGACAGAAAACTTCCCCCACCTGGTGAAAGAAATAGACTTACAAGTCCAGGAAGCACAGAGAACCCCAAACAAAAGGAATCTAAAGAGGACCACAACAAGACACATCACAATTAAAATGCCAAGGGCAAAAGACAAAGAGAGAATCTTAAAAGCAGCAAGAGAAAAACAGTTAGTTACCTACAAGGGGAGCACCCATACAGCTGTCTGCTGATTTCTCAACAGAAACTATGCAGGCCAGACGGGAGTGGCAAGAAATATTCAAAGTTTTGAAGAGCAAGTACCTACAACCAAGATTACTCTGCCCAGCAAATCTATCATTCAGAATTGAAGGGCAGATAAAGAGCTTCACAGATAAGAAAAAGCTAAAGGAGTTCATCACCACCAAACCAGTATTATATGAAATGCTGAAAGGTATTCTTTAAGAAGAGGAAGAAGAAGCAAAAGGTAAAGATAAAAATTATGAAAAATACGTATCTATCAACAAGTGAATCTAAAAGTCAAGTGAATAAAAAATCTGATGAACAGAATAAACTGGTGAATATAATAGAATCAGGGGCATAGAAAGGGAGTGGACTGACAATTCTCGGGAGAAAAGGGGTGTGGGGGGTGACGGAAGAGCCTGGACAAAAATCGTACACCTATGGATGAGGACAGTGGGGGAGGGTAAGGACAGAGGATGGGTGGGAACCGGGTGGAGGGGAGCTATGGGGAAAAAAGAGGAACAATTGTAATAATTTGAACAATAAAGATTTATTAAATTAAAAAAACAACAAAAAAACACACAAAATAAGTTAAAAAAAAAAAGAAACACACCTTCAACAAAGCACAAAACATTACATCAACAGCTCCAAATCAATTTTACAGACCTGTAATAAAAAACCCAAAAGCAGGGGAACCTAAGACTTGTCTAGCAATCAATGTTTCAGTATTTCATGTTATTTCAAAATATCTAGATATTCTATAACTTTCATTAAAACTTACTAAGTTAGAAAGAAATAGTTGAAATAAGCTAAAGTGATTTGTGTAGGTGGGTAAGATATTTTTTTCTATTGGGATAAGACATATCTTCCAGAGATTTGTATTTATAAAAATGGCCCAGACAAGAGGTCTTGGTGAACTCAGGTATTTCCACTTCAAAGGTTCTGGGACTTTGGTTGCATAAAGCCAATTATCTACAAGCCTCTGAAATGAATAGGGGAGGTTTGGGGAAGGTAAAAGGAGTTGATGGGCTTTGAATTGTTTCTAGAGCCAAACCTCTGGCCCCTTGAAAACTTCATTTGTCAAACAAGGATAGTCATTTTCAATACTTCAGGGACTGGGTTGCCACTAAAATGTTGGCAAGGGACTGACCAAATCATTCACTCATTTTTTGAATGTTTCTTTCTATTTGGATACATTTTTCTAGTTTCCAGAAAGCACATACCTCTGAGAGGAATAAAGGCTTTCAGGTATATGAAACCTCTGTCCATCTCCCTTGGGAATGGCAAAACAGGTCCTAGCTGCAAGATAGTCTTGAAATTAATGGTGTGAAACCTCTCTATCACCCACTTTATATTGGGACCAGGTAGGTGGGGTAACAAATGAAGGTTGGATTCTTTCTTGAAGGACTCAGGATCAAGTTTCTCCCATTTGGTGAATATGTACCCCAAAAGAGGATTCTCAAGTCACTGTGGGCTGGTTCCCCATTTATAGAGAGACAAAAGAGCAAGCCAAGTGTTACAGGCAGGTGTTTGGGCTGTTTGGGGCCATTCTGAGTAGGGTGGGTACCCTGTGAAGCCATCTCTCAGGCTCTCGTGGAAGATAATAATGAAGAAAAGATGATTAGCAAACGTTCGGTCAATCTCAAGCTTAGTTTCCTCCTGCAAAGTTCCTTTAAAATCATTAATTTCACTTTTGGTTCAGTATCTGGTTCACTTATTCTGAGTATATATGTAACTATTCTGGAAAAAGCATATATAAGCATCACTGATTTCATTAAAAAGAAAAACCCCCACTCATTTAACAGGTGAATTGGGGAAGATTTGATAAGCAACCCATATAAATATATAAATATATATATTCCCATAACATTCCCTAGTTGGAAGGAAACAGGTTTTGATTAAAAAACAGACATTTGTAGGGAAGCTTTATTTAGATGGTGAAAGCAATTGGGCGCGGTTAAGAACAAATAAAGCAACCTTAGTATATACAGGGTACTTAGTGGCTTCTCCCCTCCCCCCATTTTTAAAATAGATTTTTATTGAATTCAGAGAGGAAGGGAGAGGGAGAGAGAGATAGAAACATCAATGATGAGAGAGAATCATCAATTGGCTGACTCCTGCACGCCTCCTACTGGGGATAGAGCCCGCATCCTGGGCTTGTGCCCTTGACCAGAATCAAACCTGGGACCCTTCAGTCTGCACGCCGATACTCTATCTCCTGAGCCAAACTGGCTAGGGCAGTGGCTTCCCTTTTAATGATAATTTAAAATTCTGCCAAAGTATCAGTGAGAAGGTGAAACACACTTGGAGCTACCCTATGCTTGTTTGTGTTTGTTTACTTTTTCTAAATCCTATTTCAGTTTCCTATAATCCTTAAAGTGGACAGACTTCTCTACAGGAGTTTTCTTACAACCTTATTTAGTAATTCTGTTGCTTTTGCTCCCAGGTACCAGGAGTATATTAATTGGGATAGGTTAGAATAGCCAGGATTACATGTTCTAACAGTGAAATTTCTTTGTGAACCAATCAGGGCCATAGAGAAAATCGAGAACAATTGCTGGTTCCTCCCTGGCTGAGAGCAGCTTTTCTCCAAAGGGAGCTGGTAGGAGTCCTATTCTCATTTTCCCTTAAGTCAGTAGGGAGTGGTAGTGGAGGAGACAGAAGAGCAATGAAGAAGGGAAGGGAAAGAACATGTCTGGACAAGGAAGCTCAGAGAGCAAAAGATGGAGTGGAAGTGCTATAGAAGGGGGAGATGGGGTGTTAGCATTTATTAGCTTCAGGAGAGTTCAGAGATAATCTCTGAAATTTCATTTTTTAAAAATAAATCTTTATTGTTCATATTATTACAGTTGTTTCTCTTTTTCCCCCCATAGCTCCCCTCCACTCAGTTCCCACCCCACCCCATGCCCTTACCCCCACCCCCCTCATTGTCCTTGTCCATAGGTATAAGCTTTTTGTCCAATCTCTTCCCGCACCCCCCACACCTCCTTCCCCCCCCCGAGAATTGTCAGTCCATTCCCTTTCTATGCCCCTGATTCTATTATATTCACCAGTTTATCTGTTCTTCAGATTTTTTATTCACTTGATTTTTAGATTCACTTGTTGATAGACATATATTTGTTGTCACTTTGTTGTTCATAATTTTTATCTTTACCTTTTTCTTTCTCTTCTTAGAGAATACCCTTCAGCATTTCATATAATACTGGTTTGGTGGTGATGAACTCATTTACTTTTTCTTGTCTGTGAAGCTCTTTATCTGACCTTCAATTCTAAATGATAGCTTTGCTGCGTAATCTTGGTTGTAGGTTCTTGCTATTCATCACTTTGTATATTTCTTGCCACTCCCTTCTGGCCTGCATAGTTTCTGTTGAGAAATCAGCTGACAGTCGTATGGGTACTCCCTTGTAGGTAACTAACTGTTTTTCTCTTGCTGCTTTTAAGATTCTCTCTTTGTCTTTTGCCCTTGGCATTTTAATCGTGATGCGTCTTGTTGTGGTCCTCTTTAGATTCCTTTTGTTTGGGGTTCTCTGTGCTTCCTGGACTTGTAAGTCTATTTCTTTCACCAGGTGGGGGAAGTTTTCTGTCATTATTTCTTCAAATAGGTTTTCAATATCTTGCTCTCTCTCTTCTTCTGGCACCCCCATAATTCAGATGTTGGTATGCTTGAAGTTGTCCCAGAGGTTCCTTACACTATCTTCATATTTTTGGATTCTTTTTTTCATTTTGCTTTTCCAGTTGGGTGTATTTTGCTTCTTCGTATTTCAAATCTTTGGCTTGATTCTTGGGATTCTCTAGTCTGCTGTTGGATCTCTGTATATTATTCTTAATTTCAGTCAGTGTATACTTTATTTCTGATTGGTCCTTTTTCATATCCTTGAGGTTCTCACTAAACTTCTCTGAGGTTTCTAGAAGATTCTTGAGTAACCTTATAACTGTGGCTTTGAACTCTATATCCAGTATTTTGTTTTTATTCATTTCTTTCATTTGTAACTTGTTTCTTTGTCCTCACATTTTGCTGCTTCCCTGTGTTTGTTTTTATGTACTGGGTAGCTGCTAAGTCTACTTGAGTTGATAGAGTAGCCTTGTGTGGTTATTGTCCTATAGGGCTCAGTGGTTCAGCCTCCCCAGTCACCCGAGGTGGACACTCTTGGTGCACCCCTTTGGGGGCTGTTTGCGCAGCCTTGTTGTAGTTAACCCTTGATTGCTGTTGATATCACTGGGACGAATTGACCTCCAGGCCAATAGGCTGTGATGACCAGCTGTGTCTACACTGGAAGATCTGTTGCACAGGACACACCCTTATGGGGCAGAACTTGCTTCCGTGGGGCTTTGGTGCTCACTGAGTCTGCTCCTTGAGTGTGTGTCTCTTAGGGATGTGAAGAGTTGTAATCCAGTATGGTCTCACTCTGACCACTGGGTACACTGGCTCTTGGATCTCCAAGGAGGTGCAAGGTCAGTCATTGTCTGGGGCCGCCCAGCAGGAGCTACAGAGACATCTGCAGATTCCTCCTCTTTGTATGGGGTTTGGAAGTGCCCAGACAAGGCCCAGCTGTGAAGCAAGGCCGCTGCTGCTGCCAGGTGGTGGGCCTTCTTTTGGAATCTCTGGGTCTCTCTGACCCAGCTGTAGTTCCTTTTAGGCAAAAGGACAGGCCATTCATATGCAAAAGCTGCTGCTCACAGCTTGGGTGGGGTTGTAAATGGCATGGGGCGGGGTCTCTGAGAATCACCAGGACAGAGCAAACAGCAATGGCTGCCCTGAACTGGAACTTCCCAGGTTCTCTGAGTCCTGCGCCCCCCATGCAGGAACAATGATCGCTGCGGGCATCTCTAAGAGTAAGCCGCCCTCGCGTTCCTGTCCCAATGCCAGACAGTCCATTTTCACCCCGTATGTACCTGGGTCCCCCAGAGTCTCGCCGGGAACTGGAGTTCAGAGCAAGCGGGAGCTTTTATCTCCCGGTTTAAAGAGCAGCACATCCAGGTGCCAGCACTTTCCTCGCCTCTGCACCTCTTACTGGTCTCAATGCGCTTTCTTCACCTCTCTAGTTGTGGAACTTCCACTCAGCCAGCTTTCCCGCAGTTCTGGGTGGTAGTTGTTCTGCCATTTAGTCATGGTTTTGATGTGGTTGTGAGAGGCAGCAAGTATAGGTGATTACCTATGCCGCCATCTTAATTTCTTATTAATTTCTTTTTGAAGGAGAGTTTATTGGTGCTTCTCCTTAGAAGTTTCTAATTTCCAAATCAAGATATGCGTCCTATTCATTCAATCAGTTTAATTTTCAGGCCGGCATTTTTCTAGTTTTTCTTTTTTCCCTGCGAAAAATTAACTTAGGCACGCAAAGACAACTGTGTATTGGTCACTTTATAGTTGATATTTTCTAGATAAATCTTCCTATTTCTGTAAAGCACTTGCAAGTCAAGGCTCCCTATCAGGGATATTAATGAGGGCTGGAGTCTGGGAATTCCCAGCCGTGGAGGCACAACTTCCCATGTTAACTAGAGGTTTGTTTGCTGCTGTTGTTTTTATTGTTGTTTGGTGTCTGCAGAGTCTCAGCACATTTTTGAGGGTGTGATGTAGTGGGTTGAAGTGTGTTGCTTTGTGGGTTGAGCTGCACGATGCTCATCCCCTAGAGTCTCATTCAACCCTCTTCTGTGCCTCGGTTTCTCTCCCTGCTGTGTAAAACAACCAGAAGGGCTACCAGTGCAGATGGACCACACCTTATTAGTGCTCCCCGTGAAGAGCGATTTGGTTTAGTTACAGTTGTGTTGGAGTTTCCCTACGGGGCTCGGACATGTTGTGAGGAATGACCTCTGACACATCTGCAAAGATCCTCAGTTGTCTAAGAACACCTGAAATTCGTGTAGCTAGGAGGCTGTGCCCCTTTATCTTCCTAGGTGAACCAGGTCATCTCTCATTTATACAGCCAAGGTGTTGTCCCCAGTCTCTCAAAAGGCAATTCCACTAGAAAACACAGAACCAGGCCCATTTTTCCTCCTGTCTCTCCTTAGCCTGGGATCTGTCAACCATTAACCTTAGTTCCACCAAGAGTATTCAAAAATATGGCTCAAATAAAGTCAGCAGCACAAGCAAGGGAAGGGCCTGGATCCAAGAGACATCTCACACAAGTTCACCCAACGGGCAGGGAACTGGTGGGTCAATGGGCCCTTTGCTGTATCCCAGCACCAGGTGTAGGTCTGCAGGGTGGTGCTGGGCAAGCTTTTCTGGGATCCTGCTGTATTGTGCCAAGTAAATGTCAATGTAAGAAGCAGTCAAAACTGTGAACGATTGTTGCGATTTTATCTGAGCCAAACTGTCAATTGCCTTGAAGCAAAATCTCAATGGATTGAAATAATGCTCTGGAGAATGGCAGTTTTCACCTTATTTTAGATATTACAGTCAAAAGTGGAGATGTATGTGGGTTGCATGAAATCCATTGGTGATAGATTGGATAAAAAGTAAAATGATAGACACATACTTCTTTCCATAGGTGGATATAGGATAGAACAGCCAACAATGAACTCAATAACAATGAGGGGATTTGTGGTCTCCACAGAGCACAGAGTGTCCAGAACAAGGAAAATTCCTTTGACATTCTAAAGCTATGTTCAGTTAAGTTAAAGGCATGTTCAGTGAAGGTAAAGATTGACTTTTTTTAAGAGAGGATTCCAGCCTAGCACATGGCGACCCACCATAAATTGCTTTTAGTTAAAAAGTTTTAACTTTAGGACATCCTTTGTGACAACTTCAGGTCTCTGAGTTTAAAAGACCACCACCCAGGCCTTCCCTGACCTAATCACAGGTTAGCGAGTGGCCACTTTTTGTGTCTCCACACTCGATCACTTATGCCCCACCTCTTGTCACCAATCATGTCCCTCCTCTGTCCCACCACAGGAGGACAAACCATCAACCCTGAGTAGGAAAAGGACCAGTAAGGTGCCAGCAGCTGCAGCTTCCTCACGAACTGTGGGCCTGGCCAGCACATCCACTGTGCTCAAAACACAGGTACCCCAGAAGCTGTTCGCCATCTGGGCGGTGGACTGCTCCAGACCCGGCTGCGTGCCCAGGTGGTGCAGTCTCACTTTAAAGAAGCTAGTGATCTTCAAGGAGCTGGCAAAAGACCTCAACTCTGTGGTGATTTCTGTGAAGCTGCAGGACTCCAAGGGCATCCTGAGGTCCCAAGAGATTGTGCTGCCTCCCAGTGGACCAGTGGAGACCGGCCTGGCACTGACCTTCTCCCTGCAGTACTCCCACTTCCTCAAGGGAGAAGGCAACAAGCTGCAGGTCATGCTGGAGCAGAGGAAGCGTTATAAGAACAGGACTGCCGTGCGCTACAAGACACTGGCCACTGGCGCCATCCACATGGCTGAGGTCATGCAGCAAAACCCCAAGTGTGGCCAGATGCTGAGCCTCTACAGCAGTGTCAAGCAGTCCTCCACCAAGGTGGCCAAGATCTGGATCTCCTCCCTGTGCAGTCAGCCCATCGAACATGAGGACGTTGCCATGCAGGCCAGCCCGAAGGCCAAGTCCGCAGGTAACTACACCGGGGGGCAGGATGAGAGCTCCTTTTCTGAGCGGGAGGCCAGCTGCAGTAGAAAGCACAGACAGGACCTGCACAAGGATGACTTTGAGAAGGGGAAGCCAAAGAAGCAGCGGCGATCAATACGAGGAAACTTGAAGCGAAAAGTCCTGGCGCTGTTTCACAGGTCCAAAGTGTCAGAGAGGGACCGTCAGTCTGACATGATGGGGAACCCCAGGAAAAGTGACCCATACATGGAGGATGATGACAGCGTCCTCAGCATCCCCAGGCCCAAGCTCAGGCCATACTTTGAAGGCCCGTCAGACTCTAGCTCGCAGACGGAGATGTGGGGCAGCCACAGTGACATGACCCAAACGGAGCCTCTGAGTCTGGCCCAAATGCCAGAGAATGCGTGGGCCTTGGGAGGCAAGCAGCCATGTGAGAGTGACAATGCATTTGTGTCCTATAGCACACCCACCAGCAAGGTGGACAAGATCCGGATGGCCTCCCTGTCCAGGCCGCCCATCGACCATGAGGACAGCGCCAGGCAAGCCAGTCCCAAGGCTGAGTCCTCGGATAACTACTCTGAGTGCAAGTGTGAGGACTTCTTCTCCAAGCTGGAGGCCAGCTCCAATGATGCCCACAGGCAGGACCAGGAGGAGGATGACTTCAATGAGGGGAATCCAGTAGTGAGAGAGAGGACCATGACCGGGCAACAGAACTACCACCAGAAAGTCCTGTTATGGCTGCACACAGTCCAAGTGTGGGAGGAGGTCCTGGACCCTGAGCAGGACCATGGGGAGCATGTCCCGGAGGTGGAGGAGGACCTGGACCTCCTGTATGACATGCTGGAGAACCCCAGTGACAGTGGCCCAGACATTGAGGACGATGACAGCGTCCTCAGCACTCCCACACCTAAGCTCAGGCCATACTTCAAAGGCCTGTCTAGCGGCCCAGACATGAAGGACAATCACAGTGTCCTCAGCAGCCCCAATCCCAAGCTCAGGCCATGCATCGAAGGCCTGTCAGACTCTAGCTTGCAGATGGAGATGTGGGGCCTCCACAGCGCCAGGATCCAAAAGGAACCTCTGAGTCTGGCCCACCTGCCTGAGAACACGTGCTCCCCGGGAGGCAAGCAGCCAAGCCACAGTGACTCCAAATTTGTGGCCTACAGCACACCCACCACTAAGGTGGACAAGATCCGGATGGCCTCCCTGTCCAGCCAGCCCATCGATCATGAGGCCAGTGCCAGGCAGGCCAGCACCACGGCCCAGACCTCGCCTACCGACTCTGCCGGCCAGTCTGAGAGATTCTTTCACCAGGTGGCCAGCTACAGTGCTGCCCACAGGCAGTCCCAGGAGAAGAACTTTGAGGAAGGGAACCTGATAGTAAGAAGGAGGTGCATGACCTGGCAACAGAATTACCACCAGAAAGCCGTGGCATCTATGCTCATGGCCCAAGTGTCGGAGAAGGTCGCGTCCTCAGAACAGGCCCTTGTGAGACATGTCCCCAAAGTGGAGAAGGCCCTGGACCGTCGGTATGACATTGTGGAGAGCTCAAGCGAGAGTAGCCTGGACATGGAGAACGATATCAGCGTCCCCAGCACCCCAAAGCCCAAGCTCAGGCGATACTTTGACAGCACGTCAAGTGATAGTGGCTCTGACTCAATGGCCCATAGAATTCGCTCCCCTGGGGAGCAGCTGGCACAGCTGGAGGACAGCCGGGAGGCAGAGTCCTCCGCCCGGGGTTGGTTCACCAGGAAGCTGCCATCCATAGTGCGCTTCACCAAGTCTCTAGGCATCCCCTCCAGGAGGTCCAAGAGGAAGCAGTCTGGCCACCGGGGCTGCAGCACATCCCTGAATGAGTGGTGCAACAGATCGGACAACGAGGACCCAGAACCACAGAGACAGCGGCAGATCCCCAGGAAGCCCGTGTGTGACCAGCTAAACAACATCCTCATTTCCCACGACAAGCTGCCTGAGAACATCATCCTGGTTAACATCTCAGAATGGCAGGGCCAGTTACTTTCGGACATCCTGCAGGGGCACACGCTGCCCGTGGTGTGCACTTGCTCCACAGATGACGTCCAGGAGGCCTTCAGCATCATCGTCTCCTGGATGCAGAGATACTGCAACTGCAATTCCCAGGCTCTGACACCTGTGAAGATCGCGGTGGCAGGAGCACAGCCCTACTTCAGCGCTGTGCTGGGGGTCTTCGTGGAGCAGCTGTCCCACCAGCCACCCCAATGGCTAGACTACATGCGCTTCCTGGTCATCCCACTGGGTTCCCACCCTTTGGCCAGCTACCTGGGCTCCATGGATTGCCGCTACTACAACTTCTTCCATGACCTGTACTGGTGGGACATGTTCAACAACCTGGAGTCTCTGAACACCTTGCAGGACACACAGGACGTTGTGTCGAGAATCACAGAATACGTCGCGGGGGCCAACTGTGTCTACCTGCTGCCCATCGCAGAGGCCATGCTCATGTCTAAGCAGCAGCGCCCCAACGAGAAGTCCTCAAAGAAGTTCATCCCCTTTGTGGGGGCAGTGAAGGTTGGAAGAGTGGAACCATCTTCATCCATGTCAGGAGACTCAGGTGATGCGGCCCCCTCATGCTCCAGTGAGTTTCCGACCCCTGCCAGGAAGGCCTCATCCAACACACTCTCTCCCCCGACAACGAGTGGGGGCCTGTCCTCCCGCAGCCAGAGTGTCCATGCAGAGATGATGGAGCTGCAGGTGGATTACTGGACGGCAGCCCAGCCAATACACACAAAGAGAGTCATGGAGAAGAAAGACCTGCCTACCGCCAAAAACACACTCAAGTGCTTCTTCCAGTCTGTCCAGGTCAGCAGGCTGCACAGCAGTAGCAAGGCCACAGCAACACCTGCCATGTCCATGACAGTGGTCACCAAGGAGAAAAAAAAGAAGGCGCCCAAGGAAACCAAGGACGAGGATGTGGAGTCCAATAGCCAGTGCATCAAGGGCATCCGTCGCCTGGTTTGCAAGGCCAAGCACCAGCAGAACATGCTGCCGGTCATCATCGACGATGTGGAGTGGAACGACGTAACATTTCTCCAGCTGGCAGCCCAGTGGTCCTCCCACGTCAAGCACTTCCCCGTCTGCATCTTTGGACACTCCAGTTCCACCTTCTAGCCCTGCCCTTCCCCCTGCCCTTCACCCTGCCTTGGCCTTGCCCAGAAGGACCCAGCTGCTTTTCTGTGAACAGTTCAGTTTACTACAGACACAGACCCTGGAAACCAAAGGGAAACCTTTTTGGGTTTGAATGCTCTCACAGCCTGGAACCTAAGGGGGTTGCCCCTCACTGGGAGCTCCTCACTGCTCTGTTCAATAACCAGAACGTTCTGGCAGGTGGGAGTCAGGAGGGCAGTGTTGAGCTGGAGAATCATGGGAGATGTGTTTTGGCCTCAGGATGCCCAACATTCCTAGCGAGAAGGTTCTGGCCTTGAAGACCTGCCCTTCCTGGAAGCCAGGACTCTGCTTCCCTGGGAGCCAGCTCCAGCCTGTGCCCAGACTCAGAGCTGGGTGGCAAGAGGTCAAGGGCTGGTCTCTGACTGCGGGCATCTGAGCAGAACACCGAGGCCAGTCAGCTTAACCTTAGGATCCAGCTGCCAACCAGCCAACTGGCCCTAGTACCACATACTGGAGTTTCGCAATGAACTTCGGCCTCACAGGGAGAAAAAAAAAAAGACCTGTATGGTGCTCATCGCCCTGGCACACTGTCTGGACAAAGTGGTCTAATTCCTGAGCAGGGAACCCACCTTCATTCCTGTCTGTTACTACAGAACATTTGCTACCACCCAACAGCTGTGGGACCAATTATTTACCAGGTGAGCCCCTCTCCCTCCAGAGCACATGGTCACCAGGCCACCTGTTGGCTGTTTGCCTTCAGGTCACTGCACTCCCTGAGTGTTTGTTCCTCTGAACCCTCGGTGATCCCGGGAGCCAGCTCATAGGGTTATTGTAGGGACTGGCTGGGGTCCTACAGGTAAGTTTTCTCTGGGTGCCTAGACAGTGGAGAGGTCTGCTGGAGGGGCTGTGATTGAGCCAGTTGGTCATTTTCTCTTCCTGTTGAGGAAGGCTCTGCCAAATTTGTGATTCTCTTTGGGGCCTTGGGCTAAGCTCTTTTCTCATTTCATAAAGAGATTGGAGATCCCATTAGGGGTCCCTGTCCCAGGTGACTCCAGATCAGAGATGCCAGAGGTGAGTAGTGGGGCCCCAGCGTCACCCAGCTATCTGAGATGGGGCTGGTTTGGGCTCATTCATTCATTAAAAATATTAGAAGCCCAGCCAGGTACAGACTCATCTCTAGGCACTGACCATAATACAGTGCACAGAGCAGATCCTAAGCCTGCACTCCAGAGCTTCCTTCTAGTCAGGAGCGGATTCAGTCACACTAGGCTGCACAGGCTCGTGGTGTCCACAGGACAGCCGATGTGACGTCCTCCTGGCCTCCTCTACCTGTGGCTGCATCTTCCTGTCTTGTGAAGAGGAAGGTGAACCTCTGTTCCAGCAGAAAACGTGAGTCAGTTTTGGGTCAGAGCCAGGAGGGGAGTATGCGGACTGTGAATTCAAGGTTCTGGCAGAACCCTGGTCCCACACATGGTGGGTTTTCTGCAAGAGGGCAGAGGTCTGAGGGCTTCTCCTAGAAAAAAGGACATGAATCAGAGAGCTGTGCATGTGGATATGGGTGGTGTGGGTGAGCAGTGGGAGCTCACTGAGAGAGTCAGACCCTCAGAAAATTCATACCCTTCTGCTCCTAATCCCAGCCCTGCCTGCACCGCTATCCCGGGATTTTGCTCACTAATCTGGTAGAACCTTCTCAGTGGCAGCTTGTCAGGTGTACCCCAGCAGGTGGGAGTTCAGTTTCAGTGGGAGGCAAAGAACCACACAGCACAGCTAGTGAATTATGCAGCATGTAGGTGCAGGAGCCAAAGTTTGAGGTGATAGGAAGGCCCTGGGGTTCGTTTGTTCGCTCATTGGTCAGTATTCCTGAAGCACCTACTCTGTGCCATTGAATGACATGAACAAGGTGGACACCAGCCCTCTCAGTCCTAATGGGAGGAAACAGGGACTCTGAGAGACCATGTCAGGTTCCTTTGAAGAAGGGGACAGGTGGTTCCCTCGTTGATCCAGAGCTGTCAGTTAGGAGTGCTTTCTGCCAGCGCCTCCTGGGTGACCAGGCGCGTCTCTGCCAGGACTGCCAGACTGAAGGTGGACAAGGAGTCGGTCTGGCTTCTGGGTGGGCAGGAGCAGGAGGCAAAGGACCTCTGGGAGGGCCGTGTGGAAGGAATGGGCACACCTCAGACTCTGCTGCCCACCTCTCTCTCTCCCCAGGGCCATCTCCTGCACGCTGGGCATCTGGCTGGACCAGCACCTCCAGAATTTCCCAGCCTGATGATGCTGTTGGCCTCCATAGAGCTCAACTTTCCAGTCCTTAACCTGCCAAACCAGGCCCAGTACCTCCAGTCACATTGGGAGCACCTGAGCCCACTGAGGCCGAGACAGGAGGAGGAAGAGGCCTCTGGAGGTGGTGTGGGTGAGTGTGCCTTTGGAAGGCACACAAAAGGCAGTGAGGGTGGTAACATGTCCTCTTCTTGGATCTACAGAACCCATTCCAGAGCAACATCAGGAAAACCCTCAAGAGGCAACGCCACCCAAGTGGCCTCTCCAGAGCCAGAGCCGGATCCAGGCCCAGCTTTCACTGAACTTCTAGAGGCAGAAGAACCACCTGCAGCATTTGAGCAACTCACCCAACTTCTGTGAGGCCTGTGGTGCCAGAACCCAGGCCACAGCGATTGTCAACTGCCATGGAAGAAAGGGCACCCCCACCCCTATTTAGATGTAGTGTTAAACGTTTTGTGTTCATGTTACATGTGTTTACAATTTTACTGTATTTTTTATGATATTTAGTAACATAGAGTGTATTTAGAGAACATTTAATGAAATATTCCTAAACATAAACTTAATTTAGATTCTATAAAATTTAACCCTATAAACCCTCAGAGCTTTGAGCAAGTCTGTTTTTCTGGACCCTGACCCACGTAGGGAGAACTGTCCTCACCTTCTCCACCTGCCCTCCCTGGAGCCAGGACTCTGCTTCCCAGGGTGCTGGCTCCATCCTGTGCCCAGACTCAGAGCTGGGTGGCCAGAGGCCAAGGACTGGCCTCCCTGGGGGGCATCCTGAGCCCAACCTGGAGGCCAGACATCCCAGCCCTGGGCCTTCATATTGACCCCAACACCACTCACTCAGGCTTCCAAATAAACTTGACCCTCACAGGGCAAAAATAAAATAAAATAGAAGGATGTACAGTGCAGGCTGCCCAGGAACAGTGACTGGGCAAACTGATCAAGTACTTGGTGCCCAGCTTCCTGGGCAGCGGCCCCACCATCGTCCCCACCCACCCTTCTGTGTTAATACAGAACATTTGCTACTAACCAACGTGTGTGGGACCAACCATGTACCAGGTGAGCCCTGCCCCTCCACAGCACAGTGGCCACTCAAACACCTGCTTGCTGTGAGTCTTCAGGTCACTACATCTTTCTGAGTGTTTGTTTCTCTGAACATGGGAGAGCCTAGGCTCAGCCTCATAGGGTTATTGTAGGGACTCAGGGGGGTAGGGGGGTGGTTCCTCCTGGGAAAAGGCCCTCTGGGTGCCTCGACACTGGAGAGGTGGCTGGAGGGGCTATGGTTGTTCTAATTGGCCATTTTCTTCTTAAAGAAGCTTCTGCCTTATTTGTGATTCTCCTCAGGCCTTAGGCTAAGCTATTTTCTCTTGTGATAAAGAGATTGGAGATTCCATTATGCATCCCTGTAGTGGGTCAAGTCGATTAGAAATCATAGGGGTGAGAAATGGGACCCCAGGCTCACCCAGCTATCTGAGAAGAGGCTGGTTTGGACTCATTCATTCAGCAAATGCCCTGTCCCCAGACTGCTCTCCAGCGCTTCCTTCTAGTCAGGAGTGACTCAGTCACACTAGGCTGCACCGGCAGGTAGCGTCCACAGGACAGTCAATGTGACTTCTTCCTCGAAGTATCCCTGCATCTTCTCATATTTTGAAGCAGAAAGTGGATCTCTGGACCAGCAGAAAAAGTGAATGGGCTTTGGATCAGAGCCTTAAGGAGAGTATGGGGACTGTGACTTGGAGAAGGTGGCAACACCCTGGTTCCCACATATGGTGGGATTTCTGCAAGATGGCAGAGGTGTGAGGGCTTCTCCTAGAAAAAAGGGAGGGAGTCAAAGAGAGCTGTGCATGTGGATTTGGGAAGTGTGGGTGAATGGAGCGGGGATGGGGCTGGGCCACAGAGGAAAGAACTCCCAGAGGCTGGGTTAGGCAGGAGCACAGAATCGCTCAGGTCAGGGACTGTGGCCTGCAGTCTGGAGGACTTCCTGGGGTGGGGGCTTGAACTGAGACTTCAGTGATGGAGATGGGAGGTTCCCTTCCTAGAAAGGCACAAAAAAGGCAGTTATGGTGGTAACATGTTCTCTTCTTGTATCTACAGAAGCAGCTCAGAGCAAGATGAAGAAACACCTAAAGAGGAAATGCCAACTCTAGTGCCCTCTCCAGAGCCAGAGCAGGCTCCAGGCACAGCCGTCACTGAACTTCCAGATGTGGAACCACCTGCACCTTGTGGGCAACTCACCTCAGCTCCGGGGAAGCCTGTGGTCCCAGGTCCTGGGCCAGAGCGCATGTCAGCTGCCATGGCAGATGGGGCTCCTACAAGCCCTATAGATACAGTTTTAAAATATGTGTGTCTATTTTATATATGCTAACAATGTTACTCTATTTTTCTCATACTATTGAGTAATCTACAGTCTATTTTAAAGAAAATTTAATGAAATACTCTTAAACATAAATTTAATTTAGATTCTATAAAATTTAACTTTATAAACCTTCAGAGCCTTGAGCAAGTCTGTTTCTTCTGGGCCTCCAGCGTGTTACTATGACTTATAGGTTGGGAATAATTAGTCTCTCAGGAAGCATCTGCTCTACAAATGTGATGTTCTTGAGGCCCAGGACAATGGGACTTTGGGGGAAATTGACTGATGAGCATTGGGGCAGGGACCCTTTATGTCAGGGCTGCCCCTGGGAACCCACATTTTGTTTGACTTCATCTCCCACCAGTACATGGGCAAAATATGGTCTTAGTGCCCCCTGGCGTCGACGTTGCAGAATGCTGTAGGGTTTAACCAGCAGCAAGCAGTTCCTGAACACGGACTGCCACCTGCACCTGGACAGAAACTCCACCCTGCTCCACTTGCAATGAACAGCATTCTGAGCATCTCCTCTGTTGGCCCATAGCACTGAAGAGGGGACAGGGAATGTCCCAGGGCCCGGTGTCCACACTCATCTCCTCCACAGGCACCGCTTCCAAATCTCTTCTGGGGTCAGAGCCTCTCTCCGCCCTCAGCCCCTGAGCTCTGGTTCAGCTGAGCTTTTTCCTGAGGCTCTTGCATCTCACCAGATCCCAGAGGCAATTCTTTCTCACGCCCCAAGGCTGAACAAGGTTGTGGAGACAGCCTGGCTTCTCCCTTTACACCAATCCTCTTCAGTGCTCCAAACCACCCTGTAGAGATGGCACTAACACCCTTTTAGGCTCCTTGCCCTGCAAAAAGCTGCAATGTCTCAGGACAAATGGGAATAAGCTTTGGACCAGGCACACAGTCCATGCCCTCAAGGTGAGCACCTCTCTGGGCTGACAGGGATATTAAGGAAATTCTAGTGGGGTGTGATGAGTCCTAGGGTTGACCTGGTATCACAAGCATTGAGAACACGAGCCCGTCTGGGGATCACACAAGGCTCCTTAGGATGGGATTCCTAAAGCAAATCAGAAGATGAATAAGGATTTGTCTACCCACTGTATCCTGCTTTTTCATGCACCATGGCAATTGAGGGAAGCATTGTGAGATTAAACAAAGGCTGGAGAAGTAAAGGGAGGCTGCTAGGTCTACCTTAGAGGCCATGGGCCTTTTTACATTTAGTATTGCTGGTAACAGTAGATGGGATGGACCAGAATTTGAACAAATACATTTTAACAAAAAATGGTTTTAGAGTAAGTCCTGTGTGCTGGAACTGCTAAGTACTAGAGACCAGTGATGGTAAAGTCTTTTCCATCACCATTCTCATTGGAATACAGATATATGAGGACAATGATGCCATGTGGTTCCCATAGCACAAGTGGGCTTAGGGTGACAGGAAGAGGACATTTCTCTATGGAGAAGTATTGTGTGTCCACTTCCAAAGAGAGTCCCTAAGAGAACTTGCCATTTCTAGTCTGTGGAGATATAGGATGTTAACCAGGTAAGCCAGGCATTGAGAGACATTTCAGGCAGAGTGAAGAATTAGAAAAACAGAATTGAGACAGGATACAGTCAGGGATGTGGGGGTGGGGTTGCAATTACTGGGATCATCAGGAGGTTGGTTCCCAGGACAGGAACAGGGATGGCTGAGCAGAGAGCAAGTCAGACACCAGCTCTGGGAGCCCTGGCATGATGGTTCCAGGCATGATAGTTCCTGAGCAGTCCTGGTGAGGAGGAGAGAGGGGAAGCAGATGTTCCTGAGTTTGAGAGCGGGTGGAATGAGAAGGGGAAGGGAATGGACAATAGTAAGGGGAGAGTGAGGCATAGGCGGGGAGAAGTCAGACATGTCCTAAATGATGACAAGCTGCGGAGTATGGTGAGGACAGGATGTCCCTGAAGTGGAGGGAGGTGATGGTCTTAGCACTGAGGTGCTAATGAAATGGTGAGAGTAGGAGGTGGAGGAGGCAACCTCATGGACAAGTACCGAGTTTCCTGCAGGTGGAACAGAAGAAGATTTTGGAGACAGTTGCCTATTTGTCCCTAAAGATTGTGGCCTGATTGGGGGGTTAGTAGGAGACTGTGGTAGGAGGTAGGAGTGACCCACCGGGATGATGGGATCTCAAGGAGGGGGGCTCCTGAAGCAACAGAAGCATGTCTGGAGGTGGCCCTGTGTATACAGGTGAGTGCTGACTGGCCTGCTGGCACCACGGAGACACCCCCACCTGTGGGAGGTAGCTGTGCTAGGGACTGCTGATCTGGAGGTGCCTGCACAGGCTGGGTTACTGAAAGGGCCAGTCCCGATCTGGGTGCATGGCGCCCCCTGGAGGTTGTATGGATGGCTCTGGAGGAACATCTGGATGGAGAGGAGCAGTGGGCAGTGGTATATGGATGTGGAGCTTGGGGTAGAGATCTGGGCCGGGCCAGGAGTCAGGTAGAGCTGGGAGGGTGGGGCGGCCCACCGAGAAGGGGCAGAGGGAAGAGAGCAGAGGGCTGGGCATTGAGCTGTAGTGTCAATTGCGACATTTGTGAGCGTGGAGCCCAGCCTGGCCTGAGGTCCACACCATCACCAAGATGCACTTGGCCCCAAGAGCAGTCCTCATCCAGGCATCTGGAGCCCCCTCTGCTCTCAGTGCCTGCTCCACAAACTCCACCCTCCTCCCTCCCAGGACCGGACGAGGGCTGCCCTCTTGGACAACCTTCATGATGAGCTCCATGCCCACACACAGGCCATGCTGGGACTTGGCCCTGAAGAGTACAAGTTTGAGAATGGGGGCCACGGGGGATTCCTGGAGTCCTTCAAGGTACGGGCACAAGGGCGGCTGCCGATTGCTGTGGCCGGGAGGGTCGGGACAAACAAGGGAAGAGGTCCAAGATCCACATGATCCTGACCCCAGAGCCCAGTGCCAGCCAGATGTGGCAGGACCAGCAGGGGCACTGCAGGGGTTGGCAGAGGACAGGGGCATCAGGAAGTGTGAGTGTGAGTGTCTTGACCTGGATCCTCTCCTGCTGGCCCGGAGTCTGGGGCTGGGGGAAGAGTTAGCAGGGGAGAAGCCAGTGCAAACCAAGAACACTCCTGCTCCCACCTGCCTCCTTCTGTGGTCAGGCGCCCAGGGCAGAATGACAGGAGCAAGGACACAGGTCGTCGCTGTCTTCAGCAGCTGGTGTGGGGTTCCGCAAGGATTTCTTCAGCTGGCAGGGCACCGAGGACCTGGCCAGGGCCAGTGTGATGGAGTTAGAGGCAAGTCCCTGTGGACTTTGCAAAGGGAAGGACTTTCTAGCCAGAATGAGCTGCTAAAATAAGTAGCGAGCTCCCTGTCCCTGGGAGTATTCAAGTGGATCTGGGACAGCCACTTCGCTGGCCTGGCATAAAGAAGATCCGTTGTCATGTGTTTGCCAAGCGCTTGCTGGTCCACACAGCACTGACGTCCAGCATCTGATCTGAGCCTGGCTGTTACCCTTTCCGGTTAGCACGGGTCTTGATATTTCCAGTCCCACACAGGGGACAGGATGAGAGGCCACAGGACTGCTCAAACCTACACCCACTGCCCGGCCGGCATGGCTCAGTGGCTGAGTGTTGACCCATGAACCAGGAGGTCATGGTTCGATTCCTGGTCCGGAGGGCACATGCCCAGTTTGTGGGCTCGATCCCCAGTAGGGGTCATGCAGGAGGCAGCCTATCGATGATTCTCTCTCATCATTGATATTTCTATCTCTTTCTCCCTCTCCCTTCCTCTCTGAAATCAATAAAAACATATTTTAAAAAACCCACAAAAAAAACCTCACACCCGCTCAGAGGTAAAGCCTTGTTTCAAACCCAGGTTTTCTGGTTCTTAGTCAATGTTCTGTTGATTGCCCGTGGCAGAAGGATTTATAAAGCTACCGTTTTGGGGACAGTGTGTGGGGTTGGGGTTGGACCTGCCTGTATTAGAATCCCAGCTGTGTGATCCTGGGCACAGTCTTTCAAGTCTCTGTGCTACATTAACAACACAGGGATGATCAACGGGACCTGTGTCTTGGCATTGTTGGGAGAATTCATGGAAATAGTCCGAAGAGGTTGCATGGCCCGGAATACAGTCAATGCCCGGTGAACGTGTGCGCTGTTAGCATTGCCCTGTAAAGTGAAAGCTTAACACCCATCATCCCTCTAAACCAGCCGTGGGCAAACTACGGCCCGCGGGCCGGATCCGGCTGTTCTATCCGGTTCTCTTGCTCTCCCCTCCGCTCCTTTACTTTGAATTTATATTAGTTCACACAAACACTCCATCCATGCTTTTGTTCTGGCCCTCCGGTCCAGTTTAAGAACCCATTGTGGCCCTCGAGTCAAAAAGTTTGCCCACCCTTGCTAAACTCTCATGGCTGCTCCCTATGCCCTGTGTGAGGCTGGGATTATGGGTAGAATCACTTTTACTCAGTTTCAATATTTAGGAGTGTAATTTTGCATATGAGGAAACGGAGACCCGAAGAAACGGAATAATTTGTCCCAAGTCACCCAACAGATTCGGGAATCGAAGCTGTGTCTGGCAGATTCCGAAGCGTGTGTTCCCAATTGCCACATGACACCGCCTCTGGGTCCCAACTCAATTAAGATTCCACCCACTAGCCTGGCCCCGGCAAGCCTGGGGTCTGCCCCCCTGCCAGGCAGTGGCACAGAGCACAGGGCAGGGCCTGCTGGCCCCAAGGGCCAGCTGCCGAGATTCCTCACGCGGGTGCAGGCAGGAGCCGAACTGCATGTCCAGGCTGGTGGGAGATTCCTGGGACATCTGTCTCAGCCCTGATGGACAGTGGCGGCCAGGGTGAAACGGGAGAAATGGAGATTCAGAGGAAAGGGGGATGGGGGAGATGAGGAGGGGGGAGGAGAGGGAGCCAGGGCAGCTAGCCGGGCAGAGGGAGGGGTGAATGGGAGACCAGGTAACTAGGAACACCTCCGTGGGCTCCGCCCACATCCTGGTAAGCATGTCAAATGCTCCCGGCTCCATAGCAGATGTAATTTATTCATGACTCGAGCTGTGGCTGACTGCAGACATCTAGTGATTTGCTGCTTTCCGTTTTGCAGGTTTCTCTCTGCCTTTTGGAGTTAACAATAGTTTTTTCAGTTTTCAAATATTTCTGTAACCTGTCAACTCCTGCAGGCCATGGACACCATGCCCACGGTGCCCAGCGGATAAAACGGCCCGGCAGCGACCTCAGGTTGTGGGTCTAAAGGACAGTGACGCGAGGCCATTTCCCAGTCCCCTGCCTCTGGGCCGACTCCAGTGGCTTGACTACGGGGAGGGAGATCTTCAGGCCTTGCCCATTCCTTGTCTCTGATCCAGTAATCCAGGGAAGTTTTCTCTTCAACCCTAACTCCTTCCAACTGTGGACTGAGGACAGTCCCTTCTACCTTCTGCTTCCATGCCCATGTCCGAGAGGCACTGTGGGGTGAGGGAGGGGCCGTCACGGTCAGTCGCCCAAAGCACACCTTCCCAGCTCTGCCGGATATGAGTAGCTTTGTTTCCTCCTCCCGTCGGGGCACTAGCTCTTTGCCCTATGCGTTCCATCACTGCCTTCGGTGGGTGTCCCAGGCTGTGGTCTGCCCCAGCTCAGGAAACTGTCTTTAGTTTCGCTATTTCTTCCCAGGCACCTTGGACGGTGCTGTGGTGTCAGAATCATTGGCATTCCTCTTGGCGTTCTGTCTGGACTGCCACGAAGTCCTTGCAAGAGTGGTGCATGAAACAGTTCCAGGAGGAGAAGTTCCTGCTGTCTCCTTGCTGTCACAGGTCTCCTCACACAGATACACAGAAACATAATCGAGAAGTCCCAGGGCTCACAGCGACCCCAGTCACCCATCCCTGCCTCTGTGGCTGTTCCCCCTCCCCTACAGCCCAGGGACCCTTTGTCCCTCTGCCTAGAAGCAGACCCGTCGCTGCCCCAGGCTGTGCTCCTGGCTCCTCACACCACTTAGAGTAGCTCTTCTCCTCTCCACGTCTGGCTTCAGTTCACTGGCTGTCGGCTTAGTGTTTCTTCCATGAGAAACAGAACAGTTAGTTCATGGACGCCTAGACCTGCTTCTGAGAAGCTTGGGGATATTCTCAGGAATCCTCCAGTTCTACAAACATTTACACATTTTGCATTTTTACATAGCGGATGATATAAAAAATGCATTTCCAGTCGAGATTAAACTTTGGCAGTGAGACTCACCATCGAAAGACAAAAGTAAGTAGGCAGGGGCCAGTGCAGCCGGCGCCACCGGTGCTGGGGGTGTATGGACATAGTCTTGGAGTCTTGCAAGAATAGTTTTATTTGAAAAACATATACATTAGTTATTGTTGACAGTGTTACAGATGTCCCGCATTCCTTCCCCCATCGCCCTCCTCCACCCAGAATAGTTTTCTTTTTCAAGCAGCTGGGTATTACTCACATTTGAAAAATATTGATCTCTGAACTGTTGTTCTCAAATGCCATGCTCAGCCACTGCCCGCTGTTGAAGTTTCTGTTGGTCTCTAATAAAATGGAAAGGCAAAGGGATGCTACTTGATGTATCAACATATGTACACAAGGCACGTGGGAGCCACATTTTGAGAAACCCTGAGCTAGCCCAACCCTCTGATGACCTCATGCAGAAGGGGGCCCTGAGGGCTGGAGGAGAGTGTCACCACCAACCCCAGAACTGGGACAAAGGAGAGCAGGAGTATTGGGTGAATGTCTCTCCACCTGTGAGGGGCTGGCAGCCGAGGCACTGGTCTGCTCTGACCCCTAGTGGCCAGAGTGCCACTCTGCAAGTAACTCTGGCAAAGTGCCCTCCCTGGCTGGGGCAGCTCATGGATTGGAGCTCTGGTCTGACTGAAAGGAGACATGGAGGGATATTTCCTACTCCCATCAGCCTTCCTCCTTTATTTGTGCTGCCAAAGGGGCAGAAGAACCTGTTTTGGACCTCAGATTCTTCTGATTAGGGCGTCATCACAGCTGGCAAGAAATTAGCATCTTTCTCTCCGTCGGCCCTGCCTCTGTTGCTTACTTGGTACAGATAAGCATGCGTTTCCCTTAGTGTTATCCTTGTGCATTAGGTCCCCCAAGTTGAATTTGTTAGATTGAAACAGCTCACAAAACCCATTTGTAAAGAAGTGGGGTTTGGGTAGGCCCGGAGGAGACGGGCTCTCTCTGTGACACTAGCTGGTGTGACACACGCAGACATGCGGGAGTGACTCCACCCCTCTTTTCTCACTCCCCCCAAGGTGTGCTGAGGGCTGGGAAACTGCGGTGACTCAGGGTGGGGGACAGAACCAGAGGTGATGAGCTTGGAGGAGAGCTTCTGAGGACAGATCGGGATAGTTGTGTGAAGTATGGAAAAGACTAGTCCATGGCGCCAACATCTGGAAATGGTAAGATTTCAGCGTGGTGTGCAGAAGATCTTTTCAAAGGCCAGGGTGTTCGCCCACGAAGGCAGTGAGCAGCCCATCCCTGGGAAGGTGCAAGTGGAGAGGACATGAACTGTGGCCTGGATGTGCAGGGCCTGAGTGGGAGAGGGGCCAGGTTGTCCCTGGAGACCTCCTGATGCCCCGGCAAAGTCTTCATGGGCCTGTCCTCTTCTCTCCTGCCTCTCTCTGTCCACATCACCGCCCTCTGTCCTCTTCTTCGCCCTGTACCTGACTCTTCTGACCGATTTGAAAAGGCTAGTGTGTCCAGCTCTACCTCAGATTGACATGTGACATTCTTTAGACCATGCCACTGCGTGATTTTGTCCAAATGGAGCATCATTGTAGGGTTTCAAGGTAGCCATCACCTCTTTTCCCATCCCTAAGAGTGGGGAGGAGAGATGACCTTGAGTAAGCAGGTGTCATGCCAGGGATTGGTCATCCATCGTGTCATGCTCACGTGGGGACCATCACCACGCTATACAGGGGAGAAGACTGTCTCAGAGAGGCTCACATACCAAGTGCCGGGGGAAACCAGGAGTCAAGCCCCGCACATCCCTGGAGTTCCCTGCCAGCCACTGTGTCCTCAGACTTACCTCACTGACTCAGCAGCAGCACGGCTTTTGAGGACACGAGTCCTCCCTAATGTCAAGGAGGCCGAAATCACTTGGTTTCTAATCACCCTCAGTCCATCAACCAGTTGAATTATATGTTCAAGCTGGGCTGGTTTTTGGGACCCTTTCATCTGCAACCCAGGGTCCTGGTTCCATCTCTTACCTTTGGTGTGACCTCCCTCGGCAGTCCTTTGCGTTTCAGGACCTTTTCTCTGTGTCTGTCTTCTCTGCATCTCAGAGCTGGAAGGATGCAATAAGATCACGTGTGTGAAGCTCAGTGGATCAGCTGCCGTCACGCAGGGCTCATTTAATCTCCTCTGCAGAGAGACAGTGAGAAAGCATCCGAACATAAATGATTCATTGACATATCACAGTTGATGACGATGGTGGTGGCGGCACACACGAGGCACCAACAGAATGGAATGAGGTTGAGTTGATGGAGCACGTGACTCATTTAAGGAAACTGTTTATCCAAGGACACCTCCGAGTGGTGCCACGCCTTCCCTGCCTTCAGTTTTCCCAAGGGCACACGTCTGACTGATCTTTGGGTGGTGGAATGAAGAGAAGGTGCTGGCTGTTTATCCATGTTGCTAGGTGACGCTCTTCTGTGGTCTAGAAAGAGAGAGAGTTGAAGTCCCTCGAGGGGGCATCTTCGGCTCAGACAGGCCAGGCCAGATGAATGCCATCAGGGATCCACGGCTGGTGGGCTCCCTGCCTCGTTCAAGGGGAGCTCGCCTCTAGGACCATCATCTTTGCAAACGGCCCTCCTTCCTGAGTCAGCTTCCTTCCCAGGATTGAAAGGCAGGCAGTGTGCGGTCCTCGGCCATTCCTGAGCTTGGCAAATTCCTGACATTGGGGAGAGCTCCCGGGGGACCTGCGATTTGGGGTGGGTGCAGCATTCCTGCTGCTTTCTTGGGACGACCTTTCTGTAGACTCAATGCTTCAAGGGAGGGAAGGGCATCCGTTCCATGTAGGTGGACACGTGGAGCGTGTAAACAGACACATGGGGTTCACGCGGGGTGTGAACCAGGTGAGGATGGGGGCAGTGTCCCACCTTTGTCCTTCTGCATCAGTTTTTTGAAGCTGAGGTTTCCGAGAACTCCCCGCCTCAGCTGACTCACGCAATGAGGAAGATCCACTAGCTCACTTAACCAGAAGGCCCAGGTGGCTCATGGCTCCGCGTAGTCAGTGGCAGGCAGGTTCCATCCCCTTGCCCCTCTGCCGTCCCCATCTTGTTAGCTTCGCCCGTAGGCTTGACCCCTCACAGCCCATGGTGGCTGCTGCGGTCCTAGGTGCAGAGGTGTCACATCTCTTTTGGGAATCAGAGGAGATCTTTCCTCGAAGCCCACAGTGACGTCCCCTCATGTCCCACTGGCAAGGGTTTGGATGATGTGACTGCCTGAGAGGGTCATGATTTACTCATTTGTCCTGTGGAGGAAGTGGGGACATTGGGCCAGACTGTGGCTCTGCCAGCAAGGAACATGGGGGGATGGCACTTGTATGTGAGCAACTGGTAATGTCTGCATCCGTGAGTCTTTGCATGTGGCTCTGAGGCCGTGGGGACCTGGACAGCTGGTTAACACAGTGGCTCTGGGCCTTTTCCATTGCCCTAAGTTTAGGGATGTTTTGTTTCCCTGCTGACTGTACACTCCTTGGAGGCAGGGGCCGTCTCTCCTACGTCTTTGACTCCCCTCCTACAATTCTCCCAGTTTCTGCAGTGCTGGGCACACAGGTAGCACGTGACAAATGCTTGCTATTAACAAGAAGAGCAGCCACATTGATTGGGTACTTAGTATGTGCCGGGTGCTCTGCTAAGAGCTTTGTATGTGTGGCTACCTGGCCGCATTATCGAGGGACTGAATGACTGGTCAAAGGGAAACGATGTGGGGTTTGGGGGATCCTGGAGAGAAACTTCCCTCCCTAGAACTCCTGTCGTCTTTGAAGGCCTTCAGAACCAGGGAGCATCGTCCACATGGTGGGTGGAAGCCTCTAGGACTTCCCGTGTCAGGAAATCCTCCCTCGGGTCCAGGTGGGATCTGTCTGCCTCACTCTAACCTTGGGTCAGGTTCCAGAGCAACACAGGTGGCCGGCAGAGCTCTGCCGAGCAGTCCGAGAGCAGCCGGCACCTCCCCGCCCTCTCCCTGCTGTGGGCGCAGCAATCTTCATTTTAACTGTTCTCATCCTTGCAGGCACCGGGACCAGTGACTGTCCTGGTTGTCCCCTCCTGGACACTGCGATGTGTACAGATGGGCCCTTCGTTCTTTGGTGGCCCTAAGTGGCCACAGGGCTCCACGCGGCCTGAGAAGCTCCAGGCCCTCTGAGGCCGAAAGCCTGGAGTCTGAGAGTGTGTATGCTGTGTCGGCAGCCGCACCAGCTGCGGGCTCATCTCTAGCCGCTGCGGGTGTGGTGTGGCTCAGTGTACGGACCCGGAAGTGCTCTGGCCACAGTGCACCAACTGCGAACATACACCAAGTTGTAGCAGGCACACTTTGGGGTGACGCAGAATGGATACCCGGTATTTAAATATAGGAGAATGCTTAGTTTTCTGCTGCTTGGACCATGTCATTCCTGACTTGCAGATGAGGAAGCTCAGGCTTGGTAAGCTCTCCAAGCCTCACTTTCCTTCCCGGTAACAACCTTTGTCCACCTTGCAGGGCATCTGGGGCACTGACCCCTCAGACTCCTCTGTCCAGTGTCCTCCCTCACCTCTGCCTGCAGAGTGCCACGTGCCCAGAGCCTCTGAAAGTCCTCTGCAGACTGTAGTGATTAGCATGTGGGCCGCCGAGAGAGAGGGAGAGAGAAAGAGAGAGCGAGAGAGAGAGAGAGGAGCGAGGAGAGCCTGGAGTGTGTCTGCAGATCCCACTGAGGCAGCGGGGTCATCTGGAGAGGCCTGGCTCCAACTCTCAGGCCTCCCTCACCTGCTGTCCCCACAGAGGGCCATCCGTGTGCGCAGCCACTCCATGGAGACCATGGTGACCAGCCAGAAGAAGCCGCACGGCGGGGGCCTCCCCGGCAGCCTCAGCGGGGGCATCTCCCACAACAGTGTGGAGGTCACCAAGACCACCTTCTCGGTGAGTGTCTGCGGGCCCTGGGGTCCCCCAGGCCTTGGTGGGGGCAGGGGTGTGTTCACCCAGGTTTGGGCCAGGTGATCAGCAGGGCGAGCTGAATGATGGGGAGGGAGACTGAGGCTGCCCAGGGGCGACCCCTCCCCTTGAAGTGAGAGCCTCCAGCCAGGCAGCACTTGGGGCTGGCCCAGACCGGAGCGCACCTGTTGTCCTGCTCTCGGAGTTTCCTTGACACTTGGGCCTCCTCAGGACCAGCCCTGCGCAGTGGTCCTGGGCCCTGGGACTGTGAGAGGGCCCTCCCTTTGTTATTCCTAATGACACGCAGCTGCCCCCTGCTTGCGGTGCACCAGGCACTGAGCTAAGTAACTCATGGGTCCCTGTGACAGCTGTCTGAGGGAGGTGCTGAGTGCTCTCCATTGCACATCTGAGGAAGGGGAGGCCCCGAGGGGTTAGGTAACTTGCTGGAGGTCACCCAGCTACGCCGAAGAACTGGGATTCGCGTTTAGGTCGCCCAGATCCTAAGTCTCTGCTCTTAATCGCTGTGTGTACAGTTCTAAGAAAAGAGAGCCCGGCCGGTCCCGGTTTTGGGTCTGGTCAGCTTGCACCAGGAGCTGGCCAGGTGAGGGGACCAGCGTCCCTCCTTTTATAAAGCAAAGTGGCTTTGTGTTTGTGCACGTTGGGGTTTTCTTGTTCTTTTTTGTAATAGCAGAACATACCCACCACGATACTGACAATTGGCATTGTAAACGATCGTGTGTAATGCATTTGATTTACCAAATAGTGTTTTCATAGCTATTATCCTGTTCCTCCCAGCGGGTCTGTGAAGGGAGCAGGGCCGGGCAATTATCTCCAATCTGTGGGTGAGACTGGGGCCCAGAGAATTCTTCCACTTGCCCAAGGCTGCACCGCGTGTGAATGGCAAACACTGGGGCCTGCCTGGCTTAGAGGCCTGGCGGGCTCCCATCTCCCCCTTCTCATTCTGCCACCCTCCGTCCGTCGTCCCCCACACGTGGCAGAAGCAGAGCCACATGCTTGGCAGGCTCTCTCTGCCTGTGGGTGCGTGTGGACCGCATGCTTGTCCTGCCACGGATTTGCTACGTGACCTTGACCAAATTCCCTCGCCCCTCGACTTCTCCAGGACTTCCTTGGTAAAGCGAGGAGTTGAACCAGGGCACTCCCAGGACTCTCTCAGCTTTGTGGTTCCCAGTCTGTGACCCACTCAGTCATCCCGTCCTCTCAGTACCTGGGGTTCTCCTTAGGGTGGCCCTGACCCCATGTTCCTCCAAGAATTCTGTTCTAACGATTACCTGCTGTGTTTCTGGGGATCTCCCAGACCAGCTGTGGGGGTGGGAGGTGGTGCACAGGCTCTTTGTAGACCGGGAAGGGGGTGAAGGGAAGGAGACCTGGGTTTGGGGAGTGAGCGCTCATTTTGGTGGTCACATTGGCAGCCTCCGGTGGCGGCGGCAACTGCGAAGAACCAGTCGCGGAGCCCCATCAAGCGGCGGTCGGGGCTCTTCCCCCGTCTGCACACGGGCTCTGAAGGCCAAGGGGACAGCCGGACAAGGTGGTGAGTGTCCACGTGGCGTGGGTGGGCTCCCTCGGGAGGGCTGCCCGCAGCTTCAGCTTCGAGCGATGGTTTCCGTCTAACCCTGGTCCCCACGTCAGGCCCCCACGTCCCCCGTCACTCAGTCAGTGCTTCGTCCCCCAATATCCCCCGTCACTCATTCAGTGCTTGTCCCCCATGTCCCCCGTCACTCATTCAGTGCATTGTCCCCCATGTCCCCCGTCACTCAGTCAGTGTTTCGTCCCCCAATATCCCCCGTCACTCATTCAGTGCTTCGTCCCCCACGTCCCCCATCACTCATTCAGTGCTTCGTCCCCCAATATCCCCCGTCACTCATTCAGTGCTTCGTCCCCCACGTCCCCCGTCACTCAGTCAGTGCTTTGTCCCCCACATCCCCCGTCACTCAGTCAGTGCTTCGTCCCCCACATCCCCCGTCACTCATTCAGTGCTTCGTCCCCGATGTCCCCCGTCACTCATTCAGTGCTTCGTCCCCGATGTCCCCCGTCACTCATTCAGTGCTTCGTCCCCCAATATCCCCCGTCACTCATTCAGTGCTTCGTCCCCCAATATCCCCCGTCACTCATTCAGTGCTTCGTCCCCCACGTCCCCCGTCACTCATTCAGTGCTTCGTCCACTCGGGCAGCTTTGAGGTCCCTGCACCCGACAATGTGAATGGGTCTCGCAGTTTGGCCCCAGCTGGAAATGCGGCTCAGAGTCGTTTCTTTCTGTGCTTCCTTTTCCAAAGCTCACTCACATGTCCCTTTATGGAAGCCTCCCCTGATTCTGACAGCAGAGTTCGTGGAACATGCCTTTGGACTTCCAGAGTTTGTTTCCTTCCTTCCTTCTTTCCTTCCTCCCTCCCTCTCTCCCTCCCTCCCTTCCTTCTTTCCTTCCTTCCTTCCTTCCTTCCTTCCTTCCTTCCTTCCTTCCTTCTTTCCTTCTTTTTTTCTTCCTTCCTTTATTCCTTCCTTCCTTTCTCCTTTCCTTCCTCCCTCCCTTCCTTCCTTCTTTCCTTCCTTCCTTCCTTCCTTCCTTCCTTCCTTCCTTCCTTTTTTTAGAATTTATTTTTATTGTTTATTACAGATGTCCCCCATTTCTCCCCGCTTTGCTCCCTCCACCCTGCTCCTACCCCTCCCAGGCCTTCACCGCACTGCTGGCTGTGTCCATGGCTGTGCAAATATGCCTATAGGTCCTTTGGTTAATCTCTCCCGCCCCGCCCACTCCCTCTGAGATCTCTCAGTCTGTTCCATGTTTCCATGTCTGTTTGTTCGTCAGTTTATTCTGTTCATTAGATCCCACGTGTAAGTGAGATCATGTGATAGTTGCCTCTCTCTGACTGGCTTATTTTGCTTAGCATAAAGCAAAGGGAAAAGTAAACAGAGGGGACTACCTGAAACTGAAAAGCTTCTGCACAGCAAAAGAATCCACCCACCAAAGGAAGGGGAGCCCACTGTATGGGAGAACATATTATCCAATGAACATCTGAGAAGGGGTTAATTTCCAAAATATGTAAAGAACTCACACAGCTCAACAGCTCTCATATCCTACTTACCCCGTTCTTGCTAATTGTCTTTCTGATCCTTTAGTCAGTGAGCCCACCTGGTGTTGAATTCGGCAAGCAGCATCCCTCGAGTGCCTGGTGTGTGGGGGCTCAGAGCTCAGACAGGAGCTCCAAAGACACAAACCTGCCCTCCAGGAGCTTACAGTCTCACGAAGGAAAGGGAGGCAGGCAGGTTGACCTCCACGTGTACAAGTGCCTTCCTGTAGCCCTGGCGGTGGTGCCAGCCCCGGGCGTGGGCACGCAGGACGAGGGCGGTGATGGAGGAGGATGCAGAGCTCTGTTTGGAAGCTGTGTGTGTGAGTGAGTCCTTGTGGCCCACTCAGTAGGGAGACCCAGGGCTCTGAGTGCTCAGAATTGCTGGTCTTGAGCTTGGGAGAGATTTGGTGACTGAAGGAGAGGTGGGAGTCACTGGGAGGTGGGAGGAGGTGGTGCTTAAGATGAATCAATGAATATGCTCACCCAAGAGGGTGTGGAGAATGCCTGGGGAACACCAGCACTTAAGGGCAAGTGGAGAAAGGAGGCAGAGCCAGTGAAAATGACAGGGAAGGAAGGGGAGCGAGGAGGAAGAGAGCCTGGGGAGGGGGGGCCCTCGGAAGCTAGGGCAGGAGACCTTGCAGGAGAGAGGCCTGCAGTGGCAGCCGAGCAGAGCACAGTGACCCCAGCCCCTGGTGGGGTGGACAGTGAGGAGGTCCCTGGTGACCTCGTTAGAAGTACATCGGGGCACCTCATGCCTCCAGGATGGTTAATACAGAAGACAAGATGGAAGTGTTGGCAAGGACGTAGGGAAATTGGAACCTGGTGCATGGCTGGTGGGAATGTGAACTGGTGAGGCTGCTTTGGACCACGGCCTGGCAGCTCCTCAGAGGGTTAACCGTGGAGTTGCCACAAGGCCCAGCAATTCCCTGCCAGATGCACACCCAAGGGAAAGAACACACGTGTCTGCATAAGCACCAGCACACGGATGTCCGTGGCAGCATTGTCATAGTAGCCCCAAGCGGAAACGATCCACATGCCCTCCCAAAAAGTGAAGTATTACTTTGCAATAAAAAGGAGTGAAGTATGATGGACACATGCTACAACATAGATGAGCCTTTAAAACACTAGCTGAGTGAAAGAAGCCATTCACAAAAAGACCACACTGTATTGTATGGCTCCATTCACATGCAATGTCCAGAATAGGCAAATCCATAGGGACAGGAAGTAGATTCTGTCAGGGGCTGGGGGGAGGGAGGAATGGGAGTGGTTGTGAGTGAGTCTGGGGTTTCTCACATGTTCTAAATGTTCTAAAATTAGATGGTAGTCATGGTTGTGAATATACTAAAAACCATTGAATTGCACAATTTAAATGAGTGAGTTGTATGTGGATTGTATGTCCATGAAGCTGTCATGAAAATAAAAGTACATTAGGGACAGGGCCCCAACAGTGGACACTGAGCAACTGATGGGCAGTGTTTGTGGCCTTTGTTAAACTGCAGAAGGAAACCCTTGGCCCTGGCTGGGAGTAGCCTGTTTACCCAGAAGCCCTTCCCAGCACTCAGCACACGTATCCGGGGAGCCATTTTGTAGTCTGTGTGAAGGGTGTCCCCTGGCGTTCTGCAGCCGTGGCCCTGCCGGGGCCCCGAGGGGTGCGTGTGTGCTGGCTGTGATGGTGGATGTCCCAGACCTCACTCCATTCCCTCTGTGGCCAGCCCTTGACCCAGAGCTCTGCCAGCTGGGATGGACTTGGGCTCGGTGGCCTCAAGCCGGGACTCCTGCCTGGTAGCTCTGGACTCTCACCCAGGAGCCTGCAGGGGAGGGACCCCGGCAAAGCAGAAAATCCCGTTGTCTGATGGGGGCATGGTGGGATAGATGGCCCGGAGGCTGTGCTCTGTCGGGGATGCTGTGACCCCACAGGACCCCATGGTGCAGTCTCGGGCCTGGAGTGAGGTGGGAGTTGGGAACCAGCTCACCCCTCTTCATCCTCACCTCCTCAGTGACAGTGCATCCAGCAACCCCAAGACTGTGGACGGTGGGCACTCTTCTCAGGAGGTAAAGTCTGAGACCTCGTCCAACCCCAGCTCTCCGGAGATCTGCCCCAGCAAGGAGAAGTAAGAGTGAAGCTGGCTCTAGCCCCGCGGGACCTGGAATAGGCCTCTGCTCTGGCATCTCCCGCTTTGGGGACCCCCTGGAATGCACAAGCCAGCAGGCAGGGCCACGGGGAGCCACTCAGTCTCTGCGGGGCCTGCCCTGCCCTCGGCTCCCACGTGTGACCAGGGCCGCCTTCCCGCCCCCCTGCAGGCCCTTCATGAAGTTGAAGGAGAACGGCCGGGCCAACATCTCCCGTTCCTCCTCCAGCACCAGCAGCTTCAGCAGCACGGACGGGGAGGGCGAGGCCATGGAGGAGTGTGACAGTGGGGTAGGTGCGGCCTGGCCAACCTGGGCAGCGGGGAGGCACCTGGGCCCACTGCTCTGTGTGTTAAAACAGCTCCTGTGGGCAGAGCCCCCTCCAGGCTCCGGGGAGAGCGGGGAGTATGGAAACAAGAGGTGGCCCACCCAGCCATCTCCACCCTCTGGCAGCGGTGGTTTAGGGTCTCCCTGGGGTGACAGAGGAGCAGCAGCAGCAGAGGGTCAGAGGTCAGGCTGAGCGTGTCCCTGCCGTGGAGTTCTTGGCTGGAGAGGAGAGGGCTCAGCGCTGCATGGGTGTGGTCAGGGGCACTGCCTGGGGATGGAGGGGAGCCAGGGCTGGAGGGGAGCCAGGGCTGGAGGCAGCAGGAGGAAAGAGCGTGTCCAAGTGGGCAGTGGGAGGCAGGGGCTGCCCAGGTCAGCTGAGGGTGGGCCCACCTCGCTCACCCGGCCTCTCTCCCCAGAGCAGCCAGCCGTCCACAACCTCGCCCTTCAAGCAGGAGGTGTTTGTCTACAGCTCGTCCCCAAGCAGCGAGAGCCCCAGCCTGGGGGCGGCCACCACCCCCATCATCATGAGCCGGAGTCCGACAGGTCGGTGTTCACCATGTGGTGTGCACCACGCAGCCAGGGCGGGGGCTGTGCCCTGAGCACTGTTTGTGGGGCGCCAGCCCCAGGTGTCTGTAACTGGCCAGTCTCGGTCCAACCCCAGTGTGAGGCCTTGAGCTCTGCTCCCTCACTGTGTCTGTACATCAGCCTTCAGGGCCTGTTCTTGTCCTCTCGTTACTCACGGGAACCGAGCTCAGAGGGGAGTTGGGACTGTGTGAGTCGAAAGCCGAGGTTCTTTCCACGGACCTCTCGCTCCTCCCCATCTCCGACTCAGGGCCCCCCATCACAGCGATGGTCCTCAAAATGCAAGGGTACCAGGTGGGGAGAGCATTGCAGGTGGAGGGAACAGCACATGAGAGGCCGTGATCTGGAACCACACGTGAATCAGGGGGGCTGGAGTTCACAATGGTGACGGGACAGGTGAGAGAGGAGTCAGTAGTTAGGGGACAGGGCCAGGGTACTAGGGGACAGGTGAGACAGGAAACCATGGTTAGGGGACAGGGCCAGGGCTGCCCCTGGTGAGGATTTGGGCTCTGTCCTGCAGGCAGTGGAAGCCATGGGAAGGTCTTAAGTCTTTGAAGGTTCTTAAGTAGAGAAGCGCCATCTGGTGTTGAGAAAGACCATTTTGTGGCTGCAGCTGGCCCAGGAGGAAAGACTGGTTGGAGCAGGTGCAGGGGGGAAGATCAGCGAGGGTCACAGTGAGTGGTGAGGGGTGATGGGCTGTGGATTGTGGGGTGATGGAGCATTGGATTCAAGAGATGCCAAGGAGGTAAATCTTCGGGGCTCAGTAGCGGGGGCTACAGGGAGAGCCAGGAGTCTGGGCCTTCGGGGTTCTGGGATCCCTGCAGTTGGACAGAGTAGGAGGAGCCGGCTCTGGGGAGAGGGTGAAGGTTGGCACCTGAGGGGCATGTCGGTAGACGTGCCTGGTAGGCACTGATGGGCTCTGTGGGTGCCCAGAAGTCAGAGTCTTGGTCCCGCCCTCCAGGAGGGCAGCACGGTGGGGTGGGGGCAAGCACAGGACCCTGAGTCCATCACTGACGAGCGATGTGACATTGGACACGTTCCTCAGCCTTCCCATGCCTCAAATACCGGAAGAATATTTACTCAGTTTTCCGTGTTATTCGCAAGTGCTATAGACACATACACTTTCACATTGCATCTATATTGCTAATATTCTCTCCATTAGTTTCTGAAGTCTCAGCAACAAAACAGCAGATTAAGTTGATTTGTAGCATTTGCTGATCTCAAGCCACCAATGTGACTGACGTAAATAACCTTAAAAGAATAGGGAGTGGTAAAATGTAGTGAAATAACGAGGAAGCGATGACTTCTGAGTATTTATTACCTTTGATGAATATCACTTAATTATAAGCTTATAATTAATTTTTTTTATTAATCCCCACTGGAGGATATTTTTTCCATTGATTTTTTTTAGAGAGAGTGGAAAGGAGGGAGGAAGAGAGAGAGAGGGAGAGGAACATTGATGTGAGAGAAATACATTGGTTGGTTGCCTCCTGGATATGCCCCAAACTAGGGCTGGGGATCAAACCTGCAACCCAGGTACATGCCCTTGACCAGGAATCGCTCAGGCTGCTGTAACAGCTGAGTTACCGGTCAGGGCTAAGCTTGTGACTGTGTGTGTAACAACCAGCTCACAACATTTGTAAAAATTTAAGGGTTGGCTCTTGTGAATTGGTGTGTTAGCTAGAGTGTGTCATGGAGTGGAGCGCCCCTTCTGGCCTCCCTGCCCAGTTCCCCAGCAGCCCATGACCGCCACAGCCCCACCCTCTTCATGGACATTCTTCTTTTTCCTAGATGCCAAAGGCCGAAATTCCCCGAGGTCAAACCTGAAATTCCGCTTTGATAAGCTCAGCCATGCGAGCTCCAGTGTGGTAAGGCTCTATGGGTGTGGGTGTGGCAGCGGGAGACTCCCGCATCCCACATTCCAACCTCCTCCCAGCCAGCCTTCCTTCCTGGGCATGTCACAGCGGGGGGAGGAACCTCTGGTCCCACCTGGGGGTGAGGCTGTTGGTGCCACGTGGTGCAGCAGCCTGGGGGTCGCCAGCCAACTCTGCCCCATGTCCTGTGTTAGAGCCACACCATCGGACACACACAGATGTGAGTTGTGAATGGTTGGCTCCCGGGGCCTTGGGTCCCTTCCGAGCTCACTGGAGAGTGGAGAGCTGGGCGCACAGAAGGTGCAGTCGGCAGGGGTTATGTTGCCTAGTTTTATAAAACTCTCGCGTGGATTTTTCTTGAAACAGGGTCACTAATGTGAAAGAGGAGACCTTCGCCTGTCAAAGGTGGGTCAAGTGTGTGTCCTGCTGTGGCCACGGGGCCTGCTAACCCGACACTGTCCCGAGACCCTGACGGCTGGGGTGGGTAGTCGCCTCTTCTGAAGCCTCTGTGATGGGGCCCAGGATGAGAGGAAGGCGGGTGGCCTCGGTGTGGATGGGAAGGGTTGTGTGGGTCTGGGCTGGACTCACTGAGTTGGTCTCCTTGCCCCAGAGGTGCCTGGCTGGGGCAGTCGCCCAGAGCTGCTTCCTCTCCTGGAGCGAGAGGCGTCCGTTTGCCCCTGCCTTTCTGCCATCAGTGGCCTTTGCCAGGGCTCTGGGCTGAGCTCTCCTACCCGAGTGTCCAGGGATGCCTCAGCACCCTAAACACTGCGCGGCGCCCCGAGGGAGGACCCTGCTGGCAGCCACAGCCAGTTGGGGGGCGGGCAGGAGTGTGTGGTTTTCAGCACATCGGGCCTGGGCCCAGCTCCCCGCAAGGCCTGAACGTGTGCGGGTGAAGTTAGCAGAGACCCTCTGATTTTCCCCCTGCTACGGGGCTGCAGGGCTGAGAGTCACAGTTGGAACCAAGGGGAGGTGCAGAGCTGAGCCCATTTGTACAAACCTGATCTGTAAAAAAAGCAGGTGAGCTGGGGGTGCCGGCACGCTCAGCTCCCATCCTACACTGCAGACCCTGTTCACCAGGTTCCTGTCGATGCCCACCTGCTCGGCTGTCTGACGACGGGCACCCTGTGTGGGCCCCTCCTGTCCGAGCATATCCATGGGCTATGGCCATGGGCACACGTGTTTGCCCTTCCTTCCTTCACCCAGTGTTTGATCGCCTCCCTCCTTCTTGTCTCCTCCAGGGAAGCCCTGATTCTGTCTTGGAGAAGCTCCTATCCTAGCAGTTTGGGGGTGCCATTCACTACTCTGACCGTCACAGGCCTGTTGCTCCTCCGGCCACCTGCCCACCAGACCAGCTACCTGTCCCAGTGCCCCGACCGGCACAGCCCTGCCCACTCCTTTGCCAAGACACCCTGCGAGCACCTCCCCATCTCTGGACAAGGCCTCATTCCTCCAGGCTCCCCTGCTCCTGACCCCACATGTGCTGTGTGTCTGGGTCATTTGTTACCTTGTTTTTGTCTGCAGCAGCCAGTGTTGGGTGAGCGGGGGTCTGGGTACTGGGGACTCAGAGAGCCAAGAGGCAGAGCCTGGTATGGTGGGGAGCAGAGGCCCGGAGGGGGCTGCGCCTGGGGAGGGGCGGCGCCGGGTCCTGACAGGCAGGCATTTTGTGCTGCTGGAGGGAGCACTTTTCCAGCAGCGGAATCTATAGCTCCTTGAGGATGTCCTGGTAGAAGTCGGCTCTGTCGCTCCCACATTTCTGGAGCTCCCAACATCTGTTTGCTTCTGTGCTAGGAGCTTCTTCCCCATCTGCTGACAGCTGCCGGGGCCTCTGTCCCTGCTGCCCGGGCATGGCTGGGTGAAGCTGCGACAGGGCTGGGCGTGTGAGAGCGGGCACCACACTCTTCCTCGTGGCCTCATTCACACAGGCTCCTGTGTGGTTGCTGTGGGAGAGGCCGGAGCCAGTCTCTCCCTTTGAGCAGATGCTTTTCCCAGGAAGGGGTGGGTGCCAGGAGAGGAGGAGCTGGGAGGGAGCAAGGCAGTGAGCGCCTGGGCCTTGGCTGGAGACCCTGAGACCCAGGCCAGGCCAGGATCCCTGTCCCTGCGGGTGGCGGAGGTTCGTAGGTTCCTGGGGAGTTACTTCAACCCACCTCTTGGTTAGAGCGGGGAGGTGAGGTGGGAGGACTCAGGTGCGGTCAGGCCTTGGCGAGGGAGGAGGACTCAGGTGAGGGGAAGGGGCGGCCTCCTTCTGTGCTTATGTTCTGGCATCTGTGGGAGGCATAGTGCTGCCCGGGGGCTGTGTCCTTGGGCTGTCGGGCTCGATCTCTGCCACCCCCTCTTTCCCCAGTCTCCTGTTCCCCTTTCCACTGTGGGTCTACAGGCAGCTGTCACACCGGTGGGATTCCTGCAGCCTGGGCCCCAGCTGATGCAGTTGGGACACTGCCTGCCAGGGCCCCTCAGCCAGAGCCACCTCCCCGGGGGTGAGCCAGCGTGCTCTCTGTGGCTCCTTGGCTGCTCCCCACCCCCGAGTCCTCGGTGGTTTCTGAGTGTCCTCCAGGAAAACGGAGTCTGAAGAGCAGACCCTTGGAGGTGCGGCAGTTTCAAGTGCACCTGGGCCCTCTGTGACACGGGCGGCCAGGGCTTTAACGAGCAGATGACAAGGGTCTCCAGCCCAGTGCTTTATTTGCATCGGATCTGGGCTTATTCCGGAGTAAGGCATATAAATGTTACACCTGATTTTGTGACCGTTTCCCCTTTGCTTTTGCAATGAGAGCAAAACCTCGGTCCTTCGTCCCCCACTCACGTGGACCCTGTGGGGTCCTGTTTGCAGGCCGGTGGGCCCCTCCCCTCACACTGTCTGGGAAACGTGTCTACTTCAAGTCCTAGCCCCGTGGAATTTATTCTGGTTAGAAGGTCAACAAATGTCCGCGTGGCGTGGATTAAACGTTCCTGCAGCAGCACCCGCTGCAGTGACCAGGCCTGCAGGTCCTGGCGGCATACTGTTGGCTGGGTTTCTGAAGGAACTTGGAAGGTCGAACTGCATTTCTTTAAAAACAACCCCAGGCTCTGGCTTGCTTCTCTGGAGAGCTGGTATTTGCAGCTGCTGGGTGGTGGTGCTGTGTTCGTGGTCTGGGGGGGTCCTCTGGGGTTTCCAGGTGGTCCCCGCTCCATCCTGCTTCGGAACCTCATACCCACCTTCCCCCACCGTTTGCCCCCCACCCTCCTGCAGCCCTCGCCTCCCAGGACGGCCTTGCTCCTGCCTCTGAGCCCGGGGCCAGGCTGGCTGGGCATGTCCCGGAAACCGAGAGGCACAGGTCTGCCCCAAGAATCGCAGGCCTGAGCAGTGGGTCTACCCTCTGCTAACGGGGATGCCTGGGAAGGATCTGAAAGGTCCCTTCCTCTGTGTCTGCATCACCATCTTTAGCAAGTCCATCCTGTAGCTTCCAGAATGTACATGGCCAGGGCGAGGGGAGAGGAGAGGAGAAGCAGGACCCGCAGTCGTCCCAGGCCCTCGGGACCACGGGGCAGGCAGCTTGCGTGCCTGGACAGTCTCCTTGCATCTGCTCTGGGCTCAGATGTCTTTCCGTTAATTGCTGCGCCCAGTTTTGGGGCTCATAGATGTGCTGAAGCCTCACGGGTCCTTGTAACTAGATCCGTCCCGATGGTGCTCATGCTGGTACCCGAGGGGCTCTGTGTGTGGCCCCCGACACAGGAGAAGTGTTTCCTGCTCGCGCCTCTGGCTGCGGGAACCGCCTGACTCACTCAAGGAAGAAACTGCCCATGGGCTCTGTAGGCACCCAGGTGCCTCTGCTCAGATGATGCTTAAAAACGGAGGCAGGAAGAGCTTCTGTGGGGTCTTAGCTGGAGCTTCTGTCATGAGTGGAACACGGGGTTTCCTGAAAACGATTCTGTGGTTCAGCCTTGTCGGGAGCATTTTGCTGTTCACGCCCACCCCCCCCCCCCCCCCCCCCCCGCCCCGGCTTCTTTGAGCATCGAATCCAGCCAGGCCATTGTCCGGAGGAGAAGCCTCAGCCCCCGAGAGGGGAGCATAACTTGCTTGAGGCCACATGACCAGCCAGCGGCAAAGCCAGGCTGAGAACACGCAACCCAGGGCCCTTCCTCGCACCGCCTACGTGGCTGGCGCAGCAAGTGGCTGCGTGTGCTGGGGCCCTGAGGTGTGGGAGCCGGTGAGCTGGGGTCTGGGCCCTGGCTGGGGGGTGTGAACCGCCCAGGGTGCTGGTGGGGCTGTTCATCGGGAGAGATATTCGCTGGGACTTTTCAGAGAGGGCCTGGGGCTCTGATGCAGCTTTGGGCCCTGAAGACGAGGCGGGAAAAGAGATTTCAGTGGCTTGTTCCTCAGTGACATTGGCATTTCCACTCGGGCGTGTAAGCGGGGAGGAGGCCAGGGCGTAGACGCAGTTATCCGACACTCAGTTTCCCTTTTTTTCAGTTAAGAAAAGTGTAAGAGAAAACCCTTTGATTCTCTCTGATCCTTAAACCACGGTGGTTAGTGAAAATGTAGATGCAGGTGACCAGGCAGGACGGGAGGGAGCCTGTTTCAGTTTCTCGCCCTGAGGGTTTAAGGTGCCAATGCAAACACTACCTTCTTCATTCAGTCCTGAGGTAGAGGCAGGTCTGTGGTGGGGGGGATGGTTGGGGTTCAGGCAGATCTTAGGGCTGCAGCTGTCTGGCAGGGACCTGGCCGCTCAGGACCCCGCGGCTCCTCCCAGCCTCTGGCTACCCCTCCCTCAAGGGCAAGGGTGGGTCAGTGGGGTTTGCCAAGCCTGTCCCGCAGCCTGCCAGGGGCGGTTGGGGCATTCTCTAGTACAAGTTCTGATATCTGTTTCATCACGAGCCCTTTGCCCAACCCTAACCCACATGTCCCCCCTTTTAGCTGGACCATGGGCCCCTGGGGAAGGAAGGAGACAGCCCCCAGCAGGGCCAAGGACCAGGAGCCCTGCCTAGGGAGAGGTGCTGGGGCAGCGGCTCTGCTCTGTGCCTTACCAGTCCCGGGGAGAGGGTGTTTGGTGGGAAGGCTGGAACTTCAACGCTGTTGTCTTTGATCTTGTGACATTTTCGCTTGGAAGGGTCAGTCCCCCCTCGCTGCTCCTTCGCATGTGCGCCAAAGCTCCCTGTCATGCGCTCCCCTTCCACACCCCGGCCCGGGGAAGGATGCCTTTCCATGTGAGCTCTTCCTCTGGGCAGGCGCAGGGCCCCAGGGGTGCAGCTTGGCCCTGAGGCCCCCCGTGGTGGTGACTTCCCTTCCTTCCCTCTTCGTGAGGGGGTGACTTGTGGACCCTGACTGCCTATGTCATGTAAATAGTGTACATTTAATTTATTGCTATGGTAGCACATTGTATTTGTTAATGTATAAAACAAATTCTAAAAGGTTGACAAATGTATATTTGGTTGCTTAAATGTGTCTTTGCAGGAATTGACAATAAATAACATATTTTGTGTCCATCAGTGTTCAGACTTCTTTGCTTGGGGCCCCACCCCCAAGCGAGCGTCACCTTTAACTCACCAGAGGTTGAATACTGGCAGCCCCCGGGCCATGTGGGGCCTGCAGATGTGTTACTTTAGCCTCGAAAGTGTTTTAAATTTTCCCAATGAGTTTCTGATGTTTAAAAAACTGACTACAGCCTGGCCGGTCATGGCTCAGTGTTTGAGTGTCAACCTATGAACCAGGAGGTCACCGTTTGATTCCCGGTCAGGACGCGTGCCTGAGTTGTGGGCTCCATCCTCAGTGTGGGGCATGCAGGAGGCAGCCAATCAATTATTCTCTCTCATCATTGATGTGTCTCTCTCTTTCCCTCTCCTTTCCTCTGTGAAATCAACAAACATATATTAAAAAAAAATAAACAAAATACTGACCACAAACATTTTTTGAAAACCTAGAAAATCACAGAAACTTCCCACTTCTGTTACAAATCCGATGCGGTATCCATGCCTGTGGAGTGGCAGGGATTGCTCAGAGCTTACAGAGGCCCCTAGGTGGGGCCTGTGCACCATAGTTCCCTCGAATACACCTGGAGGATCTCACCCTTTCCTGCTATTGCTCGGCCTGGCCCAGGTGGGCATCTGAGTTTGAGACCCCTGCCATTCACCGATTTGTCTTCAACCTGGGGTTTTCTTCCTTCTGCCCACTTTCTCTCCAGAGTCCCAGTTTATTTCTTCAGGGATTCTTTCATGATTAAGTGCCCTCCCTCCTATCCCCTTTGACTCCTGCATGGCCACACTCTTACATAGATACACTTTGTTTTATAATGTTTGGAGGTTTTGTGTGTGTTTGTGTGTGTGTGTGTGTGTGTGTTTTCCCTTAAGAAATCTGAAGGCAAGGGACAGGCCTTTATTTATTGGGACTTGGTTGTGTGATCTTGGGCAAATTTTTTAACCTCTTGGATTTGCATTTTCTTTTATGTGTAATTGGAAAAACCATCTACAAGGGAAGCATGAGGAGAGAAGTGAGTTTATAATTGGGAAAGAGCTTTGAAAAAAACTGGCAAGTGTTATTCAAGCGCCAGAGGTTCCATGATGATTGTTATTGTAATAACTGGAACAGCAGCTGACATGTATTGACTGTTACCACGAGGTTAAGTGTTGTACATATTCAGCCAGTTTTCCTGTAACACAACATATTAGTTCCTAAAAAAATCACAACACTGTGCAAAGTTGTGCAAGTGGGAAAAACAGAGCGAAGGACATAACACTTACAAACGCTGTCAGTGACACATAAAAATAAAAATTCATTCACTAGTCCTGGTTCGTATGGCTCAGTTGGTTGGAGCGTCCTCCTGTATACCTAAAGGTTGCCGGTTCGATTCCCTGTCACGGCACATTCCCTATCACGGTTGTGGGTTTGATCCCTGGTCGGGGTGCGTACGGGAGGCAACTGACCAATGTTCCTCTCACAGCTCTCTCACTTTCTCTTTTCCTCTCTCTCTAAAAATCAATGGACATATCCTTGGGTGAGGATTAAAAAAAATTCATGGTTTGTGAAGGTCTGGGGCGGGGGACAGGGGTGGGCTGGAGGGGGTCCATGGGGGAAAAAGAGGGACATAGGTAATTCTTTCAACAATGAAGATGAAAACAACAAACAAAAAACTTGCTTTTAGAGTTGGAAATTGCATTTATGAAAATTATCAAGTAGATTCTATTGTAATTCAAATAAAACAGCATTGCTAATTAAAAAAATTCATTCACTACTGAGTGGAAACGGTAGCACAGTTTTACACGTTAGAGGATTAAGAAATATATAAACTCTACAATAAACACGGTGTTCTTACTTTGAGTCAGACCTGAAGTTTGATTGTGAAGGCCGGTGTTGGAAGGGTTGCCGTGTGTGAGTTACCGAGAGGTGGAGTAAGAGTTTCTGAAACCCCGGGACAGCAGTAACGCCAGATGTGGAGGGGTGCAGCTCATAACAGTGGTGTGCCCTGAGGCTGGTGGATGTTGGAGCTGTGTCCATGTGGGCTTTGTGTGTTCCTATGCAGCTCGATTTAGCTGGGTGCGGTTTTCCGCGTGCACCTAATATTCTCATGGGAGGGTTGCATATTCAAACATGCAGTTTGTGTTATATTTTCTTCTAATATATCAATGGCATTGGACCAAACTACCATTTTCAAAACAAGTATTTCAGCAGAACTGACTGTATTATCTCACTTAGTCATCCAAACAGCCCATTAAAGTGTGTGTTATTGTCTCCATGTTGTTAAAGAACCAGGATCAAATTTCAGTTTGGAATGCAAGTTTGGTGCAGGGTGTGTTCTGGACTGGGGTTCCAGACGCATCGGGATGGACCCGGTAAAGTGCATCCAGCCCTCTGGCTCCTCTGCCCGGCTCGGAGCTGCAGTCCGGGAATCATGTCTGCAGTATCCTGGGCCGCTGTGGTCACACCCACGTCATGTGGGGCCGCCGTGATCACTCCCACGTCATGTGGGGCTCCGTGGTCACTCCCACGTCATGTGGGGCCCTGTGGTCACTCCCACGTCACGTGGGGCCTCCCCCGAGCCTGTGGTCTCAGGCTTCCTATTTCTCAGATTTTAGGTTCCATCTGCGGAGTCCCCATGGCTGCAAGTGAAGCTGCATCTTCTACACTAACATCCAGGCCCGTCTGCACCTCATGGGTTGTCTGCTTCCTGGGTTCATGCGTTCTTCCCAGACGCGGGGGGATCGCTGATTCCATGGAGCTCTGTGGAGGGTGACTGTTTCCTGTCTGTGTGGGAAGGGCTGTCGGGGGCAGGGATGACTCCAGCTGGGCCAGTTACAGGTCCTCTGACCAGGGGAGGGGCACCTCTTTTCTGCCGAGGCCATGTGGATATTTACAACATCATTCTCGGGCAACACAAAACTACCAGCTTAGAAAGTGGCCTGCTGTATCTGGTCAAACATTTAATTAACTCACCCCTAGTGCCTGGAAGGGCCGGACCAATGACTTCTCCGGCCTTGTGCGGCCTGTGAGCCGGACGTCCCCACCCTCACTAAACCTTCAGCTGGGCCTGTTCAGTTCCTTTAAACCTTCAGATTCTCAGCAAGCTCACCTGGGTCTATTCAGGTGTGCCCCCACTAGATGGGGCACTCTGCCAAGTTAGAGGCTGGGTCTTCAGACTCTTGCCACCTGTTCCCCCACCTCGGTGTCCAGCAGCTCGCAGCAGTCATCAGACATCCTGGGCCATCACTCAGCCTCCCCATGGGGAGAGGCCCCTGCAGCTGCTCGGCTGGGTCTTCCTTCTCACTCTCCAAGTGCCTGCTGTGCCTGTGGTCCTGCCAGCGGTGTGCCAGCCAACCCGCCTCTGCCCCCGTGGTAGCTGGCGCCAATACCACTACCGCAGTCCAATTCTCTCACTTTGCAGTAGCAGCCAGTTATTAAAACAGGGCCATTTCAGTTCACTCAGTCCTGTTTGTTTTAAACATCAGCTCACATCCCGTTCTAGCATCCCCACCAACCTTCTAGGGCAGGTTAGCCTGTTGGGCCCAGGGTCCTGTGTGTGGCAAAGACCCCCTCCTTGACCACATCTCTGAGCCCCCTTTTCAGCTAGTTGTCATCTTTGGCCAGTCCTCGGCCTGCCCAGCCCTGTTTTAGCAAAGCATCCCATTAAACTGGTTTATCAAGAATCCTCCCCACTCATCACCTTTGATATCCAAGTTGCCCTTCCCCAGCCTTTGATACATAACCAAGTTCCTCGTAGTAATTTTCCATCCAATCGCTCACCCTGCCTGCTGGCTAGAACTCCCCACTCGTTCCTGTTGTATGTGGAGCTGCGGTCAATCTCGCTCCCCTATTGCAATAGTCTTCAATACAGTCCTCCTTGCCTGTTGAACTCATTGACTCATTGGGTGCCGATTTTTGACTGGTAGCTGCTTCCCCTGCCCGCTATGTCCAAGCCCCTCCTTCCTCTGCACTTTTCCTCCAGTGTTGGGGTGGGGAAGGGAGAGGCAAAGAGGCCTCTCCTTTGGGGACTGCCTCTGAAAGACCTCCATGCTAGTCTGGGTACTCTGAGAAGCAGACATCCCAAGGGGAATAGGAATGTAGAGGAATGACCTGTGAGAGGAAATGGGGAAGGAGCTGGAGAAGGCTGGAGAGCCCTCAGGCTGTGATGCAGGCTTGCCCCTGGTGAAGGAGAGATGGGAGAACCATGGCAGGATGGAGGCATCTTTGATATCAGTCCATTTCTAAGAAAAATTCAGCAAGGCTGCTTCCTGGGTGGGTGCCGGGGGGTGGGGGGTGGGGGGCGGGGAGTGGTGGTGGGGCCGGGGGAAGCCCTAGCCAAAGTCTCCCACCGGTGGAGTCCTGCATATCACAAGAATGAGCCTTCATCACTCTGCCCGCCACGCCCAGTCCCTGGGGGAGAGCAGCCTGTGGGGGCCTGGCAGCGATGTGAACGCAGCGATGGGTCTCAGAGCGCGGCAGCTGGGGCCACTGGTCAGCCATGCCCCCTGCAGTTGGACACCTGAGAGGCACAGTCTCATGGTCGCCGTAGGCACGGCCCCAGTTTTGGTGGTTGACAGTATCCCCTCCTTAGTAGAGAGGCCCTCACTAGTTTAGGGGGAGGTGAGGCCCCCTTTCTCTTGGTTCTCTCTGCCTCTCAGTCCTTTTGCGTGGCGGGCGTTCCAGTGCTGCTGCTTTGTCACAAGGCCTCTGCCATGAGAGACGGGGCTCAGGCGGGACCACGTCTCCCCTTTCTCAGCCCCTGCTCTGAGAGGTCTGCCTTGCAACCTTTGGCTAATGGTGTGAACTGCAAGCCCCGCTGCCTCCTCGGTGCCACTCAGCCCTCAGGATGTGCCCTCATCCCGACCACCCCAGTGGGTAGCGATGTCTGCTGTGCGGTGCCACACCCTAACATGCTTTCACCTCACCCGGAGTCTCCTTCCTCCTTCCTCCAGACCCTCCAGCGACAGGTGGTCTTGGCAATGTAAAGACAATCACCACACCATGACCCATTGGGGGCGTGTTTGGAGGACCCTCAATCTTGTAGAAATAGAGAGACATGTCAAATGTTCTCCTTCCCACACAGAGCCAGGGCTCCTCTTCCACTGTCTGGAATGAGGCAGGGTGTTCCGATGAAATGGTGCCTCTCCACAGTGTGGACTGGCTCCATGGCTGGTTCCTGTGACTCCAGCAGTTCCCTGAATTTGAAATGTGAATTGGGTGGCTTACTGCTATGGCCCATTCAAACATCTGCCCTTAGATATTTAATGGTGTTCTCATGGTGGGCACTGCTTATGGGAGCCAAGCTGATGTTCCAGAGAAGAACTCTGAGACCTAGTCATGCCACCTAAGGCCAGTGATCCTCAGAAGGGGACGTGATTTCAGAGAGGAACAGAGAGGGAGGGAGAGAGAGAAGAGAGAGAGAGAGAGAGAGAGAGAGAGAGAGAGAGAGAGAGAGAGAGAGATATCAGTGATGTGAGAGAATCATTGATCTGCTGCCTCCTCCACGCCCCCTACTGGGAATCGAGCCTGCAACCCGAGCATATGCCCTGACTGGGAATTAAACCACGACCTCCTGGTTCATAGGTCGATGCTCAACCACTGAGCCACACCGGCCGGGCGGTTTCCAATTCCTTAGGCAGAGATAATACCTGCTGGAAACATACCTGGAGATAACACCTGGAGAAACTTTGTAGAAGGTCATCCCCAACTTCAGAGCAGCCCTCTCCACTCAGAACAGGATGCTGCTCCCAGCTGTGGAGGGAGGCCTTCTCTAGCAGCTCAGCCTCAGGGCACATAGGAATCCCTGGAGTGATGTTAACATGCAGATTCCAGAGACTAGAACTCACTGGACTGGGGTGGGCCCCGGGGCCTGTATCTCACCAAGCATAGGAGGGGTTCTGCTGTGGCCTTTCCCTTTGGGAACCACTGATCCAGTGTGCAGGCTCTGTGTAAGCCTCTCTCCTGTTACAGTGTCTCAGGCCCAGTGAGGAAGCGGTGGGGGAATTGAGGGTGCAAGGGAGTTGAAAGATGCCGGCCCCCCACCTAAGGGACTGTCATAATCATTGTCACACAAATGTCTTGTGTCCCAGCGAGGCACAAGATCTTGCAGGAAAATGAAAGGGAGTTGCCAGAGAGAACAGAATAGAGAAATATGCATCAAATAAAGCTTGTAAGGAGTAGTTTCAGGGGAGAATGGACTATGGCTGCATGGAGGACATTACAGGGCAGCCTGTAATAGGAACATTGGGAGAAAAGATGAGCATCATGCAGGAAGCAGAAGGAATTTGGTGAAAAGGAAAATCAGATACTGAGAGAATCAAAAGTTAAATGGAAACTTAAAATTGAAAACAGCTAGAGCCCCTTTCTTCAAATCAAAACAAATGATCAGATGAGAGATGGGATGTGAGACTGCGGAAACCTACTTGCCGTGTAGAAATGAAATCGCTACTGGGAAAAGCTGAAGACACCCAGGGTTAAGTGTGTGTGGCACTAATGGTGTTAAAGGTGAGTGAATCTCGTAACTCCAGTAGGCGAAGAATGTGGTTGATGAATTGACTCCATCGAGTGGATGAATAACATGACACAGCCCCTATGAAAGAGGGAATAAAAAGAAATGCAACATAAATGGGTCCACATGAAAACATACAGATGAAGACGGGATAGATGCAGCAAGACTGTACTATGGAAAGGCGTGTTTATGAGAAAGAGGGTAGAGAACTTGCTCAAATTATTGGGTCAGATGAATCTTAGTAATCTCCTGCAAGGTATTATATTTAAGGAATTTAAATATAAAACTGACAAGGAAGTCTTTATACCTTTGCTCTAAAATATCAATCGGCAGGTTTTACAAGAATTTGTCACTAGTAAGGGATCCCAGAAAACGTCTAGGGAAAATGGACAAGGAGGCCCAGATGTCATCCAGCTACTTAGAGTGCAATAATGAATATAATGAAAAAAGATTTTAACTTCTTTATTATAGAATTTTCCCCTAGGGAAGAAAGCTTCCCCAAACTGCAAAGGTTAAAATTCCAGAGATACCAACAGTTACAAACTATTACAAGGACTCAGTGATGATAAAATTATCTAAGATTTTAATTCAGTGACTTGTTGCCAGCTTGTATTGATTAGGCTGACTTTGTGGCAGGGCTTCAAGCCAGCTCCAGCTAGTTTAAGCTGACAGAAAAGGAGGCATTCATTCAAAAGAGACAGGGGTGTCTTCTAGAATCAAAGGGCAGGGGTGCAGCTGAGCCCCCGGAAGGACAGCAAAGGTCCTATCTGCCTCCGCTTTCACCTTTTCTCTGTGCTTCTCCGTATTTCTTTTCTTTCTATTGGGTGGTTGGTCTTTTCCTTACGGGTTTGTGATAATTTTTTGTTTACCTTTATTCTCGCCCTGAAGAGCAGCTGAGCTGGTCTCAGCACCAAGTTTTCCCTTCAGGCCTAGACTGTGAAATGGATCCAGTCATGTTTCCCTTGTCAACTGGCACCATGTTCATCTTTGCCAGTAGAGGGCGCAAGAGTCATGTTTCCCTTGTCAAATGGCACCATGTTCAGCTTTGCCAGTAGAGGGCGGAAGAGGCACGTTGCAGGAGAAGGCTTCTGTTTCTGGTTCTGTGCTTGCTGGGCAAACTCTGGGACACAGGCACATGCGTGGGGCTCAGGTCTGGCTCCTGCAGCCTGGGCAGCGCATCCAATCCTAGGTTCCTGCAGCTCATTCAGTGTCCGGCTCCTGCGGTGCCTGGCAGCCAGCAGCACCTGGGGCCCGCTGCTTCTCTGGGCAGCAACCTCTTCCTGAGCCCAGTTGGTCAGTAACCTTGGAGTTCACTGGGTGAAATCTGATAGTTAGACAAAGGGGTGGGGGCTGAGGAGCCAGTGAAACGAGGTTCAGGTAGAGCAGGAGGAACTGTGTTCCCCTAGGAGGTGGGATGAGATGCTCACGAGGTACAGGTTGGGACCAAGGCTGGGATGGGGCCCGTGCAGGTCAGGGTCCAGAGGAAATGGAGGAGAAAACAGAAGTGCATGGAGGTTAGGACCACAGGAGGCAGAAGCAGAGAGGGGAGGGGTCAACCACAAGGAGAAGGAATGAAGCCCCAGGTGGGGCGCCGAGCCCAACAGAGCATTTAGACACCCCCCACGCTTCCAGAAGCACCGAGTTAATCTCCAGCATCAATGTCAGGGTTGGGTCTCTGGACAAAATAACATCTGAACTATCTGGTCTGACCCTACTGGGCTTGAACAAGGTCCCCTGGGGGCTGACCAGACCATACAGCAAGAGCTGCGTGAAGTGGGCTGGTGAGTAGGATGGTGAGTGTGAGCAGAGAAACACAGCCCTGTCCTGGGCCCCGGTGGAAACCTTATGGGGCCACCCGTGGGCGAGAGAAAGAGGGACTAGGAGCCAGGCTCAGGTTTATGAGAAGAGAAACACCTGCCCCGGATCTTAGGCTGTTGAGTGGAAGTGAGCTGGGATCCTTGGGTTGTCTGTTATTGGGGATTATTTGTCCTTTGTGTCTCCCTGCTCTCTGGAACTAAAAGTCTAGACCACATTTAAATAAAGAGAACATCCTGTAGCCTAAAGCTGGTAATTTCCCCAATACTCTGGATCTAAAGCCAGAGAAATGGGACAGTGCTGCCCTCACATCACAGAATTACCAAAGCACCCAGGAAGTGCCCATGGCTCACACGGGTGCCCACAAGCCACCATCTTCTACTGATCTGGGAGAAACTTCCCTATTGTTATTCGCTAAGTGGAGCTAGCCAAGGCTCCTGTCAACTGGGCCATGTGCAGAGCTGAGGCTTGTGCCTAGGAGGTCACCATCATTCCCTCAGGCAGAGAGGAGGTTGGGGATCTTTTTGGATCAGTCCCTGACCCAGGTAAGGGCAGGTCTCGTCACCAGGGCAAGGAGAATGGAGGTCCCAGGCCTGGGGTTAGGAGAATCTTCAAGGATTCGGAAGGGATAGCCACTCTACCTTGAGGTTGGGTGCACAGTGGGTCTACAGCAATCTGGGGCCTGACAGTTCGCTGAGTCCAGAGAGAGAGAAGACAAGGAGGAGAGGGAGGGTCATGTCCTCAGTTACAACTGGGGATGTTCCACAAGGGTTGTCACAGGGAGCCAACAGAGCAATGGGGAAGGTCTGGTCCCTTCATCTTGCTGCGGAAGAGGACCTCAGTGTGAAGCCTCAGCCCCATGGGAGGCAGAGCGGAGACTGGGCCCAGGCTCCTGAATCCTCTCCCATCACTGCTTCCCCTGCTCCTGCAGACAGCAGACATGCTGGGCCCTGAGAACCCCACCTGGTGCAGACTTCCTGGAGCCGAGGAGGCAGTGCTGAGGGGAAGGATGAGTGTGCAGTGCATCTGGGCAAAGACTGGTCCCTTTATAAAGCTCAGCCTGGACCACTGTCTCACTCAGGTGGGTGGGACACACCTAGGCGTGTGTTCAGCATTTCCTGGTAAAATTCCATGCAACCCCCAAGCGACAACACCTAGAATTGTCTCCTGTCCCAAAATTGAATGGGGCTGGGGGGCAGGGAGGGGTGCAGTGGGATGCATCATAACAGGACAAGAAATTTGGAATAGAAACTGGGTTTCTGGACATAAAGAGGGTGGGACTCTGAAGGCAGCATGCTCTGTTGACTCATCCCCAGTTGTCCTGCAGGTTTGTTCTGACAGCTGGCAGGAACTCCTCCCACCGTCAATGAGCCCTTAAATGTGCCAGGAATCACGATACCTGCCGTCTAACATCCTCCTTGACCTTCACAGCCTTATGCGATGGAGCTGTTATCCTCATGTTGAGGAGGAAACGGAGATTTCATTTCCATGTAAGCCCTGGTGTAGCTTTTGGATTTTGCATGTCAAAATGCTTACAATAAGTTATTCATTTTTATATTGAAGGTTTTCCTTTTGTACAATCTTGGCCTCAGTTTCAGAGTCTGAGCTATTTCTAATCCTCAACTCCAGGAATCTAAACATCATTGATCTGTTGATGTTGAAGTCCTTCTCTTACTTTATTCATCCTTTTATTTTCCTCATATCTCCATTCCCATTCAGTTCCCCACCCAAAAGCAGTTTATTTTTCTGCTTACTTTTACGCACTATTGCAAATGCAGATAGTTGTATTGGTGTACATGCTACTTGTTATTTGTGTTTGGTATAGATCAAACACGGGGAAATATAGGAAAAGCACAATGTGCTGTCCAATGAATTACCTCTGCGCCTGGGACTGTCGCCCGGGTCAATGAACAGAACATTATGGACGTCTCTCCGGCTACTGCCACCCCCTCTCTTTCCATAGCCGCCATCTGAACTTTTATGATAAGGCTCTCTCTTTATTTTCTTTGTATTTTACCGAGAACTAAAAGGTAGCCTGGCCGGCGTGGCTCAGTGGTTGAGCATTGACCTATGAATCAGGAGGTCACGGTTCGAATCCCGGTCAGGCACATGCCTGGGTTGCAGGCTTGATTCCCTGTGTCTGGTGTGCAGGAGGCAGCCGATAAATGATTCACTCTCATCAATGATGCTTCGATCTCTCTCTCCCTCTCGTCTTCCTCTCTGAAATCAATACAAATATATTTAAATAAAAAAAAAGAACTAAAAGGTACTCAGACAATGTGGGGAGAAAACAAAAGCAAATGGAGAAGATGCCCATCAGGGAGGGGTGGTTTGATCGGCCCCTGTCACCCTCTTCAAAGACACAGCCTCCGAGCTGGAACTCAGCACAGAGGGGCGGTGTGCAGGCCTCTGCTGTGATCTCACCCTCTGGAAGGACAAAGGGCACAGGTGAACCCTAATCCTGGTGTGCGTTGATGTCCTCTGGGAAGCCCCATCTTAGTATGAAGTGGAGTATGATGAGTCCTGCCCACTCTACAGTTCAGCATCGCCCACCACGCAGTGGTCTGTGAAGACGGCCGAGAGGGGTGGGATGCAGCAGGCGTCTGGCGTCCCTCTAGGGGTCAACTCTTCCCATCCTCAAGCCCAGCCCTTGAATTGGGGGAAGAGAGCACCGGGTTACCCTCCTTTTCCAGGGGAGTGAGGACGTCGCTGCTAGTGGGCCACCAACGTCCTTGGTTAAAACTCAGGTTGGCTGCATGAGGGATAGAGAGCATAATTAAGTACCCAAACCCTATGAATCCCATTAACGAGGTTCCTAGATTAGTATCCTTCATAGAGACAGAAAGATTCATGGTCATCAGGGTCTGGGAGGAGCAGGGCAAGGAGGAGTTATTCAATGGATATAGTTACAATTTATAAGATGCATTTTATTTATTTACTTAAATATATTTTTATTGATTTCAGAGAGGAAGGGAGAGGGAGAGAGAGATAGAAACATCAATGATGAGAGAGAATCATTGATTGGCTGCCTCCTCCTGGGAACTGAGCTCACAACCCAGGCACGTGCCCCGACCAGAATCAAACCGTGACCTCCTGGTTCATAGGTCAATGCTCAACTGTCATCTGTATTTTCCCCCAAAGAAGAATATCAGAGCTAAAGTGTGATGGGAGATGGCCCAACCTGCTTCTGCATTAACATGGAGAGATGCCAAAACACAAACATGAACAACAGCAGCAGCAGCAGCAGCAACAACAACAACAACAACAACAACAACAACAAACCATGGCTGATGTCTTGACAGGAAAAGCAGTGCAGGGGCCGCGCTCACTCACTGAGTTTCCTTTCTCTTGGGGGTCCTGGATCTGCCATTCCTGGCTGACGTGGTTGCTTTCTTATGGCCACACAGAAACTATTTACGAAGCTGGATCCAGCTTTTCTCTATGTTTTATTGAAATAATCTGTCTCCTGCAGTAATGTACCATAGCCAGAGCAGGCCTATTGGCAGTACTCAGAGTTTCAGGAACTCTTGGTACTGTTGGTGAGGATGTATCCGTCCAGCTAAGAACACAGGTAAATCGTGTCCCAGACATTCTACTCTAGAGTACAGGCTCCAAGGAAATGTTCACAGAGCCATAGGGACCAGATAATTATGTTTGTTTTGTGTAGAACAAAGCATTTGTGGTGGTTGGGACTTGGAGGTAATATGAATGGAGGGTTAACAGTGGGGAGCAAAATATGGTGACTTCACATCACAGAGCAAAAGCAGCACAGAGGTTATCAACTAGATGTACGTGGAGCAGCAGGGATGCCAGCGGCTGCTCCTCTCCACATCTGAAGGCTGCTTTGTTGGATTGCACGAGGCAGGGGTCCCGTCCTCTGCTACATGATTCCCACAGAACCTGGTTGGCTCACTTGGACTGCGTTCATTTAGCTTTTTAAATTTTAAATCGTTTTATTGATTTCAGAGAGTAAGGGAGAGGGATAGAGAGATAGAAACATCAATGATGAGAGAGAATCATTGATCAGCTGCCTCTTGCATGCCCTACACTGGGAATTGAGCCTGCAACCTGGTCATGTACTCCGACTGGGAATCAGACCAGGAATCGAACCGTGATCTCCTGGTTCATAGGTTGATGCTCAACCACTGAGCCACACCAGCTGGGCTAGTTTTTAATAGTTCAGTAGGACAAGGAAAAGTATTTTTTATTTTAAGAATAAAAACACAAAGCAAAGAAATCAAAGGCTTCATTTGAGATTCAGCAATTGACTCTGAAACTGAGGACCATGGGAAATAAAAGGAAGCTCTGAATGAAAAGTAGCAATTATTTTATCCCATAATATTGAGGCAAATGGAAGCAGAGCACTGAAGCTTACACTGTGCTGAATCCTGTTTGGAGCAACCATGAGATATTATCTTACACTTAGTTCCAACACATATTCTCTAGGATCTGACAATCCTTTCCTGGGCGAGGATGGTGGCAAGGTGTGGGGAACAATCTGGGTGTGGATCAAACCCAGCAGCTCTTTTGGGATGTTCTGCTCCCCCCCACCGCCGCCCCGCTGTTCCCTTTGCACTCTTTCCACCTGCAGAACTGAGCTCACCTTTCAGGACCCCATTCTACAGCCACCTGTTCTGTGAGGCCCTATGAATCTCCCGAATGGTTTTTATTGCTTCTTGCAGAATCCCATGACAGCTTTGCATCACTATTTTCAACGCCTGTATTGTTCTGATAATATTGATGTACTGCCCTCCCCACAACCTGGCAAGGAACTGCCCGAGGAGCAGGGTTCTGGCACACGACAGACTCTCACTGAGTACTCATCGGATGAATGAAAAGACAAATCACAAGAAGATGTGATTAGAGGCCCTGGCCTAGTAGCTCCATTGGTTAGAGCATCATCCCGATACACCAAGTTTGCAGGTTTGATCCCCAGTCAGGGCACATACAGGAATCAACCAACGAGTGCACAAATAAGTGGAACAATTGATTGATGACTCTCTCTCTCTCTCTCTCTCTCTCTCTCTCTCTCTCTCTCTCTCTCTCCTCTCCCCCCCTCTAAAAATCAATCAATAAATCTAAAAAATGGGAATAGAACTTAACAACTTGTCCCAGGGTCAGGATTTCTGAGCTCCAGTCGCAGCTCCACCATAACTCTCTGTGTGACTCAGGGGAGAGACTCACCTTGTCTTGGTTTAGCAGAGTGTCAAAGAGGAATAAGAATCATTCTCCACAGGATACTCAACTCAATCACATGAGATAAAGGGTGTAAAAGTGCCCATCAAATGTAGTGAGGTAATAGTACTCATCTAAAGTTGAGGAAATCAATGGAAGACAGGTTAGCAATTTGCAAAGGCTGGAACCAGCATGAGTGTTCACTGAGAATCAGGGGACCTTCCTTGTGGTCAGCACTGTCACCAAACAACCTTCATAATATTGAGCAAGTCAGTTTTTCTCTGGGCCTTGGTTGTGTTACCGTAAGTTAAGGTTAGGAATAGATTGTCCCCGAAGAGCCACCTGCTTTAAGGATGTGACATTCTTGAGACCGAGGACAATGGGACTCTGGGTGGAACTGACTGATGTGTATTGGGGCAGGGACCCTTTATGTCACGAATGTCCTTAGGAATCCACATTTCATTTGACTTCATCTCCCACCAGCACATGGGCAAAGCATGGTCTTAAGCACCCCCTGGCTTCCACGTTGCAGAATGCTGTAGGGTTTAACCAGCAGCAAGCAGTTCCTGAACACTGACTGCCACCTGCACCTGGACAGAAACTCCACCCTCCTCCACTTGCACTGAATAGCATTCCAAGCATCTCCTCTGTTGGCCCATAGCACTGAAGAGGGGACAGGGAATGTCCCAGGGCCCGGGGTCCACACTCATCTCCTCCACAGGTACCGCTTCCAAGTCTTCTTTGGGGTCAGAGCCTCTCTCCGACCTCAGCCCCTGAGCCCTGGTTCAGCTGAGCTTTTTCCTGAGGCTCTTCCGTCTCACCAGAGCCCAGCGGCCATTCCTTCTCATGGCCCAAGGCTGAACGAGGTTGTGGATCAGCCTGGCTTCTCCCTTTACATCAATCCTCTTCGATGCTCTGAACCACCGGGTAAGGATAGACTAACAGCCTCGTATGGCACCCTGCATGACACAAGCTACACTGTCTCAGGACAAATGGGTATTAACTTTGGACCACACCCAGGGTCCCTGCTCTCAAGGAGTTCAGCCCTGTTGGTGACACGGATAGGAAGGAAATTCTAATGGAGTGTGAGGAGTCCTACCGTTGACCCTGAGGACCATAAGCACTGAGAACGTGAGCCCATCGCGGGAACATTGTACAGACTCTCTTTAGGGTGCAATTCCTAAACCAGAAAGAAGAGTAAGTACTTGTCTACCCTCTTCATCCTGATTTCACAATGGCAGCTGATGAAAGCTTTGTGAAATTAAATGGAGGTCTGTGAAATCAAGGGGCAGGTCTACCTTAGAGGTCTGTGGTGATGGTCAGTGCACTTGTGCGCACTGGCAATGGGCCTGGAGGAACAGCCACCTGCCTTGCGTGGAGCGTCTCCTCACCTTGGAAGCTCAGAACTGTGGTCTCAACAGATGCTGTTTCCTATTTTAAATTACACTTTTCAGTTTGGCTCTACTTTCCAGGGTCCTTTCCTAAGTTTCACAGCCATCCTCAAAACTGGAGGCAGAGGGTGTTAGAAATGAGAGGGTGGGGGCTGGAGGGACCTGGAAGGAGAAAAATGAGGGAGATAGGAGGGCAGGGCCAGGGCCTGATGTGGGACGACCATGCTAGTGATCTATTGCTGAGAGTTCCCCCACATTAGAGACTTAACCAAGACACACTTATTAGCTCACACGTCTGTGACGAGGAATCCTACATGGCTCAGCTGGAACTACTGTGGTGTCACCTGAGGCAGGATCCGTGTCACTGAGGGTCTGAGCTCACTCGGGGGGACTCTGGGATTCAGTTTGGATGGAAGGCCTGACTTCCTCTCTGTCTGTTGGTCTCATTCAGTGCTAGGCCATGTGGGTCTCTCCAGATAGCAGCTCACAGCACAGAGGCTTATTCCTCAGTGTGTGTGTGTGGGGAAGAGAACAGATCAGAGTGAGCAAGTGGTAGGCACTGACTTTTTAAAAAACTTTTCAGGGTGGGAAGAGATCAACCAAAGAACTTGAATGCATGTAGCATAACCCAGGGACACAGACAATAGGGTGGTGAAGGCCTGGGGTGGGGGCAGGGATTGGCTAGAAGAGATCAATGGGAGAAAAAGGGGACATATGTAACACTTTCAACAATAAAGATTAAAAAATAAAAAAAATGAATTTGCTTTAAAATTGTTAAATTAAATTGCTTTTTCAAAAAATTGACTTGAGGCAGAGCGGGGGGTGAGGGGGGAAGAGAGAGAGAGAGAGGAGAGAGAGAGAGAGGAACATCAATGTGAGAGAGAAGTATCAATTGGTTGCCTCCTGTATGCACCCCAACTAGGGATCAAACCCACAACCTAGGTACGTGCCCTGACCAGGAACCAAACAGCAAACTTTCAGTGCCCAGAATGATGCTCAACCACTCTGGCTGGGCTAGGCACTAACTTTTAGAACCAAATCATGGAGGTCATTGGATCCTTTTGCCATCTTCTATGGAGTCACTACTGACACCCACACTTAAGGGGAGGGCACACATTCACACCACATGAGGAAGGTGAAGACCATGGGGAGTCACTGAGGAGAGAACCAGTGACCCGAGAGGTCCATGCCTTGCCCAGGATCACAGATGGTCAGAATGCAGAGCGTGAGATAAACCCAGCCGTGTGTCCTCAAGGTGGGGTCCTAGGTGCACCCAGGTTCCATCAGGGGCTCTGGAAAAGGCGGTGCTGGTGGAATCGTGTACAGACATGGAAATGGCCTGGGGGAGACGGTGAGCATTTGGCAGCCTAAACAGTATTTGTCTGAAAAGGCGCCCAGATCTGGAATCACAAAGGTGCACCTCAGTCCACAACCCACCCATGGTGGAGAAAGCTGAGGCTGGGCCCCCTTATGCTCAGCTCTTCCTTACACAGTCCTGAATCACACCCGCATTGTATAAGTGGGAAACAGAAGCCCATAGTCAGGCAGGGATTGGACAGGGTACATGATATTCAGAGTCCAGAGTTCAGGAATGTTCAGACCTTCCAGGCCAAGGCTCCCACCTCCCCCACAGAGTTGGTCTGGAAATTAGAAATCCTGACTTACTGGGCAGCTCCTGCCTGTTCCTCCCTATGTGCGGCTGTTTGGTTCTGGGATCCAGAAAGGGAGCACTGGCATGCACACGCGCGCGCACACACACACACACACACTCTAGATGTGATGATCTTGGGTGGGATTAGAAGAAAAGCAGACTCAGAGGAGGTGATAACAGGAGGGAAAAAGAGGTTGGAGGCACTACCTACATGTGACAGTCCTCCTCCTACTTTACAGCTACTCCCCACATGAGCCTGAACAGCCCTAAGAAGCACTTGCTGCATAACCCATTGTGCGGGCAGGAGAAAGACGAACCCTGACAGGCACAATGACTTATCCAGGATCCAGAAGAAGTAAGAATGAGGGGTTGAGTCTGAGCCCAGGTCAGTTTCCTCAACTCTGGGATCCTGGCTGCACCCAGAGTTTCTAGGGGGCTAGGGGTGTGTTGGTGCCACTGTGTACAGATCAGGTGCTTCACGGGGAAGAGAGGTCCACTGACAGCGCCCACAGGACTATTTGCATAGCTGTCATGAGATGAGGGGACTCAGGCAAGACAATCCCAGGTACTGAGGTCACTAACCAATAGAACTTGGAAACCCTGTAACCAGGCCCCCACATATAGCCCCACAGGCAGCTCACTTGCCAAGAGGCATTTGCCAATGCAAGATGTTCTCTTGCTGTGTTCCCAGTGACTGGTGCTCTTGCTTCCGGAGACCCTGCAGTGAGAGCTTTTCCAGACGGTGCAGACGTTGGTTCGACCCTTGTCCCTGATGTTTTTTGCCATTTTCAAAAATATCGCCTCAGGTAACACAAGGTGGGCTGGGTCAGACCCATTCAGGCCAGGCCACCTCTGTGCACCATCCCTGTGCAACCCACATCCCCTCCTCTTCATGTATTGGGAAGAGGAACCTGAAGGGAGACCCCTGGGGCAGGTACAGCTTTTGGGGCAGCGGATCACCTAGAGGCTCTGCTGTGATCACACCCCAGGGCAGGGCAGGGCAGGCCGTTGGAGATGGGCTTCCAGAGGGGTCCCTTATCTGCACCAATGGGAGTCCTAGGCCCTCAGGCTGTCACTCCTTTTCCTCTGCAGTGGAGGTCTGAACGGATCACACTGTGTGTGTGTCTGGAGTGGAGGGTCACAGGGGTCACAGAACCAGCAAAACAGGGCTCTGAGGCTTTCCCCTGGTGACTGGGAACTGTCTTTACAGAGCTCCACACAGGAGAATGGACTGGAGGCATCAGATGGGGTCCTCAACTCCATGCCCCTGCAGGAGGCACAGGTGCCCCATCCATCCTCCAGTGTGCAGCACGGCTGCGGGGTGAGTGCAGGTGCTGAGATGACCCAGACTCCAGGATCCCATGTAGTTGAAGAGAGCCCTGGGTTCCAGAAGCTGCTCTGCTAGGCCCCTAGGTCCCTCCTAGAGTCCAATTTCCAAAGGAATTTGGGGCCCGTATCCTCCCCACAACCCACTCTCACTGTCCAGCCCCTTTCAGAAGAGATGCAAAGTCACTGCCCACAAAGTGTTAGGAATACCAGAGGAGAGACATTGTTCCATTTCACTTTATTCTCAGTCAAGAGTATTTTTGCATTTTTCTACAGACTTTCTCTTTTTAACGCCCATCTCCATGTGTCCATGTTGTTCTGACAATCCTTACACACCTTCTCCCACTCTTACACATCATCGTGATTAGTGGGGATGCTTTTGCCAAAAGGACATGGGGCTCAAGGAACCAAGTCTGTTGCTTTACCCTTTGCTGCCCCGAGAACCACATCCCCATAGACCCTCCAGGTCAGGAGCTGAGGTCTCCTTGGGCTGCACAACATACCAGGAGGGAGACCTGTTATCAAGGCTAGCGATCCATCTCTTCACTGCTGTGGGACCTGGATATGATCCCGTCCTGTTGACATGTCAGCTGTGCTGCCCTGTTGACATGTCAATTGTGGGATCACATACAAGTCCCACCCCATTGTCCTAATATCCAGACCCTCCCACCCCAGGAAAAGCCTCTGTGTTCCCATCTTAGAATGAGATGTTTTGTCAGAAATCCCAGGACTGATGCTGTTAATACAGGGAGGTGCTGTCCATCCTCTGCTAAGAAATGACCTAAGGTACTAATGTGTTTCATCATTCCTCCCCTACAATTCTACTTTTCCTGTCAAGTATCTTTTCTCATGTCAATGTAAAAAATTTTCAAACCTGTGAAAAATTTTTGTGAATTTATTTGAGCCAAAGTGTCACCAATTGCTGGGAAACAAAATCTCAAATGGATGGAGATAATGCTCTGGAGAATGGCAGCTTTGCACCTTATTTATACATTAAAATTCAAACAGGAGACCTCTGTGGGTCCCATGAAATCCATTGGTGATAGACTAGGGAGCCAGGAGAAAGCAAAGTGGGGAAAACTCTGAGGTTGGATGAACAGTAAAATGGTGACACGTACTTCTTTCACTTGGGTGTGTGCAGGGTAGTTAACAGTCAACAACGAACCCAATAACAATGAGGGGATGTGTGGTCTCTGCAGAGAGCAGAGCGGCGCTTGTGCTTTGAGGGATCTGAATAAAGGAAAATTATGTTGACATTCAGAGGATATGTTATTCTAGATGCAAAAAGACAATAGGCTCAGTTAAGGTAAAGATTGACCCTCGTCAGGGAAGATGCAGGCCTAGGACTTGACTACCCACCACAAACTGCATTTAGTTAAGTTTTAATTTTAGACCATCCTTTGTGGTCACTTTAGGTCTCTGAGTTTGCAAGGCTGCCAGGTTAGCATGTGGCACCTGTGGTCACTTCTGTCCCACCTCCTGCTACCAATCACTGAGTGCCTGGAAGTTCGGTCTGAGCTGCAGCCCCCAACCCACCTGGCAGTTTATGAGCTGCCTCTGATGGCATGTGCCCCCTCTGTCCCAACACAGGGTAGAAATCAGAATGCTATGTTGGCGCCTGCGGGCCTGGACAGCATGCTCACCGCACTCAACACACAAGTGCCCATGAACTTGTTTTTGAATGCTCCAGCCCCACCTGCGTGCCCAGGCTGTGTAGCCTCACCTTAGCCAAGCTGCTGATCTACAAGAAGTTGGAGAAGGAGCTCAGCCCTGTGGGGATAACTGTGAAACTGCAGGGCTCCAAAAACATCTTGAGGTCAGACGAGATTCTGCTGCTCCCTAGCGGTCACGTGAAGACCGACCTGGCACTGACCTCACTGCAGTACCCTCACTTCCTAAAGAGAGAAGGCAACAGCTTACAGATCATGCTGCAGCAGAAGCAGCGTCTTAAAAACCACACCATCCTGGGTTACCGGAAGCTCGCCCTGGGCACCATCGACATGGCTGAGGTGATGCAGCGACCCCTTGAGGGTGGCCACATGCTGAGCCTCCATAGCACCATCACGGAGGCATGTGCCCACGTGCCTGAGGTCAGCATCGCCTCCCTGTCCAGCCAGCCCATTGACCCCGAGGACAGCACCGGGCAGGCCGGCCCCAAGACCCAGTCCAGGGTTCATTACTCAGAGATGGAGTATGAAATCTTCTCGGAGCAACAGGCCAGCCATGATTCCAGGCACGGGCAGGACCAGGAGGAGGAGGACTTCGACTTTGAGGCACCCAAAAAGCAGCGCCAAGGAGAAGTAAGATCGCCATTCATGACCAGGCAACAAGATGCCAACAAGAAAGTTGGGGCGTGGCTGCGCAGGGTGCAAGTGTGGAAGGAGGTCCTGGACTCAGAGCAGGAGTCTTCGGAGCAGGTCCCTGAGGTGGAGGACCTGGATCTGCTGTATGACTCACTAGGGAGCCCCAGGGACAGTGGCCCATGAGCGTGTCCTCAGGACCCCGAAGCCCTGGCTCAGGCCATACTTGGAAGACCTGTCCCAGCCCAGCTCTCAGATGGAGAGCTAGAGCATCCACAGTGCCAGTGCCAGGAGGAGCCTCCAGGTCCAAACCATGTGCCTGAGAAGATGAGCCCCAAGCAACCAGTGGGTGCATCACCAAGACCGAGTCTCTCCTCGTCCCCTCCACCAGATCCCAGAGGAGCAGGAGGGCTGCTGGGGCTGAAGCACATCCCTGAAGGAGCAGCAGGAGGCACAGCCAGGAACAAGTGGGTCCACAGCCTGGACAACAAGCATTGCCCCGACCCGCTGAGCCACCTGCAGATCCCCAGGGAGACGGTGTACGACCAGCTGAACCACATCCTCATCTCTGACACCAGCTGCCCCAGAACATCCTCCTCCTCAACGCCTCCGACTGGCAGGGGCAGTTCCCGTCTGAGTTCTGCAGCAACACATGCTGCCCGGGTGTGCACCTGCTCCAAGGCTGAGGTCCAGGCGGCCTTCAGCACCATCATCTCGTGGATACAGAGGTACTGTCACCTCAATTCCCAGCCCCCGAAGCCTGTGAAGATCGTGATGGCAGGGGCACAGCAGTACTTCAGCGCTGTGCTGTGGCTCTTCCTAGAGCTGCTGTCCTACAACCTGCCCCCCCACCCCCTGGCTGGGCTACATGTGCTTCCTGGTAATCCTGATGGGTTCCCACCCTGTGTCCAGGTACCTGGGCTCTGTGCATTACTGTTACAAGAGCTTCTTCCAGGACCTGGCCTGGAAGGACCTTTTCTACAAGGAGGCCCACAGGGCTGTGCACGACACGCTGGGCTTGGTGTTGAGAATCACACAGTATGTCTCAGGGGCCAATTGTGCCCACCAACTGCCCATCGTGGAGGCCACACTCACCTACAAACAGAAGAGCCCCAATGAGGATTCCTTGACCATCATTCCCTTCGTGGGGGTGATGGAACTGGAATTGTGGGACCATTCTGGGTTGCATCAGGACACTGAGATTATGTGGCCCGTTTGGGCTCTAGCGTGCTGTCGTCCACCCCGCCACACAGGTCTGTGGCAAACAAGGAGGCCTCACACATCCTTCCCTCCTCCCCTTCTGTGAGTGGAGACAAGTCCTCCTCCAGCCAGGGTGCTGGTGCTGAGCTGATGGGGCTGCAGGTGGATTACTGGACGGCAGCGCAGCCCACAGACAGGAAGAGAGACACCGAGAACAAAGACCAGGCTACTGCCAACAGCACCCTCAAGTGCACCTTCCAGTCTCTGCAGCTCAGCAGGCTGCCCAGCAGGGGTGAGGCTGTAGCCACGCCCTCCAGGTCCATGACTGTGGACAAGGAGAACAACAAGAAGGTGATGTGTTTGCCCAGGAAAACCAAGGACAAGGATGTGGAGTACCAGAGCCAGTGCGGGGAGGGCATCAGCCGCCTGATCTGCAGGGCCAAGCACCCTCAGGACGCACTGCGGGTCCTCATCGACGGCGTGGAGTGGAACAACGTGAAGCTCCCAAGTCAAGCACTTCCCCACCTACATCTTCAGACGCTCCAATCCCACCTTTGAGCCTGCCCGTCCCCTGCCCTTCCCCTGCCCTGGCCAACCCCGGGAAGGACCAGCCGCTTTTCTGTTCACATTTCAGTTTAGCACCGAGACAGACTCTGGAAACACAAAGTGGAACCCTTTTCAGTGTGAATGAGCTCACAACCTGGAAAGTAACGTGGTGGAGCCCCCAGGGAGCCCCCAGCTGCTCTGCTTATTACCCAGAACGCTCTGGCAAGTGGGGGGCCAGGCAGACAGGGTTGAGCTGGACAATCATTGAAGGTGATGGCCCTCAGGACCCAGAAACCGCCATTGAGAAAAGTTCTCACCTTCAAGACCTGCCCGTCCTGGAAGCCAGGACTCTGCTTCCCGGGGAGTCAGCCTCACTGTGTGCCCGACTCAGCGCTGGCCTCCCATGGGAGCACCTGACAGAACACGGAGGCCGGTCAGCCAGCCCTGGGCCCAGCTGCCACGAGCCCAGTGGCCCTAGTCCCAGCCTCTCGTGGTGTCCAATAAACTCCCTCCTCACAAGGCAAAACAGAAGAGAGAAAGCAAAGGACCAGTGTGGTACTGACCACCTGGGCTGAAATACTGGTGCCCACCTTCCTGGGCAGGGACCCCACATTTGTCCCCACCTTTCCGTGTTATTATAGAGCATTTGCTACAACAGGTGAGGGACCAGCCATGTACCAGGTGAGCCGCTGCCCCTGCACAGCACAGTGGTCATTTGACCACCTGTTTGCTGTGAAACTTCAGGTCACTGCATGTCTCTGAGTCTTTGTTCCTCGGAACATGGGGAGAAATGAGGCCCAATAGGTTATTGTAGGGTCTCAGTGGGGTGCCTCTGGGTGTCTGGACAGTGGAGAGGTCTGCTGGAGGGGCTGTGTTTGAGCCAATTGGTCATTTTCTCTTACTATTGACAAAGTCTCTGCCAAATTCATGATTCTCCTCAAGGCCCAGGGCTAAGCACTTTTCTCATTAGATAAAGAGATTGGAAATTCCATTATGGGTCCCTGTCCTGGGTGAAGCCAGATCAGAAACCCCAGAGGTGAGCAGTGGGGCCCAGGCTCACCCAGCTATCTGAGATGGGGCTGGTTTGGGCTCAGTCACTCAGCAAATATATGAGAAGTCTGCCAGGTACAGACACATCTCTAGGCACTGACCATATCCAGTGCTCAGAGCAGACCCCAAACCTGCACTGCAGAGCTTCCTTCTAGTCTGGAGCGATTCTGCAGTTGGCTTAGCGATTCAGTCACAGGCTCATAGTGTCCACAGGACAGCCGATGTGACATCATCCTGGCCTCCTCTACCTATGGCGCATCTTCCCGTACTGTGAAGAGGACTGTGGACCTCTGTTCCAGCAGAAAACGTGAGTCAGTTTTGGGTCAGAGCCAAGAGAGGAGTATGGGGAGTGTGAATTCAAGGTGCTGGCAGAACCCTGGATCCCACTCATGGTGGGATTTCTGCAAGAGGGCAGAGGTCTGAGGGCTTCTCCTAGAGAAAAGGACATGAATCAGAGAGCTGTGCATGTGGATATGGGTGGTGTGGGCGAGTGGGGAGGTCAGTGGACAGAGTGAGCCCCTCAGAAAATTCATACCCGTCCACTCCTAATCCCAGCCCTGCCTGCACCCCTATCCAGGGACCTTGCTCACTAATCTGTAGAACCTCCTCAGTGGCAGTGTGGCTGTTGCTCTCTACCCATGGGAGGTAAATGTCAACGGGAGGAGAAGAACTCCACAGGCAGCTAGTGAATCAGGCAGCATGTAGGTCCAGGAGCCAAAGTCTGAGTTGTTAGGAGTCAGCAGAGGTGGAGACGGTTTTTCTTTGTTCGCTCATTGGTCAGCTATTCCTGGAGCACCTACTGTGTGTCAATGAGTGACATGAACAGAGCAGACACCAGCCCTCCCTGTCCTCATGGAGTTGACATTTGGGCGGGAGGGTAGGGGGAGGGGACAGGGACACTGAGAGAGCATGTTAGGTTCCCGTGAAGAAGGGGTACAAGTGGTTCCTTCATTGATCCAGAGCTGTCAGTTAGGAGGGCTTTCTGCCAGCCCCTCCTGGGTGACCAGACACATCTCTGCCAGGACTGCCAGGTTGAAGGTGGACAAGGAGTAGGTCTGGCTTCTGGATGGGCAGGAGCAGCAGGCACAGGACCCCAGGCTCTCTGAGTGGTGCTCTGGGAGGCCGTGTGGAAGGAAAGGCCAGGCCTCAGACCCTGCTGTTCATCTCTCTCTCTTCCTGGGGCCATCTTCTGCACCCTGGGCATCTGGCTGGACTAGTACCCTTAAGATTTTTATCGGCCGCCAGAATTTCCCAGCCTGATCATGCTTTTGGCCTCCATAGAGCTCACCTTTCCAGTCCCAGACCTGCCAAACCAGGCCCAGTATGTCCCTCACAGCTGGAGCACCTGAGCCCACTGAGGCGGAGACACAGGAGGAGAAGGAGTGGGTGGTGTGTGTGAGGGGGTGGGATGGGGCTGGACCACACAGAGAAGAGCTCCCAGAGGCTGGGGTTGGGCAGGAGCACAGAGTTGCTCAGGTCAGTGCCCATGGCCTGCAGTCTGGAGGACTTCCTGGGTTTGGGTTTGAACTGGGATTTTAGTGATGGAGATGAGAGGTTCCCTTCCTTGGAAGGTACACAAAAGGCAGTCATGGTGTAACATATTCTCTTCCTGGATCTCTAGAAGCAGCTCCAGAATAAGATGAAGAAATACCTAAAGAGGAAACGCCAACTCTGGTGCCGTCTCCAGAGCCAGAGCAGGCTCCAGGCACAGCTGTCACTGAATTTTCAGATGTGGACCCACCTCAGCTTGTGAGCAACTCGCCTCAGCTCCTGCGAGGCCTGTGGTCCCAGGTCCTGGGCGGCAGCCTGTTTCAGCTGCCATGGCAGAGAGGGCTTCCCCTCCCCAATAATAGCAATTTAAAACATTTTTGTGTTTATCTTACACATACTTAGAACTTTAGTGCATTTTCCTTATACTATTGAGTAAAATAAAATGTATTTTAAATATTATATTAAAAGAAATTTAAATTATATAAATTTTAGTTCTTTGATCCTTCCAAGTATAAATTCCAACATCAAGTACATTCACAATTTTTTGCAACTGTTCCATAACATCACAAACACTCTGTAGTTCCAGAACATTTTCAGAACCCACAACCTAGGTATGTGTCCTGACCGGGAATCAAACCTGCAACCTTTTGGTGTATGGGATGACTCCGCAACCAACTGATGAGGCACCCTGTCCAGGGTGAGAAAGAGCAATATTTTCATTTGAATTGTTCATTCTGGTTTAAACTGCAGTTGGATATCTTTTACATACTTTTTTTTGCCTATTCCTTGTTTTGGAATTTCGGTTTGAGACCCTTTGCCCTCTTTTCCATTGGATTGCTAGGAAATCTGAACTGTTATGGATATCAGCTTTTTGCCATGTAACTTGCAAATGGTTTCTCTAGTTTGCCATTTGTCTCAATTTGATGTGTGTTTTGCCAAATAGAGGTGTTACATTTTGATGTGTTCAGATCTGTCTTCTCTTATGCTTTTTTATTTTGTCTCTCACTTTGAGTGGAAAAGATGTTTTCCATCTTATCAGGAAGATAGGCTAGCTTGTATTGTATTTCACAGTCATAGTTAATTTCAGAAGGATTGAAAAAGAGTTTCTGTTTTTCGGATTGTTCATTTTTTTTTTTCTTGTAAGGATAAGAGTAAGGACTTCCAAGCTCTTATATGTCAGAGTGGGAACCAGAAGTCAATGTTTTATTTGACAATGGCCTGTGGTGGACATGACTTCCATTTCCCCCTTTCTAACAGCTGCCAATTTCCACATCCAGGTGGTTCTGGGGTGTGTGGTCCAGGGCCCCAGAGTGGAGGTATCAGCACATCTCACTGGCCAGACCACAGTGATGATGGTTGTATGTGGACATGTGACTTCAGTGAGTTTAATGAAATTCTTTTTATTAGTCACAAGAAAAAAAATTCTGTTTTCATATTTCTCTTGTCCTTATGAAAATATGCTCAAAGCCACTAATCATCCAAGAGATGCAAATCAAAACAACAATGAGTGCCCTAGCCAGTTTGGCTCAGTGGATAGAGTGTCGGCCTGCGGACTGAAAGGTCCAGGGTTCTATTGCAGTTAAGGGCACATGACCAGGGTGGGGGATTGATCCCCAATAGTGGGTGTGCAGGAGGCAACCAATCAATGATTCTCTCATCACTGATGTTTGTATTCCTCTCTGAAATCAATAAAAATATATTAAAAAAACCCACAATGAGATACCATCACACCTGTCAGAGTGGCTATCATCAACAAATCAAGAAAGGACAAATACTGGTGAGGATGTGGAGGAAAAGGAACCCTTGTGCACTGCTGGTGGGAATGCACATTGGTGCAGCCAATGTGGAAAACAGTATGGAGTTTGTTTAAAAAATTAAAAATGGAACTCCCATTTGACCCAGTAATTCCACTTCTAGAAATATATCCCAAGAAATCAGAAACAACAATCAGAAAGCATATATGCACCCATATATTCATAGCAGCACAATAGCTAAGATTTGGAAACAGCTAAGTGCCCATCAGCAGATGAGTGGATAAAAAACTGTGGTACATCTGCACAATCGAATACTGTGCTGCTGTGAAAAAACAAAGAACTCTTACCATTCACAACAGCTTGGATGGACATGGCAAGCATTATGGTAAGCGAAATAAGCCAGTCGGAGAAAAATAAATATCACATGATCTCACTCATTTGTGGAATATAATGAACAACATAAACTGATGAACAAAAATAGATCCAGAGACAGAGAAGCATCGAACCGATTCTCAAATCTCAATGGGAAGGCAGGAGAGAGTGTGTGTGTGTGTGGGGGGAGAGTAAGAGTTCAACCAAAGGACGTGTATGCATGCATATAGGCATAACCAATGGACACAGACACTGGGGGTATGGGAGCATGTGCTAGCGGGTGGGAGTGCCTGCGCAGGGGTCCATGAGGGGAAATGGAAACATATATAATACTTTAAACAATAAAAAAATAATAAAATAAAAATTCCTCTTTGGAAAAAAATAAAAAAAGAGCTAGTGCTCTTTCTGGATCCCAGAGCAAAGCACCCCCTCCCTCCCACCCTAGGCCCTAGATACAGAAGAATAGGCAGGAGCTTCCCAGTATGTCAGGATTTCTAATGTCCAGACCAACTCTGTTGGAGAGGTGGGATCCTTGGCCTGGAAGGTCTGAACACTCCTGAACTCTGGGCTCTGAATGTCATGGACATTGGGTAACATCTACCACTCTATGGACATCAGTTTCCTCATTTTCCATTGAGGATTGGGTTCAGAACTGCATAAGCCTGAGCTCAGAACATAGGGGCCCAGCTCCCTCCCCCCTGGGTGGGTATAGGACAGAGGTGCATGTATGTGGTTCCAACTCTGGGCTCCTTTTCAGACAAATGTTGGCCAGATGCCCATCTTGCCTGCTGAATGCTCACCATCTCCCCCATGCCTCTCCATGTCTGTGCATGACTCCACCAGCAGATCCTTTTCCAGAGCCCCTGAGGAAAACTGGGTGCAGCCAGGACCCCAACTTTAAGGACACCCTACTGGATTCATCTGAGGCTCTGTTGGGTTCGGTATCTTGTTCATTTAATTCTAAATGCATATTACCCTTCTGTAAAAAGCAAGTGTGGGTATCACTGATTTCATAAAACAAATTAACAAACAAAACACTTCTCCCTATCAGTTGCATTGGGGCAGATTTTATTAGCAAAGATATATATTTGCTAATATTGCTATAACATTCCCTAGTTGGAAACAGGTTTTGATTTAAAACAGACATTGGTTAAATATTCCTGCCTTTTGCACAGAAGCTTTACTCTGACCAATGGACACAGACAATGGGGGTGTGGGAGCATGCCCAAGGGGTTGGGAGTGGCTGGGGAGGGACCCATGGCGGGGGAAAAGGAAACATATGTAATACTTTAAACAATAAAAAGAATAATAAAATAAAATAAAAATTCCTCTTAGTTGGATGTGGTTAGGAACAAATAAAGTAGCCCCAGTATCTACAGGGGTCTTAGTGGCTTCCCTTTCTATGATCATTTTAACTTCTCCCAAACTATCAGTGAGAAGGAGAAACACCCTTGGGTCAACCCTATGGTTGTTTTGTGTTTTTTTTTTTTTTTTTTCCTTTTTCTACATCCTATTTCAGTTTTCTATGATTCTAACAGTGGACAGACTTCGCTACAGGAATTTCCTTGCAAACCTTATTTAGAAATTGTGTTGCATTTGCTGGCAGAAACCATTAGCTATATCCATTGGAATTGGTTAGAATAGCCAGGATTACATGTTCTAACAGTTAAATGTCTTTGTGAACCCATCAGGGTCATTGAGAAAATCAGGAACAATTGCTGGTTCCTCTTTTGCTGAGACAAGCTTTTCTCCAAAGGAAGCTGTTGGAATTCCTATTCTCATTATTCCTTAAGTCAGTGGGGAGTGGTAGTGGAGGGGAATGAAGGGGAAGGAAGAAGGGAGGGAAAGGGCGAAGGATGTAGTGGTGGAACTAGAGAAGGCGGAAGAATAGGGTGTTGGCATTCATTAGCTTTGGAAGAGTTCAGAGACAGTCTCTAAAATTTCTAATTCCTTAATTTTTTAAAAAAGAATTTATATGTGCTTCTCCTTAGAATCTCCTCATTTCCAAATCAAGATATGCTTCCATTCATTCATTCAGTTTAATGTTAGACCTGGCATTTTTCTTGCATGCCAAAAATTAAATTAGGCACGCAAATAAAACTGCATTTTGGCCATTTTTAGTAGGATATTTTCTAGTTAAATCTTCCCATTTCTGTAAAGCACTTGCAAGTAAAAGCTTCCTATCAGGAGTGTTAATGAGGGCTGGGATCTGGCATCTCCTGGCCTTGGAGGCACAATCCCATGTTAATTTTAGGTGTGTTTTGTTTTTGTTGTTTTGTAGTTGTGTGTGTGTGTGTGTGTGTGTGTGTGTGTGTGTGTGTGTGTTATTGTTGTTGTTTTGTTTGTTTGTTTTTCTGATATCTGCAGAATCTGAGCAAATTTTCTAGGATTGTTATATAATGTAGCTGGTCAACATGCATTGCTTATGGTTGAGCTCCATGAGGCTCTCACCCCTCAAGTCACATTCAACCCTCTTATTTGCCTTGGTTTATCTCCCTGCTGTCTAAAACAACCAGAGGGTTCAGGGAACTAGTTGACCAAAACTTATGGGTGCTCCCCCACCAGAACCAGTCACTTTAATTGCAGTTGAGTTGAAATCTTTGCTTTGGGGCCCCTGCATGTCATGAGGAATGACCTGACACCTCCACAGAGATTCTTAGTCACCTGAGAATACCCGATATTCAGGCTGGAGGGAGGACATGCCCCTGTATTTTTGGAGCTGATCGAGTTCAACTTTAATTTATACAGCAAAGGTTAATTTTTCTCAGATTCTCAGAAAGCAATTCCAATTGGAAAACCACAGTATAAAACCAGGCACCCATTGTTCCTTCTGTCTTGTCTTAGCCTAAGTTCCCTCAACCCTTAATCTTAGTTACACCTGGAGTATTTAAAAATACAGCTCAGGCCGAAACCGGTTTGGCTCAGTGGATAGAGCGTCGGCCTGCGGACTGAAGGATTCCGGGTTCGATTCCGGTTAAGGGCATGTACCTTGGTTGCGGGCACATCCCCAGTGGGAGGTGTGCAGGAGGCAGCTGATCGATGTTTCTCTCTCATCGATGTTTCTAGCTCTCTATCCCTCTCCCTTCCTCTCTGTAAAATATCAATAAAATATATTAAAAAAAAATACAGCTCAAATAAATCAAACCCTCTATGACCATAGAGGGTAAGTCCTAGATCTAAGACACAATTCACCCAGGTTCACCTGATGGGTGGGGAACCAGTGGGTTCAATGGATTTTTTGTTGAATCCTAGCACCGGGTCCACAGTTTGGTCCAGGATGGGGGTGGAGCGGGTTCTTTGGAATCCTAACCCACTATGCCAAGTAAGTGTCAAAGTAAGAAACACTCAAACCTGTGAAGAATTTTTGTGAGTTTCTTTAAGTCCAGCTGTCAACAATTGGTGGGAAGAAAATCTCAGCAGATTGAGAGAATACTCTGGAGAATGGCAGTTGTGCATCTTATTTTATACATTACAATTAAGACAGGAGATGTATGTTGGTAACATGAAATCCAGTGGTGATACATTAGGGTCCCAGAGAAATCAAAGTGGGGAATCCTATGTGACTGGATAAACATTAAAATGACACAGACATATTTCTTTTACATAGGTGGATATAGGAGAGTTACAAGTCAACAATTAACTCGGGTACAATGAGGGCATTTGTGGTCTCCACAGAGCATTGTCTATGCTTTGAGGGGTCCGGAAAAAGGGAAATTCCTTTGACATTCCAAAGATATGTTATTGTAGATGCCAATAGACAATAGACAGGCTCAGTTAAGGTAAAGATTGACCTTTGTCAGGGAAGATGCCAGCCTAGGACATGACTACCCACCATAAACTGCATTTAGCTTAAAAGTTTTCATTTCAGAACATCCTTTGTAATAACTTTAGGTCTCTGAGTTTGCAAGAACACCGCACAGGCCTTCCCTGAGCTAGTCAGTGAGCATGTGGTCCCTTTTCGCATACGCTGTCCTTGGATCACTCGTGTCCCACCTCCTGACAATAATCACTGAGTGCTTAGGGGTTCAGTTTGAACTATAGCCCCCAAGCCACCTGGTAGTTCATAAGCTGCCCCTGATGGAATGTCTCTCTTCTGTCCCAACACAGGAAGAGAAACCATCACCCCAGAATACAGAAAGGACCTGCATGGGGCAAGCAGCTGCAGCTTCCTTGATGCCGACAGCCCTGGTCTCCACAACCCCCTACACCCCCAGCCCCGTGCCCAGGCTCAACACACCAATGCCCAAGAACCTGTTTGCTACCGAGGAGTTGGACAGCCCCAGCCTCAGATTCGTGCCCAGGTTGTGCAACCTGACCTTAGTGAAGATGGTGGTCTTCAAAGAGCTGGAGAAGGACTTCATCTCCCTGGTGATTGCCATGAAGATACAGGGCTCCAACCTCATATCAATGGTGATCACCATGAAAATGCAGGGCTACAAGCACATCCTATGAGAGTGTGCTGTTCCCTAGTGGACAACTGGAGACAGACCTGGGGCTGACCTCACTGCAAGACCCCAACTTCCTCGGGAGAAGACAACAAGCTACAACAAGCTACAGGTCCTGTGCACTGGAGGAAGCGCTTTAAGAACCAGATCATCTGGCCAAAACCGGTTTGGCTCAGTGGATAGAGCGTCGGCCTGCGGACTGAGAGGTCCCGGGTTCGATTCCGGTCAAGGGCACGTAACTTGGTTGCGGGCACATCCCCAGTAGGAGGTGTGCAGGAGGCAGCTGATCGATGTTTCTCTCTCATCGATGTTTCTAACTCTCTATCCCTCTCCTTTCCTCTCTGTAAAAAAATCAATAAAATATATTTAAAAAAAAAAAAAAAAAAAAAGAACCAGATCATCTGGAGCTACAGGACACTCCCTGTGGGCACCATCCACATGGCCGAGGTCAGGCAGCAACCCCTCAAGGGTGGCCAGGGGCTGTGCCTCTGCAGCAGCATCAAGGAGGCTTCTGCCGAAGTGGCTGAGATGTGGATCTGCTCCCTGTCAGCCAACCCATCCTCCAAGAGGACAGTGCTATACAGGCCAGATGCAAGGCCAAGTCAAGGGTTAAATACTCCAAGGGGGTATATCAGAGCTTCTCCTCTGAACAACAGGCCAGCAACAATGCCACCCATGGCCTAGACCGGGCTGAGGAGGACATTGTCATGGGGATGCCCAAGAAGCAGAGGCCATGGATATTAGGAAAGACGTCCATTACCAGGCCACAAAATATCAAGGAGAAAGTCGTGGCATGGCTGGGCAAGTTCAAAGTGTCAGAGGAGGTTGTGGACTCGAGCATGTCCCCAGGTTGGAGGAGGATCTGGACCTTCTATTCGACACACTAGAAAACTCCAGCGACAGTGACCCAGACATGGAGGATGATAACAGCACCCTCAGCACTCCCAAGCCCAAGCTCAGGCTGTACTTTGAAGGCTTGGCACACTCCAGCTCACAGTCAAAGATGGGGAGCATCCACAGGGCCCAGAGCCAACAGTAGCCTGCAAATCTGGCCAAAGTGTGAGAGAACACATGAGCCTCAGGCATCAAATAGCCCATCGACAGTGTTTGGAACACGGTGGCCCACAGCACCCTCAACCCCAAGGTCTCCTGGGCCTGTACCTTCTCCATGACTAGCATGAGGACAGTGCCATGCAGGCTGGCCCAAGGCCAAGTCCACAGATCACTACTCAAAGGAGGAGTATGAGAGCTTCTCAGAGCAGGAGGCCAGTGAAGATGCCGCCCATGGGTAGGACCCAGACCAGGATGACTTTGACATGAGGGAGCCCAGTTAGCAGCGACTATTGAAAGTCACAACCATGTCCATGACAAGGCATCCAAACTTAAATCAGAATGTCATGGCTTGGCTGAGCAGGGCCCAAGTGTCAGAGGATGTCCTACACTCAGAGCAGGACCCTGCAGATCATGTCCCCGAGTGGAGGAGGACCTGCACCTTCTGTCTTAGATGCTGGAGAACCAGCGACAGTAGCCTAGACAGGGAGGAAGATGACAGCCTTCTCAGTACCATCAAGCCTAAGCTCTGGCCATACTGAGAAGGCCTGTCACATTTCAGTTCGAAAAAGGACATGGGGAGCATCCAAGGTGCCCAGCTCCAGGAGGAGCTTCCAAGCCTTGTAGGTTTCACTGAGGGCTAATGTGTTGGCCCCTGGACTAAAGGGTCCAGGGTTCAATTGTGGTCAAGGGCACACCTGTCTCGATTACAGGCTTGATCTCCAGCCCTGGTCATGGCACATGCAGGAGGCAACCAATCCATGTGTCTCTCTCACATTGATGCTTCTCTCCTTCTCTGTCTCTCCCCCTCGCTTCAACTTTCTAAAAAATCAGTGGAAAAATAACCTCCAGTGCAGGTTAACAAAACAAAGAAAGGAGCCTCCTAGTCTGGCCGCAGTGCCCGAGAAGACCAAGCCCAGGCAGCAATAGCCAAGTGACAGGGTCTCCCACTTAGCTCCTCAGAGCATGCCCACCCAGGGCAGCAGCCAGTACAGCCCAAGGACAGCCCCGAGGTAGAGACCTCAGCCCTGGACATGCTCACCAAGAAGCTACTGCCCAGTGGGTGCATCACCAAGACTGAAGCTCTCATCATCCCCTCCACCAAGGCCAAGGGGAAGCATCCCAGCCACCATGACTGGGGCATGTACCTGAAGGAGCGGCAGATGGCACAGCCACAGAACAAGCAGGGCAACAGCCTACCAGGGGTCCTCAAATTTTTTAAACAGGGGCCAGTTCACTGTCCCTCAGACCGTTGGAGGGCCGGACTATAGTTTAAAAAAACAACTATGAACAAATTCCTATGCGCACTGCGGGCCTGGGACGAGCCGGCTGCTAAGCAGGACAGGCAGCGGCATCCGGTGGGGCGGATAAATGTCCTCGGCGGGCCCATGTGGCCAGCTGGCCGTAGTTTGATGACGCCTGGGCCCTAGACAATGAGCGCTGCCCGGACTCAGGGAGTCAGCTGCAGATCCCCAGGAAGACCATGTACAACCAGCTGAACCACATCCTCATCTCTGATGACCAGCTGCCGGAGAACATCATCCTCGTTAACACCTCCAACTGGCAGGGTCAGTTCCCCTCGGACACCCTGCAAGGGCACACGCTGCCTTGCTGTGCACCTGCTTCATGGCTGACGTCCAGGCAGCCTTCAGCTCCATCATCTGGCAGATACAGAGATACTGTCACTATAATTCCCAGCCCCCGAAGCCGGTGAAGATCCTGGTGGCAGGGGCACAACTACTTCAGCGCTGTGCTGCGCTGCTTCCTGGAGCTGCTGTCCTACAAGATGCTGGACTGGCTGGGATACATGTACTTCCTGGTCATCCCGCTGGGTTCCCACCCTGTAGCCAGGCACCTGGGCTCCATGCATTACCTCTACAACATCTTCTTCCAGGACCTGGCCTGGCGGGACCTGTTCCACAAGCTGGAGGCCCAGAGCGCCATGCAGGACACGCTGGACATCGTGACGAGAATCACACAGTACATCATGGGGACAACTGTGGAACTGCCCGTAGAGGAAGCCCTGCTCTCCTACAAGCAGAAGAGCCCCCACGAGGAGTCCTTATGGTTCATTCCCTTCGGGGAGTGGGTGAAAGTTGGGATAGTGCAACAGTCCTCAGACACGTCAGGAGACTCAGATAATGGGCCCCCTTGGGCTGCAGCATGCTTTCGTTCATCCCTCTCTCCATACCTCTGGTTGCCAATGAGGCCTTGTCACCCCCCTCTGCACCCCGTCAGTGACTGGGGCTTGTCCACCTCCAGCCAGGGCGATGGCACGAAGCTGATGGAGCGGCAGGTGGATTACTGGACTGCAGCCCAGCCCACAGACAGGAAGAGAGACTCGAAGAAGAAAGACCTGCCTGCCCCCAACAACACCCTCAAGTGCACCTTCCACTCTCTCCAGGTCAGTAGGCTGCACAGCAGGGGAGAGGCTGCAGCAACACCCACCATGTGCATGACAGGGCTCACCAAGGAGAAGAAAAAGAAGGTGCTGTTTTTGCCCAAGAAAACCAAGGACAAGGTTGTGGAGTCCAAAAGCCAGTGCCTGGAGGGCATAAGCTGCCTAGTCTGCAGGGCCAGCACCAGCAGAACATGCTGCGGGTCCTCATCAAAGGTGTGGTGTGGAATGACCTGAAGTTCTTCCAGCTGGCAGCCCGGGGTCCTCCCACGTCCAGCACTTCCCCATCTGCATCTCCAGACATTCCGACTCCACCTTCCAGCCCTGCCTGTAGCCCTGCTTACGCCAAGCACAGGAGGGCCCAGCTGCTTTTCTGTGGACGTTTCAGTTTAGTACAGAGACCGACCCTGGAAACACAAAGAGAAACCTTCTTAAGTGCGAATGTGCTCACAACCCAGAAACTAATGTGGTGCCCCCAGTGGGAGCCCCCAACTGCTCTGCTGATTACCCAGAACTCTCTGGTGGTGTTAGGTTAGGCGGGCAGTGCTGAGCTGGAGACTCATGGGAGGTGAGTTTGGCCTCAGGACCCCTAACACTTCCAGCGAGAAGGGCTCTCACCTTCTCCACGTGCCCTTCCTGGAAGCCAGGACTCTGCCCCCACAGAACTCAGAGCTGGTGGTCAGATGCCAAGGGCTGGCCTCCCAATGGGGGAGTCCTAAGCAGAACATGGAGGCCAGTCAGCCCAGCCCTGAGCCCCAGCTGCCAACCACCCAGTGGCCCTAGCACCACCCACTCGTGGTTCCCTAGAAAAATACCTCTGTGGTGCAGACCTCCAGGCACACCAACTAGACAAACTGGTGGAATACCAGCTGCCCGCCTTCCTGAGCAGGAACTCCACTTCCACCCTCATATTTCTGTGTTATTACAGAACATTTGTACCACCAAACAGGTCGGGGACCATCCATTTACCAGGTGAGCACCCTGCCCCTCCACAGCACAGTGGTCACTTGGCCACCTGCTTGCTGTGAGCCTTCAGGTCACTTTGTGTCTCTGAGTGCTTGTGCCTCTAAACACGGGGTGAGCTTAGGATCAAGCTCACAGGTTTATTGTAGAGACTCAGTGGGGTCCTCCCTGGAAAGCGCTGTCTGGGTGCCTGGACAGTGGAGAGGTCTGCTGGACGGGCTGTGGTTGAGCTCATTGGCCATTTTCTCTTCCTCGTGACAAAGCCTCTGCCTCATTTGTGATTCTCCACGAGGCCTTGGGCTAAGCTCTTTTCTCCTTAGATACAGAGATTAGAGATTCTATGAGGGGTCCATGTCCTGGGTGAAGCCAGAACCAAAAATCCCAGGAGTGAGCAATGGGGCCCCATGCTAAGTTTATTCTTGACTAAAAGAATACAGAAAAAGTGTGAAAAAAATTTTAAAATACCAGTTAGTGTCAGCACTGTGTAGTGGATGAGGGATAGCATGGTAAAGAGCATGTCTTGCTGAGGAAAATATAGACATGTGTAAGAAACCACAGGGATACATTTAACTGAATGTGTTTTAATTTAGGGAAAGCATCCTGTCTTGCAAAATAGAATGTGTTAATTTTTAACCTCCTTTAAGAAATAGGACCTATTAAATGAGAAGCAATAAATGATTTTCTAAAAATCAGAAGAAAATTTGACAAATGGAAGTTATTGTTTGCTTTGTTATACATAGACTAACAGATTATACCCAGTCTTTTAAACAAAATAAATCATTACCACGTAGTATGCCACATAGGAAGTCTCAATAAGTTTCAGTGAAGAAATATATGTTTGTTCTCCATTGACATGTTCATGAACCATAATGCATAATGCATGATGCATATGTGTTCTCTAACATAATGCATTAAGGTAAGAAGTTAATAATAAAGGATAACTTTAAAATTCCCAAATATCTGGACACTGAAGAAGGTATAACTGAAGCTGAAGTGAAGTATATTCTACATAAACCCTGAGTTCAAAGGAAATCATGAGTGAGATTATGGAATACTCACAACTAAAAAACAATAAAGAAAAACTGCCAATCAAAGCAGCTATAGAAGAGAGTTTTAGTTTTAAATAGACTTCTAAGGGAAGAATTACAGCTGTGAAGAGAGATCTAAGTCTCCAAATAGTAAATTAGAGAGAGCAATAGAGTGACCTTGAAGAAACAAGGAAGGGGGAAAACATAATGGCAGAAATCAGTAAAACAAAGAATTTCAAAACAGCCCTCAACAAACTGGAAAACTGCTTCTCTAGAAATATTGGTAAAATAAACAGATTTCTAGCCAGACTGACCAAGAAACAGAACAGCGCTGTGCACATAGTTCCAACAGGTTAGGTGAAATGACCGATTCCTGGAAAGAAACAAACTATACAACCTTCCTCAGAAGAAAGTGATGCGCTGACTAGTCTATTAAAGAGACTGAATTTGTAGTTAAAGCATTCTAATGAGGGGCTTCCAGGCCCAGGTGGTTTCACTGGAGAATTAAACGGAATAAATGAACAGACACTTCACTGAAGAGGCTATAACATGTCACATGCGCACTTGAAAAGTTCAACATCATAAGCCATTAGGAAAAGGTTAATTAAACCACAAGGAGACTAACTAAAATAAACGACTGTGATAACACTCGATGCTGGTGAGGATGTGGAGAAACTCACTCATTCAGGGCTGGTGGGAATGTAGACCATTACAGCCACTGGGGAAAGCAGTTTGGTCGTTTCTTATAAAACTAAACATGCAACTACCGCACAACCCAGCTATTGCACTCCTGGGCACTTATCCCAGAGAAATGGAAACTTTCATCCACTCAAAAACCTGAGCACAAATGCCTATAGGAGCTCCATCTTAAAACTTGCAAGCTTTCTCTGAAATCCCTTGTTGGGATTAATATCTAGAGTTTTTAAGAAATGTCTGTCACATAAAAAATGGGTATAGTATATGAAAAGGGAATTTCATAAAGGGAAACCCAAAACGTTAACAAGATATGAAGAGACGTTAAATTGCACTTGTAGTCAGAGAAGTAATGAGGCGCTCTTTACACCAATCTGCATGACGATTAGAATGTGATGATGCCAAGTGTTGGTGAGTCTATGGGACAAATGGAAACATCGTGGACTGATGGGACTGTAAACTAGTACAGGCACCCAGGAGGCCCATCTATAAGTACTTAGCAAAATTAAAATTAAATATGCTCTTAGATATTTGAATATTCACATATATAATTATGCTAAGTCCAAAGAACATGAAGAATCACCGTAGTACAGTGGTTGGCAAACCCATTAGTCAACAGAGCCAAATATCAATAGTACAACGATTGAAATTTCTTTTGAGAGCCAAATTTTTTAAACTTAAACTTCTTCTAAAGCCACTTCTTCAAAATAGATTCACCCAGGCCGAAAACCAACTTCTGCGCATGGGCCATGAAGTTTCACTTGCACTGTACGTGCACACCCGCACGTGGTATTTTGTGGAAGAGCCACACTCAAGGCCAAAGACCCGCATGTGGCTCGCGAGCCGCGGTTTGCTGACCACTGCTGTAGGAGAACCTATAACATAGGCCTCTCATTCTCAAGCTTGAACTGATCACTTTTTGAATAACATTTCCTCGGCTGGGACACAGGGGAAAAGCAGGGCTTCTGTGTCAAAATATAGCCCCCCAGAGTCTAAGAGCATGAACCTGGTTCTTCTGATCAGCATCACTGGGTGGGAATGGACCACTGGAAATATTTGATAGAATACATAGCAAAGAGACAGCTGGAATAAGTGGGTTTCCAAACCTTATCCTATCAATTCCCTCTCAAAAACATTAGCCTTTTTATGAGTATTTTTCCACTGACATAAACATCCTTCCGCGATGTTAATCATATTGTATACGAACAGCATGGCTAACAAACTCATGTGTCATGATGAAACGTGGCAAGGTGTTGTGATGGAGCCTAAAAAAAGAAAATGGATCATCTGTGTACTTGTTTCTGTTGTTATTTGCAAGTAAAATGATAATGCAGGAAAAACAAAAAGTATCACTGTAGGTGTACATACAGCCACATAAATATTTTTTATAATTTTAAAGTGTGAATATTATGGATTAAATGTAAAAGAATAAAATATATGTAGAATAAATTATGATCACCTGTGTTACTACTGAATCTTAAAATGCTGCCATTCCTGTGTGTCTTTAAATAGAACATTAGGGTGACAGTAGGGAGACAGTTGAACTCCTGATTCCATCCCAGTTTTTCCTTCCCCAGATCTAGTTACTATCATCCACTTTGTGCTTGTCCTTAAGTCGGTTTCTATAATTTTACTCAAAAGTTGTGTAGACACAAGTTATATTTAGTGTTGGTTTTTCACTCAAACCATGCTTTATGAGATTTGTCCACGTTGCTACACATACTCCAGTCCACTACTTTTACCGCTTTACTAGGTATTTACTATGATTACTTTATTCTCTTGTTGAAGGACATTTAGGTTATCTCTAGTTTTCCACCATCATAAACAATGCTAAAATTGACTTCTTGTATCCTTCTTCATGGGCACGTGAATGAAGGTTCTCTAGAGTATGTTGCTAAGAATGAACTTCTAGCAGGAAGGCCATGTATGCCTTAGGTTTTACTAGTGGGTGCAACTTCACTGGCTGGTTCAACCATCCCCGCCTCCCAGCTGCTTGGATGTTGGCTGCTCATGGCTCCTGACAGCCCTTTCCCTGTCCAGAGGGGGTAGGTGCTCCCCCTCTACTGCCCTGGGATGTAGGCTCAGCCAGAGGCCAGTAATGACTGGCACTGGGTAGACAAGCCTGGCTCCTTTCCTCCAATGGGACTCATTCAATGGGTACCATTCCTGTCCCAGATTTCCTCTTAAGACCAGGCTGAACGTAACGTGCTGAGTCCACATCTCTGCTCACCTCCCTCCATCTTCTCCTTCTGCGGTCACTCCTTCACTAAACTCTGTCGCATTTCCCAGGAGTCACTGCTTCCAGGGAGCCTGGCGCAAGATGACTAATATTGACAAGGTCTCTCCAAAAGGGCTGCACCAGTGTCCACAGTTAGGAGAGGCTTGAAGGCTGAGAAAGAGGAAGCCCTTCCAAGAGATGAGGTGGGGGAGGGGGAGAAGGCAAAGGCTCTGAGATGAAAGAGCTTTGTGAATTCCACAAACTGAGTGAAAGCCAGTATGGCTGAAGTGTGGGGAGCAGAAGAAGGAGAAGGACACTGGTTGAGGTTAGAGATGTATGTAGGAGCCAACAAGTAGACCTCATAGGCTAGTTTCCTTTATTTTTAATTGTAATGGGAAGTTCTTTAAATGCTTTGAGCAAGAAATTGATGGGGTTTGATTTAGACTAAGAAAATTCGTCTGTGTATAGAGAGAATGGTTTGGAAAAAGATAAAAGAAGCAGGGATTTGAGTATCCACACAGCAAGCAGAGTGGATCATAAAAATTATAATGTTAGCTCAGAAAGTAAGAAACACTATGGGGTTTATAGCACAACACTGTGTGTATATAAAACACACAAGCATACAAAGACATGAATTATTCAAGTGCAATACCTATTTTTAAGTGGCTACCTTTGTGGAGGGAGAAGGGAATGGAGATTCGATGTAATAAAAGACAATAATATTAAGAAGATATCTTGCAAGGAATGGTGGTGACGAGGTGTCATGAATTGAGGCATATGATTTACGGAGACCTGAACCAAGAAAACAAAAATCAAAACAGCAACCACCCTCCTCCCTACCCATTATTTTCCTTCGCCCTGTGGAGACCCATGTCTGAGATGGGGAACATGTTTTCTGAGAAACTTTCCAAATAATTTAACTTTTACCCACTAAGTGGGTTAACCTGGATGGCAGAGACCTTCCTAGTGATTAATGCAGCATCTGAGTCAAGGAACCTGGAGGGAGGAGGAAGCAGAACCTCCCTGGAGCCGCATTAGTGAGGGCACAGATGGTTGCACTGAGGCAGTCTCATGCCTGACCTGGTGGGTGCTCCTGATGCTCCCTCTCACCCTAGTTCCTCCTTTCCCTGGGGGCTCCATGGAGGCTGGTCTTATCTCTGGGATCAGAGATAATCCAGGTTAACACGTCCTGTTATTTCGCCTTTGCACAAGTTTCTGACCTGGTCCCAGGAGATCTGGGGACCAAACTTCTACCATGTCTGGTAGCCTGTGCCTAGGTGCCCAGGGCAGCAATAGACACCCATTAGGTATCAATAAATGGCTGTGGATCAAAGTGATCCCTTGAATCTTTGACTAGGGGCAAGGACCCTGAGACTTCCCTTGACATTTTTCTTCAAGTGCCCAGAGAAGCACATGGCATGCTCTGCAATTGCATTTGTCAGTTGGCGTTCAAAGAGTTTGCTGAGTTGGTGCCTTTGTTTCGCTGACTGGCCCTGAGAGACAAAATCCCAGTGGATAGAATAGAGTGGATGCTGGCTTTACCCAATGGCATGCTGCTCTGAGGCACTCCAGAGCGACCCTCTGGCAATATGTATAAAAATGAAGTGTGCTTCCCTTTGAATGTACCTAGAAATATATCCAAAAATAATGTACAAAGACATTTACTGATTCATTGTCTGTAGTAGGAAAAACAGGAAAAAAGCTAAATATTATCATCACAATATTGATTAAAAATATATCTGATGCAATCATAAAATGTAATAGCATGCATCCATTAAAAATGATGAAAATATTTACAGAGTATGTTCACCAGCACATTGAGTGAATAAAAATAATTTAGTAAGAAAACAAAATTGGAAGAATTTTCACGAAAATGTAAACAGGACCTGGAGTGATTTTTACTTCCTTTACATTTTATACTTAAGGATATTAAAGAAAATTCAACAAAATCCAAATATTAGAAAATAAACATATGTGAGTGCAAATTCAATATGGAAGTTAATGCAACAGATATCGTAATAAGAATTAAGTTTGGCACACACAAAATACCAGCTGTGGACCAACTTATTAATAAATATGACTACAAAAGCCTAAATAAAACATTAGCATATCTACTTCATTAGGTTATACTGGAACACAAGTATGGTTTAATATTAGGAGAGCTTCTAAAAGCCCTGCCTCTATGCTCTACCCCTTTGTTCACTGCAGCATTATTTGCAATAGCCGAGATACGGAAGTAACCTAGGTGTCCATCAACAGATGAATGGATGAAGATGATGTGGTGCATATGTACAACAGAATATTACTGGATCATAAAGAAGAAGGAAATCTTACCATTTGCAACAACATGGGTGGGTCTAGAGCAGGGGTGGGCAAACTTTTTACTCGAGGGCCACAATGGGTTCTTAAACTGGACCGGAGGGCTGGAACAAAAGCATGGACGGAGTGTTTGTGTGAACTAATATAACTTCAAAGTAAACATCATTACATAAAAGGGTACGGTCTTTTTTTTTTTATTTCAATAGTTTTATTCATTTCAAACATTTTAACAAGAAGAATGTAAACACTAATTATTATAATTTGAAACTTCAAAAAATGGAGGAATCATAGCACAATAACATACCTTATACTGAAGATGGCAAAGGCAAAATAAAATTGCCTAACAAAGGAAAGGTACAATAGCCTTTCAAATGAAACTTAAATATAATAAAATAATTTAAAACTAAAACAAATAGAAAAGAACAAAATGTGTAAACAGTAAATTAAACATTTTCTTTAGTGCAACTTCCAAATTATGCCCGGGACGTAGATGTAGATGGCAATGTAGACTGGGTTGAAAGGGTTTTGGTCTTTAAAACATCAACTTCAGTGGGAACAGTGTTGTTGGTCTCCTTTTTAGCTAATGCTCTGATACTGTGCTCTCCAGGGGCGTGTCTCCCTACATCACCACCATAACATGTCTACGCATTCCCAGGGTGATGTCGGGGGACCCGTCCACGGGCATTACAAGGAGCCTCTGGAAGATTGAGAGGTTGTTCCTTCTACTGAATGGGCGGATATAAATCTGCCCACTCAGAAGAAGGAGCTGTGGCCGTGTTTCCCGACGTTGCCATGTTAACACTGCTGCTGGTGAAGGAGCAGAGGGGAGAGCAAGAGAACCCTCCGCTCTTTTGGCTCCGTGGGCCCGATAGAACAGCCGATCGGGCCGGATCTGGCCCGCAGGCCGTAGTTTGCCCACAGCTGGTCTAGAGAGTATTATACTAAGCGAACTAACTCAGGCAGCAAAAGACAATTACCATAGAATTTTATTTATATGTGGACTCTAAAAACAAAACAAAACACAGACTCATTAAAAAAAAAAGAGAGAGAGAAAAAGGAATAGTTACCAGAAGGGACAGTGTGGGGGATGGGTGAAAGGGGAAGGGGAATATAGTCAATAATATTGTGATAAGTTTGCATGGTGACAGATTGATTATAAGAATTGGTGAGGTGATAAAATGGTCCAATTACTATATCATACACCTGAAACAATATTTATACTAATAAAAGGGTAATATGCTAATCAAACCGGGAGACCTTCTGGACATCCTCCCGGCCAAAGCCATGGTGGCAGGGTCAAGGCAGAGTTGTTTAGGGGCGATCAGGCCAGGAGGGGAGGGCAGTTGGGGGCGCGCAGGCTGGCAGGGAGGACCAGCTAGGGGCAAGCAGGGCAGCAGGGGGGGGACAGTTGGAGGCCAGAAGGCTGGCAGGGGGGCACAATTGGGGGTGATCAGGCCGGCAGGGGGGGGCAGTTGGAGGCGAGCAGGTCAGCAGGCAGAATGGTTAGGGGCAATCAGGCAGGCAGGCAGGTGAGCGGTTAGGAGCCAGCGGTCCCGGATTGTGAGAGGGATGTCTGACTGCCGGTTTAGGCTTGATCCCGCAGTTGAACATCTCCTGAGGGGTCCCAGATTGGAGAGGGTGCAGGCCAGGCTGAGGGACACAACCCTCCGCCCCCTGTGCACAAATTTTGTGCACCAGGCCACTAGTAACCATATAAGATTGTATATCAACTATACTTAAATTAAAAATAAAAAATAAATTTCTCAGATGCTGTAGGATTTTTAGAAAATTAAACCTAGGAATAAATATTCTAAAATTTAAAAACGTATCTTAATAAAAGTTAATAAAAAGTGATAGGCACTGAAAAAGTGTCTGATCAAAAATGCAACAGCCATATCTGATTATTAAAGTACTATTGTCAAATACAAACGGAAAGATAGTTGCTAAATGTCTTTCACTTGAAACCCTCTAAAAGGCCTCATTGCACTTGGAATAAATTTTACAGCCTGAACAAGACTCTGCAGGCTCTGCACCCCTTTGGCCTGCACAACTTCCTGTCTCACACTCTCCTCTTTACTCCAGCCACACTGGCCCTATTTCATTCCTTCAACCCAGTGAGCCCTTCTCCACCTCAGGCCTTGGCACACACACCTCTCTGTCTGCAAGGCTCTTTGTTCAGGACTTCATAGGACTGACTTTTTTCTCCTTTACATCTCACCCAAAAAAGACATCAACATGTGGAAAGTGTTCTCTATCTCTATATCATGGAATTAAATAGAGTCTATTTATATTCTCTCATTTTTTATTTTTAAAATTTTCATTTCACCTGCATTAGATTTTCAAAAGGAAAAAGGCACAGGAAAATGTATTAATTTAAAATACATTTAAATGTTTTCTGTAAGATCTGAAATATTGATCTAAAGTTTTCCCCTCAATCCCCCAATTGTTTTGGCTCAGTGGATCAGCCTGTGGACTGAAGGGTCCCAGGTTCGATTCCAGTCAAGGGCATGTACCTTGGTTGCGGGAACATCCCCAGTGCGGGGTGTGCAGGAGGCAGCTGATCGATGTTTCTAACTCTCTATCCCTCTCCCTTCCTCTCTGTAAAAAATCAATAAAATATACTTAAAAAATAAATAAAGTTTTCCCCTCAATATCTGAGCAACTGTCACAGTGCTATTTATTGCCAAAGGGCCTCCATAATGATCCACTCAGTCCTATCTGTGCTCAGCCCTGTTCCTGATGTCGCTGCCCAGCTCCCGTGGCCTGCTCACTCCAGCACCCATTCCGCACTGCTTGAGAATCCTGTCTATTTGACAGAGCAAGTCCCCTTATATTCTTTTCAACTGTTTGCTGCTTTGTTTGCATATTTATTTTTAGATAAGGTTTAGAATACTTTTTGTTTCCCCAAAATCCTGTTATGATTTTTACTTCAAATAAGTAAATTTTAGACTAATTCAGGAGAACATGTGCCTTTGCGATATTTTATCTTTCTATCCAGAAATTAGTAAGTCCGTGCATTTATGATTAAATGGAGAAATAGAGCATTGGAAGGTCCTGGGCAATTCCTGTTAACATCTTACTGCTTTAGATTATTTTGTCGATGTCACACTTTGTATTTCCACCTGATGATTGTTTACATACATATCCTATATAATAAAGAGCTAATATACTAATTAGACCGAACAGCCGAATGACTGTCCGGACGACATTCCTGATGAAGCCGGTGCTGTGAGTAGCTGCGAGGGCCAAGCCCCTTGCACGAATTTTGTGCATCAGGCCTCTATTGTATTTATAATAGTAATGGGCAATATATATTGAGTGCCCACCACATGCCAATCTTTATGTTAAGCACTTTATTACTCAATTTTATTCTTGCAACTCATCTTTCACGTGAAAAAAAACAAGCCTTAATGAACTCAGCTAACAGTCCTGAGGTTTCAATGCAAGTGGCAGTGCCATTCTTCTCACTAAAAATATTTTTAGTTAATTCTCACTCAAGGATAAGTTTCCCTTGGTTTTTAGAGAGATTGGGAGGGAGGGAGGAAGACAGAGAGAGAGAAACATTGATGTGAGAAAGAGAGACATTGATTGGCTGCCTACTTCGCTTGCCCAGACCAGGGCTAAGGATCTAGCCTGCAACTGAGTATGTACACTTAACTGGAATCAAACCCAAGACCCTTCAGTCCACTGGCTCCCAACTATTACAGGTGAACAGCTCTGTCTCTTTCTCTCACTCGCTGGCTGCTCTAATTTAGTTGAGAACATCCAGAATTTTCTTCTGGTCACAAGTATAAAGAATCTTATTAAACTCACTGAAGTCACATGTCCACATACAACCATCATCACTGTGGTCTGACCAAAGAAATGTGCTGATACCTCCTCTCTGGGGCCCTGACCCACACACCCCAGAATCAGCTGGATGTGGAAATTAGCAGCTATTAGAAAGGGGGAATTGGAAGTCATGTCCACCACAGGCCATTGTCAAATAAAACATTGACTTCTGGTTTCCACTCTGACATATAAGAGCTTGGAAGTCCTTACTGTTATCCTTACAAGAAGAGAAAAGATGAACAATCCAAAAGACAGGAACTCTTTTTAGATCCATCAGATCATTGAAGTCACATGGCTATCAAATTAACCTTTGCTGCTGCAAACCACTGAGATTCAGGGCTCTGTTAACACAATACAACCTAGCACTAGCTCTTGTGTGTGTGTGCGCACAGACGGAAGAAAAGCAGACACCGAGGAGGTGACAATAGGAAGAAAAAGAGTTTGGAGGCACATTTGCCTGTGACAGTCCTCCTCCTACTTGATAGCTACTCCCCCTCATGAGCCTGAACATTGCTAAGAAGCACATGCTGCAATAACCCATTGGGCAGGCAGGGGAGAGACAGGCCCTGACAGGTACAGTGACTTATCCAGGATCAAGAAGAGGTAAAAATGAGGGGTTGAGTCTTAGCCCAGGTCTGTCTCCTCAAATCTGATACCTTGGCTATAGCCAGATCTTCTAGGGGCTGTGGAGAGGGGTGTGTTGGTGTCACTGTGTACACTGTTGGTATTCCATGGAGAAGGTGGGTGAGCAGTCAGCAGCCCACAGGACTATCTATAGCTGTTATTAGGTGAGGGGTGTTGGGGGGGGTTGGCAATCCCAGGAAGTGAGGTCACTTCCTAATAGAACTTGGAACCCCCGTAACCAGGCACCCACTTTCTAGCAACTGCCCAACCGCCACTCACTTGGCAAGAGACGGTTGACAGTTCAAGATGTTCTCTTGTTGTGTTCCCAGTTATCAGGGCTCTGGTTCCCAGAGACCCTGCAGTGAGAGTTGTTCCAGACTCTGTGGAGGGTTCAACACTCGTGCCCGACACCTCTGGCCGTTTTCAAGAAGATCCCGTCAGGTAAGAGAAGGTGGCCTGGGTCAGACCCATTCACGCCAGGCCAGCCTCCTCTGTGGGCCATCCTTGTGCAGCCCACATGCCTTCCCTTCATGTGGTGGGAAGAGGGACCTGAAGGGAGACCCCTGGGGCAGGAACAGTTTTTGGGGCAGCGGATCACCTAGAGCAGTGGTTCTCAATCTTTCTAATGCCGCGACCCTTTAATACAGTTCCTCATGTTGTGGTGACCCCAACCATAAAATTATGTTCGTTGCTACTTCATAACTGTAATTTTGCTACTGTTATGAATCGTAATGTAAATATCTGTGTTTTCCAGTGGTCTTAGGCGACCCTGCTAGTGGTTCTCAACCTGTGGGTTGCGACCCACAGGTTGAGAACCGCTGCTTTAGAGCCTAAGACCATCAAAAAACACAGGTATTTACATTACGATTCATTAGCAGTAGCAAAATTACAGTTATGAAGTAGCAACGAACATAATTTTATGGTTGGTGGTCACCACAACAGGAGGAACTGTATTAAAGGGTCGCGGCATTATTAAGGTTGAGAACCACTGACCTAGAGGTCCTGCTGTGATCACACCCCAGGGTAGGGCAGGGCAGGTAGTTGGAGATGGGCTTCTAGAGGGGTCTCTATCTGTGCCAATGGGAGTCCTAGTCCTCAGGCTGTCACGCCTTTTCCTCGCCAGTGGAGGTCTCAGCAGATCACAGTGTGTGTGTGTGTCTGGAGTGGAGGGTCACAGGGGTCACAGAACCAGCAAAACAGGGCTCTGAGGCTTCCCCTGGTGACTGGGAACTGTCTTTACAGAGCTCCGCACAGGAGAACAGAGAGGAGCTGACAGATGGGGTCCTCAACTCCATGCCCCTGCAGGAGGCGCAGGTGCCCCATACCTCCTCCAGCGTGCAGCATGGCCGCAGGGTGAGTATAGGTGCCCAGTTGATCCAGACTCCAGAACCCCTGGGTGTCAACAGGACCTGAGTTCCAGAAGGCACCCTGCTCCTCCCCTAAGATCCCTCCTAGTGTCCAGTTCCCAAAGGGATCTGGGTCCCTGTATCCTCCAGGTCAGGAGCTGGGGCCTCCCTGAGCTGCACATTGTACCAGGACGGGGACTGGTTATCACGGCGATTCATGTCTTCATTCCTGTGGGACCTGGACCTTATAACCTTCTGTTGCTATGACAACGGTGCCACCCTGAACACTCCACATGTCCTAATATCCAGACCCTCCACCCCACGAAAAGCCTCTGTGTCTCATCTTACATTGGGATGTTTTGTCAGAAATCACACGGTGACACTGTTAATACAGCATGTGCTGTCTGTCCTCTGCTAAGAAAATGACCTAAGATACTAATGTGTTTCATATTCCTTACCTCCAATTCTACTTTTCCTGACAAGAACCTTTTCTCTTATCAATGTGAAAAACTTTCAAAGCTGTGAAAAAGTTTTGTGCCTTTATTTGATCCAAAGTGTCGACAATTGCCAGAGAGCAAAATCTCAATGGGTTGAGAGAACGCACGGGAGAATGACAATTTTGCACCTTATGTTATAAGTTACAAGCAAAGTGCAGACATATGTGGGTCACATGAAATCCATGGGTGATAGATTAGGCAGACAGGAGAAAGCAAAGTGTGGAAACTTCTGTGATTGGATCACCGGTACAATGATAGGCACATACTTCCATAGGTGGATGTAGGATAGCTTCAAGTCAACAATGAACTCAATAACAACGAAGGGATTTGTGATCTCTGCAGAGCACAGAGTGGTGCCTGTGCATGAGTTGTCCAAAATAAGGAAGATTCCTTTGATAATCCAAAGACATGTTATCATAGATGCAAAAAGGCAGTACATAGACTCTGTTAGGGTAAAGATGGACCTTTGTCAGGGAAGATGCCAGACTACGACATGACTACCCACCATGAGCTCCATTGAGTTAGTGTTTTAATTTCAGACCATCCTTTGTAATTACTTAAGGTCTCTGAGTTTGCAAGGACTCCACACAGGACTTCCCTGACGTATTCAGGTTAGCATGTGGCCCCTTTTTTCGTCCACACATTCTCCTTTTGTTCATAAATCAATACACATTATGCATTGATGATCAGTGTTAGTGTTTTGTCTTGCTGAACAATGGATCATTGGGGATGAGGCAAGACCTTAAATAAACTTAAATGGCTTTCAAGGTGTAATTTTTATTATTATTCAAAATAAAAGGCAGGTGAATGGGAGGCCATGAGATCCTCTATGTCCTGGTTACAAAATATTCCGGATCAATTTTAAATTTTGAGCTACCATGAGCAGGGTCCTTTTGCTGCTTGTCTTAAGTTTTAGTATTTTGCATCGAGTATAATATTTCCATACCAAGAACAAAAGCAACAGTATTAAAGCAGTAACACCATTTAGGAATAGAAAATATCTAGTGCTAGACTGAGGGGAATAAGCATCTCAGCCAACCAAAAAACCCTTTGCATGCATTATCATAATGGTTCATTAAGCTAAGTATATGTTTTCCTCCTTCATCCACTGTCACTTGTACTTATGCTATGTTTGGCCAGATGAATTAAGACTCTCTACTCTTTCGTTATCATAACTGATCATCAGAATGTCATTATCTAGTAGATGGGAAAAATTAGCAGGTATCCAAATTCAACTTTTCATGTGTAATAAGGGAGGGACCTGGGGAGACAGATATTGTTTCCATTAGGAAACCATAAAGAGGGTCATAACAATATAAAGTCAGTTGATGTACATTTAATCAATAACAATTAGGAGACAGAAGAACAAGGTTTGAGCAGCAGTAATTTGTGAGCATCCAGGCCTTGTTGACTTCTTGGGATAGCTGTCAGCACGCATGGCCAGTGGTTTCTCACCCTTGAAAAGTCTTCAATCTCCATGGTGGATGGCGACCAGTGTCAGAGACAGATGTCCATTTGTGCTTAGGCATCTGATAAGGTAACACCGTTTTTTTCCACATTGGAGAGAGTCTTTAATTAATGTTTCAATAAATAAAAATTTCCTGGTTGTAAGTTTTGATCTTTAAAGTCTTTGTCTCTTGGGAGTACTATGAAATGAATGTCACTCATTTCAGGCCTATAACCTTAGTGAGTCATTGATAGTAATATAGAATGTCTGCTTTCAGTTTCCCTTACATTTGGAAATCAAAAAGATTTAAAAATCAGCAGTATTTTAAACAGAGTCATAACAACAATAATCATCTTCACTTCATTTAGTTCCATACCCATTTTTTTTGTTTATCCTGATTATTTGCCAGCATTTTCATGAATTCAGTTATTCCTTAGAATTCTATACTTCTTCATTCAGTTCAAAGATGTGACCTGCTTAGAAACCTGTAATTTAGAGTAAGTCAGAGTCCTTTTCATGGATTTTTCTATAGATGTAACATATTTGAAAATTCATTAGAATAAAACAATAACTACGAATGACAAAACAAAGTGGCATGGTTATAGTTTTGATTGTAATGCAATTGATAAAAAAACTTTGCTTTTTTTGTAAACTATAACATTTCAAGGCAATAATTTTTGGAAAATAACAATTACTATAAAATGACAGAGAATAATATGAAAATATGTAAGTATATGTATATATTTGGATTCAATACACAATTTCAATATAAAAAGAACAAATAATATGTAAGATTTTAAAACATTGTCCATGGCTTCTTGTATTGAGCATTGGGTATAATTCATAAACTTCCAATGTTTGAGCCACAAATAACCAGAGTCCCATTGCCAGATGCCCTCATAGGGAACCATCCCTCTTGGCTGGCCTGGTGTCGTTGATACCAAGACCCCTGTTACATCTGAGAGTTTCCAATTTGAACTTTTCTTTGAATCTTTCTATGTTCCTTCCTAGGACAGGTTGAAATCTTTAGAACATCCATTTTAATAAAAATATATGTACACAAATAGCACAGTTGTTTTCATTTTTTTAATTTGGCAAAGCTTCTCAAGTAATTTCAAGCATATTAAGTAGGACTAATTCAGTTCAACAATGGCCCTTTAATAAGGAGAGAGAATATATCCTTGAGGTATTCCAGGGCCCATTGGAATTAACTCAAAGCCATCTTTTTTTAAAAAAATTATTTTTATTATTATTTTTTTACATATGTGTCCTTATTCCCCCATTACCTCCCACCCCCCACTCATGCCCCACCCGCTTGTTGTCTGCATCCATTGATTAGGCTCATATGCATGCACACAAGTCCCTTGGTTGATCTCTCTCCCTTATCCCACCGACCCCCTCCTTCCCTGAGGTTTGAGGTTCTGATCGACATTTCTCAGTCTCTGGATCTGTTCTTGTTCATCAGTCTATGCCGTTGATTATATTCCACAAATGAGTGAGATCATGTGACATTTATCTTTTTCTGCCTGGCTTATTTCACTTAGCATAATGCTCTCCATCTCCATCCATGTTGTTGCAAATGGTAGGACCTCCTTCTTTTTTACTGCAACATAGTATTCCATTGTGTAGATGTACCACAGTTTTTTAATCCACTCATCTGCTGATGGGCATTAGGCTGTTTCCAAATCTTAGCTATGGTGAATTGTTCTGCTATGAACATAGGGGTGCATATATCCTTTCTGATTCGTGTTTCTAGTTTCTTGGGATATATTCCTAGAAGTGGGATCTCTAGGTCAAATGGGAGTTACATTTTTAGTTTTTTTGAGGAAACTCTATACTGTTCTCCACAGTTGCTGCACCAGTCTGCATTCCACCAGTAGTGCAAAAGAGTTCCTTTTTCTCTGCATCCTTGCCAACACAGCCATCTTTTGTTTAAAAAGTCTTTTAAGCCCTAACCGGTTTCGATCAGTGGATAGATCAGCGGCCTGTGGACTGAAGGGTCCCAGGTTAGATTCCAGTCAAGGGCATGTATCTTGGTTGCAGGTGCATCCCCAGTAGGAGGTGTGCAGGAGGCAGCTGATCGATGTTTCTCTCTCATTTATGTTTCTAGTTCTCTATCTCTCTCCCTTCCTCTCTGTAAATAATTAATAAAATATATATTTTTTAAAAAAGTCTCTTAAAATGGGAACTTTAGGAAGGTTGTCAAATATACATATGCAAAAGATTATACTTTGTACTTTTTGTAAATCTAAGTAAAGCAAACACAGTCTTATGGTAATAACTCTAAAGACATGAATCATACTTACAAACAGTTTTAATATTAAATATTTTGTCCAGACTACAGAATTCACCTTAATTTACATAAGTATTTAATCTTTTAGGTAAAAGATTGTATCCTACTAATGACATCTGGAGGCTAAAAATTCACCACACATATCACATAGATGAAAACATATCACATAAAGGCTATACACATAATTTTTTTCAGAGAAAATACAAGAATATTTTATATAAAACTTTCACAAAAGTTTATAGCCTGTACCCTCTTTTACAAAGATTTCATGAAATTTCACAAACCTTCTTACCCATTCAGAAATCACTATCCTTAGAGAAAATTACATTTGTGCTTTTCCTTCAAATATGACTCCCCATACCTCAACCCTTCTATTAGCACAACTATATAATTTCTTTCAACTTAACTGGAACTTTTAACTCTTAGGAGCCTTAATTTCCAGTGATAAGCACAAAAGTGAACAACCAGCATTCCTTAGATTTATGTTGATGAACATATTTTAATCACACTCTCATGTTCAAGAAACACACCTTTGGGAGGAGAAACCAAGATGGCGGCATAGGTAAACACCTAAACTGCTGCCTCGCACAACAATTTCAAAACTACAACTAAAAGACAAAACGGACATCATCCAGAACCACAGCAAGGTTGGCTGGGTGAAAATTCTACAACTAGAAGGGTAGAGAAAAGCACACTGAGACTCAGAGGAACTGCTGGAGGCAGAGGTACTGAGACGCACGCGTGGAGAGGACTGACAACTGAGTGTGCGGCTGGCTTTCTCAAGTGGGAGGGAGACAAAAGCTCCCAACTGTGCTGAACTCCAGTTCCGGGTGAGACTCTGGGGACCCAGACTCATAAGGGGTGAAACTGGACTGTCAGGAAAGAGAAAAGTATACTGAGACTCAGAGGAAATGCGGAAGGCAGAGGTACTGAGGTGTATGGGCGTGGTGAGGGCGGGCCACTGAATACACGGCTGGCTTTTTCAATCTGGAGGGAGACAAAAGCTCCCGACTGCACTGAACTCCAGTTCCAGGAGAGACTCTGGGGTCCCAGACTCATTCAGGGAGAAACTGGACTGTCTGGCAGCAGGTGGAACTTGAGGGCGGCTTTCCCTCAGAGGCGCTTGCAGCGATTACCATGAGACACTTAGACACAGGGGCCTCTTAGGGCAGGGCTGACAGGAAACCAATGCTGTCTGCTCTGCCCTGAGACTCTGCCCCATCCAAGCTGAGCACAGAGGCTTTTACAAGTCTTGTCTCATAAGGGTGTCTCCAGCACAGAAGTTCTCCCAGCGAAGACACAGCTGATCCTCACAGCCATTTGGCCTGGAGGTCAATTCGTCCCAGTGATACCAGTAACAATCAAGGCTTAAATACAGCAAGATTGTGCACACAGCCCACAAAGGGGTGCACCAAGAGTGTCCACCTCAGGTAACTGGGGAGGCTGAGCCACTGGCCCTATAGGACACCTAGCACACAAAGCCACTCTATCAACTCAGGGAAGCAGCCAAAATGCGGAGACAAAGAAACAGATCACAAATGAAAGAAATGGAGGAAAGCAAACGACTGGATATAGAGTTCAAAACATATAAGGTTTTTCAAGAATTTTCTAGAAAAGGCCAATAAATTTAGCAAGACACTCGAGGATATGAAAAAGGACCAACTAGAAATTAAACATACACTGACTGAAATAAAAAATATTATATAGAGATCTAACAGCAGACTAGATGTTCGCAAGAATCAAGTCAAAGATTTGAAATACGAAGAAGCAAAAAACACTCAACCGGAAAAGCAAAAAGCAAAAAAAAATCCAAAAATATGAAGATAGTGTAAGGAGCCTCTAGGACAACTTCAAGTGTACCAACATCAGAATTATGGGGGTGCCAGAAGAAGAGAGAGAGCAAGATACTGAAAACCTATTTGAAGAAATAACGACCGAAAACCTCTCCGACCTGGTGAAAGAAATAGACTTACAAGTCCAGGAAGCACAGAGATCCCCAAACAAAAGGAATCCAAAGAGGACCACACCAAGACACATCACAATTAAAATGCCAAGGGCAAAAGACAAAGAGAGAATCTTAAAAGCAGCAAGAGAAAAACAGTTAGTTACCTACAAGGGGAGCACCCATACAGCTGTCTGCTGATTTCTCAACAGAAACTATGCAGGCCAGACGGGAGTGGCAAGAAATATTCAAAGTGATGAAGAGCAAGAACGTACAACCAAGATTACTCTGCCCAGCAAATCTATCATTCAGAATTGAAGGGCAGATAAAGAGCTTCACAGATAAGAAAAAGCTAAAGGAGTTCATCACCACCAAACCAGTATTATATGAAATGCTGAAAGGTATTCTTTAAGAAGAGGAAGAAGAAGCAAAAGGTAAAGATAAAAATTATGAAAAATACATATCTATCAACAAGTGAATCTAAAAATCAAGTGAATAAAAAAATCTGATGAACAGAATAAACTGGTGAATATAATAGAATCAGGGGCATAGAAAGGGAGTGGACTGACAATTCTCGGGAGAAAAGGGGTGTGGGGAGTGACGGAAGAGCCTGGACAAAAATCGTACACCTATGGATGAGGACAGTGGGGGAGGGTAAGGGCAGAGGAAGGGTGGGAACTGGGTGGAGGGGAGCTATGGGGAAAAAAGAGGAACAATTGTAATAATTTGAACAATAAAGATTTATTAAATTAAAACAACAACAAAAAAACACACAAAATAAGTTTTAAAAAAAAAAAAAAGAAACACACCTTCAACAAAGCACAAAACATTACATCAATAGCTCCAAATCAATTTTACAGACCTGTAATAAAATACCCAAAAGCAGGGGAACTTAAGACTTGTCTTGCAATCAATGTTTCAGTATTTCATGTTATTTCAAAATATCTAAATATTCTATAACTTTCATTAAAACTTACTAAGTTAGAAAGAAATAGTTGAAATAAGCTAAAGTGATTTGTGTAGGTGGGTAAGATATTTTTTTTTCTATTGGGATAAGACATATCTTCCAGAGATTTGTATTTTTAAAAATGGCCTAGACAAGAGGTCTTGGTGAACTCAGGTATTTCCACTTCAAAGGTTCTGGGACTTTGGTTGCATAAAGCCAATTATCTACAAGCCTCTGAAATGAATAGGGGAGGTTTGGGGAAGGTAAAAGGAGTTGATGGGCTTTGAATTGTTTCTAGAGCCAAACCTCTGGCCCCTTGAAAACTTCATTTGTGAAATAAGGATAGTCATTTTCAATACCTCAGGGACTGGGTTGCCACTCAAATGTTGGCAAGGGACTGACCAAATCATTCACTCATTTTTTGAATGTTTCTTTCTATTTGGGTACATTTTTCTAGTTTCCAGAAAGCATATACCTCTGAGAGGAATAAAGGCTTTCAGGTATATGAAACCTCTGTCCATCTCCCTTGGGAATGGCAAAACAGGTCCTAGCTGCAAGATAGTCTTGAAATTAATGTTGTGAAACCTCTCTATCACCCACTTTATATTGGGACCAGGTAGGTGGGGTAACAAATGAAGGTTGGATTCTTTCTTGAAGGACTCAGGATCAAGTTTCTCCCATTTGGTGAATATGTACCCCAAAAGAGGATTCTCAAGTCACTGTGGGCTGGTTCCCCATTTATAGAGAGACAGAAGAGCAAGCCAAGTGTTACAGGCAGGTGTTTGGGCTGTTTGGGGCCATTCTGAGTAGGGTGGGGACCCTGTGAAGCCATCTCTCAGGCTCTCGTGGAAGATAATAATGAAGAAAAGATGATTAGCAAACGTTCGGTCAATCTCAAGCTTAGTTTCCTCCTGCAAGGTTCCTTTAAAATCATTAATTTCCCTTTTGGTTCAGTATCTGGTTCACTTATTCTGAGTATATATGTAACTATTCTGGAAAAAGCATATATAAGCATCACTGATTTCATTAAAAAGAAAAACCCCCACTCATTTAACAGGTGAATTGGGGAAGATTTGATAAGCAACCCATATAAATATGTAAATATATATATATATTCCCATAACATTTCCTAGTTGGAAGGAAACAGGTTTTGATTAAAAAACAGACATTTGCAGGGAAGCTTTATTTAGATGGTGAAAGCAATTGGGCGCGGTTAAGAACAAATAAAGCAACCGTAGTATATACAGGGTACTTAGTGGCTTCTCCCCTCCCCCCATTTTTAAAATAGATTTTTATTGAATTCAGAGAGGAAGGGAGAGGGAGAGAGAGATAGAAACATTAATGATGAGAGAGAATCATTAATTGGCTGACTCCTGCACGCCTCCTACTGGGGATAGAGCCCGCATCCTGGGCTTGTGCCCTTGACCAGAATCAAACATGGGACCCTTCAGTCTGCACTCCGATACTCTATCTCCTGAGCCAAACTGGCTAGGGCAGTGGCTTCCCTTTTAATGATAATTTAAAATTCTGCCAAAGTATCAGTGAGAAGGTGAAACACACTTGGAGCAACCTATGCTTGTTTGTGTTTGTTTACTTTTTCTAAATCCTATTTCAGTTTCCTATAATCCTTCAAGTGGACAGACTTCTCTACAGGAGTTTTCTTACAACCTTATTTAGTAATTCTGTTGCTTTTGCTCCCAGGCACCAGGAGTATATTAATTGGGATAGGTTAGAATAGCCAGGATTACATGTTCTAACAGTGAAATTTCTTTGTGAACCAATCGGGGCCATAGAGAAAATCGAGAACAATTGCTGGTTCCTCCCTGGCTGAGAGCAGCTTTTCTCCAAAGGGAGCTGGTAGGAGTCCTATTCTCATTTTCCCTTAAGTCAGTAGGGAGTGGTAGTGGAGGAGACAGAAGAGGAATGAAGAAGGGAAGGGAAAGAACACGTCTGGACAAGGAAGCTCAGAGAGCAAAAGATGGAGTGGAAGTGCTATAGAAGGGGGAGATGGGGTGTTAGCATTTATTAGCTTCAGGAGAGTTCAGAGATAATCTCTGAAATTTCATTTTTTAAAAATAAATCTTTATTGTTCAGATTATTACAGTTGTTTCTCTTTTTCCCCCCATAGCTCCCCTCCACTCAGTTCCCACCCCACCCCATGCCCTTACCCCCACCCCCCTCATTGTCCTTGTCCATAGGTATAAGCTTTTTGTCCAATCTCTTCCCGCACCCCCCACACCTCCTTCCCCCCCGAGAATTGTCAGTCCATTCCCTTTCTATGCCCCTGATTCTATTATATTCACCAGTTTATCTGTTCTTCAGATTTTTTATTCACTTGATTTTTAGATTCACTTGTTGATAGACATATATTTGTTGTCACTTTATTGTTCATAATTTTTATCTTTACCTTTTTCTTTCTCTTCTTAGAGAATACCCTTCAGCATTTCATATAATACTGGTTTGGTGGTGATGAACTCATTTACTTTTTCTTGTCTGTGAAGCTCTTTATCTGACCTTCAATTCTGAATGATAGCTTTGCTGCGTAATCTTGGTTGTAGGTTCTTGCTATTCATCACTTTGTATATTTCTTGCCACTCCCTTCTGGCCTGCATAGTTTCTGTTGAGAAATCAGCTGACAGTCGTATGGGTACTCCCTTGTAGGTAACTATCTGTTTTTCTCTTGCTGCTTTTAAGATTCTCTCTTTGTCTTTTGCCCTTGGCATTTTAATCGTGATGCGTCTTGTTGTGGTCCTCTTTAGATTCCTTTTGTTTGGGGTTCTCTGCACTTCCTGGACTTGTAAGTCTATTTCTTTCACCAGGTAGGGGAAGTTTTCTGTCATTATTTCTTCAAATAGGTTTTCAATATCTTGCTCTCTCTCTTCTTCTGGCACCCCCATAATTTGGATGTTGGTATGCTTGAAGTTGTCCCAGAGGCTCCTTACACTATCTTCATATTTTTGGATTCTTTTTTTCATTTTGCTTTTCCAGTTGGGTGTATTTTGCTTCTTCGTATTTCAAATCTTTGGCTTGATTCTTGGGATTCTCTAGTCTGCTGTTGGATCTCTGTATATTATTCTTAATTTCAGTCAGTGTATACTTTTTTTCTGATTGGTCCTTTTTCATATCCTTGAGGTTCTCACTAAACTTCTCTGAGGTTTCTAGAAGATTCTTGAGTAACCTTATAACTGTGGCTTTGAACTCTATATCCAGTATTTTGTTTTTATCCATTTCTTTCATTTGTGACTTGTTTCTTTGTCTCCACATTTTTGCTGCTTCCCTGTGTTTGTTTCTATGTACTGGGTAGCTGCTAAGTATCCTTTAGTTGATAGAGTGGCCTTGTGTGGTTATTGTCCTATAGGGCTCAGTGGTTCAGCCTCCCCAGTCACCTGAGGTGGACACTCTTGGTGCACCCCTTTGGGGGCTGTTTGCACAGCTTTGTTGTAGTTAACCCTTGATTGTTGTTGATATCACTGGGACGAATTGACCTCCAGGCCAATAGGCTGTGATGACCAGCTGTGTCTACCCTGGAAGATCTGTTGCACAGGACACACCCTTACGGGGCAGAACTTGCTTCCGTGGGGCTTTGCTCACTGAGTCTGCTCCTTGAGCATGTGTCTCTTAGGAATGTGAAGAGTTGTAATCCAGTATGGTCTCACTCTGACCACTGGGTACACTGGCTCTTGGATCTCCAAGGAGGTGCAAGGTCAGTCATTGTCTGGGGCAGCCCAGCAGGAGCTACAGAGACATCTGCAGATTCCTCCTCTTTGTATGGGGTTTGGAAGTGCCCAGACAAGGCCCAGCTGTGAAGCAAGGCCGCTGCTGCTGCCAGGTGGTGGGCCTTCTTTTGGAATCTCTGGGTCTCTCTGACCCAGCTGTAGTTTGTTTTAGGCAAAAGGACAGGCCATTCATATGCAAAAGCTGCTGCACACAGCTTGGGTGGGGTTGTAAATGGCATGGGGCGGGGTCTCTGAGAATCACCAGGACAGAGCAAACAGCAATGGCTGCCCTGAACTGGAATTTCCCAGGTTCTCTGAGTCCTGCGCCCCCCCCATGCAGGAACAATGATCGCTGCGGGCATCTCTAAGAGTAAGCCGCCCTCGCGTTCCTGTCCCAATGCCAGACAGTCCAGTTTCACCCCGTATGTACCTGGGTCCCCCAGAGTCTCGCCGGGAACTGGAGTTCAGAGCAAGCTGGAGCTTTTATCTCCTGGTTTAAAGAGCAGCACATCCAGGTGCCAGCACTTTCCTCGCCTCTGCACCTCTTACTGGTCTCAATGCGCTTTCTTCACCTCTCTAGTTGTGGAACTTCCACTCCGCCAGCTTTCCCGCAGTTCTGGGTGGTAGTTGTTCTGCCATTTAGTCATGGTTTTGATGTGGTTGTGAGAGGCAGCAAGTATAGGTGATTACCTATGCCGCCATCTTAATTTCTTATTAATTTCTTTTTTAAGGAGAGTTTATTGGTGCTTCTTCTTAGAAGTTTCTAATTTCCAAATCAAGATATGCGTCCTATTCATTCAATCAGTTTAATTTTCAGGCCGGCATTTTTCTAGTTTTTCTTTTTTCCCTGCGAAAAATTAACTTAGGCACGCAAAGACAACTGTGTATTGGTCACTTTATAGTTGCTATTTTCTAGATAAATCTTCCTATTTCTGTAAAGCACTTGCAAGTCAAGGCTCCCTATCAGGGATATTAATGAGGGCTGGAGTCTGGGAGTTCCCAGCCGTGGAGGCACAACTTCCCATGTTAACTAGAGGTTTGTTTGCTGCTGTTGTTTTTATTGTTGTTTGGTGTCTGCAGAGTCTCAGCACATTTTTGAGGGTGTGATGTAGTGGGTTGAAGTGTGTTGCTTTGTGCGTTGAGCTGCACGATGCTCATCCCCTAGTGTCTCATTCAACCCTCTTCTGTGCCTCGGTTTCTCTCCCTGCTGTGTAAAACAACCAGAAGGGCTACCAGTGCAGATGGACCACACCTGATTAGTGCTCCCCGTGATGAGCGAGTTGGTTTAGTTACAGTTGTGTGGGAGTTTCCCTACGGGGCTCGGGCATGTTGTGAGGAATGACCTCTGACACATCCGCAAAGATCCTCAGTTGTCTAAGAACACCTGAAATTCGTGTAGCAAGGAGGATGTGCCCCTTTATCTTCCTAGGTGAACCAGATCAGCTCTCATTTATACAGCCAAGGTGTTGTCCCCAATCTCTCAAAAGGCAATTCCACTAGAAAACACAGAACCAGGCCCATTTTTCCTCCTGTCTCTCCTTAGCCTGGGATCTGTCAACCATTAACCTTAGTTCCACCAAGAGTATTCAAAAATATGGCTCAAATAAAGTCAGCAGCACAAGCAAGGGAAGGGCCTGGATCCAAGAGACAACTCACACAAGTTCACCCAACGGGCAGGGAACTGGTGGGTCAATGGGCCCTTTGCTGCATCCCAGCACCAGGTGTAGGTCTGCAGGGTGGTGCTGGGCAAGCTTTTCTGGGATCCTGCTGTATTGTGCCAAGTAAACGTCAATGTAAGAAGCAGTCAAAACTGTGAATGATTGTTGCGATTTTATCTGAGCCAAACTGTCAATTGCCTTGAAGCAAAATCTCAATGGATTGAAATAATGCTCTGGAGAATGGCAGTTTTCACCTTATTTTAGATATTACAGTCAAAAGTGGAGATGTATGTGGGTTGCATGAAATCCATTGGTGATAGATTGGATAAAAAGTAAAATAATAGATACATACTTCTTTCCATAGGTGGATATAGGATAGAATAGCCAACAATGAACTCAATAACAATGAGGGGATTTGTGGTCTCCACAGAGCACAGAGTGTCCAGAACAAGGAAAATTCCTTTGACATTCTAAAGCTATGTTCAGTTAAGTTAAAGGCATGTTCAGTGAAGGTAAAGATTGACTTTTTTTAAGAGAGGATTCCAGCCTAGCACATGGCGACCCACCATAAATTGCTTTTAGTTAAAAAGTTTTAACTTTAGGACATCCTTTGTGACAACTTCAGGTCTCTGAGTTTAAAAGACCACCACCCAGGCCTTCCCTGACCTAATCACAGGTTAGCGAGTGGCCACTTTTTGTGTCTCCACACTCGATCACTTATGCCCCACCTCTTGTCACCAATCATGTCCCTCTTCTGTCCCACCACAGGAGGACAAACCATCAACCCTGAGTAGGAAAAGGACCAGTAAGGTGCCAGCAGCTGCATCTTCCTCACGAACTGTGGGCCTGGCCAGCACATCCACTGTGCTCAAAACACAGGTACCCCAGAAGCTGTTCGCCATCTGGGCGGTGGACTGCTCCAGACCCAGCTGCGTGCCCAGGTGGTGCAGTCTCACTTTAAAGAAGCTAGTGATCTTCAAGGAGCTGGCAAAAGACCTCAACTCTGTGGTGATTTCTGTGAAGATGCAGGACTCCAAGGGCATCCTGAGGTCCCAAGAGATTGTGCTGCCTCCCAGTGGACCAGTGGAGACCGACCTGGCGCTGACCTTCTCCCTGCAGTACTCCCACTTCCTCAAGGGAGAAGGCAACAAGCTACAGGTCATGCTGGAGCAGAGGAAGCGCTATAAGAACAGGACTGCCGTGCGCTACAAGACACTGGCCACGGGCGCCATCCACATGGCTGAGGTCATGCAGCAAAACCCCAAGTGTGGCCAGATGCTGAGCCTCTACAGCAGTGTCCAGGAGTCCTCCACCAAGGTGGCCAAGATCTGGATCTCCTCCCTGTGCAGTCAGCCCATCGAACATGAGGACGGTGCCATGCAGGCCAGCCTGAAGGCCAAGTCCGCAGGTAACTACACCGAGGGGCAGGGTGAGAGCTCCTTTTCTGAGCGGGAGGCCAGCTGCAGTAGAAAGCACAGACAGGACCTGCACAAGGATGACTTTGAGAAGGGGAAGCCAAAGAAGCAGCGGCGATCAATACGAGGAAACTTGAAGCGAAAAGTCCTGGCGCTGTTTCACAGGTCCAAAGTGTCAGAGAGGGACCGTCAGTCTGACATGATGGGGAACCCCAGGAAAAGTGACCCATACATGGAGGATGATGACAGCGTCCTCAGCATCCCCAGGCCCAAGCTCAGGCCATACTTTGAAGGCCCCTCAGACTCTAGCTCGCAGACGGAGATGTGGGGCAGCCACAGTGACATGACCCAAACGGAGCCTCTGAGTCTGGCCCAAATGCCAGAGAATGCGTGGGCCTTGGGAGGCAAGCAGCCATGTGAGAGTGACAATGCATTTGTGTCCTATAGCACACCCACCAGCAAGGTGGACAAGATCCGGATGGCCTCCCTGTCCAGGCCGCACTTCGACCACGAGGACAGTACCAGGCAAGCCAGTCCCAAGGCTGAGTCCTCGGATAACTACTCTGAGTGCAAGTGTGAGGACTTCTTCTCCAAGCTGGAGGCCAGCTCCAATGATGCCCACAGGCAGGACCAGGAGGAGGATGACTTCAATGAGGGGAATCTGGTAGTGAGAGAGAGGACCATGACCGGGCAACAGAACTACCACCAGAAAGTCCTGTTATGGCTGCACACAGTCCAAGTGTTGGAGGAGGTCCTGGACCCTGAGCAGGACCATGGGGAGCATGTCCCGGAGGTGGAGGAGGACCTGGACCTCCTGTATGACATGCTGGAGAACCCCAGTGACAGTGGCCCAGACATTGAGGACGATGACAGCGTCCTCAGCACTCCCACACCTAAGCTCAGGCCATACTTCAAAGGCCTGTCTAGCGGCCCAGACATGAAGGACAATCACAGTGTCCTCAGCAGCCCCAATCCCAAGCTCAGGCCATGCATCGAAGACCTGTCAGACTCTAGCTTGCAGATGGAGATGTGGGGCCTCCACAGCGCCAGGATCCGAAAGGAACCTCTGAGTCTGGCCCACCTGCCTGAGAACACGTGCTCCCCGGGAGGCAAGCAGCCAAGCCACAGTGACTCCAAATTGGTGGCCTACAGCACACCCACCACTAAGGTGGACAAGATCCGGATGGCCTCCCTGTCCAGCCAGCCCATCGATCATGAGGCCAGTGCCAGGCAGGCCAGCACCACGGCCCAGACCTCGCCTACCTACTCTGCCGGCCAGTCTGAGAGATTCTTTCACCAGGTGGCCAGCTACAGTGCTGCCCACAGGCAGTCCCAGGAGAAGAACTTTGAGGAAGGGAACCTGATAGTAAGAAGGAGGTGCATGACCTGGCAACAGAATTACCACCAGAAAGCCGTGGCATCTATGCTCACGGCCCAAGTGTCGGAGAAGGTCGCGTCCTCAGAACAGGCCCTTGTGAGACATGTCCCCAAAGTGGAGAAGGCCCTGGACCGTCGGTATGACATTGTGGAGAGCTCAAGCGAGAGTAGCCTGGACATGGAGAACGATATCAGCGTCCCCAGCACCCCAAAGCCCAAGCTCAGGCGATACTTTGACAGCACGTCAAGTGATAGTGGCTCTGACTCAATGGCCCATAGAATTCGCTCCCCTGGGGAGCAGCTGGCACAGCTGGAGGACAGCCGGGAGGCAGAGTCCTCCGCCCGGGGTTGGTTCACCAGGAAGCTGCCATCCATAGTGCGCTTCACCAAGTCTCTAGGCATCCCCTCCAGGAGGTCCAAGAGGAAGCAGTCTGGCCACCGGGGCTGCAGCACATCCCTGAATGAGTGGTGCAACAGACTGGACAACGAGGACCCAGAACCACAGAGACAGCGGCAGATCCCCAGGAAGCCCGTGTGTGACCAGCTAAACAACATCCTCATTTCCCACGATAAGCTGCCTGAGAACATCATCCTGGTTAACATCTCAGAATGGCAGGGCCAGTTACTTTCGGACATCCTGCAGGGGCACACGCTGCCCGTGGTGTGCACTTGCTCCACAGATGACGTCCAGGAGGCCTTCAGCATCATCGTCTCCTGGATGCAGAGATACTGCAACTGCAATTCCCAGGCTCTGACGCCTGTGAAGATCGCGGTGGCAGGAGCACAGCCCTACTTCAGCGCTGTGCTGGGGGTCTTCGTGGAGCAGCTGTCCCACCAGCCACCCCAATGGCTAGACTACATGCGCTTCCTGGTCATCCCACTGGGTTCCCACCCCTTGGCCAGCTACCTGGGCTCCATGGATTGCCGCTACTACAACTTCTTCCATGACCTGTACTGGTGGGACATGTTCAACAACCTGGAGTCTCTGAACACCTTGCAGGACACACAGGACGTTGTGTTGAGAATCACAGAATACGTTGCGGGGGCCAACTGTGTCTACCTGCTGCCCATCGCAGAGGCCATGCTCATGTCTAAGCAGCAGCGCCCCAACGACAAGTCCTCAAAGAAGTTCATCCCCTTTGTGGGGGCAGTGAAGGTTGGAAGAGTGGAACCATCTTCATCCATGTCAGGAGACTCAGGTGATGCGGCCCCCTCATGCTCCAGTGAGTTTCCGACCCCTGCCAGGAAGGCCTCATCCAACACACTCTCCCCCCCGTCAATGAGTGGGGGCCTGTCCTCCCGCAGCCAGAGTGTCCATGCAGAGATGATGGAGCTGCAGGTGGATTACTGGACGGCAGCCCAGCCAATACACACAAAGAGAGTCGTGGAGAAGAAAGACCTGCCTACCGCCAAAAGCACACTCAAGTGCTTCTTCCAGTCTGTCCAGGTCAGCAGGCTGCACAGCAGTGGCAAGGCCACAGCAACACCTGCCATGTCCATGACAGTGGTCACCAAGGAGAAAACAAAGAAGGCGCCCAAGAAAACCAAGGACGAGGATGTGGAGTCCAATAGCCAGTGCATCAAGGGCATCCGTCGCCTGGTTTGCAAGGCCAAGAACCAGCAGAACATGCTGCCGGTCATCATCGATGATGTGGAGTGGAATGACGTGACATTTCTCCAGCTGGCAGCCCAGTGGTCCTCCCACGTCAAGCACTTCCCCGTCTGCATCTTTGGACACTCCAGTTCCACCTTCTAGCCCTGCCCCTCCACCTGCCCTTCACCCTGCCTTGGCCTTGCCCAGAAGGACCCAGCTGCTTTTCTGTGAACAGTTCAGTTTACTACAGACACAGACCCTGGAGACCAAAGGGAAACCTTTTTGGGTTTGAATGCTCTCACAGCCTGGAACCTACGGGGGTTGCCCCTCACTGGGAGCTCCTCACTGCTCTGTTCAATAACCAGAACGCTCTGGCAGGTGGGAGTCAGGAGGGCAGTGTTGAGCTGGAGAATCATGGGAGATGTGTTTTGGCCTCAGGATGCCCAACATTCCTAGCGAGAAGGTTCTGGCCTTGAAGACCTGCCCTTCCTGGAAGCCAGGACTCTGCTTCCCTGGGAGCCAGCTCCAGCCTGTGCCCAGACTCAGAGCTGGGTGGCAAGAGGTCAAGGGCTGGTCTCTGATTGCGGGCATCTGAGCAGAACACCGAGGCCAGTCAGCTTAACCTTAGGATCCAGCTGCCAACCAGCCAACTGGCCCTAGTACCACATACTGGAGTTTCGCAATGAACTTCGGCCTCACAGGGAGAAAAAAAAAAAGACCTGTATGGTGCTCATCGCCCCGGCACACTGTCTGGACAAAGTGGTCGAATTCCTGAGCAGGGAACCCACCTTCATTCCTGTCTGTTACTACAGAACATTTGCTACCACCCAACAGCTGTGGGACCAATTATTTACCAGGTGAGCCCCTCTCCCTCCAGAGCACATGGTCACCAGGCCACCTGTTGGCTGTTTGCCTTCAGGTCACTGCACTCCCTGAGTGTTTGTTCCTCTGAACCCTCGGTGATCCCGGGAGCCAGCTCATAGGGTTATTGTAGGGACTGGCTGGGGTCCTACAGGTAAGTTTTCTCTGGGTGCCTAGACAGTGGAGAGGTCTGCTGGAGGGGCTGTGATTGAGCCAGTTGGTCATTTCCTCTTCCTGTTGAGGAAGCCTCTGCCAAATTTGTGATTCTCTTTGGGGCCTTGGGCTAAGCTCTTTTCTCATTTCATAAAGAGATTGGAGATCCCATTAGGGGTCCCTGTCCCAGGTGACTCCAGATCAGAGATGCCAGAGGTGAGTAGTGGGGCCCCAGGGTCACCCAGCTATCTGAGATGGGGCTGGTTTGGGCTCATTCATTCAGCAAAAATATTAGAAGCCCAGCCAGGTACAGACTCGTCTCTAGGCACTGACCATAATCCAGTGCACAGAGCAGATCCTAAGCCTGCACTCCAGAGCTTCCTTCTAGTCAGGAGCGATTCAGTCACACTAGGCTGCATAGGCTCGTGGTTTCCACAGGACAGCCGATGTGACGTCCTCCTGGCCTCCTCTACCTGTGGCTGCATCTTCCTGTCTTGTGAAGAGGAAGGTGAACCTCTGTTCCAGCAGAAAACGTGAGCCAGTTTTGGGTCAGAGCCAGGAGGGGAGTATGCGGACTGTGAATTCAAGGTTCTGGCAGAACCCTGGATCCCACACATGGTGGGATTTCTGCAAGAGGGCAGAGGTCTGAGGGCTTCTCCTAGAAAAAAGAACATGAATCAGAGAGCTGTGCATGTGGATATGGGTGGTGTGGGCGAGCAGTGGGAGCTCAGTGAGAGAGTCAGACCCTCAGAAAATTCATACCCTTCCGCTCCTAATCCCAGCCCTGCCTGCACCCCTATCCCGGGATTTTGCTCACTAATCTGGTAGAACCTTCTCAGTGGCAGCTTGTCAGGTGTACCCCAGCAGGTGGGAGTTCAGTTTCAGTGGGAGGCAAAGAACCACACAGCACAGCTAGTGAATTATGCAGCATGTAGGTGCAGGAGCCAAAGTTTGAGGTGATAGGAAGGCCCTGGGGTTCGTTTGTTCGCTCATTGGTCAGTATTCCTGAAGCACCTACTCTGTGCCATTGAATGACATGAACAAGGTGGACACCAGCCCTCTCAGTCCTAATGGGAGGGAACAGGGACTCTGAGAGACCATGTCAGGTTCCTTTGAAGAAGGGGACAGGTGGTTCCCTCACTGATCCAGAGCTGTCAGTTTGGAGTGCTTTCTGCCAGAGCCTCCTGGGTGACCAGGCGCGTCTCTGCCAGGACTGCCAGACTGAAGGTGGACAAGGAGTCGGTCTGGCTTCTGGGTGGGCAGGAGCAGGAGGCAAAGGACCTCTGGGAGGGCCGTGTGGAAGGAATGGGCACACCTCAGACTCTGCTGCCCACCTCTCTCTCTCCCCAGGGCCATCTCCTGCACGCTGGGCATCTGGCTGGACCAGCACCTCCAGAATTTCCCAGCCTGATGATGCTGTTGGCCTCCATAGAGCTCAACTTTCCAGTCCTTAACCTGCCAAACCAGACCCAGTACCTCCAGTCACAGCGGGAGCACCTGAGCCCACTGAGGCCGAGACAGGAGGAGGAAGAGGCCTCTGGAGGTGGTGTGGGTGAGTGTGCCTTTGGAAGGCACACAAAAGGCAGTGAGGGTGGTAACATGTCCTCTTCTTGGATCTACAGAACCCGTTCCAGAGCAACATCAGGAAAACCCTTAAGAGGCAATGCCACCCAAGTGGCCTCTCCAGAGCCAGAGCCAGATCCAGGCCCAGCTTTCACTGAACTTCTAGAGGCAGAAGAACCACCTGCAGCATTTGAGCAACTCACCCAACTTCTGTGAGGCCTGTGGTGCCAGAACCCAGGCCACAGCGATTGTCAACTGCCATGGAAGAAAGGGCACCCCCACCCCTATTTAGATATAGTGTTAAACGTTTTGTGTTCATGTTACATGTGTTTACAATTTTACTGTATTTTTTATGATATTTAGTAACATAGAGTGTATTTAGAGAACATTTAATGAAATATTCCTAAACATAAACTTAATTTAGATTCTATAAAATTTAACCCTATAAACCCTCAGAGCTTTGAGCAAGTCTGTTTTTTTGGACCCTGACCCACGTAGGGAGAACTGTCCTCACCTTCTCCACCTGCCCTCCCTGGAGCCAGGACTCTGCTTCCCAGGGTGCTGGCTCCAACCTGTGCCCGGACTCAGAGCTGGGTGGCCAGAGGCCAAGGACTGGCCTCCCTGGGGGGCATCCTGAGCCCAACATGGAGGCCAGACATCCCAGCCCTGGGCCTTCATATTGACCCCAACACCACTCACTCAGGCTTCCAAATAAACTTGACCCTTACAGGGCAAAAATAAAATAAAATAGAAGGATGTACAGTGCAGGCTGCCCAGGAACAGTGACTGGGCAAACTGATCAAGTACTTGGTGCCCAGCTTCCTGGGCAGCGGCCCCACCATCGTCCCCCCACCCACCCTTCTGTGTTAATACAGAACATTTGCAACTAACCAACGTGTGTGGGACCAACCATGTACCAGGTGAGCCCTGCCCCTCCACAGCACAGTGGCCACTCAGCCACCTGCTTGCTGTGAGTCTTCAGGTCACTGCATCTTTCTGAGTGTTTGTTTCTCTGAACATGGGGAGAGCCTAGGCCCAGCCTCATAGGGTTATTGTAGGGACTCAGGGGGGTAGGGGGGTGGTTCCTCCTGGGAAAAGGCCCTCTGGGTGCCTGGACACTGGAGAGGTGGCTGGAGGGGCTATGGTTGTTCTAATTGGCCATTTTCTTCTTAAAGAAGCTTCTGCCTTATTTGTGATTCTCCTCAGGCCTTAGGCTAAGCTATTTTCTCTTGTGATAAAGAGATTGGAGATTCCATTATGCATCCCTGTAGTGGGTCAAGTCGATTAGAAATCCTAGGGGTGAGAAATGGGACCCCAGGCTCACCCATCTATCTGAGATGAGGCTGGTTTGGGCTCATTCATTCAGCAAATGCCCTGTCCCCAGACTGCACTCCAGCGCTTCCTTCTAGTCAGGAGTGAGTCAGTCACACTAGGCTGCACAGGCAGGTAGCGTCCACAGGACAGTCAATGTGACTTCTTCCTCGAAGTATCCCCGCATCTTCTCATATTTTGAAGCAGAAAGTGGGTCTCTGGACCAGCAGAAAAAGTGAATGGGCTTTGGATCAGAGCCTTTAGGAGAGTATGGGGACTGTGACTTGGAGAAGGTGGCAACACCCTGGTTCCCACATATGGTGGGATTTCTGCAAGATGGCAGCGGTCTGAGGGCTTCTCCTAGAAAAAAGGGAGGGAGTCAAAGAGAGCTGTGCATGTGGATTTGGGAAGTGTGGGTGAGTGGGGAGTGGATGGGGCTGGGCCACACAGGGAAGAGCTCCCAGAGGCTGGGTTAGGCAGGAGCACAGAGTCGCTCAGGTCAGGGACTGTGGCCTGCAGTCTGGAGGACTTCCTGGGGTGGGGGCTTGAACTGGGACTTCAGTGATGGAGATGGGATGTTCCCTTCCTAGAAAGGCACAAAAAAGGCAGTTATGGTGGTAACATGTTCTCTTCTTGTATCTACAGAAGCAGCTCAGAGCAAGATGAAGAAACACCTAAAGAGGAAATGCCAACTCTAGTGCCCTCTCCAGAGCCAGAGCAGGCTCCAGGCACAGCCGTCACTGAACTTCCAGATATGGAACCACGTGCAGCTTGTGGGCAACTCACCTCAGCTCCTGGGAAGCCTGTGGTCCCAGGTCCTGGGCCAGAGCGCATGTCAGCTGCCATGGCAGATGGGGCTCCTACAAGCCCTATAGATACAGTTTTAAAATATTTGTGTCTATTTTATATATGCTAACAATGTTACTCTATTTTTCTCATACTATTGAGTAATCTACAGTCTATTTTAAAGAAAATTTAATGAAATACTCTTAAACATAAATTTAATTTAGATTCTATAAAATTTAACTTTATAAACCTTCAGAGCCTTGAGCAAGTCTGTTTCTTCTGGGCCTCCAGCGTGTTACTATGACTTATAGGTTGGGAATAATTAGTCTCTCAGGAAGCATCTGCTCTACAAATGTGATGTTCTTGAGGCCCAGGACAATGGGACTTTGGGGGAAATTGACTGATGAGCATTGGGGCAGGGACCCTTTATGTCAGGGCTGCCCCTGGGAACCCACATTTTGTTTGACTTCATCTCCCACCAGTACATGGGCAAAATATGGTCTTAAGTGCCCCCTGGCGTCCACGTTGCAGAATGCTGTAGGGTTTAACCAGCAGCAAGCAGTTCCTGAACACTGACTGCCACCTGCACCTGGACAGAAACTCCACCCTGTTCCACTAGCACTGAACAGCATTCTGAGCATCTCCGCTATTGGCCCATAGCACTGAAGAGGGGACAGGGAATGTCCCAGGGCCCGGGGTCCACACTCATCTCCTCCACAGGCACCGCTTCCAAATCTCTTCTGGGGTCAGAGCCTCTCTCCGCCTTCAGCCCCTGAGCCCTGGTTCAGCTGAGCTTTTTCCTGTGGCTCTTCCATCTCACCAGAGCCCAGCGGCCATTCCTTCTCATGGCCCAAGGCTGAACGAGGTTGTGGATCAGCCTGGCTTCTCCTTTTAAATCAATCCTTTTCGATGCTCTGAACCACCCTGGTGAGGATAGACTAACAGCCTTGTACGGCACCCCGCATGGCACAAGCTACAATGTCTCAGGACAAATGGGTATTAACTTTGGACCACACCCAGGGTCCCTGCTCTCAAGGAGTTTAGCCCTGTTGGTTGACACGGATAGAAAGGAAATTCTAATGGAGTGTGAGGAGTGCTAACGTTGACCCTGAGGACCATAAGCACTGAGAACGTGAGCCCATCGCGGGAACATTGTACAGACTCTCTTTAGGGTGCAATTCCTAAACCAGAAAGAAGAGTAAGTACTTGTCTACCCTCTTCATCCTGATTTCACAATGGCAGCCGATGAAAGCTTTGTGAAATTAAATGGAGGTCTGGAAATCAAGGGGCAGGTCTACCTTAGAGGTCTGTGGTGATGGTCAGTGCACTTGTGCGCACTGGCAATGGGCCTGGAGGAACAGCCACCCGCCTTGCGTGGAGCGTCTCCTCACCTTGGAAGCTCAGAACTGTGGTCTCAACAGATGCTGTTTCCTATTTTAAATTACACTTTTCAGTTTGGCTCTACTTTCCAGGGTCCTTTCCTAAGTTTCACAGCCATGCTCAAAACTGGAGGCAGAGGGTGTTAGAAATGAGAGGGTGGGGCTGGAGGGACCTGGAAGGAGAAAAATGAGGGAGATAGGAGGGCAGGGCCAGGGCCTGATGTGGGACGACCATGCTAGTGATCTATTGCTGAGAGTTCCCCCACATTAGAGACTTAACCAAGACACACTTATTAGCTCACACGTCTGTGACGAGAAATCCTACATGGCTCATCTGGAACTACTGTGGTGTCACCTGAGGCAGGATCCGTGTCACTGAGGGTCTGAGCTCACTCGGGGGGACTCTGGGATTCAGTCTGGATGGAAGGCCTGACTTCCTCTCTGTCTGTTGGTCTCATTCAGTGCTAGGCCATGTGGGTCTCTCCAGATAGCAGCTCACAGCACAGAGGCTTATTCCTCAGTGTGTGTGTGTGGGGAAGAGAACAGATCAGAGTGAGCAAGTGGTAGGCACTGACTTTTTAAAAAAACTTTTCAGGGTGGGAAGAGATCAACCAAAGAACTTGAATGCATGTAGCATAACCCAGGGACACAGACAATAGGGTGGTGAAGGCCTGGGGTGGGGGGCAGGGATTGGCTAGAAGAGATCAATGGGGGAAAAAGGGGACATATGTAACACTTTCAACAATAAAGATTAAAAAATAAAAAAAATGAATTTGCTTTAAAATTGTTAAATTAAATTTCTTTTTCAAAAAATTGACTTGAGGCAGAGCGGGGCGGGAGGGGGTGAGGGGGGGGAGATAGAGAGAGAGAGAGAGAGAGAGAGAGAGAGAGAGAGGAACATCAATGTGAGAGAGAAGTATCAATTGGTTGCCTCATGTATGCACCCCAACTAGGGATCAAACCCACAACCTAGGTACGTGCCCTGACCAGGAACCAAACAGCAAACTTTCAGTGCCCAGAATGATGCTCAACCACTCTGGCTGGGCTAGGCACTAACTTTTAGAACCAAATCATGGAGGTCATTGGATCCTTTTGCCATCTTCTATGGAGTCACTACTGACACCCACACTTAAGGGGAGGGCACACATTCACACCACATGAGGAAGGTGAAGACCATGGGGAGTCACTGAGGAGAGAACCGGTGACCCGAGAGGTCCATGCCTTGCCCAGGATCACAGATGGTCAGAATGCAGAGCGTGAGATAAACCCAGCTGTGTGTCCTCAAGGTGGGGTCCTAGGTGCACCCAGGTTCCATCAGGGGCTCTGGAAAAGGCGGTGCTGGTGGAATCGTGTACAGACATGGAAATGGCCTTGGGGAGACGGTGAGCATTTGGCAGCCTAGACAGTATTTGTCTGAAAAGGCGCCCAGATCTGGAATCACAAAGGTGCACCTCAGTCCACAATCCACCCATGGTGGAGAAAGCTGAGGCTGGGCCCCCTTATGCTGAGCTCATGCTTACACAGTCCTGAATCACACCCTCATTGTATAAGTGGGAAACAGAAGCCCATAGTCAGGCAGGGATTGGACAGGGTACATGATATTCAGAGTCCAGAGTTCAGGAATGTTCAGACCTTCCAGGCCAAGGCTCCCACCTCCCCCACAGAGTTGGTCTGGAAATTAGAAATCCTGATGTACTGGGCAGCTCCTGCCTGTTCCTCCCTATGTGGGGCTGTTTTGTTCTGGGATCCAGAAAGGGAGCACTGGCATGCACGCGCGCGCGCGCACACACACACACACACACACACACTCTAGATGTGATAATCTTGGGTGGGATTAGAAGAAAAGCAGACTCAGAGGAGGTGACAACAGGAAGGAAAAAGAGGTTGGAGGCACTACCTACATGTGACAGTCCTCCTCCTACTTTACAGCTACTCCCCACATGAGCCTGAACAGCCCTCAGAAGCACTTGCTGCATAACCCATTGTGCAGGCAGGAGAAAGACGAACCCTGACAGGCACAATGACTTATCCAGGATCCAGAAGAAGTAAGAATGAGGGGTTGAGTCTGAGCCCAGGTCAGTTTCCTCAACTCTGGGATCCTGGCTGCACCCAGAGTTTCTAGGGGGCTAGGGGTGTGTTGGTGCCACTGTGTACAGATCAGGTGCTTTACGGGGAAGAGAGGTCCACTGACAGCGCCCACAGGACTATTTGCATAGCTGTCATGAGATGAGGGGACTCAGGCAAGACAATCCCAGGTACTGAGGTCACTAACCAATAGAACTTGGAAACCCTGTAACCAGGCCCCCACATCTAGCCCCACAGGCAGCTCACTTGCCAAGAGGCATTTGCCAGTGCAAGATGTTCTCTTGCTGTGTTCCCAGTGATTGGTGCTCTTGCTTTCGGAGACCCGGCAGTGAGAGCTTTTCCAGACGGTGCAGACGTTGGTTCAACCCTCGTCCCCGATGTTTTTGGCCATTTTCAAAAATATGGCCTCAGGTAACACAAGGTGGGCTGGGTCAGACCCATTCAGGCCAGGCCACCTCTGTGCACCATCCCTGTGCAACCCACATCCCCTCCTCTTCATGTATTGGGAAGAGGAACCTGAAGGGAGACCCCTGGGGCAGGAACAGCTTTTGGGGCAGCGGATCACCTAGAGGCTCTGCTGTGATCACATCCCAGGGCAGGGCAGGGCAGGGCAGGCTGTTGGAGATGGGCTTCCAGAGGAGTCCCTTATCTGTGCCAATGGGAGTCCTAGCCCTCAGGCTGTCACTCCTTTTCCTCTGCAGTGGAGGTCTGAACGGATCACACTGTGTGTGTGTCTGGAGTGGAGGGTCACAAGGGTCACAGAACCAGGAAAACAGGGCTCTGAGGCTTTCCCCTGGTGACTGGGAACTGTCTTTACAGAGCTCCACACAGGAGAACGGACCGGAGGCATCAGATGTGGTCCTCAACTCCATGCCCCTGCAGGAGGCACAGGTGCCCCATACCTCCTCCAGTGTGCAGCACGGCTGCGGGGTGAGTGCAGGTGCTGAGGTGACCCAGACTCCAGGATCCCATGTAGTTGAAGAGAGCCCTGGGTTCCAGAAGCTGCTCTGCTAGGCCCCTAGGTCCCTCCTAGAGTCCAATTTCCAAAGGAATCTGGGGCCCGTATCCTCCCCACAACCCACTCTCACTGTCCAGCCCCTTTCAGAAGAGATGCAAAGTCACTGCCCACAAAGTGTTAGGAATATCAGAGGAGAGATATTGTTCCATTTCACTTTATTCTCAGTCAAGAGTATTTTTTCATTTTTCTACAGACTTTCTCTTTTTACGCCCATCTCCACGTGTCCATGTTGTTCTGACAATCCTTACACACCTTCTCCCACACTTACACATCATCGTGATTAGTGGGGATGCTTTTGCCAAAAGGAGATGGGGCTCAAGGAACCAAGTCTGTTGCTTTACCCTTTGCTGCCCCGAGAACCACATCCCCATAGACCCTCCAGGTCAGGAGCTGGGTCTCCTTGTGCTGCACAACATACCAGGAGGGAGACCTGTTATCAAGGCTAGCGATCCATCTCTTCATTGCTGTGGGACCTGGATATGATCCCGTCCTGTTGACATGTCAGCTGTGCTGCCCTGTTGACATGTCAATTGTGGGATCACATACCAGTCCCACCCCATTGTCCTAATATCCAGACCCTCCCACCCCAGGAATAGCCTCTGTGTTCCCATCTTAGAATGAGATGTTTTGTCAGAAATCCCAGGACTGATGCTGTTAATACAGGGAGGTGCTGTCCATCCTCTGCTAAGAAATGACCTAAGGTACTAATGTGTTTCATCATTCCTCCCCTACAATTCTACTTTTCCTGTCAAGTATCTTTTCTCATGTCAATGTAAAAAATTTTCAAACCTGTGAAGAATTTTTGTGAATTTATTTGAGCCAAAGTGTCACCAATTGCTGAGAAACAAAATCTCAAATCGATGGAGATAATGCTCTGGAGAATGGCAGCTTTGCACCTTATTTTATACATTAAAATTCAAACAGGAGACCTCTGTGGGTCCCATGAAATCCATTGGTGATAGACTAGGGAGCCAGGAGAAAGCAAAGTGGGGAAAACTCTGAGGTTGGATGAACAGTAAAATGGTGACTTCTTTCACTTGGGTGTGTGCAGGGTAGTTAACAGTCAACAACGAACCCAATAACAATGAGGGGATGTGTGGACTCTGCAGAGAGCAGAGCGGCGCTTGTGCTTTGAGGGATCTGAATAAAGGAAAATTGTGTTGACATTCAGAGGATATGTTATTCTAGATGCAAAAAGACAATAGGCTCAGTTAAGGTAAAGATTGACCCTCGTCAGGGAAGATGTAGGCCTAGGACTTGACTACCCACCACAAACTGCATTTAGTTAAGTTTTAATTTCAGACCATCCTTTGTGGTCACTTTAGGTCTCTGAGTTTGCAAGGCCGACAGGTTAGCATGTGGCACCTGTGGTCACTTCTGTCCCACCTCCTGCTGCCAATCACTGAGTGCCTGGAAGTTCGGTCTGAACTGCAGCCCCCAACCCACCTGGCAGTTTATGAGCTGCCTCTGATGGCATGTGCCCCCTCTCCCAACACAGGGTAGAAATCAGAATGCTATGTTGGCGCCTGCGGGCCTGGACAGCATGCTCACCGCACTCAACACACAAGTGCCCATGAACTTGTTTTTGAATGCTCCAGCCCCACCTGCGTGCCCAGGCTGTGTAGCCTCACCTTAGCCAAGCTGCTGATCTACAAGAAGTTGGAGAAGGAGCTCAGCCCTGTGGGGATAACTGTGAAACTGCAGGGCTCCAAAAACATCTTGAGGTCAGACGAGATTCTGCTGCTCCCTAGCGGTCACGTGAAGACCGACCTGGCACTGACCTCACTGCAGTACCCTCACTTCCTAAAGAGAGAAGGCAACAGCTTACAGATCATGCTGCAGCAGAAGCAGCGTCTTAAAAACCACACCATCCTGGGTTACCGGAAGCTCGCCCTGGGCACCATCGACATGGCTGAGGTGATGCAGTGACCCCTTGAGGGTGGCCAGATGCTGAGCCTCATATAGCACCATCATGGAGGCATGTGCCCACGTGGGTGAGGTCAGCATCTCCTCCCTGTCCAGCTAGCCCATTGACCCCAAGGACAGCACCGGGCGGGCCGGCCCCAAGACCCAGTCCAGGGTTCATTACTCAGAGATGGAATATGAAATCTTCTCGGAGCAACATGCCAGCCATGATTCCAGGAACGGGCAGGACCAGGAGGAGGAGGACTTCGACTTTGAGGCACCCAAAAAGCAGCGCCAAGGAGAAGTAAGATCGCCATTCATGACCAGGCAACAAGATGCCAACAAGAAAGTTGGGGCGTGGCTGCGCAGGGTGCAAGTGTGGAAGGAGGTCCTGGACTCAGAGCAGGAGTCTTCGGAGCAGGTTCCTGAGGTGGAGGACCTGGATCTGCTGTATGACTCACTAGGGAGCCCCAGGGACAGTGGCCCATGAGCGTGTCCTCAGGACCCCGAAGCTCTGGCTCAGGCCATACTTGGAAGACATGTCCCAGCCCAGCTCTCAGATGGAGAGCTAGAGCATCCACAGTGCCAGTGCCAGGAGGAGCCTCCAGGTCCAAACCATGTGCCTGAGAAGACGTGCCCCAAGCAACCAGTGGGTGCATCACCAAGACCGAGTCTCTCCTCATCCCCTCCACCAGATCCCAGAGGAGCAGGAGGGCTGCTGGGGCTGAAGCACATTCCTGAAGGAGCAGCAGGAGGCACAGCCAGGAACAAGTGGGTCCACAGCCTGGACAACAAGCACTGCCCCAACTCGCTGAGCCACCTGCAGATCCCCAGGGAGACGGTGTACGACCAGCTGAACCACATCCTCATCTCTGACACCAGCTGCCCCAGAACATCCTCCTCCTCACTGCCTCCGACTGGCAGGGGCAGTTCCCGTCTGAGTTCTGCAGCAACACATGCTGCCCGGGGTGTGCACCTGCTCCAAGGCTGAGGTCCAGGCGGCCTTCAGCACCATCATCTCGTGGATACAGAGGTACTGTCACCTCAATTCCCAGCCCCCGAAGCCTGTGAAGATCGTGATGGCAGGGGCACAGCAGTACTTTAGCGCTGTGCTGTGGCTCTTCCTAGAGCTGCTGTCCTACAATCTGCCCCCCCCGCCCCTCCCGGCTGGGCTACATTCGCTTCCTGGTAATCCTGATGGGTTCCCACCCTGTGGCCAGGTACCTGGGCTCCGTGCATTACTGTTACAAGAGCTTCTTCCAGGACCTGGCCTGGAAGGACCTGTTCTACAAGCAGGCCCACAGGGCTGTCCACGACACGCTGGGCTTGGTGTTGAGAATCACACAGTACGTCTCAGGGGCCAATTGTGCCCACCAACTGCTCATCGTGGAGGCCACACTCACCTACAAACAGAAGAGCCCCAATGAGGAGTCCTTGACCATCATTCCCTTTGTGGGGGTGGTGGAACTGGAATTGTGGGACCATTCTGGGTCGCATCAGGACACTGAGATTATGTGGCCCACTTGGGCTCTAGCGTGCTGTCGTCCACCCCGCAACACAGGTCTGTGGCAAACAAGGAGGCCTCACACATCCTTCCCTCCTCCCCTTCTGTGAGTGGAGACGAGTCCTCCACCAGCCAGGGTGCTGGTGCTGAGCTGATGGGGCTGCAGGTGGATTACTGGACGGCAGCGCAGCCCACAGACAGGAAGAGAGACACCGAGAACAAAGACCAGGCTACTGCCAACAGCACCCTCAAGTGCACCTTCCAGTCTCTGCAGCTCAGCAGGCTGCCCAGCAGGGGTGAGGCTGCAGCCACGCCCTCCAGGTCCATGACTGTGGACAAGGAGAACAACAAGAAGGTGATGTGTTTGCCCAGGAAAACCAAGGACAAGGACGTGGAGTACCAGAGCCAGTGCCGGAAGGGCATCAGCCGCCTGATCTGCAGGGCCAAGCACCCTCAGGACACACTGCGGGTCCTCTTCGACGGCGTGGAGTGGAACAACGTGAAGCTCCCAAGTCAAGCACTTCCCCACCTGCATCTTCAGACACTCCAATCCCACCTTCAAGCCTGCCTGTCCCCTGCCCTTCCCCTGCCCTGGCCAATCCCGGGAAGGACCAGCCGCTTTTCTGTTCACATTTCAGTTTAGCACCGAGACAGACTCTGGAAACACAAAGTGGAACCCTTTTCAGTGTGAATGAGCTCACAACCTGGAAAGTAACGTGGTGGAGCCCACAGGGAGCCCCCAGCTGCTCTGCTTATTACCCAGAACGCTCTGGCGAGTGGGGGGTCAGGCAGACAGCGTTGATCTGGACAATCATTGAAGGTGATGGCCCTCAGGACCCAGAAACCGCCATTGAGAAAGGTTCTCACCGTCAAGACCTGCCCCTCCTGGAAGCCAGGACTCTGCTTCCCGGGGAGTCAGCCTCACTGTGTGCCCGACTCAGCGCTGGCCTCCCATGGGAGCACCTGACAGAACACGGAGGCCGGTCAGCCAGCCCTGGGCCCAGCTGCAACCAGCCCAATGGCCCCAGTCCCACCCTCTCGTGGTGTCCAATAAACTCCCTCCTCACAAGTCAAAACAGAAGAGAGAAAGCAAAGGACCAGTGTGGTACTGACCACCTGGGCTCAAATACCGGTGCCCACCTTCCTGGGCAGGGACCCCACATTTGTCCCCACCTTTCGTTGTTATTATAGAGCATTTGCTACAACAGGTGAGGGACCAGCCATGTACCAGGTGAGCCGCTGCCCCTGCACAGCACAGTGGTCATTTGACCACCTGTTTGCTGTGAAACTTCAGGTCACTGCATGTCTCTGAGTCTTTGTTCCTCGGAACATGGGGAGAAATGAGGCCCAATAGGTTATTGTAGGGTCTCAGTGGGGTGCCTCTGGGTGTCTGGACAGTGGAGATGTCTGCTGGAGGGGCTGTGTTTGAGCCAATTGGTCATTTTCTCTTACTATTGACAAAGTCTCTGCCAAATTCGTGATTCTCCTCAAGGCCTAGGGCTAAGCACTTTTTTCATTAGATAAAGAGTTTGGAAATTCCATTATGGGTCCCTGTCCTGGGTGAAGCCAGATCAGAAACCCCAGGGGTGAGCAGTGGGGCCCAGGCTCGCCCAGCTATCTGAGATGGGGCTGGTTTGGGCTCACTCACTCAGCAAATATATGAGAAGTCTGCCAGGTACAGACATGTCTCTAGGCATTGACCATATCCAGTGTTCAGAGCAGACCCCAAGCCTGCACTGCAGAGCTTCCTTCTAATCGGGAGCGATTCTGCAGTTGGCTCAGCGATTCAGTCACAGGCTCATAGTGTCCACAGGACAGCCGATGTGACATCATCCTGGCCTCCTCTACCTATGGCGCATCTTCCCGTACTGTGAAGAGGACTGTGGACCTCTGTTCCAGCAGAAAACGTGAGTCAGTTTTGGGTCAGAGCCAGGAGAGGAGTATGGGGAGTGTGAATTCAAGGTGCTGGCAGAACCCTGGATCCCACTCATGGTGGGATTTCTGCAAGAGGGCAGAGGTCTGAGGGCTTCTCCTAGAGAAAAGGACATGAATCAGAGAGCTGTGCATGTGGATATGGGTGGTGTGGGCGAGTGGGGAGGTCAGTGGACAGAGTGAGCCCCTTAGAAAATTCATACCCGTCCACTCCTAATCCCAGCCCTGCCTGCACCCCTATCCAGGGACCTTGTTCACTAATCTGTAGAACCTCCTCAGTGGCAGTGTGGCTGTTGCTCTCTACCCATGGGAGGTAAATGTCAACGGGAGGAGAAGAACCCCACAGGCAGCTAGTGAATCAGGCAGCTAGTGAATTAGGCAGCATGTAGGTCCAGGAGCCAAAGTCTGAGGTGTTAGGAGGTCTCTGGGTCGGCAGAGGTAGAGACGGTTTTTCTTTGTTCGCTCATTGGTCAGCTATTCCTGGAGCACCTACTGTGTGTCAATGAGTGACATGAACAGAGCAGACACCAGCCCTCCCTGTCCTCATGGAGTTGACATTTGGGTGGGAGGGTAGGGGGAGGGAACAGGGACACTGAGAGGGCATGTCAGGTTCCCATGAAGAAGGGGTACAAGTGGTTCCCTCATTGATCCAGAGCTGTCAGTTAGGAGGGCTTTCTGCCAGCCCCTCCTGGGTGACCAGGCGCGTCTCTGCCAGGACTGCCAGGTTGAAGGTGGACAAGGAGTAGGTCTGGCTTCTGGATGGGCAGGAGCAGCAGGCACAGGACCCCAGGCTCTCTGAGTGGTGATCTGGGAGGGCCGTGTGGAATGAAAGGCCAGGCCTCAGACCCTGCTGTCCATCTCTCTCTCTTCCTGGGGCCATCTTCTGCACTCTGGGCATCTGGCTGGACCAGTACCCTCAAGATTTTTATCGGCCACCAGAATTTCCCAGCCTGATCACGATTTTGGCCTCCATAGAGCCCACCTTTCCAGTCCCAGACCTGCCAAACCAGGCCCAGTATCTCCCTCACAGCTGGAGCACCTGAGCCCACTGAGGCTGAGACACAGAAGGAGGCGGAGTCAGAGAGGGTGGTGTGTGTGAGGGGGTGGGATGGGGCTGGACCACACAGAGAAGAGCTCCCAGAGGCTGGGGTTGGGCAGGAGCACAGAGTTGCTCAGGTCAGTGCCCATGGCCTGCAGTCTGGAGGACTTCCTGGGTTTGGGTTTGAACTGGGATTTTAGTGATGGAGATGGGAGGTTCCCTTCCTTGGAAGGTACACAAAAGGCAGTTATGGTGTAACATATTCTCTTCCTGGATATCTAGAAGCAGCTCCAGAATAAGATGAAGAAACACCTAAAGAGGAAACGCCAACTCTGGTGCCGTCTCCAGAGCCAGAGCAGGCTCCAGGCACAGCTGTCACTGAATTTTCAGATGTGGACCCACCTCAGCTTGTGAGCAACTCGCCTCAGCTCCTGCGAGGCCTGTGGTCCCAGGTCCTGGACTGCAGCCTGTTTCAGCTGCCATGGCAGAGAGGGCTTCCCCTCCCCAATAATAGCAATTTAAAACATTTTTGTGTTTATCTTACACATACTTAGAACTTTAGTGCATTTTCCTTATACTATTGAGTAAAATAAAATGTATTTTAAATATTATATTAAAAGAAATTTAAATTATATAAATTTTAGTTCTTTGATCCTTCCAAGTATAAATTCCAACATCAAGTACATTCACAATTTTTTGCAACTGTTCCATAACATCACAAACACTCTCTAGTTCCAGAACATTTTCAGAACCCACAACCTAGGTATGTGTCCTGACCGGGAATCAAACCTGCAACCTTTTGGTGTATGGGATGACTCCCCAACCAACTGATGAGGCACCCTGTCCAGGGTGAGAAAGAGCAATATTTTCATCTGAATTTTTCACTCTGGTTTAAACTGCAGTTGGATATCTTTTACATACTTTTTTGGCCTAGTCCTTGTTTTGGAATTTCGGTTTGAGACCCTTTGCCCTCTTTTCCATTGGATTCCTAGGAAATCTGAACTGTTATGGATATCACCTTTTTGCCATGTAACTTGCAAATGGTTTCTCTAGCTTACCATTTGTCTCAATTTGATGTGTGTTTTGCCAAATAGAGGTGTTACATTTTGATGTGTTCAGATCTGTCTTCTCTTATGCTTTTTTATTTTGTCTCTCACTTTGAGTGGAAAAGATGTTTTCCATCTTATCAGGAAGATAGGCTAGCTTGTATTGTACTTCACAGTCATAGTTAATTTCAGATGGATTGAAAAGGAGTTTCTATTTTTTGGATTGTTCATCTTTTTTTTTTATTGTAAGGATGAGAGTAAGGACTTCCAAGCTCTTATATGTCAGAGTGGGAACCAGAAGTCAATGTTTTATTTGACAATGGCCTGTGGTGGACATGACTTCCATTTCCCCCTTTCTAACAGCTCCCAATTTCCACATCCAGGTGGTTCTGGGGTGTGTGGTTCAGGGCCCCAGAGTGGAGGTATCAGCACATCTCACTGGCCAGACCACAGTGATGATGGTTGTATGTGGAATGTGACTTCAGTGAGTTTAATAAAATTCTTTTTATTAGTCACAAGAAAAAAAATTCTGTTTTCATATGTCTCTTGTCCTTATGAAAATATGCTCAAAGCCACTAATCATCCAAGAGATGCAAATCAAAACAACAATGAGTGCCCTAGCCGGTTTGGCTCAGTGAGTGTCGGCCTGCGGACTGAAAGGTCCAGGGTTCTATTGCAGTTAAGGGCACATGCCCAGGGTGGGGGATTGATCCCCAATAGTGGGTGTGCAGTAGGCAACCAATCAATGATTCTCTCATCATTGATGTTTCTATTCCTCTCTGAAATCAATAAAAATATATTAAAAAAAAACCACAATGAGATACCATCACACCTGTCAGAGTGGCTATCATCAACAAATCAAAAAAGGACAAATACTGGTGAGGATGTGGAGGAAAAGGAACCCTTGTGCACTGCTGGTGGGAATGCAGATTGGTGCAGCCAATGTGGAAAACAGTATGGAGTTTGTTTAAAAAATTAAAAATGGAACTCCCATTTGACCCAGTAATTCCACTTCTAGGAATATATCCCAAGAAATCAGAAACAACAATCAGAAAGCATATGCACCCATATATTCATAGCAGCACAATAGCTAAGATTTGGAAACAGCTAAGTGCCCATCAGCAGATGAGTGGATAAAACACTGTGGTACACCTGCACAATCGAATACTGTGCTGCTGTGAAAAAAGAAAGAACTCTTACCATTCACAACAGCTTGGATGGACATGGCAAGCATTATGCTAAGCGAAATAAGCCAGTCGGAGAACAATAAATATCACAGGATCTCACTCATTTGTGGAATATAATGAACAACATAAACTGATGAACAAAAATAGATCCAGAGACAGAGAAGCATCGAACCGATTCTCAAATCTCAATGGGAAGGCAGGGGAGAGTGGGGGGGGGGGGGGCGGGGAGAGAGTAAGAGTTCAACCAAAGGACGTGTATGCATGCATATAGGCATAACCAATGGACACAGACACTGGGGGTATGGGAGCATGTGCTAGCGGGTGGGAGTGCCTGCGCAGGGGTCCATGAGGGGAAATGGAAACATATATAATACTTTAAACAATAAAAAAATAATAAAATAAAAATTCCTCTTTGGAAAAAAAAAGAGCTAGTGCTCTTTCTGGATCCCAGAGCAAAGCACCCCCTCCCTCCCACCCTAGGCCCTAGATACAGAAGAATAGGCAGGAGCTTCCCAGTATGTCAGGATTTCTAATGTCCAGACCAACTCTGCTGGAGAGGTGGGATCCTTGGCCTGGAAGGTCTGAACACTCCTGAACTCTGGGCTCTGAATGTCATGGACATTGGGTAACATCTGCCACTCTATGGACACCAGTTTCCCCATTTTCCATTGAGGGTTGGGTTCAGAACTGCATAAGCCTGACCTCAGAACAAAGGGGCCCAGCTCCCCCCCCCCCTGGGTGGGTATAGGACAGAGGTGCATGTATGTGGTTCCAACTCTGGGCTCCTTTTCAGACAAATGTTGGCCAGATGCCCATCTTGCCTGCTGAATGCTCACCATCTCCCCCATGCCTCTCCATGTCTGTGCATGACTCCACCAGCAGATCCTTTTCCAGAGCCCCTGAGGAAACCTGGGTGCAGCCAGGACCCCAACTTTAAGGACACCCCACTGGATTCATCTGAGGCTCTGTTGGGTTCGGTATCTTGTTCATTAATTTCTAAATGCATATTACCCTTCTATAAAAAGCAAGTATGGGTATCACTGATTTCATAAAACAAATTAACAAACAAAACACTTCTCCCTATCAGTTGGATTGGGGCAGATTTTATTAGCAAAGATATATATTTGCTAATATTGCTGTAACATTCCCTAGTTGGAAACAGGTTTTGATTAAAAACAGACATTGGTTAAATATTCCTGCCATTTGCACAGAAGCTTTACTCTGACCAATGGACACAGACACTGGGGGTGTGGGAGCATGCGCAAGGGGTTGGGAGTGGCTGGGGAGGGACCCATGGCGGGGGGGGGGGGGCGGGAAGGAAACATATGTAATACTTTAAAAAATAAAAAGAATAATAAAATAAAATAAAAATTCCTCTTAGTTGGATGTGGTTAGGAACAAATAAAGTAGCCCCAGTATCTACAGGGGTCTTAGTGGCTTCCCTTTCTATGATCATTTTAACTTCTCCCAAACTATCAGTGAGAAGGAGAAACACCCTTGGGTCAACCCTATGGTTGTTTTGTGTTTTTTTTTTTTCTTTTTCTACATCCTATTTCAGTTTCCTATGATTCTAACAGTGGGCAGACTTCGCTACAGGAATTTTCTTGCAAACCTTATTTAGAAATTGTGTTGCATTTGCTGGCAGAAACCATTAGCTATATCCATTGGAATTGGTTAGAATAGCCAGGATTACATGTTCTAACAGTTAAATGTCTTTGTGAACCCATCAGGGTCATTGAGAAAATCAGGAACAATTGCTGGTTCCTCTTTTGCTGAGACAAGCTTTTCTCCAAAGGAAGCTGTTGGAATTCCTATTCTCATTATTCCTTAAGTCAGTGGGGAGTGGTAGTGGAGGGGACTGAAGGGGAAGGAAGAATGGAGGGAAAGGGCGAAGGATGTAGTGGTGGAACTAGAGAAGGCGGAAGAATAGGGTGTTGGCATTCATTAGCTTCGGAAGAGTTCAGAGATATTCTCTAAAATTTCTAATTCCTTAATTTTTTAAAAAAGAATTTATATGTGCTTCTCCTTAGAATCTCCTCATTTCCAAATCAAGATATGCTTCCATTCATTCATTCAGTTTAATGTTAGACCTGGCATTTTTCTTGCATGCCAAAAATTAATTTAGACACGCAAATAAAACTGCATTTTGGCCATTTTTAGTAGAATATTTTCTAGTTAAATCTTCCCATTTCTGTAAAGCACTTGCAAGTAAAAGCTTCCTATCAGGAGTATTAATGAGGGCTGGGATCTGGCATCTCCTGGCCTTGGAGGCACAATCCCATGTTAATTTTAGGTGTGTTTTGTTTTTGTTGTTTTGTAGTTGTGTGTGTGTGTGTGTGTGTGTTATTGTTGTTGTTTTGTTTGTTTGTTTTTCTGATATCTGCAGAATCTGAGCAAATTTTCTAGAATTGTTATATAATGTAGCTGGTCAACATGCATTGCTTATGGTTGAGCTCCATGAGGCTCTCACCCCTCAAGTCACATTCAACCCTCTTATTTGCCTTGGTTTATCTCCCTGCTGTCTAAAACAACCAGAGGGTTCAGGGAACTAGTTGACCAATACTTATGGGTGCTCCCCCACCAGAACCAGTCACTTTAATTGCAGTTGAGTTGAAATCTTTGCTTTGGGGCCCCTGCATGTCATGAGGAATGACCTGACACCTCCACAGAGATTCTTAGTCACCTGAGAATACCCGATATTCAGGCTGGAGGGAGGACATGCCCCTGTATTTTTGGAGCTGATCGAGTTCAACTTTTATTTATACAGCAAAGGTTAATTTTTCTCAGATTTTCAGAAAGCAATTCCAATTGGAAAGCCACAATATAAAACCAGCCACACATTGTTCCTTCTGTCTTGTCTTAGCCTAAGTTCCCTCAACGCTTAATCTTAGTTACACCTAGAATATTTAAAAATACAGCTCAAATAAATCAAACCCTCTACCACCAGTAAGGGAAAGTCCTAGATCTAAGGCACAATTCACCCAGGTTCACCTGATGGTTGGGGAACCAGTGGGTTCAATGGGTCTTTTGTTGAATCCTAGCACCGGGTCCACAGTATGGTCCGGGAAGCGGTGTGGGGGGGGAAGGGGGGTGGGCAGTTCTTTGGAATCCTGACCCACTACGCCAAGTAAGTGTCAAAGTAAGAAACACTCAAACTTGTGAAGAATTTTTGTGAGTTTATTTAAGCCCAGCTGTCAACAATTGGTGGGAAGAAAAACTCAGTGGATTGAGAGAATGCTCTGGAGAATGGCGGTTGTGCATCTTATTTTATACATTACAATCAAAACAGGAGATGTATGTTGGTAACATGAAATCCAGTGGTGATACATTAGGGTCCCAGAGAAATCAAAGTGGGGAATTCTATGTGACTGGATAAACATTAAAATGACACAGACATATTTCTTTTACATAGGTGGATATAGGAGAGTTACAAGTCAACAATTAACTCGGGTACAATGAGGGCATTTGTGGTCTCCACAGAGCATTGTCTATGCTTTGAGGGGTCCGGAAAAAGGGAAATTCCTTTGACATTCCAAAGATATGTTATTGTAGATGCCAATAGACAATAGACAGGCTCAGTTAAGGTAAAGATTGACCTTTGTCAGGGAAGATGCCAGCCTAGGACAAGACTACCCACCATAAACTGCATTTAGCTTAAAAGTTTTCATTTCAGAACATCCTTTGTAATAACTTTAGGTCTCTGAGTTTGCAAGAACACCGCACAGGCCTTCCCTGAACTAGTCAGTGAGCATGTGGTCCCTTTTCGCATACGCTGTCCTTGGATCACTCGTGTCCCACCTCCTGACAATAATCACTGAGTGCTTAGGGGTTCAGTCTGAACTATAGCCCCCAAGCCACCTGGCAGTTCATAAGCTGCCCCTGATGGAATGTCTCTCTTCTGTCCCAACACAGGAAGAGAAACCATCACCCCAGAATACAGAAAGGACCTGCATGGGGCAAGCAGCTGCAGCTTCCTTGATGCCCACAGTCCTGGTCTCCACAACCCCCAGCCCCGTGCCCAGGCTCAACACACCAATGCCCAAGAAACTGTTTGCTACCCAGGAGTTGGACAGCCCCAGCCTCAGATTCGTGCCCAGGTTGTGCAACCTGACCTTAGTGAAGATGGTGGTCTTCAAAGAGCTGGAGAAGGACTTCATCTCCATGGTGATTGCCGTGAAGATGCAGGGCTCCAACCTCATATCAATGGTGATCATCATGAAAATGCAGGGCTACAAGCACATCCTATGAGAGTGTGCTGTTCCCTAGTGGACAACTGGAGACAGACCTGGGGCTGACCTCACTGCAAGACCCCAACTTCCTCAGGGGAGAAGACAACAAGCTACAACAAGCTACAGGTCCTGTGCACTGGAGGAAGCGCTTTAAGAACCAGATCATCTGGAGCTACAAGACACTCCCTGTGGGCACCATCCACATGGCCGAGGTCAGGCAGCAACCCCTCAAGGGTGGCAGGGGCTGTGCCTCTGCAGCAGCATCAAGGAGGCTTCTGCCAAAGTGGCTGAGATGTGGATGTGCTCCCTGTCAGCCAGCTCATCCTCCAAGAGGACAGTGCCATACAGGCCAGATGCAAGGCCAAGTCAAGGGTTAACTACTCCAAGGGGGTATATCAGAGCTTCTCCTCTGAACAACAGGCCAGCAACAATGCCACCCATGGGCTAGACCTGGCTGAGGAGGGCATTGTCATGGGGATGCCCAAGAAGCAGAGGCCATGGATATTAGGAAAGACGTCCATTACCAGGCCACAAAATATCAAGGAGAAAGTCGTGGCATGGCTGGACAAGTTCAAAGTGTCAGAGGAGGTTGTGGACTCGAGCATGTCCCCAGGTTGGAGGAGGATCTAGACCTTCTATTCGACACACTAGAAAACTCCAGCGACAGTGACCCAGACATGGAGGATGATAACAGCACTCCCAAGCCGAAGCTCAGGCTGTACTTTGAAGGCTTGGCACACTCCAGCTCACAGACAAAGATGGGGAGCATCCACAGGGCCCGGAGCCAACAGTAGCCTGCAAATCTGGACGAAGTGTGAGAGAACACATGAGCCTCAGGCATCAAATAGCCCATCGACAGTGTTTGGAACACGGTGGCCCACAGCACCCTCAACCCCAAGGTCTCCTGGGCCTGTACCTTCTCCATGACTAGCATGAGGACAGTGCCATGCAGGCCGGCCCAAGGCCAAGTCCACAGATCACTACTCAAAGGAGGAGTATGAGAGTTTCTCAGAGCAGGAGGCCAGTGAAGATGCCGCCCATGGGTAGGACCCAGACCAGGACGACTTTGACATGAGGGAGCCCACTTAGCAGCGACTATTGAAAGTCACAACCATGTCCATGACAAGGCATCCAAATTTAAATCAGAATGTCATGGCTTGGCTGAGCAGGGCCCAAGTGTCAGAGGATGTCCTACACTCAGAGCAGGACCCTGCAGATCATATCCCCGAGTGGAGGAGGACCTGCACCTTCTGTCTAAGATGCTGGAGAACCAGCGACAGTAGCCTAGACAGGGAGGAAGATGACAGCCTTCTCAGCACCATCAAGCCTAAGCTCTGGCCATACTGAGAAGGCCTGTCACATTTCAGTTCGAAAAAGGACATGGGGAGCATCCAAGGTGCCCAGCTCCAGGAGGAGCTTCCAAGCCTTGTAGGTTTCACTGAGGGCTAATGTGTTGGCCCATGGACTAAAGGGTCCTAGGTTCGATTCTGGTCAAGGGCACACCTGTCTCGATTACAGGCTTGATCTCCAGCCCTGGTCATGGCACATGCAGGAGGCAACCAATCCATGTGTCTCTCTCACATTGATGCTTCTCTCCTTCTCTGTCTCTCCCCCTCGATTCAACTTTCTAAAAAATCAGTGGAAAAATAACCTCCAGTGAGGTTAACAAAACAAAGGAGCCTCCTAGTCTGGCCGCAGTGCCCGAGAAGACCAAGCCCAGGCAGCAATAGCCAAGTGACAGGGTCTCCCACTTAGCGCCTCAGAGCATGCCCACCCAGGGCAGCAGCCAGCACAGCCCAAGGACAGCCCCGAGGTAGAGACCTCAGCCCTGGACATGCTCACCAAGAAGCTACTGCCCAGTGGGTGCATCACCAAGACTGAAGCTCTCATCATCCCCTCCACCAAGGCCAAGGGGAAGCATCCCAGCCACCATGACTGGGGCATGTACCTGAAGGAGCGGCAGATGGCACAGCCACAGAACAAGCAGGTCAACAGCCTACCAGGGGTCCTCAAATTTTTTAAACAGGGGCCAGTTCACTGTCCCTCCGACCGTTGGAGGGCCGGATTATAGTTTAAAAAAACAACTATGAACAAATTCCTATGCGCACTGCAGGCCTGGGACAAGTCGGCTGCTAAGCAGGACAGGCAGCAGCACCCAGTGGGGCGGATAAATGTCCTCGGCGGGCCGCATGTGGCCAGCGGGCCGTAGTTTGATGACGCCTGGGCCCTAGACAATGAGCGCTGCCCGGACCCAGGGAGTAAGCTGCAGATCCCCAGGAAGACCACGTACAACCAGCTGAACCACATCCTCATCTCTGATGACCAGCTGCCGGAGAACATCATCCTCGTTAACACCTCCAACTGGCAGGGTCAGTTCCCCTCGGACACCCTGCAAGGGCACACGCTGCCTTGCTGTGCACCTGCTTCATGGCTGACGTCCAGGCAGCATTCAGCTCCATCATCTGGCAGATACAGAGATACTGTCACTATAATTCCCAGCCCCCGAAGCCGGTGAAGATCCTGGTGGCAGGGGCACAACTACTTCAGCGCTGTGCTGCGCATCTTCCTGGAGCTGCTGTCCTACAAGATGCTGGACTGGCTGGGATACATGTACTTCCTGGTCATCCCGCTGGGTTCCCAACCTGTGGCCAGGCACCTGGGCTCCATGCATTACCTCTACAACATCTTCTTCCAGGACCTGGCCTGGCGGGACCTGTTCCACAAGCTGGAGGCCTAGAGCGCCATGCAGGACACGCTGGACATCGTGACGAGAATCACACAGTACATCATGGGGACAACTGTGTCTACCAACTGCCCGTCGAGGAAGCCCTGCTCTCCTACAAGCAGAAGAGCCCCCACGAGGAGTCCTTATGGTTCATTCCCTTCGGGGAGGGGGTGAAAGTTGGGATAGTGCAACAGTCCTCAGACACGTCAGGAGACTCAGATAATGGGCCCCCTTGGGCTGCAGCATGCTTTCGTTCATCCCTCTCTCCATACCTCTGGTTGCCAATGAGGCCTTGTCACCCCACTCTGCACCCCGTCAGTGACTGGGGCTTGTCCACTTCCTGCCAGGGCGATGGCACGAAGCTGATGGAGCGGCAGGTGGATTACTGGACTGCAGCCCAGCCCACAGACAGGAAGAGAGACTCGAAGAAGAAAGACCTGCCTACCACCAACAACACCCTCAAGTGCACCTTCCACTCTCTCCAGGTCAGCAGGCTGCACAGCAGGGGAGAGGCTGCAGCAACACCCACCATGTGCATGACAGTGCTCACCAAGGAGAAGAAAAAGAAGGTGCTGTTTTTGCCCAAGAAAACCAAGGACAAGGTTGTGGAGTCCTAAAGCCAGTGCCTGGAGGGCATAAGCTGCCTAGTCCGCAGGGCCAGCACCAGCAGAACATGCTGCGGGTCCTCATCAAAGGTGTGGTGTGGAATGACCTGAAGTTCTTCCAGCTGGCAGCCCGGGTTCCTCCCACGTCCAGCACTTCCCCATCTGCATCTCCAGACATTCCGACTCCACCTTCCAGCCCTGCCTGTGGCCCTGCTGACGCCAAGCACAGGAGGGCCCAGCTGCTTTTCTGTGGACGTTTCAGTTTAGTACAGAGACCGACCCTGGAAACACAAAAAGAAACCTTCTTAAGTGCGAATGTGCTCACAACCCAGAAACTAATGTAGTGCCCCCAGTGGGAGCCACCAACTGCTCTGCTGATTACCCAGAACTCTCTGGTGGTGGGAGGTCAGGCGGGCAGTGCTGAGCTTGAGACTCATGGGAGGTGATTTTGGCCTCAGGACCCCTAACACTCCCAGCGAGAAGGGCTCTCACCTTCTCTACCTGCCCTTCCTGGAAGCCAGGACTCTGCCCCCACAGAACTCAGAGCTGGTGGTCAGATGCCAAGGGCTGGCCTCCCAATGGGGGAGTCCTAAGCAGAACACGGAGGCCAGTCAGCCCAGCCCTGGGCCCCAGCTGCCAACCACCCAGTGGCCCTAGCACCACCCACTCGTGGTTCCCTAAAAAAATACCTCTATGGTGCAGACCTCCAGGAACACCGACTAGACAAACTGGTGGAATACCAGCTGCCCGCCTTCCTGAGCAGGGACTCCACTTCCACCCTCATATTTCTGTGTTATTACAGAACATTTGTACCACCCAACAGGTCGGGGACCATCTATTTACCAGGTGAGCACCCTGCCCCTCCACAGCACAGTGGTCACTTGGCCACCTGCTTGCTGTGAGCCTTCAGGTCACTTTGTGTCTCTGAGTGCTTGTGCCTCTAAACACGGGGTGAGCTTAGGATCAAGCTCACAGGTTTATTGTAGAGACTCAGTGGGGTCCTCCCTGGAAAGCGCTGTCTGGGTGCCTGGACAGTGGAGAGGTCTGCTGTACGGGCTGTGGTTGAGCTCATTGGCCATTTTCTCTTCCTCGTGACAAAGCCTCTATCTCATTTGTGATTCTCCACGAGGCCTTGGGCTAAGCTCTTTTCTCCTGAGATACAGAGATTAGAGATTCTATGAGGGGTCCATGTCCTGGGTGAAGCCAGAACCAAAAATCCCAGGAGTGAGCAATGGGGCTCCATGCTAAGTTTATTCTTGACTAAAAGAATACAGAAAAAGTGTGAAAAAAATTCTAAAATACCAGTTAGTGTCAGCACTGTGTAGTGGATGAGGGACAGCATGTTAAAGAGCGTGTCTTGCTGAGGAAAATATAGACATGTGTAAGAAACCACAAGGACACATTTAACTGAATGTGTTTTAACTTAAGGGAAAGCATCCTGTCTTGCAAAATAGAATGCGTTAATTTTTAACCTCCTTTAAGAAATAGGACCTATTAAATGAGAAGCAATAAATGATTTTCTAAAAATCAGAAGAAAATTTGACAAATGGAAGTTATTGTTTGCTTTGTTATACATAGACTAGCAGATTATACCCAGTCTTTTAAACAAAATAAATCATTACCACGTACTATGCCACATAGGAAGTCTCAATAAATTTCAGTGAAGAAATATATGTTTGTTCTCCATTGACATGTTCATGAACCATAATGCATAATGCATGATGCATATATGTTCTCTAACATAATGCATTAAGGTAAGAAGTTAATAATAAAGGATAACTTTAAAATTCCCAAATATCTGGACACTGAAGAAGGTATAAGTGAAGCTGAAGTGAAGTATATTCTACATAAACCCTGAGTTCAAAGGAAATCATGAGTGAGAGTATGGAATACTCACAACTAAAAAACAATAAAGAAAAGCTGCCAATCAAAAGCAGCCATAAAAAGAGAGAGTTTTAGTTTTAAATAGACTTCTAAGGGAAGAATTACAGCTGTGAAGAGAGATCTAAGTGTCCAAATAGTAAATTAGAGAGAGCAACAGAGTGACCTTGAAGAAACAAGGAAGGGGGAAAACATAATGGCAGAAATCAGTAAAACAAAGAATTTCAAAACAACCCTCAACAAACTGGAAAACTGCTTCTCTAGAAATATTGGTAAAATAAACAAATTTCTAGCCAGACTGACCAAGAAACAGAAGAGCGCTGTGCACATAGTTCCAACAGGTTAGGTGAAATGACCGATTCCTGGAAAGAAACAAACTATACAACCTTCCTCAGAAGAAAGTGATGCGCTGACTAGTCTATTAAAGAGACTGAATTTGTAGTTAAAGCATTCTAATGAGGGGCTTCCAGGCCCACGTGGTTTCACTGGAGAATTAAACGGAATAAATGAACAGACACTTCAATGAAGAGGCTATAACATGTCACATGCGCTCTTGAAAAGTTCAACATCATAAGCCATTAGGAAAAGGTTAATTAAACCACAAGGAGACTAACTAAAATAAAGGATGGTGATAACACTCAATGCTGGTGAGGATGTGGAGAAACTCACTCATTCAGGGCTGGTGGGAATGTAGACCATTACAGCCACTGGGGAAAGCAGTTTGGTTGTTTCTTATAAAACTAAACATGCAACTACCGCACAACCCAGCTATTGTACTCCTGGGCACTTATCCCAGAGAAATGGAAACTTTCATCCACTCAAAAACCTGAGCACAAATGCCTATAGGAGCTCCATCTTAAAACTTGCAAGCTTTCTCTGAAATCCCTTTTTGGGATTAATATCTAGAGTTTTTAAGAAATGTCTGTCACATAAAAAATGGGTAGAGTATATGAAAAGGGAATTTCATAAAGGGAAACCCAAAACGTTAACAAGATATGAAGAGACGTTAAATTGCACTTGTAGTCAGAGAAGTAATGAGGCGCTCTTTACACCAATCTGCATGACGATTAGAATGTGATGATGCCAAGTGTTGGTGAGTCTATGGGACAAATGGAAACATCGTGGACTGATGGGACTGTAAACTAGTACAGGCACCCAGGAGGCCCATCTATAAGTACTTAGCAAAATTAAAATTAAATATGCTCTTAGATATTTGAATATTCACATATATAATTATGCTAAGTCCAAAGAACATGTAGAATCACCATAGAACAGTGGTCAGCAAACTCATTAGTCAACAGAGCCAAATATCAACAATACAACGATTGAAATTTCTTTTGAGAGCCAAATTTTTTAAACTTAAACTTCTTCTAACGCCACTTCTTCAAAATAGATTCACCCAGGCCGAAAACCGACTTCTGCGCATGGGCCATGAAGTTTCAATTGCACTGTATGTGTACACCCGCACGTGGCATTTTGTGGAAGAGCCACACTCAAGGCCAAAGAGCCGCATGTGGCTCGCGAGCCGCGGTTTGCTGACCACTGCTGTCGGAGAACCTATAACATAGGCCTCTCATTCTCAAGCTTGAACTGATCACTTTTTGAATAACATTTCCTCGGCTGGGACACAGGGGAAAAGCAGGGCTTCTGTGTCAAAATATAGCCCCTCAGAGTCTAAGAGCATGAACCTGGTTCTTCTGATCAACATCACTGGGTGGGAATGGACCACTGGAAATATTTGATAGAATAGATAGCAAAGAGACAGCTGGATAAGTGGGTTTCCAAACCTTATCCTATCAATTCCCTCTCAAAAACATTAGCCTTTTTATGAGTATTTTTCCACTGACATAAACATCCTTCCGCGATGTTAATCATATTGTATACGAACAGCATGGCTAACAAACTCATGTGTCATGATGAAACGTGGCAAGGTGTTGTGATGGAGCCAAAAAAAGGAAAATGGATCATCTGTATACTTGTTTCTGTTGTCATCTGCAAGTAAAATGATAACGCAGGAAAAAAAAAATATCACTGTAGGTGTACATATAGCCACATAAATATTTTTTATAATTTTAAAGTGTGAATATTACGGATTAAATGTAAAAGAATAAAATATATGTAGAATAAATTATGATCACCTGTGTTACTACTGAATCTTAAAATGCTGCCATTACCTGTGTGTCTTTAAATAGAACATTAGGGTGACAGTTGGGAGACAGTTGAACTCCTGATTCCATCCCAGTTTTTCCTTCCTCAGAGCTACTTACTGTCATCCACTTTGTGCTTGTCCTTAAGTCGGTTTCTATAATTTTACTCGAAAGTTGTGTAGACACAAGTTATATTTAGTGTTGGTTTTTCACTCAGATCATGCTTTATGAGATTTGTCCACGTTGCTACACATGCTCCAGTCCACTACTTTTACCGCTTTACTAGGTATTTACTATGATTACTTTATTCTCCTGTTGAAGGACATTTAGGTTATCTCTAGTTTTCCACCATCATAAACAATGCTAAAATTGACTTCTTGTATCCTTCTTCATGGGCACGTGAATGAAGGTTCTCTAGAGTATGTTGCTAAGAATGAATTTCTAGCAGGAAGGCCATGTACGCCTTAGGTTTTACTAGTGGGTGCAACTTCACTGGCTGGTTCAGCCATCCCCGTCTCCCAGCTGCTTGGATGTTGGCTGCTCATGGCTCCTGACAGCCCTTTCCCTGTCCAGAGGGGTTAGGCGCTCCCCCTCCACTGCCTTGGGATGTAGGCTCAGCCAGAGGCCAGTAATGACTGGCACTGGGTAGACAAGCCTGGCTCCTTACCTCCAATGGGACTCATTCAATGGGTACCATTCCTGTCCCAGATTTCCTCTTAAGACCAGGCTGAACGTAACGTGCTGAGTCCACATCTCTGCTCACCTCCCTCCATCTTCTCCTTCTGAGGTCACTCCTTCACTGAACTCTGTCCCAGTTCCCAGGAGTCACTGCTTCCAGGGAGCCTGGAGCAAGATGACTAATATTGCCAAGGTCTCTCCAAAAGGGCTGCACCAGTGTCCACAGTTAGGAGAGGCTTGAAGGCTAAGAAAGAGGAAGCCCTTCCAAGAGATGAGGTGGGGGAGGGGGAGAAGGCAAAGGCTCTGAGATGAAAGAGCTTTGTGAATTCCACAAACTGAGTGAAACCCAGTATGGCTGAAGTGTGGGGAGCAGAAGAAGGAGAAGGACACTGGTTGAGGTTGGAGATGTATGTAGGAGCCAACAAGTAGACCTCATAGGCTAGTTTCCTTTATTTTTAATTGTAATGGGAAGTTCTTTAAATGCTTTGAGCAAGAAATTGATAGTGTTTGATTTAGACTAAGAAAATTCATCTGTGAATAGAGAGAAAGGTTTGGAAAAAGATAAAAGAAGCAGGGATTTGAGTATCCACACAGCAAGCAGAGTGGATCATAAAAATTATAGTGTTAGCTCAGAAAGTAAGAAACACTGTGGGGTTTATAGCACAACACTGTGTGTATATAAAACACACAAGCATACAAAGACATGAATTATTCAAGTGCAATACCTATTTTTAAGTGGCTACCTTTGTGGAGGGAGAAGGGAATGGAGATTTGATGTAATAAAAGACAATAATATTAAGAAGATAATCTTGCAAGGAATGGTGGTGACGAGGTGTCATGAATTGAGGCATATGATTTACGGAGACCTGAACCAAGAAAACAAAAATCAAAACAGCAACCACCCTCCTCCCTACCCATTATTTTCCTTCGCCCTGTGGAGACCCATGTCTGGGATGGGGAACAGGTTTTCTGAGAAACTTTCCAAATAATCCAACTTTTACCCACTAAGCAGGTTGACCTGGATGGCAGAGACCTTCCTAGTGATTAATGCAGCATCTGAGTCAAGGAACCTGGAGGAAGGAGGAGGCAGAACCTCCCTGGAGCCGCATTAGTGAGGGCACAGATGGTTGCACTGAGGCAGTCTCATGCCTGACCCTGGTGGGTGCTCCTGATGCTTCCTCTCAGCCCAGTTCCTCCTTTCCCTGGGGGCTCCACAGAGCCCGGTCTTATCTCTGGGATCAGAGATATTCCAGGTTAACACGTCCTGTTATTTCGCCTTTGCATATGTTTCTGACCTGGTCCCAGGAGATCTGGGGACCAAACTTCTACCATGTCTGGTAGCTTGGTGCCCAGGGCAGCAGTAGACACCCATTAGGTATCAATAAATGCCTGTGGATCAAAAGTGATCCCTTGAATCTTTGACTGGGGGCAAGGACCCTGAGACTTCCCTTGACGTTTTTCTTCAAGTACCCAGAGAAGCACATGGCATGCTCTGCAAATGCATTTGTCAGTTGGCGTTCAAAGAGTTTGCTGAGTTGGTGCCTTTGTTTCACTGTATGGCCCTGAGAGACAAAATCCCAGTGGACAGAATAGAGTAGATGCTGGCTTTACCCAATGGCATGCTGCTCTGAGGCACTCCAGAGTGACACTCTGGCAATATGTATAAAAATGAAGTGTGCTTCCCTTTGAATGTACCTAGAAATATATCCAAAAATGATGTACAAAGACATTTACTGATTCATTGTCTATAGTAGGAAAAACAGGAAAAAAGCTAAATATTATCATCACAATATTGATTAAAAATATTTCTGATGCAATCATAAAATGTTACAGCATGCATCCATTTAAAATGATGAAAATATTTACAGAGTATGTTCACCAGCACATTGAGTGAATAAAAATAATTTAGTAAGAAAACAAAATTGGAAGAATTTTCACGAAAATGTAAACAGGACCTGGAGTGATTTTTACTTCCTTTACATTTTATACTTAAGGATATTAAAGAAAATTCAACAAAATCCAAATATTAGAAAATAAACATATGTGAGTGCAAATTCAATATGGAAATTAATGCAACAGATATCATAATAAAAAGTAAGTTTGGCACACACAAAAAACCAGCTGTGGACCAACTTAATAAATATGACTACAAAAGCCTAAATAAAACATTAGCATATCTACTTCATTAGGTTATACTTGAACACAAGTATGGTTTAACATTAGGAGAGCTTCTGAAAGCTCTGCCTCTATGCCAAACTTTTTGACTCGAGGGCCACAATGGCTTCTTAAACTGGACCGGAGGGCCGGAACAAAAGCATGGATGGAGTGTTTGTGTGAACTAATATAAATTCAAAGTAAAGGAGCGGAGGGGAGAGCAAGAGAACCCTCCGCTCTTTTGGCTCCGTGGGCCGGATAGAACAGCCGAACGGGCTGGATCCGTCCCGCGGGCCGTAGTTTGCCCACGGCTGCTCTATGCTCTACCCCTATGTTCACTGCAGCATTATTTGCAATAGCCGAGATACGGAAGTAACCTAGGTGTCCATCAACAGATGAATGGATGAAGATGATGTGGTGCATATGTACAACAGAATATTACTGGACCATAAAGAAGAAGGAAATCTTACCATTTGCAACAACATGGGTGGGTCTAGAGCAGGGGTGGGCAAACTTTGTGACTCGAGTGCCACAATGGGTTCTTAAACTGGACCGGAGGGCCGGAACAAATTCATGGATGGAGTGTTTGTGTGAACTAATATAAATTCAAAGTATACATCATTACATAAAAGGGTACGGTCTTTTTTTTTATTTCAATAGTTTTATTCATTTCAAACATTTTAACAAGAAGAATATAAACACTAATTATTATAATTTGAAACTTCAAAAAATGGAGGAATCATAGCACAATAACATACCTTATATTGAAGGTGGCAAAGGCAAAATAAAATTGCCTAACAAAGGAAAGGTACAAAAGCCTTTCAAATGAAACTTAAATATAATAAAATAATTTAAAACTAAAACATATAGAAAAGAACAAAATGTGTAAACAGTAAATTAAACATTTTCTTTAGTGCAACTTCCAAATTATGCCCGGGACTTAGATGTAGATGGCAATGTAGACTGGGTTGAAAGGTTTTTGGTCTTTAAAACATCAACTTCAGTGGGAACAGTGTTGTTGGTCTCCTTTTTAGCTAATGCTCTGATACTGTGCTCTCCAGGGGCGTGTCTCCATACATCACCATGATAACTTGTCTACGCATTCCCAGGGTGATGTTGGGGGAGGCGTCCGCGGGCATTACAAGGAGCCTCTGGAAGATTGAGAAGTTGTTCCTCCTACTGAATGGGCTGATATAAATCCGCCCACTCAGAAGAAGGAGCTGTGGCCGTGTTTCCCGACGTTGCCATGTTAACACTGCTGCTGGTGAAGGAGCAGAGGGGAGAGCAAGAGAACCCTCTGCTCTTTCGGCTCCGTGGACCAGATAGAACAGCCAATATGGCCGGATCTGGCCCGCGGGCAGTAGTTTGCCCACGGCTGGTCTAGAGAGTATTATACTAAGCGAACTAACTCAGGCAGCAAAAGACAATTACCATAGAATTTTATTTATATGTGGACTCTAAAAACAAAACAAAACACAGACTCATTAAAAAAAAAAAGAGAGAGAAAAAGGAATAGTTACCAGAAGGGACAGTGTGGGGGATGGGTGAAAGGGGAAGGGAAATATAGTCAATAATATTGTGATAAGTTTGCATGGTGACAGATTGATTATAAGAATTGGTGAGGTGATAAAATGGTCCAATTACTATATCATACACCTGAAACAATATTTATAATAATAAAAGGGTAATATGCTAATCAAACCGGGAAACCTTCCGGGAGACCTTCTGGACATCCTCCCGGACAAAGCCATGGTGGGAGGGTCAAGGCAGAGGTGTTTAGGGGCGATCAGGCCAGGAGGGTAGGGCAGTTGGGGGCGAGCAGGCTGGCAGGGAGGACCAGCTGGGGGCAAGCAGGACAGCAGGGGGGGTCAGTTGGAGGCGAGAAGGCTGGCAGGGGGGCGCAGTTGGGGGTGATCAGGCCGGCAGGGCGGGGGCAGTTGGAGGCGAGCAGGTCAGCAGGCAGAGTGGTTAGGGGCAATCAGGCAGGCAGGCAGGCAGGTGAGCGGTTAAGAGCCAGCGGTCCCGGATTGTGAGAGGGATGTCTGACTGCCGGTTTAGGCTTGATCCCGCAGTCGAACATCTCCTGAGGGGTCCCAGATTGGAGAGGGTGCAGGCCAGGCTGAGGGACACAACCCTCCCTCCCCCCGCCCCCGTGCACAAATTTTGTGCACCAGGCCACTAGTAACCATATAAGATTGTATATCAACTGTACTTAAATTAAAAATAAAAAAATAAATTTCTCAGATGTGTAGGTTTTTTAGAAAATTAAACCTAGGAATGAATATTCTAAAATTTAAAAACGTATCTTAATAAAAGTTAATTAAAAGTGATAGGCACTGAAAAAGCGTCTGATCAAAAATGCAACAGCCATATCTGATTATTAAAGTACTATTGTCAAATACAAATGGAAAGATGCTAAATGTCTTTCACTTGAAACCCTCTAAAAGGCCTCATTGCACTTGGAATAAATTTTACAGCCTGAACCAGACTCTGCAGGCTCTGCACCCCTTTGGCCTGCACAACTTCCTGTCTCATACTCTCCTCTTTACTCCAGCCACACTGGCCCTATTTCATTCCTTCAACCCAGTGAGCTCTTCCCCACCTCAGGGCCTTTGCACACACACCTCTCTGTCTGCAAGGCTCTTTGTTCAGGACTTCATAGGACTGAATTTTTTTCTCCTTTACATCTCACCCAAAAAAGACATCAACATGTGGAAAGTGTTCTCCATCTCTATATTATGGCATTAAATAGAGTCTATTTATATTCTCTCATTTTTTATTTTTAAAATTTTAATTCCAAATGCATTAGATTTTCAAAAGGAAAAAGACACAGTAAAACGTATTAATTTAAAATACATTTAAATGTTTTCTGTAAGATCTGAAATATTGATCTAAAGTTTTCCCCTCAATCCCCCAATTGTTTTGGCTCAGTGGATAGAGCGTCAGCCTGCGGACTGAAGGGTCCCAGGTTCGATTCCAGTCAAGGGCATGTACCTTGGTTGCAGGTACATCCCCAGTGCGGGGTATGCAGGAGGCAGCTGATCGATGTTTCTAACTCTCTATCCCTCTCCCTTCCTCTATGTAAAAAATCAATAAAAATATATTTAAAAAATAAATAAAGTTTTCCCCTCAATAACTGAGCAGCTGTCACAGTGCTATTTATTGCCAAAGGGCCTCCATAATGATCCACTCAGTCCCACGTATGCTCGGCCTTGTTCCTGATGTCGCTGCCCAGCTCCCGTGGCCTGCTCACTCCAGCACCCATTCGGCACTGCTTGAGAATCCTGTCTATTTGACAGAGCAAGTCCCCTTATATTCTTTTCAACTGTTTGATGCTTTGTTTGCATATTTATTTTTAGATAAGGTTTAGAATATTTTTTGTTTCCCCAAAATACTGTTATGATTTTTACTTCAAATAAGTAAATTTTAGACTAAATCAGGAGAACATGTGCCTTTGCGATATTTTATCTTTCTATCCAGAAATTAGTAAGTCTGTGCATTTATGATTAAATGGAGAAATAGAGCATTGGAAGGCCCTGGGCAATTCCTGTTAACATCTTACTGCTTTAGATTATTTTGTCGATGTCACACTTTGTATTTCCACCTGATGATTGTTTACATATCCTACATACATATCCTATATAATAAAGAGCTAATAGGCTAATTCGAGCGAACAGCCGAATGAGTGTCCGGACGACATTCCTGATGAAGCCGGTGCTGTGAGTAGCTGCGAGGGCCAAGCCCCTTGCACGAATTTTGTGCATCAGGCCTCTATTGTATTTATAATAGTAATGGGCAATATATATTGAGTGCCCACCACATGCCAACTCTTTATGTTAAGCACTTTATTACTCAATTTTATTCTTGCAACTCATCTTTCACGTGAAAAAAAACAAGCCTTAATGAACTCAGCTAACATGCCTGAGGTTTCAATGCAAGTGGCAGTGCCATTCTTCTCACTAAAAATATTTTTAGTTAATTTTCACCCAAGGATAAGTTTCCCTTGGTTTTTAGAGAGATTGGGAGGGAGGGAGGAAGACAGAGAGAGAGAAACATTGATGTGAGAAAGAGAGACATTGATTGGCTGCCTACTTCGCTTGCCCAGACCAGGGCTAAGGATCTAGCCTGCAACTGAGTATGTACCCTTAACTGGAATCAAACCCAAGACCCTTCAGTCCACTGGCTCCCAACTATTACAGAGCGAACAGCTCTGTCTCTTTCTCTCACTCGCTGGCTGCTCTAATTTAGTTGAGAACATCCAGAATTTTCTTCTGGTCACAAGTATAAAGAATCTTATAAACTCACTGAAGTCACATGTCCACATACAACCATCATCACTGTGGTCTGACCAAAGAAATGTGCTGATACCTCCACTCTGGGGCCCTGACCCACACACCCAGAACCAGCTGGATGTGGAAATTGGCAGCTATTAGAAAGGGGGAATTGGAAGTCATGTCCACCACAGGCCATTGTCAAATAAAACATTGACTTCTGGTTTCCACTCTGACGTATAAGAGCTTGGAAGTCCTTACTGTTATCCTTACAAGAAGAGAAAAGATGAACAATCCAAAAGAAAGGAACTCTTTTTAGATCCATCAGATCATTGAAGTCACATGGCTATCAAATTAACCTTTGCTGCTGCAAACCACTGAGATTCAGGGCTCTGTTAACACAATACAACCTAGCACTAGCTCTTGTGTGTGTGTGCGCACAGACGGAAGAAAAGCAGACACCGAGGAGGTGACAATAGGAAGAAAAAGAGTTTGGAGGCACATTTTCCTGTGACAGTCCTCCTCCTACTTGATAGCTACTCCCCCTCATGAGCCTGAACATCGCTAAGAAGCACATGCTGCAATAACCCATTGTGCAGGCAGGGGAGAGACAGGCCCTGACAGGTACAGTGACTTATCCAGGATCAAGAAGAGGTAAAAATGAGGGGTTGAGTCTTAGCCCAGGTCTGTCTCCTCAAATCTGGGACCTTGGCTATAGCCAGATCTTCTAGGGGCTGTGGAGAGGGGTGTGTTGGTGTCACTGTGTACACTGTTGGTATTCCATGGAGAAGGTGGGTGAGCAGTCAGCAGCCCACAGGACTATCTATAGCTGTTATTAGGTGAGGGGTGTTGGGGGGGTGGCAATCCCAGGAAGTGAGGTCACTTCCTAATAGAACTTGGAACCCCCGTAACCAGGCACCCACTTTCTAGCAACTGCCCAACCGCCACTCACTTGGCAAGAGACGGTTGACAGTTCAAGATGTTCTCTTGTTGTGTTCCCAGTTATCAGGGCACTGGTTCCCGGAGACCCTGCAGTGAGAGTTGTTCCAGACTCTGTGGAGGGTTCAACACTCGTGCCCGACACCTCTGGCCGTTTTCAAGAAGATCCCGTCAGGTAAGAGAAGGTGGCCTGGGTCAGATCCATTCACACCAGGCCAGCCTCCTCTGTGGGCCATCCCTGTGCAGCCCACATGCCTTCCCTTCATGTGGTGGGAAGAGGGACCTGAAGGGAGACCCCTGGGGCAGGAACAGTTTTTGGGGCAGCGGATCACCTAGAGCAGTGGTTCTCAATCTTTCTAATGCCGCGACCCTTTAATACAGTTCCTCATGTTGTGGTGACCCCAACCATAAAATTATTTTTGTTGCTACTTCATAACTGTAATTTTGCTACTGTTATGAATCGCAATGTAAATATCTGTGTTTTCCAATGGTCTTAGGCGACCCTGCTAGTGGTTCTCAACCTGTGGGTTGCGACCCACAGGTTGAGAACCGCTGCTTTAGAGCCTAAGACCATCAAAAAACACAGGTATTTACATTATGATTCATTAACAGTAGCAAAATTACAGTTATGAAGTAGCAACAAACATAATTTTATGGTTGGTGGTCACCACAAAGGAGGAACTGTATTAAAGGGTCGCGGCATTAGAAAGGTTGAGAACCACTGACCTAGAGGTCCTGCTGTGATCAAACCCCAGGGTAGGGCAGGGCAGGTAGTTGGAGATGGGCTTCTAGAGGGGTCTCTATCTGTGCCAATGGGAGTCCTAGTCCTCAGGCTGTCACGCCTTTTCCTCGCCAGTGGAGGTCTCAGCAGATCACAGTGTGTGTGTGTGTGTCTGGAGTGGAGGGTCACAGGGGTCACAGAACCAGCAAAACAGGGCTCTGAGGCTTTCCCCTGGTGACTGGGAACTGTCTTTACAGAGCTCCGCACAGGAGAACAGAGAGGAGCTGACAGATGGGGTCCTCAACTCCATGCCCCTGCAGGAGGCGCAGGTGCCCCATACCTCCTCCAGCGTGCAGCATGGCCGCAGGGTGAGTATAGGTGCCCAGTTGATCCAGACTCCAGAACCCCTGGGTGTCAACAGGACCTGAGTTCCAGAAGGCACCCTGCTCCTCCCCTAAGATCCCTCCTAGTGTCCAGTTCCCAAAGGGATCTGGGTCCCTGTATCCTCCAGGTCAGGAGCTGGGGCCTCCCTGAGCTGCACATTGTACCAGGACGGGGACTGGTTATCACGGCGATTCATGTCTTCATTTCTGTGGGACCTGGACCTTATAACCTTCTGTTGCCATGACAACGGTGCCACCCTGAACACTCCACATGTCCTAATTTCCAGACCCTCCACCCCACGAAAAGCCTCTGTGTCTCATCTTACATTGGGATGTTTTGTCAGAAATCACACTGGTGACCTGTTAATAAAGCATGTGCTGTCTGTCCTATGCTAAGAAAATGACCTAAGATACTAATGTGTTTCATATTCCTTACCTCCAATTCTACTTTTCCTGCCAAGAACCTTTTCTCTTATCAATGTGAAAAACTTTCAAAGCTGTGAAAAAGTTTTGTGCCTTTATTTGATCCAAAGTGTCGACAATTGCCAGAGAGCAAAATCTCAATGGGTTGAGAGAACGCACGGGAGAATGACAATTTTGCACCTTATGTTATAAGTTACAAGCAAAGTGCATACATATGTGGGTCACATGAAATCCATGGGTGATAGATTAGGGAGAGAGGAGAAAGCAAAGTGTGGAAACTTCTGTGATTGGATCAACGGTAAAATGATAGGCACATACTTCTTTTCCATAGGTGGATGTAGGATAGCTTCAAGTCAACAATGAACTCAATAACAACGAATGGATTTGTGATCTCTGCAGAGCACAGAGTGGTGCCTGTGCATGAGTTGTCCAAAATAAGGAAGATTCCTTTGATAATCCAAAGATATGTTATCATAGATGCAAAAAGGCAGTACATAGACTCTGTTAGGGTAAAGATTGACCTTTGTCAGGGAAGATGCCAGACTACGACATGACTACCCACCATGAGCTCCATTGAGTTAGTGTTTTAATTTCAGACCATCCTTTGTAATTACTTAAGGTCTCTGAGTTTGCAAGGACTCCACACAGGACTTCCCTGACGTATTCAGGTTAGCATGTGGCCCCTTTTTTCGTCCACACATTCTCCTTTTGTTCATAAATCAATACACATTATGCATTGATGATCAGTGTTAGTGTTTTGTCTTGCTGAACAATGGATCATTGGGGATGAGGCAAGACCTTAAATAAACTTAAATGGCTTTCAAGGTGTAATTTTTATTATTATTCAAAATAAAAGGCAGGTGAATGGGAGGCCATGAGATCCTCTATGTCCTTGTTACAATATATTCTGGATCAATTTTAAATTTTGAGCTACCATGAGCAGGGTCTTTTTGCTGCTTGTCTTAAGTTTTAGTATTTTGCATCGAGTATAATATTTCCATACCAAGAACAAAAGCAACAGTATTAAAGCAGTAACACCATTTAGGAATAGAAAATATCTAGTGCTAGACTGAGGGGAATAAGCATCTCAGCCAACCAAAAAACCCTTTGCATGCATTATCATAATGGTTCATTAAGATAAGTATATGTTTTCCTCCTTCATCCACTGTCACTTGTACTTATGCTATGTTTGGCCAGATGAATTAAGACTCTCTACTTTTTCGTTATCATAACTGATCATCAGAATGTCATTGTCTAGTAGATGGGAAAAATTAGCAGGTATCCAAATTCAACTTTTCATGTGTAATAAGGGAGGGGCCTGGGGAGACAGATATTGTTTCCATTAGGAAACCATAAAGAGGGTCATAACAATATAAAGTCAGTTGATGTACATTTAATCAATAACAATTAGGAGATAGAAGAACAAGGTTTGAGCAGCAGTAATTTGTGAGCATCCAGGCCTTGTTGTCTTCTTGGGATAGCTGTCAGCCCCCATGGCCAGTGGTTTCTCACCCTTGAAAAGTCTTCAATCTCCATGGTGGATGGAGGCCAGTGTCAGAGACAGATGTCCATTTGTGGTAGGGCATCTGATAAGGTAACACCCTTTTTTCCACATTGGAGAGAGTCTTTAATTAATGTTTCAATAAATAAAAATCTCCTGGTTGTAAGTTTTGGTCTTTAAAGTCTTTGTCTCTTGGGAGTACTATGGAATGAATGTCACTCATTTCAGGCCTATAACCTTAGTGAGTCATTGATAGTAATATAGAATGTCTGCTTTTATTTTCCCTTATATTTGGAAATCAAAAAGATTTAAAAATCAGCAGTATTTTAAACGAGTGATAAGAACAATAATCATCTTCACTTCATTTAGTTCCATACCCATTTTTTTTTTGTTTATCCTGATTATTTGCCAGTATTTTCATGAATTCAGTTATTCCTTAGAATTCTATACTTCTTCATTCAGTTCAAAGATGTGACCTGCTTATAAACCTGTAATTTAAAGTCAGAGTCCTTTTCATGGATTTTTGTATAGATGTAACATATTTGAAAATTCATTAGAATAAAACAATAACTACGAATGACAAAACAAAGTGGCATGGTTATAGTTTTGATTGTAATGCAATTGATAAAAAACTTTGCTTTTTTTGTAAACTATAACATTTCAAGGCAATAATTTTTGGAAAATAATAATTACTATAAAATGACAGAGAATAATATGAAAATATATAAGTATATGTATATATTTGGATTCAATACACAATTTCAATATAAAAAGAACAAATAATATGTAAGATTTTAAAACATTGTCCATGGCTTCTTGTATTGAGCATTGGGTATAACTCATCAACTTCCAATGTTTGAGCCACAAATAACCAGAGTCCCACTGCCAGATGTCCTCATAGGGAACCATCCCTCTTGGCTGGCCTGGTGTCGCTGACACCAAGACCCCTGTTACATCTGAGAGTTTCCAATTTGAACTTTTCTTTGAATCTTTCTATGTTCCTTCCTAGGACAGGTTGAAATCTTTAGAACATCCATTTTAATAAAAATATATGTACACAAATAGCACAGTTGTTTTCATTTTTTAATTTGGCAAAGCTTCTCAAGTAATTTCAAGCATATTAAGTAGGACTAATTCAGTTCAACAATGGCCCTTTAATAAGAAGAGAGAATATATCCTTGAGGTATTCCAGGGCCCATTGGAATTAACTCAAAGCCATCTTTTTTTAAAAAATTATTTTTATTATTATTTTTTTACATATGTGTCCTTATTCCCCCATTACCTCCCACCCCCCACTCATGCCCCACCCGCCTGTTGTCTGCATCCATTGATTAGGCTCATATGCATGCACACAAGTCCCTTGGTTGATCTCTCTCCCTTATCCCACCGACCCCCTCCTTCCCTGAGGTTTGAGGTTCTGATCGACATTTCTCAGTCTCTGGATCTGTTCTTTTTCATCAGTCTATGCCGTTGATTATATTCCACAAATGAGTGAGATCATGTGACATTTATCTTTTTCTGCCTGGCTTATTTCACTTAACATATTGCTCTCCATCTCCATCCATGTTATTGCAAATGGTAGGAACTCCTTCTTTTTTACTGCAACGTAGTATTCCATTGTGTAGATGTACCACAGTTTCTTAATCCACTCATCTGCTGATGGGCATTTAGGCTGTTTCCAAATCTTAGCTATGGTGAATTGTGCTGCTATGAACATAGGGGTGCATATATCCTTTCTGATTCGTGTTTCTAGTTTCTTGGGATATATTCCTAGAAGTGGGATCACTAGGTCAAATGGGAGTTACATTTTTAGTTTTTTGAGGAAACTCCATACTGTTCTCCGCAGTTGCTGCACCAGTCTGCATTCCACCAGCAGTGCAAAAGAGTTCCTTTTTCTCTGCATCCTTGCCAACACAGCCATCTTTTGTTTAAAAAGTCTTTTAAGCCCTAACCAGTTTCGATCAGTGGATAGATCATCAGCCTATGGACCGAAGGGTCCCAGGTTAGATTCTGGTCAAGGGCATGTATCTTGGTTGCAGGTGCATCCCCAGTAGGAGGTGTGCAGGAGGCAGCTGATCGATGTTTCTCTCTCATTTATGTTTCTAGTTCTCTATCTCTCTCCCTTCCTCTCTGTAAAAAATTAATAAAATACATATTTTTAAAAAAGTCTCTTAAAGTGGGAACTTTATGAAGGTTGTCAAATATACATATGCAAAAGATTATACCTTGTACTTTTTGTAAATCTAAGTAAAGCAAACACAGGCTTATGGTAATAACTCTAAAGACATGAATCATACTTACAAACAGTTTTAATATTAAACATTTTGTCCAGACTACAGAATTCACCTTAATTTACATAAGTATTTAATCTTTTAGGTAAAAGATTGTATCCTACTAATGACATCTGGTGGCTGAAAATTCACCACACATATCACATCGATGAACACATATCACATAAAGGCTATACACATAATTTTTTCAGAGAAAATACAAGAATATTTTATATAAAACTTTCACAAAAGTTTATAGCCTGTACCCCCTTTTACAAACCTTTCATGAACTTTCACAAACCTTCTTACCCATTCAGAAATCACTATCCTTAGAGAAAATTACATTTGTGCTTTTCCTTCAAATATGACTCCCCATACCTCAAGCCTTCTATTAGCACAACTATATAATTTCTTCCAACTTAACTGGAACTTTTAACTCTTAGGAGCCTTAATTTCCAGTGATAAGCACAAAAGTGAACAACCAGCATTCCTTAGATTGATGTTGATGAACATATTTTAATCACACTCTCATGTTCAAGAAACACACCTTTGGGAGGAGAAACCAAGATGGCGGCATAGGTAAACACCTAAACTGCTGCCTCACACAACAATTTCAAAACTACAACTAAAAGACAAAACGGACATCATCCAGAACCACAGCAAGGTTGGCTGAGTGAAAATTCTACAACTAGAAGGGTAGAGAAAAGCACACTGAGACTCAGAGGAACTGCTGGAGGCAGAGGTACTGAGACACACGCGTGGAGAGGACTGACAACTGAGTGTGCGGCTGGCTTTCTCAAGTGGGAGGGAGACAAAAGCTCCCAACTGTGCTGAACTCTAGTTCCGGGCGAGACTCTGGGGACCCAGACTCATAAGGGGTGAAACTGGACTGTCAGGAAAGAGAAAAGTATACTGAGACTCAGAGGAACTGTGGAAGGCAGGGGTACTGAGGCGCATGGGCGTGGTGAGGGCGGGCAACTGAATACGGGGCTGGCTTTTTCAATCCGGAGGAAGACAAAAGCTCCCGACTGCACTGAACTCCAGTTCCGGGAGAGACTCTGGGGACCCAGACTCATTCAGGGAGAAACTGGACTGTCTGGCAGCAGGTGGAACTTGAGGGCGGCTTTCCCTCAGAGGTGCTTGCAGCGATTACCATGGGACACTGAGACACCGGGGCCTATTAGGGCAGGGCTGACAGGAAACCAATGCTGTCTGCTCGGCCCTGAGACTCTGCCCCATCCAAGCTGAGCACAGAGGCTTTTGCAAGTCTTGTCTCATAAGGGTGTCTCCAGCACAGAAGTTCTCCCAGCGAAGACACAGCTGATCCTCACAGCCATTTGGCTTGGAGGTCAATTCCTCCCAGTGATACCAGAAGCAATAGAGGCTTAAATACAGCCAGATTGTGCACACAGCCCACAAAGTGGTGCACCAAGAGTGTCCACCTCAGGTAACTGGGGAGGCTGAGCCCTGGCCCTATAGGACACATAGCACACAAAGCCACTCTATCAACTCAGGGAAGCAACCAAAATGCGGAGACAAAGAAACAGATCACAAATGAAAGAAATGGAGGAAAGCAAACGACTGGATATAGAGTTCAAAACATATAAGGTTTTTCAAGAATTTTCTAGAAAAGGCCAATAAATTTAGCAAGACCCTCGAGGATATGAAAAAGGACCAACTAGAAATTAAACATACACTGACTGAAATAAAAAATATTATACAGAGATCTGACAGCAGACTAGAGGTTCACAAGAATCAAGTCAAAGATTTGAAATACGAGGAAGCAAAAAACACTCAACCGGAAAAGCAAAAAGCAAAAAAAAAATCCAAAAATATGAAGATAGTGTAAGGAGCCTCTAGGACAACTTCAAGTGTACCAACATCAGAATTATGGGGGTGCCAGAAGAAGAGAGAGAGCAAGATACTGAAAACCTATTTGAAGAAATAACGACCGAAAACTTCCCCCACCTGGTGAAAGAAATAGACTTACAAGTCCAGGAAGCACAGAGAACCCCAAACAAAAGGAATCCTAAGAGGACCACACCAAGACACATCACAATTAAAATGCCAAGGGCAAAAGACAAAGAGAGAATCTTAAAAGCAGCAAGAGAAAAACAGTTAGTTACCTACAAGGGGAGCACCCATACAGCTGTCTGCTGATTTCTCAACAGAAACTATGCAGGCCAGACGGGAGTGGCAAGAAATATTCAAAGTGATGAAGAGCAAGAACGTACAACCAAGATTACTCTGCCCAGCAAATCTATCATTTAGAATTGAAGGGCAGATAAAGAGCTTCACAGATAAGAAAAAGCTAAAGGAGTTCATCACCACCAAACCAGTATTATATGAAATGCTGAAAGGTATTCTTTAAGAAGAGGAAGAAGAAGCAAAAGGTAAAGATAAAAATTATGAAAAATACATATCTATCAACAAGTGAATCTAAAAATCAAGTGAATAAAAAATTCTGATGAACAGAATAAACTGGTGAATATAATAGAATCAGGGGCATAGAAAGGGAGTGGACTGACAATTCTCGGGAGAAAAGGGGTGTGGGGAGTGACGGAAGAGCCTGGACAAAAATCGTACACCTATGGATGAGGACAGTGGGGGAGGGTAAGGGCAGAGGATGGGTGGGAACTGGGTGGAGGGAAGCTATAGGGAAAAAAGAGGAACAATTGTAATAATTTGAACAATAAAGATTTATTAAATTAAAACAACAACAAAAAAACACACAAAATAAGTTAAAAAAAAAAAAAAGAAACACACCTTCAACAAAGCACAAAACATTACATCAACAGCTCCAAATCAATTTTACAGACCTGTAATAAAAAACCCAAAAGCAGGGGAACTTAAGACTTGTCTAGCAATTAATGTTTCAGTATTTCATGTTATTTCAAAATATCTAAATATTCTATAACTTTCATTAAAACTTACTAAGTTAGAAAGAAATAGTTGAAATAAGCTAAAGTGATTTGTGTAGGTGGGTAAGATATTTTTTTCTATTGGGATAAGACATATCTTCCAGAGATTTGTATTTTTAAAAATGGCCTAGACAAGAGGTCTTGGTGAACTCAGGTATTTCCACTTCAAAGGTTCTGGGACTTTGGTTGCATAAATCCAATTATCTACAAGCCTCTGAAATGAATAGGGGAGGTTTGGGGAAAGTAAAAGGAGTTGATGGGCTTTGAATTGTTTCTAGAGCCAAACCTCTGGCCCCTTGAAAACTTCATTTGTGAAATAAGGATAGTCATTTTCAATACCTCAGGGACTGGGTTGCCACTCAAATGTTGGCAAGGGACTGACCAAATCATTCACTCATTTTTTGAATGTTTCTTTCTATTTGGGTACATTTTTCTAGTTTCCAGAAAGCACATACCTCTGAGAGGAATAAAGGCTTTCAGGTATATGAAACCTCTGTCCATCTCCCTTGGGAATGGCAAAACAGGTCCTAGCTGCAAGATAGTCTTGAAATTAATGGTGTGAAACCTCTCTATCACCCACTTTATATTGGGACCAGGTAGGTGGGGTAACAAATGAAGGTTGGATTCTTTCTTGAAGGACTCAGGATCAAGTTTCTCCCATTTGGTGAATATGTACCCCAAAAGAGGATTCTCAAGTCACTGTGGGCTGGTTCCCCATTTATAGAGAGACATAAGAGCAAGCCAAGTGTTACAGGCAGGTGTTTGGGCTGTTTGGGGCCATTCTGAGTAGGGTGGGGACCCTGTGAAGCCATCTCTCAGGCTCTAGTGGAAGATAATAATGAAGAAAAGATGATTAGCAAACGTTCGGTCAATCTCAAGCTTAGTTTCCTCCTGCAAGGTTCCTTTAAAATCATTAATTTCCCTTTTGGTTCAGTATCTGGTTCACTTATTCTGAGTATATATGTAACTATTCTGGAAAAAGCATATATAAGCATCACTGATTTCATTAAAAAGAAAAACCCCCACTCATTTAACAGGTGAATTGGGGAGGATTTGATAAGCAACCCATATAAATATGTAAATATATATATATACCCATAACATTTCCTAGTTGGAAGGAAACAGGTTTTGATTAAAAAACAGACATTTGTAGGGAAGCTTTATTTAGATGGTGAAAGCAATTGGGCGCGGTTAAGAACAAATAAAGCAACCGTAGTATATACAGGGTACTTAGTGGCTTCTCCCCTCCCCCCATTTTTAAATAGATTTTTATTGAATTCAGAGAGGAAGGGAGAGGGAGAGAGAGATAGAAACATCAATGATGAGAGAGAATCATCAATTGGCTGACTCCTGCACGCCTCCTACTGGGGATAGAGCCCGCATCCTGGGCTTGTGCCCTTGACCAGAATCAAACATGGGACCCTTCAGTCTGCACGCCGATACTCTATCTCCTGAGCCAAACTGGCTAGGGCAGTGGCTTCCCTTTTAATGATAATTTAAAATTCTGCCAAACTATCAGGGAGAAGGTGAATACACTTGGAGCAACCCTATGCTTGTTTGTGTTTGTTTACTTTTTCTAAATCCTATTTCAGTTTCCTATAATCCTTCAAGTGGACAGACTTCTCTACAGGAGTTTTCTTACAACCTTATTTAGTAATTCTGTTGCTTTTGCTCCCAGGCACCAGGAGTATATTAATTGGGATAGGTTAGAATAGCCAGGATTACATGTTCTAACAGTGAAATTTCTTTGTGAACCAATCAGGGCCATAGAGAAAATCGAGAACAATTGCTGGTTCCTCCCTGGCTGAGAGCAGCTTTTCTCCAAAGGGAGCTGGTAGGAGTCCTATTCTCATTTTCCCTTAAGTCAGTAGGGAGTGGTAGTGGAGGAGACAGAAGAGGAATGAAGAAGGGAAGGGAAAGAACACGTCTGGACAAGGAAGCTCAGAGAGCAAAAGATGGAGTGGAAGTGCTATAGAAGGGGGAGATGGGGTGTTAGCATTTATTAGCTTCAGGAGAGTTCAGAGATAATCTCTGAAATTTCATTTTTTAAAAATAAATCTTTATTGTTCAGATTATTACAGTTGTTTCTCTTTTTCCCCCCATAGCTCCCCTCCACTCAGTTCCCACCCCACCCCATGCCCTGACCCCCACCCCCCTCATTGTCCTTGTCCATAGGTATAAGCTTTTTGTCCAATCTCTTCCCGCACCCCCCACACCTCCTCCCCCCCCGAGAATTGTCAGTCCATTCCCTTTCTATGCCCCTGATTCTATTATATTCACCAGTTTATCTGTTCTTCAGATTTTTTATTCACTTGATTTTTAGATTCACTTGTTGATAGACATATATTTGTTGTCACTTTGTTGTTCATAATTTTTATCTTTACCTTTTTCTTTCTCTTCTTAGAGAATACCCTTCAGCATTTCATATAATACTGGTTTGGTGGTGATGAACTCATTTACTTTTTCTTGTCTGTGAAGCTCTTTATCTGACCTTCAATTCTGAATGATAGCTTTGCTGCGTAATCTTGGTTGTAGGTTCTTGCTATTCATCACTTTGTATATTTCTTGCCACTCCCTTCTGGCCTGCATAGTTTCTGTTGAGAAATCAGCTGACAGTCGTATGGGTACTCCCTTGTAGGTAACTAACTGTTTTTCTCTTGCTGCTTTTAAGATTCTCTCTTTGTCTTTTGCCCTTGGCATTTTAATCGTGATGCGTCTTGTTGTGGTCCTCTTTAGATTCCTTTTGTTTGGGGTTCTCTGCACTTCCTGGACTTGTAAGTCTATTTCTTTCACCAGGTAGGGGAAGTTTTTTGTCATTATTTCTTCAAATAGGTTTTCAATATCTTGCTCTCTCTCTTCTTCTGGCACCCCCATAATTTGGATGTTGGTATGCTTGAAGTTGTCCCAGAGGCTCCTTACACTATCTTCATATTTTTGGATTCTTTTTTTCATTTTGCTTTTCCAGTTGGGTGTATTTTGCTTCTTCGTATTTCAAATCTTTGGCTTGATTCTTGGGATTCTCTAGTCTGCTGTTGGATCTCTGTATATTATTCTTAATTTCAGTCAGTGTATACTTTTTTTCTGATTGGTCCTTTTTCATATCCTTGAGGTTCTCACTAAACTTCTCTGAGGTTTCTAGAAGATTCTTGAGTAACCTTATAACTGTGGCTTTGAACTCTATATCCAGTATTTTGTTTTTATCCATTTCTTTCATTTGTGACTTGTTTCTTTGTCTCCACATTTTTGCTGCTTCCCTGTGTTTGTTTCTATGTACTGGGTAGCTGCTAAGTCTCCTTGAGTTGATAGAGTGGCCTTGTGTGGTTATTGTCCTATAGGGCTCAGTGGTTAAGCCTCCCCAGTCACCCGAGGTGGACACTCTTGGTGCACCCCTTTGGAGGCTGTTTGCACAGCCTTGTTGTAGTTAACCCTTGATTGCTGTTGATATCACTGGGATGAATTGACCTCCAGGCCAATAGGCTGTGATGACCAGCTGTGTCTACCCTGGAAGATCTGTTGCACAGGAGACACCCTTATGGGGCAGAACTTGCTTCAGTGGGGCTTTGGTGCTCACTGAGTCTGCTCCTTGAGTGTGTGTCTCTTAGGGATGTGAAGAGTTGTAATCCAGTATGGTCTCACTCTGACCACTGGGTACACTGGCTCTTGGATCTCCAAGGAGGTGCAAGGTCAGTCATTGTCTGGGGCCGCCCAGCAGGAGCTACAGAGACATCTGCAGATTCCTCCTCTTTGTATGGGGTTTGGAAGTGCCCAGACAAGGCCCAGCTGTGAAGCAAGGCCGCTGCTGCTGCCAGGTGGTGGGCCTTCTTTTGGAATCTCTGGGTCTCTCTGACCGAGCTGTAGTTTGTTTTAGGCAAAAGGACAGGCCATTCATATGCAAAAGCTGCTGCACACAGCTTGGGTGGAGTTGTAAATGGGGTGGGGTGGGGTCTCTGAGAATCACCAGGACAGAGCAAACAGCATTGGCTGCCCTGAACTGGAAAGTCCCAGTTTCTCTGAGTCCTGCGCCCCCCATGCAGGAACAATGATCGCTACGGGCATCTCTAAGAGTAAGCCGCCCTCATGTTCCTGTCCCAATGCCAGACAGTCCAGTTTCACCCCGTATGTACCTGGGTCCCCCAGAGTCTCGCAGGGAACTGGAGTTCAGAGCAAGCGGGTGCTTTTATCTCCTGGTTTAAAGAGCAGCACATCCAGGTGCCAGCACTTTCCTTGCCTCTGCACCTCTTACTGGTCTCAATGCGCTTTCTTCACCTCTCTAGTTGTGGAACTTCCACTCCGCCAGCTTTCCCGCAGTTCTGGGTGGTAGTTGTTCTGCCATTTAGTCATGGTTTTGATGTGGTTGTGAGAGGCAGCAAGTATAGGTGATTACCTATGCCGCCATCTTAATTTCTTATTAATTTATTTTTTAAGGAGAGTTTATTGGTGCTTCTCCTTAGAAGTTTCTAATTTCCAAATCAAGATATGCGTCCTATTCATTCAATCAGTTTAATTTTCAGGCCGGCATTTTTCTAGTTTTTCTTTTTTCCCTGCGAAAAATTAACTTAGGCACGCAAAGACCACTGTGTATTGGTCACTTTATAGTTGCTATTTTCTAGATAAATCTTCCTATTTCTGTAAAGCACTTGCAAGTCAAGGCTCCCTATCAGGGATATTAATGAGGGCTGGAGTCTGGGAGTTCCCAGCCGTGGAGGCACAACTTCCCATGTTAACTAGAGGTTTGTTTGCTGCTGTTGTTTTTATTGTTGTTTGGTGTCTGCAGTCTCAGCACATTTTTGAGGGTGTGATGTAGTGGGTTGAAGTGTGTTGCTTTGTGGGTTGAGCTGCACGATGCTCATCCCCTAGAGTCTCATTCAACCCTCTTCTGTGCCTCGGTTTCTCTCCCTGCTGTGTAAAACAACCAGAAGGGCTACCAGTGCAGATGGACCACACCTTATTAGTGCTCCCCGTGATGAGCGAGTTGGTTTAGTTACAGTTGTGTGGGAGTTTCCCTACGGGGCTCGGGCATGTTGTGAGGAATGACCTCTGACACATCCGCAAAGATCCTCAGTTGTCTAAGAACACCTGAAATTCATGTAGCAAGGAGGATGTGCCCCTTTATCTTCCTAGGTGAACCAGATCAGCTCTCATTTATACAGCCAAGGTGTTGTCCCCAGTCTCTCAAAAGGCAATTCCACTAGAAAACACAGAACCAGGCCCATTTTTCCTCCTGTCTCTCCTTAGCCTGGGATCTGTCAACCATTAACCTTAGTTCCACCAAGAGTATTCAAAAATATGGCTCAAATAAAGTCAGCAGCACAAGCAAGGGAAGGGCCTGGATCCAAGAGACAACTCACACAAGTTCACCCAACGGGCAGGGAACTGGTGGGTCAATGGGCCCTTTGCTGCATCCCAGCACCAGGTGTAGGTCTGCAGGGTGGTGCTGGGCAAGCTTTTCTGGGATCCTGCTGTATTGTGCCAAGTAAACGTCAATGTAAGAAGCAGTCAAAACTGTGAATGATTGTTGCGATTTTATCTGAGCCAAACTGTCAATTGCCTTGAAGCAAAATCTCAATGGATTGAAATAATGCTCTGGAGAATGGCAGTTTTCACCTTATTTTAGATATTACAGTCAATAGTGGAGATGTATGTGGGTTGCATGAAATCCATTGGTGATAGTTTGGATAAAAAGTAAAATGATAGACACATACTTCTTTCCATAGGTGGATATAGGATAGAAGAGCCAACAATGAATTCAATAACAATGAGGGGATTTGTTGTCTCCACAGAGCACAGAGTGTCCAGAACAAGGAAAATTCCTTTGACATTCTAAAGCTATGTTCAGTTAAGTTAAAGGCATGTTCAGTGAAGGTAAAGATTGACTTTTTTTAAGAGAGGATTCCAGCCTAGCACATGGCGACCCACCATAAATTGCTTTTAGTTAAAAAGTTTTAACTTTAGGACATCCTTTGTGACAACTTCAGGTCTCTGAGTTTAAAAGACCACCACCCAGGCCTTCCCTGACCTAATCACAGGTTAGCGAGTGGCCACTTTTTGTGTTTCCACACTCGATCACTTATGCCACACCTCCTGTCACCAATCATGTCCCTCCTCTGTCCCACCACAGGAGGACAAACCATCAACCCTGAGTAGGAAAAGGACCAGTAAGGTGCCAGCAGCTGCATCTTCCTCACGAACTGTGGGCCTGGCCAGCACATCCACTGTGCTCAAAACACAGGTACCCCAGAAGCTGTTCGCCATCTGGGCGGTGGACTGCTCCAGACCCGGCTGCGTGCCCAGGTGGTGCAGTCTCACTTTAAAGAAGCTAGTGATCTTCAAGGAGCTGGCAAAAGACCTCAACTCTGTGGTGATTTCTGTGAAGATGCAGGACTCCAAGGGCATCCTGAGGTCCCAAGAGATTGTGCTGCCTCCCAGTGGACCAGTGGAGACCGACCTGGCGCTGACCTTCTCCCTGCAGTACTCCCACTTCCTCAAGGGAGAAGGCAACAAGCTACAGGTCATGCTGGAGCAGAGGAAGCGCTATAAGAACAGGACTGCCGTGCGCTACAAGACACTGGCCACGGGCGCCATCCACATGGCTGAGGTCATGCAGCAAAACCCCAAGTGTGGCCAGATGCTGAGCCTCTACAGCAGTGTCCAGGAGTCCTCCACCAAGGTGGCCAAGATCTGGATCTCCTCCCTGTGCAGTCAGCCCATCGAACATGAGGACGGTGCCATGCAGGCCAGCCCGAAGGCCAAGTCCGCAGGTAACTACACCGAGGGGCAGGGTGAGAGCTCCTTTTCTGAGCGGAAGGCCAGCTGCAGTAGAAAGCACAGACAGGACCTGCACAAGGATGACTTTGAGAAGGGGAAGCCAAAGAAGCAGCGGCGATCAATACAAGGAAACTTAAAGCTAAAAGTCCTGGCGCTGTTTCACAGGTCCAAAGTGTCAGAGAGGGACCGTCAGTCTGACATGATGGGGAACCCCAGGAAAAGTGACCCATACATGGAGGATGATGACAGCGTCCTCAGCATCCCCAGGCCCAAGCTCAGGCCATACTTTGAAGGCCCGTCAGACTCTAGCTCGCAGACGGAGATGTGGGGCAGCCACAGTGACATGACCCAAACGGAGCCTCTGAGTCTGGCCCAAATGCCAGAGAATGTGTGGGCCTTGGGAGGCAAGCAGCCATGTGAGAGTGACAATGCATTTGTGTCCTATAGCACACCCACCAGCAAGGTGGACAAGATCCGGATGGCCTCCCTGTCCAGGCTGCCCATCGACCACGAGGACAGCGCCAGGCAAGCCAGTCCCAAGGCTGAGTCCTCGGATAACTACTCTGAGTGCAAGTGTGAGGACTTCTTCTCCAAGCTGGAGGCCAGCTCCAATGATGCCCACAGGCAGGACCAGGAGGAGGATGACTTCAATGAGGGGAATCCGGTAGTGAGAAAGAGGACCATGACCGGGCAACAGAACTACCACCAGAAAGTCCTGTTATGGCTGTGCACAGTCCAAGTGTTGGAGGAGGTCCTGGACCCTGAGCAGGACCATGGGGAGCATGTCCCGGAGGTGGAGGAGGACCTGGACCTCCTGTATGACATGCTGGAGAACCCCAGTGACAGTGGCCCAGACATTGAGGACGATGACAGCGTCCTCAGCACTCCCACACCTAAGCTCAGGCCATACTTCAAAGGCCTGTCTAGCGGCCCAGACATGAAGGACAATCACAGTGTCCTCAGCAGCCCCAATCCCAAGCTCAGGCCATGCATCGAAGACCTGTCAGACTCTAGCTTGCAGATGGAGATGTGGGGCCTCCACAGCGCCAGGATCCGAAAGGAACCTCTGAGTCTGGCCCACCTGCCTGAGAACACGTGCTCCCCGGGAGGCAAGCAGCCAAGCCACAGTGACTCCAAATTTGTGGCCTACAGCACACCCACCACTAAGGTGGACAAGATCCGGATGGCCTCCCTGTCCAGCCAGCCCATCGATCATGAGGCCAGTGCCAGGCAGGCCAGCACCACAGCCCAGACCTCGCCTACCGACTCTGCCGGCCAGTCTGAGAGATTCTTTCACCAGGTGGCCAGCTACAGTGCTGCGCACAGGCAGTCCCAGGAGAAGAACTTTGAGGAAGGGAACCTGATAGTAAGAAGGAGGTGCATGACCTGGCAACAGAATTACCACCAGAAAGCCGTGGCATCTATGCTCATGGCCCAAGTGTCGGAGAAGGTCGCGTCCTCAGAACAGGCCCTTGTGAGACATGTCCCCAAAGTGGAGAAGGCCCTGGACCGTCGGTATGACATTGTGGAGAGCTCAAGCGAGAGTAGCCTGGACATGGAGAACGATATCAGCATCCCCAGCAACCCAAAGCCCAAGCTCAGGCGATACTTTGACAGCACGTCAAGTGATAGTGGCTCTGACTCAATGGCCCATAGAATTCGCTCCCCTGGGGAGCAGCTGGCACAGCTGGAGGACAGCCGGGAGGCAGAGTCCTCCGCCCGGGGTTGGTTCACCAGGAAGCTGCCATCCATAGTGCGCTTCACCAAGTCTCTAGGCATCCCCTCCAGGAGGTCCAAGAGGAAGCAGTCTGGCCACCGGGGCTGCAGCACATCCCTGAATGAGTGGTGCAACAGACCGGACAACGAGGACCCAGAACCACAGAGACAGCGGCAGATCCCCAGGAAGCCCGTGTGTGACCAGCTTAACAACATCCTCATTTCCCACGATAAGCTGCCTGAGAACATCATCCTGGTTAACATCTCAGAATGGCAGGGCCAGTTACTTTCGGACATCCTGCAGGGGCACACGCTGCCCGTGGTGTGCACTTGCTCCACAGATGACGTCCAGGAGGCCTTCAGCATCATCGTCTCCTGGATGCAGAGATACTGCAACTGCAATTCCCAGGCTCTGACGCCTGTGAAGATCGCGGTGGCAGGAGCACAGCCCTACTTCAGCGCTGTGCTGGGGGTCTTCGTGGAGCAGCTGTCCCACCAGCCACCCCAATGGCTAGACTACATGCGCTTCCTGGTCATCCCACTGGGTTCCCACCCTTTGGCCAGCTACCTGGGCTCCATGGATTGCCGCTACTACAACTTCTTCCATGACCTGTACTGGTGGGACATGTTCAACAACCTGGAGTCTCTGAACACCTTGCAGGACACACAGGACGTTGTGTCGAGAATCACAGAATACGTCGCGGGGGCCAACTGTGTCTACCTGCTGCCCATCGCAGAGGCCATGCTCATGTCTAAGCAGCAGCGCCCCAACGACAAGTCCTCAAAGAAGTTCATCCCCTTTGTGGGGGCAGTGAAGGTTGGAAGAGTGGAACCATCTTCATCCATGTCAGGAGACTCAGGTGATGCGGCCCCCTCATGCTCCAGTGAGTTTCCGACCCCTGCCAGGAAGGCCTCATCCAACACACTCTCCCCCCCGTCAATGAGTGGGGGCCTGTCCTCCCGCAGCCAGAGTGTCCATGCAGAGATGATGGAGCTGCAGGTGGATTACTGGACGGCAGCCCAGCCAATACACACAAAGAGAGTCGTGGAGAAGAAAGACCTGCCTACCGCCAAAAGCACACTCAAGTGCTTCTTCCAGTCTGTCCAGGTCAGCAGGCTGCACAGCAGTGGCAAGGCCACAGCAACACCTGCCATGTCCATGACAGTGGTCACCAAGGAGAAAACAAAGAAGGCGCCCAAGGAAACCAAGGACGAGGATGTGGAGTCCAATAGCCAGTGCATCAAGGGCATCCGTCGCCTGGTTTGCAAGGCCAAGCACCAGCAGAACATGCTGCCGGTCATCATCGACGATGTGGAGTGGAACGACGTGACATTTCTCCAGCTGGCAGCCCAGTGGTCCTCCCACATCAAGCACTTCCCTGTTTGCATCTTTGGACACTCCAGTTCCACCTTCTAGCCCTGCCCTTCCCCCTGTCCTTCACCCTGCTTTGGCCTTGCCCAGAAGGACCCAGCTGCTTTTCTGTGAATAGTTCAGTTTACTACAGACACAGACCCTGGCAACCAAAGGGAAACCTTTTTGGGTTTGAATGCGCTCACAGCCTGGAACCTAAGGGGGTTGCCCCTCACTGGGAGCTCCTCACTGCTCTGTTCAATAACCAGAACGCTCTGGCAGGTGGGAGTCAGGAGGGCAGTGTTGAGCTGGAGAATCATGGGAAATGTGTTTTGGCCTCAGGATGCCCAACATTCCTAGCTAGAAGGTTCTGGCCTTGAAGACCTGCCCTTCCTGGAAGCCAGGACTCTGCTTCCCTGGGAGCCAGCTCCAGCCTGTGCCCAGACGCAGAGCTGGGTGGCAAGAGGTCAAGGGCTGGTCTCTGATTGCGGGCATCTGAGCAGAACACCGAGGCCAGTCAGCTTAACCTTAGGATCCAGCTGCCAACCAGCCAACTGGCCCTAGTACCACATACTGGAGTTTCGCAATGAACTTCGGCCTCACAGGGAGAAAAAAAAAAAGACCTGTATGGTGCTCATCGCCCCGGCACACTGTCTGGACAAAGTGGTCGAATTCCTGAGCAGGGAACCCACCTTCATTCCTGTCTGTTACTACAGAACATTTGCTACCACCCAACAGCTGTGGGACCAATTATTTACCAGGTGAGCCCCTCTCCCTCCAGAGCACATGGTCACCAGGCCACCTGTTGGCTGTTTGCCTTCAGGTCACTGCACTCCCTGAGTGTTTGTTCCTCTGAACCCTCGGTGATCCCGGGAGCCAGCTCATAGGGTTATTGTAGGGACTGGCTGGGGTCCTACAGGTAAGTTTTCTCTGGGTGCCTAGACAGTGGAGAGGTCTGCTGGAGGGGCTGTGATTGAGCCAGTTGGTCATTTCCTCTTCCTGTTGAGGAAGCCTCTGCCAAATTTGTGATTCTCTTTGGGGCCTTGGGCTAAGCTCTTTTCTCATTTCATAAAGAGATTGGAGATCCCATTAGGGGTCCCTGTCCCAGGTGACTCCAGATCAGAGATGCCAGAGGTGAGTAGTGGGGCCCCAGGGTCACCCAGCTATCTGAGATGGGGCTGGTTTGGGCTCATTCATTCAGCAAAAATATTAGAAGCCCAGCCAGGTACAGACTCATCTCTAGGCACTGACCATAATCCAGTGCACAGAGCAGATCCTAAGCCTGCACTCCAGAGCTTCCTTCTACTCAGGAGCGATTCAGTCACACTAGGCTGCACAGGCTCGTGGTGTCCACAGGACAGCCGATGTGACGTCCTCCTGGCCTCCTCTACCTGTGGCTGCATCTTCCTGTCTTGTGAAGAGGAAGGTGAACCTCTGTTCCAGCAGAAAACGTGAGTCAGTTTTGGGTCAGAGCCAGGAGGGGAGTATGCGGACTGTGAATTCAAGGTTCTGGCAGAACCCTGGATCCCACACATGGTGGGATTTCTGCAAGAGGGCAGAGGTCTGAGGGCTTCTCCTAGAAAAAAGGACATGAATCAGAGAGCTGTGCATGTGGATATGGGTGGTGTGGGCGAGCAGTGGGAGCTCAGTGAGAGAGTCAGACCCTCAGAAAATTCATACCCTTCCGCTCCTAATCCCAGCCCTGCCTGCACCCCTATCCCGGGATTTTGCTCACTAATCTGGTAGAACCTTCTCAGTGGCAGCTTGTCAGGTGTACCCCAGCAGGTGGGAGTTCAGTTTCAGTGGGAGGCAAAGAACCACACAGCACAGCTAGTGAATTATGCAGCATGTAGGTGCAGGAGCCAAAGTTTGAGGTGATAGGAAGGCCCTGGGGTTCGTTTGTTCGCTCATTGGTCAGTATTCCTGAAGCACCTACTCTGTGCCATTGAATGACATGAACAAGGTGGACACCAGCCCTCTCAGTCCTAATGGGAGGGAACAGGGACTCTGAGAGACCATGTCAGGTTCCTTTGAAGAAGGGGACAGGTGGTTCCCTCATTGATCCAGAGCTGTCAGTTAGGAGTGCTTTCTGCCAGCGCCTCCTGGGTGACCAGGCGCGTCTCTGCCAGGACTGCCAGACTGAAGGTGGACAAGGAGTCGGTCTGGCTTCTGGGTGGGCAGGAGCAGGAGGCAAAGGACCTCTGGGAGGGCCGTGTGGAAGGAATGGGCACACCTCAGACTCTGCTGCCCACCTCTCTCTCTCCCCAGGGCCATCTCCTGCACGCTGGGCATCTGGCTGGACCAGCACCTCCAGAATTTCCCAGCCTGATGATGCTGTTGGCCTCCATTGAGCTCAACTTTCCAGTCCTCAACCTGCCAAACCAGGCCCAGTACCTCCAGTCACATTGGGAGCACCTGAGCCCACTGAGGCCGAGACAGGAGGAGGAAGAGGCCTCTGGAGGTGGTGTGGGTGAGTGTGCCTTTGGAAGGCACACAAAAGGCAGTGAGGGTGGTAACATGTCCTCTTCTTGGATCTACAGAACCCGTTCCAGAGCAACATCAGGAAAACCCTCAAGAGGCAACGCCACCCAAGTGGCCTCTCCAGAGCCAGAGCCAGATCCAGGCCCAGCTTTCACTGAACTTCTAGAGGCAGAAGAACCACCTGCAGCATTTGAGCAACTCACCCAACTTCTGTGAGGCCTGTGGTGCCAGAACCCAGGCCACAGCGATTGTCAACTGCCATGGAAGAAAGGGCACCCCCACCCCTATTTAGATGTAGTGTTAAACGTTTTGTGTTCATGTTACATGTGTTTACAATTTTACTGTATTTTTTATGATATTTAGTAACATAGAGTGTATTTAGAGAACATTTAATGAAATATTCCTAAACATAAACTTAATTTAGATTCTATAAAATTTAACCCTATAAACCCTCAGAGCTTTGAGCAAGTCTGTTTTTCTGGACCCTGACCCACGTAGGGAGAACTGTCCTCACCTTCTCCACCTGCCCTCCCTGGAGCCAGGACTCTGCTTCCCAGGGTGCTGGCTCCATCCTGTGCCCAGTCTCAGAGCTGGGTGTCCAGAGGCCAAGGACTGGCCTCCCTGGGGGGCATCCTGAGCCCAACATGGAGGCCAGACATCCCAGCCCTGGGCCTTCATATTGACCCCAACACCACTCACTCAGGCTTCCAAATAAACTTGACACTTACATTGCAAAATTAAAATAAAATAGAAGGATGTACAGTGCAGGCTGCCCAGGAACAGTGACTGGGCAAACTGATCAAGTACTTGGTGCCCAGCTTCCTGGGCAGCGGCCCCACCATCGTCCCCACCCACCCTTCTGTGTTAATACAGAACATTTGCTACTAACCAACGTGTGTGGGACCAACCTTGTACCAGGTGAGCCCTGCCCCTCCACAGAACAGTGATCACTCAGCCACCTGCTTGCTGTGAGTCTTCAGGTCACTGCATCTTTCTGAGTGTTTGTTTCTCTGAACATGGAGAGAGCCTAGGCCCAGCCTTGTAGGGTTATTGTAGGGACTCACGGGGGTAGGGGGGTGGTTCCTCCTGGGAAAAGGCCCTCTGCGTACCTGGACACTGGAGAGGTGGCTGGAGGGGCTATGGTTGTTCTAATTGGCCATTTTCTTCTTAAAGAAGCTTCTGCCTTATTTGTGATTCTCCTCAGGCCTTAGGCTAAGCTATTTCTCTTGTGATAGAGAGATTGGAGATTCCATTAGGCATCCCTGTAGTGGGTCAAGTCGATTAGAAATCCTAGGGGTGAGAAATGGGACCCCAGGCTCACCCATCTATCTGAGATGAGGCTGGTTTGGGCTCATTCATTCAGCAAATGCCCTGTCCCCAGACTGCACTCCAGCGCTTCCTTCTAGTCAGGAGTGACTCAGTCACACTAGGCTGCACAGGCAGGTAGCGTCCACAGGACAGTCAATGTGACTTCTTCCTCGAAGTATCCCTGCATCTTCTCATATTTTGAAGCAGAAAGTGGATCTCTGGACCAGCAGAAAAAGTGAATTGGCTTTGGATCAGAGCCTTAAGGAGAGTATGGGGACTGTGACTTGGAGAAGGTGGCAACACCCTGGTTCCCACATATGGTGGGATTTCTGCAAGATGGCAGAGGTGTGAGGGCTTCTCCTAGAAAAAAGGGAGGGAGTCAAAGAGAGGTGTGCATGTGGATTTGGGAAGTGTGGGTGAGTGGGGAGGGGATGGGGCTGGGCCACACAGGGAAGAACTCCCAGAGGCTGGGTTAGGCAGGAGCACAGAGTCGCTCAGGTCAGGGCCCATGGTCTGCAGTCTGGACTTCCTGGGGTGGGGGCTTGAACTGGGACTTCAGTGATGGAGATGGGATGTTCCCTTCCTAGAAAGGCACAAAAAAGGCAGTTATGGTGGTAACATGTTCTCTTCTTGTATCTACAGAAGCAGCTCAGAGCAAGATGAAGAAACACCTAAAGAGGAAATGCCAACTCTAGTGCCCTCTGCAGAGCCAGAGCAGGCTCCAGGCACAGCCGTCACTGAACTTCCAGATGTGGAACCACCTGCAGCTTATGGGCAACTCACCTCAGCTCCTGGGAAGCCTGTGGTCCCAGGTCCTGGGCCAGAGCGCATGTCAGCTGCCATGGCAGATGGGGCTCCTACAAGCCCTATAGATACAGTTTAAAATATTTGTGTCTATTTTATATATGCTAACAATGTTACTCTATTTTTCTCATACTATTGAGTAATCTACAGTCTATTTTAAAGAAAATTTAATGAAATACTCTTAAACATAAATTTAATTTAGATTCTATAAAATTTAACTTTATAAACCTTCAGAGCCTTGAGCAAGTCTGTTTCTTCTGGGCCTCCAGCGTGTTACCATGAGTTATAGGTTGGGAATAATTAGTCTCTCAGGAACCATCTGCTCTACAAATGTGACATTCTTAAGGCCCAGGACAATGGGACTTTGGGGGAAATTGACTGATGAGCATTGGGGCAGGGACCCTTTATGTCAGGGCTGCCCCTGGGAACCCACATTTTGTTTGACTTCATCTCCCACCAGTACATGGGCAAAATATGGTCTTAAGTGCCCCCTGGCGTCGACGTTGCAGAATGCTGTAGGGTTTAACCAGCAGCAAGCAGTTCCTGAACACTGACTGCCACCTGCACCTGGACAGAAACTCCACCCTGCTCCACTTGCACGGAACAGCATTCTGAGCATCTCCGCTATTGGCCCATAGCACTGAAGAGGGGACAGGGAATGTCCCAGGGCCCGGTGTCCACACTCATCTCCTCCACAGGCACCGCTTCCAAATCTCTTCTGGGGTCAGAGCCTCTCTCCGCCCTCAGCCCCTGAGCTCTGGTTCAGCTGAGCTTTTTCCTGAGGCTCTTGCATCTCACCAGATCCCAGAGGCAATTATTTCTCACGCCCTAAGGCTGAACAAGGTTGTGGAGACAGCCTGGCTTCTCCCTTTACACCAATCCTCTTCAGTGCTCCAAACCACCCTGTAGAGATGGGACTAACACCCTTTTAGGCTCCTTGCCCTGCAAAAAGCTGCAATGTCTCAGAACAAATGGGAATAAGCTTTGGACCAGGCACACAGTCCATGCCCTCAATTTGAGCACGTCTCTGGGCTGACAGGGATATTAAGGAAATTCTAGTGGGGTGTGATGAGTCCTAGGGTTGACCGGGTACCACAAGCATTGAGAACACGAGCCCGTCTGGGGATCACACAAGGCTCCTTAGGATGGGATTCCTAAAGCAAACCAGAAGATGAATAAGGATTTGTCTACCCACTGTATCCTGCTTTTTCATGCACCATGGCAATTGAGGGAAGCATTGTGAGATTAAACAAAGGCTGGAGAAGTAAAGGGAGGCTAGGTCTACCTTAGAGGCCATGGGCCTTTTTACATTTAGGATTGCTGGTAACAGTAGATGGGATGGACCAGAATTTGAACAAATACATTTTAACAAAAAATGGTTTTAGAGTAAGTCCTGTGTGCTGGAACTGCTAAGTACTAGAGACCAGTGATGGTAAAGTCTTTTCCATCACCATTCTCATTGGAATACAGATATATGAGGACAATGATGCCATGTGGTTCCCATAGCACAAGTGGGCTTAGGGTGATAGGAAGAGGACATTTCTCTATGGAGAAGTATTGTGTGTCCACTTCCAAAGAGAGTCCCTATCGAGAACTTGCCATTTCTAGTCTGTGGAGATATAGGATGTTAACCAGGTAAGCCAGGCATTGAGAGAAATTTCAGGCAGAGTGAAGAATTAGAAAAACAGAATTGAGTCAGGATACAGTCAGGGATGTGGGGGTGGGGTTGCAATTACTGGGATCATCAGGAGGTTGGTTCCCAGGACAGGAACAGGGATGGCTGAGCAGAGAGCAAGTCAGACACCAGCTCTGGGAGCCCTGGCATGATGGTTCCAGGCATGATAGTTCCTGAGCAGTCCTGGTGAGGAGGAGAGAGTGGAAGCAGATGTTCCTGAGTTTGAGAGCGGGTGGAATGAGAAGGGGAAGGGAATGGACCATAGTAAGGGGAGAGTGAGGCATAGGCGGGGAGAAGTCAGACATGTCCTAAATGATGACAAGCTGCGGAGTATGATGAGGACAGGATGTCCCTGAATTGGAAGGAGGTGATGGTCTCAGCACTGAGGTGCTAATGAAATGGTGAGAGTAGGAGGTGGAGGAGGCAACCTCATGGACAAGTACCGAGTTTCCTTCAGGTGGAACAGAAGAAGATTTTGGAGACAGTTGCCTAATTTGTCCCTAAAGATTGTGGCCTGATTGGGGGGTTAGTCGGAGACTGTGGTAGGAGGTAGGAGTGACCCACCGGGATGATGAGATCTCAAGGAGGGGGGCTCCTGAAGCAACAGAAGCATGTCTGGAGGTGGCCCTGTGTATACAGGTGAGTGCTGACTGGCCTGCTGGCACCACGGAGACACCCCCACCTGTGGGAGGTAGCTGTGCTAGGGACTGCTGATCTGGAGGTGCCTGCACAGGCTGGGTTACTGAAAGGGCCAGTCCCGATCTGGGTGCATGGCGCCCCCTGGAGGTTGTATGGATGGCTCTGGAGGAACATCTGGATGGAGAGGAACAGTGGGCAGTGGTATATGGATGTGGAGCTTGGGGTAGAGATCTGGGCCGGGCCAGGAGTCAGGTAGAGCTGGGAGGGTGGGGCGGCCCACCGAGAAGGGGCAGAGGGAAGAGAGCAGAGGGCTGGGCATTGAGCTGTAGTGTCAATTGCGACATTTGTGAGCGTGGAGCCCAGCCTGGCCTGAGGTCCACACCATCACCAAGATGCACTTGGCCCCAAGAGCAGTCCTCATCCAGGCATCTGGAGCCCCCTCTGCTCTCAGTGCCTGCTCCACAAACTCCACCCTCCTCCCTCCCAGGACCGGACGAGGGCTGCCTTCTTGGACAACCTTCATGATGAGCTCCATGCCCACACACAGGCCATGCTGGGACTCGGCCCTGAAGAGGACAAGTTTGAGAATGGGGGCCACGGGGGATTCCTGGAGTCCTTCAAGGTACGGGCACAAGGGCGGCTGCCGATTGCTGTGGCCGGGAGGGTCGGGACAAACAAGGGAAGAGGTCCAAGATCCACATGATCCTGACCCCAGAGCCCAGTGCCAGCCAGATGTGGCAGGACCAGCAGGGGCACTGCAGGGGTTGGCAGAGGACAGGGGCATCAGGAAGTGTGAGTGTGAGTGTCTTGACCTGGATCCTCTCCTGCTGGCCCGGAGTCTGGGGCTGGGGGAAGAGTTAGCAGGGGAGGAGCCAGTGCAAACCAAGAACACTCCTGCTCCCACCTGCCTCCTTCTGTGGTCAGGCGCCCAGGGCAGAATGACGGAAGCAAGGACACAGGTCGTCGCTGTCTTCAGCAGCTGGTGTGGGGTTCCGCAAGGATTTCTCCAGCTGGCAGGGCACCGAGGACCTGGCCAGGGCCAGTGTGATGGAGTTAGAGGCAAGTCCCTGTGGACTTTGCAAAGGGAAGGACTTTCTAGCCAGAATGAGCTGCTAAAATAAGTAGCGAGCTCCCTGTCCCTGGGAGTATTCAAGGGGATCTGGGACAGCCACTTCGCTGGCCTGGCATAAAGAAGATCCGTTGTCATGTGTTTGCCAAGTGCTTGCTGGTCCACACAGCACTGACGTCCAGCATCTGATCTGAGCCTGGCTGTTACCCTTTCCGGTTAGCACGGGTCTTGATATTTCCAGTCCCACACAGGGGACAGGATGAGAGGCCACAGGACTGCTCAAACCTACACCCACTGCCCGGCCGGCATGGCTCAGTGGCTGAGTGTTGACCCATGAACCAGGAGGTCATGGTTCGATTCCTGGTCCGGAGGGCACATGCTCAGTTTGCGGGCTCGATCCCCAGTAGGGGGCATGCAGGAGGCAGCCTATCGATGATTCTCTCTCATCATTGATGTTTCTATCTCTTTCTCCCTCTCCCTTCCTCTCTGAAATCAATAAAAACATATTTTAAAAAACCCACAAAAAACCTCACACCCGCTCAGAGGTAAAGCCTTGTTTCAAACCCGGGTTTTCTGGTTCTTAGTCAATGTTCTGTTGATTGCCCGTGGCAGAAGGATTTATAAAGCTACCGTTTTGGGGACAGTGTGTGGGGTTGGGGTTGGACCTGCCTGTATTAGAATCCCAGCTGTGTGATCCTGGGCACAGTCTTTCAAGTCTCTGCGCTACATTAACAACACAGGGATGATCAACGGGACCTGTGTCTTGGCATTGTTGGGAGAATTCATGGAAATAGTCCGAAGAGGTCTCATGGCCCGGAATACAGTCAATGCCCGGTGAACGTGTGCGCTGTTAGCATTGCCCTGTAAAGTGAAAGCTTAACACCCATCATCCCTCTAAACCAGCCGTGGGCAAACTACGGCCCGCGGGCTGGATCCGGCTGTTCTATCCGGTTCTCTTGCTCTCCCCTTCACTCCTTTACTTTGAATTTATATTAGTTCACACAAACACTCCATCCATGCTTTTGTTCTGGCCCTCCGGTCCAGTTTAAGAACCCATTGTGGCCCTCGAGTCAAAAAGTTTGCCCACCCCTGCTAAACTCTCACGGCTGCTCCCTATGCCCTGTGTGAGGCTGGGATTATGGGTAGAATCACTGATACTCAGTTTCAATATTTAGGAGTGTAATTTTGCATATGAGGAAACGGAGACCCGAAGAAACGGAATAATTTGTCCCAAGTCACCCAGCAGATTCGGGAATCGAAGCTGTGTCTGGCAGATTCCGAAGCGTGTGTTCCCAATTGCCACATGACACCGCCTCTGGGTCCCAACTCAATTGAGATTCCACCCACTAGCCTGGCCCCGGCAAGCCTGGGGTCTGCCCCCCTGCCAGGCAGTGGCACAGAGCACAGGGCAGGGCCTGCTGGCCCCAAGGGCCAGCTGCCGAGATTCCTCACTCGGGTGCAGGCAGGAGCCGAACTGCATGTCCAGGCTGGTGGGAGATTCCTGGGACATCTGTCTCAGCCCTGATGGACAGTGGCGGCCAGGGTGAAACGGGAGAAATGGAGATTCAGAGGAAAGGGGGATGGGGGAGAAGAGGAGGGGGGAGGAGAGGGAGCCAGGGCAGCTAGCCCGGCAGAGGGAGGGGTGAATGGGAGACCAGGTAACTAGGAACACCTCCGTGGGCTCTGCCCACATCCTGGTAAGCATGTCAAATGCTCCCGGCTCCATAGCAGATGTAATTTATACATGACTCGAGCTGTTGCTGACTGCAGACATCTAGTGATTTGCTGCTTTCCGTTTTGCAGGTTTCTCTCTGCCTTTTGGAGTTAACAATAGTTTTTTCAGTTTTCAAATATTTCTGTAACCTGTCAACTCCTGCAGGCCATGGACACCATGCCCACGGTGCCCAGCGGATAAAACGGCCCGGCAGCGACCTCAGGTTGCGGGTCTAAAGGAAGTGACGCGAGGCCATTTCCCAGTCCCCTGCCTCTGGGCCGACTCCAGTGGCTTGACTACGGGGAGGGAGATCTTCAGGCCTTGCCCATTCCTTGTCTCTGATCCAGTAATCCAGGGAAGTTTTCTCTTCAACCCTAACTCCTTCCAACTGTGGGCTGAGGACAGTCCCTTCTACCTTCTGCTTCCATGCCCGTGTCCGAGGGGCACTGTGGGGTGAGGGAGGGGCCGTCACGGTCAGTCGCCCAAAACACACCTTCCCAGCTCTGCCGGATATGAGTAGCTTTGTTTCCTCCTCCCGTTGGGGCACGAGCTCTTTGCCCTATGCGTTCCATCACTGCCTTCGGTGGGTGTCCCAGGCTGTGGTCTGCCCCAGCTCAGGAAACTGTCTTTAGTTTCGCTATTTCTTCCCAGGCACCTTGGACGGTGCTGTGGTGTCAGAATTATTGGCATTCCTCTTGGCGTTCTCTCTGGACTGCCACGAAGTCCTTGCAAGAGTGGTGCATGAAACAGTTCCAGGAGGAGAAGTTCCTGCTGTCTCCTTGCTGTCACAGGTCTCCTCACACAGATACACAGAAACATAATCGAGAAGTCCCAGGGCTCACAGCGACCCCAGTCACCCATCCCTGCCTCTGTGGCTGTTCCCCCTCCCCTACAGCCCAGGGACCCTTTGTCCCTCTGCCTAGAAGCAGACCTGTCGCTGCCCCAGGCTGTGCTCCTGGCTCCTCACACCACTTAGAGTAGCTCTTCTCCTCTCCACGTCTGGCTTCAGTTCACTGGCTGTCGGCTTAGTGTTTCTTCAATGAGAAACAGAACAGTTAGTTCATGGACGCCTAGACCTGCTTCTGAGAAGCTTGGGGATATTCTCGGGAATCCTCCAGTTCTACAAACATTTACACATTTTGCATTTTTACATAGCGGATGATATAAAAAATGCATTTCCAGTCGAGATTAAACTTTGGCAGTGAGACTCACCATCGAAAGACAAAAGTAAGTAGGCAGGGGCCAGTGCAGCCGGCGCCACCGGTGCTGGGGGTGTATGGACATAGTCTTGGAGTTTTGCAAGAATAGTTTTATTTGAAAAACATACACATTAGTTATTGTTGACAGTGTTACAGATGTCCCGCATTCCTTCCCCCATTGCCCTCCTCCACCCAGAATAGTTTTCTTTTTCAAGCAGCTGGGTATTACTCACATTTGAAAAATATTGATCTCTGAACTGTTGTTCTCAAATGCCATGCTCAGCCACTGCCTGCTGTTGAAGTTTCTGTTGGTCCCTAATAAAATGGAAAGGGAAAGGGATGCTACTTGATGTATCAACATATGTACACAAGGCACGTGGGAGCCACATTTTGAGAAACCCTGAGCTAGCCCAACCCTCTGATGACCTCATGCAGAAGGGGGCCCTGAGGGCCAGAGGAGAGTGTCACCACCAACCCCAGAACTGGGACAAAGGAGAGCAGGAATATTGGGTGAATGTCTCTCCACCTGTGAGGGGCTGGCAGCCTATGCACTGGTCTGCTCTGACCCCTAGTGGCCAGAGTGCCACTCTGCAAGTAACTTTGGCAAAGTGCCCTCCCTGGCTGGGGCAGCTCATGGATTGGAGCTCTGGTCTGACTGAAAGGAGACATGGAGGGATATTTCCTACTCCCATCAGCCTTCCTCCTTTATTTGTGTTGCCAAAGGGGCAGAAGACCCTGTTTTTGACCTCAGATTCTTCTGATTAGGGGGTCATCACAGCTGGCAAGAAATTAGCATCTTTCTCTCCGTCGGCCCTGCCTCTGTTGCTTACTTGGTACAGATAAACATGCGTTTCCCTTAGTGTTATCCTTGTGCATTAGGTCCCCCAAGTTGAATTTGTTAGATTGAAACAGCTCACAAAACCCATTTGTAAAGAAGTGGGGTTTGGGGTAGGCCCGGAGGAGACGGGCTCCCTCTGTGACACTAGCTGGTGTGACACACGCAGACATGCGAGAGTGACTCCACCCCTCTTTTCTCACTCCCCCCAAGGTGTGCTGAGGGCTGGGAAACCGCGGTGACTCAGGGTGGGGGACAGAACCAGAGGTGATGAGCTTGGAGGAGAGCATCTGAGGACAGATAGGGATAGTTGTGTGAAGTATGGAACAGACTAGTCCATGGCGCCAACATCTGGAAATGGTAAGATTTCAGCGTGGTGTGCAGAAGATCTTTTCAAAGGCCAGGGTGTTCGCCCACGAAGGCAGTGAGCAGCCCATCCCTGGGAAGGTGCAAGTGGAGAGGACATGAACTGTGGCCTGGATGTGCAGGGCCTGAGTGGGAGAGGGGCCAGGTGGTCCCTGGAGACCTCCTGATGCCCCGGCAAAGGCTTCATGGGCCTGTCCTCTTCTCTCCTGCCTCCCTCTGTCCACATCACCGCCCTCTGTCCTCTTCTTCGCCCTGTACCTGACTCTTCTGACCGATTTGAAAAGGCTAGTGTCTCCAGCTCTACCTCAGATTGACATGTGACATTCTTTAGACCATGTCACTGCGTGATTTTGTCCAAATGGAGCATCATTGTAGGGTTTCAAGGTAGCCATCACCTCTTTTCCCATCCCTAAGAGTGGGGAGGAGAGATGACCTTGAGTAAGCAGGTGTCATGCCAGGGATTGGTCATCCATCGTGTCATGCTCACATGGGGACCATCACCACGCTGTACAGGGGAGAAGACTGTCTCAGAGAGGCTCACATACCGTGCTGGGGGGAACCAGGAGTCAAGCCCCGCACATCCCTGGAGTTCCCTGCCAGCCACTGTGTCCTCAGACTTACCTCACTGACTCAGCAGCAGCACGGCTTTTGAGGACACGAGTCCTCCCTAATGTCAAGGAGGCCGAAATCACTTGGTTTCTAATCACCCTCAGTCCATCAACCAGTTGAATTATATGTTCAAGCTGGGCTGGTTTTTGGGACCCTTTCATCTGCAACCCAGGGTCCTGGTTCCATCTCTTACCTTTGGTGTGACCTCCCTCGGCAGTCCTTTGCGTTTCAGGACCTTTTCTCTGTGTCTGTCTTCTCTGCATCTCAGAGCTGGAAGGATGCAATAAGATCACGTGTGTGAAGCTCAGTGGATCAGCTGCCGTCACGCAGGGCTCATTTAATCTCCTCTGCAGAGAGACCGTGAGAAAGCATCTGAACATAAATGATTCATTGACATATCACAGTTGATGACGATGGTGGTGGTGGCACACACGAGGCACCAACAGAATGGAATGAGGTTGAGTTGATGCAGCACGTGACTCATTTAAGGAAACTGTTTATCCAAGGACACCTCCGAGTGGTGCCACGCCTTCCCTGCCTTCAGTTTTCCCAAGGGCACACGTCTGACTGATCTTTGGGTGGTGGAATGAAGAGAAGGTGCTGGCTGTTTATCCATGTTGCTAGGTGACGCTCTTCTGTGGTCTAGAAAGAGAGAGAGTTGAAGTCCCTCGAGGGGGCATCTTCGGCTCAGACAGGCCAGGCCAGATGAATGCCATCAGGGATACATGGCTGGTGGGCTCCCTGCCTCGTTCAAGGGGAGCTCGCCTCCAGACCATCATCTTTGCAAACGGCCCTCCTTCCTGAGTCAGCTTCCTTCCCAGGATTGAAAGGCAGGCAGGGTGCGGTCCTCGGCCATTCCTGAGCTTGGCAAATTCCTGACATTGGGGAGAGCTCCCGGGGGACCTGCGATTTGGGGTGGGTGCAGCATTCCTGCTGCTTTCTTGGGACGACCTTTCTGTAGACTCAATGCTTCAAGGGAGGGAAGGGCATCCGTTCCATGTAGGTGGACACGTGGAGCGTGTAAACAGACACATGGGGTTCACGTGGGGTGTGAACCAGGTGAGGATGGGGGCAGTGTCCCACCTTTGTCCTTCTGCATCAGTTTTTTGAAGCTGAGGTTTCCGAGAACTCCCCGCCTCAGCTGACTCACGCAATGAGGAAGATCCTCTACCTCACTTAACCAGAAGGCCCAGGTGGCTCATGGCTCCGCGTAGTCAGTGGCAGGCAGGTTCCATCCCCTTGCCCCTCTGCCATCCCCATCTTGTTAGCTTCGCCCGTAGGCTTGACCCCTCACAGCCCATGGCGGCTGCTGCGGTCCTAGGTGCAGAGGTGTCACACCTCTTTTGGGAATCAGAGGAGATCTTTCCTCGAAGCCCACAGTGACGTCCCCTCATGTCCCACTGGCAAGGGCTTGGATGATGTGACTGCCTGAGAGGGTCATGATTTACTCCGTTGTCCTGTGGAGGAAGAGGGGACATTGGGCCAGACTGTGGCTCTGCCAGCAAGGAACATGGGGGGATGGCACTTGTATGTGAGCAACTGGTAATGTCTGCATCCGTGAGTCTTTGCATGTGGCTCTGAGGCCGTGGGGACCTGGACAGCTGGTTAACACAGCGGCTCTGGGCCTTTTCCATTGCCCTAAGTTTAGGGATGTTTTGTTTCCCTGCTGACTGTACACTCCTTGGAGGCAGGGGCCGTCTCTCCTACGTCTATGACTCCCCTCCTACAATTCTCCCAGTTTCTGCAGTGCTGGGCACACAGGTAGCACGTGACAAATGCTTGCTATTAATAAGAAGAGCAGCCACATTGATTGGGTACTTAGTATGTCCCGGGTGCTCTGCTAAGAGCTTTGTATGTGTGGCTACCTGGCCGCATTATCGAGGGACTGAATGACTGGTCAAAGGGAAACGATGTGGGGTTTGGGGGATCCTGGAGAGAAACTTCCCTCCCTAGAACTCCTGTCGTCTTTGAAGGCCTTCAGAACCAGGGAGCATCGTCCACATGGTGGGTGGAAACCTCTAGGACTTCCCGTGTCAGGAAATCCACCCTTGGGTCCAGGTGGGATCTGTCTGCCTCACTCTAACCTTGGGTCAGGTTCCAGAGCAACACAGGTGGCCGGCAGAGCTCTGCCGAGCAGTCCGAGAGCAGCCGGCACCTCCCCGCCCTCTCCCTGCTGTGGGCGCAGCAATCTTCATTTTAACTGTTCTCATCCTTGCAGGCACCGGGACCAGTGACTGTCCTGGTTGTCCCCTCCTGGACACTGCGATGTGTACAGATGGGCCCTTCGTTCTTTGGTGGCCCTAAGTGGCCACAGGGCTCCACGCGGCCTGAGAAGCTCCAGGCCCTCTGAGGCCGAAAGCCTGGAGTCTGAGAGTGTGTATGCTGTGTCGGCAGCCGCACCAGCTGCGGGCTCATCTCTAGCCGCTGCGGGTGTGGTGTGGCTCAGTGTACGGACCCGGAAGTGCTCTGGCCACAGTGCACCAACTGCGAACATACACCAAGTTGTAGCAGGCACACTTTGGGGTGACGCAGAATGGATACCCGGTATTTAAATATAGGAGAATGCTTAGTTTTCTGCTGCTTGGACCATGTCATTCCTGACTTGCAGATGAGGAAGCTCAGGCTTGGTAAGCTCTCCAAGCCTCACTTTCCTTCCCGGTAACAACCTTTGTCCACCTTGCAGGGCATCTGGGGCACTGACCCCTCAGACTCCTCTGTCCAGTGTCCTCCCTCGCCTCTGCCTGCAGAGTGCCACGTGCCCAGAGCCTCTGAAAGTCCTCTGCAGACTGTAGTGATTAGCATGTGGGCCGCCGAGAGAGAGGGAGAGAGAGAGAGAGAGCGAGAGCGAGAGAGAGGAGCGAGGAGAGCCTGGAGTGTGTCTGCAGATCCCACTGAGGCAGCGGGGTCATCTGGAGAGGCCTGGCTCCAACTCTCAGGCCTCCCTCACCTGCTGTCCCCACAGAGGGCCATCCGCGTGCGCAGCCACTCCATGGAAACCATGGTGACCAGCCAGAAGAAGCCGCATGGCGGGGGCCTCCCCGGCAGCCTCAGCGGGGGCATCTCCCACAACAGCGTGGAGGTCACCAAGACCACCTTCTCGGTGAGTGTCTGCGGGCCCTGGGGTCCCCCAGGCCTTGGTGGGGCAGGGGTGTGTTCACCCAGGTTTGGGCCAGGTGATCAGCAGGGCGAGCTGAATGATGGGGAGGGAGACTGAGGCTGCCCAGGGGCGACCCCTCCCCTTGAAGTGAGAGCCTCCAGCCAGGCAGCACTTGGGGCTGGCCCAGACCGGAGCGCACCTGTTGTCCTGCTCTCGGAGTTTCCTTGACACCTGGGCCTCCTCAGGACCAGCCCTGCGCAGTGGTCCTGGGCCCTGGGACTGTGAGAGGGCCCTCCCTTTGTTATTCCTAATGACAAGCAGCTGCCCCCTGCTTGCGGTGCACCAGGCACTGAGCTAAGTAACTCATGGGTCCCTGTGACAGCTGTCTGAGGGAGGTGCTGAGTGCTCCCCATTGCACATCTGAGGAAGGGGAGGCCCCGAGGGGTTAGGTAACTTGCTGGAGGTCACCCAGCTACGCCGAAGAACTGGGATTCGCGCTTAGGTCGCCCAGATCCTAAGTCTCTGCTCTTAATCGCTGTGTGTACAGTTCTAAGAAAAGAGAGCCCGGCTGGTCCCGGTTTTGGGTCTGGTCAGCTTGCACCAGGAGCTGGCCAGGTGAGGGGACCAGCGTCCCTCCTTTTATAAAGCAAAGTGGCTTTGTGTTTGTGCACGTTGGGGTTTTCTTGTTCTTTTTTGTAATAGCAGAACATACCCACCACGATACTGACAATTGGTATTGTAAACGATCATGTGTAATGCATTTGATTTACCAAATAGTGTTTTCATAGCTATTATCTTGTTCCTCCCAGCGGGTCTGTGAAGGGAGCAGGGCCGGGCAATTATCTCCAATCTGTGGGTGAGACTGGGGCCCAGAGAATTCTTCCACTTGCCCAAGGCTGCACTGCGTGTGAATGGCAAACACGGGCTTAGAGGCCTGGCGGGCTCCCATCTCCCCCTTCTCATTCTGCCACCCTCCGTCCGTCGTCCCCCACACGTGGCAGAAGCAGAGCCACATGCTTGGCAGGCTCTCTCTGCCTGTGGGTGCGTGTGGACTGCATGCTTGTCCTGCCAGGGATTTGCTACGTGACCTTGACCAAATTCCCTCGCCCCTCGACTCCTCCAGGACCTCCTCAGTAAAGCGAGGAGTTGGACCAGGGCACTCCCAGGACTCTCTCAGCTTTGTGGTTCCCAGTCTGTGACCCCCTCAGTCATCCTTTCCTCTCAGTACCTGGGGTTCTCCTTAGGGTGGCCCTGACCCCATGTTCCTCCAAGAATTCTGTTCTAGCGATTACCTGCTGTGTTTCTGGGGATCTCCCAGACCAGCTGTGGGGGTGGGAGGTGGTGCACAGGCTCTTGTAGACCGGGAAGGGGGGTGAAGGGAAGGAGACCTGGGTTTGGGGAGTGAGCGCTCATTTTGGTGGTCGCATTGGCAGCCTCCAGTGGCGGCGGCAACTGGGAAGAACCAGTCGCGGAGCCCCATCAAGCGGCGGTCGGGGCTCTTCCCCCGTCTGCACACGGGCTCTGAAGGCCAAGGGGACAGCCGGACACGGTGGTGAGTGTCCATGTGGCGTGGGTGGGCTCCCTCGGGAGGGCTGCCCGCAGCTTCAGCTTCGAGCGATGGCTTCCGTCTAACCCTGGTCCCCACGTCAGGCCCCCACGTCCCCCGTCACTCATTCAGTGCTTCGTCCCCCAATATCCCCGTCACTCATTCAGTGCATTGTCCCCCAATATCCCCCGTACTCATTCAGTGCTTTGTCCCCCAATATCCCCCGTCACTCATTCAGTGCTTCGTCCCCCAATATCCCCCGTCATTCATTCAGTGCTTCATCCCCCAATATCCCCCGTCACTCATTCAGTGCTTCGTCCCCCAATATCCCCTGTCACTCATTCAGTGCTTCGTCCCCCATGTCCCCCGTCACTCATTCAGTGCATTGTCCCCTACGTCCCCCCGTCACTCATTCAGTGCTTCGTCCCCCAATATCCCCCGTCACTCATTCAGTGCTTCGTCCCCCAATATCCCTTGTCACTCATTCAGTGCTTCGTCCCCCAATATCCCCTGTCACTCATTCAGTGCTTCGTCCCCCAATAACCCCGTCACTCATTCAGTGCTTCGTCCCCCAATATCCCCCGTCACTCATTCAGTGCTTCGTCCCCCAATATCCCCCGTCACTCATTCAGTGCTTCGTCCCCCATGTCCCCCGTCACTCATTCAGTGCATTGTCCCCTACGTCCCCCCGTCACTCATTCAGTGCTTCGTCCCCCAATATCCCCCATCACTCATTCAGTGCTTCGTCCCCCAATATCCCCTGTCACTCATTCAGTGCTTCGTCCCCCAATATCCCCCGTCACTCATTCAGTGCTTCGTCCCCCAATAACCCCGTCAATCATTCAGTGCTTTGTCCCCCAATATCCCCCGTCACTCATTCAGTGCTTCGTCCCCCAATATCCCCCGTCACTCATTCAGTGCTTCGTCCCCCAATATCCCCCGTCACTCATTCAGTGCTTCGTCCCCAATATCCCCCGTCACTCATTCAGTGCTTCGTCCCCCAATATCCCCCGTCACTCATTCAGTGCTTTGTTCCCCAATATCCCCCGTCACTCATTCAGTGCTTCGTCCCCCAATATCCCCTGTCACTCATTCAGTGCTTCGTCCCCAATATCCCCCGTCACTCATTCAGTGCTTCGTCCCCCAATATCCCCCGTCACTCATTCAGTGCTTCGTCCCCCAATATCCCCTGTCACTCATTCAGTGCTTCGTCCCCAATATCCCCCGTCACTCATTCAGTGCTTCGTCCCCCACGTCCCCCGTCACTCATTCAGTGCTTCGTCCCCCATGTCCCCCGTCACTCATTCAGTGCATTGTCCCACATGTCCTCCCGTCACTCATTCAGAGCTTCGTCCCCTATGTCCTCTGTCACTCATTCAGTGCATTGTCCACTCGGGCAGCTTTGAGGTCCCTGCACCTGACAGAATGGGTCTCGCAGTTTGGCCCCAGCTAGAAATGCGGCTCAGAGTCGTTTCTTTCTGTGCTTCCTTTTGCGAAGCTCACTCACATGTCCCTTTATGGAAGCCTCCCCTGATTCTGACAACAGAGTTGTGGAACATGCCTTTGGACTTCCAGACTTTGTTTCCTTCTTTCCTTCTTTCCTTCCTCCTTCCCTCCCTTCCTTTCTTCCTTCCTCCCTCCTTTTCTTCCTTCCTTCCTTCCTTTTTTAGAATTTATTTTTATTGTTTATTACAGATGTCCCCCATTTCTCCCCGCTTTGCTCCCTCCACCCTGCTCCTACCCCTCACAGGCCTTCACCGCACTGCTGGCTGTGTCCATGGCTGTGCATATATGCATATAGGTCCTTTGGTTAATCTCTCCCTCCCAGCCCGCTCCCTCTGAGATCTCTGTCAGTTCCATGTTTCCATGTCTGTTTGTTCGTGAGTTTATTCTGTTCATTAGATCCCACGTGTAAGTGAGATCATGTGATAGTTGCCTCTCTCTGACTGGCTTATTTTGCTTAGCATAAAGCAAAGGGAAAAGTAAACAGAGGGGACTACCTGAAACTGAAAAGCTTCTGCACAGCAAAAGAATCCACCCACCAAAGGAAGGGGAGCCCACTGTATGGGAGAACATATTATCCAATGAACATCTGAGAAGAGGTTAATTTCCAAAATATGTAAAGAACTCACACAGCTCAACAGCTCTCATATCCTACTTACCCCGTTCTTGCTAATTGTCTTTCTGATCCTTTAGTCAGTGAGCCCACCTGGTGTTTAATTCGGCAAGCAGCATCCCTCGAGTGCCTGGTGTGTGGGGGCTCAGAGCTCAGACAGGAGCTCCAAAGACACAAACCTGCCCTCCAGGAGCTTACAGTCTCACGAAGGAAAGGGAGGCAGGCAGGTTGACCTCCACGTGTACAAGTGCCTTCCTGTAGCCCTGGCGGTGGTGCCAGCCCCGGGCGTGGGCACGCAGGACGAGGGCGGTGATGGAGGAGGATGCAGAGCTCTGTTTGGAAGCTGTGTGTGTGAGTGAGTCCTTGTGGCCCACTCAGTAGGGAGACCCAGGGCTCTGAGTGCTCAGAATTGCTGGTCTTGAGCTTGGGAGAGAGGCGGTGACTAAAGGAGAGGTGGGAGTCACTGGGAGGTGGGAGGAGGTGGTGCTTAAGATGAATCAATGAATATGCTCACCCAAGAGGGTGTGGAGAATGCCTGGGGAACACCAGCACTTAAGGGCAAGTGGAGAAAGGAGGCAGAGCCAATGAAAAAGACAGGGAAGGAAGGGGAGCGAGGAGGAAGAGAGCCTGGGGAGGGGGGACCCTCGGAAGCTAGGGCAGGAGACCTTGCAGGAGAGAGGCCTGCAGTGGCAGCCGAGCAGAGCACAGTGACCCCAGCCCCTGGTGGGGTGGACAGTGAGGAGGTCCCTGGTGACCTCGTTAGAAGTACATCGGGGCACCTCATGCCTCCAGGATGGCTATAATACAGAAGACAAGAAGGAAGTGTTGGCAAGGACGTAGGGAAATTGGAACCTCGTGCATGGCTGGTGGGAATGTGAACTGGTGAGGCTGCTTTGGACCACGGCCTGGCAGCTCCTCAGAGGGTTAACCGTGGAGTTGCCACAAGGCCCAGCAATTCCCCGCCAGGTGCACACCCAAGGGAAAGAACACACGTGTCTGCATAAGCACCAGCACACGGATGTCCGTGGCAGCATTGTCATAGTAGCCCCAAGCGGAAACGATCCACATGCCCTCCCAAAAAGTGAAGTATTACCTTGCAATAAAAAGGAGTGAAGCATGATGGACACAATCTACAACATAGATGAGCCTTTAAAACACTAGCTGAGTGAAAGAAGCCATTCACAAAAAGACCACACCGTACTGTATGGCTCCATTCACATGCAATGTCCAGAATAGGCAAATCCATAGGGACAGGAAGTAGATTCTGTCAGGGGCTGGGGGGAGGGAGGAATGGGAGTGGTTGTGAGTGAGTGGGGTTTCTTTGAGGGAGGGTAGAAATGTTCTAAAATTAGATGGTAGCCATGGTTGTGAATATACTAAAAACCATTGAATTGCACAATTTAAATGAGTGAGTTGTATGTGGATTGTATGTCCATGAAGCTGTCATGAAAATAAAAGTACATTAGGGACAGGGCCCCAGCAGTGGACACTGAGCAACTGATGGGCAGTGTTTGTGTCCTTTGTTAAACGGCAGAAGGAAACCCTTGGCCCTGGCTGGGAGTAGCCTGTTTACCCAGAAGCCCTTCCCAGCACTCAGCACACGTATCCGGGGAGCCATTTTGTAGTCTGTGTGAAGGGTGTCCCCTGGCGTTCTGCAGCCGTGGCCCTGCCGGGGCCCCGAGGGGTGCGTGAGTGCTGGCTGTGATGGTGGATGTCCCAGACCTCACTCCATTCCCTCTGTGGCCAGCCCTTGACCCAGAGCTCTGCCATCTGGGATGGACTTGGGCTCGGTGGCCTCAAGCTGGGACTCCTGCCTGGTAGCTCTGGACTCTCACCCAGGAGCCTGCAGGGGAGGGACCCTGGCAAAGCAGAAAACCCTGCTGTCTGATGGGGGCATGGTGGGATAGATGGCCCGGAGGCTGTGCTCTGTCGGGGATGCTGTGACCCCACAGGACCCCATGGTGCAGTCTCGGGCCTGGAGTGAGGTGGGAGTTGGGAACCAGCTCACCCCTCTTCATCCTCATCTCCTCAGTGACAGTGCATCCAGCAACCCCAAGACTGTGGACGGTGGGCACTCTTCTCAGGAGATAAAGTCTGAGACCTCGTCCAACCCCAGCTCTCCGGAGATCTGCCCCAGCAAGGAGAAGTAAGAGTGAAGCTGGCTCTAGCCCCGCGGGACCTGGAATAGGCCTCTGCTCTGGCATCTCCCGCTTTGGGGACCCCTTGGAATGCACAAGCCAGCAGGCAGGGCCACGGGGAGCCACTCAGTCTCTGCGGGGCCTGCCCTGCCCTCGGCTCCCACGTGTGACCAGGGCCGCCTTCCCACCCCTCTGCAGGCCCTTCATGAAGTTGAAGGAGAACGGCCGGGCCAACATCTCCCGTTCCTCCTCCAGCACCAGCAGCTTCAGCAGCACGGCCGGGGAGGGCGAGGCCATGGAGGAGTGTGACAGTGGGTAGGTGCGGCCTGGCCAACCTGGGCAGCAGGGAGGCACCTGGGCCCACCGCTCGGTGTGTTAAAACAGCTCCTGTGGGCAGAGCCCCCTCCAGGCTCCGGGGAGAGCGGGGAGTATGGAAACAAGAGGTGGCCCACCCAGCCATCTCCACCCTCTGGCAGAGGTGGTTTAGGGTCTCCCTGGGGTGACAGAGGAGCAGCAGCAGCAGAGGGTCAGAGGTCAGGCTGAGCGTGTCCCTGCCGTGGAGTTCTTGGCTGGAGAGAGAGGGCTCAGCGCTGCATGGGTGTGGTCAGGGGCACTGCCTGGGGATGGAGGGGAGCCAGGGCTGGAGGCAGCAGGAGGAAAGAGCGTGTCCAAGTGGGCAGTGGGAGGCAGGGGCTGCCCAGGTCAGCTGAGGGTGGGCCCACCTCGCTCACCCGGCCTCTCTCCCCAGAGCAGCCAGCCGTCCACAACCTCGCCCTTCAAGCAGGAGGTGTTTGTCTACAGCTCGTCCCCAAGCAGCGAGAGCCCCAGCCTGGGGGCGGCCACCACCCCCATCATCATGAGCCGGAGTCCGACAGGTCGGTGTGCACCACGTGGTGTGCACCACGCAGCCAGGGCGGGGGCTGTGCCCTGAGCACTGTTTGTGGGGCACCAGCCCCAGGTGTCTGTAACTGGCCAGTCTCGGTCCAACCCCAGTGTGAGGCCTTGAGCTCTGCTCCCTCACTGTGTCTGTGCATCAGCCTTCAGGGCCTGTTCTTGTCCTCTCGTTACTCACGGGAACCAAGCTCAGAGAGGAGTTGGGACTGTGTGAGTTGAAAGCCGAGGTTCTTTCCACGGACCTCTCGCTCCTCCCCATCTCCGACTCGGGGCCCCCCATCACAGCGATGGTCCTCAAAATGCAAGGGTACCAGGTGGGGAGAGCATTGCAGGTGGAGGGAACAGCACATGAGAGGCCGTGATCTGGAACCACACGTGGGTCAGGGGGGCTGGAGTTCACAGTGGTGACGGGACAGGTGAGAGAGGAGTCAGTGGTTAGGGGACAGGGCCAGGGTGCTAGGGGACACGTGAAAGAGGAGACCATGGTTAGGGGACAGGGCCAGGGTGCTAGGGGACACGTGAAAGAGGAGACCATGGTTAGGGGACAGGGCCAGGGCTGCCCCTGGTGAGGATTTGGGCTCTGTCCTGCAGGCAGTGGAAGCCATGGGAAGGTCTTAAGTCTTTGAAGGTTCTTAAGTAGAGAAGCGCCATCTGGTGTTGAGAAAGACCATTTTGTGGCTGCAGCTGGCCCAGGAGGAAGGACTGGTTGGAGCAGGTGCAGAGGGGAAGATCAGCGAGGGTCACAGTGAGTGGTGAGGGGTGATGGGCCGTGGATTGTGGGGTGATGGAGCATTGGATTCAAGAGATGCCAAGGAGGTAAATCTTCGGGGCTCAGTAGCGGGGGCTTCAGGGAGAGCAAGGAGTCTGGGCCTTCGGGGTTCTGGGATCCCTGCAGTTGGACAGAGTAGGAGGAGCCGGCTCTGGGGAGAGGGTGAAGGTTGGCACCTGAGGGGCATGTCGGTAGACGTGCCTGGTAGGCACTGATGGGCTCTGTGGGTGCCCAGAAGTCAGAGCCTTGGTCCCGCCCTCCAGGAGGGCAGCACGGTGGGGTGGGGGCAAGCACAGGACCCTGGGTCCACCACTGACGAGCGATGTGACATTGGACATGTTCCTCAGCCTTCCCATGCCTCAAATACCAGAAGAATATTTACTCAGTTTTCCGTGTTATTCGCCGTGCTATAGACACATACACTTTCACATTGCATCTATATTGCTAATATTCTCTCCATTAGTTTCTGAAGTCTCAGCAACAAAACAGCAGATTAAGTTGATTTGTAGCATTTGCTGATCTCAAGCCACCGATGTGACTGATGTAAATAACCTTAAAAGAATAGGGAGTGGTAAAATGTAGTGAAATAACGAGGAAACGATGACTTTTGACTATTACCTTTGATGAATATCACTTAATTATAAGCTTATAATTAATTTTTTTTTTATTAATCCCCACTGGAGGATATTTTTTCCATTGATTTTTTTTAGAGAGAGTGGAAAGGAGGGAGGAAGAGAGAGAGAGGGAGAGGAACATTGATGTGAGAGAAATACATTGATTGGTTGCGTCCTGCATATGCCCCAAACTAGGGCTGGGGATCAAACCTGCAACCCAGGTACATGCCCTTGACCAGGAATCGCTCAGGCTGCCGCTCTAACCGCTGAGCCACCGGTCAGGGCTAAGCTTGTGACTGTGTGTGTAACAACCAGCTCACAACATTTGTAAAAATTTAAGGGTTGGCTCTTGTGAATTGGTGTGTTAGCTAGAGTGTCTCATGGAGGGGAGCGCCCCTTCTGGCCTCCCTGCCCAGTTCCCCAGCAGCCCATGACCGCCACAGCCCCACCCTCTTCATGGGCATTCTTCTTTTTCCTAGATGCCAAAGGCCGAAATTCCCCGAGGTCAAACCTGAAATTCCGCTTTGATAAGCTCAGCCATGCGAGCTCCAGTGCGGTAAGGATCTATGGGTGTGGGGGTGGCAGCAGGAGCATCCCGCATCCCACATTCCAACCTCCTCCCAGCCAGCCTTCCTTCCCAGGCATGTCACAGCGGGGGGAGGAACCTCTGGTCCCACCTGGGGGTGAGGCTGTTGGTGCTGCGTGGTGCAGCAGCCTGGGGGTCGCCAGCCACCTCTGCCCCATGTCCTGTGTTAGAGCCACACCCTCGGACACACACAGATGTGAGTTGTGAATGGTTGGCTCCTGGGGCCTTGGGTCCCTTCCGAGCTCACTGGAGAGTGGAGAGCTGGGCGCACAGAAGGTGCAGTCGGCAGGGGTTATGTTGCCTAGTTTTATAAAACTCTCCCGTGGATTTTTCTTGAAACAGGGTCACTAATGCGAAAGAGGAGACCTTCGCCTGTCAAAGGTGGGTCAAGTGTGTGTCCTGCTGTGGCCACGGGGCCTGCTAAGCCGACACTGTCCCAAGACCCTGACGGCTGGGGAGGGTAGTCGCCTCTTCTGAAGCCTCTGTGATGGGGCCCAGGATGGGAGGAAGGCGGGTGGCCTCGGTGTGGATGGGAAGGGTTGTGTGGGTCTGGGCCGGACTCACTGAGTTGGTCTCCTTGCTCCAGAGGTGCCTGGCTGGGGCAGTCGCCCAGAGCTGCTTCCTCTCCTGGAGCGAGAGGCGTCCGTTTGCCCCTGCCTTTCTGCCATCAGTGGCCTTTCCCAGGGCTCTGGGCTGAGCTCTCCTACCCGAGTGTCCATAGATGCCTCAGCACCCTAAACACTGCATGGCGCCCCGAGGGAGGACCCTGCTGGCAGCCACAGCCAGTTGGGGGGCGGGCAGGAGTGTGTGGTTTTCAGCAGATCTGGCCTGGGCCCAGCTCCCCCCAAGGCCTGAACGTGTGCGGGTGAAGTTAGCAGAGACCCTCTGATTTCCGCCCTGCTACGGGGCTGCAGGGCTGAGAGTCACAGTTGGAACCAAGGGGAGGGGCAGAGCTGAGCCCATTTGTAGAAACCTGATCTGTAAAAAAGCAGGTGAGTTGGGGGTGCCGGCACGCTCAGCTCCCATCCTGCACTGCAGACCCTGTTCACCAGGTTCCTGTCGATGACCACCTGCTCGGCTGTCTGACGCCGGGCACCCTGTGTGGTCCCCTCCTGTCCGAGCATATCCATGGGCTGTGGCCATGGGCACACGTGTCTGCCCTTCCTTCCTTCACCCCGTGTTTGATCGCCTCCCTCCTTCTTGTCTCCTCCAGGGAAGCCCTGATTCTGTCTTGGAGATGCTCCTATCCTAGCAGTTTGGGGGTGCCATTCACTACTCTGACCGTCACAGGCCTGTTGCTCCACCGGCCACCTGCCCACCAGAGCAGCTACCTGTCCCAGTGCCCCGACCTGCACAGCCCTGCCCACTCCTTTGCCAAGACACCCTGCGAGCACCTCCCCATCTCTGGACAAGGCCTCATTCCTCCAGGCTCCCCTGCTCCTGACCCCCCATGTGCTGTGTGTCTGGGTCATTTGTTACCTTGTTTTTGTCTGCAGCAGCCAGTGTTGGGTGAGAGGGGTCTGGGTACTGGGGACTCAGAGAGCCGAGAGGCAGAGCCTGGTGTGGTGGGGAGCAGAGGCCCGGAGGGGGCTGCGCCTGGGGAGGGGCGGCGCCGGGTCCTGACAGGCAGGCATTTTGTGCTGCTGGAGGGAGCACTTTTCCAGCAGCCGAGTCTGTAGCTCCTTGAGGATGTCCTGGTAGAAGTCGGCTCTGTCGCTCCCACATTTCTGGAGCTCCCAACATCTGTTTGCTTCTGTGCTAGGAGCTTCTTCCCCATCTGCTGACAGCTGCCGGGGCCTCTGTCCCTGCTGCCCGGGCATGGCTGGGTGAAGCTGCGACAGGGCTGGGCGTGTGGGAGCGGGCGCCACACTCTTCCTCGTGGCCTCATTCACACAGGCTCCTGTGTGGTTGCTGTGGGAGAGGCCGGAGCCAGTCTCTCCCTTTGAGCAGATGCTTTTCCCACGAAGGGGTGGGTGCCAGGAGAGGAGGAGCTGGGAGGGAGCAAGGCAGTGAGCGCCTGGGCCTTGGCTGGAGACCCTGAGACCCAGGCCAGGCCAGGATCCCTGTCTCTGCGGGTGGCAGAGGTTCGTAGGTTCGTGGGGAGTTACTTCAACCCACCTCTTGGTGAGAGCGGGGAGGTGAGGTGGGAGGACTCAGGTGCGGTCAGGCCTTGGCGAGGGAGGAGGACTCAGGCGAGGGGAAGGGGCGGCCTCTTTCTGCACTTACGTTCTGGCATCTGTGGGAGGCCTAGTGCTGCCCGGGGGCTGTGCCCTTGGGCTGTCGGCTCGATCTCTGCCACCCCGCCCCCCCCAGTCTCCTCTTCCCCTTTCCACTGTGGGTCTACAGGCAGCTGTCACACCGGTGGGATTCCTGCAGCCTGGGCCCCAGCTGATGCAGTTGGGACACTGCCTGCCAGGGCCCCTCAGCCAGAGCCACCTACCCGGGGGTGAGCCAGCGTGCTCTCTGTGGGACAGCCCCCTCCTTGGCTGCTCCCCAACCCCGAGTCCTCGGTGGATTCTGAGTGTCCTCCAGGAAAACGGAGTCTGAAGAGCAGACCCTTGGAGGTGCGGCAGTTTCAAGTGCACCTGGGCCCTCTGTGACACGGGCGGCCAGGGCTTTAACGAGCAGATGACAAGGGTCTCCTGCCCAGTGCTTTATTTGCATCGGATCTGGGCTTATTCCTGAGTAAGGCATATAAATGTTACACCTGCTTTTGTGACCGTTTCCCCGTTGCTTTTGCAATGAGAGCAAAACCTCGGTCCTTCGTCCCCCACTCACGTGGACCCTGTGGGGTCCTGTTTGCAGGCCGGTGGGCCCCTCCCCTCACACTGTCTGGGAAACGTGTTTACTTCAAGTCCTAGCCCCGTGGAATTTATTCCGGTTAGAAGGTCAACAAATGTCTGCGTGGCGTTGATTAAACGTTCCTGCAGCAGCACCCGCTGCAGTGACGAGGCCTGCAGGTCCTGGCGGCGTCCTGTTGGCTGGGTTTCTGAAGGAACTTGGAAGGTCGAACTGCATTTCTTTTTTTTTTTTTTAATTTTTTTTTATATAGTTTATTGATATTTTTACAGAGAGGAAAGGAGAGGGATAGAAAGCTAGAAACATCGATGAGAGAGAAACATCGATCAGCTGCCTCCTGCACACCTCCCACTGGGGATGTGCCCGCAACCAAGGTACATGCCCTTGACCGGAATCGAACCCGGGACTCCTCAGTCCGCAGGCTGACGCTCTATCCACTGAGCCAAACCGGTTTCGGCCGAACTGCATTTCTTTAAAAACAACCCCAGGCTCTGGCTTGCTTCTCTGGAGAGCTGGTATTTGCAGCTGCTGGGTGGTGGTGCTGTGTTCGTGGTCTGGGGGGGTCCTCTGGGGTTTCCAGGTGGTCCCCGCTCCGTCCTGCTTCGGAACCTCATACCCACCTTCCCCCACCGTTTGCCCCCCACCCTCCTGCAGCCCTCGCCTCCCAGGACGGCCTTGCTCCTGCCTCTGAGCCCGGGGCCAGGCTGGCTGGGCATGTCCCGGAAACCGAGAGGCAAAGGTCTGCCCCAAGAATCGCAGGCCTGAGCAGTGGGTCTACCCTCTGCTAACGGGGATGCCTGGGAAGGATCTGAAAGGTCCCTTCCTCTGTGTCTGCATCACCATCTTTAGCAAGTCCATCCTGTAGCTTCCAGAATGTACATGGCCAGGGCGAGGGGAGAGGAGAGGAGAAGCAGGACCCGCAGTCGTCCCCGGCCCTCGGGACCACGGGGCAGGCAGCTTGCATGCCTGGACAGTCTCCTTGCATCTGCTCTGGGCTCAGATGTCTTTCCGTTAATTGCTGCGCCCAGTTTTGGGGCTCATAGATGTGCTGAAGCCTCACGGGTCCTTGTAACTAGTTCCGTCCGATGGTGCTCATGCTGGTACCCGAGGGGCTCTGTGTGTGGCCCCCGACACAGGAGAAGTGTTTCCTGCTCGCGCCTCTGGCTGCGGGAACCGCCTGGCTCACGGAAGAAACTGCCCATGGGCTCTGTAGGCACCCAGGTGCCTCTGCTCAGATGATGCTTAAAAACGGAGGCAGGAAGAGCTTCTGCGGGGTCTTAGCTGGGGTTTCTGTCATGAGTGGAACACGGGGTTTCCTGAAAATGATTCTGTGGTTCAGCCTTGTCGGGAGCATCTTGCTGTCCACGCCTCCCGGGCTTCTTTTAGCATCGAATCCAGCCAGGCCACTGTCCAGAGGAGAAACCTCAGCCCCCGAGAGGGGAGCATAACTTGCTTGAGGCCACATGACCAGCCAGCGGCAAAGCTGGGCTGAGAACACGCAACCCAGGGCCCTTCCTCGCACCGCCTACGTTTCTGGCGCAGCAAGTGGCTGCGTGTGCTGGAGCCCTGAGGTGTGGGAGCCGGTGAGCTGGGGTCTGGGCCCTGGCTGGGGGGTGTGAGCCGCCCAGGGTGCTGGTGGGGCTGTTCATCGGGAGAGATATTCGCTGGGACTTTTCAGAGAGGCCCTGGGGCTCTGATGCAGCTTTGGGCCCTGAAGACGAGGCGGGAAAAGAGATTTCAGTGGCTTGTTCCTCAGTGACATTGGCCCTTCCACTCCGGCGTGTAAGGGGGGAGGAGGCCAGGGCGTAGACGCAGTTATCCGACACTCAGTTTCCCTTTTTTTCAGTTAAGAAAAGTGTAAGAGAAAACCCTTTGATTCTCTCTGATCCTTAAACCACGGTGGTTAGTGAAAATGTAGATGCAGGTGACCAGGCGGGACTGGAGGGAGCCTGTTTCAGTTTCTCGCCCTGAGGGTTTAAGGTGCCAATGCAAACACTACCTTCTTCATTCAGTCCTGAGGTAGAGGCAGGTCTGTGGTGGGGGGGATGGTTGGGGTTCAGGCAGATCTTAGGGCTGCAGCTGTCTGGCAGGGACCTGGCCGCTCAGGACCCCGCGGCTCCTCCCAGCCTCTGGCTACCCCTCCCTCAAGGGCAAGGGTGGGTCAGTGGGGTTTGCCAAGCCTGTCCTGCAGCCTGCCAGGGGCGGTTGGGGCATTCTCTAGTACAAGTTCTGATATCTGTTTCATCACGAGCCCTTTGCCCAACCCAAACCCACATGTCCCCCCTTTTAGCTGGACCATGGGCCCCTGGGGAAGGAAGGAGACAGCACCCAGCAGGGCCAAGGACCGGGAGCCCTGCCTAGGGAGAGGTGCTGGGGCAGCGGCTCTGCTCTGTGCCTTACCAGTCCCGGGGAGAGGGTGTTTGGTGGGAAGGCTGGAACTTCAACGCTGTTGTCTTTGATCTTGTGACATTTCCGCTTGGAAGGGTCAGTCCCCCCTCGTTGCTCCTTCGCATGTGCACCAACGCTCCTTGTCATGCGCTCCCCTTCCACAGCCCGGCCAGGGGAAGGATGCCGTTCCGTGTGAGCGCTTCCTCTGGGCAGGTGCAGGGCCCTAGGGGTGCAGCTTGGCCCTGAGGCCCCCCGTGGTGGTGACTTCCCTTCCTTCCCTCTTCGTGAGGGGGTGACTTGTGGACCCTGACTGCCTATGTCATGTAAATAGTGTACATTTAATTTATTGCTATGGTAGCACATTGTATTTGTTAATGTATAAAACAAATTCTAAAAGGTTGACAAATGTATATTTTGTTGCTTAAATGTGTCTTTGCAGAAATTGACAATAAATAACATATTTTGTGTCCATCAGTGTTCAGACTTCTTTGCTTGGGGCCCCACCCCCAAGCGAGCGTCACCTTTAACTCACCAGAGGTTGAATACTGGCAGCCCCCGGGCCATGTGGGGCCTGCAGATGTGTTACTTTAGCCTAAAAAGTGTTTTAAATTTTCCCAATGAGTTGCTGATGTTTAAAAAACTGACTACAGCCTGGCCGGTCATGGCTCAGTGTTTGAGTGTCAACCTATGAACCAGGAGGTCACCGTTTGATTCCCGGTCAGGGTGCGTGCCTGAGTTGTGGGCTCCATCCTCAGTGTGGGGCATGCAGGAGGCAGCTAATCAATTATTCTCTCTCATCATTGATGTGTCTCTCTCTTTCCCACTCCTTTCCTCTGTGAAATCAACAAACACATATTAGAAAAAAAATAAACAAAATACTGACCACAAACATTTTTTGAAAACCTAGAAAATCACAGAAACTTCCCACTTCTGTTACAAATCCGATGCGGTATCCACGCCTGTGGAGTGGCAGGGATTGCTCAGAGCTTACAGAGGCCCCTAGGTGGGGCCTGTGCACCGTAGTTCCCTCGGTTACACCTGGAGGATCTCACCCTTTCCTGCTATTGCTGGGCCTGGCCCAGGTGGGCATCTGAGTTTGAGACCCCTGCCATTCACCGATTTGTCTTCAACCTGGGGTTTTCTTCCTTCTGCCCACTTTCTCTCCAGAGTCCCAGTTTATTTCTTCAGGGATTCTTTCATGATTAAGTGCCCTCCCTCCTATCCCCTTTGATTCCTGCATGGCCACACTCTTACATAGATACACTTTGTTTTATAATGTTTGGATGTTTTGTGTGTGTGTGTGTGTGTGTGTGTGTTTGTGTGTGTGTGTGTGTGTGTGTGTGTGTGTTTTCCCTTAAGAAATCTGAAGGCAAGGAACAGGCCTTTATTTATTGGGACTTGGTTGTGTGATCTTGGGCAAATTTTTTAACCTCTTGGATTTGCATTTTCTTTTATGTGTAATTGGAAAAACCATCTACAAGGGAAGCATGAGGAGAGAAGTGAGTTTATAATTGGGAAAGAGCTTTGAAAAAAACTGGCAAGTGTTATTCAAGCGCCAGAGGTTCCATGATGATTGTTATTGTAATAACTGGAACAGCAGCTGACATGTATTGACTGTTACCACGAGGTTAAGTGTTGTACATATTCAGCCAGTTTTCCTGTAACACAACATATTAGTTCCTAAAAAAATCACAACACTGTGCAAAGTTGTGCAAGTGGGAAAAACAGAGCGAAGGACATAACACTTACAAACGCTGTCAGTGACACATAAAAATAAAAATTCATTCACTAGTCCTGGTTCGTATGGCTCAGTTGGTTGGAGCGTCCTCCTGTATACCTAAAGGTTGCCGGTTCGATTCCCTGTCACGGCACATTCCCTATCACGGTTGTGGGTTTGATCCCTGGTCGGGGTGCGTACGGGAGGCAACTGACCAATGTTCCTCTCACAGCTCTCTCACTTTCTCTTTTCCTCTCTCTCTAAAAATCAATGGACATATCCTTGGGTGAGGATTAAAAAAAATTCATGGTTTGTGAAGGTCTGGGGCGGGGGACAGGGGTGGGCTGGAGGGGGTCCATGGGGGAAAAAGAGGGACATAGGTAATTCTTTCAACAATGAAGATGAAAACAACAAACAAAAAACTTGCTTTTAGAGTTGGAAATTGCATTTTTGAAAATTATCAAGTAGATTCTATTGTAATTCAAATAAAACAGCATTGCTAATTAAAAAAATTCATTCACTACTGAGTGGAAACGGTAGCACAGTTTTACACGTTAGAGGATTAAGAAATATATAAACTCTACAATAAACACGGTGTTCTTACTTTGAGTCAGACCTGAAGTTTGATTGTGAAGGCCGGTGTTGGAAGGGTTGCCGCGTGTGAGTTACCGAGAGGTGGAGTAAGAGTTTCTGAAACCCCGGGACAGCAGTAACGCCAGATGTGGAGGGGTGCAGCTCATAACCGTGGTGTGCCCTGAGGCTGGTGGATGTTGGAGCTGTGTCCATGTGGGCTTTGTGTGTTCCTATGCAGCTCGATTTAGCTGGGTGCGGTTTTCCGCGTGCACCTAATATTCTCATGGGAGGGTTGCATATTCAAACATGCAGTTTGTGTTATATTTTCTTCTAATATATCAATGGCATTGGACCAAACTACCATTTTCAAAACAAGTATTTCAGCAGAACTGACTGTATTATCTCACTTAGTCATCCAAACAGCCAAATAAAGTGTGTGTTATTGTCTCCATGTTGTTAAAGAACCAGGATCAAATTTCAGTTTGGAATGCAAGTTTGGTGCAGGGTGTGTTCTGGACTGGGGTTCCAGACGCATCGGGATGGACCCGGTAAAGTGCATCCAGCCCTCTGGCTCCTCTGCCCGGCTCGGAGCTGCAGTACGGGAACCATGTCTGCAGTGTCCTGGGCCGCTGTGGTCACTCCCACGTCACGTGGGGCCCCGTGGTCACTCCCACATCATGTGGGGCTCCGTGGTCACTCCCATGTCATGTGGGGCCCCGTGGTCACTCCCACGTCACGTGGGGCCTCCCCCGAGCCTGTGGTCTCAGGCTTCCTATTTCTCAGATTTTAGGTTCCATCTGCAGTGTCCCCATGGCTGCAAGTGAAGCTGCATCTTCTACACTAACATCCAGGCCCGTCTGCACCTCATGGGTTGTCTGCTTCCTGGGTTCATGCGTTCTTCCCAGACGCGGGGGGATCGCTGATTCCATGGAGCTCTGTGGAGGGTGACTGTTTCCTGTCTGTGTGGGAAGGGCTGTCGGGGGCAGGGATGACTCCAGCTGGGCCAGTTACAGGTCCTCTGACCAGGGGAGGGGCACTTCTTTTCTGCTGAGGGCCATGTGGATATTTACAACATCATTCTCAGGCCACACAAAACTACCAGCTTAGAAAGTGGCCTGCTGTATCTGGTCAAACATTTAATTAACTCACCCCTAGTGCCTGGAAGGGCTGGACCAAATGACTTCTCCGGCCTTGTGTGGCCTGTGAGCCGGACGTCCCCACCCTCGCTAAACCTTCAGCTGGGCCTGTTCAGTTCCTTTAAACCTTCAGATTCTCAGCAAGCTCACCCGGTCTGTTCAGGTGTGCCCCCACTAGATGGGGCACTCTGCCAAGTTAGGGGCTGGGTCTTCAGACTCTTGCCACGTGTTCCCCCACCTCAGTGTCCAGCAGCTCACAGCAGTCATCAGACATCCTGGGCCATCACTCAGCCTCCCCACGGGGAGAGGCCCCTGCAGCTGCTCGGCTGGGTCTTCCTTCTCACTCTCCAAGTGCCTGCTGTGCCTGTGGTCCTGCCAGCGGTGTGCCAGCCGACCCGCCTTTGCCCCCTGGGTAGCTGGCGCCAATACCACTACCTCAGTCCAATTCTCTCACTTTGCAGTAGCAGCCAGTTATTAAAACAGGGCCATTTCAGTTCACTCAGTCCTGTTTGTTTTAAACATCAGCTCACATCCCGTTCTAGCATCCCCACCAACCTTCTGGGGCAGGTTAGCCTGTTGGGCCCAGGGTCCTGTGTGTGGCAAAGACCCCCTCCTTGACCTCATCTCTGAGCCCCCCTTTCAGCTAGTTGTCATCTTTGGCCCGTCCTCGGCCTGCCCAGCCCTGTTTTAGCAAAGCATCCCATTAAACTGGTTTATCAAGAATCCTCCCCACTCATCACCTTTGATATCCAAGTTGCCCTTCCCCAGCCTTTGATATATAACCAAGTTCCTCGTAGTAATTTTCCATCCAATCGCTCACCCTGCCTGCTGGCTAGAACTCCCCACTCGTTCCTGTTGTATGTGGAGCTGCGGTCAATCTTGCTCCCCTATTGCAATAGTCTTCAATACAGTCCTCCTTGCCTGTTGAACTCATTGACTCATTGGGTGCAGATTTTTGACTGGTAGCTGCTTCCCCAGCCCGCTATGTCCAAGCCCCTCCTTCCTCTGCACTTCTCCTCCAGTGTTGGGGTGGGGAAGTGAGAGGCAAAGAGGCCTCTCCTTTGGGGACTGCCTCTGAAAGACCTCCATGCTAGTCTGGGTGCTCTGAGAAGCAGACATCCGGAGGGGAATAAGGAATGTAGAGGAACAACCTGTGAGAGGAAATGTGGAAGGAGCTGGAGAAGGCTGGAGAGCCCTCAGGCTGTGATGCAGGCTTGCCCCTGGTGAAGGCGAGATGGGAGAACCATGGCGGGATGGAGGCATCTTTGATATCAGTCCATTTCTAAGAAAAATTCAGCAAGGCTGCTTGCTGGGTGGGTGCTGGGGGGTGGGGGAGCGGGGAGTGGTGGTGGGGCCGGGGAAGCCCTAGCCAAAGTCTCCCACCAGTGGAGTCCCTCATATCACTAGAGTGAGCCTTCATCACTCTGCCCGCCACGCCCAGTCCCTGGGGGAGAGCAGCCTGTGGGGGCCTGGCAGCGATGTGAATGCAGCGATGTGAATGCAGCGATGGGTCTCAGAGCGTGGCAGCTGGGGCCACTGGTCAGCCATGGCCCCTGCAGTTGGACACCTGAGAGGCACAGTCTCATGGTCGCCGTAGGCACGGCCCCAGTTTTGGTGGTTGACAGTATCCCCTCCTTAGTAGAGAGGCCCTCACTAGTTTAGGGGGAGGTGAGGCCCCCTTTCTCTTGGTTCTCTCTGCCTCTCAGTCCTTTTGCATGGCGGGCGTCCCAGTGCTGCTGCTTTGTCACAAGGCCTCTGCCATGAGAGACGGGGCTCAGGCGGGACCACGTGTCCCCTTTCTCAGCCCCTGTTCTGAGAGGTCTGCCTTGCAACCTTTGGCTAATGGTGTGAACTGCAAGCCCCGCTGCCTCCTCGGTGCCACTCAGCCCTCAGGATGTGCCCTCATCCCGACCACCCCAGCGGGTAGCGATGTCTGCTGTGCGGTGCCACACCCTAACACGCTTTCACCTCACCCGGAGTCTCCTTCCTCCTTCCTCCAGACCCTCCAGCGACAGGTGGTCTTGGCAATGTTAAGACAATCACCACACCATGACCCATTGGGGGCGTGTTTGGAGGACCCTCAATCTTGTAGAAATAGAGAGACATGTCAAATGTTCTCCTTCCCACACAGAGCCAGGGCTCCTCTTCCACTGTCTGGAATGAGGCAGGGTGTTCCGATGAAATGGTGCCTCTCCACAGTGTGGACTGGCTCCATGGCTGGTTCCTGTGACTCTAGCAGTTCCCTGAATTTGAAATGTGAATTGGTCGGCTTACTGCTATGGCCCATTCAAACATCTGCCCTTAGATATTTAATGGTGTTCTCATGGTAGGCACTGCTTATGGGAGCCAAGCTCATGTTCCAGAGAGGAACTCTGAGACCTAGTCATGCCACCTAAGGCCAGTGATCCTCAGAAGGGGACGTGATTTCAGAGAGGAACAGAGAGGGAGGGAGAGAGAGAAGAGAGAGAGAGAGAGAGAGAGATCAGTGATGTGAGAGAATCATTGATCTGCTGCCTCCTCCACGCCCCCTACTGGGAATTGAGCCTGCAACCCGAGCATATGCCCTAACTGGGAATTAAACCACGACCTCCTGGTTCATAGGTCGATGCTCAACCACTGAGCCACACCGGCCGGGCGGTTTCCACTTCCTTAGGCAGAGATAATACCTGCTGGAAACATACCTGGAGATAACACCTGGAGAAACTTTGTAGAAGGTCATCCCCAACTTCAGAGCAGCCCTCTCCACTCAGAACAGGATGCTGCTCCCAGCTGAGGAGGGAGGCCTTCTCTAGCAGCTCAGCCTCAGGGCACATAGGAATCCCTGGAGTGATGTTAACATGCAGATTCCAGAGACTAGAACTCACTGGACTGGGTGGGCCCCGGGGCCTGTATCTCACCAAGCACAGGAGGGGTTCTGCTGTGGCCTTTCCCTTTGGGAACCACTGATCCAGTGTGCAGGCTCTGTGTAAGCCTCTCTCCTGTTACAGTGTCTCAGGCCCAGTGAGGAAGCGGTGGGGGAATTGAGGGTGCAGGGGAGTTGAAAGATGCCGGCCCCCCACCTAAGGGACTGTCATAATCATTGTCACACAAATGTCTTGTGTCCCAGCGAGGCACAAGATCTTGCAGGAAAATGAAAGGGAGTTGCCAGAGAGAACAGAATAGAGAAATATGCATCAAATAAAGCTTGTAAGGAGTAGTTTCAGGGGAGAATGGACTATGGCTGCATGGAGGACATTACAGGGCAGCCTGTAATAGGAACATTGGGAGAAAAGATGAGCATCATGCAGGAAGCAGAAGGAATTTGGTGAAAAGGAAAATCAGATACCGAGAGAGTCAAAAGTTAAATGGAAACTTAACATTGAAAACAGCTAGAGCCCCTTTCTTCAAACCAAAACAAATGATCAGATGAGAGATGGGATGTGAGACTGCGGAAACCTACCTGCCATCTAGGAATGAAATCGCTACTGGGAAAAGGTGAAGACACCCAGGGTGAAGTGTGCGTGGCACTAATGGTGTTAAAGGTGAGTGAATCTCGTAACTCCAGCAGGCGAAGAATGTGGTTGATGAATTGACTCCATCGAATGGATGAATAACATGACACAGCCCCTATGAAAGAGGGAATAAAAAGAACTGCAACATAAATGGGTCCACAGGACAACATACACATGAAGACGGGATAGATGCAGCAAGACTGTACTATGGAAAGGCGTGTTTATGAGAAAGAGGGTAGAGAACTTGCTCAAATTATTGCGTCAGATGAATCTTAGTAATCTCCTGCAAGATATTATATTTAAGGAATTTAAATATAAAACTGACAAGGAAGTCTTTATACCTTTGCTCTAAAATATCAATCGGCAGGTTTTACAAGAATTTGTCACTAGTAAGGGCTCTCAGAAAACGTCCAGGGAAAATGGACAAGGAGGCCCAGATGTCATCCAGCTACTTAGAGTGCAATAATGAATATAATGAAAAAAAATTTTAACTTCTTTATTATAGAATTTTCCCCTAGGGAGGAAAGTTTCCCCAAACTGCAAAGGTTAAAATTCCAGAGATACCAACAGTTACAAACTATTACAAGGACTCAGCGATGATAAAATTATCTAAGATTTTAATTCAGTGACTTGTTGCCAGCTTGTATTGATTAGGCTGACTTTGTGGCAGGGCTTCAAGCCAGCTCCAGCTAGTTTAAGCTGACAGAAAAGGAGGCATTCATTCAAAAGAGACAGGGGTGTCTTCTAGAATCAAAGGGCAGGGGTGCAGCTGAGCCCCCGGAAGGACAGCAAAGGTCCTATCTGCCTCCGCTTTCAGCTTTTCTCTGTGCTTCTCCATATTTCTTTTCTTTCTATTGGGTGGTTGGTCTTTTCCTTACGGGTTTGTGATAATTTTTTGTTTACCTTTATTCTCGCCCTGAAGAGCAGCTGAGCTGGTCTCAGCACCAAGTTTTCCCTTCAGGCCTAGACTGTGAAATGGATCCAGTCATGTTTCCCTTGTCAACTGGCACCATGTTCATCTTTGCCAGTAGAGGGCGCAAGAGTCATGTTTCCCTTGTCAACGGGCACCATGTTCATCTTTGCCAGTAGAGGGCGCAAGAGGCACGTTGCAGGAGAAGGGTTCTGTTTCTGGTTCTGTGCTTGCTGGGCAAACTCTGGGACACAGGCACATGCGTGGGGCTCAGGTCTGGCTCCTGCAGCCTGGGCAGCGCATCCAATCCTAGGTTCCTGCAGCTCATTCAGTGTCCGGCTCCTGCGGTGCCCGGCAGCCAGCAGCACCCGGGGCCCCGCCGCTTCTCTGGGCAGCAACCTCTTCCTGAGCCCAGTTGGTCAGTAACCTTGGAGTTCACTGGGTGAAATCTGATAGTTAGACAAAGGGGTGGGGGCTGAGGAGCCAGTGAAAGGAGGTTCAGGTAGAGCAGGAGGAACTGTGTTCCCCTAGGAGGTGGGATGAGATGCTCACGAGGTACAGGTTGGGACCAAGGCTGGGATGGGGCCCGTGCAGGTCAGGGTCCAGAGGAAATGGAGGAGAAAACAGAAATGCATGGAGGATAGGACCACAGGAGGCAGAAGCAGAGAGGTGAGGGGTCAACCACACGGAGAAGGAATGAAGCCCGAGGTGGGGCGCCGAGCCCAACAGAGCATTTAGACACCCCCCACGCTTCCAGTAGCACCAAGTTAATCTCCAGCATCAATGTCAGGGTTGGGTCTCTGGACAAAATAACATCTGAACGATCTGGTCTGACCCTACTGGGCTTGAACAAGGTCCCCTGGGGGCTGACCAGACCATACAGCAAGAGCTGTGTGAAGTGGGCTGGGGAAGGTCCCAGGCATGAGCGTGGGTAGGATGGTGAGTGTGAGCAGAGAAACACAGCCCTGTCCTGGGCCCCGGTGGAAACCTTATGGGGCCACCCATGGGCGAGAGAAAGAGGGACTAGGAGCCAGGCTCAGGTTTATGAGAAGAGAAACACCTGCTCCGGATCTTAGGCTGTTGGGTGGAAGGGAGCTGGGATCCTTGGGTTGTCTGTTATTGGGGATTATTTGTCCTTTGTGTCTCCCTGCTCTCTGGAACTAAAAGTCTAGACCACATTTAAATAAAGAGAACATCCTGTAGCCTAAAGCTGGTAATTTCCCCAATACTCTGGATCTAAAGCCAGAGAAATGGGACAGTGCTGCCCTCACATCACAGAATTACCAAAGCACCCAGGAAGTGCCCATGGCTCACACGGGTGCCCACAAGCCACCATCTTCTACTGATCTGGGAGAAAGTTCCCTATTGTTATTGGCTAAGTGGAGCTAGCCAAGGCCCCTGTCAACTGGGCCAAGTGCAGAGCTGAGGCTTGTGCCTAGGAGGTCACCACCAATTCCTCAGGCGGAGAGGAGGTTGGGGATCTTTGTGGATCAGTCCCTGACCCAGGTAAGGGCAGGTCTCGTCACCAGGGCAAGGAGAGTGGGGGTCCCAGGCCTGGGGTTAGGAGAAACTTCAAGGATTTGGCAGGGATAGCCACTCTACCTTGAGGTTGGGTGCACAGTGGGTCTACAGCAATCTGGGGCCTGACAGTTCGCTGAGTCCAGAGAGAGAGAAGACAAGGAGGAGAGGGAGGGTCATGTCCTCAGTTACAACTGGGGATGTTCCACAAGGGTTGTCACAGGGAGCCAACAGAGCAATGGGGAAGGTCTGGTCCCTTCATCTTGCTGCAGAAGAGGACCTCAGTGTGAAGCCTCAGCCCCATGGGAGGCAGAGCGGAGACTGGGCCCAGGCTCCTGAATCCTCTCCCATCACTGCTTCCCCTGCTCCTGCAGACAGCAGACATGCTGGGCCCTGAGAACCCCACCTGGTGCAGACTTCCTGGAGCCGAGGAGGCAGTGCTGAGGGGAAGGATGAGTGTGCAGTGCATCTGGGCAAAGACTGGTCCCTTTATAAAGCTCAGCCTGGACCACTGTCTCACTCAGGTGGGTGGGACACACCTAGGCGTGTGTTCAGCATTTCCTGGTAAAATCCCATGCAACCCCCAAGCGACAACACCTAGAATTGTCTCCTGTCCCAAAATTGAATGGGGCTGGGAGGCAGGGACGGAGTGCACTGGGATGCATCATAACAGGACAGGAAATTTGGAAAAGAAACTGGGTTTCTGGACATAAAGAGGGTGGGACTCTGAAGGCAGCATGCTCTGTTGACTCATCCCTAGTTGTCCTGCAGGTTTGTTCTGACAGCTGGCAGGAACTCCTCCCACCGTCAATGAACCCTTAAATGTGCCAGGAATCAAGGTACCTGCCGTCTAACATCCTCCTTGACCTTCACAGCCTTATGCGATGGAGCTGTTATCCTCATGTTGAGGAGGAAATGGAGATTTCATTTCCATGTAAGCCCTGGTGTAGCTTTTGGATTTTGCATGTCAAAATGCTTACAATAAGTTATTAATTTTTATATTGAAGGTTTTCCTTTTGTACAATCTTGGCCTCAGTTTCAGAGTCTGAGCTATTTCTAATCCTCAACTCCAGGAATCTAAACATCATTGATCTGTTGATGTTGAAGTCCTTCTCTTACTTTATTCATCCTTTTATTTTCCTCATATCTCCATTCCCATTCAGTTCCCCACCCAAAAGCAGTTTATTTTTCTGCTTACTTTTACACACTATTGCAAATGCAGATAGTTGTATTGGTGTAGCTGCTACTTGTTATTTGTGTTTGGTATAGATCAAACATGGGGAAATATAGGAAAAGCACAATGTGCTGTCCAATGAATTACCTCTGCGCCTGGGACTGTCGCCCGGGTCAATGAACAGAACATTATGGACGTCTCTCCGGCTACTGCCACCCTCTCTCTTTCCATAGCCGCCATCTGAACTTTTATGATAAGGCTCTCTCTTTATTTTCTTTGTATTTTACCGAGAACTAAAAGGTAGCCTGGCCGGCGTGGCTCAGTGGTTGAGCATTGACCTATGAATCAGGAGGTCACGGTTCGATTCCCGGTCAGGCACATGCCTGGGTTGCAGGCTTGATTCCCTGTGTCTGGTGTGCAGGAGGCAGCGATTAATGATTCACTCTCATCAATGATGCTTCGATCTCTCTCTTCCTCTCGTCTTCCTCTCTGAAATCAATACAAATATATTTAAATAAAAAAAAGAACTAAAAGGTACTCAGACAATGTGGGGAGAAAACAAAAGCAAGTGGAGAAGATGCCCATCAGGGAGAGGTGGCTTGATTAGCCCCTGTCACCCTCTTCAAAGACACAGCCTCTGAGCTGGAACCCAGCACAGAGGGGCGGTGTGCAGGCCTCTGCTGTGATCTCACCCTCTGGAAGGACAAAGGGCACAGGTGAGCCCTAATCCTGGTGTGCGTTGATGTCCTCTGGGAAGCCCCATCTTAGTATGAAGTGGAGCGTGATGAGTCCTGCCCACTCTGCAGTTCAGCATCGCCCACCACGCAGTGGTCTGTGAAGACGGCCTAGAGGGGTGGGATGCAGCAGGCGTCTGGCGTCCCTCTAGGGGTCAACTCTTCCCATCCTCAAGCCCAGCCCTGGAATTGGGGGAAGAGAGCACCGGGTTACCCTCCTTTTCCAGGGGAGTGAGGACGTCGCTGCTAGTGGGCCACCAACGTCCTTGGTTAAAACTCAGGTTGGCTGCATGAGGGATAGAGAGCATAAGTAAGTACCCAAACCCCATGAATCCTATTAACGAGGTTCTTAGATTAGTATCCTTCATAGAGACAGAAAGATTCATGGTCATCAGGGTCTGGGAGGAGCAGGGCAAGGAGGAGTTATTCAATGGATATAGTTACAATTTATAAGATGCCTTTTATTTATTTATTTAAATATATTTTTATTGATTTCAGAGAGGAAGGGAGAGGGAGAGAGAGATAGAAACATCAATGATGAGAGAGAATCATTGATTGGCTGCCTCCTCCTGGGAACTGAGCCCACAACCCAGGCACGTGCCCCGACCAGAATCAAACCGTGACCTCCTGGTTCATAGGTCAATGCTCAACTGTCATCTGTATTTTCCCCCAAAGAAGAATGTCAGAGCTAAAGTGTGATGGGAGATGGCCCAACCTGCCTCTGCATTAACATGGAGAGATGCCAAAACACAAACATGAACAACAGCAGCAGCAGCAGCAGCAGCAACAACAACAACAACAACAAACCATGGCTGATGTCTCGAGAGGAAAAGCAGTGCAGGGGCCGTGCTCACTCACTGAGTTTCCTTTCTCTTGGGGGTCCTGGATCTGCCATTCCTGGCTGACGTGGTTGCTTTCTTATGGCCACACAGAAACTATTTACGAAGCTGGATCCAGCTTTTCTCTATGTTTTATTGAAATAATCTGTCTCCTGCAGAAATGTACCATAGCCAGAGCAGGCCTATTGGCAGTACTCAGAGTTTCAGGAACTCTTGGTACTGCTGGTGAGGATGTATCCGTCCAGCTAAGAACACAGGTAAATCGTGTCCCAGACATTCTACTCTAGAGTACAGGCTCCAAGGAAATGTTCACAGAGCCATAGGGACCAGATAATTATGTTTGTTTTGTGTAGAACAAAGCATTTGTGGTGGTTGGGACTTGGCGGTAATATGAATGGAGGGTTAACAGTGGGGAGCAAAATATGGTGACTTCACATCACAGAGCAAAAGCAGCACAGAGGTTATCAACTAGATGTACGTGGAGCAGCAGGGATGCCAGCGGCTGCTCCTCTCCACATCTGAAGGCTGCTTTGTTGGATTGCACGAGGCAGGGGTCCCGTCCTCTGCTACATGATTCCCACAGAACCTGGTTGGCTCACTTGGACTGCGTTCATGTAGCTTTTTAAATTTTAAATTGTTTTATTGATTTCAGAGAGTAAGGGAGAGGGATAGAGAGATAGAAACATCAATGATGAGAGAGAATCATTGATCAGCTGCCTCTTGCATGCCCTACACTGGGAATTGAGCCTGCAACCTGGTCATGTACTCCGACTGGGAATCAGACCAGGAATCGAACCGTGATCTCCTGGTTCATAGGTTGATGCTCAACCACTGAGCCACACCAGCTGGGCTAGTTTTTAATAGTTCAGTAGGACAAGGAAAAGTATTTTTTATTTTAAGAATAAAAACACAAAGCAAAGAAATCAAAGGCTTCATTTGAGATTCAGCAATTGACTCTGAAACTGAGGACCATGGGAAATAAAAGGAAGCTCTGAATGAAAAGTAGCAATTATTTTATCCCATAATATTGAGGCAAATGGAAGCAGAGCACTGAAGCTTACACTGTGCTGAATCCTGTTTGGAGCAACCATGAGATATTATCTTACACTTAGTTCCAACACATATTCTCTAGGATCTGACAATCCTTTCCTGGGCGAGGATGGTGGCAAGGTGTGGGGAACAATCTGGGTGTGGATCAAACCCAGCGGCTCTTTTGGGATGTTCTGCTCCCCCTCCTCCCCCCCCCCCCACACTCTGTTCCCTTTGCACTCTTTCCACCTGCAGAACTGAGCTCACCTTTCAGGACCCCATTCTACAGGCACCTGTTCTGTGAGGCCCTATGAATCTCCCGAATGGTTTTTATTGCTTCTTGCAGAATCCCATGACAGCTTTGCATCACTATTTTCAACGCCTGTATTGTTCTGATAATATTGATGTACTGCCCTCCCCACAACCGGGCAAGGAACTGCCCGAGGAGCAGGGTTCTGGCACACGACAGACTCTCACTGAGTACTCATCGGATGAATGAAAAGACAAATCACAAGAAGATGTGATTAGAGGCCCTGGCCTAGTAGCTCCATTGGTTAGAGCATCATCCCGATACACCAAGTTTGCAGGTTTGATCCCCAGTCAGGGCACATACAGGAATCAACCAACGAGTGCACAAATAAGTGGAACAATGATTGATGACTCTCTCTCTCTCTCTCTCACTCTCTCTCTCTCTCTCTGTCTCTCTCCCCCTCTAAAAATCAATCAATAAATCTAAAAAATGGGAATAGAACTTAACAACTTGTCCCAGGGTCAAGAGTTCTGAGCTCCAGTCGCAGATCCACCATAACTCTCTGTGTGACTCAGGGGAGAGACTCATCTTGTCTTGGTTTAGCAGAGTGTCAAAGAGGAATAAGAATCATTCCCCACAGGATACTCAACTCAATCACATGAGATAAAGGGTGTAAAAGTGCCCATCAAATGTAGTGAGGTAATAGTACTCATCTAAAGTTGAGGAAATCAATGGAAGACAGGTTAGCAATTTGCAAAGGCTGGAACCAGCATGAGTGTTCACTGAGAATCAGGGGACCTTCCTTGTGGTCAACACTGTCACCAAACAACCTTCATAATATTGAACAAGTCAGTTTTTCTCTGGGCCTTGGTTGTGTTACCGTAAGTTATAGGTTAGGAATAGATTGTCCCCGAAGAGCCATCTGCTTTAAGGATGTGACATTCTTGAGACCGAGGACAATGGGACTCTGGGTGGAACTGACTGATGCGCATTGGGGCAGGGACCCTTTATGTCACGAATGTCCTTAGGAATCCACATTTCATTTGACTTCATCTCCCATCAGCACATGGGCAAAGCATGGTCTTAAGTACCCCCTGGCTTCCACGTTGCAGAATGCTGTAGGGTTTAACCAGCAGCAAGCAGTTCCTGAACACTGACTGCCACCTGCACCTGGACAGAAACTCCACCCTCCTCCACTCGCACTGAACAGCATTCTGAGCATCTCCTCTGTTGGCGCATAGCACTGAAGAGGGGACAGGGAATGTCCCAGGGCCCAGGGTCCACACTCATCTCCTCCACAGGCACCGCTTCCAAATCTCCTCTGGGGTCAGAGCCTCTCTCCGCCCTCAGCCCCTGAGCCCTGGTTCAGCTGAGCTTTTTCCTGAGGCTCTTCCGTCTCACCAGAGCCCAGCAGCCATTCTTTCTCAGGCCCCAAGGCTGAACGAGGTTGTGGATCAGCCTGGCTTCTCCCTTTACATCAATCCTCTTCGATGCTCTGAACGACCGGGTGAGGATGGACTAACAGCCTCGTACGGCGCCCAGCCATGGCACAAGCTACACTGTCTCAGGACAAATGGGTGTTAACTTTGGACCACATGCAGGGTCCCTGCTTTCAAGGAGTTCAGCCCTGTTGGTTGACACGGATAGAAAGGAAATTCTAATGGAGTGTGAGGAGTCCTACCATTGACCCTGAGGACCATAAGCACTGAGAACGTGAGCCCATCGCGGGAACACTGTACAGACTCTCTTTAGGATGCAATTCCTAAACCAGAAAGATGAATAAGTACTTGTCTACCCTCTTCATCCTGATTTCACAATGGCAGCTGATGAAAACTTTGTGGAATTAAATGGAGGTCTGGAAATCAAGGGGCAGGTCTACCTTAGAGGTCCATGGTGATGGTCAGTGCACTTGTGCGCACTTGCAATGGGCCTGGAGGGGCAGCCACCCGCCTTGCGTGGAGCGTCTCCTCACCTTGGAAGCTCAGAACTGTGGTCTCAACAGATGCTGTTTCCTATTTTAAATTACACTTTTCAGTTTGGCTCTACTTTCCAGGGTCCTTTCCTAAGTTTCACAGCCATCCTCAAAACTGGAGGCAGAGGGTGTTAGAAATGAGGGGGTGGGGACTGGAGGGAACTGGGAGGAGAAAAATGAGGGAGATAGGAGGGCAGGCCCAGGGCCTGGTGTGGGACGACCGTGCTAGTGATCTATTGCTGAGAGTTCCCCCACACTAGAGACTTAACCAACACACACTTATTAGCTCACACATCTCTGACGAGGAATCCCACATGGCTCAGCTGGGACTACTGTGGTGTCACCTGAGGCAGGATCCGTGTCACTGAGGGTCTGAGCTCACTCGGGTGCACTCTGGGATTCAGTTTGGATGGAAGGCCTGACTTCCTCTCTGTCTGTTGGTCTCATTCAGTGCTAGGCCATGTGGGTCTCTCCAGATAGCAGCTCACAGCACAGAGGCTTATTCCTGTGTGTGTGTGGGGAAGAGAACAGATCAGAGTGAGCAAGTGGTAGGCACTGACTTTTATTTTATTTTTATTTTTTAAAAAAATATATTTTATTGATTTTTTACAGAGAGGAAGGAAGAGGGATAGATAGTCAGAAACATCGATGAGAGAGAAACATCGATCAGCTGCCTCTTGCACACCTCCTACTGGGGATGTGCCCGCAACCAAGTTACATGCTTTGACCGGAATTGAACCTGGGACCTTTCAGTCCGTAGGCTGACGCTCTATCCACTGAGTCAAACCGGTTTTGGCCGTGGCACTGATTTTTAAAAAAACTTTTCAGGGTGGGAAGAGATCAACCAAAGAACTTGAATGCATATAGCATAACCCAGGGACACAGACAATAGGGTGGTGAAGGCCTGGGGTGGGGGGCAGGGATTGGCTAGAAGAGACCAATGGGGGAAAAAGGGGACATATGTAACACTTTCAACAATAAAGATTAAAAAATAAATAAAATGAATTTGCTTTAAAATTGTTAAATTAAATTTCTTTTTCAAAAAATTGACTTGAGGCAGAGCGGGGAGGGGGGGGGAGAGGGAGGGGAGAGAGAGAGAGAGAGAGAGGGGAACATCAATGTGAGAGAGAAGTATCAATTGGTTGCCTCCTGTATGCACCCCGACTAGGGATCAAACCCACATCCTAGGTATGTGCCCTGACCAGGAACCGAACAGCAAACTTTCAGTGCCCAGAATGATGCTCAACCACTCTGGCTGGGCTAGGCACTGACTTTTAGAACCAAATCATGGAGGTCATGTTGGATCCCTTTGCCATCTTCTATGGAGTCACTACTGACACCCACACTTAAGGGGGGGGCACACATTCACACCACATGAGGAAGGTGAAGACCATGGGGAGTCACTGAGGAGAGAACTGGTGACCTGAGAGGTCCATGCCTTGCCCAGGATCACAGACGGTCAAAATGCAGAGGCTGAGATAAACCCAGCTGTGTGTCCTCAAAGTTGGGGTCCTAGGTGCACCCAGGTTCCATCAGGGGCTCTGGAAAAGGCTGTGCTGGTGGAATCGTGTACAGACATGGAAATGGCCTGGGGGAGACGGTGAGCATTTGGCAGCCTAGACAGTATTTGTCTGAAAAGGCGCCCAGATCTGGAATCACAAAGGTGCACCTCTGTCCACAACCCACCCACAGTGGAGAAAGCTGGGGCTGGGCCCCCTTATGCTGAGCTCATGCTTACGCAGTCCTGAATCACATCCTTTTTGGATAATTGGGAAACAGAAGCCCATAGTCAGGCAGGGATAGGCCAGGGTACATGACATTCAGAGTCCAGAGTTCAGGAATGTTCAGACCTTCCAGGCCAAGGCTCCCACCTCCCCCACAGAGTTGGTCTGGAAATTAGAAATCCTGACGTACTGGGCAGCTCCTACCTGTTCCTCCCTATGTGGGGCTGTTTTGTTCTGGGATCCAGAAAGGGAGCACTGGCATGCACGCGTGCGCGCACAAACACACACACACACACACACTCTAGATGTGATGACCTTGGGTGGGATTAGAAGAAAAGCAGACTCAGAAGAGGTGACAACAGGAAGGAAAAAGAGGTTGAGGCACTACCTACATGTGACAGTCCTCCTCCTACTTTACAGCTACCCCCACATGAGCCTGAACAGCCCTCAGAAGCACTTGCTGCATAACCCATTGTGCAGGCAGGAAAGAGACGGGCCCTGACAGGCACAATGACTTATCCAGGATCCAGAAGAGGTAAGAATGAGGGGTTGAGTCTGAGCCCAGGTCAGTTTCCTCAACTCTGGGATCCTGGCTGCACCCAGAGTTTCTAGGGAGCTAGGGGTGTGTTGGTGCCACTGTGTACAGATCAGGTGCTTCACGGGGAAGAGAGGTCCACAGACAGCGCCCACAGGACTATTTGCATAGCTGTCATGAGATGAGGGGACTCAGGCAAGACAATCCCAGGTATTGAGGTCACTATCCAATAGAACTTGGAAACCCTGTAACCAGGCCCCCACATCTAGCCCCACAGGCAGCTCACTTGCCAAGAGGCATTTGCCAGTGCAAGATGTTCTCTTGCTGTTTTCCCAGTGATTGGTGCTCTTGCTTCCGGAGACCCCGCAGTGAGAGCTTTTCCAGATGGTGCAGACGTTGGTTCAACCCTCGTCCCCGACGTTGCTGGCCATTTTTAAAAATATGGCCTCAGGTAACACAAGGTGGGCTGGGTCAGACCCATTCAGGCCAGGCCACCTCTGTGCACCATCCCTGTGCAACCCACATCCCCTCCTCTTCATGTATTGGGAAGAGGAACCTGAAGGGAGAACCCTGGGGCAGGAACAGCTTTTGGGGCAGTGGATCACCTAGAGGCTCTGCTGTGATCACACCCCAGGGCAGGGCAGGGCAGGCCATTGGAGATGGGCTTCCAGAGGGGTCCCTTATCTGCGCCAATGGGAGTCCTAGGCCCTCAGGCTGTCACTGCTTTTCCTCCGCAGTGGAGGTCTGAATGGATCACACTGTGTGTGTCTGGAGTGGAGGGTCACAGGGGTCACAGAACCAGCAAAACAGGGCTCTGAGGCTTTCCCCTGGTGACTGGGAACTGTCTTTACAGAGCTCCACACAGGAGAACAGAGAGGAGCCAACAGATGGGGTCCTCAACTCCATGCCCCTGCAGGAAGCACAGGTGCCCCATCCATCCTCCAGTGTGCAGCACGGCTGCGGGGTGAGTGCAGGTGCTGAGGTGACCCAGACTCCAGGATCCCATGTAGTTGAAAAGAGCCCTGGGTTCCAGAAGCTGCTCTGCTAGGCCCCTAGGTCCCTCCTAGAGTCCAATTTCAGCAGGCAAGATGAGCATTTGGCCAGTATTTGTCTGAAGCGGAGCCCAAAGTTGGAACTGCATACATGCACCTCTGTCCTATACCCACCCAGGGTGGAGGGAGCTGGGCCCCTTTGTTCTGAGCTCAGGCTTATGCAGTTCTGAACCCAACCCTCAATGGAAAATTGGGAAACTGGTGTCCACAGAGTGGCAGATATTACCTAATGTTCATGACATTCAGAGTCCAGAGTTCAGGAATGTTCAGACCTTCCAGGCCAAGGCTCCCACCTTTCCGACAGAGTTGGTCTGGACATTAGAAATCCTGACATACTGGACAGCTCCTGCCTGTTCCTCTGTTTCTAGGGGTCAGGGGACACTTTTTTTTTTTAACTAAGAGGAATTTTTGTATTATTTTATTATGGTTTAAAGCATAACATATGTTTCATTTTCCCCCCATGAGCCCCTCCCCAGCCACTTCCACCCCCCAGCAAATGCCCCCACCACCTCAGTGTCCCTGTCCATTGGTTCTGCTTATATGCATTCATACAAGTCCTTTGGTTGATCTCTTACTCTACCCCTGACTCTCCCCTGCCTTCCCACTGAGGTTTGAGGGTCTGTTTGATGCTTCTCTGTCTCTGAATCTATTTTTGTTCATCAGTTTATGTTGTTCATTATATTCGAAAAGTGAGTGTGATCATGTGATATTTATCTTTCTCCAACTGGCTTATTTCACTTAGCATAATGCTCTCCATGTCTTCCAAGCTGTTGTGAATGGTAGGAGTTCTTTCTTTTTTACAGCAGCATAGTATTCCATTGTGTAGATGTACCACAGTTCTTTCTACTCTTCTGCTGATGATCACTTAGGCTGATGGGCATTTAGGCTGTTTCCAAATCTTAGCTATTGTGCTGGTATGAACATAGGGTTGCATATATCCTTTCTGATTGGTGTTTCTGATTTCTTGGGATATATTCCTAGAAGTGGAATTACTGGGTAAAATGGGAGTTTCATTTTTAATATTTTAAAGAAACTCCATACTGTTTTCCACAGTGGCTGCACCAATCTGCATTCCCACCAGCAGTGCACGAGGGTTCCTTTATCTCCACATCCTCACCAGCATTTGTCCTTTCTTGATTTGTTGGTGATAGCCATTCTGACAGATGTGAGATGGTATCTCATTGTGTTTTTAAAAAAAATATATTTTTATTGATTTCAGAGAGAGATAGAAACATCAATGATGAAAGAATCATTGATTGGTTGCCTCCTGCATGACCCCTAATGGGGATCGATCCCCAAACCTGGGCATGTGCCCTTGACCGGAATTGAACCTGGGACCTTTCAATCCATAGGCCAACACTCTATCCACTGAGCCAAACCGGCTAGGGCAGTGGTCGGCAAACTCATTAGTCAACAGAGGCATGCATATGGGCATGACCGGTGGGTACAGACAGCAGGGGGTTGGGGGCATGTGTGGGGAGGGGGGATGAGGACAAATATGTGATATCTTAATCAATAAAGAAATTAAAAATAAAATAAAATAAAATAAAAATGCAACACCCCCCCCCCAAAAAAAAAGAAACAGAGCCAAATATCAACAGTACAACGATTGAAATTTCTTTTGAGAGCCAAATTTTTTAAACTTAAACTTCTTCTAATGCCACTTCTTCAAAATAGACTAACCCAGGCCGTGGTATTTTGTTGAAGAGCCCCACTCAAGGGGCCAAAGAGCCGCATGTGGCTTGCAAGCCGCAGTTTGCCGAACATGGGGCTAGGGCCCTCATTGTTTTGATTTGCATCTCTCAGGTGATCAATGACTTTGAGCATGTTTTCATAAGGCCATGAGACATATGAAAACAGATTTTTTTTTTGTGACTAACAAAAAGAATTTTATTAAACTCACTGAAGTCACATGTCCACATATAGCCATCCTCACTGTGGCCAGGTCAGTTCGATGTGCAGATACCTCCACTCTGGGGCCCTGAGACACACTCCCCAGAACCACCTGGATGTGGGAATTGGCAGCTGTTAGAAAGAAGGAAATGGAAGTCATGTCCACCACAGGCCATTGTCAAATAAAACATTGATTTCTGGTTTCCACTCCGACATATAAGAGCTTGGAAGTCCTTACTCTCATCCTTACAAGAAGAAAAAAGATGAACAATCCAAAACAACAGGAACTCTTTTTAGATCCATCAGATCATTGAAATCACATGGCTGGAAATTAACCTTTGCTGCTGCAAACCACTGAGATTCAGGCCTCCTTTAACACAATACAACCTAGCACTAGCACTTGTGTGTGTGTGTGTGTGTGTGTGTGTGTGCGCGCGCGCAAATGATTTTGGGTGAAATTAGAAGAAAAGCAGACACCGAGGAGGTGTCAATAGGAAGAAAAAGGAGGTTGGAGGCACTTCTGCCTTGTGACAGTCCTCCTCCTACTTGATAGCTACTCCCCCTCATGAGCCTGAACATCGCTAAGAAGCACATGCTGCAATAACCCATTGGGCAGGCAGGGGAGAGACAGGCTCTGACAGGTACAATGACTTATCCAGGATCAAGAAGAGGTAAGAATGAGGGGTTGAGTCTGAGCCCAGGTCTGTCTCCTCAAATCTGGGACCCTGGCTGCAGCCAGACCTTAATGGCTATGGAGAGGGGTGTGTTGGTGTCACTGTGTACACTGTTGGTATTTCATGGAGAAGGTGAGTGAGCAGTCAGCAGCCCACAGGACTATCTATAGTTGTTATTAGGTGAGGGGTGTCGGGGGGGTGGCAATCCCAGGAAATGAGGTCACTTCCTAATAGAACTTGGAACCCCCGTAACCAGGCATCCACTTTCTAGCAACTGCCCAACCGCCACTCACTTGGCAAGAGCCAGTTGACAGTTCAAGATGTTCTCTTGTTGTGTTTCCAGTTATCAGGGCTCTGGTTCCCGGAGACCCTGCAGTGAGAGTTGTTCCAGACTCTGTAGACGGTTCCACACTCGTGCCCGACATCTCTGGCCGTTTTCAAGAAGATCCCGTCAGGTAAGAGAAGGTGGCCTGGGTCAGACCCATTCACGCCAGACCAGCCTCCTTTGTGCTCCATCCCTGAGTAGCCCGCATGCCCCTCCCCTTCATGTGGTGGGAAGAGGACCTGAAGGGAGAACCCTGGGGCAGGAACATTTTTTAGGGCGGCTGATCACCTAGAGGTCCTGCTGTGATCACACCCCAGGGCAGGGCAGGGCAGGCAGTTGGAATGTGGTTCCAGAGGGGTCCCTTATCTGTGCCAATGGAAGTCCTAGCCCTCGAGCTGTCACGCCTTTTCCTCGCCAGTGGAGGTCTCAGCAGATCACACTGTGTGTGTGTCTGGAGTGGAGGGTCACAGAACCAGCAAAACAGGGCTCTGAGGCTTTCCCCCTGGTGACTGGGAACTGTCTTTACAGAGCTCCACACAGGAGAACAGAGAGGAGCTGACAGATGGGGTCCTCAACTCCATGCCCCTGCAGGAGGCACAGGTGCCCCATCCTTCTTCCAGCGTGCAGACCGGCAACAGGGTGAGTGTAGGTGCCCAGTTGACCCAAACGCCAGAACCCCAGGGAGTCAACGGGACTTGGATTCCAGAAGGTTCCCTGCTACTCCCCTGAGATCCCTCCTAGCATCCAGTTTCCAAAGGAATCTGGGTCCCCATCTCCTCCAGTCAGGAGCTGGGGCCTCCCTGGGCTGCACATAGTACCAGGACGGGGACTGCTTATCACGGCGATCCATGTCTTCATTGCTATGGGACCTGGACCTTATCCCCTTCTGTTGCCATGACAACGGTGCGACCCTGAACACACTACACGTCCTAATATCCAGACCCTCCAGCCCAGGAAAAGCCTCTGTGTCTCATCTTACATTGGGATGTTTTGTCAGAAATCACATGGGTGACACTGTTAATACAGCATGTGCTGTCTGTCCTATGCTAGGAAAATGACCTAAGATACTAATGTGTTTCATATTCCTCGCCTCTAATTCTATTTTCCTGCCAAGAACCTTTTCTCTTATCAATGTGAAAGACATTCAAAGCTGTGAAAAAGTTTTGTGTGTTTATTTGAACCAAAGTGTCGACAATTGCCAGGGAGCAAAATCTCAATGGGTTGAGAGAATGCTCCAGAGAATGGCAATTTTGCACCTTATTTTATAAGTTACAAGCAAAGTGCAGACTTATGTGGGTTACATGAAATCCATGGGTGATAGATTAGGCAGAGAGGAGAGTGCAAGGTGTGGAAACTTCTGTGATTGGATCAACGGTAAAATGATAGGCACATACTTCCATAGGTGGATGTAGGATAGTTTCAAGTCAACAATGAACTGAATAACAACGAAGGGATCCGTGATCTCCGCAGAGCACAGAGTGGTGCCTGTGCTTGAGTTGTCCAAAATAAGGAAGATTCCTTTGATAATCCAAAGATATGTTATCATAGATGTAAAAAGGCAGTACACAGGCTCAGTTAAGGTAAAGATTGACCTTTGTCAGGGAAGATGCCAGACTAGGACATGACTGCCCACCATGAGCTCCTTTTAGTTAGTATTTTAATTTCAGACCATCCTTTGTAGTTACTTAAGGTCTCTGAGTTTGCAGGACCTCCACGCAGGACTTTTCTGATCTAGTCAGGTTAGCATGTGGCCCCTTTTTTCGTCCATACATCCTCCTTTTGTTCAAAATCAATTCAAATTATGCATTGATGATCAGTGTTAGTGTTTTGTCTTGCTGAACAATGGACCATTGGGGATGAGGCAAGACTATAACCTTAAATGGTATTCAAGGTGCAATTATTATTCAAAATAAAAAGGCAGGTGAATGGGAGGCCATGAGATCCTATATGCCTTTGTTAAAAAATATTCTGTATCGCCGAAACCGGTTTGGCTCAGTGGATAGAGCATTGGCCTGAGGACTGTAAGGGTCCCAGGTTCGATTCCAGACAAGGGCATGTACCTTGGTTGCGGGCACATCCTCAGTGGGAGGTGTGCAGGAGGCAGCTGATCAATGTTTCTCTCTCATCGATGTTTCTAGCTCTCTATCCCTCTCCCTTCCTCTCTGTAAAATATCAATAAAATATTTAAAAGAAATATTCTGTATCAATTTTAAATTTTGAGCTACCATGGGCACAGTCCTTTTGCTGCTTATCTTAAGTTTTGGTGTTTTGCATCTAGTATAACATTTACATACCAGGAACAAAAACAACAGCAATAAAGCAGTAATACCATTTAGGAATAGAAAATGTCTAGTGCTAGACTGAGGGGAATAAGCATCTCAGCCAACCAAAAAACCCTTTGCATGCATTATCATAATTGTTTATTAAGCTAATGGTATGTTTTCCTCCTCCATCCACTGTCCCTTGTACTTATGATATGTTTGGCCAGATGAATTAAGACTCTCTACTTTTTCATTATCATAACTGATCATCAGAATGTCATTGTCTAGTAGGTGGGAAAAATTTGCAGGTATCCAAATTCAACTTTTCATATGTAATAAGGGAGAGGCCTGGGGAGATAGATATTGTTTCCTTTAGGAAACCATGAAGAGGGTAATAACAATATAAAATCATTTGATGTATATTTAATCAATAACAATGAAGTGATAAAAGAACAAGGTTTGAGCAGCAGTAATTTGTGAGCATCCAGGCCTTGGCGACTTCTTGGGATAGCTTTCAGCCCCCATGGCCAGTGGTTTCTCATCCTTGAAAAGTCTTCAATCTCCATGGTGGATGGAGGCCAGTGTCAGAGATAGATGTCCATTTGTGGTAGGGCATCTGATAAGGTAACATCCTTTTTAACACGTTGGAGAGAGTCTTTAATTAATGTGTTTCAATAAACAAAAATCTCCTGGTTGTAAGTTTTGGTGTTTGAAGTCTTTGTCTCTTGGGAGTACTGTGAAATGAATGTCACAAATTTATCAGTCCCTATAACCTTCTCAATGAGTCATTGATAGTAATGTAGAATGTCTGCTTTTAGTTTTTCTTATATTTGGAAAACAAAAAGATTTAAAAATAAGCAGTATTTTAAACAGAGTCATATAAACAATAATTATATTCACTTCATTTAGTCCAATACCCATTTTTTTTGTTTATCCTGATTATTTGCCAGTATTTTTATGAATTCAGCTATTCCTTAGAGTTCTATACATTTTCATTCAGTTCAAAGATATGACCTGCTTAGAAACCTGTAATTTTGAGTAAATCAGAATCCTTTTCATGGATTTTTCTAAAGATGTAACATATTTGAAAATGCATTAGAGTAAAACAATAACTATCTATGAATGACAAAACAAAGTGGCATGGTTATAGATTTGATTATAATGCAATTGATAAAAAAAACTCTGCTAGTTTAGTAAGCTATATCATTTTAAGACAATGATTTTTTGAAAATAATAATTACTGTAAAGTGAGAGAGAATAATGTAATATATATATATATATATATATATGTATGTATATTTAGATTCAACACATAATTTCAATATAGAAAGAAAAAATAATATGTAAGATTTTAAAACATTGTCCATGGCTTCTTGTATTGAGCATTGGGTATAATTCATAAACTTCCAATGTTTGCGCCACAAATATTTGGAGTCTCACTGCCAGACACCCTCACAGGCAACCATCCCTCTTGGCTGGACTGGTGTCACTGACAGTCAACTGTTTACACCTGAGAGTATCCCATTTGAACTTTTCTTTGAATCTTGGTAGATCCCTCAGAGTGCAGGTTGAAATCTTTAGAACATCCATTTTAATAAAAGCATATGTACACAAATAGCACATTTTTATTTTTTAATTTAGCAAAGCTTCCCATGTAATTTCAAGTATATAAAATAGGCCTAATTTAGTTTAAAAACATTGCTTTAATAAGGATAGAGAATAAATCCTTGAGGTATTCCAGGGCCCGTTGGAATTAACTCAAAGTCATTCTTTTGTTTAAAAAGTCTCTTAAAATGGAAACTCTGGGAAGGTTGCAAATATACATATACAAAAGCTTATAGCCTGGACTTTTTGTAACTCGAAGTAAAGCAAACACAGACTTACGGTAATAACTCTAAAAGACTTTAATCACACTAAAAACAGTTTTAATATTAAATATTTTGTCCAGACTACAGAATTCACCTTAATTTACATAAGTATTTAATCTTTTTAGGCCAATAAAAGATTATATGCTAGTAATGCCATCTGGAGGCTGAAAATTCACCACACATATCACATAGATGAACACATATCACATAAAGACCATACACATAATTTGAATTACTAATTTTTACAGAGAGAATGCAAGAATTTTCTTATAAAGTTAAACTTTCACAAAATTTTATAGCCTGTACTGTACCCCTTTTACAAACCTTTCGTCAACTTTCACAAACCTTACCCATTCAGAAATAACTATCCTTATAGAAACTTACATTTGTCCTTTTCCTTCAAATATGACTCCCTATACCTCAAGCCTTCTATTATCATAACTATATAATTTCTTCCAACTTAACTCAAACTTTTAACTCTTAGGAGTCTTAATTTGCAATGATAAGCACAAAAGTGGACAACCAGCATTCCTTAGATTGACATTGATGAACATATTTTAATCACACTCTCATGTTCAAGAAACACACCTTCAACAAAGCACAAAACATTACATCAACAGCTCCAAATGCATTTTACAGACCTTCTGTAATGAAAAACCCAAAAGCAGGTGAACTTAAGATTTGCCTAGCAACCAATGTTTCAGTATTTCATGTTATTTCAATCTATCTAGATATTCCATAACTTTCATTAAAACTAAGTTAGAAAGAAATAGTTGAAATAAGCTAAAGTGATTTGTGTAGGTGGGTAAGGTAGTTTTTTCTATTGGGATAAGACATATCTTCCAGAGATTTGTATTTTTAAAAATGGCCTAGACAAGAGGTCTTGGTGAACTCAGGTATTTCAATTTCAAAGGTTCTGGGACTTTGGTTGCATAAAGCCAATTATCTACAAGCCTCTGAAATGAATAGGGGAGGTTTGGCAAGGTCAAAGGACATGGTGGGCTTTGAATTGTTTCTGGAACCAAACCTCTGGCCCCATGAAGACTTCATTTGTAAAACTAGGATAGTCATTTTCAATACTCAGGGTCTGGGTTGCCACCCAAATGTTGGCAAGGGACTGACAAATTCATGCACCCAATTTATATTGCGACCAGGTAGTGTAACAAAAGAAGACTGGACTTCTCTTGAGGGGTCAGGATTAAGTTTCTCCCGTTTGGTAAATATGTACCCAAAAGAGGTACATAGTTTGTACCTCAAGTCATTGTGGGCTGGTTCCCCATCTACAGAAAGACATATGAGCAAGCCAAGTGTTAGAGGCATCTCTGCACATTTCTGGGCTGTTTGGGGCCATTCTGAGTAGGGTGAGTACCCTGTTAAGCCATCTCTTAGGCTCTCGTGGAAGTTAATAATGAAAAAAAGGTGATTATCAAATATTTGGTCAGTCTCAAGATCAGTTTCCTCTTGGGAGGTTCCTTTAAAATCATTATTTTCCCTTTTGGTTCAGTATCTGCTTCATTTATTCTAAATATGTATAACTATTCTGGAAAAAGCATATGTGGGATCACTCATTTCATAAAAAAAAGAAAAAGAAAAAGAAACCTCAGGTATTAAGTGAATTGGGGCAGATTTGATTAGCAAACCATATATATATATATTTCCGTGACATTTCCTAGTCGGAAGGAAACAGGTTTTGATTAAAAAGCAGACATTTGTACAGGAGGTTTAGTCTGATGGAGAAAGTAATTAGTTGGGTGCAGTTAAGAATAAGTAAAGGAGCCCTAGTATCTACAGGGGCCTTAGTGGCTTCCCTTTTTATGATAATTTCAAATTCTCCCAAAATATCAGTGAGAAGGGGAAACACTCTTGGAGCAACCCTATGCTTGTTTTTGTTTATTTACTTTTTCTTAATCCTATTTCATTTTCCTATCATCCTTAAAGTGGGCAGACTTCTCTACAGGAGTTTCCTTACAACCTCATTAAGTAATTCTGTTGCTGTGTTGCATTGTACCCCGAATCTCACAAAGACGCCTCAAAAAGTCGACTTATGGAGTCATTTATTAAAGGCCGGCGGCATACGAGGGGCAAAAGCTCCAGATCTCGCAGCCCTGAAAAGCTTGCCACATCTGGCTTATATTGGCAAATATATCACAAAGGTGTCGATTACATCTTTGGGTTTGCAATGAGGAACCTGGTTTGCACAAAGCAGTTACAGAAGCGAAATTGAGTAAGTTAGTTATCTATAGTTTTGGGTCTAAGGATCACCGAATCAACAGAAACACATTATCTGGGGCCACTGAGGCAATTTAGAATAATTGTGCTGTCCACATTCCGGGACCACTGAGTCAACCAGAATGCATTATTTGTAGCTACTGAGACAATTTAGGGTAATTGAGCTGTCCTGGTCCCCAGAAGAATGTGCTTTAATAACCAGTGAGATCACAATCAATGGGATATACAAACCACCATCAATGGAGTATTAAATCGATTGGGATAGCATACATAAGTTCAGAAAATCAAAATAACTTTTCTATTGTTTTAGCAAGCAAATAAGTACAGAAGCCAAACAGCAGGGTTAAAATATTAAACAGCATTTTTTACCCAAGCATGGTTGCTACCATGCTTTAGTTGGGCTCCCAGAAACCAGGAGTATATTAATTGGAATAGGTTAGAATAGCCAAGATTGCATTTTCTATCAGTTAAATTTCTTTGTGAATCAGTCAGGGCCATAGAGAAAATTGAGAATGATTCCTGGTTCCTCTCTGGCTGAGAGCAGCTTTTCTCCAAAGGGAACTGGTTGAATTCCTATTCTCATTTTCCCTTAAGTCAGTAGGGAGGGGTAGTGGAGGGGACAGAAGGGGAAGGAAGAAGGGAGGGGAAGAACACTTCTGGACAAGGAAGCTCAGAGAGCAAAAGATGTAGTGGACGTGCTAAAGAAGGGGAGAATGGGGTGATAGCATTTATTAGCTTCAGGAGAGTTAAGAGATAGTCTCTACAATTTCTCATTAATTTATTTTTTAAAAGATTTTCTGTGTTTCTCTTTAGAAGCTTTGAATTTCCAAATTAGGATATGCTTCCTGTTCATTCAATCAGTTTCATTTTAGGGCTGACATTTTTCTAGTGTTTTTTTTTTGTTTTTTTTTTCTGCAAAAAATTAATTTAGGCACCCAAAGACAACTGCATCTTGGCCATTTTTCAGTTGATACTTTCTTTTAAGTCTTCCATTTCTGTAAAGCACTTGAAAGTCAAGGCTTCCTATCAGGGGTTAATGAGGGCTGGAGTCTGGGAGTTTCCTGCCTTGGAGGCACAACTTCCCATGTTAATTACAGGTGTGTTTGTTTTCATTGTTTTTGTTGTTATTTTATATCTGCAGAATCTGAGCAAATTTTCTAAGGATGTTATGTAGTGGGTCGAAGCATGCTGCTTATTGCTCCATGATGCTCACACCCCTCAAGTCTCATTCAACCCCCTTATGTGCCTCAGCTTCTCTCCCAGCTATCAAAGCTACCAGAAGGCCTCTAGCCACTTTGGCTCAGTGGGTAGAATGCAGGCCCTTAGAGGTCCTGGGTTTGATTGCAGGTCAAAGGCATGTACCTTGGTTGCAGCTTGATCCCTCACCCTTGTTGGGGTGTGTGTGGGAGGCAACCAATCTATATGTCTCTCTCATTTTCTCTCTCTGTATCTCCCCCTCCCCGTCCAGTCTCTCTAAAAACCAATGGCAAAAATATACTAGAATGAGGGCAAATAAATAAATTTAAAAAAAATAAAACAACAGGAAGGGCTAGGAATGCTGATGGACCAAACCCTATGGGCTCTCCCCCAGAAGAGCCAGTCAGTTGAATTACAGTTGAGTTGGAATTTCCCTATGGGGCTCCTGCTTGGCATGAGGAATGACCTCTGACACCTTGCAAAGATTCTTTTTATTTTTTATTTTTATTGTCTAAAGTTTTACATATGGCTCCTCCCCCAACCTCCATTGACCACCTCCTCCCCTCCCTCCCCAAGCCATTCCCACCCTGGAAAAGCCCCCACCGCCCCAGCATCTGTGTCCATTGGTTATGCTAATATGCATGCATACACGTCCTTAATTGCTTAAGAACAACTGAGATTCGGGTCAGAAGGAGGATGTGTCCTGTTATCTTTGAAGCTGAGCAAATTCAACTGTCACTTATACAGTGAAGGTTTTCTGCTCAGATTCTCAGAAAGCAATTCCAAATGAAAATCCATAATTAAAAATCAGCTACCCATGTTTCCTCTTGTCTCTCCTTAGACTGGGTTCTGTCAACCCTTAACCTTAATTCCACCTTGAGGATTTAAAAATACAGCTCAAATAAAGTCAGACCCTCTACCACAAGCAAAAGATCTTGGATATAATAGACAACTTAGCCAAATTCACCTGACAGGCAGGGAACCGGTGGGCACAATGGGCCCTTTGTTAGGTCCGAGCACCGGGTCTGGGTCTGCAGGGCGGTCCTGTGTCAGCTTCTTTGGAATCCTGCCACAGGAAGCAAGTAAATATCAATGTAAGCCGCATTCAACCCTGTGCAGAGTTTCTCTGAGTTTATTGGAGCCCAACTGTCAAGAATGGCCAGAAAACAAAATCTCACTATTTTGAGGTAGTGCTCCAGAGAATGGCAGTATTGCACCTGCTTTTACACATTACAATCAAAAGTGGAGATGTATGTGGGTTACATGGAATCCATTGCTTAGAGAGGCAGGAGAAAACAAAGCAGGGAAATCTCTGGGATTAGATAAAAACTAAAACGATAGACACATGCCTCTCTTATACAGGTGCCTAGAGGCTAGTTAGCAGTCAGCAATGAACTCAATAGCAATGAGCAGATTTGTGGTGTCTGCAGAGCACAGAGAAGTGCCTGTGCTTGGAGGTGTCCAGAAAAAGGGAAATTCCTTTGACATTCCAAAGGTGTGTTATCCTGGATGCCAAAAGACAATAGACAGGCTCAGTTAAGGTAAAGATTGACCTTTGTCAGGGAAGACGCTGGCCTCGCACATGACCACACACCATAAACTGCTTTTAGATAACAAGTACTGATTTTAGGCCAACTTTGTGGTTAATTTAGGTCTCTGAGTTTGAAAGGCCACCATGCAGGCCTTACCTGTGCTAGTCACAGGCGAGCGTGTGACCATTTTTCATGCACTCTCTCCTTCGATCACTTGTGTCCCATCTCTTGCCACCAATCATGTCCCTCCTTTGTCCCACCACAGGGGGAGAAACCATTAAGTACCTGTATGCTGCAAGCAGCTGCAGCTTCCTCATCACCTGCAGGCCTGGCCTGCTCGCCCACTGTGCTCAACAGCCCAGTGCCCATGAACCTCTTCTCTACCTGGGAGGTGGACTACTCCAGCCCCAGCTGCGTGCCCAGGTTGTGCAGCCTGACTTTAAAGAAGCTGGTGGTCTTGAAGGAGCTGGAGAAGGAGCTCATCTCCATGGTGATAGCAGTGCAGATGCAGGGCTCCAAGGGCATCTTGAGATCCCACGAGATTGTGCTGCCTACTAGTGGACCAGTAGAGACTGACCTGGTGCTGACCTTCACCCTGCAGTACCCCCACTTCCTCAAGAGAGAAGGCAACAAGCTACAGATCATGCTGCAGCAGAGGAAGTGCCATAACAACCAGATCATCCTGGGCTACAAGACTTTGGCCACAGGTGCCATCCACATGGCCGAAGTGATGCAGCGACCCCCCGAGGGTGGCCAGGTGCTGAGCCTCAGCAGCCGCATCCAGGAGTCCTCCATCAAGGTGGCTGAGATCTGGATCTCCTCCCTGTCCAGTCAGCCCGTTTATTACGAGGCTGGCACCATGCAGGCCAGGCCCAAGGACAAGTCCACAGATAGCTACACCGAGGGGAAATCTGAGAGCTTCTCTGAGCCGGAGGACAGCTACAAGGCGCCACACAGGCAGGACCTGGAAGAAGATGACTTCGACCTGGGGCAGTCCAAGAAGCAGCAGCAATGCATGCAAGGAAACTTGCAGCAGAAAGTCCTGGCTCTGCTTCCCGGGTCCAACATGTCGGAAGAGGTCCTAGACTCAGATCAGGACCCTACAGAGCATGTCCCCGAGGTGCAGGAGGACCTGGACCTCCTGTTTGACAACCTTGAGAATCCCAGTGACAGTGACCCAGACATAGAGGACGATGGCAGCATCCTCAGCAACACCAAGACCAAGACCAGACAATACTTTGAAGGCCTGGCACACTCCAGCTGGCAGACCGAGATGAGGAGCATACACGGTGCCCAGAGGCAGAAGGAGCCTCCTCGCCTGGCCGACATGCCTGAGAAGGCCCAGGGCCCGGGTAGCAAGCTATTCAGTGGCAGTGTCTCTGACTTGATGGCCTACAGCACCCCCACCACCATGGTGGACAAGACCCGGATCTTCTCCCTATCGAGCCACCCCGTCAACCACCTGGACAGTGCCATGCCAGCCAGCAACAAGACGGAGTCCACAGATAACTTCTCCGAGGGAGACTCTGAGATCGTCTTCTCTGAGCTGGAGGTCAGCTACAATGCCGCCCACAGGCATGACCTGGACAAGGATGACTTGGGCCTGGAGAAGCCGATAGGAAGAAGGAGGTCCATGACCAGGCAACAGAATTACCAGCAGAAAGTCACAGAGTGGCTGTGCAGGTTTCAAATGACGGAGGAGGTCCTGGACTCAGAGCAGGACCCTGAGGAGCAAGTCCCCGATGTGGACAAGGACCTGGCTCGTCTGTTTTACAGGCTGGTGAACCCCAGCGACAGTAGCTCAGACATGGAGGATGATGACCGTCTCCTAACCCCTCCCATGCCTGAGCTCATGACATACTCTGATAGCCTGTCAAGCGGCCCAGATATGGAGGAGGATGACAGAGTCCAAGGCACCCCAAAGCCCAAGCCCAGGTCATCCTTTGAAAGCCTGTCAAGCGACAGTGGCTCCGAATGGGTGGCCCACAGCATGCCCAACCCTGGGGAGCAGTCGGCACAGCCTGAGGACAGCCCGGAGGCAGAGACCTCTGCCCAGGACATGCTCCCTAAGAAGCTGCCACCCAGCAGGCGCACCACCAAGACCAAGTCTCTGGTCATCCCCTCCAGCAGCTCCAAGGGGAAGCAGCCTGCCTGCCGGGGCTGGAGCAGGTCCCTGAATGAGTCGTCCAACAGCCTGATCAAGGAGCGCTGCCCAGTCCCACAGAGCCAATTGCAGGTCCCCAGGAAGACTGTGTACGATCAACTGAACCATATCCTCATCTCCAATGACTGTCTGCCCAAGAATATCATCCTCATCAGCACCTCTGACAGGCAGGGGCAGTTCCTGTCGGACGTCCTACAGCAGCACACGCTACCCATAGTGTGCACCTGCTCCATGGTGGATGTCCAGGAGGCCTTCAGTTCCATCATCTCCTGGATACAAAGATACCGCAACTGCCATACTGAGGCCCCGATGCCAGTGAAGATCGCGGTGGCGGGGGCTCAGCACTACTTCAGCACAGTGCTGCGGGTCTTTGTGGAGCATCTGTCCCACCAGAGCCCTGACTGGCTGGGCTACCTGCACTTCCTGATCATCCCGCTGGGTTCCCACCCTGTGGCCAGCTACCTGAGCTCCGTGGATTACCGCTACAACAGCCTCTTCCAGGACCTGGCCTGGCTGGACATGTTCAACAACCTGGAGGCCCAGAGTGCTGTGCAGAACATAGTGTCAAGAATCACAGAGTACATCACAGGGGCCAACTGTGTCCACCAGCTGCCCATCGCAGAGGCCATGCTCATCTCTAAGCCGAAGAGCCCAGGCAAGTTGTCCTCACAGAAGTTCATTCCCTTTGTGGGGGCAGTGAAAGTTGGAAGAGTGCAACCAATTTCAGCCACGTCAGGAGACACAGATGATGCGGTCCCCTCATGCTCCAACGTGCTTTTGTCTACCGCCAGGGAGGCCTCACACAACCCAACCTCCTCCTCATCGGTGAGTGGAGGCCTATCTTCCCCCAGCCAGGGTGTCAGTGCTGAGCTGATGGAGCTGCAGGTGGATTACTGGATGGCAGCCCAGCCCACAAACAGGAAGAGAAACAGGGAGAAGGAAGACCTTCCTACCACCAAAAACACACTCCAGTGCACCTTCCGGTCTCTCCAGGTCAGCAGGCTGCCCAGCAGTGGCGAGGATGCAGGCACGCCCACAATGTCCATGACTGTGGTCACCAAGGAGAAGAAAAAGAAGGTGTTGTTTTTGCCCAAGAAAGACAAAGGCAAGGACTTGGGGTCCAAAAGCCAGTGCATCCAGGGCATCGGCCGCTTGGTCTGCTCAGCCAAGAACCAGGAGAACAGGCAGCGGGTCCTCATTGATGGCGTGGAGTGGAACGACGTGACGTTCTTCCAGCTGGCAGCCCAGTGGCCTTCCCACGTCAAGCACTTCCCCATCTGCATTTTCGGACACTCCAATTCCACCTTCTAGCCCTGCCCCTCCCCCTGCCCTTCACCCTGCCTGGGCCAAGCCCAGAAGGGCCCAGCTGCCTTTCTGTTAACAGTTCAGTTTACTACAGACACAGACTCTGGAAACACAGAGAAACTGTTTTAAGTTAGAATGTGCTCACAGCCTGGAACCTAAGGGGGTTGTCCCCACTGGGACCCCCAAATTCTCTGTTTAATAACCAGAACATTTCGGCAGCTGGGAGGTCAGGTGGGCACCGTTGAGCTGGAGTATCATGGAAGGTGTGTTTTAGCCTCAGGATCCGCAACACTTTCAGTGAAAAGGGTTCTGGCCTTGGAGACGTGCCCTCCCTGGAAACCAGGGCTCTGCTTAACCCTGGGAGCTGGCTGCAGCCTGTGTTCAGACTCAGAGCTGGGCCACCAGAGGCAAAGGGCTGGCCTCCCTTTGGGGCATCCGGAGCATAATACGGAGGCCGGCCAGCCCAGCCTTGGACCCAGGCTGCCAACTAGCCAAGTGGCCCCAGAACTATCCACTTATGGTTCCCAATGAACTCCCGCCTCACAGGGCGAAATAACAAAAAAGAGCTGCATGTGCAGACCCACAGGCACACGGGCTGGACAAACCAGTGCCCTCCTTCTTGGGCAGCGACCCACCTTCGTCCCTACCTCTTCATGTTATCACAGAACATTCGCAGCTACCCAGCAGGTGTTGGACCAGCTATTGACAAGGTGAGCAACGAGCCTCTCCACAGCAGAACGGTCATTTGGCCACTTGCTGGCTGTGAACTCTCAGATCACTGCATCCCTCTGAGTGTTTGTTTCTAAGAACAGGAGGTGAACCAAGGAGCAACCTCACAGGGTTTTTGTAGGGACCCTGTAGGGTGTTCCCCTAAAGCCTTCTCTGGGAGCCTGGACAGTGGATAGGTCTGTGCTAATTGGTCCTTTTTCTTCCTCATATATGATTCTTCTTGGGGCCTTAGGCTAAGCTCTTTTCTCATGTCACAACGAGCCTGTAGATTCTGTTATTGGGTAAAGCCAGAGCAGAAACCCCACGGGTGAGCAGTGGGGCCCAGGCTAACCCAGCTATCTGTGATGGGGCTAGTTTGGGCTCACTCATTTAGCAAATATGTGAGAAGCCCTGGCAGGTACAGACACGTCTCTAGGCACTGACCATATCCAGTGCACAGAGCAGACCCCAAGCCTGCACTTCAGACCTCCTAGTCCAGAGCGATTCAGTCATACTAGGCTGCACAGGCTCATAGTGTCCACAGGACAGTTGATGTGACATCCTCCTGGCCTCCTCTACCTATGGCTGCATCTTCCAGTACTGTGAAGAGGATGGGAGACCTTTGTTCCAGCAGAAAACGTGAGTCAGTTTTGGATCAGAGCCAGGAGGGGAGTGTGGGGACTGTGAATTCTACGTGCTGGCAGAACCCTGGATCCCACACATGGTGGGGTTTCTGCAAGAGGGCAGAGGTCTGAGGGCTTCTCCTAGAACAAAGGGACGGAGTCAAAGAGAGCTGTGCATGTGGATATGGGTGGTGTGGGTGAGCAGTGGAGTTCAGTGGCAGAGTCAGCTTCTCAGAAAATTCATACCCGTCCGCTCCTAATCCAAGTCTGCCTGCACCCCTAATCAGGGACCATGATCACTAATTTGATAGAACCTCCTCAGTGGCAGCTTGAAAAGTATACTCCACCCTGTGGGAGTTGAGTTTCAGTGGGAGGTGAAGCTAGTGAATTAGGCAGCATGTAGGTGCAGGAGCCAAAGTTTGAGGTGATAGGAAGTTCCTGGGAAGCTAGGGATGGAGACAGAGTTTGTTTGCTTGCTCATTGGTCAGCTATTCCTGAAACACCTACTGCGTGTCTATAAGTGACATGACCAGGGAGGACACCAGCCCTCTCAGTCCTAATGGGAGGGTCATGGGAGAGAGCATGGACACTGAGAGAGCATGTTAGGTTTCCCGGAAGAAGGGGACAGGTGGTTCCATTATTAATCAAGAGCTGTCAGTTAGGAGGGCTTTCTGCCAGGCCCTCCTGGGCGACCAGGCGCATCTTTGCCAGGACTGCCAGAATGAAGGTGGACAAGGAGTAGGTCTGGCTTCTGAATGGGCAGGAGCCACAGACACAGGACCCCAGGCTCTCTGAGTGGTGCTCTGGGAGGGCTGTATGGAAGGAAAGGCCAGGCCTCAGACTCTGCTGTGCACCTCTCTCTCTCTCCAGGGCCATCTCCTGCACCCTGGGCATCTGGCTGGACCAGCACCTCCAGAATTTCCCAGCCTGATGATGCTGTTGGCCTCCATAGAACCAACATTCCAGTCTCTGACCTGCCAAACGAGGCCCAGTACCTCCAGTCATGGCGGGAGCACCTGAGCCCACTGAGGCCGAGACAGGAGGAGGAGGAGGCCTCCGGGGGTGGTGTGGGTGAGTGTGCCTTTGGAAGGCACACAAAAGGCAGTGAGGGTGGTAACATGTCCTCTTCTTGGATCTACAGAACCCGTTCCAGACCAACATCAGGAAAACCCTCCAGAGGCAACGCCACCCTAGTGGCCTCTCCAGAGCCAGAGCCGGATCCAGGCCCGCTTTCACTGAACTTCAAGAGGCAGAAGAACCACCTGCAGCATTTGAGCAACTCACCCAGCTCCTGCGAGGCCTGTGGTGTCAGATCCCGGGCCGTAGCGGGTGTCAGCTGCCATGGCAGAGAGGGCACCCCACCCCCATTTAGATGCAGTGTTAAACATTTTGTGTTCATGTTACATGTGCTTATAATTTTACTGTATTCTTTATGATATTTAGTAACAGAGTGTATTGTTGAGAACATGTAATGAAATACTCGTAAACATAGCCTTAATTTAGATTCTATAAAATTTAACCCTATAAACCCTCAGAGCTTTGAGCAAGTCTGTTTTTCTGGACCCTGACTCACCCAGGGAGAATTGTCCTCACCTTCTCCAACTGCTCTTCCTGGAGTCAGGACTCTGCCTCCCAGGGAGCAGGCTTCCCCCGTGCCCAGACTCAGAGCTGGGTGGCTAGAGGCCAAGGGCTGGCCTCCCAGGGTGGGCATTCTGAGCCCAATATGGAGTTCAGTCAGCTCAGCCCTGGGCCTCAGCTGCCAACCAGCCAAGTGGCACCAGCACCACTCACTCTGGGTTCCAAATAAGCTTGACCCTCACAGGGGGAAAAAAAAAAGAAAGAAAAAGGAACTGTATGGTGCAGACTGCCCAGGAACACGGATTAGACAAACTGGTCAAATACTTGGTCCCCACCCACCCTTCTGTGTTAATACAGAACATTTGCTACTAACCAAGGTGTGTGGGACCAACCAAGGACCAGGTGAGCCCTGCCCCTCCACAGCACAGTGGTCACTCAGCCACGTGCTTGCTGTGAGAATTCAGGTCACTGCATCTCTCTGAGCGTTTGTTTCTGTGAACATGGGGAGAGCCTAGTCCCAACCTCATTGGGTTATTGTAGGGACTCGGTGGGAGGGGGGACCCCCTGGGAAAAGGCCCGCTGGGAGCCTGGACACTGGAGAGTTGGCTGGAGGGGCTGTGGTTGTTCTAATTGGCCATTTTCTCTTCTTAAAGAAGCTTCTGCCTTATTTGTGATTCTCTTCAGGCTTTAGGCTAAGCTATTTTCTCTTTTGATAAAGACATTGGAGATTCCATTAGGGGTCCCTGTCCTGGGTGAAGCCAGATTAGAAATCGAGGGGTGAGCAGGGGGACCCCATGCTCACCCAACTACCTGAGATGGGGCTCATTTGGGCTCATTCATTCAGCAAATGCCCTGCCCCCAGGACTGCACTCCAGTGCTTCTTTCTAGGCAGGATTGACTCAGTCACACTAGGCTGCACAGGCAGGTAGCGTCCACAGGACAGTCAATGTGACTTCTTCCTCAAAGTATCGCTGCATCTACTACACGTATTGTGAAGCAGAAAGTATATCTCTAGACCAGCAGAAAAAGTGAGTGGGCTTTGGATCAGAGCCTTAAGTGGAATATGGGGACTGTGACTTGGAGAAGCTGGCAACACCCTGGGTCCCATGCCTTGTGGGATTTCTGAAAGATGGCAGAGGTCTGAGGGCTTCTCCTAGAAAAAATGGAAGGAGGCAGAGAGAGCTGTGTATGTGGATTTGGGTTGTGTGGGTGAGTGGGTAGGGCATGTGGCTGGATCACACAGGAAAGAGATCCCAGAGGATGGGTTTTTCAGGAGCACAGAGGGTCTTGAACTGGGACTTCAGTGATGGAGATGGGAGGTTTCCTTCCTTCGAAGGTGCACAAAAGGCAGTCATGGTGTAACATGTTCTCCTCTTGCATGTACAGAAGCAGCTCCAGAGCAAGATCAAGAAACACCTGAAGAGGAAACGCCAACTCTGGTGCCCTCTCCAGAGCCAGAGCAGGCTCCAGGCACAGCTGTCAGTGAACTTCTGATGTGGAACCACCTGCATCATTTGAGCAACTCACCTCAGCTCCTTTGAGACCTGTGGTCCTAGATCCTGGGCCACAGCGTGTGTCAGCTGCCACGGCAGAGAGGGCTTTCCCTCATCCTTTATATGAAGTTTAAAAAATTTGTGTTCATCATATACATGTTTATAACTTCACTGTATTTTTCTTATACGATTCGGTAACCTACAGTCTAATGAAAGAAAATGTAATGAAATACTCCTAAACATAAATTTAATTTACATTAAATGAAATTTAACTCTATAAACCTTCAGAGCCTTGAGCAAGTCTGTTTCTTCTGGGCCTCCATGGTGTTACTATGAGACATAGGTTGGGAATAATTAGTGTCTCAGGACCCACCTGCTCTAAGGATGTAACGTTCTTGAGCCCAGGACAATGGGACTTTGGGGGAAATCAAAGGATGAGCATTGGGGCAGGGACCCGTTATGTCAGGGCTGCCCCTGGGAACCCACATTTCATTTAACTTCATTTCCCACCAGTACATGGACAAAGCATGGCCTTACACGCCCTCTGGTGTCCACGTTGCAGAATGCGGTAGGGTTTAACCAGCAGCAAGCAGTTCCTGAACACTCACTGCCACCTGCACCTGGACAGAAACTCCACCCTCCCCCACTCTCACTGAACAGCATTCTTAGCATCTCCTTTGTTGGCCCATAGCACTGAAGAGGGGACAGGGAATGTCCCAGGGCCTGGGGTCCACAATCATCTCCTCCACAGGCACCGCTTCCAAGTCTCCTCTGGGGTCAGAGCCTCTCTCCGCCCTCACCTCCTGAGCTCTGGTTCTGCTGGGCTTTTTCCTGAGGCTATTCTGTCTCACCAGAGCCCAGCGGCCATTCCTTCTCATGGCCCAAGGCTGAACAAGGTTGTGGAAACAGCCTGGCTTCTCCTTTTAAATCAATCCTTTTCGATCCTCTGAACCACCCTGGTGAGGAGACTAACAGCCTTGTACGGCACCCCGCATGGCACAAGCTACAATGTCTCAGGACAAATGGGTATTAACTTTGGGCCACAGGCAGGGTCCTTGCTCTCAAGGAGTTCAGCCCTGTTGGTTGACACAGATAGAAAGGAAATTCTAATGGAGTGTGAGGAGTCCTAATGTTGACCCTGAGGTCCATAAGCACTGAGAACGTGAGCCCATCACGGGAACATTGTACAGACTCTCTTTAGGATGCAATTCCTAAACCAGAAAGAAGAGTAAGTACTTGTCTACCCTCTTCATCCTGATTTCACAATGGCAGCCGATGAAAGCTTTGTGAAATTAAATGGAGGTCTGGAAATCAAGGGGCAGGTCTACCTTAGAGGTCTGTGGTGATGGTCAGTGCACTTGTGCGCACTGGCAATGGGCCTGGAGGAGCAGCCACCCGCCTTGCGTGGAGCGTCTCCTCACCGTGGAAGCTCAGAACTGTGGTCTCAACAGATGCTGTTTCCTATTTTAAATTACACTTTTCAGTTTGGCTCTACTTTCCAGAGTCCTTTCCTAAGTTTCATAGCCATCCTCAAAACTGGAGGCAGAGGGTGTTAGAAATGAGAGGGTGGGGGCTGGAGGGACCTGGAAGGAGAAAAATGAGGGAGATAGGAGGGCAGGGCTTGGGCCTGGTGTGGGACGACCGTGCTAGTGATCTATTGCTGAGAGTTCCCCCACACTAGAGACTTAACCAACACACACTTATTAGCTCACACGTCTGTGACGAGGAATCCTTCATGGCTCAGCTGGGACTACTGTGGTCTCAACTGAGGCAGGATCCGTGTCACTGAGGGTCTGAGCTCACTCGGGGGGTCTTTGGGATTCAGTTTGGATGGAAGGCCTGACTTCCTCTCTATCTGTTGGTCTCTTTCAGTGCTAGGCCATGTGTGTTTCTCCAGATAGCAACTCACAGCACAGAGGCTTTTCCTGTGGAGAGAGAGAGAGAGAGAGAGAGAGAGAGAGAGAGAGAGAGAACAGATCAGAGTGAGCAAGTGCGTAGGCACCAACTTTTAAAAAACTTTTCAGGGTGGGAAGAGATCAACCAAAGAACCTGTGTGCATATATGCATAACTCAGGGACACAGATAGTAGGGTGGTGAAGGCCTGGGGCGGGGTGTCAGGGATCAGCTAGAAGTGGTCAATGGGGAAAAAAGGGGACATATGTAACACTTTCAAAAATAAACATTAAAAAAATAAATGAAATGGATTTGCTTTAAAATGGATAAATTAATTTTTTTTTCAAAAAATTGACGAGAGAGAGAGAGAGAGAGAGAGAGAGCGAGCGCAACATCAATGTGAGAGAGGTGCATCAATTGGTTGCCTCCTGTATGCACCCTGATTGGGGCTCAAACCCATAACCTAGGTATGTGCCCTGACCAGGAACCGAACAGCAGTCTTTCAGTGCAGAGGATGATGCTCAACCACTCTGACTGGGCCGGACACGAGCTTTTTAGAACCAAATCATGGAGGTTGTGTTGGATTCCTTTGCTGTCTTCTATGGAGTCACTAATGACACACAGACTTAAGGGAAGGGCACACATTCACACCACATGAGAAAGGTGAAGACCATGGAGAGTCACTGAGGAGAGAACCGGTGACCCGAGGGGTTCATGCCTTGCCCAGGATAACAGAGGATGAGAATGCAGAGTGTGAGATAAACCCAGCTGTGTGTCCTCAAGGTGGGGTCTTTAGTGCACCTAGGTTTCCTCAGGGGCTCTGGGAAAGGCTGTGCTGGTGGAATCGTGTACAGACATGGAGATGGCATGGGGAAGATGGTGGGCATTTGGCAGCCTAGACAGTATTTGTCTGAAAAGGCACCCAGATCTGGAATCATGAAGGTGCACCTCAGTCCACAATCCACCCACAGTGGACAAAGTCGGGCCCCCTTATCCTGAGCTCATGCTTACGTAGTCCTGAATCACATCCTTTTTGGATAATTGGGAAACAGAAGCCCTTAGTTAGGCAGGGATTGGCCAGGGTACATGACATTCAGAGTTCAGAGTTCAGGAATGTTCAGACCTTCCAGGCCAAGGCTCCCACCTCCCCCACAGAGTTGGTCTGGAAATTAGAAATCCTGACATACTGGGCAGCTCCTTCCTGTTCCTCCCTATGTGGGGGCTGTTTTGTTCTGGGATCCAGAAAGGGAGCACCGGCATGTGTGTGTGAGCGCGCGCGCGCGCACACACACACACACACACACACACACACACACACACACATAGTCTAGATGAGATGACCTTGGGTGGGATTAGAGGAAAAGCAGACACAGTGGAGGTGACAACAGGAAGGAAAAAGAGGTTGGAAGCACTACCTACATGTGACAGTCGTTCTTCTACTTTACAGCTACTCCCCACATGAGCCTGAACATCCCTAAGAAGCACTTGCTCTGGGGGAAGGTCAATGGGGAAATAGAAGGAGATGTATGTACTACTATGTGCAATACTTTAAACAATAAAATAAAATTAAAAATAAAGAAGCACTTGCTGTATAACCCATTGTGCAGGCAGGAGAGAGACGGGCCCTGACAGGCACAATGACTTACCCAGGATCAAGAAGAGGTAAGAATGAGGGGTTAAGTCTTAGCCCAGGTCGGTTTCCTCAACTCTGGAACCCTGGCTGCACCCAGAGCTTCTAGAGGGCTGGGGAGAGGGGTGTGTTGGTGCCCCTAGGGGTGTGTACTGATAAGGTGCTTCATGGAGAAGAGGGGTCTGCAGACAGCGGCCCACAGGACTATTTGCATAGCTGTCATGAGATGAGGGGTCTCAGGGAAGACAATCCCAGGAACTGAGGTCACTATCCAATAGAACTTGGCACCCCCGTAACCAGGCACCCACATCAGCCCCACAGGCAGCTCACTTGCCAAGAGGCATTTGCCAGTGCAAGATGTTCTCTTGCTGTGTTCCCAGTGATTGGTGCTCTTGCTTCCGGAGACCCCGCAGTGAGAGCTTTTCCAGACGGTGCAGACGTTGGTTCAACCCTCATCCCCGACGTATCTGGCCATTTTCTAGAATATGGCCTCAGGTAACACAAGGTGGCCTGGGTCAGACCCATTCAGGCCAGGCCACCTCTGTGCGCCATCTCTGTGAAGCCCACATCCCCTCCTCTTCATGTGGTGGGACGAGGGAACTGAAGGGAGATCCCTGGGGCAGGAACAGCTTTTGGGGCAGTGGATCACCTAGAGGTCCTGCTGTGATCACACCCCAGGGCAGGGCAGGCAGTTGGAGATGTGGTTCCAGAGGGGTCCCTTATCTGTGCCAATGGGAATCCTAGGCCCGCACGCTGTCATGCCTTTTCCTCCACAGTGGAGGTCTCAGCACATCACACTGTGTATGTGTGTCTGGAGTGGAGGGTCACAGGGGTCACAGAACCAGCAAATTAGGGCTCTGAGGCTTTCCCCTGGTGACTGGGAACTGTCTTTACAGAGCTCCACACAGGAGAACGGACCGGAGCCGTCACATGGGGTCCTCAACTCCATGCCCCTGCAGGAGGCACAGGTGCCCATATCTCCTCCAGTGTGCAGCATGGCCGCAGGGTGAGTGCAGGTGCTGGGTTGACCCAGACTCCAGGATTCCATGTAGTTGAAGAGAGCCCTGGGTTCCAGAAGCTGCCCTGCTACTCCCCTAGGTCCCTCCTAGAGTCCAATTTCCAAAGGAATCTGGGGCCCGTATCCTCCCCACAACCCACTCTCACTGTCCAGCCCCTTTCAGAAGAGATGCAAAGTCACTGCCCACAAAGTGTTAGGAATATGAGAAGGGAGACTTTGCTCCATTTCACGTCATGCTCAGTCAAGAGTATTTTTGCATTTTTCTATAGACTTTCCCTTTTAATGCCCATCTCCACGTGTCCATGTTGTCCCGACAATCCTTACACACCTTCTCCCACTCTTACACATCATCGTGATTAGTAGGGATGCTTTTCCCAAAAGGACATGGGGATCAAGGTACCAAGTCTGTTGCTTTGCCCTTTGCAGCCCCGAGAACCAAATCCCCGTGGTCCATCCAGGTCAGGAGCTGGGGCCTCCCTGGGCTGCACAACATACCAGGAGGGAGACCTGTTATCAGGGCTGGCGATCCAACTTTTCACTGCTGTGGGACCTGGACGTGATCCCCTCCTGTTGTCATGTCAACTGTGCTGCCCTGAACACCCCAGTTGTCCTAATACCCAGACCCTCCCACCCCAGGAAAAGCCTCTGTGTTCCCATCTTAGAATGGGATATTCTGTCAGAAATCCCAGGGTGACCTTGTTAACACAGGGAGGTGCTGTCCATCTTCTGCTAAGAAATGATGAAGATACCAATGTGCCTCATCATCACTCACCTCCAAGTCTACGTTGCCTGCCGAGAACCTTTTCTCTTGTCCATGTAGAAAACATGGAAACCTGTGCAGAATTTTTCTGAGTTTATTTGAGCCAAAGTGTAGACAATTGCGGTGAAGCAAAATCTCAACCGAATGAGATAATAATGCTCTGGAGAATGGCAGCTTTGCACCTTGTTTTGTACATTACAATCAAAAGTGGAGACTTGTGTGGGTCCCATGAAATCCATTGGTGATAGATAGGGAAGCAGGAGAAATCACAGCAGGGAAATCTCTGGGACTGGAGAAAAGGTAAATTGGTAGACACGTATTTCTTTCACTCAGGCGTGTGCAGGATGTTAACAGTCAACGATGAACTCAATAACAATGAGGGGATGTGTGGTCTCTGCAGAGAGCAGAGCAGTGCCTGTGCTTTGAGGGGTCTGAATAAAGGAAAATGACTTTGACATTACAAAAATATGTTCTTATAGATGCAAAAAGACAATAGACAGGCTCAATTAAGATAAAGACAGACCTTTTTTCAGGGAAGATGACAACCTAGGACACCACTATCCACCAAAAGCTGCTTTTAGTTAAAAAAAAAAAACAAAAAAACACCACACACAACACTTATTCAGACCATCCTTTGTGGTCACTTTAGGTCTCTAGTTTGCAAGGCTGCCAGGTTAGCATGTGGTCCCTGCGATCACTCCTGTCCCACCTCTTGCCACCAATCACTGAGTGCTTGGGGTTCAGTCTGAGCTGTAGCCCCCAACCCACCAGATAGTTTATGAGCTGCCTCTGATGGCAATGTGCCCCCTCTCCCAACACAGGATAGAAATCATACTGCTATGTGGGCGACTGCGGGCCTGGACAGCATGCCCGCCGCACTCAACACACAGGTGCCCATGAACTTGTTTTCCACCTGGGAGGTGGAATGCTCCAGCCCCACCTGCATGACCAGGCTGTGTAGCCTCACCTTAACCAAGCTGCTGATCTACAAGGAGCTGGAGAAGGAGCTCAGTGCTGTGGTGATCACTGTTAAAATGCAGGATTCCAAAAACATCTTCAGGTCTGACGAGATTCTGCTGCCCCCTAGTGGTCATGTGAAGACCGACCTGGCTCTGACCTTCTCCCTGCAGTACCCTCACTCCCTCAAGAGAGAAGGCAACAACTTACAGATCATACTGCAGCAGAAGCAGCGCCTTAAAAACCAGACCATCCTGGGTTACCAGACGCTCACCGTGGGCACCATCGACATGTTTGAGGTGATGCAGCGACCCCTCGAGGGTGGCCAGATGCTGAGCCTCCATAGCACCATCACGGGGGCATCTGCCCATGTGGCTGAGATCAGCATCTCCTCCCTGTCCAGCCAGCCCATCGACCCCGAGGACAGCACCCAGATGGCCGGCCTCAAGGCCAAGTCTAGAGTTCATTATCTGGAGATGGAGTATGAAATCTTCTCGGAACAGCAGGCCAACCATGCTTCTGGGAATGGGCAGGACCAAGAGGAGGAGGACTTCGACTTTGAGGAGCCCAAAAAGAAGCGCCAAGGGGTAGTAAGATCGCCATTCATGACCAGGCAACAAGATGCCAACAAGAAAGTTGGGGCGTGGCTGTGCAGGGTGCAAGTGTGGAAGGAGGTCCTGGACTCAGAGCAGGAGTCTTCGGAGCAGGTCCCTGAGGTGGAGGACCTGGATCTGCTGTATGACTCACTAGGGAACCATGACAGTGGCCCATGAGCGTGTCCTCAGGACCCTGAAGCCCTGGCTCAGGCTATACTTGGAAGACCTGTCCCAGCCCAGCTCTCAGATGGAGAGCTAGAGTATCCACAGTGCCAGCGCCAGAAGGAGCCTCCAGGTCCAACCCAGGTGACAGAGAAGACAAGCCTCAAGCAACCAGTGGGCACATCACCATAACCGAGCCTCTCCTCATCCCCTCCACCAGATCCTAGGACCTAGGAGAAGCAGGCGGCTGCTGGGGCTGGAGCACATTCCCGAAGGAGTGGCAGGTGGCACAACCAAGAACAAGCGGGCCCACAGCCTGGACAACAAGCACTGCCGTGACCCACTGAGCCAGCTGCAGTTCCCCAGGGAGACGGTGTACGACCAGCTGAACCACATCATCATCTCTGACACCAGCTGCCCCAGAACATACTCCTCCTCAATGCTTCCAACTGGCAGGTGCAGTTTATGTCTGAGTCTTGCAGGAACACATGCTGCCCAGGGGTGCACCTGCTCCAAAGCTGAGGTCCAGGCAGCCTTCAGCACCATCATCTCGTGGATTCAGAGGTACTGTCACCTCAATTCCCAGCCCCCAAAGCCTGTGAAGATCGTGGTGGCAGGGGCACAGCAGTACATCAGCGCTGTGCTGTGGCTCTTCCTAGAGCTGCTGTCCTACAACCTGCTCCCCCCTGGCTGGGCTACATGCGCTTCCTGGTCATCCTCCTGGGTTTCCACCCCGTGGCCAGGTACCTGGGTTCCTTGCATTACCATTACAAGAGCTTCTTCCAGGACCTGGCCTGGCAGGACCTGTTCTACAAGAAGGCCCAGAGGGCTGTGCACGACAGGCTGGGCATGGTGTTGAGAATCACACAGTACATCGCAGGGGCCAATTGTGTCCACCAACTGCCCATTGTGGAGGCCACACTCACCTACAAACAGAAGAGCCACAATGAGGAGTCCTTGACTATCATTCCCTGCATGGGGGTGGTGGAACTTGGAATTGTGGGACAATTCTGGGTCGCATCAGAACACTGAGATTATGTGGCCCGCTTGGGCTCTAGCGTGCTGTTGTTCTCCCCCTTTCCCTGACTCGGCCATACAGTTCTGCAACAAACAAGGAGGCCTCTCACATCCTTCGGGGCTGGTGCTGATCTGATGGGGTTACAGGTGGATTACTGGATGGCAGCGCAGCCCACAGACAGAAAGAGAGACTCTGAGAACAAAGACCAGGCTACCGCCAGCAACACCCTCAAGTGCACCTTCCAGTCTCTGCTGGTCAGCAGGCTGCCCAGCAATGGTGAGGCTGCAGCCACGCCCTCCAGGTCCATGACTGTGGACAAGGAGAACAACAAGAAGGTGATGTGTTTGCCCAGGAAAACCAAGGACAAGGACGTGGAGTACCAGAGCCAGTGCCGGGAGGGCATCAGCCGCCTGATCTGCAGGGCCAAGCACCCTCAGGACGCACTGCGGGTCCTCTTTGACAGCGTTGAGTGGAACAACGTGAAGCTCCCAAGTCAAGCACTTGCCCACCTGCATCTTCAGACGCTCCAATCCCACCTTCGAGCCTGCCCGCCCCCTGCCCTTCCCCTGCCCTGGCCAAGCCCGGGAAGGACTAGCGGCTTTTCTGTTCACATTTCAGTTTAACACCGAGACAGACTCTGGAAACACAAAGTGGAACCCTTTTCAGTGTGAATGAGCTCACAACCTGGAAAGTGACGTGGAGGAGCCCACAGGGAGCCCCAGCTGCTCTGCTTATTACCCAGAACGCTCTGGTGAGTGGGGGGTCAGGCAGACAGTGTTGAGCTGAACAATCATTGAAGGTGATGGCCCTCAGGACCCAGAAACCGCCATTGAGAAAGGTTCTCACCTTCAAGACCTGCCCCTCCTGGAAGCCAGGACTCTGCTTCCCGGGGAGTCAGCCTCACTGTGTGCCCGACTCAGCGCTGCCCTCCCATGGGGGCAACTGACAGAACACGGAGGCCGGTCAGCCAGCCCTGGGCCCAGCTGTCACCAGCCCAGTGGCCCCAGTCCCACCCTCTCGTGGTGTCCAATAAACTCCCCCCTCACGAGGCAAAACACATGAGAAAAAGCAAAGGACCAGTGTGGTACTGACCACCTGGGCTCAAATACCGGTGCCCACCTTCCTGGGCAGGGACCCCACATTTGTCCCCACCTTTCCGTTTTATTATAGAGCATTTGCTACAACAGGTGAGGGACCAGCCATGTACCAGGTGAGTCCCTGCCCCTGCACAGCACAGTGGTCATTGGCCACCTGTTTGCTGTGAATCTTCAGGTCACCGCATGTCTCTGAGTGTCTGTTCCTCGGAACATGGAGAGTAATGAGGCCCAATAGGGTTATTGTACGGTGTCAGTGGGGTGCTTCTGGGTGTCTGGACAGTGGAGAGGTCTGTTGGAGGGGCTGTGTTTGAAGTAATTGGTCATTTTCTCTTCCCATTAACAAAGTCTTGGCCAAATTTGTGATTCTCTTCAGGGCCCAGGGCTAAGCACTTTTCTCATTAGA